>NC_072030.1:17153191-18353191 GCF_027791375.1 Indicator indicator
CACGGGATGTGCTGCATTGCACAACAGTCCTGTTACCTGGTACAGCAACTGGGCAACTCCTGCTGATGGTTTTCAGCAGCCCTGCTGGAGTATGGGCAGCAGGAGTGCAGCAGGGTAAAGGGGGATGGTTGCCACAATAGATACACTCTCAGGTATAGCAGCTGGAGCCATCCAGAGGAGACAGACAGAGATTTGCTTTGCTGAGGAGAGGTAGCCAGCATTGCCTCAGCCAGTACATTGCTGTGCAGCTACAAGGGGAGCCAGCTGCCCGAGTGAGCAGGTTATGGAGAGCCCCTGCCTGTGGGCTGCCAGTGGTTGTGCTGCAGCAGATAGAGCCACTGGACAGTTTGTCAAACTGTTTTTCCTGCTTAAATCCCTTTCAGATGAGATGAAGATTTCCTTTCTTCTCTGTAGGTCTCTTATAAAAGCAGGTTAGAGAAACAGCTGTCAGGAACGACATAGTTGACCTTGCTTCAGGGCAAGCTGCTCCACCTTCTGGGTCCCTTTCATCCTTTCCCCTGTAACTGGAGGTGGCCCTAATAAGGTGTATTTGTACATACATTTGTTCTTTCCAGCCTGCTGCATGTCTTCAGCAAAATCTTTGCTGGCTGAAAGGAGCAGTCCCTTAACGCGAAGAGTCTTTTGAAGTCTGTAGGTATCAAAAGACAGCCATTGTTCAGTGCACCTCCACAAGGATTCCTTCTTAATCCTGATGGTGTGTATTCATCCTTTGCTTGAGCCTTCCTGTACAGAGGAATCTAAGCTGATTCACATTCCTTCATAAATGCATGTAGGGTAATACATCAGACTTTCTTTCCTTTTTAAGCAATCTGATCAGTTCTGACACTTTCCAACACCATTAAAAAAACATCCCTGTAGCAGTTAGGAGCACCTATTAGTGCAAACAAACTCCTCAACCCCCCTTGAAATATTTGCTTTGCCATAGCCATTTAACTGTTCACAAAGAATTCCACTGCACAGTCAATAAAAGGGAACAGGCTAGTTTTATTTATTTTTTGTTGTTTTGTTTTGTTTGCTTGTTTGTTTTTCTTGTAATGCTAATGTAAATGTATATTGGGGTTGGAACTAGATGATTTTTAAGGTTCCTTCCAACCCAAACCATGCTATGATTCTCTGATTTGTGTTGTCCTTGCAGAAGGCAACGTGTCGACTCCCATGAGGTTACCCCAGTCAAGACAAAACTGATCAGAAGATGCTGCTGGAGAGAATACTCAGCCTCAACACTTTTGTGTGCCACTTGGTTTGATGCAGAGGTTTGAAAATCAGGGAGGTAGCCCTGGCACTATGCTATTGCCTGGACCTTGTCCAGGTCATTTCACTTACTGCTGATCCTTCATATTTTTGCCTTCATGATTCCACTTGTCCAGGTGCAGTTGTTGAAGTTCAGGCTCAGCAACTATGCCTTGAGTAATACCTTCTAGATGTTTAAACTTAAAGCATTATTTAAACATCTATAAAAGTCACTTATTCTCTTCTTGAACTGAGTCCTGGAGTTTGTACTTGCTCTAATGGGGACTTGGAATCCATGAGGACTTCAAGATACTGCTTTACCTATTGCTTGATTTTAAAGGAAAAAAAAAAAAAAGGATGTAAACTTCAGAGCTTCATGTCTCTGAATCAGGCTTTAATTTCTTTTTAGATGGAAAGTGTGGTTTCTGGGCAAAGGAGCTTGCTTGTTGAATAAGTTCAAAAAGATCTTAGCAGTTCCAGTAATTACTCATTTCATCAATCCATCTATATTTAAAGTCAGCTAAGCCAAGTTCTTTCCTATAATGTCTACTTCCAATAATGCAGCTTTACATTTGGAAAGCCAAATAAGGAAACAGAATATACTCCTGCAGGACCTTCCGTTTTAGCTCCTATAGCTCCAGACTTGCTGGAATAAGAGCCCTTCTTTCTATGAAACCTGTTTAACATATTCAGCTAAACAAACTATCTCCTAAAGAAAGTGGGAGCAGTTTTTGTGTGTGCCTCACTCCAGCACTGGCTCTCGAGGACATTTCTGCATTGGTCGATGTGCTAAACAAGTGATGCATTTTGGACAGCTTCTGTGTTCTGATTTGTTTTGTTGTGCTTTTCTTTTTCTTTTTTCTTTTTTTTCCCCCCTCCCCTTTCCCTCCCTTCTTCCCCTTTTAATTTGTCTAGGGGAAAAAAAAAAAAAGCTCCTCCAGTGTTGTTTCCTGCAAAGACCATTCTTAAGAGCTCGTTGGACAGCGCAGGGCTCTTGAAGTGATAGCTAATTGGTGAAAGAAAGGCCCTGATTGTCTTGAGGGAGCTGGAAAGTGCTGCATGTGCTGCTGAAAGGGACTAGGGAGAAGGTGCCCGGTTTCGCTGAGCAGCTGCTGCTGGAGATGTTTGGAGATTACATCAGCATTGGAAAAAAGGGGCAAAAAAAATAAAAAAAAAAAGAAGTCCAACTTCACAGAGACGGAGTTTATGGAGGTTCCCCTCCTCCTCTCCTCCAAAGGTCTTCTGACAATGCTGTCATTGTCGATATAAAAGTTGTTAATGCTTTATGAATAGCACATGGGGCCGCTTGACTAAATTGTACGTTACATGTCCCAAATCTGTCAGCTGGACTCTTCTCTCACATGCTAGTGAGATTGGAATGCTACAGGAATGGCTGGGCTGGCCACACAGAACTGAATCCTGGATTATATAATTAGATCTCCCAGAGTATTTCATTTATTTCTTTTTCACATTACTCCATTATTCTAGTTTAAATATGGAATCCGTCCTTTTGATGGCTTTACTGGTTGTAATTATATTCATACGCTTTGTTTTGTGGTCCTGTCTCAGCGCTTATATAGATTATAAACTGTCCCGAAGGTTTCCTGACAGAAAGGAGACCTGAGACTTCAAAAGGCTGGTTCAGGTTTGAATTGACAATGGGGACAACTGGCTAAGGGAAATGGAGCTAGAGCAGCTTTTACCTTGGGATCTGATCAGAGAGAAATGACCTGTCAATACTGCAAGCAAGCAAAGATGCTTCAGGAAGCCTCCTGCTGACAGAGGGGCAAAACCTGGCCTTTGGCTGAGTCAAACGACTCCCTATCAAACTTGGGCATGACTTTGTTGCTGGGAACAGACTTGTGGACTTTTGCCAGTTGAATGATCTGGACAAGCTGGAAGGAATCTGATTGCCAGGCAGTCCAAGACTGCTAGTGGCCCAGTCTTGACACATGAAATGTGATGGCGTGCTGCCTGCTGGACTGGCTGCTGCTCTGTGCGTTCAGATGCAGCCACTGCTGCTGCCTGAATGAGGCTGAAGATGACTGGCTGAGCTCAGTATCCACGTGCTGTGCTGTGGGCTTGCAGGGATGGATTTTTCCTGACTGGCTGATTTGTTACCGAATTCCATGTGGTTCTTCCCAGTCAGTTGGATGTGAAACTGACTGCAGGTTTTTACCTGGTTATAGCCTACTGAATAGTCACATTTCTTAGCAAGCCAGCTATATGAGCAGTGGGATGAGCTGGATACCACTGGAATAGTCTGTTTCTTGGAAAACTCTGTGCCACAGGGATTGTCTGATGGGCTCTGGCTGCGCTTCAGCAGCAGTGAGGGGTGGGAGGCACATCACAGCACGGAGTGCAGTGAGTTTGGACTCCAAAGCCCTGCAAGATACCTTCCTTGGAGCCTTTAAGAAGGAGCTTACTCAGACACTGAAGGATCTGACTATTTGCCCAAGGCCATAGTGACTTAAGATTTTTGGTTAACTCATCTTACAAAATTAAATAAGTTGTTCCAAGTTTCTGCTTTCAGACTGGTGTTGTGCTAAGTCAAATGTCCACAAATTTTACTGCATATACCACACATTTTCATGTCTGCTATTAAGAACTGCATTTTTCTCCAGTGAAACGAGGGAAATTGTATTGCCTGAGAAATGCATTGTTCTTGGCCCTGTCACAACAACAACAAATCCTTTCTGGATTGATAATTTTCTATGTCATGTAGAAGTGAAAATCTTTTGGTAGTTCACATGATGATAGCAGAGTCCAGCCTAAGTAAAAACCCCCATCATTCCCTTCAAGAGTTTCTGGCCCATTCATGACTCACACTCCTCCAGGTTTGTCTCATTAGCAGTTGTTAATCAGCACTTATCTCTTCGTCCTTTTAAGCCTCCTGAAATGCAGACAGGAGAGCTGCTCCCTGTTTATGCTGTGGAACAGGGTAAGTGTCAGGTCAATTGATTTCAGCTTCAAATTTTATTTATAGTGGATGAGCAATGTCCTAAGCAGCCTGTAATGCCTGAAGATGCATGTCATTGACTTGAGATCTAGCCAGGTGATAAATTAAATGGAGACCTAACCCCGTGCCCATTTCTGTGGTTCTTGGGCTTAACGATGATGATTCTGTCGTCCTTTGTGTGTGTTTCCAAACACCAGAAGGCCACAAAAGGAAAGTGAAATGTCTCCTTGATGTGCAGACATACCTTCGATAATGAGTAACTGGAAAAATAGACACAGTGATCATGCTTCTTCCTTCAGTTAATCACCACTCTTCTTAGCTCTTGTGTCTAAAACAAAGCTTGCAGACAAATTGATAGTGCCTATAAGAAACAAGTCTTCTGCTCCTTCATTTCAGCTACATTGAAATTGTATTTGACAGTTCCATGTTCATATGAATTGCTTTAAAATGGGGATATAATGAGGAACAGGGCAGGTGAAGTTGTGGGGTAATGATTTGTTTGGTTTTGAGTTTGTGTGGGGTTTTGTTTGTTTGTTTTTCCCCGGGGCACAAAAATCTTTCTGAGCTGTAAAAACTGAATCGATTGTAAATATTCTGTCATCTGCAAATGTCTTTTCTGTCTGACACCCTCTAGCATGCAAAAAGCTGGCATCACAGACTGCATTTTGCCATGGAGAACTAATTAGAGCTCAGCTCTCGGTCTGATGAGTGTGTAATTATATTTATTGATCAAAATAATTCTGCAGTTTTATTTCTCAGTGCCATTATAATGACATCCACTTAAAAAATTCCTGTCAAGCCATGTAAACCAAACTGCAGCAGGACTCTCTTAAATGGATCTGGCAATGCAACAGGTGGTCTCATTACTTTAGGTAGGTCCCTCACAGCCAACTTCAGAGTGGAGAAGCTGAAGGCACAAGTAGGGCTGCAATTGTCTTGGCTCTTGCAGAAGGAATCTGAACAGTTGGGGGCCCAGTGGCTTTTCCACCAAGGGTTTACAATGAGCTGCCACATCATGAACCGAGGCTCCAGGGAAATCTTGTAACCAGCACTGCTGCCCACGTTCATGTTCCATGGCACAGCCCTAGGGAATGGAAAAGTATTGTTAAGTTCTCTCTATCAGGATTCGTGCAGGCCTCAAATTGATGTGCAATGAAATGACAGAAGTCTTGGTTACGTTAGCAGGACCCCAGAGCTACTCCATAAAATGCAGCTGATTTATGCTCGATTGTCATCCAAGTGGGTGACTTTAGAGGGTGGCCCTTTGACTCTCACTATAGGCAGGGTAACAGCATTTATTGCTAAGGCTGCCAGGCACTTCCAGTCCTAAAGGCCTATTTTCAGCTGTTCACAACTTTGTCAAAGCAGCTTTTCAAGCTAAATTTTTCCATGTTGCATTGGGTGTCTGCCTCAGGCTGAGTTCTCTTCAGAATGTTTCAGCCAGAACAATTTAATGCCTTCCAAGAACAAGACTAGAGAAAAATACATTGTTTTACCCATGCTAAAAAAAAAAAAAAACACCAAACCTATTTGCAACGTTTTTCTCTGAAAAGATGCAGTTGTCCCACTCTGGGATGTTATTTCCATCCCTCCCCTCCATCAGGGACGTGTAACTTGTTCACATGAAGGAAATTACTTAATGCCTACTTCAGATTCAAGGGGGACAACACTGGATCTGATGTGAAGAAATGAGGTTAAGCAGCAAAAAGAGAAACTCTGATGAGGTGTTAGGTAGAGAGAGAAAGGGAGCCATGCAAGCTGGGCTGTACTGTGAAGGAGGACTGGCACTATGAGTAAGCTACAAAGATAAAGGGCTGCTGGGCTGGTGCTGAGAACCAAGGACTGTTCAGCCAGAGGGGATGGGGCAGAGAAATAATGGAATACTAGGAAGGAATTGAGGGAGGCTGTGGGTAAAAAGGAACAAGAACATAGAAGGGAGAGCTGGGAAGAGGCAGGGAATGATGTTGAAAGGGGAACAGCCAGTGAGGATGTAGACACTGGGGCTGACAGCAAAACCTGCACAGAAGTGACGGATTGAACACCAGGCTGAGGTAGGAGATGGACTGGATGAAGCCAGGACAGTGTGAGCCAGCAGCAGACAGGACAAAAGTGGAGTCTGAAATACATGAGAAAGACTGAAACTGAGAGCGAAGTGAGATGGAATAAGAAATCCCAGGGACTGTCAAAGGATTAAGAGCTGGATAAAATGTCTGCTGGATCAGTCTCTCTTTAAAATGCTGATATAAGCCCTGGGGCTCGAGTTTCACTGTGTTTTGGCTATCAGCAAATGTCTGTGAACCTTTCCTCCAGCCCCTCTCTCACTCACCCTGCAGCGCTGTGGGTCTGTGTCCCCCAGTTTTGGTGGGGAAACACAGAGGTGTCAGTGGTGGTTGTATGCTGAGCATCTGCAGGGTCATGCTGACAGGATGTGAAAAGAGCTGAGCACTGAGATGAAGACAGTGACAGAATTAAGGCTTTCTGTGCCAATTTTTTTCTGCTCCCTGACTGTTCTGATACAGTCTGAAACTACACTTCTCCACAGTTTCCTTTTGCTTGTATATTGCACAAGGTGAAATGCTTTGGGATTGAAGCTCATAGAAACAATGCTTTGAATGCTCCAGAAACGGAAAGATAGAAAATGATAGACAAAGCCTTAGGAAGGGTAAAGTTTTGAGTGCAGTAATGAGGAAATTCATTCTGTCTTTCCCTGTCATTGAGTCGTAAGTGAAAACACTTAGAGAGATGTTCTCTCCACTTTTTGGCTGATTACCTGGAGATCCTGGGTCTCATTTGCTTATGTGCCAACCTCTAGCAGCTGCAGACTGTCCCTTTAACAAACTAGTACCAGTCTAACAAATAACTGCTACATACACCCAGAATTCAAATTCTGAGACTGAAGTCAGGCATCTAAAATAGAAGTAACAAGAGTAACCACAAAAGAGTGGTTTCTTATAATAAAAGGAGCTCATGTGGATAGAACAGAGCAGTTAATCAACACCTGCAAAGCACATACACGGTAGAGGAGGTTCAGGAGGAAATTCATTATGCTTGCACAGGGGACCAAGCACTGATAATGAAGAAAACATGAGCACTCATTAAGCAAGCATTGTCCATCTCAGGAGTACCTTGGAAAAATAATCTTCTTGGAAAATGAGTATAGGAAAATGGAGGGAAATTAGCTTTTCCTCCCCACGTGTCACAGAAGAAATCAAAAGCTGCTTCTCTCGAAGATGCTGGTGGGCTCTGGCCATGGTTACTGGATTAAGCTGCTTGGATTAGATGAGTGGCCAGATTTGCTTAGTTTCTACACCCTGTTCACACTTGGTTACTTGACAGTTGTGGATGTTCCAGCACTAGGATGTGAGTGCTCTGGGTGTATGCAGAAGGGAAAAACCTCAGCATTTAGGTGTGTGTTGGGAGAGTTGTAGTTTTTCCTGTTGGCCTTAGGTCCCTAGACTGCATCTTAGTGGTCCGGATCTAAAGTCTGCTTTTGGAAATGCCCAGGTGTGTTTAGAAGCCTCATCCTGAATTTCAAGGAATGCTTGAATTTAGGACTGGCCTATGTGACTTGAGAGTCCATTTTCCTGACTGTCTCCCCTTTGAGAAATGGGAGCCTTAAAACTCTCCATCAGAGTTTGTGATACTTACAAGGTGGACAGTCTCTTTTCTCTTCCATTTCCACTAGGTTTTTAACCACTCCCCTCAAAATAATTACTTCTATGTTCTGGGAAATACCTTCCCCATACTCCCCCCACCTCCCCTCAACCCTCCAGTTATTACTTCTGTATTCTGGGAATTACTAACAAATAATAAAATCTAGAAATAGATGTTTCTCCTTCCTAATCTTTGTATAAAGACAAATTAATGGGAGAAGGATTCATCAAGGGCTATTAAATGCAGGAAATCCTTGTGCTATGGAGCTGAAGGGGGTATTAAAGAAGCATCACTGTATGCTTGTCTTAGTCTTTTCTTAGGCAGCAATGGAGGTGTTAAAAAAATTGGTAGATGTGGACTTGACACTTTGGGACATGGTTTAATGGTGATAGTGGTGCTAGGTCAATGGCTGGACTCAATGATCTCAGAGGTCTTTTCCAACCAAAACGATTCTCTGATTCTGTGATGGGAATGGTGCAGAATTAGCTGAATCCTTAGGGCTCTCTTCTACTTGTCTGCACACTCTCTGCATCTGGGAAATAATCATCTGTCCATTCTGTTACTTAGAATTGGTCCTTGGGATGTTTTCAGAGGGTTGTAAGAAGTGGTTTCTGTTGCCTGTGTCTTCAACAAGGCAATGTCATCCTGAAAGGATGAAGAGAAAGATGGCAGTGAGAATGATGAGGTACCTGAAGAGGTTTGACTTGAGTTTACCACTTTCCATAGCAATCCCAGGGCAGATACTTCCAGTAGCAGACCTCTGTGGCTCTGGTAGCTGATGAGATACCTGATTTATGTCTGTGCTCTCTCTCTAGACGTGCTTTCCTTGGCATGAACCTCAGACCGAGCACAGTGACTTCCAGATTTTCAGTCCCTGCAAAATGTCTCCCACCACACCTACCTTTAAAAGGGTGCAGGATCCAGTTAGATAATATGTTCCTAGGCAGCTACAGTGCTGCACATGAGCTCCAGACCACAGAGTAGGCTTAAGATGCTATTTTAAGTCCATGTGAACAGTGTTGTGTCAGGGGATGTATCTGTTTTAGAGCGATAATCTGACTGGAGGTCGTCCTTTGTGCAACCCTGTTAACATCTGAAACTATTCTGGGAAACCCTGTGGCCCAAGTACTATGGAATGTAGTTAGGAAAAACAGGGTTTTCTCAAATATTTCAGATGTGGAATATTTATTTTGTAGCCAAAGAAACTTGTTTTGTTGCCAAGCAACTGACCATGAGTAGGATCTGCTGCCAACTTACTTGAAAAAAAAAAAAATCCCTGCTTACCTCTCCTGAGGCTGCCTGTGAGCATCTACTGTGTGGTGAGCAGAAATTCTGAAATGAAATCCCTGTGACAGGATTAATTCTCAGTTAAGTCTTTTCCCCCTGCCTTCCTCTAAGTCTGTAATTGTCAGAAGAAGCCATTAGTGACGTTCCAAAGCCTTCCATTCTGAAGTCTGTGTCATCAGAGCACGAGATAATGGAGTTTGGTCATTTGCTCTTCACTGAACTTCTGGTCCAAAAGCAGCAAGGACCTTAGATCCAACTCAGAATTCTGCTCAGACTGTTTTATTGACTTGATAGATTTGCTTGAGCAGGCATCCAGATATTAAAATACTATCTGGTTTAGAATTCAGGTACCCAGGCTCATTTTCAGGGGAGCTAAAGATGCTCAGCTTGCACTCAATGGATGAAGGTTCAAGTTGGACATGAAGTGCTTTGAAGAAAGCTTATAGTGATGTGGTCGTAACCATTCCAGCACAAGCAAAGCAATCCCTACTGCACAAATCTGCTGAATGAAAAGCAACTCTTCAGGGAGTTGTCTGCTGGTAAAGCAGCTGCACCCAGTGAAAGGGGCAGCTTTCAGTAAACAGGCACTCGGGGTTCAACTTGAGGGGTTTGAGATTCACTCCATGCAGGGAACATCTTTGTCATGAGTGTTTCCACCTCTGCTTCTGGACTGGGGCCTTTATCAGTTGTAATCTTGGGGAGGAGTGTCCATCAGCTGCTCTTTGAAGATGTGAATGGTCTCTTTGGCCACCTGGATAAACAGGAGAATGGGAACATGAATGTTTCTTGATGTAAGGATTAGACCTGTAGCTAATATTATGCAGAAGGGGGTGGAGAAACTACAAGAAGATGTAAGCCAGAGCTGTGAAATTTGAGGGCTTAGGAGCAGCCTTGGTATTTCAGAACTTTCCATGAGACTTTCCAGTCCTGCTTCTCATAGGATCAATCTTTTGGGCTTTCCTAAACAAGCCCAGGGAGCACCTGTTCGCCTGCTTCCAGTGTGCATTGGTTTATCTGTTCTTTGTTGTGTGTGTAGTGCAGTTCCATGCTTCACTGCCTACTTGGGAGATATTGCTTGTGTTTCTCCCAGGAGAGGTCAGATGTCAAATCCTCTGTTTTCAAGCACAAAAGGAGCTTGCCCATGATGCTGCTGTTCAGCCTCCTACAGCTTCCTCTCCAACCTTGGCTCTTCTTTCCTGTTTGTCCTCCTCCTTCAGAATAATGCCTGTCCGTTGACCTCGTTTAGCAGCCAAGGCTCCACATGGTGGCATCACCTGTTCTGCAGCTTGATCTTCAGCTGCTGGTTGGAGATTGTGTCTGCACATGTTAGTTTGGTTGGCTTCTGTGACCACAAATGGTCACAGAAATTAGATTGTGAGGTATTTTGGTGGCTCCTGTTAATTAATTGGAAAGCTCAAGAGGTGGGTAGCTTAAAAAAAAAAAAAAAAAAAAAAGTTCTTTCAAATTAATTTCAGTCAGGTAAGAATGGTGATAATTCTCCAGTAAGGCAAGAAATGATTTACTGAAGATGAAGATGCTTTCCACATTTCTGGTGTGTTTGGGGGAATCAATCTCCCCCTAACTCCACTCATTAAGTTTTTCTCTAGCTAAGAGTTTGTGTAGCTGCTAGGCTGAGGAGTTGGAGGTTTGTGTTTAACCTAGTTTGATTTGGGAAAAGCTTTGAGGTTTCAAGCTGGATTCCAAAAACATGTTGAGTTATTCAAAGTGTAGCTCTCCATTATAAAACCAGCTAAACAGTGATGAGCATCAGGGGTGACTTCAGTTTCTGTCCTGCAAGGATAATGTTATCCCCAAGAAGATAAATTCACTACACAACAACTGACATCTCTTACCTTTTGATAGAATTCTTTGCACAAATGCATATTTGCCAGCTTCAGGCTGTGAGAATATTTCATCCCAGTGCTTCTGAATCTTTTCAAAGAGCAGTGTTGAGGGCTGTGAGGTGAGTCCTAAACACAACAATCACCATTCATGTGCCAGTAATGCCCGTGTGATTCGGGCTGGTTGTACCATGTGTAGGTGCATACATGGTCAAAAAGGGGCTGGTTGCAGGACCTCACACTGAAAACTTTAGATCCTGTTGCATGAACTGCTGTGATACTGAAGTTTACAGCCTCCAAAGAGTACTGCAGTGGAGTACTGTGTTTCTCTGCTCTTTGCTAATTAATTCTTTGAATCTTATCCTCTCTTGTCCAGTGACGTCTAACAGAATTCATCTTAATAGTTACCAAGAGAGGAGAGAGAATAAAGAAATGGCTTCATTTCATAGCAGCATAGAATGGTTTGGGTTGGAAGGGACTCCTCAAAATTTGCCATCCTTTGGCAGCATAGTTCAGGATCAGCATCTCTGCGTGCACAAAAGGTTGTGTCTAGGCAAATCAAACCAGGAGGTGACTGCAAGAGCTGCATTGCATTTTGAAAGGGCACATGAAAATGTGAGGGTGGTTGTGTTTTTCTGGGTGCCAGAGGCTCTCAAAAAGGAAGGTATTCAGCTGACAAATTCCAAAGGTGGAAAAGTTTTATTATAATGACACTCACTGCATTTCAGTCATTTCCTGCAAAATTCTTTCTTTTTAACACCAAAATCAGCAGAAATCTTAAAAACAATCCACAGACTGGGGCTGCCTAAGGATCCAGCCCAGAAATAACCATTCAGTCATCTTGAAATCTTTCCTGTTTGTGTCATAGTTGTGTGAAGAGGGAGCATTTTACTGTCCACTCATAAACACTTGGTCAAAGTATGATCCAGTTCAGTGTTTTCCCCAAATCCTCAGAAATATGATTGCAGATATTTTTCAGTAGACAATGTTGAATACTCCCTGATTTGATCACAGTGGCTATTGAAAACATTACCTAAGCTGAAGCTTGCTTTCCCAGCTCTAAATGGGCACAGTTCAGTGGCTGTGGTGTGTTATGTATTATTTTATTTGAAAATCCTTTCTACTTTGTGCACTTACTACGTGCTGTGCTGCTCAGAGGCCATTAGTTATCCTGCCCCTGGTTCCTGCCCATGCTGGAGTTAGTTTGCACTGGTCTACAGGATCTGGACCTTGAAAGACAGTTCCATGATCGAGACAGTCCTTTGCTGTCACTCTGTTGCTGGAACAGTTCCTGTGCTACATGGAGCCCAAAGCTATAACCAAGGGAGTATGGTCAAAACATCCCAACAATGCCTGAAGGCTGCACTAGCTCCAAGTCACTGACAGCTGATGTAAAGCAGAACGGCTCTGAAGATGCTCCGTGCTGCACTAGGCTTTGACCTGGAGGATAGCCAGTCTCATGCTCTGGGGAGCCCTGCTCCTGTCTACCTGTCCTGCTGCTGTCTGGGGCTCTTTTGGGGCTGTTCGCATCCTGGCTCAGCAAGTGAGTGCTGCAGAGCCTCCTTCTCTGAGGGCATGCACATGTCACACGCGTGTTGATTGTGGCCGTGATGGATGCATGTGTGAGCTGCAGCTGGCAAGCACACAGCTGCTAAATGGGGCAAATAGAAGGCAGGGAAGGAGTAGAAATGTGCTTTCGTGCTTCTCCTGGTTTGCAGGTATTACTAACCACCTTTCACAGCACAATTTACCAGTATCCCTAATGCAAAAGCAATATTAAATCAACTCTCTGCTGAAACAGTGCTTCTGCTTTTTCCAGCCCTGGAAAATGCTGGAGTATTTTTATTTTCCTTAAAGATAGCTTTCAAGGATACCAACTGTTGATTGCCAGACATTGGTTTTGTCCCATTCCCACTTTTTCTGCCTGTCTTCTACTGAACTAAGGGGGAAAAAAAAATAAAAAGGGCTATGCAACATTAAGTCACCTGTGGAATGGTTAGGACAAAGTGTAATATTCCCAGGCTCCCCTTTCCCAAGGCTTCCTGAAGGAGTCTCTGTTTATCATTCAGCCTGCACTGCCCTGTATTGGGTTACACCAAGAATGTGGAAAAGCTATATGGGAAAAACTGTCAGGCTGTGAAAAGATCTCAGGCTTTGAAATTTTATAGAGCATGCTTGCTAATGTGCATTCCATATTTCTGGGTGTCTGGCTGCCCTTGCTCCTCGCAAGGATGTGACGTGTGCTGTGGAATATACCTGGGTGTTTTGATGCAAGAGCTGCTGAGCTGATAAACAAGGCACAGAGCTGGGGCAGTCAGAGAGGAAATCCCATTAGGGGCTAAATTATGGCAACACCTACTAGTGTTGGTACAGCTAAAGGTCAGTCCCCACCTAGTGATCTGTGAGAAGCACTGGGGGAGCTCCTTTCTATAACAGCATTCCAGTCAAATCCCATGTTAGGAGTGAGGCTCATCTTTGTTCTGTCGTCAAATAATTAGGAGAGGCTCATCTCCAGCTGCTATACATCAAGTTCATCTTCATAAGAGGATTTGCTTTCAGATACTTTAGCAGGACTTAAATTTGCAAGTCACCAAGTGCAGCTAATAGGACTTTGCTCAGGTGCCTTGGTGTGTGCCTGTGTTAACTGCAGTGGATGTTGTGTGTGCTTGCAAAACAGAACAAGAGAATCCAGTAGCTCATGCCATCAGCTTTTGTGTGTGGAAGACACCCTACAGACAGTTTCAAAAGCCTAAAACTGTGGGTTGCATTCAAGATACCTTTTTCCTTCTTTTGTAAGGTTACCTAGATGCCCTGCTAAGATAATTAAAAATAAATAAATGCTATGGCCTGGTTTGTACAAACCAGACCAGATTATTGTCATTTTGGCTGAAAGATGGCTCCCTATTTGCTGAGTAGCTCCCCAGTTTAAAGAACAGGAGTTGTTTGGCAGTTCCCAGGTTCCAGAAAAAAAGTAGTGCTGGTTTCCAGCAGCCACTGCTCCCTCATGAAGACATGGATTAGAATAAGCTTTAGGCTTTAATGAGGGATGGTGGAGTTCATCCATGGTAGCTGTCAGTGGCACCTGGATGGTTACATGGTAGCTGTCAGTAGCACCTGGATGGTTACCCCTAGCAACTGTGGGTTCATGGTGCATCAAGGGTGATGGATTGTGGACACCTTTCCCTAATGTTTGTGTTGTATTGCTGGGCTTGTATCCAGACCTTGATCTTATTCAACCCTCATCTTTTTGTATAAAATATGCAGCAAAGGCGTGTTGAAACGGAGCTATTTCTTAGTGGCAATTAAAGTATCATGTGCTATAAACATCTCTAAGATGCTATGGATGGGAAAATTGCCAGTTTCACAAGTCACATTGCTTTCAAAAGTACTATGAGTGTACAGTACTCTGAACAGTTTGGAAAGAAAGTAATTTTCCAGCTCTTAAAAAAAAAAAAAATCTTTTTTTTTTAGCTCTTCCCTGTGCTCTGAAGTCAAATTATGATGATTTTAAAGGCAGAACTGTTAAATGCCTTTGGTTTGTCAGGACTGGCACACTTGGATTTCTAGCAGCACACTTGGGCCCATGCTTAATATCTTCATTGTGCATATGAAACAAATTTAAAGTAAAAGCAGGCAGAAATTGTGTGCTGCTTATATATATATATAATAAATCTCTTTATTATATTAGAAAAAACTTCCAATAACTTTCATCTTTTTATTCCAGTGTTGCTGTTTCTGGTTGAGAATACAAGTGTGTAGACTAGGAATGTAAAGAGGAGTCTGTAAGATTTGATGCTTTTGACATGATTAGACACCAGGTTATTTTCCTTGGCTTTGAAGAGAATGTCTCTCCTGGGCTTGATCAAGCTGAACTTCAATTTACAAAGTGTTTAAAAGCATCTCTGGATGTCATTTGTTACCTTTAACAGAAAGGGTGGTGAACCTGATGCCTGAGAATCATAGAATCATTAAGGTTGGAAAAGACCTCTAAGATCATCAAGTCCAACCATCAACCCAACACTACCATGGCCATTAAACCATGTCCCAAAGTGTCAGGTCTACACATTTATTTATTTTTTTAACCCCTCCAGGAGTGGTGACTCCACCACTTCCCTGGGCAGCCTGCTAAATGTAATTAGAGGTCTGATTGTAATCTGATTAACTTCAGGCATCTTGCTGAGTTGCAGGATGAAGTTGGGGGTGTTGTGCCTGCCAGGTTTGTGGTTTGGGATCTCTCCTCTTGTGAGCATCCAGGTAGAGCCAGGCACTGTTCCCTGCCCTGCTGGTGCCTTCTGGGATGCTTTCAGAGGAATCACTCAACAAGGTGCACTAAGGGAAAAATCAAAAATGTTGTGTATTCCCTGGAAATTGTGGTGAAGATCTTCAGTATAATGTACTTAAAGAAATAACACTCTAGAGCCTTTAATCATTATCTGAGAAGAAGAAAACACAATGTGGTAGTGTTAATGACCAGTCCCAAAGCAGTGAAATTTCCTTTAGTCTGTTGTAGCTCTGTAGAAACAACAACTCTGATGGGCAAACCCCAGAGAAGTGCTAACAATTGGGAAGTTTTGCCTAAACAATTAAGAAAAGTAGCTTGACTAGTAGAATTATTTGGGAAGCACAGGAAGCCCTCTGTACGTTGAAATTCTAAGTGTATGCATTGGGTAGTGCACTGCTCCAGCAGTGAGACAGAACCCTTGCAGTGTTCTGTAAACTCCTACAGTGAGGTTGAGTTTGCTGCTGCCCCTGGTGCCACGTTGCACTTCAGGAGTGGCTGAAGGAGCAACCAATGTAACTGAGAAGCAGCTGCTTCTGGAGGTCTGCTGAAGGCGTTACTGACCTGCCATGCTTTTGGAAAACCTACACGGAAATTTTTGTTTGACATCGTATCTGGTAAAAGAAGCAATTAGTTCTTCTGTTCTGGTGTTCACTCCTGTGCTGCATTAAGATGGCTGAAGCCATGAGCATGAGATTTCACTGCAAGAGCTGAAGGAGCAGTAGATGGGAATTAGCAAAAGAAAAGGAGGAGTGACTGGGGATAGGCGCTGAGCGTTTGTTCTCTTTGAAAGGCAATCTCCCTGCCTGAGACTTAGAGGTACTAAATAGCTACAGGCTGATACAAACGGCTGCAGATAGGATAGATGGCCTCAAGATTGATGGCTGACTCTTGTTGATCTAGCTTTTTAATCCAGGCTTCTGCTGGAATGCAAAGTTCCTAGCTGGAGATCAATTATACAAGGACATCAAGAAGAAAACGTCAGTCATGGTATTTGTCTGCTTCTCAGGCTACTCAAGATGTGAAACTGCTTTTGCTTGCAGTGACATGACTGCTATTGCCAGGCAATGTAATGCTTTCTTATTGCAGGCCTTTGCTTGCTGCTAAGAGTAAAATCCTTTTCTGCTGCACTTCCTGATGAATCGTTTGTCTACACAGATACATCCCAGGGACCTGGGAGGTCACCGTGACAAAGCAGAAGGTGCCTGAGTCACTCAGGGTGGGCAGCATGCCAGTGGCTGTGCTCTTCACCTGAATTCTTTTCATCACACTGCAGAAATACCAGAATGCACCCAGAACACACAGAGGACAGGAGAATTAATACAACAAGCAGAGATGGGCCTGAATCAGTTGGCAGCTCTGACTTGGGAGGCACTTTTGTGTGAACTCCTGTCTGAAACACACAACTTGTCATCACTGGTGGTGATGAAGCAGAGGCAGGGAAGGCAGCACTGGGCAGTGTAAGAAATCTAAATCCAAGCCACAAGACAAACTTCACTAATGACCATGAAGCAGTTGTCTCAAGCGTTAAGGGTTCTTTACAACAGCACCTGCTAAACTTCCTTTCATTTTCCATTCACTAAATACCAACAGAGAGGTCTATGAGTATGGAAGGCTAAGAAAACGTTAGAGCCACACTGCTTTAAGGATAGTTTTCAGACGTGGTAGCTCTAAAAGAATTGCTGCTATTATTTTTATTTGCCCTGGACTTCTGATCGTTCCTCAGACTTACAGAGCACAAAAACGGGATAAATGTTATGAGCACAACCCCAGGCATCAGGCTTTGAAACCGTGACTTCAACTGTTCCTGTACTCATTGGAGAAGAAAAGAGTCCTGCTCAAGTCAGGGAGGATGCAGCAGGCTGCAGGCAACTGATGCTGCTAGTTAGGGTGATGTGATGGGCAATAGAGAGAAGTAAGACTGAGTTTCCATGTACAGTAAAAATATTCACTGAGTAGCTTATAGCCAATGCTGAAACTCCACAGCTAATTGGGGAGCAGATTAATTGAACACAAACTCTTAACTGCTGTGTCAGTTTGGGTTAAAATGCATGAAAATGTTGGTTGGTACTTGGGAATGAAAGCTTCCATCCACCTGTCAACTGCTGTGATTTCCTACACTTCCAGAATCAAGCCTGCTCTGGTGAAATTTCCATACAAGAGGAGGACTGGATTGTTTTAAAGCTGAAAGTAGAGGATTTTTTTTAAAGGTTTTTGTCATTTCTGGTTGCTGAAGAATTCTCTGATTCAGCAGAGAGTGCTGATGCTTTTTCTGTTATTCTGCTGCCTGTGCCCCTTTAGGTCACCAGAACAGTCTCCCATTTGCACTTGATGATGTGCATAGCCCTGGAGGGCATCCCTACCCCTGGTTATAAAAGGCACAACTTACTTTCCCTGCCCTCTCTGTCCTGCAGAGATCCCTTCACTTGTGAGTCTCAGCTCTGAGACAGGACAACCTGTGTGATTTCAGCAAGTCCATATGGTCCCTGGATGCTTTTCCCAAGGTAAGGATTAGACAGCATGAAGTGCTGCTCTCTCGACGGAGAGAGGAAATCTCGTGTAATGCTTTTGTTCTGCTAACGTCGATGTAAAGAGCTGCCTGGGAGTTTTGGAATGGAATCTGTCATCACTGTAATCCTGTTCTGGAAAATCGTGATGGAGACAGCACAGGGAGTGATGTCACTGGCTGTCTGACACAGTCATTGCCCACAGCGAGCTCATCTCCTTGCCACAATTTCCTTTGTCTCTGAATGCCCCATTGGCAAGGTTGTTGGTGTGCCTTTTTCTTTTCAACAGCTGCGTTAAAATTCAAAACACAGATACGTGAGAAAAAGGAGAGTCTGTTCAGTGCTCTCTGAAGACTTCAGAGGAATTTTTGTGCACTCTGCCATCAGTGTCCTGTGCAGGAAATTCTGTTTTGGTCCATACAATGCAATAAACAAACCTCCTGTGTATTAGCTTTAGACTTTAGCACTGCTATCACAGTGCTATCCATGGTAATGGTAAAACTCTAAGAAAGCAGCAGCTTACTTTATAAGGTGTCTGGCCTGCCCTCAGTCTCACATACACCTATCTGCTAAGGACCTGTTCCCATGTAGGGCAATGGCAGTTGTATGACATAATGCAATTAAATTGAGCAAGCATGTTTGGTTATTATCCTTTCCTGCCTTTGCAATTTGATCCTCCAGTGAGGAGAAACGCTGTGATCTGCACTGCTGGGATGTGAGGAGGCAGCCTGTATGGTAATCCCCTGTTAGAGGTGTGTGCCTTTTCCCCTGGGTAAGTTTCATGTTGCCTGTGGGCACTCTGCTTTGTGTTGCAGGTTGTGTTTTATGCATGAAATAATTTTTGTGTTTAGGCATCCTTAGATACATGCTGAGTTATGGTTTTACAGAGTAGAACTTTACATAGGAAGAGTCTTAGTTTTAGAGATGCCCGTTACAAAGACTGGCATGATTTTGGTTACAGCTATCCGTGCTCAGCAGCACTGAAACAACCCCCAAAGGCTGTGTTTAAACGTGTCAAGGGTGCAGCTTATGCACATAACAATTGCTGCTTGCTTGTTAGACAAGAACCTCCAAAGTGCTTTCAGTTGCTACAGCTGTAAGTAAAATAAAGGCACCTGCATGTATTTCCAAATTCTTATGTCAGGTTGTGTCCCCTGGCTGCATCGCAGCTCCATTCCACGATGAGACCTGAATGTGTCTCCACCCTCACTTTCCCTGGGGTCATCTTCTGTTGTGAGCATTAGGTGTCTGACTAGACCATTGTGTAGTGTTAGAGATGTGAAAGGAAGCAGGAGTGAGATGTGACCCATTCCTGTAAAGGACCTATCTGTGTTCCACCAGAACAAATGCTGAAAGTGGTTAAACTCCTCTGCTCAGTGGCTGAAGTGAGGTGGTTCCTGTGTACAATGTGTAGTTCAGCTGCATTCAGAACCTGAGTGTGTCTGCTAACTTAGAGAGAAATGAGCTAGGTGGAGCATTTGGATCCAGCAGACAAAGTCCAGTGGAGAAGGAGATGGACAAAAACTGCTCTCATTGTTACCAGCATCACCACCACCAGAGATTATTACCACCTGAGTGGGAAGAATCCCTTCCTGTCAGGATCTGAGACATAGACAGGAGGACTTGGTATGGGCTGAGTTGTTTATTCTTTGTTCTGAGTGGAATTGTAACTGTTACTTGCCAGTGAGTCTGATCATGTGGAAGCAATTTATTCTTGAGAGATGTCAGAGCCATTTTGCTGGGGCCTGAGGAAGCTTTGCTTTAACAACATCCCACTCTGTGAACTGAGAAGTCAGCTCAGCTTTGAAGTGCAGGTAGGTGCAGGAAACTTTGGAGTCCTGTGGATGAAAAATGCTGTGTTGGTCTTTCCCTTCCAGTCAAATCTTGGTGTGGACTGAGATCAGAAATGCATCAGAAATGCCCTGGTGGCACTCTTATTGCTGGGGTTTTTTTCTTGTGAACAGTGTTTCTGGTCACTCTAAGTGGGAAGGAAGTCCCCCTGAAGCAACTTGGGGGTGAAAACAAAAGTGAATCTCCTAGCAAGAGTGGATGAAAAGCAAAGCTGACATGTTTTCAAATGCTTCTAACAGCAGATCTCCAGCAGCCTGCTGGAAACACTCTACTGCATTTCAAGTCTTTTAACTTCATAGCCTTCGCATAATTCCTAAAATCTTTTGTGGTGTCACCAGCTGCTTGCTAAAATGCCTGTCAGTAACAGAGATTTCTTAAACAGCATTAATTCTGCTTCCACATGGACATTGTATGTTTCTGCTTTGGTTTTCCATGCTCTTGGTTAATGCTACGTGGTGAGGGGAAAGGGGAGCTGAGCTGCCAACTGGGAATCTTCAAGGCAAAAACTATTAAAGGGTGATAAATCATCGGAGGCCCAGCATGTGATTAAAAGCTGTGGCCACCAGCAGTGACCCATGGGGATGGAGGTATCGGTGACAGAGAGCAGGGGGTGGTGTTTGGCATTCCTGTTCAGAGGCCAGGGCACCAGGGTTTGTTTATGTTTCTGTTCCACTGACTCCTGTGAAATGCCCTCTGTCTGTATGGGGAACACACATCGAGTCAGGGAAAGTATCTTTGGTATGTCTTGAAAAGTCAAGGCATGGATACTTGGAGGTGATGTGTGAGCAAAATTACCTGGGCTTGCAGAGGGAAAACCAAACCTGTGGTCAGGCAGGGCTCTGTGAATCAGCACTCAGCAGCACACAGTCATTGTCATTTTAGGTGACCCTCAGACAGATGCACAGCAGATTGTAGCTATGACTCCTTTCCTTTCAACTAAGTCCTCCTAGAGAAAATAATCTTTGTTGGCCCAGACATCGACTCTTAGGTTCTACTCTGCTCTTGGCTTAACAGAAAGCTTGATTAAATAAGAGTTTAAAAAAAAAAATCACCCTGGTAAACTCCACAACTGGGCTCATTTTGCTATGTGTTTGGAGCAACAGGAATATGCTGTGCTGCTGTGCACAAGGCAATGCAGAGACAATTTCTGTGTTATTTTGTGTATCAGCTACACTTCAGTATCCTGGCCTGAGTCAGCAATAGTGTGGCCAGCAGGAGTAGGGCAGTGGTTGTGATCTCGTACTTGGCACTGGTGAGGCTGCACTTCCAATACTGGGTCGGTGTCTTCACCCAAGTAACTAGAAATAGGACAAGAAGAAATGGCCTCAAATTGCACTAGGAGAAGTTTATGTTGGAGATTAGGAAAAATTTCTTTCCTGCAAGAGTGGTCAGGGATTGGAACAGGCTGCCCAGGGAGGTGGTGGAGTCCCCATCCCTGGAGGTGTTCAAAAAACCTGTGGACATGGCACTTTGGGAGATGGTTTAGTGACCATGGTGGTATTGAGTTGATGGTTGGACTCAATGATCTTAGAAGTCTCTTCCAGCCCACACAAATCTGTGATTCTGTTTGTCAACAAACATTGTGCTAGATGTTTATCAGCAAGTTCAGAGGTACTATGTCAGTTGCAACAATGAATGACAACATGGCTTTGGAAGGCAGTGAAGAGCAGGATGAATGAGAGCTCCAAACCCTCATGTGGTGCTAGTCTGGGCTACATTAGTGGAAAATTGTAAGGCCAGGAAGGGAAAAGATTGGTTTGATAAGTGGGAAAGGTCACAAGAAAGGACTTGAAGAGAGGAAAAGTCACAGCATAGCAAATGAGGTGCTTTTGAAAAGCAAAGCAATTAACTTTGGTAAAAGGACTGCAGAAAGGTTTTTTTTTTTAGTGCCACGTTGTTTGGATAGACTCTGTAACTGTTCAGAGACATCCTTTTATTCCCCATGAATTTATCCTACCATGTGTGAAAAATGGTCTTGTCATGCTTAAAAGTATCACAGGGATTCCTTTATGGGCATGTTGTGTAATGTTTGACAGCAGCAGCCCCAGAATACTCCAGAGAAACAGGCAAAAACCCTCACATCAAGTAGATGTGACCATACACAGGGGGTTCTTCCTCCCCTCTGTGTGTCCACACAATGGCTTAAGGTCTAAATCAGGAGATTTTTATGTTCCTTCTTATGCTCTTTTTATTGGCTTGGACTGGATAATTTTAATAGCCAGATAATTCTGAACAACTGAGAAGCAACTCCCTGTAAACTTCTTGCCGTTTCACCAGCACCAGGAATATCTTTAGGAGTTTCACTTTGCTATAAATAAGCAGGAGGGAGATTCCTGTATAAAGTGATGCTGCTCTGTGGGATAAGGGTGAGAGTGAGACAGGCACACCTTGTAAAAAGGAGCATGACACAAGGAAGTTGGTAATAATTTGGTGTAAAAGGCTGATGAGGACTCTTAGCAAGTTTGGAATCGTTATGGTTGCCAGATGTGCTCTTCCAGATGTCAGGATTTCCTATTCAATGGTTCTTCCGGTTAGGAGAAGCAATTCCCGGGACACTGTGGAGGAGCCTTTGAGCCATGGGGGTTAGCAGACCCTGAAAATGAATTCTGAGACTGTTCTTGCAAATCACCCTTATTAGCAGAAAAGATTCCAATCTTTCACAGCCTCTTGTGTGTAAGGGGCTAGCAAGATGCCCTGGTAGGCAAAACATGGAGGCAACTGCCAGGGAGAATTGGCAGAAGTCACAATTGGTTTCTAGGCAGGAGGCCAGTGCAGGGTCCCTTTGGTGAGTAACTCCCAGCACAACCCTTGGCCATTAGGAATCAGAGTTGTGATTGTCCTGCCAGGGCAGAGCTCATCACTGACCTACAGCTACAGTCCCTGTTGCACCTGAGCAACCTTACAACATGGTAAACCCCCAGGTGACTTCATACCCTGCTGCTAGCAATTCCTTCTCCTTGGACTTCCCTAAAACTGTAGCCAGCTGTGTGCTAGCCAGTTATCATCTGCTGCAGAAGGAAGTTAGCTGGAGTGGTGTCATGCATCAGCTGAAACTAACCCAAGTCTTTGTCATGACCTTGGATCTTCTTCAGATTCTAGGCACAGAATTGCTTCCTAAACTTCCTAAAGTTTCTGTTTAAGTTGCTTCAAGACGTGTGGGTTTGAAAAGCAGTGCTGCAAATAGCTGCCACCCTGCCCCCTCCTCTTTGACCTTGGTCCCTTCTAAATCCCTGGAGGCATCTTCCTCTTAGCTGCTCCAACCCATTCTTGGGTGAAGCCCTCAGGTCCACAAATCCTTCACGGCAGGGAAGGTCTGTCAGACCCTGCCCCTCTTTCAGATTTGGGCATTTCCTTGAGGATCTTTTCTTTACTTTGACCTTTCTGGATCTTTTGAAGGATCCAGAGTTCCACCCTAAATAAGCCCTCCTGACAACTTGTGGGGTTTTTAGTAAGGCTTGAGCAATGTCGAGAAGTACTTATGGGTTGAATGCAATATTGGTGTGAAAGATCTTGCTTATATCCAATCCAGGATTCCATGTTTTGTTCCAGGCTACTGCTTGTTGGGGCACACAGTGCTCTCTCTTTTTAGATAGTTATCTGTGGCCACTTCAGAATGATTTGGTTTGATTATTTATGTATAGACTTCTTAAAACTCATCTGTTTACTTCTGGTAAAGGGTCCTCTGGCTTTCTGTGCTCCCTCTAGCAAAGTGACTCAGCCTGAGGTAACAAGGCAGTGGTGCTGTGAAAACAAGCTTTATGCAGACCTGGAGGGTCAAAGCAGTAGCCTGGAAATGCATTGGGATCACCATGCAGACAGGAGAGACCTTTAACAATTATGTTTAATTTGACTTGCAATCAAACAGAAGTAGATGGCAGAGCAGGAAATGGTATCTGCAGGCATGACATGAAATAGTATTGCTGTCAACATGAATAAAAGATCTGCCTTCTTTTTTTTAAGGGGCTCCATATTTAAATAGCCTGTAGGGTCAAACAGCCTTTCCTGAGCCCTTTGATAGCTGGCCTGATAAGGGTGCATCCACTCTGAACATCCTAAATCAATCCCCTGGTGTCAGTGCTGAAAGCAGGCGTGTTCACATATCACAGCAGATGGGAAGAAGGCAAATAATATTTGTCTTGCCTTTCAAATTGATTTCCTGTTTTTAGTAAGCCAGAGTGTGTCCATATGTTAATCAGATTGCTCAGAAAGATAGCTCAGGGCAGCAGACTTTTGCTTGACCTGCTGGGAGCAGGGGGGATAAGGAAGGGTGGAGGAAGTCCTGCACGGCCCTGAAATATCTGCGGCAGGAGCAGTTTTTGCCAACACCGTGCAGATACCTCACTGCTCAGGGAGCTCCAGGGTTTCTACTGTCCGCTAAGGATTTCTTAATCCATCTTTTCTTTCCTCTCAGAGAATATTTGCTGTGATGAATATTCTGGCATCCTGAGGGTGTGCAGAAAGACCCTGGAGAGGTGCAAAGGCTACAGCCCTTCTCTTTTGCTTTCCCTTGTCTGTGTTGTGGAGCCTCCATCTTTGGAGGCATTCCAAATCCACCTGAACCCATTCCTGGGTGATTTAGTCTAGATGATCGTGCTCTAGCAGGACTAGATGATCTTCAGAGGTCCCTTCCACCCCCCACCAGTCTGTGGTTCTGTGTGTTTCTCCACTCCTCTCCACCCACACTAACACATGGCTGTCCCAGCTGCTACTTGCCCTATCATGGAGCACAAGGACCAGCCAGAATGGATTCCAAATGCACTCCCAGGTTGCATTCTTTTTCTCCTCAAACAGGACATTTAAATTTTCTTCAGAGACCTGCTGTGTGCACTTCAGCTCTGATGATGTTCATAGGCAACATACAACAGCCTGGGGGAAAGGATGTTACACTTGATTTTCTGAGCGTATCTTATGTGGGAGGTGTTTACAGACATTTTACAAGCTCTTCACTTTTACCCTGTTCTTAAAATACCAGATTTATAAAATATTTAGTGTGACAATATGAAGAAAATCATTTGAGTGGGGTCACCATCCCTGGATGTGTTCAAAAGTCATTGCAGACACAGCATTTTGGGTCATGGTTTAGTGGCTGTGGTGGTGAGGGGTTGCTGGTTGGACACAAGGATCTCAGGAGGCTTTTCCAACCCAAACAATTCTGTGATTCTGTGATCTGCTCAATACTTATGGCCTGTAGAAAGGGATCAGAGCAGCTGCAGTCTTGCAGAATGTGTTTGAGTTCGTGCCAGTGTGGCACACTTCTCATAAATATGAAGACCAATCAAACATATATAACAGTCTGCTCTGATCACACAATAAACAAATAAATTAGTTGATAATGTGCTGAATTTGCAAACTTTTGGTGTTTTCTGCTTGGCTTTTATCATCAAGGCAGCCATATTGAGAGCCACTTACCTTCTTCAGGCTTTTGAGGTGAAGCTGGATCCAACAGGCAAAGCACTAGCCCTGAATTAGGAGACTGCTTTCGAAAACTTACTTTCATGTCTGATTTTTAGCAAATTGCTGGTCTCTACCTTTGCTTCTCATCTCTTGAGGGAGAGCAAGACTTCCTGACTTGTTGGAAAACACACTAAAGACTGGGATGTGGTCAGATTCCACAGCGATACCTAAACAAAAAGTGGGTGTGCCAAGGATTAGTTTGATTCAAATCCTCCTGATTTGTGTTGCTTGCTGTTTGGCAGCATGAAGGGGAAGGAATGAGATGAGAATGAAGCTGTTGACTTCTTTCCTGTGTTCTGTGTGCCTTGGCTATGTTCAGGAAGCATCTAGGAAGTCCAACTGCAGGGAGAACCAGAGCTGATCATTCCTTGTATTTCTGAAGTTAAAAGACAAAAGCAGAAGACCACCCCCTTCCTGTAGTGGCTTTTATTATTAGAAAAGAAAAGTCTTTTTTTTTTTTTTTTTTTTTTTTTTTGGAGAGGAAGGGTGATTTTATGGAACTGGAAGCCAGATGATCTCACTTCTAATCCCGGGGTTGACACAGATTTTCCTGTGTGACCTTGAAGAAATCTCTCACTGCATTCCAGTTTCCAATTGGTAAAATGCAACAATCCTGCTTTGTTGTCTCTGAGGAGCACTCTGCACTTAATAATGCATGGCTGCTGGACAGGCTTTGACACGTGCAGAGGTGCTTGGAGATGGTGTTTTGGTATCCAGTGGGCTTTTTGTTCTTGTCCTTTTAAAAGCTTTTAAACAAGTTGGGTCTTAACTCCTGGGGCAGTTTAGGAGCTCTGTTTCTGTCTCTGCCAGTACACACCTTAATCCCTTCAGAAGTTCTGTCATGGACTGAAGTGCTAGCTTAATAGAAAAGCTCTGGAAATGAACTGAGTTCTTAATGAGTATCTTAGTAATTCCATTCAGAGAAATAAAAAAAATGTAATCAAGTTAAACCTTTTCAGTCCCTTTTCTAAACCACATAATCAACTGACATCTTGGTGAGGGGCCAAACAGCATCTCCAGCCTTGCTCTGCCTATTCTCATACTGCTCCTTCTCAGAGAACTGACCCAAGGGTTCTTCTTCCCATCACTTCTGCCATTATCCTTTTATACATGGAATCATGTCCTCAGCACTCCACTTTCTAACACCTTCCCTCCTGCCACTGTTTTGCATCTGAAAAAGCAGTTCCCAGTACAGCTTCTGGCTGTTGCTGGGTCTTCTGCCAAGGTTTTGCAGGAACCAGGTGATCTGTGCTACCATCAGTATCCGTGTTCCCCACACCCTGCAGGTCTTGCCAGTTCAGCTGATCCATCTGTGGAGATCCTGCTGGCACTGTGGCTCATTGCTACTTTAGCTTGGCTGTGGTGTGCCCTGGAGTGCTTGAGGTCTAATATTCCTTCGAAGAGAAACTCTTAACTCTTCAGTACCTGCCATTTGCCATTGCCATGTAAAAGAAGTGTTCTTAGTGGGAATGAAGACCGGTGAAAATCTTGTCTCTGAACCCTCTTTCTGGTAACTCTTGTGTTGAGAGTCTCAACAGAGATCAGAATATTTTGCAGCAGCCACTGCAAAAAGGGTAAGAGAGAGGCCAGAGATAAGTGAGGTAGCTAAGGTTACTGTGCAGTGCAATGCCTGGATCAGGAGCAGATCACAGACCTCCTGATACCAACCTAGTGCTTTAGCCACCAACTTAGGTGCGCTGCCAAATATCCAAAGCTTTTATGCAGATCCTTGGTGAGCCTACAGCTGGGCTGTAGAGGGCATTCCCTTTATATTTTCCCAAATGATCACTTCTTAAAAGTCAATACTAGTGACGTATTTTTGCATCTTGCTTGCTTGGCATCTCCTTAGCTGTGTCTCTGATTTCTTTGTAGAGATAGGTACTGTGATTTCTACACTGTTACCTGACCTGTTTTCTAGATTGTGTGTGGCTGGGTTTGAGAGCAAATTAAAAGTAATGTAGTTAGACTTTTAAATCCACTCAGTAGCAACAATTATCTCAAGTGCTCCAGCTTCTGACATTCATCACGCTAGAAAAGGACACAAAGAGGTGTGTAAAAATATGACCAAATTAACTGGAGTGGTGCTGCAAGGGTATAAGAATAGAATCATTCTGTTGCATTAAATAATATTTCTGTTGTTAAAATGTGACTAACAGGGCTTGATCCTGGCCATTGATGTTTGTGTTTAACAAAGGCACTCTAGAAAGGTTACCACATATTACGAAGAGCTGCTTTGCTGTTTACATCAGCAAATATTTTAGGCAGAGGGAGCAAATGGTTAAGTGTTGGCTGTTAATCTTGGGTGAGTGTAACATATTTGGTTATGTAATGTGACCATGACTTTGTTCTGCTTTGCCTTGGGTTAGAGTTTAAGCTTTTCCCCTACAGATTTATTCAGATTGTTAAGTGGCTGCTGAGAAGCTGGAACCTTGTCAAACAAACTTGGCTTTAAATTTTAAATTATTTTTAATCAATATGTGAAGAGGCCAAGCTCTGCCATATGTTACTCACCATCCATTAGTTAGTAGCTGGTCATTAAACTCTCACTAAGGTTTCCTAACTGTGACTATTGTGGTGATTTTCTTTCCCCCAACCCCCCCCCCCCCCCCTCTCTTTGTAGAGTATGGGCAAAGGGGAGCATTCGTGGCAGATTGCCTTCAGGACAATAAAAACTCTCATGTAGTATGGTTGTTTGTTCAGACACAAACAATAGAGACATTTTGCTATTACCATTTGCCAGCTATCAAGGGGTTTCGAGCCCCCTCCCCCTTGGTGCCTACAACTCAAAACAGATGCAAAATCTTTCTTTTCAGTCCCCTTGAAATGACCTGTGGTGGTGCAGTGTCATTTAGAGGAGAAATTATTGGAGTGAGAGTGGCTGGTAACAATAGGGGCCTTGTGCCAGGCACATGACAGAACAGTGAGGGGGCTGTTGGTGACTTTGTTGGGGAGGAGGAGGGCGATCTGGCAGGTGCTGCCATTGTTCAAGGTCTCTGCTCCTGGCCAGTGGTGGCAGATGAGTTCATGTCACTTTGCCGGGGCTCTTTCCGCCGGGCTCAGTGATGTGACACTGGTCAAGTAGCTGATCCAGCTTCTCTGATCTCCTTGACATGGTCCCTTCTGTAACACAACCCTTTATTGCTGAGATGTGTCAACATGCTCCTAGGCCATATGGCTTCAAGCTAGAGTAACTTTTGTGTTCTCTGAAAGGGGCATAACAACTTAATGTTTACTCTGCTAATACAGACCCAGCACTCACTACTGGTCCTGGCATTATTCTGTGGAGATGTCATCCAGAAAACCAATTTAAGTGTATTGATACAAAATAGATCCTATGGTTTAATGCTGAATTTGACAACAAGAGAGGCTGCTGCTTGCAAGCCCAAAGCTCCCACTCCCTGTATTTAGTACCATGTGCTTTCCTTTTCATAGGGCTGACAATGTTGGGTTCTGGTGGTGGGGTTGCTGCCCAGCAAGCTGAGGTGAAGAAGTTTGAATTTTTTTACACTCAAATGAATAATGTGAGTGATGTTAAGCAGAAGAGGTTAAACACACTGAAGTAAATGTATTAATGCATTAATTTTCCTCATGCTGTCCCTTGTCTCGAAGCACCAGGCCACACTATAATAGCTACATCTGCTTCTGTTGTACATATTGTTTAGCTCTAGGTTTTTTGGTTTTTTTTTTTTTTTTTGGCTCAGAGAATAGAAACTGGGCTTTCTGTGGGGAAACAAAGAATTTGTTTTCGTAAATTGCCATTATTTCCAGCCCCACCCCCTGAATAAATCATGAAAAACCTGGCAGCCTGAACAGATCAGCCATATGGAAATGGGCAAATTTTAGTCTGCTAAGGATAATTAAACATGGATGTTATGTAGTCTAATGAGATACATTCTTATGGTACAGGGGAGGACCAGAGAGAGACAAAATGAGGAAATGTCTCTCAGAAAGAAGAATTTCATCTTTAGGATTGGAACTGCTGAAGCACAAGAGATCTGAAATGTATTCAGAGCTGCTTAGGCAGGGCTCATCCAATCTGTAGCTGTATGTCCAAAACTGGCAGATGATTTCTAAAATTCCAGCTAAGAGATAGGTCTTTCCTTAACAAACACCACAAAGCAGTGCTGAGACAAGAAGAGGTACAACGACGACTTGATCATCATCCATGGAGGAACTCTGACCATATGAACCCTGCAGATAGAATTTATTGTTCCTATTAGACAAGTTTAGCTGCTTTTTGATTGTCAATAGATAAGATAAAACTCAAACCAATTTGCAAGCAAAGGCCTTGATAAGTTGACCTTGAAATGGACCCATACATGTGTGTTATTAAAAAAAAAAAAAGGTAGTGTGTATGGATTACCACAGCTGCATCAGGTGTAGAGCCTTAAAAATAACAAAGCCTTAAAAATAATAAAGCCTTAAATATAATAAAGACAAGTAACTGCAGGAGAAAAAAAGGAGTGTATTTAATTCCTGCCCTGGCCAAAGCTCAATCAAGTATTGCAGCCCTTTTGAGGTGTGAACTCACAAAACACCACTGTGAGAAGCCTTTTGAATTTCATCCATTTCATTGAAACCTGGAGAATTCACCATATTTTGTCCTATTTTTAAATGCCTCAGGGTCTTCTTGAAAGCTGATGAGGTCTTCAGTTAGGTACACAGAAAGGAAGTAGTTTCTAGAGGAAAAGCTGGAGTCAGTGAGCCAGGCATGGGTTAGGAAAAGGCATTAGGGCTCAGAGGAATGTTCAGTATCAGTGTAATGGGAAATGACTCAAGTATGCAACCAACCTAGCCAAGGGCTCCACAAACAAACAAGCACTTCCCACCTTGTTCCCCAGAAATAACAAGCAGAAAACCAAACAAATCTTAAGTGTGTGGAGGAATGTGATCTGCTGAGACAATATCACTAAATCTCCCAAATTGCACTATCTGTAATTCTTAGATGAGGGAAAGGAAGTCTCATCTCTGAGCATGCTGCTCCCTGCCATTGTGACATTTCAGTGGAGTAAACCTCTGTGTTTTCTTAGCTGTGTTCCAAGCAGCAAAAGGGAAGAGAGGGCTGTCCAGATGGGGGGAGGTTTATCTGGGGTCAGTAGTGCACTCTGACCCTTTGGATGGCAGAGCCAGAAATACAAAGGGAAATGGGGGCACACACGCCCCCCTGGTTTGTGTAATGGAGCCCATTACCTGTGGGCCACACAACCCTGTGTGACAGGAGCTTGTGTGGTCAGCAAATCCTCTTCCCCACAGTGGATGCCTCTTACAGGTTGACAGAGCCATGGCACAGACATTTATGGTGCTGTGTACTCAAACCAGCAGTGACTGTGGCATGGCAAACTCAAGCTTTCAAGCTTTAAGGAATGCCAGGCTTGAGCTTGGTTGTGTGCTGAGTTGGCTGCACCTGTGTGGATGTAGTCTGATGCAGTCTTCAGCAGCATGATCATGCATGGTTCTTCTGTTTCCTTCAGCTGACAGGACAGACCTGCTCAGGAATGAGCTTGGAATGAACATTGAAGGCTTGGGACTGCAGCCTGCCCAGTTGGAAGGTGAATAATAAATGAGGGGAATAGGGGCTTACCAATGGGCTAGATGATTTTTTTTTTCCTTACAGATCTCAGCCCAGCTGAGGTTGTGTGGCCAACCTTAGTTCTGACTTTTTAGGCTTTCTGAATTTCAAGGGCTTGATTCTGCCTTCTTACTCACATCTCTGTATTCAGAGGATTCCGTAAATTAGTCTGTAACTTCCTACACTGAAAAGAGTAAATTGCCTACATTTAATTAAAACTTCTTCTTATTGCACCTAGAGATAACCACAGGTCCACCACTATGGCTTGAAGCTTGAAATGCAGTGCACAGAGCAACCAAGCTGCAGAAATTCTGCTCATAACAGCAAATTTGCAGGTTTTTATCAACAGCAGGGAGCCTCCAAGCTTGGCTTTGGTGGGAACTGCAGTTCAGTTGTCTTGGGTCGGTTTGCCACTTGTCCATCTTGCAGCTTCTCCTTTGGCCCAGGTTCTCTCATCTGTTCCAGTTCTGTCAGTTCTCAGCTCATGCTTATCACCCTAGATAAATGTTTTATGCTCTCCCTAGCCTGAGTTCTAGCCTTATGATAGCGCAGTCTGCTTAGACTCTCATTCTGTATCTGTCTGGCATGTTAGCACCCAAAAATCCAGGCGCAAGGTTAGCTGCAGGCACCCTGTCTGAACTGAGGGCCAAATCTGGCTCAGACTGATCTCCAGTTCCAATTACCCATCATAGTCCTCTGCTCCAGCCTTCTTTCTCAGGATCCTCTGAATGATCTCAGTCCTGTCTGTAAACTCCATAATAAACATAATGAATAATAATACTGACTGAAGCCAGAAGTTATACACCTGATGGTGTGTATTTTGATCATATTTACAAAGACTGTAGATATGTGTTTTGGTAGAGCACAGATCATTCAGAACACTAAAGTTGGATTATCTCAAGTTCTCATGCAAATAGGATAAATAAAATGAAAACTTCAATGAAAATCTTTTCTCTTTCTCCTGAAAACACATAGCCTGGAAATGACTGTCCTCAGAATTTCATGTAGAAACATGGCACAAGAAGCCTGAAGGTCTTCACAGTATAATCTTATCTTTAGGATAAGAAAATGTGGTTAAGCCCAAAGATGTAAGCAAGTCTGCACAGTGTGGTGTGAGGTGCTGAAGACATATTCAAAGAGGAACTTCAGACTTCTCATCTGATCTGCAGGAATTAGTATCGAAGAGGATAAAATGACATCCTTCTCTTTTGCAATCAAACTTCCTTGCTTTCCTCCAAAACAGGAAATATGATTTGATGGTTTTGAGCTGGAAATGGTAAGCACCAGCAGGATTTCTTGTGTGAGAAAGCAGAACTACAGCATTCCCCAATGAGAAGGCTCATTCATGCCTGATCAAAATGCTGATGTGTGACTAGGTAGGTAGGAAAGGTAACTGCTGGGAGTCAGAGATGAAAGCAGCCCCCAGAGATCTGCTGTCACAGAAGAGCCACCACTGGTATATTGCTGAAGAGAAAATCAGGTGACTCCCTTGCAATAGGTTTTTTTCCAAAGGAGAGATAAAAATACAGAATAATCATGAAAGGAATGCATTGAAAATGAAGGTATGAATGCACTGAAGAATAAGTATGTGAGGATGTGATGCTGTGAGAGTCAGAAAAAGGGGAGAAGCACCTGGATGTGCTTTCCAAGCCTTCTCTAATGAAGGGACAAGATGCTACAGTCCAATGTTGTCCAACCATGGCAGCACCTGAACCCAGGAAAAACTGCAGGAGCTCTGAGCTTGTCAAAAGCTGGAGTTTATGCTAGCAGAGGCAGGACACTGCCAACCAGGCAGAAGTTGGTGCTTCCTACAGGGAAGAGGATCTCTGTGAGATGCTGGGCATCCAGTGACCTCCAAGGCTTTGATAGCTCAGGTTTTGTTGTGTAAACTTCAAGCACTTGCTGCACACAGAGCACGGGGGCTGTCTGGAGACATTAAATGTCCCCTTGGCATTGCATACCAACCACCTTCAGGCAATGTCAAGTCTCTTTCTTCTCAGTAACACCAGTGTAAATCATTAGTGAGGTCATTAGGGCTTGCTGATATGAGAGCTGAACGTGTCCTACAAATTTTCTGGGTTTTCCCACAATGTCACTGTAGGTTCTCTGCCTTCTGTTCTTGATTCAGGGGTTTAACTGGTTCCCTGTCTGCCAAATCAAATGCTCATGGTAGATTTTATTCCCCCCCCCCGCATGTGCATCTTGTTTTGTTGAGGAATAAATGTGAATAATTAAAACCTGAGAGGGCAGAAGGTAAGCAATCCACAGACATTGCTCCTGGAAAAGTGTCCAATGAGTAACTTCAAAGCAGTGTTGGGATGTAAAGCAGATATTTAAAATGATTTGATCTATAAAAAGGAGAAAACCCCTAAGGAATTGTTGTTAAGGAATTGCTTTTAAGGAATTGCTGTTAATGCAACCAATCAAATATTTTTAAAGCCTGTTTTTGTAGCTGGAGAACACTGGCTCTTTCATCATTCCCAGGCTGGCAGTCCTGGGAATACTCCAGTTCTCCTCTGCTTGGTGCAGAGTAGGTCTGAAGAGCTGATAACAGCGAGGACCATATCATAGCTTTGTGATCACTCATCAGCTTTGGGGAGCCTGTGAAATGAAAGGCCCCCAGACTGGCCAAGGTTGAAAGGTTGAGGCTCTAACCAGACTTTTTGTTCCTGAGACGGCCAGAGCCATTACTGAACAACAGACAACTGTGAATAGATGATGGGCATCTTTGCTTTGTTGCTGCTCCCTGGTTTAAGGATACTCTTGTCCTCCTTCTGCCCCTTCTGTATTTGACAAGTTTGCTTTCAGCAGATATGACAGGCACTGGTGGGGGTCACTGGCCCAATTCCACATTTCCACACTTGGCTTGCTCCAAGTTCACTGGCCTGAACTAATGTCTCCAATGGAGGTCGTACTACTCAACATTATGAGTTTTTTATATATTAAACATGCATTAGTGGTTTTCCCCTGCTTATCTGACAGCTGTAGAAAAATAAAGAAAATTCAGTTTGAACTTGAAAAGCAGGGCTTAATTTATGTCCACTACTTTTGTTCCCTACTTTCTTTTTCATTTGCCAATTGCAAAGCTCAAGGGAGATAATAAAATGGAGGAGCTGCTACTTTTTACTTCCACGTGCTTCCTAGTGCCTGTGCCTTACTGGGTGAGCTAAATCTAAAACTAGGAAAAGAGTTTTCAGATGGAAATTTGATTAAACAATGCAATCATCTGTCTCACAATCTGTTTTTTTTTTTTTATAAGGAAGGTTGTGTTGTTTTTGTTTTTTTTTTTTTTTTTTCCAGGGGGAATTTTCTTTCAGAGGGTTTTGTATGAAAAGGCAGACGTCATGAATACTGATGGGAAGGGCTCAGTGTTTTGTTATTTCTCTATAACAAAGACAAAATGCTTTAATAAAATCAGAAAACACAGATGTTACTTTGAGGATATTTTGCATCTTCTACTTTTTTTTTTTTTAAGTTGGGAACAATCCCTCCTTCAGACTGACAATAGCAGCTCATGACAGACAAAATTAGCAGCTGGAAACTTAGCCAAAAGTTTAGGCTTTTTAGATTGTTGTTATTGTTTGGGATTTTCTTAGATGGTGAAAGGCATGCTTGAAGGAAAAGGCCTGGCTGAATTGAAGGCCCTCGTTTCTCACTCACAGTGGAGTTTGACTGGATTTCAGTTTTTATAAACAGTTTAAAATGAGCCTATTGTGTTCACCTCTTTTGTTGTTGTGTGAGGACTTGAGAGGGAAGTTCATGTGGTTTGATAATATACACTTTTCCTGCTCCTTTAAAGAGACCATGGTTTTGTTTAAGAAGCCCCCAATTTCTGTGTGTCAGTGAAAAAGCAACATCCATCCACTTTTCCTAGGTGATCTCTTTTTGTGGGAAGCAGGAGATAGCTGGAGATACCTTGTCACCCAAGGGTGGAACTTTGTCACTGGGAAAAAGGGACTCATTTCATTACTGTTTGCTCAGTGTCATGGTTGGTTTATATTCTGTGAATTTTACTGTGGCAAAGGTGGCTCCTAGAACCTTTTCAGAGTCAGGAGAAATCTTCTGGCATGCCAGTGTCTCTCTTGCTTTCTGTGCTTGCTGCCTTACTCCCTGCTTGCAAAGCTGGATGCTGGCAGGTTTGCAAGCGCAGTGCCTGCAGTCAGGAAGGATCATGGTTGAGAATGATCATGGTGCCTCCAAGGCCACCTGGTTTTAGAAGCCTGCCTTCCCCAGGTCTAGGAAACACATCTTCAGAGTTCAGGCTTTGTGTGATGTTTAAAGGCTTCTGAACACAGCAGATGCCTGAACAAATATTCTTTATTTATCATTGTTATTGGGTAAGTTGCATCATTGCACTTCATACAAAAGGCTTTGCTGTTGAATCAAAGACATCATAACATCCACAGATATTTTTTTCCCAACTAAGATTGAAAAAAAAGAATTAAAACCAAAAATCTGAATGATTTTTAAGATACAGAAGCCACTGGTGAGGAATTTGACTTCCTCAAGCTAAGGCAGCAACCCAAAAAATTAGTAAAACAGTTAGTAAGTCTGCTACTTCTGCAAAGCATCAGGGGAAGCATTTTGGAGTTTTCCTGGTCTTGCCACAGGTATTTTCTCTCTCCTTTGTTCAAGCTGCCTGGGAATTTGCTTTCTTGGGATTGCTGGGTGGTCAGTCACTGCCTGTCCTGTGTCTTGGTAGATGAACCTTTTGTTTATGCTGCTTTTTTGTGCTTTCAGGTTATCAGCTCCTCAGAGAACACACCTCTGGATTCATGCTACATTTAAGAAACTGAGTGGAACAGTGGGAAAATTGCCAACACTGAATGATAATAGCCTGAGGGAGCTGGGGTTGTTCAGCCAGGAGAAGAGAAGGCTCCAGGGAGACCTAAGAGCAGCCTCCCAGTACCTGAAGGAGGCTACAAGAAGGCTGCAGAGGGACTGTTTGCAAAGGCCTGCAAGGACAGGACGAGGGACAATGGTTTGAAACGAGGGCAGAGCAGATTGAGATTGGATTATTCTGCACAGGAAAACATCTTGTAGGCAGAAAGGATGGCACCAGGTGCTCTGAGAAAGTCAGAACTGAGGTTTCTGGCTTTTCACACAGCTTGTTTGTAATGAAGACCACTGCCTATCATTTCCATGTGGAATCATTACTTCACACTTGCAACTGTGTGAGGACAAATGGAGCAGAAGAGCCTAATTAAAGTTACAGGAGTGCCTTAGAGCAGAGCAAAGGTTTTTTAACAATACAGTTACAAGTCACAAAGAAATGGGAGCAGACGCCTCAAGTTTGATACGGTTCTTGGCAAGGTAAGTGGGAAACTCTGTGCCAAAGTGAGGTCAACAGATGGAGAAAGAGAGGTGCAGGAGGGGAAGAAAGCTACACACCCATGGACAAAACCAGAGAAAGCCCCCAAAACACCAATCAAACAAACAAACAAGAACTAAAGAGACAAACCTTGGAAGAAACAGATTTTTAAACAAAGTTTGCCAAATAAGCAAGCTTTTTTTCTTTCTTTCCTGAGAGCAGATGCAAAGTGCCTTTTCAGTTCATTTTGGATAGAAAGGAGTGAACACATGCTGTGCTTTAATAAATCTTGGCCCCACCACAATAGGGAAACTCAGACCTTGATGCCCAGTTCTGCACTGGAGTTTGGTTATACTCACCAAGCCTCTTCAGGTTCTTCCTCCTTCTTTTCTGCTTTGGGGAAAAAAAGCAAACTATCAGTGATATGCAGAAGTCAGTTTCCTGGAGACAACCAAGGCAGGTGCGTGGTCTTCATAACATCTAGAGAGTACCTAGCATTTTAAAATCTGCTCTGTTGAATGTGGGGCTGGGAGTCAGAGCTCAACCCTCTTGTGGTAACCAGCCCTGCTAACTGCCCTTGGGCAGAAGTTACTTAGGTTTATATTTGCAAAATTCTTACCCAATCCTGCTTAAATTTCTTTTCAGGAATTCAGCTTCTAAATTTCCTCCTTCAGCTGCAAAGTAATCTGGTTTTCACAAACCCAAGACATTGGTGCAAACCTCTGTGAGTCTTTGAATTGCCTGTAATGAAATGGGATAATGTAGTCACTGACTGACACTTCATTCCACTCCTTCTATTTTGGGTCATTATTTTATTTGCTTTGAAAAAACACCCATGGTGATGTTTTGTAATAAGTTTGCATAACCATCAGTTGTCTCTGGATTTACTATCATCTCTTCTCAGCCTCCTAGAATTGTGCTGCCTATTGTTTATTTTGATGATTTTTTTTTTTTCTTAAGAGAGGGATCAGGAGTAAAATCTGCCAGAATCAGTGGAAACAATCCTGATCTTAAGAGACCTTTTTGTTTGTCTAGCAACCTTGGATAATAATTAATAAAAGTCAACAGGGATCATTATCATGCTCTGCTCCCTGCCAAGCATTCTGGATAAAGATCCATTTGGTAAACCTAGGCTGTGCATGGGTTTAGGCCTTTTTAGCTGTTTCTAACAAGGACAGAGTGCACAGGGCAATATTATCCTGGCTGCAGTTTTGCTGATATTGGTGAGCCTCACGACACACCACCCAGCCCTGAGGTTTAGTAACAATCACAGTTGGGAAATTCCTGCCACAACTATTTTTGATAATATTTTTAACACATAGTATAAATTTCTTTATGCTTCCAACAGCTGGAAGTCTGTGCAAACCCTGTGATACATGAATCCAAGCTATCAAGATCACAGAGGGTGCAAAGGGGGAAGGTTTGACACATGAATCTTCCAGGTGCATGACTGTGCTTTCCAGAAAAGGCCTGCAAAATTCTGGCTGTGGGATGTGTAGGCTGCAGCTTAGTGGGGCTGACCTTGTAGCAGATACTGAAAGAGCAGTTGCCTTGGTTGAATGGAGGATTTTTTCCCCTGTGCTAAATACTCTGCTTTGCTGTATAGTTTTGGATTCACTTCAACTGATGCAAGTCACCTCTGACACGTGGGTCCTGGACATACCTCACTATTTGCCATTTTGTGTGCTCATTCCATCTCTGGAAAGGTCAGAGCCTACTGAACAGTGAGAGAAATGCTCTGAACTTGACTTTGGGGATATTAGTTCTGTAGAGAGAATGATGAGGGTTTGCCATTTGCTGTGTTCCCATGGCTCAGAACTTCCTCCTTCACCTTCTGGTGGTGATGCTTACTGTGACCTGCAAATCGAAGGACTTGCAATTCCCTCTTCTGCCAGCAAAGAACAATTTTGCTTCTCATTTCTCCATAGCTGAGCCAGGCACAGATGGATGCAGCTTCAGAGATGGATGCAGCTTCAGAGATGCATTTTAAAAGCACTCTGGCTGTGGCAGTGCTATATGTAAGTTAAGTTTTTATTTACATGTTCATGATAGTTATGTCTGGGAGCTCTTGTATGCCTTGCCAGATGCTCTGGTACCCAGTAGCCACTCTGTCTTTCCACCAATACTCTGCAGACTTCTGCCAAGTTGTTTCTCCTTTGTTATGGAAGAGATAAAAATAAAATGGGCTGGACCTTGATCAAGAAATGATTTTAGATACAGCTTGGCAGCAGAAGCAGATCCTCAGCAACATTTTCCATTGTATAGTCACTCTCTTTGCTGAACTGGGCAGCAGGATAAATTACTAATTGCAAGTCAGGCAGCTTAAAGTGCTGAACAAAAGCAATGACACCATGGAAAACAAACAGAGTGTCCAGTGTATTGAGTTTAAATTTAAACCTGCCCCTCTCAGGGAGCAGACTTGAGCAAGAAAGATGGAAACACACCCCAGAGGAATATGGCTAAAGTCTAATGAGCAGGGATATGGTTCAAATTCACCAAGAAAAGGATGAACAAAACCTGAGTTTTCTTCAGCTCTCCCCTTTCACATAGGAATAATTCTCCTGTGTCTGATTAATTGTTTTTTTTTCTTCTTTCAAGTTCACCAAGCCTCTGTTTTCTGTTTAGAAGAGGGTACCCTGACAGCAGTAAAAGTTAATTGCCTTACGTACATCTTGATCTCACAGAAGAAAAGATTTTCCCATGGAGATTCTCCTGCTCTGGTCCCAACCTAGAGGTGTCTGTACCAATATTCCAAAACATGTCAGAAATGCTTGGTGGGCATTTCCCAGCATTTTCAGAAAGACCTAAACAAGTCAGGTGCTTAGATCCCACTGGACATGACAGCTCTTAGGACTCTCCAAATAACTTCAGATATCCAAATGGCTATAGACATTGCACTTGAAGGTTTTAACCCCCCTAAAATCAATGAGAGCTAAGTACCCAGCATTACAAAACCTTTTCAAATGTGATTCTGGGTTTGTGTGGTCTTTCTTAAAACTGGGATTAAGTTTGTCTTAATGTTTGCTGTGTCCTGTTCCTGAGGGAGATGTAGGTGCTGCTTTAAAGAGCTCATTGTGATGTCAGGATCTGACCCCTTAATATGTTCAGTGTAATAAATTATTTATCCTTGGTGATTTTTACTCTTTGAATATTAGGAGATATGCCCACCACAATGGTTCCTTTAAAATATATACAAATAATCAGCAAGTTACTGAATCAAAGTGTGTAAATTAATTTTTGAGACCTCTCCTATCAAACCAGCTTCATTATGACTTCTATTGCAGCTTTCTGAACGATTTCTAGTAAGAGAAGATTCTGCTGGTGGTGAAATGTGTAGAAAGGGAATACAGAATTGAAAGGTTCCTGCACAACAGCCCTGTGATAGCTGCTAACTCCCTGCTCTGTGATGTGCCAAAACATCTCCTTCCTGCCTGAGTAAGTATCAAAAAGTCTTTGTCCTTTTTTTCTCCCCTTTATCCCGTGGCAAACTCATGTCCAATTCACTGTTCAGACAGAGATTTTGCTAGGATTTCTGTTCTAATTGAATAAGAGACTTTTAGGGCATTTCCTGGAGTTATGAGTGACCATCTGTGGGGCTGAGAGAGTCATTAACTTTCCATGGTCATTTCCACCCATTGTCCTCCTTTTAGACTACCCATAAGGACTCCAGTTAGCAACCACATGTAGTGATGGGTTGGGTTTTTTTCCTGTCAGTGCAACACCTGTCCATTAAGAAGAAAATGGAGCCTCTCAACTTCTTTTTTTTTTTTTTTTTTTTTTTTCAAGTGGATCAGTGAAGGACTGTCAGTTGGGAACATTTGGTCACTAGCAATCTGGTATAGGCTGCTTCACATCCATGACCCCAAACTGGAGGATGGTGTTTCCTGATCAGCCTGCTTCTTCAGGGAAGACAGTTTAGGCTAGAGCATATTTATTTTCCTTTGAGCCATGAACTAGCTGTAAACCTTGAAGCTCAGTAGCTTCTACATCTTTAAGCATGTTTCTCCTTCCATGGAATTCTCACCTACATATAACTCAACTTTTTTTTTTTTTTCTTTTCATTGAGTGCTTACACCTGGTGTGGAATGAGATTGTCATCAAACATTATATGGACCAAAATTAATATTTCACTACAGAGAGATTCTACCTCTTGCTTTATTAATTGATTTCAGAATTAAGTGGCAAATTCAAAGTGGAAGAGAACTTTAGTTTTTCTGTGTTTTACATTTCCCTTTTACTATTAAAAAATCATTTGGTTTTCTGCTTGAGGATCAGACAAATACTTTGCATTCAGTATCTCTTTGCTCATCTTCGTTCCCTCAGGAGCTGGTGTGTCACTTGTAAATTTATTAATGAATTCTTCTAAGCAATTAATCCTCCTGTGGATCACACCTGAATGTTCTGATCTTTACTTTTGTCCTAAAACATTCTCCAGTGCCCTGTGTTTATAGGAGCTGTATTCTACCACAGTCGCATCTGCATTTCAGGAACAGGATTTCCTGCTCTTTCTGGTATATAATTTTCAAAATGGCATTGAAATAAGGGAAATACATTTAATTTTGTCTCTCTTTTTTATTTAATTTTTTTTGTTATTTTATTATTTTATTTTGCTTTATTTTACTTTATCATTTTACTTTATTGTTTTACTTATCGTTTTACTTTATCATTTTTCTTTATAGTTTTACTTTATAGTTTTACTTTATAATTTTACTTTATTTTTTTACTCTATAATTTTACCTTATTACTTTATTATTTTACTTTTTTTAACTTCTTTTTTTTTTTTTTTTTAATTCATGCTTGCTGCCTATTGGCAAACAGCTTTGCATTTCCTTCTCCTTTGTAGGATTTGTGGCCACATAAGTTATCAGCTATAAAAAGGCAAGAGCAGGAAAGCTTGTCCTTGACATGCCCAGTGGACTAAAAAAAGAAAGAGCAAACTGTTTCCTATTACTTTGTTCTGTTGGTAATTGCTGTAGGAGGTTGCCAGAAGGAGCAGTGTCTGTCTCCAGGTCAGGATGGTGCACTGCAGTGTCCTGCCATGGTGAGGAAAATGCACTTTTTGTTTCCTGCAGGGTGAGGTAGAGCGGATGCGACTCCTGACAGCTAACCTTGTGAGCAGGGTTAGCTGTAGAAGGAGTGTGCAAAGTCTGTGGATGAGCACAGCAGGATGCAGGGTAGCCCACGGTGTTCACAAGAGGCTCTGAGCTTGTAGCACTAGTTCACAACTTAGAGATTTGCAATGTAAAGCTTTTGGTCTGGATTAGACTCATACTGTGTCCCTGTGAGTGGTGAGGAAGTGGCAGATCACCCTCAGAAGATCACTAACAAATACAGGAGTTTATGGCTACCTTAGATATCTATTGTTGGATGATATGAATCACTTCCTTTTGCTGGTATAGAAAATACCTCCCTGGCAGACCTGAACTTCTTGGCTAATGTATCCAGTAGGTAAAACTTGGTCAGGCACATTTCATTCCTCCCCTTTCTCCTGCTCTGTGCAACATGGAGAATTGACATTTAGCCATGAGGAAAATGTTCTGTTAAGTTCTCACAGAGACACCTTGCTCTGTTGTCACCGTTTCTGGTGAAACATTGCAGGACTTCAGATCCTAGGTGTGGACAGGATTGCTTTGTGTCAGCTACCCAAAAAAAACACAGGGCAAAAAGATGGTCCCTGCTCTAAAGAGCTTCCAGCAAAGTATGAGAGGTGATGGATGGATGCAGTCTGGCCAGCAGATGACTACAAGCTGTTGCAGAACTGGAGAATAATTTCTTGCAAGATGAATTTATGAAATTTCCACTTATTTTCTCCCTTCTGGGCATCTCAGAGCTAGCTGCCCCTTGGGTTTGGATTTGGACCTTTGAAGGCTTTTGTGAATCTAGAGCTTATTTTACTGTCTGTCTAATTCTATTGCAGGGCTAATGCCACCTCTTCAGAATGCCTGCCGGGTTGGTTGTGAGTGATTTCTGCTGGCTGACTTTAATCTGAAAGTGCTTTCCTGCTTCTGTGAGGCACTGGCTTGTTTACCCTTGAGTGCAAGGCAGATTTTCAGTTGTTCTAGAAGAAGAAATGCTTTCAGGGGCTAGGAGGGCATTCTTTTCTCCATCAATTAATTTCTTCTTTATGGAGAATTCTTTTGAACAGTGCTGTTAAAACAGAGTTATATGAAGCAACTCATGGCCACTGCTTTCCTTCCATTACACTTAAACCTTGGGACTTAGCTGACAACCCCAATCCACCAAAGATTCTCATGCTCAGTGAGTTTTTCTGAACTGCAGGTCTGCAATATAAACCAAAAATATGAGCAGTATCAAATATTGCATGTTAGGTACCAATACTTTACTATTTCTCAACTAACACTATGAAAATACTGACTTGTAGATGCTGTCAGTTTAAAGCAAAGCCTTACCTGTTGTGAACTGAATCCATTTGTTTAGCTTTGCACCAAAGTCAAACCTGCTGATCATTGGTTGAATACTGCAAACACAAGGGATCAAAACTTGTGAGTTAGCCCAGAAAGGGTGAGAGTGGATTAGAAACAAGACAAGAGACTACCATCAGAAAATACCAATAACCTCCAACAAGGCTGTGAAGGTTGATACCAGTTACAGTTCTAGATTTCTTCTGCAGAAGCAGGAGCCCTGCAAGGAGGGCACTCAGATGTTTGGGCTCACAAAAGTGACTGCATAAGGAAGGGTCACAAAGTTGTGCCATAATTGCCAGCTCTGCACACTCTGTCCAGCTTGAGGGACAGGAAGAGTGTCTGAATATGATTGATTTTGCTTTCAGCTTAGCTGGAACACTGATAGGCTTCAGGGACAAAGGGATTGTGCTATATATACAAGGAAAGCACAAAGCAAAATCAGTTTACCTTTATGCTTGGATAGTAATATTAGTAAATCATGGTGGGTTAAAGCAATGAGAGTGGAGAGGGGAGATGAGATAGCAATCTTCCCCTTTGCCTGGTTTATACAAGGAGCACTTCCTTCTCTGCTTCCCCATTTTCTTGGCTAGTGAACTTGAGGCATTTTGTTTTAGTCTTCTCTCATCACTGCTAATGAGGAAATTGCTCTCTATTCTTCCACCACTTCCATTTACACTGGGGATGCAGAGCATCCAGCTAGTGTACCATGGCTCATTAGCCCTGTGGTGTTACAGAAAAATCTGAACTTGCTGGGTTATGTTTCTTGCCTCTGTGAGTAGAACTGACCTGGGGAATGACTGGCCACATAAAATAGTATAGTCTTAGGACTGCTCCTTTTGATCCTAGGCACTGAGCAACAGCAAACTCCAGACCCAGAGGTCCTTGGGTGCCTGACAGTACAGACTGAGTTGCCTCTACTAACTGGTGTCACTTTCTGTGCTGTCTGTGTTGGAAGGACAATATTGTAATATACTGTTATATGCCAACCATCCCTAGAAGAAAGCTGTGCCTGCTGTGCAGATAAAACTGAGGAGCCAGTGGCACTTGAGTGGTTGTCAGTGAGGTAAGGGGGGTGGGGACGACAACAAGGATGGATGCTGCTGTGATGAAGCAGAACTTCCAGAGTACATTGGAAGGGACCTCCAGAGGTCATTGAGTTCAACCCCCCTGCCAAAGCAAGATCACCCAGGGTAGTCTGCAGAGAAATGCATCCAGACTGGTTTTGAACGAGAGAAGGAGACTCCACAATCTCTCTGGACAGCCTGTTCTAGTACTCTGTCACGCCCACTATGAAGAAGTTTCTCTGAGGTGAAATCTTCTAAGTTCCAGCTAGTGCCTGTCGTTTCTTATCTTATTGTGCTCCACCAAAAAGTGCTTGGCCCACTCCACTTGACACCCACCCCTCAGATATTGGCAGACATTGATGAGATCCCCTCTCAGTCTTCTCAAAACTGAATAGCCCCAGGGCTCTCCGTCTGTCTTCATAAGGGAGGTCATCAAGTCCCCTAATCACCCCCGTGGCTCTCCATTGTTTATTTGTTTGTCCGTTTTTCTGTGTTCCGAACACCTCGTTGAAATTCAGGTTAGTTTCAGGTAGGTCATTCAACACTCACCAAGTGACAAAGATTTTCGGATAGGTCACTCAGTGGGCATTGAGGGCAACTAGCGTTAATGATGGTGTCGAACCTTTCATCAGCCTGCAGGACCTTTTGATAAACTGAGACATTCTTCTTAAGAAAATTCTCTGCACAAGTTTTGGTTTGTTTTGGTGTATTTTGTTTTGGTTATTTTTGTTTTGGTTATTTTTGTTTTGGTTTATTTTGTGTTGGTTTATTTTTGTTTTGGTTTATTTTGTGTTGGTTTATTTTTGTTTTGGTTTATTTTTGTGTTGGTTTATTTTTGTGTTGGTTTATTTTTGTGTTGGTTTATTTTTGTGTTGGTTTATTTTTGTGTTGGTTTATTTTGTGTTGGTTTATTTTGTTTTGGTTTTTTTTGTTGCCAACTGTCTCTTCCAATCACCCTTATGGTTAAAAGAGCTTCAGATTTCTCTATTTCAGTTCAGAAATGGCAGAAAGATCTAGAGGTTTGGATGAGTATCTTGGCTCTGAGTTTAAACATGAGCTTAAACTTTAAGCAGGGCACCAGTCTCAATGGTATCAGGAAGGTTTCTCATGTGCCTGCGTTTAAGCAGGACTCAAATGCTACAACGACTCTGAATACTGGGCCTGAGATCTTACACATCAGAAAAGAAACAGGAGTTTCCTGCAAAGTGAAGCTAAACTCCTGCCATGCTGCCTCTCAATAATCCATGCAATTGCAGAATTCTAATCCAGTCTATATTAATTACGTTTTCCTGCCCATCTTTTACTCATATGAAACCCAAGACTGAATCCTCCCCAAAATCAAATTTTGCTTCCCTTGCCTGTTGCTGTTAATTTAGGCTCAGTTATCTGTGGGTGTTTTGATACTAGAAGTATGGCATCACTGTAGGTCCACAGTGCTGGATCAAGTCTCTCTCTCTCTTTCTTTTTTTTTTTTTATCCTTTTACAATGGGTGAGATGTGTTTAATTTATTGTAGGAAACCCTTAAAGATGCAAGATCCTTTTTAGAGGCTTCTACAATAGCCGTGAAGCACTTATTTAATCCCATTGAATGGAGGCTAGATTTACTAGCTGGGCTAGACATGATTTTTGTTCAGGAGTCATCTCGGAGTACATCGAAGTTTAAAGATCTTTGCAGAAAACCCAAGGAGAAACAAAAGGGGTAAATTTTAAAAGGAACTTTGTCAAGGAGTTTTAGATGTTAAACAGATAGACAAACCATGGTGGCTGAGCTGAAACGAGTGTTGGGTTAGCAGAATCGTTACTGATCCGGTGAGACATGCTAATGAGGCACTTTAAATGCAAGTTTGCCGGCAAAAGAGGCAATTTCATACCAAAGTGCAGCAAGGTTACCGACTCAAAGAAGGTACACTTCAGTTCTGCAAAAGGGGACAATGCTCCATTGTCAGATCCTTTTTCTTTTGACTTTAAACATGTTTTAACTACACTATTTACTAAATTGTACAATGTGGCTTGCTCACTGATTGAGAATTTATGACCAGAAACAAACCTGTTAGGGGAAAAAAAGAAAAACTGAACGTGATCCATACTGTAGCTGCAGAAAATAGTTTGAATGAACTTAACCTGAGCACGGTGGGGGGTGCACAATATGGTTTTCAAGTCCAGGGGCCTAGGATCTGAGTTCAAATAGAATTTTGTCTTTCAATAACAATTAAAAAAAAAAAGGGGGGGGGGGAGAGTGTTTGGAGACATCTGTGGCCTCTCAACCTATGTTAAAAGAGATGTCTTAGTGTTGTCTTTAAAAGCCCACTTCAGAATCCTGCCTTGTCAGCCCACATCCAGCCTGTGAAATTCCTCAGATTGCATCATGCCTCAAAGTCACAGACATCTTGGTTTAGTTTCAGTCATTACAGCTCTTTGGGTAAAAATAAAGCCTAACAACATCAATGCTTGCTCCTGCTGCCACGAGAAATCCTCACACAAATCTTTCACTCCCATGAAGGAGAATTCAAGCTCCTTGATGAGATTTATTGAGCAGCTTTTGGGTGTGATTACTACACAGAAACACAATGAAATGGCCTAATTTCTGCCATGCTATTTGTTAAAAGAGTGGGCAAAATTCAGTTGCAGTGAAGAACAGAATTTTTGCTCATCTGCTTTAGTAGAATTGCACCAGATAAATTATCAGATCCATTGCTCTGCCTCAGTATAACAGAACTCCAGTCCTCAGAAATTTCAGTTGGGGGCATTCTGCAAGTTGGGCTTTTTTTGTCAAAACTGGAAGCTGCCTGTGGGAAGATAGTCATTAGTTCACATCTTCTGAAAGGTTGCCCAGCTGGGTTCTGAAGTTAACCTCCAACTTCATGGGTTCCCACAGGCACTCCTAGTCAGAGTCAGAAACCACAGAACCAGCATAAAAGCAAAGCAAGGTCACCAGCATGGAGAATCTTAATAGTTCCTTTCTCAGACCTTCACATGGAATTTATGTGAGGTTTCAAAAATTGCTTGAATTGTTTTCCACATTTCTCTGTGTTTGATGGCTAAGCTTTTAGGTTGTATCTTGGTCTAAAAACTACTGTCTCTTGCACATCTCAAGATGAAAATTATGTGTTATGTCACTGAAAAGTCTTACATTGCAAGGCCTTTCTGCTAGATTGTGGAGCAGCAGCTATGTAATGTTGGGCAGGTTTGGCAATTTCAATGAAAAAGGTCAGTTAGCAAAGCTCAGCTGTGGTTCCACAAACTTCTACAATGCTGCAAACTCTTGTTATGGTTCTGCATAGCAAACCTGGGGTGGATTTTGACAGTGTGTTTGTATTTGGGATTGGCAATTCTACATCCTTAGTAGGTGTTTCCCTCAAAGGTATCTTCTGGGACCAGTGCTGTTCAATATCTTCATCAATGATGTCAACAGCCAGGTGGAGGCAGCCTCAGCAAGTCTTCAGATGAGACCAAGCTGAGTGGTGTGGTTGATAAGTCTAAAGGATGGGATAGGTGCCAGCCAGACCTGGACAGGCTGGAGAGGTGGCTGAGGAGAATCTCATGAGGTTCGATAAGGCCAAGCGTAAAGTCCTACACTTAGGTTGGACAATCCTAGCTATCAATCTAGGCTGGGGGATGATGAGATTGAGAGAAGCCCTGCAGAAAAGGACTTGGGGGTCCTGGTGGATGAGAAGCTGGACGTGAGCCTACAGTGTGCACTTGCAGCTCATCTGAGCTGCATCAAAAGCAGCGTGTCCAGCAGGTCAAGAGAGGTGATTCTTGTTCTGAGCAACCTGAAGTAATGGAGGATGTCCCTGTTCACTGTAGAGGGGTTGGACTAGATGAGCTTTGGAGGTCCTTTCCAACCCAAACCATTCTATGATGCTATGATTCCAAGACTGCTTCTGGATTTGTCAGTAGGAGTTACCTGTGCACAATTTGATGCTGTTCCAGATGCCTTACAGGATGTGTCTAACAGGTGAGCAGAACGAACATTGCCAGACTCTTTTTACCACAGACAATGCAGAAGTCTAGGCAATAATAATAAGAATTGAAAACTAGGTGGCAGTAATGCCCAGCCATAGAGCCCTCTTATGAGCCAGGGGGATGACTCAGTTTTCTTAGGAATTCTGAGGTTGCTGCAGACCCATACTGCATGGCTCAGCCATTAGCAAACAGCAAAAGTACAGAACCAAGAGCTCATATGGGGTCATTCACTTAAAAACAGTTAGTTACAACCAATCCTCTTCTAAAAAGGAAGAAGAACAACTAAAGTGAGTGTCACAGGAGAACTAATTAATGCAACTCAGCTTTAAATATATATGTGAGAGGCAATTTCCTTCCTACTTCTACCAAGTGACAGAAGAGGAGATGTGACTCCTTCTGCAACTGTTGTTTCTTGTGCTTGTGGCCAGGGGCCAGCAAGAATACTGAAGTTTCTAAGCAGATTGCTGTTCACGTTGATAGTTATATATAGTCTATGGGATGGAAATTCCACTCCTGCCAGAGTAAGCTAAAATCAGTGGAATCACTCTGTAGAAGGACTGTTATTGGCTCTGATCTGAGGAGTTCATGCTGAACATCTTCATTTATTTAGAGGCATGGGCTGAGGCTACAGTTCTAGAAGAGTTAGACAAGTGTAAGATTTATGGACTGACTTCATTGTTTAAAAGCAATATGGTCTCCTTAGATTCATACAGTTTAATTGCATGTGCAAAGAAGAATACAATGTCCTTTTCTGGTTAGCTGAGCTGCTTGTGTGGCAGGACTGTACAGAAAGGTTTGGGGGCTCCTGACTCTTGGAGGTGGTTCTCTCTCTGGCAGCACCGGGTATGTGTAGTGTTTGCTTTATTCCCATAAATTGCTTTGTTGGAAACTGGGTCACCTCAATGTTCTCAGAACTGGCTGAGCTGCTGCAAACTCACTTCAGCAGATATGGCAGAGCTTTGTTCTGCATTTGATTTGAACTTTTGTAGCTCTGTCTGTGACAAAGGTCTTTTGATATCTCTCTTTTTTCTTCCCCCCCAGCAAATAGTTCTGTGCTTTGCACAACCTTGCTGCACATTCTTAAACTTGGGGTAAGTCAGTGGCATTCCTGCCTGCCATCTAATTAAAGCTGATGAGCTTCCTCTTGTTTTCCAATGAGAACTAGTAAATATGTTATAAATCCTTCTTCTGTGCCTTTTTTTGGGTCTAGCTAGGACATAATAATGAGCTCTATGTTGACACTTGGATTTATTTTTTATTTGGGAGGGGGTGGTGGTGTGTATTTCACAACCCCATTTCTGTTACTACTTCTGCCTTTCTGAAACACATGCAAGCAGAATGGGAGGCCACAGCTACCAGTTGTTCAAAAAAGAGTCTGGTTCACAAGTTATCCAGACTAATCCCAAGATACCTTTGCCCAAACCCAACAATAACAGAAAGAAAATTCATCTTAGCTGTAGGGGGTAGGTACCAGCCACTGGTTGACTTGCTAACTAATAGATAGCAATTAGTAGCAAAGTTTTTCCTTGCAACTGGCAGTTCTTTTTACTTTCTTGTTTTCCAAAGCCTTTAATTCTTCCTGACTCATGCCTTATTTGCATAAGAGTGAAGCCTATCAACCCAGTTTTTCCTAGTGCCTTATGAGAAGTGTGATAAAATTATTTTCTTTGCATGTTCTTTGCATCTGCTGGTGTGTTCGTTCTGTTAGGGAAAGAATGCTAAGGCTGTTGTGCCTGAGCCAAACTGAGTCTACCCTCTCCCAGACTAGATCTTCTGTAGGGATGGGAGCAGAATATGCTTTGGGGTAACTTACTGATCCCAGGGGTCATATGAGTTAGCACAACAGGGGCCCAGCATGGATTTCTGCCTGTCTGGAGTATAGACTCTGCTGAGAGATTATTCCCACTCCTAGAGAGATGTAGCCAACTATCTGCATCTTAACTCTGCAGCTGGGAACTTGCTTATAAGCCCAAACCCCATACCTGTGAATTTTTGTCTCTTTATTTTATAGGCCTGGAGTGCTCCTGATGATAGACTGCCGGCTTGTTGGAGGCTTAGAGGAAAATCTTTTCTGTGCCACTGGTAGCACGGGGTCAAACCTAACGCAGACATTTGTGGACTTTTGGCCCAGCAAGGTTGCTACAATCTTTTGATGAACAGAGCTAAGGACCCACTGGAAATGTTCCAATGTTTTAAACTTTAAAAAAGAATGTATTTCTATAGGATGAGATTGTTGAGAGTTCCTATTGCTTGTAATGATGCCATTTAAAGCAAACAAGGCATGCTGTGCTAGATAGAGTTATCAGACATGCAGAAAAGATCTTAGCAATGACTTTTATAACATCAGAGATCTGCTGAGGGTAATTAACCTGTATTGCCTGGAGATTGGAGCATGCTTTGCACTTTACAATCACATCATAAATAGGAGGCTATCTGTGATCTCTTTCATGTGTGACCCTGCTTTTGCTTTTACTTAAGAGTGTTAACCAGATGACACTTCTGTCCCTCAGTTTATTCTGTCAGCCTCGTGAATGCCAAAGCTGCTGCTGCTGGAAACCTTGTCTAAGGAAGGAAAAAGATGAGTATATATCTCTGGGTGAGATTACTGGATTGTGTTCTCCTCCATGGTCCATGCAGTTGTGCCTTGCAGAAGCTGATGCTGCATTTTACTGCAGAGAACACTGTATAACAAAAGGCAACAAAGAGAATTCTTCATCCTTTCTGGGAAAGGCAGCAGTATCTTTGTAGTTACAGGAAGCCAAAAGTAAATCATTAACTTCAAAAACTTGGAAGTGAGAGCATTATTTGGATCTATATATGCAGGGGGACAAGAATCAATATAAGTATGGAGGAAGGAAAATATTTTTCTGTGCACCATTTCCCCAGTTACTCTGCACAAACTGGTAAAGGAAGGTGTCTCTGGTTTGGGTAGCTGTACATGACTGAAGGAAATTAATATACTTGCCTTAAAATGCAACATCTATCTTCGGTTTATGAATCTTTCCCTGAGTTCAGGAAAATAACTAACACGTCTGGAAGTCAAAAGCTGTCTTGCCTTTTATCTCGGCAGGATCAGGATTGACTCCCAGCATTACATTTCCATAGCATTCACTTGTGCATTTTACATCCAAAACAGAAATGGAAGTTTTCCAGCAAAAGAAAGATTTGTTCCTAAGCTAGTAATTTCTGGCCTTGGTTCTATGAACACTTATGGTCATTTTTGGTGTGCACACAAATCTTTAGGATCTGGGACAATAGCCCTTAAAATATTTTTTTCATGTGGTGTAATGCTAAGGCAATAAACCAGTCAGTGCTGTGAACAGGAGACACTAACTGCAATGGATGCCTAAAACATTCCAGGCAGGAAGGTGGCAATTCCTATTTCTGTTTACAGAAATATCAGTTGGCATAGGTTTAAACCCTTCTGCCCATGCAGCAAACTAAGCATGGATTTACCACAGGGAGCTTACTTGTAGGTGTGGTGTTAAGAGAGTAGGATCTACAGAATTAAAAGCCTTAGGCTAAGTGTACACTTGTTCTGTCATTGCCTTTATGGGAGGTGTTATCCACAGAAATGTTCTCTGAACTGTGTGTCCATGATATTGATGATGATGCACCTTATGTGCTTTGATACCATTGTCTAGGTCTTTCCTGACAAATGATCCAAGAGACTCTAGTGTGAGGCGTCCCTGTCCATGGCAGGGGGGTTGGAACTAGATGATCCTTGAGGTCCCTTCCAACCCTAATAATTCCATGGTTCTATTTTATTCTATGACTTGTACACAGAATCATAGAACCATAGAATCAGTAAGGCTGGAAAAGACCTTTAAGTTCATCCAGTCCAATCAACACCCAACAACCACTAAACCATATCCTGAAGCACCACCTCTGCAGCTGGTCTCCTGCAGAAAATTCTGACAGAATTTTGGAGAAGATTATTTATTTATTTATTTTTAGGTTTCTGGGGTTTTTGTTGTTGTTTTTAAAGAGGAATGTTTTTAGTAGGACGTTTCAAACCTGGTTCAGAAGTCTCCCAACACAATACAATGGAAAACATTCCTTATTGGACTAAACATTGGCCTTAATCCTTACTATAAGTGAAGATAATTTGTTGAAAGGAAACAGATATAGAAACTCTGTCTTATTATGGGATTTTTTTTTTTTAATTGGTAAGGCCATAACCAAAATCTCTCTTCTGTTACAATTTCTTGCCTCAAGAAGTTCCTCTCTATTCCATAACCCAAGCACATTCCAGGCACCAATCCCGAGCACTCTTGGCATTTTGGTGTTTTGTTTCCATGTAGTGTCATGTGGCTCGTTGGGCCCAATTCCATGTCACTGATGTGTCAAACCAAACTACCTCTGCCAGTATCTTTTTAGAGGTAGCTGACTTTGGTAAAAGACTCTGCCTCTGGAAGTGTCCTGTGTGAGTGCATTTGTCAGCAGTGCCCCTTCAGAGCTGCAGTCACTCAACCCTGGCCCATTGTGTCAGGAGGGTGCAGCCTGCTCAACACAACAAACTCTCTGTAACCTTTATTTCTGGGCACCCTTGCTGCTCTGGGGCAGTAGCAGAGGGCAGAGCAGATCTAGCAGCTCTCTGCCAGAGCTGACATGGAAGCGTGTTTCTCTCCTGCACACTTCTTACTACTGGTCCTACAGACAGAAAGGCAGCCTGGATGGATTTACTTACACCTCATTGCCATGGAGTGTAAAGATGGGTGGGGGTGAGAGTAACTATGGAGCAAAGTTATTGCAGGACTGTTTTCTGCAGTGTTTCCCTTAGGGTGTCAGTTTTCAAATGGAAAATATTCCATGTGCCACCACCACCAAAGAGATACTGCAGAGTAACAGAACATGGCTGTTGAAAGCTGTCGTGAAATAAATATATGCATGAGGTTATAAAAATGGGGTTTGTATAAACTGCCCTCTCCTACAAACATTTCACTTCCTATAATTGTGTGTGCTTTTGTTTGAACTTATCAAATATTTGATTGTTCTCCTTCTCCTTCAGGGAGATAAGAAATCCACCCTCCGGATATGCAGAATGATGTTGTTGTAATCACTCTTCAAAGGGAGATCCACAGTAAACAAATGTTGTTAGCCTTTGCAGCTTCTTTTGGTGAGCACAGAACTTTCAGAAGAAGGCTAAGACTAAGAGGAAAGGAGAGATTTAGCTTAAGAATAAGCAGATAATTTCCCCCCCTTTTTTTTTCAGTTCCAGGAAAGATGAAAATTTATAGGTCTTTGTAAGAGCACTTCAGAAATATTTGTATATATATTTTTTTTTCCCCTAAGAGAAAGTGTTTTGCTTCAGAAGAGGTTGATTCTTTGAAGTCTGCCAGTGTTGCTATAAACCAGGAAGAGTGGGAAACAAAACTAAGCCTCAGTGAAAAGCACTTGGACCAGATAACACCATGTAACCGCAACAGGGCGCACAAGGTACCTAAGAATTAATATTGTTGCAATTACACCTGCCAAAATTGTATCCCTGACCGAAGTCGCTATGCTGGCCAAACCTTTTAATGCAGAATACAGCTTCTAGCTCTGTGGTTTGTTGGTTGTTGTTTGTCTTTTGTTGTTGTTGGCTTTTGTTTTTCCTGCAAAGATGAAATCGCTAAAAGTGATCAGCTCAGCCCGATGGAACCAAACTCTCCAGCCCAATTCAGCAGCACTAGCCTGTGAGGTTTCCCAGCTTGTTCAATGTTCCTCTTTTGTCAGGAGGAGATCATCTCTGAGTGATGCAGCTGACTCTCTCCACTCTTCCACTCCAGGGCTTTTGCACTGTAAGTCCTAAGAAAGCCACACAGTGTTAATGTAGGTGTGGTCACTTTTTGGACACTCTAAATGAAAAAGGGCAGGGCCAGGGCTGCTGCCTTGCTCTGTGGAGGGTTTGAGTCCTCTGGAGGGCTAATGCAGAGTGTCTGTAAGAATAGGATCAGAGATGATGTCCAGGATAACAAGGTACCTGTGTTCTCTTACCTGAGTGGTGGAGCAGAAGCAAATTCCTTTCCAGCACAGAGGTTCTCAGCTCCTTTGTGTGTTCTGCATGCAGCCAGAGTTGTGTAAGTGTGCAACAGAGCTCTACTCACAGCTGCTTATTGTTCAGTGAATTGAAAGAGCAGAGCCCAAAAGCCATGCACGGTGCAAATCCTTGTCTGTTATGGATACAGTCCTCCAGCAGAACAGATGGGTATCTGCTCTCTGAATTTGTACCCCACCACCTTGGATTTGTATGAACTGGAGAGAGGTCTTTCATGTCTTGTGAACTGCTAATAGTGAACTGCCAGATTTACAAGTTAGAGATTTGATGTAATTCATTGCCATATAGCTGGAATTCCCACCCAGATCTGATCTGAAGTCTGAATCTTTTGGGATTGGCTGATCCCTAACATAAGTCTTAATTAATTAGGTCTTTACAGTCATGCTGAAGTCAGGTATTGCTTAAGACACAGACAGTTAAAACCAGAAGATGACTCAGATTTTACAGAACTTTCTGTCCAGCTGCTGCAGCAAGAATAATATTTTTATTTTTTAAATTCTTTTTTTCAGATTTTTTTAGCTCTTTGTGACAAGAGCAGCTGGAAAAGTGTTGTGTAGTAAAATGTTACCCATGCCTAAAAGCTGTCGGCTGATATTAAAGGTCTGGTGTTCTGAGTGACTGTCATTACCCCTGCACTCAGATCAAACAAACCCATTCAAAAATGTAAATCCAGGCTGATTTTTCTTGCTTTGAAAACAAAGGCTCAGTTGTCAGAATTCTCTATTATCTAAGTTTTTTTTTCAGAATACATGGATTCATGTCCCTCAGCATAGTGCATCCTTTGTGTGATTTGCTTTCAACATTTTTGATGTAGGTGATTTCTTTCTTTTTCTGTGCTAAGAGAGGTAGTTTCATTTTTCATCACTTCTTTTCCAAAGAATAAAATGTTTGTCTCTACAAAGTTTTCACTGAATGATAATCTGTAGCATATTAACTATTGATTCATTGGAAGGATACTTGGTGACTAACAATAGTGAAATACAAGCCTTGTCTCAGTGGAATCTGAATTTCTTCTCTTTACATTGGTTTGGTTACCTAAACATCAGCAAGTGAGAATTTTGTAAAGGCTTTCAGAATCAGAGCAGCATCCCAGCACCCTCATCATAGTCACTTTCAATGTGTGTGATCCAGCCAAATCCTGCCTGGATCAGGGAAGGGATGAAGGGTCTCAGCAATTTAAAAAGCAGATTGTTGCTTTTCAAGTCCTTAAAGATGGATTAAGGAAGCTAAATATAAATATCAGAATTGAAAACGGTTGTGTTTAATTAAGCCAAACTTTAATGGCAGAGGGACTGTTTGCAAAGGCCTGCAGTGACAGGATGAGGGGCAATGGTTTGAAATGGGAGAAGAGCAGAGTTAGATTGGATGTCAGGAACAAGTTCTGTACCATGCGGGTGCTGCAACACTGCAACAGGTTGCCCAGAGAGGTAGTTCAGGTCCTGTTCCTGGAGGTGTGGCTGCACAAGGCTCTGAGCAACCTGCTCTAGAGGAGGATGTCCTTGCTGACTGCATGGGAGTTGGACTGGATGAGCTTTGGAGGTCCCTTCTGACTCAAACCATTCTATAATTCTATGAAGTAGCTTGATTCTTCACTTGAGTCTGCTTGCATGAAGGATTATACAGGTACAAACACCTATTCCTAAAGACATTCCATGGCACATTTGTAACCTCAGTAACCTCAGCTGATGCATATAAAAGTTTTCTGAGAATTCTTTTAATTTCTTGTTCTCATTTTCTTCAAATAGTTTGTTGTCTATTAAGCACAGACATTTTTTTCAGTATGGTGGTCTTGTCCTCCTTGGATTATAATTCTTACACAAAGAAAATTGAGAAGACAATTTTCATCCTTACAGCAGGAGGATTTTTTCCAAGCTTGAATTCCACATACCCTTTATGGCTAGGTTTTGCAGTGCCTTGTTTGGCTGGCTATTGGCTGATACTAAAAGAAAAAAAGTGGGAGCACAGGTTAGTGTGTTTAGCTACCACTATGAATAAAATCTAAAGCATCTGGGCCTAATCAGCTGGAGTGAAATCCAAAGTGGCCAGTTATTCTTAAGAAGCAATCAGTAAAAAGAATGCAAGCAAGCTTTGCACAGTGACACAGGTTCAGCTCCAGGAATCCAACATGCAAATATTTATACACTCTTGCACTTTGATGCCCATATTCTTCTGCTGTTCTCCGAGTGGGAGATCTCTCAGGAACAATTCATGGTCAAAGGAGTTTCTGGATGCTTCCACCCACATAAGGGTGGAGAAAGTTACAGGTGTGCATATGGTACAAAAGCATGGCCAGAAAAGATTGCGTGTGGCAGCTCAAGACCTGTGATCTGGTTATGGCACCTGGCTGGATCTGCTCTAGCCATGGTCACACACATATTGGTTACATTCCAAAGTGTTCTGTGATTTCTGCTTTGAGCCAAGTGAAAGTACCTTTGTGTACCTTTGAGAAACAGGATTTAGTTTGCATAAGACTTAACCAAGAGCTGCAATAGCAAGGATGGACAGCACGTTGTTAAGCACAGAAACCACAAACACCAGCAAGGCTTTCTGGTTTATTTGCTGACCCAGACCACAGGAATTCCTTCATTACATACTTTGTATTCATGCAGGTACCATATCAGGATGGGCAACTCCACCGATTCCAGCTAAGCAAATGAACCTGCAGAGAAACGAAACAAAATGCAAGGTAACAGACTCCTGATTTTTGCCTATGAAAATGAGCTTGGGACAGGAGGCTGTGATCCATGGATATCAAATTTAACCCCTCAGTATCAGAAGATAAGTCCACTTAAGGCCGCTTAAGGCCAAAAGCAAGGGTGCAAAATGTGCTATGGGGCCATGCTACAAGACTAGATTAAGGTGCCTATTGTGTGAGAAATAAATAAACAATAATTTTGCAAGCTTCTCTGTCCTCCATCTGGTACTGGAAATAAGAAGCAACAAAAATTCTAATGCAATGATTTCTCTCTTTCCTTTCATAGTTCTAGCTTGGAGCTGCCTTTCACCACTCAAGTTTATTGCTTTCTCGGACTTTAAATTGGTTTCTTCTGAGTAAACTAAAGATTGTACCAACCTAAATGTCACTTGAATTAAAGTAATCTTGTTTCAGTCTTCATTTTTCTCTTGGAGCCAATTCTAGCTTCAATCACCTTGTGTTTCAGGGTTTAAAGACAAGGTCACAGTCATGTAAAGAATTAGAAGTATGGGATGTTTCCAGTTTGCTTCCATTGTTTTAAGAGAAACAAGTCTGAACACAGCTATTCCTGATCTTATGAAATAAAATAGCTACATCAGTACTAGAGTCACTACCATCACACAAAACTTCTGAGCAGTTTTCCCACTTGGAATATATCCTCTTTTTGTTAAGAGGCTTTTAACAGCTGCTAATTGTTTCTTACGGACACTGGTAATGACGAACATTAAATATCTCCCTCGCTGGAGATACACAAAACCTGCCTGGATGCATTCCTATGTGATCTGCTCTAGGTGATCCTGCTCTGGCAGGGGGGTTGGGCTGGATGATCTTTCAAGATCCCTTCCAACCCCTAACATTCTGTGATTCTGTGAACATTCTGTGATAGAAAAGACGAAGTGAAGATGTGGTCCTTTTAAAGGTTTTGCTTACAAACATTTTGCTCGTAAAAATCAGGAGATCATTTGGACAATTATCAAATAGCAAAAAGAGATTCAGTCATTTGCATGTGACAACAGAAAATGATTTGCATCAGCTACTTTGGCTACAAAATGCTGTAATGCTGATGATTTTGGATGCATTAGGGGAACTGGCTAGATCTGTGTTTGTTTTAAGTTTGATATGTGCCTTGGATTAGAGTCAAGAAGAAGTTGGAGGAAATTGCTCTCTTCAAATGTCCTGTTGGGTGGGTCCAACATCTAACACTCTATGCTAGAAAGGAAAACTCTCTTATGTAATTTGATGCAAATCCTAAGCTTCATGTGAAAGCTGTGGCTCATCAAACTCCTGAGTGCACTATTCAGGGCAGGGTGATGTCGCAAGGCACATTACATCAGTACTGCAGATTTGGTACATTTGGTACTGCTACTGAAATTGCTGACTTGGAGTTTATTTTCTGGATCCACTGAGTCAGCAACTTCAGTGTGTTTGGAGTTGCTTTATTTCCACAGCAATCCTGCTTTCAAGTGGTTGTAATTAAAATGCAACACAACATTTCCTGCATTCCTTAGCCGTAGTCATTGGTTTTGAGTCTACTTTTTACGTTGCGTGCAACTGCAACCCCTGCAAGAAGAGGAATCCTCTTCATTCATAGCTGATGAGCACTTGAACTGAAATGTTAGCAAATACCAGGGCAGTACTTGACTGCTCTAAATATGATAAACAGAAGTAGTTGTGGGGAACTTCCTATCCATTCTTCTTGGATGTGGAATTTTGCAGGGGATCAACATCCTGCAATTGAGAAACACCTGGCCTGGCCTCATGTCTGCTCAGACTTGAGCTGTGTTAACAAATGTTGTTCCTTAGAGCCAGGGAGGAGGGCCTACATGTCACCCTACCTGGCTGTTTGTAGTGTAAAGCATGAGGAATACTGAGGTGAGGACATGGAAGAAGACCATCATTAAGGCTATGTGCTGCTGACAGAATTGCTGTCTGTTGAGGCACTTGCAGATTCAACTTGGTTGCATGCCCTGGCCCTGTCATCAAGTTATCAGGACCTAATAGCACCTTTCATCCTGGACTGTAGGAGCTGCGTGGCTCTGTGGTCCAGTCATAGCCTGGAGTGGCAAGGATTGAGGACATCTGGCTATAGAGGGCCTGAACATTTGCATTTTGGATGTAGAACTGAAACCTGGAGGAATATCATAGCCTAGAAAATTTGTGTCTGCAAATGAGCAGCTGCAGAATAAAAGATGTCTTGGAAGACCTAGGAAAATGTACAGAAATGATGTATAACATTAAAAGGGTTATGGCAGAGGGAAGGGGCCAGGTTTGTGTTGGAGTTACAGACAAAGTGCAGCAGATGTGTGGGAGGAGAAGGGAGCAACTGGACATGGAGTGGGGACAGAGAAGAGCAGAGAAAGGAGAAATTGCAGAGAAATGCAGTTGAGCAGAATGGTGCCAACCTGCAGAGCTAATACACCACTAACCTCTGAAGCATTTTTAAGCAAGAATGTTGGTCTTTTGGGTAAGAATATGTGCAAAGTAAATATGCAAATAATCTTTGTTTTCTTAGAATAAGAAAACATCTAAGTTTGGTGAACCTCATAAAAGTATTTGAGAATATTCAAGAGTAATTACAGTCCCAGGAATGCTGAAGTTAGTGAGAACAACTGTAGATACCAACGTGAGGGAAAAAGCCTGTATATTCCCTTGGCAAAAGATGGGAACATAGTTGTAAAGATGGCTTAAAAGCTTCTGGCATCCAGCAGAGTGTAGACTCAGAGCAAATATATTCCATACATCACTGGAGCCTAACTTGCAGGTTGGCAAATGTCCTGCAGGCTTGAGCTGGAGTTTTAAGTCTGATCTTTCTCCTGCGTGTTACCTGTGATTATATAGTTGTCATGTCATTGCTTTTCAAGCATTTCCTGGCTTGTGTGAGTTCAGCCTGTGCTCTCACTGCTGTGGAGCTACAAGCAGATCCCCAGCTCCTAGAATTTTTGGTGAAAGCCGTAGAGGACTTCCTGTTCAATAAACAGGCCCAAAGGCTCAGAGCCTGGTAAGTGAACGATATTCAGCCAGAAATAATATGCAACCTTCAGAATTTCTTTACTTGTATGAAATGAGCCTGAATTCTCATATATCTGAACTCTGCCAATCATCTGTAGTGTTTTAGATGGAAAATACTTGGCTCAACCACAGTAGATATCACTTGAAAAAAATTGGATTCCATATCACAGAATCATAGCATGGTAGGGGTTGGAAGTGACCTCTGGAGGTCCTCTAGTCCAACCCCTCTGCTAAAGAAGGGTCACCTAGAACACATTAGCCAAGATCATGTCCAGGCAGGTTTTAAAAGTCTTCAGAGAAGGAAATTCCACAACCTCTGGACAGCCTGTTCGAGTACTCTGGCACCCTCAAAGTAAAGAAATTTCTCCTCAGGCTTAAGGGAAACATCCTGTGTTCTAGTTTGCACCAGCTGCCCCTCGTCCTGTCACTGGGCACTCCTGAAAAGAGCCCAGCCCCAGCCTCATGGCCACCACCCTTTAGGCATTCATATGCATTGAGAAGATCCCCTCTCAGTCATCTTTTTTTTTTTTTTTCTTTCCCCCAGGCTCCCAGCCTCTCCTTGTAAGAGAGATGCTCTAGTCCCCTCACCATCTTGGTGGCCCTCCATTGGACTCTCTCCAGCAGTTATATGTCTCTTGTACTCCTCCATGTGTTATGTGTATCCAGTGGGAATCAAAGCTCTGTTGCAATGAATTTTGCCTTTGTTTTCATCAAGTCAGCTTGCCTGTGTGTTCCTCTAAACTGTATGGTTTTCTGCCCACATTTGGGTCAAGCCACTTGCCACTCCCAGGGAAAGCAAAGAAGATCCACCAAGAAGAGGTACAGGAGGGACCACGAAGTGATTTGCCATGCTCCAGTTCTCTTGGCCCCCAGGAGGTCAAGAAGTGTGAACAATAATATTAATTTTTTCCTGGCTGTTATAATCCTCTGTGTTTCTGTGTGAAGTAATGGATGAGGTTTGAGTCATGTGGAGAGAGAGCTGTCGGAAACATCCCTATGTGGGAGCTAGATGGCGCCGTGGGTTAATGCTCCAGCCCTGCAGCTGGGCACCTTCTGGGGCAAGCCTGGCTTCTGCAGGTAACAAGTTGGCAATTAGTTTGCCTGTGGGAATTCAGGTCTGGGTCAAAGGCAGTATTCAGTATTAAATCCTCCTGGGTGCCCAGCCTCTCCTGGCCATCAGCAAAGACTCACAGCTGGAATTGTCCTCCTCCAAATTGGCCCACAGTGGACACCAATGCTTGCTGCAGCAGCAGACAGTTACTTGCCCCAGTGGTGGGCTCTAAAAAGGCAAATGACTGAGATAAGAGAAATCACAGAATCACAGAATGCTAGGGGTTGGAAGGGACCTCCTAAGATCATTGAGTCCAGCCTCCCTGCTAGAGCAGGACTACCTTGCACTTGCCATATTATCACAGAAACCATCTGGTTGGAAGAGACCTCAAAGATCATCCAGTCCAACCTTCAACCCACTGCTGAAAGGTCAAAACCCAGGTGGAGAAAAGTACAGCTGCTGGTGCTCTGGTGCTGCACCTCAATTTAATCTCTGCTTATCAAACATATTTTTTTTCTTGGTTTTTCTTTTTTTTTCTTTTAGTTTCTTTTTTTTTTTTTTTTTTGGAGATCACTTAGGTTAAAAAAGTAAAAGTAAGAAACCAACACCCTATAATTTCTCTGGCAACACTGGAATGTGTTTCCGGTTTTCAGCCTATTTCTGTGATGTTGTTAAAGGATACTTGCCTGGAATCATCCAAAGTTTCCACTGGACTATTAAAAAAAAAGTTGGGGGGGGGGGTTGGGGAGTGGAGAGGGTGGGGAAGAAGGGGAAAAAAAATAAAGCACAATAGAAGGCACGTCTCTCTGCACAAATGTCAGCACACTGTTGGACATGGGGTTTGTATTCAGACAAAGTCTTGCTCTTTCTCTTTGTGGGAAAAAGTTTTACTTAAAAACAAATGGCTTATAAAACAATGCAAATAGACCAGGGAAGACCACTTTATTGTGAAAAATTGAACGTTTGAAGAGCTTAAACTGCAGTCAGCGATGGGAGCAGCCACAGGATAGTTTGGAGGATGATCAGTGGGGACTGGATACCATTTGCAGGAGGTTAAATATCCAGCTCAAGCAATGTGGTGTTGTTTTTCTGTGGCCAGCGTGAAGCGAATTCAGCAATAACCAGCTTCAAACTCTCCACCCCACAGCCTTTCGTCACTGGCCCTGACTCCAACTGTCAGCAGAAAGATGGCTGAATAACTGGCCTAGGAAATGAGTTAACCTTGGCCTCCAGAAAGGTTAAAACACCACAAGGTCGTCACCAGTCTCAGCTGTGTGGAGAACACAGGGGTTTCCATCTTCAAAGGAAATGGACACAGAGTGTCCAGACCTGAGTTTTTTCCAGCCTTCTTCCCCAGCACACCTGGTGTCATTTCTGACTAGAAGTGCCACTGGCAGCACAGTTGAGGGGAGGTGGAAGTCCTGGGCTGGGGCCAGGCTACTCTCTCCCTCCACCACTCTGCCTCCTTTCCCACCTATTCTCATTTTCTGATTTCAGTGCAGGCTCCTTTGCTCGCCAGTCAGTGCATTGTTTATGTGGCTTTCCTCCACTGCGTGCTGCCCTGGCACAGATAACTGCTTGTAAGCATCCAAAAAAACAAACCTGAAAGAAAAATAATAAAACTTGAAGAATACCTTGGGAAGAAGCTCCCAAGATTTAATCCAGCAAAGAAAGAAGGTGTGTATGTCTCTTTACTGTCTGCATGAGGGGCAGTACTGAGGGGACAGACATTTATTACAGGGCACATTCTTAAAGCTTTACTTCTTCCTATTTTTTTCCCTGACATTTGCTGTTTTATGCTCTCTGGCAACCAGCAGAGCTCCACCGATGCTGACTTGCAGAGCCCACAGAGATACTAAGGAAATATTTTTCCTAGCAACAAGCAGCACATGAAAACATGAAGAAACGCTTCCCCTACTCATATTTCCCTTCAGGGTTTTTTTTTTTTTTGGTCATCTGGTGCTGAGATAAGAGCTGCCCAGTGAACCCCACCACTAGCTTGTGTTTCTCAAGGCAATCTGGAGTAGAGGAACATGTGAAAACTCTGTGCCTGTCTGAAATCGCAGCGGTGTGGTGCTGAGGGGGCATGCTGCCTGCCCTGCCAGCTGGCTGCAGCGCTGCTGGGTCACTCCCATGCTGCTCCACACCAGCTGGTGCTGAGGTACCCTCAGGAAACCCTTCAGCCAAGGCAGTCCAAGAGCTGTACAGCTTTGCCTTAAGACGGTGACCACTTCCAGGCCTGGTGATGTAGTGGATAAAGTAAATGATGCTGCCTGAGGCGAGCCTCTTCCCAGTGCTGCCTGAGGTGCCTCTCCTGGCAGACCCTGGCTTAGGTGAGGCTCTTAGACGTGGCTCTAAGGAAAATGCAGTAATCCGTGAGGGCAGAAAGGGAGCGCTCCCGAGTCTCAGGGGTAAGGATCCCCACTCAGGGGGGCCTCAAATGTTGGCGGAAACTCCATCAGTGCCTTTCTGAGGTAAAAAGAGGTGGGCTGATGGCAGCCTGTGCCTCCCACAGAGGTCCCCTCGAGCTAATGGCCAAGTGTTCACCAAGCACCGTGGCCTGGGAGCCCAAGGGAGTCCTGGCTGCAACAGGTGCCCAGCACAGGGGTGTGAGCCATGGTGATGGCTTGATGGCCACACACCTGAGGCGTTTCTCCTGGCTGGGCCTGGGTAGGCAGAGAGGTGACTGGAATTGAGAGGTAGGAGGAAGTGGTTGGCAGCAGACAAGCAGGGGCTGGTTGAGACCCTCTCAGTGTGGTGAATGGAAGCAGCTTTATGTCCCAGAGCAAACACGAAGCACAGGCACCATTTCCTTTCCCTTTATGTCTCTGGAAACATAAGAGGGAAGCAGGATGGTGCTTCATCTTGTCATGGCTGTGTTTTTCTCTTTTCTGCCTGCCAGCAGGACAGAGCTGAAGTGTTAACGTTATTTTAACTGAAGTGTTAATGTTATTTTAACTGAAGTGTAGTTTTCTGGGATTGAATTATTAGTCATGTGGGGGCAACGACTGGTACTTGTGTCTGCTTGTGAGTAACTCCCCCTTCTTTTCTGTCCTTGCTCAGCCATGCTGAAACTGTTCACAGATGCAAGGGCAGTGGCTGCAGCAGAAAGGCTTTGTCAACACCAGCAAATCATTCTTTCTGCCTCTGCAAGGTCAGCTTCTGAAGGCAAAGTGTCTGAGACCACTGCTCCACAACCAGAGAGGAACATGAATTGGCAGGAAGCATTGAGAAATGACACAGTGTTAGCGGGCAGAGTGAAAGCATTCTTATGGTAGAGCCAACTACTGAATTCAAGGCCAGCCTTGTACTCACAGGGTGAATATTTTGTTAGTAACTCCAGTGGGGATGAAGCCCAGGAGGTTGTTACTCATTACTTGATGGGATACTGATGAGAAGAACATCCTCAGAGCTTGCTCCTGTGTCATCAGTGTGTTTCTTGAATTTGTCCTCTAGAATTTTAGAGTTTATCCTTTGGAGAAGCTCAATAGAACAAACTGAAAAGCTGTGTCTGCAATGGAGCACATGCTCCTGGAATTATTTAGAGCTACTTTGCATAAAGACAGGAACAGTTTTGTAAAACTGGTTTGAAAGCTGCATATAGGCAACAGAATACACACTTGAGACAGGCATGCATGTCCCAAGATAAGAAACTATCTTAAACTGGGGATCAAAATCTTATCTTTTACCTGCGTGTGTATGACAATGTAATTCTGACAAAATCTGCTTAGTACTTCCATAATTCCTGTGTGTCAAACTGGAGGTGGGGTTTTTTGTCTGTTTGGGTTTTTTTTTCATTGAAATTGGAAATAGTCCCCACTTATGATGATTTAACAAACTTTAAAAGAAAAATGAATTGGGAAGGTTAAAATTTTAAAAATAATCCCTCTTTTTTTTTGGTTTTGTTTTGTTCTGGTTTGGGTTTTTTTTTTCAGCTGAACTTGAACTCTTAATGTGTTTCAGATTTGCCAGTCACTCGTTATAGTTTATCCGGGAATTGTATTACACTGAACATCCTAACATGTAGGGACCAGATAGAAGACCTAAAGAGTCTATTGTGTGAGGAAGGCCATATTTTCTGTTTTATCCTTCACTGTGGAGAGGAAAACAATGTGAGGAAATGGTGTGTTGATCAGTGTGCTGTACATGTCGTGTTCTATAGAAGGAGAGACACATGGCAATTGCCTTCTATCAACTCAAATAAAGTATTATGTGTACATTGGTAAGGTCATACCTTGCTCCTTACAGTGCTCAATGGCTTTTATTACTTATTTTCTGAGCTGTTGCTGAAAGATTCTAGCTCTGAGTCAAAGCAAATTCAAAAGCATGTATTTATTTCAAGAGAGAAGTGGAAACATCCCCTCCTTGCAGCTAATAATAGGATCGACATTGTTAAACAATTAAATAGAGAAATATTAATAATAGGTGCTTCATGCACGTTAAACAAAACTTCAGTGAGTGCTCTGTTTTATTGTTTAACTGTGTGTATGAGTCATAAGGAAAGTGTTAATGTTCAGGATGGGATATGAATCACGTATTTGTGAACAATCTTCCAAGGCCAGCACTGAAACCCCAAGCACATTTATTCTTTGTAGTTAGTCAGCTCTGCGCTTGGAAACTGAAAGTGTAATCGAAGTGAGAGTTTGTTTATTAACCAGCGGATGCTGTGCATCTTATTTACACAGATTGATAATGAGGGGTGAAAAATAAGGAAAAAAAAGCTAGTAATGCATAGAGCTCTGTGTCCCTGGGGTAGAAAGCACAAAAGGAACCTGAGCAGCAGTAGCATTTGCTATTAAATGCTGAAAGCATTCTGTGACTTTAAAAGGAAATCCCATATTCATGAAGGGAATCCATATGGCAGCCTGTTTGTGAGGAGAGGTGCCCCATTCTCTTAAAAGCTGACTTGAAGCATTTATTGTTGTGACTGCTTTAGCATTGGGGTGAGAGTATTCACTTCAAGGGGAGCAAACAAAACAAGTGAAAGGCAGAGGAGTAATTTGGATGTTATTATAGATTGTATTGATTTGCATTGCAGATAGAAAATTGGAATCACTGAAGGACAAGCTCTTTGTGCTGGCTGTATTTGGGCATGCTAAGGAAATCAGGTTCTTTGTAAAAAATAATCTCACCTGGTAATTATTTTCAATCATTGGTAATAAGTGTGCTCCTAATTGCCTCCTCATTGGGAAGGCACAGAGTGAAAGGAAGTTTGAGTTGCCTGCTCTGAAGGAGGGACAGAGGTAAGTGCCAGAGCTCATGCTCAGCATTACAGACTAAGATAATTTTTGAGTGTTAGCTGCAGTTTAGGGGAGACCTCTGGAAATGTTGTTCAGTCTCTGATAGTGCCTCTCTGTGGAAAAGTGTTTTTTTGTCTCTTTTCCCAGCTGTGGAATGGGTCCTGAAAAGCATTTGGCCATGCTGCCTACAGCCCAATGCACAATCCCTGCTTTACTCAGTGAATTGTTACTGAATTTTAGTTCTACTGGAAGAGTATGATAGATACCATTATGGCATACAGCATGGAGCTGCTCTGGGCCATGACTGAACCAACCTGGCTTTTTGCAGAGCTGTTTGTTTATCCGGGTCTGTGTTGGCAATCTCATAGTTTTTTAAATGGTACTTAACTTTTATCAATAACAAAAGTGTTCAGGTTTCTGTGTATCTGAGGCTAATGCAGCATTGCCAGTGTAACCCTCTCAGAATCACAGAAGGTTGGAGATTGGCAGGGACCTTGAAAGATCATCTAGTCCAACCCCCCTACCAGAGCAGGATCACCTAGGGCAGGTCACAGGAACACATTCAGGCAGGTTTTGAAAGTCTCCAGAGCAGGAGACTCCATGACCTCTCTGGGCAGCCTGCTCCAGGGTTCTGTCACCCTCAGAGTGAAAAAGTTTTCCCTTCTGTTCCTGTGGAACCTCCTCTGCTCCATCTTGCCCCCACTGTCCCTTGTCCTGTCATTGGACATCCCTTAACAGAGAATGGCTCCATCCTCCCCACACTGCCCTGCACATCTTATCACCAGGAATGAGGGCACCCTTCAGGCTCCTCTGCTGCAAACAGAGCCCCAGCTCCCTCTGCCTGTTCTCACCAAGGAGAAGTTCCACTGCCTTCAGCAGCTTTGTGGACTCCTTCAGGAGGTTCCCTGAGATCCTTCTTGAACTGAGGTGCCCAGAACTGGTCCTTTCCCCTAATGGCTGCTCTCCAACAGGTCAGTCTCTTACCTAGTCTGGTCCATGGGATTGTTGTTTCCTGGATGCAAGACTCTATTCTTGTCCTTGTTGGATTTAATTCAATTTCTTCCTGCCCAACTCTCCAGCCTGTCCAGGTCTGGCTGAATGGCAGCACAGCCTTCAGGGGCTTCAGCCACTCCTCCAAATTTGATGTCATCAGCAAAGTTAGTCTTATAAGATCATAAAAATATGAGTCTTACTAATAATATTGAAAAAAGGCAAAAAAGGTAGCTTAATTAGCTTGGCAAGGCTTTGACAGAGCCTGCCTTTGAGTGGAGAATTCCTGGCCCTGTACTCTTAGTGCTAAACCCCACTTGCAGATAAGGAATGACACATTCACAAAATGTGTTCACACACAAAGCCTTCTGCTGAGAGCCTGAGGAACTGGTTTTGCTACACACTGAAATCTGACTTGTGCTCTCAGGTGACAGGGGGCTTGGAGTCACAGCTGGCACACTCCTGGTTATTTGTGGAGGCTACTGCAGCCATCTCCACCTTCCTCCATGGCTTGGGAAATTTGGTGGAAAGAAGTGTGGTTTTATTTTAGTTTTACCTTAAAGGGAGGTAATGGTTCATGTGCTACTCAAAGGAGTCCACTGAAGAGAGATTTGGTGGTGGCTGACCAAGCAGAAACACGTCTCAAGTCCAAATCAACAGTGGTTTTAGATCAACTTCATTTCCCTGTGACTTCCTAGTCTGTCTGGTTGCTCAAATATAAAATTTTCTTCCTAATGTGTCAACATTCCCATGTTTAAAGGCAGGCAGTTGCGCAAGGTTTATAGCAGCAGAACCAACTACATAAAGAATTAAAAGCAGTTAGTTTTGCTATTTTGGTCTGTGTTCATGTTACAATTAAGAGCTGTTTTCTTTTTCCAGTGGGCCAGACCTATCACTGCTACTTCTGTTTCTTCTGGTGCAGAAACAGAAATTGACATTTGATGAGGAATGTTTCCTCCCTCAGCCCGTGTTGGCTCCTTTGTGTTTCTATGTGGTATGTTCCATCTGCTTTGTTTAAGCAGAAGTAGGGAACTTCAGCTTTTTAAAAGAAAAGCAAATCCAATGTTTTGCACATTATAAAATACAGCCCTTTGAATTTCATGACATCGTTTGCATCTCATCTCCCTTGTGCAATTTCACTTAGAGTACAAATACAACTGCACAAACCAATGTTGTTGCTTTACAGCCAAGTTGCTGCTTTATAGCAGAGTAGTTGCTGGGGGCTGCTGGAATAAAAATGAATTGAAATGTATAAGAATTTAAGCATCTCATTGCAGAGGGTTGGACCAGTCTGCCTTGCTGTTCTGGCTATGTTTATTGCTTGCTATCAAATAGTGTCTCTGACTGTATCTGTAGAAGTGTCTCCAACTACAAACTTGCAGTTATGTGCTGTGCCAGGGATCAGGAAGATGTGCTCAAAGAGCACACCCATTACAGCCTAGTGTGAACTGGTGCCTTCTTCTCTCTCACTTTTCTGTGTGCTACTGCCTGGTGTGAGAACTGCCCCAAACAAAGGGACCTCCCTGCAGTGCAGAGCTGTTGAGTTACTCTTCTTTTAACACCTGATCTTGCTCTTGCTGGTGAGGCATGCCCAGAAATGGGATGGAGCTGATGCCCTGTTGCTCTGTTGGTGTTCTAGTTTAATGCCCTTAGCCTGGAGGAGTTTCAAGATGTCTTGCAACTTTTCCTGGTGTCACTCTTCTGCATAATGCTGTGTAGTCCATGCCTGCAAGTTAGGATGCAGTCTGGTGTTTCTCCTCATTTGTGGCTTCAGCAGTAGGTCAGATTTACTGATTTTTTTTTTTCTCATTAGAAGATTTAGTTTGTCTACCATTTCTTGTCTAGAAAACCTCTCTCAGCCTTCTGCCTGCCTTCAGCAGGGTCAGCTAGCAAAGCTTGCTGCCTTCTCAAGGCTGAAAATTCAAACTTTGCTGCCATTTGTTGTCTGCAGGTTAAATAATGACTGTGCTGAGCTGATTAACAGGGAACATTCAGTTTCCTTATTGCTGATGAAAGGCCTGGAATACGTGTCCAGATCCCCTAGTGGAACTCCAGTCACTGCTGAAATATGTGAGATTTTCAGAACTCATGTAAAAATGTGCAAATATGGAATATGGAAGAGGAAAAAAGAACTAATTTTATGAGCTGTTTCTGTGCTATTGCAGTGCCTTTTTATTTTTTTCTTCTCAAAGGCCATAATCTCTGCTGGTACAGGGTCAGATAATTGTTAGTTAACAGCTTTTAGTTTGGAGGCACACGTGATGTCTGTGTAAGACAGTAGTTACACATCCTACCTGAACAGCCTCCAGACTCTTACAACCAGAATACCTGCAAAAAAAACCCCAACCCAACCCAACCCAACCCAGCTGCCAAGCTCTCAGTGATGGGACTGTGAATGGAGGCAAACTAAATAAGATACACTTTTAAAATGCTAATATTTAGTGGTGCTCAGCTGCTTACAGGAGGTGTTGAGTGCCTGACTTTATCAGCCCCTGTGCTGTTGTGAGACCAGAATAAACTAATTTATTGTTGTGGTGGGTTTTTTGGGGGTTTTGTGTTGGTTTGCTGCGTTTGTGTTGGTTTGTTTGTTTTTTCTTCTGTACCTACTGAAATATCTCATGTGAATAATTCATTCAAGCCCAAAGGAGTGATGAACACTTGTGCTTCACTATGGCTATCCAGGAAAAGAAGGCAGGATTGTCCTGTTGAGAGTGTTCATAAGGCTGCTCCAGCCAGTTTATAAATCTTCATTGCTGTATCAAGACCTCAGCATCGAGGCCCTAGATTAGAAATGTGTGGGCTTTTTTTCTCTGAAATACAAACAGTCATGTTAAATACAATTACAGGTTGGACTCGATGATCCTTGAGGTCTCTTCCAACCTTCTTGATTCTTGATTCTTATTCAAATTATTAGGAGATAGTAAATGTTTCATTGCAATGAAACTACCTGAATTCCCTCAGTCTTAGGAGGAAAAAAAAAATACATAAAAAAGAGAGGACAGAATGAGGTATAGATTAGCAGCAAGAGAAAGATACTTGGTGAAATGTAAGGTTTGTATGCTGTTCCCTGGATACAGTAAGGAAAACAGCACATCAGAGGCATTTGCTGTTTACTTAAGTTAAAAGCTATCCACAATGTTCTGATTACAAAGTCCACCTTACTTAATAAGTATTGACAGTGGCTTGTATGTATGAAAATGAGTGTATTACTAACACTATATCCTACTTTTTCATATGCCTTCTTTTCTGATAGTAACATTTTACCAGTCACACTCACTTGCTAAATGAACTTCTTCCTGTAAATAAGAATATAAGAAATTTTCTCTTATATGTGTAAGTTGCTGCTGTGTTCTGATACAGCAAGTTCGAGAGTTGTGTATTTTAGACTAACAACTCTTGCAGAAAGCATTTTATAATGCAGGAGGAGATGTACAGCAGGAGAAAACAAAGCATCTACCAAAAGTTACTGTGCTCCCTGTGACATGGGGAGTGTGGGGACCAAAAGAGACCAGAAGGGAAGTTTTGTACAGCTCCTTTATTCCATGAGGAGTTTTCCTCAGCAATGCAACGAGAGTGCTTTAGTCAGCCTATAACCAGTGACAACATTGAGAAATATGATGAGGATGGGAAGTTTTGTATTCCCTTCCCCCTCCAATACCCATTTTGCTAGCAACAAAACCCCCCAGACTGGCATTCAGCTCAAGTATTTTAAATATTGGAATTAGCACACTGGGTTCACTTTCCCATAGTTCCCTGCAGTTGATAATTTTAACTGGGCTATTGATAATCACTGGCTTTTGTTTGCTTCTTCCACTTTAGGAGTTTTGTGGTCTGGGTGGCTGTTTGTATAGTATTATTAAAACATATGCCATTAACCTGTCTCTGGGGACAATTATTTCATATTCCTCTACATTTATTATCACTCCCTCAGAGCTTACTTGTCAGGTTTTTTTTGGCAGGTAAATGTGCTGTGCTGAACTGCAGAGAAAGGTGCTGATACTAGGAAACACCTCACAGACACTTAATGGCTTAGCATAGTTTATAGTGGCAGGTGTAAGAGATAAAAGAGCAGTGTCATGTTTACTGGCATATGAGATTCTAGTAAGGGTCATAAAATCTGACCTAGGGCATCAAAACAGTTATTTTATCTCTCTCTCTCTTTTTTTTTTTTTTATTTTTCCAAAGGTAGTACAGCTAACATTGGAATATTTCAAATTACACTTGTCTGTTTTCTGCTCCTGACTACAGATTTCTCATTAAAACCAGAAGCACAAAGAAACTGCTCATTATTCTGAGTAGGAAGCAGAAAAAAACTCTTACAAATATTGTGACAACAGTTCACAATACATTTGGAACTGACCTGTTCTGTCTTAAACACAGAACAGCTCTGGATAAGGTTTATGATAAATTAAGGGGTTCAAAACTCTTCCAGGGCATGAGGCTGAGCTCCACATTGGAGAGCTGGGAGTGTCTGATATGTTCTTACTAGAGCTGAGGAAATCTGACATGCTTAGAGACACCTCAAGTAATCAAATTCAGGACAACTGCATAGCCTTGGACTGAAATTAGGGCCTTATAATGGTAGATTCAGTTCCTGAAAGGGAATTCCATTCGTGCTTCTCCCAAATTGAAAGGATTTTTTCACAAATACTCTGCTTTTGGCTCAGTTATGTTGGAAAGGGCCCCTTACAAGATTTGTTGGCTTTGAGTCCTCTCTGGTTGCACTGGAAAACATTTCCAAGCCATACTTCCTCACACTGGTACTTGAAAACACAAAAGCAAAAAATTTAGCCTGCAAATAGTGTGTCCAGTTCCTCACTCCCCAAGTTGGGAATGTTATAGGGATAGATATTATTTGTCATGAGTCTTTAGAAATTTTGAGGCAGCCAGGCACCTCTGCATTTGAAAGGAGCAGAGCAGATGCCTCTACTTTTTGTAGCTGTTCCATTCAGGTTGTTTCCTCATTACTCCAAGCCTGTCCTGGCTCAAATCTACCATTGTGTTAATCAGAACATGTAACAATCCCTTTAAAATATAACACATTTATTGCTTGGCTCAGATCAAAGGTCCATGGCTTCAAAGGCTCTAATTAAATGGTGATGATGTAGAAAGCTGGCTTTATCTAGATAGGCTACAGGCTGATGGTTGGGTGCTTTGGGTGTATTTTTTAAAGCCCATTGAGTTCAATATTGCAAAACTCTTGCAAGATATTCCCATCATTGCTGCTGATCAAAGTGTTCAAATAAATCCAGATTTTGCCATTAAATTCTTCCCTTTTTCCTAGCTAGAACACTTTGTAGTTGTTGTGTTTAACCGTGCCATGGTATTACTGTTCTTCCATCTCCCTCATCAGCTGTCCAAGTTCCCACAGCTTCCTTTCTCACTTTACTAGTCCTGCAATTTGTAAACCCTTTGCAAAGATGCCACAGGCAAGTGTGTCTGCTTCTATTTGAGGGGTGGAGTTCAAGCCATTCTTAAAAATTAGTAAATCATTCAGGTTAAAATGTGATTGTGTGCTGGAGTGGACAGGATACCTTGAGCATTGCCATGAACCATGGCTTCTTTGAGGACCCAAACTGAAATAAAATCTGATTTAAAGGTTCCCAAGTCTTCAATCACTGTTTTTTAGAGATGGCTAGGAACAGTGTAAGGAACAAACTTCCAAATAGAACCTATTGATTTCACACAGCTCTGTTTAAATGCAATGTAGCCCTCTGTGTCCAGGAAAGCAGAGTTTATTGAAAATGTATCATTATAAGCTGTTTCTACAGTCTGTCTGTGACTTATATTCCTAAGTGCTGTTGGAGAGATGTAAGGTTAATTCACTTGGGAGAAGGTAGATGGGCAGATAGCATAGAGATGCTTTGAGTAAAAGCAAAAAAAAAAAAAAAAGAAAAGAGCATAAGATACATTAGAAATAGGTTGAAGCTAGAACAAGTTAGGTGCTAAACCACTGAAAAAGTAGAGATGTAGAAGTTAGGGTTGTGAAATAAAGGAGGAAGTGCTGGCTGCAGCCAAACGTGACCACAGTGTAGCTTCTCTGAAGCCAGCACAGCAGCACCCAGTCAAGGCAGGTGTAGTTTGTATTTTATAACAGAAATATGAACAAAAAGGAGGAATGAGTTTAGCCAAATCCAGGGCAAACTCTTGCTGTAAATGACCCTACTTCAGTGAAAGGAAAATGCTGAAGAATGAGGTCATTTGTGGCATTTTGACCCAGTCAAGCATGTGCTGCCAGAGAGAATAGTTCTGGGAGAGTAGAGGTGTTTGCAGGAAGTAAGGTAGCCAAGACTTCAGCTCTACAGTCTAATGATTACTGAAAATAAGCTCAGAATTGGTTGGTTGTTAAGGTCAGCAGTGTAGAAACAATGGTAAGGATAAATAGAGAACAGAAATATTAATATCTGTGAATAAAATGTCATTTTTCCACTTGATTTCATATCCTGCTGTTTTCTCAGTGTCAGTGAAACTCCCCTCAATATAAAGGGATGAGCACTCTTTCTCCTTTTCTTTTCTTTTTTACCTTAGGAGTAGCCAGGACCATATATTCTACTTGCCTAAGACTGATGAATCCCCATTTGCTTCAGGTTCCCTTGTAAAATTAGTCACTTAAATATTGTGTGTGAGAAAAAAAAAAAACAAACTACAAGTGCAGCCTTGTAAGCTTGCACGAGCAGCTAGTGGAGTGAATGGTCTTGTTTAATGCAGTGGAAGTGCTCATGTGTGGGTTTTGTGAGGTCAGACACACCAGAGAGGAGATGTGTTTTATTACAGTGTACCCTACACTTTGGCCAGATTAAAACAGCCAGGTATTGTGATTTTTTTTTTTTTTTTTTAATGTGTACATACTTATAAAAAATATTTTTTTGGCCAAAAATTTCACTGATATTCAGAAATCTGGAAAGCAGATACTGCATGAATGATTCAGTGCTTCAGTATAAAGAGAAATTTTCCTCACAACACAGTTCAATTTGCTATGTAGACTCTTTAAAGTCCACAAGTGAGAGGCAGTGGCCTACAGAGAACTCTTTTTTATTATTTTTTTTTCAGTGCAGCTAAGTCATCTCTTGTAGTAAACTGCTGAGTCAAGCCATTTAAAAACTCACCAACTGTTTCTTGTTTCTATATAGTTAACTGATAAGGACCTGTTAAAGGATTGCACCCTTCCGTGTGTACAGTGTGAAGGCAAACATGTTCATAGGAAGCCTTTCCATTCACTATTTATGGGGAGAATTATTCAGTACCACAGAATTCTTGTGGTGTATTTAACTGGATTTGGGTGCATGTGCAAATGTAGTGCCAGAATCAGGGCAGCTGCATTCATGATGATGGACCTGGCAGGCTGCTGCCAAGCAGCTTCCTCACAGAACCTTCTCTCATCTCTTTAACTGATTTAATCCTCGGTGATCCTACAAACAGGCTAAAGATCATCCAGTTCCAACCGCCCTGCTATGGGCAGGGACACCTCCCACTAGCCCAGGTTGCTCAAGGGCTCATCTAGCCTGGCCTTGAACACCTCCCGGGAGGGGGCATCCACAACCTCCCTGGGCAACCTATACCAGTGTCTCACCACCCTCACTGCAGAGAATTTCTTCCTAATCTCCAGTCTAAATCTGCCCTCTTTCAGCTTCAATCCATTCCCTCTCATCCTATCACTACAAGTCCTTGTAAAAAGTCCCTTCCTGGCTTTCTTGTAGCCCTCTTCAGGTACTGGAAGCCTGCTCTAAGGTCTCCCTGGAGCCTTCTCTTCTCCAGGCTGAATAACCCCAACTCTCTCAGCCTGTCCCCACAGGGGAGGTTCTCCAGCCCTCTGATCATCTTCGTGGTCTCCTCTGGACCTGCTCCAGCAGTTCCATATCCTTCTTATGCTGGGGGCACCCTTTTGCTGTTTCAAATTCTAGCCGTGGCAGGAAGTTGGTCTTTGTTAAAATGAGGAAACAAATCATACCAGCAGTGGCACTCTCAGCCACAGGAAATAGTTCCTCTTCCCCTTTTTATTCATTAATGCCCACTTACCTCTCTGAGAATTTCAGAGGCTCTGGTGATTGCAGAGGAACATGGAGAGGAGCTGCAAGTTCCAGGTACAGCACAAGCTCCATAAAGTCAGAGAGGAATTCTGCTGGAATAGCAAGAAGAAGCATCTGTAATGCATATAAAAAACTAATGGATGGGATGGGATGGGTGTTTCTGCCAACAGTTCTAAAGCATTCTGCAAAATGTAATAGGTTTTTAGATAGAACTGTCAGCACAAATATGCTGAGAGTAAGGTGACTTGGGATTTTAGATCAAAACTAGAAATCATAATTCAGTGGCATATAAAAAAAAGTTCTGCTTTGTATTCCTAAAGTTTTCATGCCAAAGATGAAATAATAAATATCTTGTGGTTTGGGTGTTTAATTGTAAACAGTCCAGAACCTTCACCCCATCGTGTCTCCTCATTTCCTACTCTCATGGATGATGTTTGGCCAAAGCCAAAAGACAGTTCTAAATAGCTCTGTTTCCACGCTCCCTCTGTCTCCTCCTTTCACCTTCTGGATAACTTAAGGAAAAGCAGCTGTTGTAAAGGGTGACAAAACTCAAGAACTATCTCTGGGACAGAGCAGGATTAAATGATGTGGAAACATCCAATTTCTGCTTAGGGTGAATTGCTAAAGAGAGAACTGGGACCAAGATCATAGTTAGGAAGAAATGTGTTTGGGTTTTTTTTGATGTTGTTTTTTTTTTTTTTTTTTTTTTTTGCAGTGGATAAAACAGGAGATTGGAATTCAGCTCTTTACTATCTTCTGGCTTCTCGTTTTTCTGCTGTGTTTCTTTTCTCTTACCTTTTAAGATAATTATTGCAGCAAATAAACTACTGCAGTTTCTCTTCCTCCTGTTTTAAAACTAAATGGTAACCACTGCCAATGAATTTCATGAGGCGTGATCTGGCAGTGTATCTTAGGAACAGTCTGAGGATCCCATCAGATGGAAGCTTTCAGTCCAGGTGGGCAGAATCCCCCATAATGCCTGGACTTGGGCCAGGCTTGGCCATGACACACAGGCTCAATTCTTCAGCCCTGTCAAGACTAAGATCTTCAGTGGGTGCTGGTGCACCACAGGAGTTTGGAAGATAAAGTACCTTGTATCCAAACCTGAGACCTGAGTGCCATTTGGGCACCAACGGTAAGATAACAGCTCAGTGCAGGGTTTACAGGAATCCCAGTCTGCTTCCAGGAATTTGCTCAAAGTCTGCTTGCAGTACTTCCTGCTTTCCTATGCATAACTCCCTCCTTTCTTGCTGCACTTCATGGGATCTGCTTACTCTGATAACCTTTGTGCCTTTCAAAAGTCTCTCCCAGCAATATCTCTGATGTACAACCCATCCACATTGCAATAAGGAGCCTGGTGTCTGGGGACACTGGGATATAAAGGCTGAAGAGGAGCTAGAAGATGACACAAGGGGACACAAAAAAGGCTGTTGTGACTGCAAAGAGAATTGGAGCTTTGCCAGGGTGAGGCTTCTCCATTCCTAAGTAAAAAGACTGGGACACGGATAAGGAGGAAAGGCAAAATGGGAACTGGAGTACGATACCATCAGATAGATGATCTGTTCAGTTTTGCATTGAGCAGAGCTTAGCAATTATTCGTTTGATCAAGGAGCATCAAGATTTCATTTTTATGTCTTCAGTTTGCCCTGGGTGTAATTCTGCAGAAGGACCAAGCCCAGACTTCCAAAGGCAGCAGCAGCACCTGTAGGTAGGGCAGCCCAGTCACCACTGGAACCCTGCTCATCTCTTTGTAACCAGGAGTTTCCCATGAAACTGCAAACAGCACCTCCCTCACAGAAACTTGCTGTGGCAGGGAAGGTGACAATTTGAGTGATGGCTCAAGCTAGAAATGGATGAGGGGAGATCTTTCTCTTTGGTTAACAATTGCAGGGGATCTTCCTGCATCCCTGGCTGCTGCTTGCAAATGCAGAATGAAGCTGCAGTCAGCCTGGCTGCTTGTGTGCCACTTCTGAGCTGAATCATCAGCACTGAAAACCACATTCAATGCTTCCCTCGGAGCACACGTGGGGTTTCTAGAAGGGAAGTTACAGTCACACTGGCTGGAGGAACCTCCCTGTCTAGCTATGGGGATGGTGAATACAAGGAAATGCTTGCGGTTCTGGACACGATGGCATCTTTTGGTGTTTCTCTGCTATTTATTGCACTGATGCATTTCATCTGGCAGTTGAGAATTTCATAGCAAGCACTTGCAAGATGCAAACACTCTGTTCCAATGGTTCATGTTTTGGAGCATTAATGGATTTTTTTTTTCCTTTTCCTTTTTTTTTTTTCCCCCCTGTCCTCTCTGCTGAATGTTTCTTTTTCTTGTGGAGGTAAAGCTGTATGTGAAATGCATACTGAAGGGGCTGCTGCTCAACTGAGGCAAGCACACAGATGCTTTTAGTGTTCCTGGGCATCATGAGTGGGCTTTGGGAGCCACTCACAACCCCTCCTGTCCAAGGCTGGACTGTGCTTTCCTTTTCCCCTCTCTCTAAATTTTGTGTGACATGCATATGATCCCCAAAGTGTTTAAGATTCAGATGAGAAAAACCATTATTTATTCTGGTCAGCTGCCACATAGCACTGGAGAGTGGACAGTGCTCTGCTTTACATTCTCCTACAATTGCCATCTCCTTCTTTTCCCATCCCAGCAGTTTCAGCTGAGGGTGAGAAATACTTGATGCCCGCAATTTCTGTTCATTTTCTCTCTGTAACGAGACTTTTGGGATCTGTAAGGAATATTTTGTGGGACTCAGTAAGCTCATTCCTATGTATTGTGATGAGAAGTGCATATTATTCAAATTTTTGTGGGCTTCATTGTATTGGCCTAAACTTTGCCCCTGGACCACTGTGACCCAGCTTCCTGGCAACTTCTGAATCGAGGCTCTTTCATCCCAGCTGTGTGATAGATCCCAAGCAGGAGTGTGGAGTAGATGTGGTTTCTTATTCATGAATTAAGCCTTAAATGAATTGAGCAACACTAGTGTATTGTAAAAGGCAAGGAAAGATTGAAAAGGTCTTTTTAGAGGACCAGTGCTGAAGGTGTTTGGATTGAGACAGAATAACTTGGAGGAGTTACAGCTAGGCAGATCAGTTTATTATTTCTTCGGATTTTTAAGGCCTCCTTTCACTTATTAATAAATTCTGCTCTGCTATCTTTACCTATCTAATTTTGAAGCAAAATAAAAGTGATCTGTGGCATAATTCTCCTTTCTTTAGTCTTTGTTGATGAAAGGAGTGCTACATGCAACTTCAATAATGAAGGCTTCCAATGTGCACTGTTTATATTCCTTCTTGTCTATACTTATGCTTTCATGAAAGTGAGGCTTGACTGAATACACTTTTCATTTCCTCTTCAATATTTCGTTAATGCACAACCACAGCTTATTGAATTTTGAACAGAACAAAATGCAGCCCTGTAATGAGACTAGTCTCTTAACTGTGGAATATTAAGATATAATCCCTTTTGCTTTCTGTGTCACTGAGTCTAAAATAGGCGGTAACTGCAACTTCAAAAATATTTCTATGAAGCCTGAGAAGTTCCCAATTTATCTTTCAGGGGAAAAAATGTACAGCTGCCGTTGTTCTCCCTGATTTCAGCTGAAATTTGGGAGTGTCTTTTGCTTAGGAAAACCAAGCCTGTCTTATGAGAATGCCACTCAATCTTATGTCATTTTGGAGTCCATGCATATGTTGAAGAGACTGTGAGTAGTTACGAGGCAAGTGGAAAGACAAGAGCTAATGCACAGCCATAGTCATTTGTGTGCCTATTCACAGAATCACAGATTGATAGGGCTTGGAAGGGACCTCTGGAGATCATCTTGTCCAACCCTTCTGCCAGAGCAGGTTCACCTTGAGCAGGTTGCACAGGATGGGGTCCAAGTGGCTTTTGAATGACTCTGGAGATGGGGACTCCACCACTTCTCTGGGTAGCTCTTTGCTACTCTTAAAATTCTGGCTCATACCTGCATTAATCCCAGCCTGTCTCTTCCAGGTGCCTGATGTTTTCATCACAGCCTTAATGTCCCATTTCCAATTGATTTTTAAGCTGCATCTGATGGGTGCACTTAGCCAGGACTTCTCCCTTACCTTCCAATGAACCTCTGTGCACTGGAATTGTCATTTTTAGTTAATCTATGGTTCTAAACATGTTGGTTTATAAGAAATAGTTAAATAAGATGAGGATTCTTCCCTTGGTTCAGTGTTTCAGCTGTGTTACTAATGCAAGACCCTGGGGAACCCTGAGTTTAAAATACACTATTGCTGTCATTATAGCCTTATATTCCATGGATTTTCACACTGTTCCAAATCAGAGCCTTTCCAACCATTAATGCCACACAAAGCTTTCCCTTGGGAAAGTGACCAGAAGCAGCCTGTAGCTGACATTAGGGACCTCTGGGGAGAAAACCAGAGAAATGGAAACTGACAGTCGCATGAACGATTTCTTGATGAAACCGATATCTTGTGGAGAGTGGATTGTTTTTTTCCCAGGCAGACTTTCCTCTCTATTGCTGCTGCTGTAACAAATCTATTTATTAGTGGGAGAGAGGGAAAAAAAAAAGTTTAATTCACACAGACCTGACTCTCAAACCTTCACAGGCCCTACTGTGGCTTTTGCCAAGTAAAGACACAGATGTCTGAAGATTTGACTTTGAAAATATATGATGGGAATAAACAAATCAAATAAATTAACAGGGTTCGATCCCACCTGCATCACCTTTACTTTTATGCTGCACAGCATCTTTGCCTTTCCCTGTGTGCATGCTGGTCACTGCACTGGGTCACAATCCCACATACATCCAGGGAAGGAATGCTTCCCCTGCAGTTTATTTCAATAAACTATTGTGTATCAGAATAGACGTCTGCATTCCAGTGCAATTTTGTTTTCAGCAGTTTGGCCTAAGAAAAATAGAAGATGAAATAGTGGAAATATCTGACTTCCCTGTATCAGAAAATCATATGTAAAAGTGTTGTTAATGCTGGCTTAGCCCAATCTGCTGCTAGCTCTGAATCCTTGTTAGTGACCTGATGGACCGGATTTCATCCCATCTACCTGCTGGGTGGAAATGCATGTCACAGCAGCAAAGGCATATGCTTCCTCTAGTTCAAAGCTAGGGCTGGGTTTGATTCTTAAATTGGTCTTAGAAGTTGTTCTGCAAGTGTCTGCTTAGTCATCTGTATTTTTATTTTTGGTTCACATCACTCAGCAGCAGCTCTTGGTTATGTTCCTCCCTTACAAAGGCACAGGTTTGCTTTCTTTTATAGTTTGGAATATTTCTGAGTTTGAATGGTTAACAGCCTGAACATCTGGGTGGCAATAAAACTGAAGGAGCTTGATTCATAAAGCTGGACCGATTGATATACACACCAATAACTCCCCTGCTTTCTGAAAGAGAAGAAAGTTTATGAATGGGTGGGTTGTGCTGGCGCAGATGGTGATATCCAAAAGAATACCTAACTGAGAACAAATATTGACAGTGACTTTCACCTGTGTGCAACTATCCAGCTGCCTTTCAGCTAATCCAGCGTTGCAGCAGCAGCCAGAAAGGTGTGCAGCTTGCAGGTTGGTTGAGCGATATCTGGTGTGTAAAGCACTTCCTCAGTGCCTCCAAGCTCCAGGGCTGTGTGCAAACAAAATTTTCTCACCTTCCGCTTGTGCTGACGCTATAGTCTCTGCCCCTTTAGTATTTAGGCTAATAGGTCAGCCTCCCTCTGTTGCGTGCTTGACTCTAGAAGCAGCTCTTTCCATTATGTCTAATTAAATTAGACTCTCCTGTATAAGCCTTGCAAGAATGTTATTGGTAGAAGGCAAAGATTTGCTACATTGCAAGGCAATGTGATGAGGTTTTGAATAATCACAGATCCACCTGCTTGAAGAGAAATGACATGGAGTTTTACCTGAACTTCCATAATCTTACTTGAACTTGAGCTGAGCAAAAATTTAGTAAGGAAAGAAGAATGCTGCTCATTGCTTTTCCAAGCCCAAATGAACCAAATGTCCATTTACAGAGTTTAAGAGTGAGGATTAGTCCTAAAGCCAAATCTGTTCCAGACTTCTACAGTACAGACTGACAAGTAGAATATCCTTTAGGATCTGGTGCTGTTTTTAAGGCTGAAGAATAGGATGCCACCCAGAGGGATCTGGGCAGGCTGGTAAATACACCTGTGAACTCCTTATTTTGCTCCTTTTATATCTTTGTAATAAACATTCTCAGTTTCAGACTTGAACACAAATTCACACTCTCAGATAGGAACTAAAATAATTCAAAAGACCCTGCAAAGGTATTTTATGTTGCCCGTCACGTAACAAGGGTAATAAAGACAGACAGACTAAGTTACCATCTATGTTACAGCAAACAAACAATGCCCAGAATGAGCCTTTTTCTTCTGTTTTCTAGACTTGAGGCAGTTCTTTTGCCCTCTAGGACACCACTACGTGTTTGTAGGTAGCTTTTATAAAATAATATGTCACCATTAATGGGAAAGGCTTGACTGGTCACCTGGCTGGCCAAACCTAGCATGTGCTAGTCCCCTTTTCTGTGGGCATAGCCAAAATGAAGAATCTGGTGGAAGAGCAGCTTGTGAAATATGTTTGGTTTTTTGTCTGGCAAGCACAGGACACTGATGTGCCTAGGCTGACATGTACACTGTAAGAAATATTTGCAATAGTTTAGAAAGTCTAATACCTTTTGTGGCCAGATTCTTTGCCCTCTCTATTGCCACCCTGTTCCCTCGTCCACCTTCATCTGAATACATAAATAAATAAATAGTGATTCAGATGGTGGGTTGAAGCTACTGGATGTAGATAGCTGACCTCTTTTTGATTCTGCTGTCATATCATGCACATGGTTAATCATGAGAAGCTTCATCTTGCTTTGAGATACAATAAGGGCCATTGAACTCTGCAACTGCAATGTCACAGAAAAGGAATGTGTTTGTACTAATTCCTGCTAGCTGTGATGCCAGCACTATAAAAGCTTCTGTGCATGTTGCACTGTTTTATGTTTTAGTTAGGAACATGAGACCCTGCTCATTAGGGAAATGGGAACATCAAACCAGCATTTTGAAATCATTTGGGTGAAAACATGCATGGAATCTATTATCCATACATAAATAACACTGGCACCATTATTCATTCTGGCCTTGCTTCTGAGCAAGAAACTAGCTCTTGAACTCTGTAACTAGGCAGGACCAAAAGGCAAAAGGGTAGAAATGGCCAAACTGCAAAAGAAAAGAGAATTCTTTTAAAAATAGACTTGCAGCAGTGGGGACTGTGAGAAAGGGTAGCCCAACTTACAGTGATTCTGGGAGTAATACTTAGGAAGTGATAACTTGCAGAGAAATCTAACCTGTTTTATAATGGTAGCTACAGCTGCTTGTTCTTTGGGTCCTCTTAGCTCTTGTATCAACCCGGCTCCATTACAGCAAAAGCTTGATGAAGGACCTCTAATGCTGTGAACAGCCACACCAGTTCTTCAGGAAAGTAGTACTGAGATTTCCTTACATTTGGCTGTTGTCTTATTGGAACCCCTGACTGTGAATAAGATACAAAATAGAGATCCTGAGCAGTTGGTAACCATACTGCAGGCATGAGGAAGAAATCCTGCTATCCTCTGGGACAGCAAGTAGGTTACCCTCTATGGACTTGATTATTTGGAGTTGTCTAGGAAGATCAGGCTTTTGGGCTGCAACTCGTACACGTAGGTACCTGATAGCTGGATTTAGCCACTGGGTCAATTTTCTAACAACTCTTTGGTATACAGGAAAAAAAAAAAACAACAATAAAAAAGCAGAGTGAGGATGATGAGGAATATGTATTGTGGCTTTGAATTAGTGGAACAGCTATAGGTGCTGCTTATGTGTATGGATGATTTCTTCAGCCTTTTTTTTTCTTTTCTTTTTTTTCCAGTGAAGCCAATATAAATTAAAGTCAATACATGAACTTTGCTCTGTTATCCACACAGAGCTTTGTTGTTTGTGCACTAAGGCTGTGATTTTTATACTCTTTTCTGTTACTGAGTACCTTCCTCTGGTGAACCCTAGGGCTTCCATTAAAGTTCTGCCCATAATGATTCCAGAAACCTGCTTGCTTTCTGACGTGGGGGTAGCACTGCTTCACTTTGCTGCTTTAGATCTGAGTGGCTGCCAGTGGCAGTTAGCAGGGAGAAGCTGACAGCTTTAGCCTAGGCTGGAAGAAATGAATCACCTTATTCCTACTATTCAGGTAAGATGCACCATTTTTGTGAATTGAAAAAGGGAAATAAACCAAATTATAGCTCTTCTGATTCTCCTAACTTCAGCTGAGCTATTTTTTTAAGGAGTTACAGGTGCTGAAATAGTCAGCAGGAAACCAAAAAGAGTGTTATGGAAGTTGTCCCACTGCTACATAACTTCCAAGTTAATGAATGTTTCCAAGTTCAAAAGAGAGGAAGGTCAACATGGATTGAGATAAAGTTTATCTCACTTCAGTGAGTTCTGAGGCTGGAGAGGAAAGATGAATTGGACACTTTTAATTGTAATTTCCCAAAAAATCAGTTAAGGAGATGTAGATAATAGGGAGCTGAGGCTAAGAACATGCAGTGGGTTAGTGTGAGGCTGTAGTACAGACAGCATTGTTTATAGTCACAGAATCACAGAATGCTAGGGCTTGGAAGGGACCCTTGATTCATTTCCATGAATCTACCTTCTTCATTCCTGTGGAGAGGTTCCAAAAGGTAAAACATGCCTGACTGCACACAAAACTCTTGATTACTTCCAAAGTGCCTTGTTTAATGCAGATGAACTAAGTACCATGCTAGAAACAAAAACTGGTGAAATTCAAGGCCCATTAAAGCCAGAGGAATTTTCCCAGGCTTTTGCTAAAACCTTTTTCCACTTGCCAGTAGTCCACCTTACTTGATTTATGAGTGTTGAGATTCTGTTGCTGATTCGCTCTTGGTTCAGTGTGGTACTCAGCAGGGCAAACAGGTTATATCCTAGCAAAGAATCAAAGGTTATGCCAGCATCAGGAGAGAACATGACTGAGAACAGCTTTTTAGATGTGGTAGGAAATGGATATCTACACACACTGCAGCGTTTTGCAGAGCTGCATCTGGAGATGTTGCAAGAAACCCCTCTTAGGGCTAGGAAAAGAGAACTTCAGAAAAATCTGATCTTTTGCAGTTTGGGCATTCAACACTGCAAGCTGTCTTGGTGCCAAATGCACTTCCTCAATGATTTGATTTGAATTTTTTTTTTCTAGCAGGAAATAAAGATGTCAGAATTATGTCAGAAAATGTCAAATGTCTGCTACTTAACCCAGAGTTCAGAGGTTTACTTAGACTTATAACACAGACCTACTTGGGCTAGAGTGGGTGGGTCTAGGAGGCAGATTTTTGGACCATAAACTGGTTCTAATATGTTTTTCTGGCCACATGTAGAAGCACGGGGGGAAAATGCAGTTCCTTAAGAATATTGATACTGGCACTGATGTTGGAGGCACTGGCAAGTCTCTCTTCATAATTATACTGTACATCTCCAGGTTTCTCCTCGTATTTTTTTCAGAGCTGCATTTTTTTCCAGTTAAATATGACATGATCAGCTGGCTGCTGAAATAAACTGAAGCAGACTTGGTGAGGCAATTAAAGTAGTTAGTATTATACATGCACTTACTCCTTAGTAAATAAATGTCCCATACAAAAACATAGACTTCATTTTACTAACTAGAGATGGATTTATTTCACTTAAGGCTGGAATCTTTATTGTTCAGCTTACTGCTCTGGAGGTGTAATGATCAAAATTAGGTGGAAAATTTGCTGACTTTTCATTATAATGAAAGCAATTGTCCAAGTCTAGTTGAACTCATTCTCTGTAGTTCCTTGGAAATGTGTCTAAATATGAATCCCAAATTTCTCAGTTATCAATTTCATCTCATTGTCAGCATTATAGATAACATTTGCCTTGAGGCTTGGGTTAGGTCAAATTGCTCCACTGCTTCTCTACATCTACCTTCAGGAGGTGCTGTCTCCAAAGCCGCATGCCTTGTCCAGTTGCAAAGCAGAGGGAGGTTGCTGTGTTCAGAAGTGGATTTAGTTTAAATACTGATCACTTTCCCTACCATACTGATGGATCTTTAGACCAATTTATTTGGCTGGCTTTCCTGCAGAATTCCTTAAGTAGCTATATTCCCTGACCAGAAGTAATCATTGCATTGCCAGCCAGAAAGAGTCATTAAGATCCTCCAGGTTTCTCACTGGCTCTCCCCACGTAGAGTATCACCACTTCAGCCAGGAGTGGGTGATGAAGCAGAGTGAGAAAAATGCCAGAGCCTCTCTGCCTGTTCTCCCTAAGTAGCTGCTAGGCTGGATTGAGCCAGAGTCTGTGCTCCTTCTTCTGTGGTCTCTTGCTCTCAGAGGTGATCAAGCAGTGGCCATGCTCCAACACTGCATGTGCCAGAAGCTCTTCTGCAGCAGGGTGAAGTCCCTTCACCTGTGCCTCTGCTCAATTTGTCTCTCTTGGCAGTGAGTAGTGAGTTAGGTAGTGAGATCCTCAGATGGATCTCCCTAATTAGAAGAGTCTAAAAGAGTTGAAAAGAGGATCTTGATTCCAACATAGTTTCCTGTCTTCCTTCCTATATAGCTTCAGCCTGCCATTGTTTCCAGAGAAGGCTTTTCTACCTTCAAAACGTTTTGTGCCTGGGTTTCAAACTCCTTATACCTTCCTCTTGGCCTTCATAAAGCCATGAAGTTCATTTTCCCCTGGATTTACTTCTTCAGGCAGCAATGACAGGGCCAGCCAACACAGCAGGGGTCAGGGAGCACCTGAGCTAATCCTGCCGTCAGCACACCAAGGCCGGGTGCTGGAATAAACCCCAGACACAGAAGCCTGCAACCACTGTTGCACAACAATGGACAGTCATAGAAACTGCCATAGAAGTGGACAGTTACACAGAATAAGCATGAAATATTTAAATTCTCTTCTGCCTGAAACACAGGTGCCTAAAAAACACAGGTGCTGAGATTCTAAGAGTTAAACTTCTCTTAGTTTGCTTTAAGAACCAGTAGAAGGGAAAGTCTCTGACTAGGTTAACTCCATGCCTTGCATGGCTATGGTGGACACCTATGAGATGTATCTGTCACATCTCTGATTTGAAAGGCTTTTCTCTAAATGTCATTTTTTCATGTCTCTCTGGGAAAGAAACAGATTTTCCTCCACCTCTCTAATTTTTCAGAGGAAACAAATTCTGCAACCACATCCACCTTTGAAAATCAGTCTCAAAACTCTGTGTATTTCACTGTTTGATGTGGAGAAGTATGCCCAGGGCATGCAGCAAGAACATTCCACAGCTCCCACCTCATCAGCTCCTGGTCTCTTTTGGAACTTGAGCTGTGGCATACAGATCCACTTCTTTAACCTGCACTGAAGCTTCAAGTAGAATACAGATTTCCTGTGGGTTACATAGTCCTGTGCAGAAGAACAATGAATCTTTAAATATCATTGAACTCCAATATGTGCACACACACACAATTTATGCAGTCTGTCTAGAATCACCACCTCTCTTTCTGGTCTTTTTATTCCCTTTCTTTCTTTCTTTCTTTCTTTCTTTCTTTAATCCCTAGTCTTCCCTTAGGAATTGCTTCCGAAGGTATTTTGATTAGTTATGTAATTAGCCACTTGTACAGTTAAAAGCAAACTTTCAGGTCACATACTGTGTGTTTACTCTTTGGCTTTAGGAGAGCTTCATTCAGAAGAAATTGCTATTGTTTCTTTGCCTTCCCATGGGAAAGCTTGAGTTTTGGAAACCATTCAACAAATTTAAGGTATGCAAAGAATACAGTAAAGACAGTTCCTGAGGCTGCCAAACTTCTTCTTTTTCTTCTTCTTCCTTTTTTTTTTTTTTTATAGTCAGTAGTTACCAATTACTTTCTTTGGTATGAATACAGGGATTTTTCTTACACATACTGCAGTGGTCTGACCTTTGATTTCTTGATGAGCCATGGAATTGATAAAGTGACAGTGTTCTCTCCTTCCTACCCTTCTTGCTCCAGACTGCAGCAGCTTTTAGAAAGGACCAAATGGCTTGGCAGTTATAATTGCTGAGGAAAATCCATCACTCAGACACACAGTGATAGAATTGTCTGAGTTGCTACATGGCTACCCTCAGGACTGTTATACCTGTTTGATTTCCAGTGAGAGGAATGCATGCTTCAACCACAGAGAACATTTTAAGCTCAACAGTTTGCTGGAGAGCTGGAGATGCTCGTGAAGAGTTTAAGATTGTTTTTCATCAGGACAAGACTGTTCAGGTGTCTTGCCCACAGGGATTGATACATTCAGTGCTTTAGTATTTGTTTTCCTGAACTTGTCATATCATAAGGAGTTAATGCACAGCTGCCCTGAGTCCAAAAGATGCTGAACATATTCCTGCCCTGAAATGGTCTCCAGGTCTGGTGCTGCAATCTGTGTCTTTCATAAGAGCTGAAGGTCTGGTGTTGGATCATTTTCACAATCCCAGTTCTTACAGACCTCTGCCCTCACAGAACAAGCAAGGCCATGTGTGACACAAAGCCAGCAATGCTAATTCCAGGTGATCTGAGGATTATGATTATGACCAGCTTCTTAGAGCAGCTCTCCTGTCATTTTTGGTGCATTTGAAATGAGAACATCAATTTTGGCAGACCAGTTTCATGTGTTCAGACGTCCTTAAATGATGTCTTTAGTGGTATGGGTGGAATATTTTCTACAAGGACTAGAAAATGAATAGTAAAGCTTGCAGCTAGGATAGCAATGTTTGCACACAAGAAGCACCACTGAAAGCCAGCATACTCTGCATGGGCAGCAGAAATCAGGTGTGCAGTAGTGATTTTACTTGAATAGCTGAGAAAAGTGCTATGGCACTGAACTCTGATCAGTGTGAGGCTTGTCAGGCTCTTATTTGCATAGCAACTAAGTCTTTAACAGTGAAGGACTAATCTAGCTTGTGAAAGGAATTGTTTCAGCTGAAGTGCATATGTCAACTCTCTGGCTTGCTTTGGTTCTAGGGTGAATTTCTCAATTATTTAATCTCATGTTATTACAACGATAAAGTACTTCCTAAAGAAAAGTCTCAACATACCTCCTGAAGGTAACTGTTGAACACTCAAACCATCTGAACAGGGTAGGTTGGTTTTTTTTTTTTTTTTTTTAAGGCTTTTGGGCTAGGTTTGTGAGGAGAAAAACTCGACTTTTAACTGGCAAGAAGCAGAATTCCCTGGAAAATACAATGAGGTATTATATACTTCTGTGAAATGAACGAATTAGTGCTATCACTTTATTTATTTTTTGTAGTTGTATTCCAATCTTGTGAAATCCAGCTTTGATGCCTTCCAGTGGGCAATCAACAGAAACTTCCAGCTGCTGTGTGTGTTGGTGGAATGACCAAATTCTCAGAATTGTTCTATTGCTATAGCATAAAGCACAGCATGAAAATCTGGTGATTCCAACTCCTGTTACAAAACATCAGAATTCTGTGGAAGGCTACTACTGCACCTTCTGCTTTGCCTGTTGATGTCATTGCAATACAAATAAAAAGACCCCTTCAACGTAAGGTAGCATTTCCTAACTGCACCATGATGCTTTGGCTGTCAGAGGCTGTCATGAGGAAGCACTTGGGTGCAGGGTTACATAAACTCTTTTCTATTTAAAGTCTTGAAGCTCTGCATAACTGTCATACATGTGATGACCTTTCCTTCTATTGCTGTTTTCCAGTAACTCCACTTTGACAGACTGCATGGGACACCTCTCCTTGGTTGTTAACTCACCTTTTCTTTTTCTTTGCACTAAAAATAAAACCCAACAAACCAACTAAACAAGAAAAAATTCAGTAGAACAACCCAAGTTCTCAAGATGGAAATTTGCCCCTGGGTGACCACAGCTCTCATCTTCTGTATTTGAGTTGTTGGAGGTGACTGAAATGCAGCTTCTTGCTTGGGCTGCAATTTATGTTCTCTCTGGCTTACATGAAAGCAGTCATTTGTCTGTCACTGGACACATGCTTTTCATGGACTATCTTGCTATAGATCATTCTGTTCTGTGTCTAGTAGCACTTTGAAGTTTGCAGGGAAAATGTTCAGCAGTATTGAAAGCAATGTTCTTAACTTTGGCTCATCTGGCCTGATCTAACATGGAAGGAAATCTAATAGCTGCTGATCTTCCCTTGGGAATGCACAACCATTGTGTCTGTCATTGTCTTGAAAGCTTTCGACTATGCTGAGTAAAGACTTAATAACATTATGGCTAAGAGGCTTGGAAAGGGCACGGCAGGGTTAGTTGGGGGCAGCTAATCACCTGAGTAGGATAAGGACTTCCCCAGCCAGGCTATGATGTCTCCGTTTAACAGCATGCATATGGCCCAAGAGAAAGCTCAAGGCTAGGCATGAGTACCAGTGCTGCCAGGGGGCTGGATGACTTCTTTGCTATCCAACATCTCTGCTAATGACTGGATTTTGCATTGCTCCTGAATTGTATAGTCATGCTGAAGCACCTTCTGCCTTGTCCTTATTGCTAGGGCAGAATGAACTGCAAGCCTAGGAGGAAAATAAAGCAGAAGCATAATGAAGGCGTGGGTGTTTGTATATATAAAGCAGGGACTCCATATCAAATGACCCTGAGGGAAAGCTAACCATTCCCAAGCAGAGGTGTGGTGGGAACTCAGATAAAGCTTTGTACATAGCCTGAAGGAAGAAAAGCTCAGAGTAAAATCTCCTCTATTTAAATTCATTGCAGTCTTGCAGCCTGTAGCACTGCAGCAAACTCCTGGCTCTGTAAGACAAGGCTGAGACCTGCTTCCAGGCAGACCCCAGTGGAACTGACAGGAAAGGGGTTCTTGGTGCACCAGGGACTAGGGCATTGTGTGAGCATGCATGTGTTACCTATTCCAGAGTGTGCTCCCTATGTTCATTTCCTTAACTACTTGGTCTTTCTCTAGCTTCTGTGTGTGCTTCAAGGAGATCAGGGAACTGTATCTCTTCACTTTTCAAGCTCATGCTTCAGGATTTGCTTCCAATATATTGAGCTTCCCTATCAGAGTCTGCATCCAAAAAGAGAGGTATACAAAATGGAGCCTTGCAATGAATTTCTGTGGGTGTCCTCTGTACACCTGGGTTAAGGCATTCTGAGGCCATCTTCAGTCCGAAGGGAATATGGCCAGGCTGCCTCCTCTCACCCACTGTCATAGTTGTGTAGAATGTTTGCTTTAATCATGACTTAAATAAACAACATATCTGTGAAACCCTCCAGATACTGAGAACCACATTGTAGTGCAGTAGTTTAGAAGGTGAAGCAATAGCAATTGTTTCTCCTGCTTCCTATTAAACTAGTTGTTACCACTCCTCACAGGATCTCATTATCCATAGTTGGGGCAGAGAAAGAAGTACCTGAAAGGACTTCTTTAGGTATTGCACTTCCTTTTTGTCAAGTAGAGAAACTGCTCATGCAGATCTGAGCAAAGTTCTTTCAGCTGCTATCTTATCAGGCCCCAGGTATTGACCAGTATGAAGTACAGCAGGGCTTTATGAATGGAGCCACATAATGGATTTGGTTGTCTGAGTGAGAAATCGTGTGAAGCTGCTGAACTGGAATTGCAATAATCCAGAACATGGATAGAGTTTCCTGGTCTTATTAACACTGGGGTTCATTGTATTAGGATGCACAAAGCTTGGGTCAACAATTTTTATCTCTAGTGTAGTAGAAGAGATTCAGAGATCCATTTTCCTAACAAAACCCCCTCATTTATAAATGAAATCAAATACCAATGGTTAGTGTTTAGGAAATGTTTTGGGCAAATGGGAGGTCATGGTTCAATTCATGAGAATTGAGAAGGCAGGGGGAAATGAGTTTGATCTCAAGCAGTGCAGGTGACCACCAAATAGGGGGAGTGTGGGGCTGAGGCACGCTTGATCCTCCCTTATAAGCCTGTTTCATTGTAAATAATAACTTATCAAGGAAACAGTGAGGATTTTTTAGAAGGAATCATGTCCTTTTGCAATCATGCTTTTCCAGGAGTTGAAAATTATTGAAATTAAATGAAAATTATTTTATGCCATAGCACATCAGTACCAGCATGAAAAAGCAAAATTTCTTTCCTTCTCACTGTCTACCATCCTCACTTCCAGAGGGCAAGGGAGCAGCAGTTCCCAAACTGTTGTCCCAGGTCTAGCCATTGTCATTCTGAAGTTTAAAATGTACAACTAGCGAAAGTGTGGTTGGGATTTCCTGCAGGACAGATGCACAACACCTGAAGGCATTTGTCTGGGATGCAGGTCCCCTACATTTAGGAATCTGATGAGAGACTCAGAGGTGGTTTTTCTCAGACCTGAGTGAGCATTTTCATCAGGGAACTGCTGAATGCACAGAGCACCTCTGTTGTTGAGTAGCTTCACCAATCAAAACCTTCATTTTCTCTCCTTTAATTTTTACAGTGGACTGAAAAGAATATCTTTTGGGGAATGTGACAGTTGAAGCATAAACATTTTGGTCTTTGCTCTACCAGAAGAAAAGAACTAATGTAACATTTTATTTGAATGGAATTGGTTTTATTTATTTATTGCCTCATCAAACACACCAAAATACCAACATTTTATGAAGGCCCATTTATTAAATCAGTGTGCTCTAAGAACTCAACTTTTTATTAAAGACATATTAAAGAATTATTGAAGTAAGTAAATCAGCTTACAACCTTAAGGTTTATTAAAGACATATTAAAGAATTATTGAAGTAAGTAAATCAGCTTACAACCTTAAGGTTTATTAAAGACATATTAAAGAATTATTGAAGTAAGTAAATTAGCTTACAACCTTAAGGTTTATTAAAGACATATTAAAGAATTCTATGACTCTATGATTCTATAATACCTCCAGGAAAGGCTTTGGTACATTTGTTGAAACTTAAAGGAATTAAAGGAGCTCCAGGCTTTGGTTTTATTGGTCCAGCATGAATGGAAAGTGTTGAGATTCCGAGGTCCAGTTTTCAGAGTTCTGCAATGTGTAAGTGGATTTGCAGAGCTGGAGCAGAGGGGCACCTAGTGAGGTACACTGCGTCTGACAGGGGATGCTTAGGGAAGAGAAAAGGAACATGGTAGGTGTAACAGGGATACTCTTCCATAACTCCTTCCTGAGACAGAGAAAAAAGGAACTACTAGAATTTTTCTTTCTCAAATGTTTCCACTCTTTTTTTTTTTTTTTCCCCTAACAAGTGCAAACCCTTAGGGTCAGTTCTGTCCTGTGGTAAGGAACTCCCTAGCTCAAACACACTGCATGAAGAAATAGCTCCTTTTGTTCACTTGAAAGCTGTCACCTGTGAGTTACATTTGTCACTCCTAGTTCTTCTACTGGTGGCTACAGGCAGCAATTGTTTGCTGTTCACCATTTCTGTGCCAGGCATGATTTTGGAGACCTTAACCACATGTCCCTCGTAATTACCTGTTCTGCAGGCTGAGGACTCCTAGGCTGTTATATTTTCTGTGTGGAAGCTGTTGCATACTTTTGATTATGATTGTTACTTTTCTTTTTCCATTCTGCTTTTCGTAAGATAAGGAAACCAAAACTGCAACATTTGACCTGTGGGCACATCATGGACTGTTTAGTGGGAAATGTTCTTTCTTTCCTAGTATGTCACATTTTCTGCCATAGTGGTAGATTTCTAGTGCCTGCACTGTGGCTGGTGTGCTGCAATGAATTCACTACCATTTGGTGAATTATTCAACAGATTTTTCCTACTGTTTACCCTAAATTACCTTGCTCATCTCTGTTTCCTACTTCGGTTTCCTCTGCCAGTAACCCACACACATGCACTTGGCCAGGCTACTTAGACAAAGCACTAGTGCCATTGTGATCTCTGGTTGTTTCCTGTGTTGAGGTATTTACCTGCAGCTAAAACAATTGCCTAAACCCGAGGGACTAACCTGTTGTGGCTCACACATTGCACTGCTTTCTTCCCTTTCCCTTCCTATATTTCTTTCTTAGCTACACTCTATGTGCAAGTTCCCTAGAGCAGGGATCTCACCTCCTCTAGCCCTGCAGCCATAAAATAATAAAATAAATTGTGAAGAGATAATTACGATGGGCTAATATAATTATGACACAAGGTACTAAATAAATGCATGTTTTGTAACTAAACATGATGAAACGAACCCTGTATGTTCCATGCCCTTTGCTTGCCAGCTTTGGTGTAGGCTTTTGCACTGGCCAGTGTCATTCAGCATGCTGTGAGGAGAGCAATCAGTCATTATCACCTTGGTGGTTTCAGTCAGGGTGATACCAAAAGCCACTTCCACTGTTAATGTGGATGAAGGCCAGTGGGAACTGGCTTAAACCCTCAGACTTCCTTTACATAACCCACTGAATCTCTATGCCAACTACCAAGATCTCGACATCATCTTAGGGATTAAAGGATCTATTGTCCATGCAAATCTCATGGTGAAAAATTATTTCTTAATGATATAATATTTGGCAATTACTCCTGCAAGCTCTACCAGATGTACTTATTTGTTGCTCTTTGAGAAATGTGTCTTGCAAGCAGCTTCCCTGCTCTTATACATGAACTTGCAAATGTGCCTTGCAGAAACAATTCTGCTATTTGATTGCATTCTATTAGTAATTCGATTAGATTTACATCTCTTTGAGGGCAGGCTTAGCCTAGAATGAAGAACTGTATGAGATTCAGATCTATGCATTCAGGCAGCAAGAACGTTTTGAGACCACAAGGAGGGGAGAGAGTGTTACCTTAGCACACAAATGCTCACTTGCTCTCAGATTTCCGTCGCCCTCTCTTCCCACCTCTGAAACCAGATTGTGCTCTGAAACGCAGTTCTGTGATTTTGCTGCAGGCAGCTGGCTGAGTCACAAGTGAACTGCTTTCTTCCGTACCTGTCTTTCAGATGAGTTCACCTATTAGAGTATATTAAGATAAACAATGGTGGGTGTTAATGAGAGAGAGAAAGGATGGTGAGGGGAAATCCCACCTGAAAACCTTGCTGCTTGTTTACACACCCCACCGCCCCAAACCTTTCCCCCCCTCCCCATCACTGTTTATATTCTGCAGTGGCACAAAGATGTGCAAAGAGCACAGTACTAAGTGGTGAGAATCTGTACTTGATATCAAGTGGACAGTAGTTAGTTTGGTATTAAAAGTACTGACCACAATGGAAAATATTCTTTCCACATGAAAGGGTATTCATGTGACCATCTTACTCATAGAGGTCTGCATGAACATGTATGCTTTTCAACTTACTTTCAGCCTCCTGGGAGGAGACTTGTCTGGAATAAATTTTAGGAGGTAAAAAAAAAAAAAAGGTTAAAATAGCCAGCCTGTTTCAAAAGCAGCCTGGCCAGCAGGTTGAGAGAGGGGATTCTGCCACTTTGCTCTGGTGAGACCTCACCTGCAGTACTGCATCCAGCTCTGGAGCCCTCAACACAGCAAGGACATGGATCTGACGGAGCAGGTCCAGAGGGGCTGGAGCACCTCTACGAGGACAGACTGAGGGAGCTGGGGTTGTTCAGCGTAGAGAAGAGTAGGCTCTGGGGAGACCTAATAGCAGCCTCCCAGTACCTGAAGAGGGTTACAAGAAGGCTGCAGAGGGACTTTTGCAAAAGCCTACGTTGACAGGACGAGAGGCAATAGTTTGAAAAGAGAGCAGAGAAGATTTAGATTGGATGTTAGGAAGAAGTTCTGCACCATGAGGATGCTGGAACTCTGCAAATTAAGAATTTAATGCAGGTAACAATTTGAATTGAGCTAGGAGTTGTCATTAAAATAGAATCTAACAGCTTCCAGTGCTCTCCAAAGTGAGAAAAGAATGCATCTCATGTACTGTAGCATTAGGGAAAAAAGAGAGAGAATTAATTTAGAAATGTCATCTGCTTTATAGCAGCTTCCTACTTAGGACAAAAGAGTTCTTCAAATGCTAGTGAATTCTCACAAGGGTTCTGTAGGAGGGAAGTTATGTGAATTATTGAAGCTGACACAGGAAATCTCTGACATAACTGGGAACACTCCCTGACTCAGTTTTGTATAGCAGCCATAGGATCTGCTTTCACCCAGTAGTTCCTTTACCAACATGAAGAATTTGAAATGATGAAATAAAAACCTGAACAGATAAGCAAATCATAACATGCTAAAAATTCATGCTGATGGCAATTCTCCTGAATTCAGAGTGAACAATGTCAATGTGCTTTATTAAGGACACGACTGGAAACCTGTACAGCTGTTGCAGAACATGTTGCTGACCCTGTCATGAGCAAACCTACCTGCAGGATTGAATTGCAGTGGACCAACTGGTAGCTTTGCTTGATAAGCAGAAATATTTGTAGCAGCATCCCAGCTTCAGAGCACTGCCTTTGCAAGTGTTGTGTGTCAGGGTGAAAATTGTATGGCATCAAGCTGCTCAGACTAATTATAATCATGTGGAGATGAAGAAAGTGACACAATTTTCAGTGACACATTGAGATATGGGCTCTTAGCTTGAGAGGATTATCACTTTTCACTTATGGACTTCTTTGAATTTTGAAGCTTTCTGTGAAGGAGGAAAGGCAATGAATCAAATACCATAACCTAAACCCAACCAGACCTAAATACTCATCCAAAAAGTCCTACTAACCTGAAAACACTGTCCCCAAACTGCTGTTTGATTTTAGTAAGCATTGTGTTAATGAAACCTCCAGAAATAGGACTTGACTGCAGCTATAAACAGAGACATCAGCTTTTGTCCTTACTTCCTACCCCACTAAAACTGGGATTAAAATTGATGTAATTTGTAATTTCCCTGCTCCCTGCCTAACTAGTATTGGCATTACAGGGGTGCAGCAGCACGGCTCATGAATTTCCACTTGCATGTGGACTCTTCTAGGCTGAAGCTCATAGTCCTGCTTATTTTAATTTTGGGTGGTTTTTTTTTTTTGTTTGTTTGTTTGGTTTTGTTTTGGTTTTTGGTTTTTGTTTTCAAAGCAGCGTGAAAACCTAGTGAATGTGTCTGCTTACAAATGCCTGTTGGAAAGAGGAGGAGCATCTTAGCAAAATCAGCTGCAGCTTCATGAGTCTGCCAGAAGCCAATGGCAAACTGGCAAATGTCCTTTTTCCCAGTCTCCAGGAGGAAGTACTTTGTCAGTATGTGGCAGGCTGCACTAAATGGTCAGTCCTGTCAGCCTTTGTCTGAAGAAGCATATACATGTGGAAACAGCTTCTTGCTTGCCTTGAGGGACCTATTTCAGTGAAACCTAAAGGTAATAGTTTCCAGTCATAAAGGAGCCTTACATTCAAATTCATTTTTCTGCTCTGACTTACAGTAGCTGAAGTTTTTGTCATGCTGTTCTTCAGGCACCCAGAGGAGTGAGATATACGTAGCCCACGTTTTAGTGCAGTTAGATATCTGCTATGTATACTTTTTGTTTTGATGAAATTTTCCATGAATGTATTGGAAAAAAATCCTGAGGCAATTTCCTCTTTCTTGGCTTAATTTAAAAGCAAAACAAACCAAAACCCAACCAAACCAAAACCCAAACCCAACCAACCAAAAGCTTTTTAAAATCCCAAACCAAACAAAATGTCCAATTCCACCCCCCCAAAAAAAAAAAAAAAAACCAAAACAAAACAACACCACAGGAAAACCACCACCACCAAAAAAACCCAACAACAATAAAACCATGAAAATCCCCCCCCTAAGCTGAGAAAAGAGGAAAAGCTTCAATATTTTCATAGATTCACAGAGTCATAGAATGGGTTGGTTTGGATGGGATCTTAAGGATCATCCAGTTCCAACCCCCTTGCCCCCTTGAGGCAGGGACACCTCCCACCAGCCCGGGTTGCTCAAGGCCTCATCCAGCCTGACCTTGAACACCTCCAGGGAGGAGGCATCTACAGCCTTCCTGGGCAACCTGTTCCAGTGTCTTCACACCCTTACTATGAAGAATTTCTTCCTAATCTCCAGTCTCAATTTGCCATCTTTCAGCTTGAATCCATTCCTTCTCATCCTATCACCACAAGCCCTTATGAAAAGCCCTTTCCCAGCTCTCCTGTAGCCCCCTTCAGGTACTGGACAGCCCTGGGAGCCAGGATGTCCCTGCTGACTGCAGGGGGTTTGGGCTAGAAGAAGGTCCCTTCCAACCCACCCCATTCTGTAACTTGAAGCACCAGCTGGCTTTTCAGGATGAATTTCAATCTGAATATGTACTTCAGGCCAGGGACCTTTGGGGAAGAGAGCTCTCTAGATGTGTTATTAAGCATCTCTTGTGGCCAGTTGCCTGCAGTTGTGTTTCACTGGAAGCGTGCACAGCCACAGTGAGGTTTTAGTAATAGTAGCAAAGTATGCTCATTACCCAAGGCAACCAAGCCTGTCACTCTTAACATCATCCCCATCCACTCTTCGTTTTGTTCAACATACAAGGAATCTCATTTACCTTTCTGGGTTTTAGCCTTATGGTAAAAAAGTTTGAATCTCTAGTATGTTTGTGGTGCTTGGACAAAGTTCACACTTTCAGCAGACCTTAAGGCAGACATGAAGTCTGATCTGGGATCTCAATCAGGATTGAAGTGGAACTGAAATGGATCATAGGCCATAGAGTGGCACAGATATAGTCATGATCTGCATGCACATTAGTATCTTCTAGGCAAGTATCACAGTACAGTAGAGGTTAGAAGGGACCTCCAGAGATCACTGAGTCAACCAAACCCCCTGCCAAATCAGGATCACTTAGGGTAGTCCACACAGGAATGCATCCAGGTGGGTTTTGAAAGCCTCCAGAGAAGGAGACACCACAACCCCTCTGGGCAGCCTGTTCCAGACTGATAATACTTTACACTCCAAGCACAATTTGAGATGCTGATGGCAGTAAGGACTATGGAATGCTTACCTGGAAGTCCTAGGGGTGTATGATACAAATAGCTGCCTGAAGGGTGGAAGGACCTGAACCCCATGGGGCTTTCTATGAAGTCTTCAGCAATTTTATTTCACTGATAAAGAGTAAAGCCCACAAATTTTATTTAGCTGACCGTTTTTTGACAACTGTACAACTGTACATGAAGCACAGACATATACACCAATAATTAAAGGAAAAGGTTACACCCTTTGAAGGTTGTTTTTAACTGTGAACTCTTTCCATCATAGATGTAAGCATTGTAAAGAATGACAATGTTTGGCCCCTTCCCTTCACACTCCTTCCTGCACAGAGGAAAGCACGAGTGTCTTACAAGGGACTCTTCCTTCCATGCCTCTCTGGGTGAAATTCACCCTTATTTGAGAGGATTTAGAAACATGGTAAGCCTTAAGCTATTAGCATGCTTCAAAGCAAGATCACCTCAGATACCTCTCCAGCAAGTGATATAGAGCTGGCCCAAGTAAGACCAATGCAGTATAAAACCAGGAGACCACAGTGGTGAAGTTCTTTGAAACTACTTTCTGAGTTTCACTCTTTCTAGTGGTTTGCGTAGTGACTGTGAGGTTATTGCAGAATCACAGAATGTTAGGGGTTGGAAGGGACCTCCAGAGATCGAGTCCAACCCCCATGCCAAAGCAGGATCACACAGGAATGTGTCCAGGTGGGTTTTGAAATTCTCCAGAGGAGATGACTCTGCAACCTCTCTGGGCAGTCTGCTCCAGGGCTCTGTCACCTTCACTATAGTGAAGTGTCTCCTCATGTTGAGGTGGAGCCGCCTGTGTTCCAGCTTGTGCCCATTGTTCCTTGTCCTATCACTGGGCACCACCAAAAAGAGCCTGGCACCTTCATCCTGACACCCACCTCTCAGATGTCTGTGGACATTCAGCCTTCTCTTCTCCAGACTGAACAGCCCCAGGGCTCTCAGCCTTTCATCATAGCAGAGATGTTCAAGTCCCCCAGTAACCCTTGTAGGCTCTGTTGGACTCTTTCCAGCTGATCCTTGTCTCTTTTGAACCCCGTGAACTCTTTTTGGTAGCTGGGTCTCTGGCACCAGGCTAGAATCCAGCTCATCTTTTCAGAATGCCAGCTCACGTTGCAGTGTAGCTGAGTATAAGATCTCTCTCTGTCCCTGCTTTCATTTCACAACCCCCGAACTACTTAGCTTGCCCATGCATTGTGGTCCAAGTCACTGTGTGCTTTGGATCTCTATTTTTTTTTTTTTAAAGGTACACATATTTCTATGATTTAGGATGCTTGGTGGCATGCATAGTGATTGTAAAAAACATCCATCAGACATTACCCAGTAGACTAGACAGGCTCCTTCAGAGCTGTTATGGTCCATCAGGTAAATACATACTTTGGAACGCACACTACTGTCAAAACCCATGAGTTATTTGCCCAGGAGATGCTGTTCCAGCATACTAGGGAAATGTGTAGCTGGGGTAGGGTATTTTTAACAGATGATTTTTCTTTTTTTTTTTTTTTCCAAGCTAGATCAATTTTGAGAAAGCTGTCATGACCTTTTATTGGAAAAATACACACATTTTCAAAGCTAACACCTGGGCCAAACTGCTCAGCTCTGTGCTGGTATTAATATACATTTATATGGCACCATAACCTTGCACAAAACCACCTCTGGAACTGGGTTCCCAATAAGCCACTGTATTACTGTGGTCTTATGTAATGCAGCCTTTGTTTTGCTGGTAATTGAACAGATGGATTGTTGTTGCTCACTCCCTAGCACTTTGGGTAGTCAGACTAGTGCCTGGCCCCAGGTTTAATTCCTCAGTGTTGCTGAAGAACTTAGGAGAGATCAGAAACCATATCAATACATAGCATACCTAATATGACCAGTGTGTTCTCTGCAAATTAACCACTTCAGCTCTCTATCCCAGGGCTCTCTATACTCTTGGCTTTGCCTTACAGCAGGGTTATCTATCTGAGGTACTGAGAGGTTTAATAACTTGCCCAGGTTTTACCAGCTAGTCCTGCTGGGGGCTGTAACAGGGTCTCAAAAAGCATTTTCTGAAAGCATCTGAAACACAAGAAGTGCATGGACCAGGGCCTTTGAATGTGCCCTTGGAATCTGGATGTCTCTTATGCAACTTTTTCATCCTGTCTTTAAATACAGCCCTCACTGGTGTTGTCCTCACTGAGGTGTTTTCGAATGTGTCCAGAGAAGGGCAACAAAGCTGGTAAGGGGTCTGGAGCACAAGCACTGTGAGGAGCAGCTGAGGGAGCTGGGGGTGTTTAGCCTGGAGAAGAGGAGGCTCAGGGGAGACCTCATTGCTGTCTACAACTACCTGAAGGGTGGTTGTAGCCAGGTGGGGTTTGGTCCCTCTCCCAGGCAACCAGCAACAGAACAAGAGGACACAATCTCAAGCTCTGCAGGGGGAAGTTTAGACTTGATTTTAGAAAGAAGTTTTTCACAGAAAGAGAGATTGCCCATTGGAATGGCTGCTCAGGAAGGTGGTGGAGGTGTTTAAGAAAAACTTGGATGCGGCACTCAGTGCCATGATCTGGGTGACTAGATAGGGTTGGGTGATCGATTGGGCTTGATGATCTTCGATGTTTCTTCCAGCCTGGTTGATTTTGTGACTCTGTCTGATTCTGTGGGTTTCTGTGGGTGCAGTAGTCCTTCCCCTCTTTGCTTTTATTGCCATCTCCCCATTCTGACTCCTCGATGCATCCTCGCTCACCACTTTGGCTGTGAAGTTCTTGAGTGCAGCTACCTTTTAAGGGCCAATCTGCAACACCAGCCATGGCAGTGCAGGGAGGGGAAGAGGCTCCATGGCAAGTGTGCTGATGAGGCTTTTTCCTTTGGTGTGCCAGCAGCGTGGCTGTATGAAATGGCCAGAAGGCTGCTGAACTGGCTTGAGAATTCCACTGTGGCACGGTTATCTTTACAGCCCTGTCCTATCTCTAGGCGGCAGAACGATGACTTTCATCCCTGTGCCAGCCACATCCTACAAGAATCACAGCTTCCCCCTCATAAACTCCAGTTGCTGTGTGCCTGCTCGGCTCCACGAGGGCTCAGCAGATGGGGTTGTGATTACAGCCCCGGCCGCCAAAGGGCAAAATCTGATCTTTGGAGGCAAAGCTGCGGCTGCTGGGGTCGTTGTGCTGCATGTCCAAAGCATCATTACAAGCTGGTCGTTTCTCTTTTGCATGCTAGCTGAGTGGCCTTTCTCCTGTATGTTAGTCTGGACCACAATGCATTTTTTTTTTTTCATATGGGAGGAAGCAACAAAATAATAGAGTGAAATTAACCAATCAAAATCATGGTAAATAAAAGTCTTTCTGTCTCTTTCTTTCTTTCTTTTTAAGACTCAAGAGGCAGCTGGCACTCTCAGGCTTTGTTATATTGAGGAAAGAGAACAGCAAACTGCATGCAGTATAGAGTCAGTCTCATTGAAACTAATGGCATGAATGATCTCACACTATTGTAGTGGGACGGAGATTTACTGTGCTTAGTAGAGAACCCATATTATGGAGAAAAGCATCGATCTACTTCCACATTTTATTCACATGAATGACAAACAAGTTATTCACTACTATGCAGTCACATTCAATCCCTTAGTGTCTAAGTCACAATGCCTTCCAAGTCCCTCACACTTTACAGCTGTGCAGAGCACCTAGCCAATAACTACTTGTCTCCACTTTACAACCAACAGAAAAGGTTTATTAGCCCCTCTTACTTGACCAGTTTACAGTTTAGACTTGTGTTTGCTGGGCAATTTTAGCCACAACCTTTGATTCTTACAATAACATATCCATTAATACAATGTCCTCTCTTCTCCCCTCTTTTTCATGTTAGGCATTAGGCAAGTGGAAAGAAGCTGTGACTACGTTGCCAGTTTCACTTTTTGAGTCAGATTATGAAATTTCTGTGGCCTTCCAAAATCCCAACGTCTGCTTGCTGTGCAAACACTGTGTGCATGAACCCAGCAAGGGCAGCCTAAAATAAATGAAGATAGGAAAGCAAGGAGAGATACCTGGTCCAGTCTGGATGCTTTGCACAAACAGCACGATTTCATGATTTGCAAATCCTTGAGATACGTTTGGACTGCAAATGGAGACAGAGGAAAGCAACTTCCAGTCCCAGGAAATAAAGATTGATTGCACAATGATCTTATCAAATCATTTAATAAAGGAAAATAAATCAGGAAGAATCCCTGGGAAGTCAGCTCTAGACACATAAAGTGTTTCATGCTTGCCCTTCCTGAGGGAAAGGTGGCTCTGCAGGAAGGTGACAGTGTTGAAGTAGAACAGGTTTAAGAATCTGATTTCCAAAAGGATGCCTTCGTACCTTTCCTCTATAGCTGAGGAGTCTGCTGCAGAAGGAGCTGCTTGGTGCATGCTATAGCCTCAGCTTACAGACAGGGGTTTATGCTTGGGCCTGTACTTGAATATAATCTATTGTTTGAGCCTGGGATTATGCCCACTTCGAAGGTTTAGCTATAAAATGCATGACTTATTTTTCCTTTTCCTGAGGCTGGACATGTTCAAGACAATCCAAACTGATTTTCAAAACAAAGCTAAGCTGTGCTTAGGCTTCTGGGAGCTGACATTCAGGGCACAGATTGCAAACACATATTTGCCTTCAATTCCACAACAGGTAGCTGCATTCTGGTTTCCCTTGCTTTTTTGTTCTTTCCTCTGTCTCAGTATTATAATGTATTATTAATTCTAATCCAAGTGTAACACAAAATCTACAATCAGTAAACACTTTGGTCTCAATTACACAATTATTTTCCCTCCTGTTGTTCAGACGTTTTCTGTGAATCTTTGTTTTCCCATCTCCACACCTTAGAATTGAAGAAAAATAGCTTTGTAAGAAACCTTAAAAGATCTTGTAATCCATCCTTCTGCCTCAAGGCAGGATCAATTATACCTCCATCTTTCCTGGCAGATGTTTGTCTCCTTTGCTTTTAAAATCTTTCAGTTATGGTTATTTCACCATTTTTCAAAGCATTACATTAACTCTTTAAGTTAAACCAAAAAAGTCCTTGGGTGTCTGGCTGAATTTCAAAGCAGCGCTGCAAAGGACTAGCTGTAAATGGGCTGTGGAATAAGACTTAAATAGGGCATAAATTGCCTGTAAACTTTGGGAGTAAAACTGAAATTCATCTTTGCAGGGGGCTTTATGTAGGACTTAAATTCATTTTTATGAACTCTGCTATCTTTCACAGCTTTTGCTGCCCTTTTAAACATGATAGCTCTTGCCACTTGATTACAGAAATTAGTTTAATGGTAGAGTGATGCCAAACATATGACGAAACACAACTATACATTCAGAAGATTTAAATATAAATTCTTACCCTCTCCAGACAACTAGATTCCAATTTGATAAATGCTTGTTTATAGGGACTGCTAATTTTGTAATTCTGGTCTTACTGAGAAAGTGAACATACCTGCCTGCCAAGGGTGGAATGTTCTTAGCCTCTGTGTGATTTGTCTGTGCTCTGTTTGTGTGGAATTTGTTACTAGAAAGGTGTTGTTGCTACTGCACTTACAATATGGTTATGGTGATGGAAAATACCAACAGTTTGGGTTCTTTCATACGGGCTTTTGATCTTTTGCAGCCAGCATATGATAATTTTGGTGTGGAGGGTCTTGGGTGTGAATAGTGTATTCTGGTAATTTCTGAAGACGTTGAGAAGTTATTGGTAGAAGTCTATGAAAATTGTACCAGGTCAGAAAACAGACACCCTTTAGAGGGGAAGTTCCTGGGCTGTCGTTTCTGGATGCTGATGAATTAAAGAAAATCCACATTCTTGAATACCCTCAGACTTGGCAAGGAAGGTAACTAGAATTTAGGGGTTTATTTAATGTTATCCAAAATCCCTCTGATGTTCAGGTGTCTGATGTTTGCATGTATTGTTCAAGTTGTACAAAGCTATTTAGGGCTGCCAGTTGCAAAACCCGCAAGATTCCCAACAACTTCCTCCTGTGAAGCTGCATATCTTTGTAACTGCTTTGCCTTTGTCTGTTGCTGCAGTTAGTTAGAGATGGTTCCAAAGTTCCCATACCCAATTCTCCTACCTTTGCTTTCATTTACAGATTGTTTTCTGCTGTCTTTAAATTATATTCCTGATTATTCTTTTCTTTACAGAAACTTTTTATTCTCATTCTGTTTGGAAATGAGTGTCTGTGCTTGCCCTGGGGCTGCTTTCCAATCTTGCTAACACTGGAGTTAAGCAAGCAAGGTGAAGAACAGAGATTCTCTGTTGGGTGGGATAGGGGTAGGCTGGGTCAGCCAGTGGCTGTGAAGTTGCTCCTGGCTAACAAGGTAAGTTTATCCCAGTGTCTGCTAATTATCAGCTGGGGGAGTCCAGGAGGTCACCTGGTTGTTCTCCTCCTAAGAGCTCTGAGTGTGTTAATGGTTTCTCAGCAGCAGACAAAAGGAGGAGGAGAGATAAGAGGAGCACATGGGTATTATTGAGTATGGCAGTACATGTGTGACTTGTTTTCTCAGCCTATCACTTAGCACTCAGAGGATGATGTTGTGCAGGAGGCTTCTTTGGATGGACAGTAACCAAGCAGCTCTACATGGAGAAGTGGTGGATACCTCGATGTCTCTTGCATTTTAGTGGTTCACAAATCCAAACAGACTCCTTTGGTTACCTAGTGAGGACATACCCTCAACACATTACTCTCCAGTTGTTCTTTTCTCCCATGATGCAGTCCTGCGTTCAGTACCACTTCCAACTAACCTTCATCAAAATGTATCTGTGTTTGCAGAGGAGTAGGAAGGAGAGATTTTTGCTAAGATATGAAATGCATTTGATGTACTAAAAGAGCAAAAAACTCTGCAAGGAGAGTGTTGACATATCTTATCTCAGTTGTCAGAAGTGGCTTGTGAAATAGAGTGAGATGAAATCCATGCTCTACATATGGACAGTGCAGGCGATTCTTGAGCTTATTCTACCTTCATTAGGCAGGCTTCAGACTCAGGAAAGGTGCTTGCCGTGACAAATGTAAGTAGGTTCTTCCTTGTCTTTCAACTGTTTTACTTTGTTTCTTTCCTCTCCAGATCCCTATTCTCCTGTTCTACTCCAGTTTCTGACAGCCTCATTTTGTTGCCTTTCCGTACCTGTAACGGTTATAAGCTAACAGGGAAATTAAGTAATATAACATCCACGTTTTGTTGTTATTTCTGACTTTTTTTTCCTTAGAGAGTTAAGGACTCTCTGAACATGGAACACAATACTCTTTCCAAATGCTGGCTAAGAGTGGAAAAGCAGTCAAAAGGACAGCAAAATGAAGGGAAATAAAGCGAGACAGAATCTAACAAAAAAGTGTTAGGCACACAAGTGTAAAGCTGAAGTTACACCAGTGCCAGTTAATGAGTTTCTAATACGGTATGCAGATGGTATCCAGGAGGGCCATGCCTGCAGGGAGTGTGGGTCCTAATATGCATCAGCAGCTTCATGAAAGAAGATGCAGAAACATTTGTGTGACAAATGGATTGTTAAACCTGGTGCCACCGGTGGAGAAAGAGCTCCTTTACCTCCATCATTTAATTAAAAATGTTCTACTTGGGTAGTTTGTTCTACATAGGAAGTTTGTTCTACATAGGTAGTTTTTGCTGTGGGCTTTAAGATGTAAGATACAGTGCATGTGATAACGTTGCATCAACAAGGAGCCTGTTCTCCAGTGTGCCCAGGCAGACCTTTCATTCAGGACAAAGGAAGTGTGGTTTGTGTTAAAGATATAGTTCGACTTTCATAATAAAGCAAGTTGTGAATGATGAATGAAAGCACTTATTGAGCTGAAAGTACACACAGCAGATTGAGCAATGTTGATCTTTGTGCAACAATCAGCTGAGAAAGAGAAAGCAGGCACTGCTTTTTGACTCTCTCCCTTTGATCTTCATTTTGTACTTTTTTTTAGCTGCAAATTAACACATCCTATTGTTGGGCAAATGACCGCTGAAATTTTGCCTCTTCCTTAGGGGGGCAAAAAAAGGTAGAGATGCAAATTGTACTCAGGAAAGGGAAAAGCAGTTCTCTGACAAGATAAAGCCCAGCTATATAAATGTCTACATGGTCAATATATGCAATTATTCAAATTGCTAATTCAGAGGGAACGGTTCCCCACTCCCTGGCTGACTGAGCCATTTTTCTTCCCTCTTCCACACCCCACTGCTCCCCTGAAGTTTCATTTTTATTTTTTTTTCCTACCAAACCAAACACTCCCTTTTTAGTAGATTATTTACCATGAAGAAATACCTTGATTGGAGTTCAAGCCGAATCAGATTTTAATTTACAAGGAGTGTTTGAAACAGATTTTCAAATGGCATAGCAACACAAAGGTAATTCACAGAGGCATGTGTTTAAGAGGCTAGTTTATAGGAAAATCCGGAATGTGGGCTGGAACGTGTTCCAGAATTCCACCCTCTTGTCCTGGCTACACAAACAATGTGACCGAGGCCTGCCAAGAGTTGTCATGTTTAAATAGAGAGAGAGAAGGAAAGTGGCAAGAATTCCCTCTGCACCATAATCCCTGCAGCCTTGCTACTTAGCACTTTGAAGAGCAAGGCGGATGCAGGAAGCACGAGTAAGACGTAGCACACTCCATCTCTTCTCTCCAGTAAACACTGCTTAGGATTCCATCTAATCTGGGAGAATAAACATTTCCAAGGCTTTTCTCTGAACATTTGATCTTGGTGACTGGAGCAGTTCAGTTTAATTATTTTTTTTCTTATCCCTCTCTGCTTTTCCATTGAATGCTGCTGCACTGTCAGCTTTGACATCTTGCACCCCAAGGTAAAACTGGAAAACCAAATCCTGGGGTCTTTACTCAGACAAAATCCTACAGACTTGGCACTGGAAAAACTGCAAGACTTGGCTTGGCAGTGTAGCTGCTGCTGAGTTGACAGTGGTGGGAAGAGTTAAAGAACCTATCACTAAGGTGAACGAGGGCTGCATGAGGGAGTTTTAACCTATGTTGAGCTAAATTCCTCCCAAGGCAGCTTGAATTGATGGGATTTTTATAACCACTCAGTCAGAAATGACTACATAATGCACTGGCACAAAAAATGCCCACCCCACCTGGAGGCTGGCAGATATCCCTGTGTTTGGAGGTAACCAATTTTTTATGATTTGTCTGCCTAACTTCTAGTTGAAATGAAAGGAATGGGTTTATGATCTCCTTTAAAAGTTTTTGTAAGGTGATTGCCTGCTCTTTAGCATCACAAAACCCACGTTTGGGGGATGTAGCAGGCGTTCTTTTTATGGGCTGAAGGTTTAGCAGGTTTGACATTTTAATGCTCTCCAAAAAAGATGCACAGCCCAGCTGCCCCCTGCTTTCCCACCTCTATGGTAGCTTCACCACCCACCATGTCCTACACAAAATTTCTTTGGTTTTTCCATCAATAATGTCAAATTCCTGGATACATTCCTGTGTGGACTACCCTGCGTGACCCTGTTTTGGCAGGAGGGTCTGACCTGATGATCTCTGGAGGTTGCTTCCAACCTCTAATGTACTGTGGTACTGTGATACTGTAAAAGGTGATGAGGATACAGAGTGCTGCATATCTATGGATCTCCAGGCCAGGTTTTTCAAGGAGCTGAGTACTCAGCAGTTGTTGTCGACTTCCAGTCCAACTCCTAAAAGAAATGCCAAAATAATCAAACCTTCTGCTGGAGGCCTAGTGCTTCAGGAAATCATCTGATTTAGAGATGCTGGCCCCTCATGACTATATTTAAGGTTGGCACATTCTTACCCAACTGGCAAATTAAATATTTTGGAAGGCTCTGCTTTCATTTTATCCTGAAAAGCAATGTTTAAAATACAAGCCTTGAAATATATTTCCTTCTCGCTTGGCTGTCTGGGAGACCAAAGTCTCCTATTTATGAACAGAACAGGCAATTACAGCCTGCAGTTCCCCACCCAGTTTTGCCAATATGCCTGTATCCTCACCTGGGGGGTGGGAAGTAGTTTGTTCTTTATGCCCAACCAGTCCCTCTTTTCTATCCTCAGCTATTGAGAAGCAATGTTTTCTCATGTGATATTGCCAACTAGTAACCAAATTGAAGCAATTTAATGGCTTTGCACATTTATTGTAAGGTAATAACTTTAGATTGACAAGTGAAAGTCTCCAGAACCCGTTAACAACATTTTGAACTAGTCCATACCCCTCCAAATAACTTTAGTGGGTTGTTGGGTTTCTTTTGTTGGGCAGTTGATTGTCTTAATCTCCCACTTTTAGAAGCAAAGCACAGAGTAGTGTTGCATGGCCACTGCCATAAGAATTTGCAAATGAGCTGCTGTGCATAACTTGCTCTATCTCTGCTGTATTTATAAACAAACAATATTTCAAAGAGTCCAATTATCTTTCTTCTCAGTTTTGCCATGTAAGTGGAACAACTCAGATGAATACAGAACGTGGAACTCTAACCCCTAGAAGACTCTTGCTTGTGTTATCCTTGAAATTGTTTGTGTTTGCTTTGCTTTGGAAAAATGTGCATTCCAAGTGATCAAAACCTCAGATATTTCTTAGGAAGAGCCTTTGTTCTGCCTGTTCTCAGCAGTGAAAGTGCTTTGTGCTTTCACAAAAACGAGCTGTAAGGATGAACTATGACAGCTATGACTGGTGCTGAGAAAGGAGAACGAGTTAAACTTGTTCTTAAAAACTCCCCCAGTCTTCTGGGAAGTTAGGACCATTGCATAACATCTAGGAAGATGTAGAGCAGGGTGTATGCTGCTGGATCACCTGGATACCACGGAATAAAAGGATCTCCTATACCTTCCCCCCGCCCCCTCTTCCCTCCCTTTTAATTTCTTGTATTCTAACACACGTTTTTTTATTGAGAGATTTATGTGGATTATGCCAGCTTGCCATTCTGCTGGCAGGAGCGTTTCTTCCTATATTTAATCTTCCTTAAAACTGCTCAAATTGTTCTATTAGGCATGGCTGCTCCATTCGTTTTGAGCACTGAGGCAAGGGCAGCTGCTTTAACAGTTGTCTTTTCTGTTAGGCTTATCAGAGGAGCTATAAAAATGTGGATGTCTCTTTCTGTATGCATGATTTTATAATCATGAATGAGCTTTGTGCCGTGCTGATTCCTGAGAAAATGAAAATTGCCAGCACAGGGCTGAGCGCTGGCAGGAGCACATGTGTGTACATGCGCACAGGGGAGGCTAGGGAGAGGGGCTGCCAACGCTCCAAGACGTCTCCCCATGTACAAAAGCTGCCCTTTAGGTGGTGCCATTGTGTTTGCGTAAGAGAAGATCCCACACTCCAGAAAGCGCAAGCCACAGGATCAGAAAGGATGCGGCGCACAATACATCCTTACACCCTGAGTGACTCGGAAACATCTGAGTGCACAGAGCCATCCCCATGGGCAGGATGTAATGTCGCTAGAGTAAATATAGAGCAGCCGGTGTCAACAATGAAGAAAGCAAAAGCTAAAAGAAGAATGGCAGCTTGAAATAGACAGGAATCTCTTCTTTTTTCCCCTCTCTTCTTTTATTTTCTCTATTTTTTTTTTTTGGCTTTTCCAGGGAAGAAGGAAAAGTGCAAAAGCAGACAGAAGGATATAGAGTTATTAGTAACCAGTATGACCTGTGGAGGGTGGATTTGAACTGCCAGGCAGTCGCCAAACCTATCCAAAAAAATGAAGTGTTTGGCTGTGTCAGCTGGGTTCACATGGCTTTTGGTTGATGACAAATCATGAAGAATCTTAGAAATATGCAGAGAGAAATGTCTAGGGTGGGTCTCGAAGCAAAAGTGAAATCTATTTTGTCCATATTTTGTTGCTAAGTGGGCAGGCAGTGCTGTCTCATAGCAGGAGCAGGGGAAGCGGTAGAGGAAATTTGCAGATCAAATGCCTGGTTTCATGGTCCTGGCTGACCAGTTGCTTGCTGTGCTTTTGAAATACATCTTCTAAATTCTCCATTTCAGTCTGAAGCAATGGAGTTGGGCTTAATGATTTAATGTATTTGAGATGCTTTGAGAACGTTGGGTCAATTGGATCACATACATACAAAGCGTTGCGGTTGTTGTTTACTCATTGTTTAGGTGGTGTTTTCCTAAAAAACAAGGCACCCTCTGTCCCATGTTTTCTCACTACATGCAGGTCAGAAAAGCACAAAAGTACTGTATGTCTGAAACATTTCCAGCAGCTTCCCTGGACCTGCTTCCAAAACTCATTGAAATCTTGTTAACAGAACACTCTACCTCCCTCTGATACCTCACACTGCAAAACAGCTTTGAAGGCCTAGACTGAATAATGAAGGAAACAAGGGCATCTGGGGTCCATTATTTACCCCATTTCATAAGGCGCTTCTACAAAGTCTGCTGCCTGCCTTTTCAGATCCATGACAGAAATAAATACAAAGCCTGGAAAGAGCGAGCAAGTCAGAGCTGTCTGCTGCCCTCTCCACTGCCCCCCTCCCCTTTTCTTCCTGTTTTCACAGGACACATTTGTTTCATGGCAGCTAAATGTAGTTCTCTTTCTGCCCAAGACACTTGTTCTTTCCCTTTCACAGATTGTTTATTCCAAGGAACAACTTTTTTTTTTTTTTTTTTTTTTTTCTTGGAAGATGTCTCAGACACCTTTGGGTGTTCCTAAAGGAGACCAAAGTGAAGCTGTTCAGAGGCTTTTTTATTTATTTATCTATCTCTTGTCAAACTGACAAGGTCTTGAAGGCTTGAACCGCGACTACGGCCACGTTAGGAAAACACATGCGAAATGTCAGCGCGGCAGTTCCCGGCTCCCTGTGCTAATTCAGAGGAGGGTATTTTAAACTAATGGGAGCAATCTGAAATGTTAATGTGACCCAAAGGCCGAAGCTGCCGCAGACGGAATAAGTGGTGGAAATTCTTGTGAATTCAAAGGGCTGGCCTAAAATGCCTCTGCACCTCTTGTGAAAATAACCCCCTGCAAAGCAGCCTTTCCAGTGCAAACCTTTCAGAATACTCAGCCAACAGCAGAGCACTTAGCATGGCTAGGAGAGGTAAAGTGTCTGGGTGGCTACACAGTCACAGAGCAACTGGAAATTGTGAACAGTTACTTAAAAAAAAAATCTTTTTTTCTGTGATTTTTTTTCCCCGTGATTTTTTTTCCCCCTGTCTAGTTAATTTATACTGATTTGTAAGCTGCCACAGTTTGAGAATAGCTTTCTGCAGAGCTGTTTGCACCTCTGGTTTCTATCCACAAACTTTCAAGAGCTTATCAAGGAGGGACAATTACTTGTGGGCTGAACCTTTATTAAAGACCTTTGCAAGAACTATCACCAAAGCCCCATAGATTTTTTTTTTGTTTAATATGATTTGTTTAGTTTAACCAAATAGAACATTTACACATGCCTTCATACATGGCTTCTACTTTGAATTAGTCAAACTGACAGTCCTGAATTAAGTGAATTTCTTAAGTGAATGAATGTCTGAAATCCATCTGAAATGGACTTTCCTTTTGCAGCAACTGGGAAATTGTGGTGACATCATGAATACATTGAAAGAGGATGTTAAGGATAGGAAAGCTTTGGAAAAGTAATTTAGTAAGCTCCCAGGACTGGTTCTAATGATAATTTATTTGTCCTAGATGAGGGTCCAGGGCTAGAAAAGAAGCCTAAACTGTGCACACCCAGAATTTTAGAGCTGCTGCAGTCTCCAATGTTTAGTCCCAGCTATTCAAGCCATTTTCAAAATAAGATATGGTTTGTGTTTCAGTCTCCCTGCCTATTGTTCATGGAGTAAAGAATCTTGTGTTCTTTAGGTTGGAATCAACTTTACTGGGCCTCACATGCTTCTTTACATTTACCTGTATGTTTTTCTGTGTTCTTTCACCTTGAGAGACACTGGCTTGTCAGCTTGCTTGCACATCTTGGTACACACCATTACAGGTCAATAGATGGTTGCAGGAGAACTGGGGATGAACATAGTGGAGCGGGCAGAAGAAGAAAGGAAGAGTTTAGTCATCTGTCAAATTACTAATACCCAGTGTGGTCTGAACTGTTATACATCTTCTTCCTTTTGCAGCCCAACTAATTTGGCCTTGCCATGGTGATGTGTGGTGTTTTTTTTAACCAAACCAAACCCAAACGCTGAAGCTGCAGCGATGACACAATCTGTTACTGGGGCTATTTTCAAACTTTCTCTTGTCCTCCTTCATGATGTGTCTGCCCCTTCCCTTTAATCTCAGCTTGCTGCCTCTTTCCTAACCATACATGCATTACCCTGTCAGCACAGTTTTCTCACTCTCTTGCCCCTGTCCTATTCTTGATCTTCCTTCTAGCATTTTCCACTTCCAAGCTCCAGGCTTCTCTTGTGATACCAATCATCCTACATGTCCTTATGCTTCTGTCTCTCAATTTCATTGCAGTTCTGTGGTGTGATTCTCTCACCATGCAAGCCCTAAGCTGCTGTTTGCCATGGATTCTGGCTTGCCATGACAGTGTCTGATTATTGCAGGCTTTGAGATATTGGGTGCAGGATTAGCTAGGCGGCTGAATGATTAATGAACCAGGCTTGCAACTACATCGTGTTAAGACTGAGTTTATCAAATCGATAAGGGAGTTGCTCAAATCCACTAGTGTGGCTTGTTTTTCCTTTCTTAAAAAGCCCTTCTCCTTGTTGCCAAAATATTTCTTACCTGGTCATATCCTACCTGGGCTCCTGTATCCTTTTTGATCTGCTTTAATGGCCTGTGTGTCCCTTTCTTAATGGCTGTCTGTCTCTCTTGAATGATTGTGATTTTTTGCTCATCTTTACCACAGAAAGACCCACAATATCTTGCTCTAGTTACGGTCATTTCTAATTCCTTTCAAATCTTCTCAGGCTTATTTCTTTGCCTTCCCTTTTGCTGTGGTCTCCCTCTTCTCTGTCTACCCTCCCTCTGATGCCTGTTGTGGCTCAGAGCTGCCTTGTCCTTTCTCTGTAAAAATTCTTTTTCTTACCATCACCTTGGAACCAATACCTTTTTCAGATGTTTTTTTTTTCCTCCCATGTCACTACTCACCAATAGTCTCCACAGGCTTCTTTCTCTGAATTCTTGTGGCATGATCTGTTTTTTAATCTGCAATAAATTCTTGCTCATGTAAGTGGTTCTAGTAAATGTCATCTCCACAGCCTGCAAATCCTGATGCAGAGAACTGATTTTGAAACACATATGTACACATAAATTGTCTGTGTACATCACTTGCAGGTCCTGGCCTGTATAATACTTTTAAATACGTGGGCCTCAGCACAGCCTTACACCTGCCTACCAGCTATGATTCCTGCAGGCATTTAGGAATGGTTTCAATTCATCACATGTGAAAGTGTCCTTTAGTTCTAAGGTCTTCGTCCTGGTTGTCCATGCTTAAGGTATTTCACAGTCTGACCTGTGTGAAAGGAACCATAAACCCAACTGTTTTACCATCATAAACCTTTTATCTTCCTCAGTAGGTTTATATAAAGATGGTGTGCACCATAAAGAGAGGATATAGGCTAATCACGGATCAGAAATAGTGAGAGCACCAGCTCACACAGGTCAGAGTCCCTGTAAACCCATGGGGGTGGTCATGTAGATCCTCAGCAACATGAGGAAGATTGTGCAAAGCAACCAAATACCAGAATGTGAAACGCTGCTTGTGTGTGCAGGCTGTGAAGTGTTACAAGGGTTTGAATTCTAGGTAGAGCAGGTACCTGCAGTGAGTAGAACTGGTGTGTTCTTGGTGAGTAGAAGCAGGTATGTGTAGTAAGCAGGTGTTTTCCTACAGGCACATCTCATGCAGGCATGTGTTGCTGGATGTACCGCAGATCCGACATTCTTCCTAGTGAACTCAGGAGAAGAATGAGGTGGAAGAGGGAGGGGGAGCAGAAACCAATCAAAGAAAGCAATACTTTTTATCAATCATATTTGATGCTATTCTTTCTCTCTCTTTCATCGCTTTGATCTCTCAAATAAAACTGATACTTTGGCAACTTTCCAAACTCTTAGCTTTGCAGTCTGAGAGAGCTCTGGGTTAGCTGCTGAGGGTATGTGTTTGCAATTATGCATTTGAAAGTATTTTCCCCTCCGCTGAGATAACATTCTTTTTGTGTTACCACACACTTCTACTGTCTCGTTTTTCTTCTCCCATGGCACTGCAGCCTGAAAGGCCTCACTGCCTTCTCCCTCCTCCCCCGATCTTTGCAACTGATATCTGAATAAAATCCTTTGCTGGTATTTAACCTGCTGAGCCTTTCACTTTCTAGCTGTGAAACAGACAAAAAAGGGTATCGTGCAGAAACATCCTGGCAGTTCATATGCCTCTGAGGTAAGGCAAGATCGAACAGGGGTGGGAAAATTCATACTGACATTAAGGATCTTCAGAGCTTTATTTATAGATGAACACTCACTGAGAATAACTTTACAGTTCATTTTCCAACCCAAATTTTTCCATACAAGAGAACAAATTTGAAATCTCTTACTGCTTGTTTTTCTGGCTGCAGCTGAGTGGATAAAGCTTGTAGGAATAATGATTTGTCTTCTATAGGAGAGGTTTTATTATTTTTTTAGAGGATACATTTGAGCTTCCCAGTAATGAATATATAGAAGGATGTCAAATATTAGCATAGGAAGATAGGCTCTTTTGTATTCCCTGACAAACAGCCAGGTTTCTTCAGCTGAATAACTAAATGCTGTGTGACCTTATGAGCCTTTTACACTACAACCTGTTCTACCACACTTCATTTGTCTGACCTTGGACTTGCTCATCGTGGTTCCTGAAGAAAACACCGTTACTTCCAAAAACCATATTGCATTCAGTGTCAACACAAAACATTCTACAGTTCTGATTAAACCTTATATATGGGCTACAGCATTCCACGGGCTTAGTTTAGAGTGATTTGGGTCAGTAAGAACCTGCACATTACTACCTTAGGTCTGATGCAGCATATTTCATTCCAAGCCTCAGAGAAAATGAGACATGTGAGGTCCAATCCTGTGGTAATCTTTCCCTCCCACTGACTTTGCAAGTTGGTTACAGGCACCCTCTCCCTTCCACACACGTGTGTGTCTGCTTGCAGCTACATGCACTCAGGATTTTAAGAGTAGCTGCTGCAGTAAGAAATGTGTCCTGTTTGTTTCTGTCTTGCAGGAAGGAATCCTATAGGACGGTGATTAGAGAGTGGTTTGTTCCAGGTGCTTAGCACTGAAATGCCTGAGCACTTCCTGGGTAGACTAAAGCCAAAATCTTTTGAAAGTCTCTCTAGATTTTAATAGGAAATGAGGAATATTTTTGCAAGCCTTACAGATACCTGGGTTAAATAAATGGATGAAATAAAATGTGAGTCCAAATGAAGATCCCAGCTAAATATCCTTGATGCCAGTGGCAATGTATATCTTAAGTGGGGGCAGGAGTCTATAAAACCAAGACCTAATGCCAAAGCCTTATGCTAATGGTTCCCAAATTTGTTTTTGATCATGATCAACTTTGTGTTTTTCAGAGATCCACACACACCCTTACATCAAACATTGTTATAACACATTATAACATAAATGTTATTGAAGAAGCAAATCTTGTTGGTTTTAATGCAGGTCTACAGGCCAGCTTGCTCTCATAATAATCTTCATGACTTGGACCCAAACCCAGTAATTTGGAGTGCAAAAATCAAAAAATAAAACTCTAAACAAATGGCAAAGTTAACTCTGAAATACTTGTAGGACATGGAAACAGCAGTCAAGCAAAATGCAAACTTTTTGTTAGTCATCTCTCTTTAACTGTTTTCACCCAAGTTGTCACCTTTTCATTACTGCTAACATCTTGGAATTCTTATGTAGCTGACCAAGATGAACCTCTCACTACTCTCCACCACTACTCTCACCACTCTCCAAGCCCAAGTCAGCCCAACCTTAGTTCTCTTGGCATTTCAGAGAACTAAGGCTGGGCTGACAGGGGCCTTAGTGGCCAGCCTTTCAGAGGTGCAGAAAGTGTTGAGCAGCCATTGACACTCACAGGAACTTATCCTGTTCCCACTGAAGTCCAGAGCAGGTCTTAATTGCCATAAGGAAAACACAAGTGGCTGAAAGGGAATCAGCAGTGCAGAGTACTTGCAGCACCTGCTCTTAAAAGGTAAGCCTTCTGTGGACGAGAATCTTTTGTTTTTCCTGTCACTCAGCCTTGGGTGAAAACGCAACTCTGGATGAGTAAATAGCTCTACAAGTACCAGCCATGTTGAATTCTTATTTCAGAGGGCTGGTCACTCACAACTACTGAAAGGCCTGGAGTTGCCTTGCTGTAAATTAGCACAGCCGAAGGAATTACGCTGGCTTGCACAAGGGAAGGATCTGCCCTCTTGCATGAACCTGCAGCTGCTTGATCTCAGCACTGCTGCAGCCACACTTGGGGTATGTGCCCCATGGTAAAGGACACGATGTTGGGCATCACCCAGCCTCCCCTCCCCCTGGGGCTGACTAATGTCTTTTCAGTGTGGGAGCCGAATCCTGATACGCGTGACACAAGCAGAGTACGTGGGAATTAGTTCCATTAAAGCCATGCCATATGGCTCGCAGAGTGCTCTGTGATACCACTGTGCTGCCTGACAGTCTTTCCCTGTGGATGGGATCAGTGCAGATTCCCTGATTTGCACTCTTTTTTAGCGTATCAAACAGGGACAGACTTTTAATTAAAAATGACATCATCACGCTGCTGCTAGCTCCTTGCAGGCAGTCCACATATTAATGCTGCTTGTTTCAGTTTTCAATGATCCTATTATGAATTGTAACCTCATTACACAAACCTTGCTGTACAGTGGAATTTCAAATGGGGTTTTGTGGTTTTTAGAACTTAAACAGCTAGAATAAGCACAAAGGCTGCTGTGGTCAGGCAGCTTCCTCTCTTACCGCAGCAGTTGTGGAGATGCCATTCCAGTGACCACTGTTTCTACAATGAGTCAGTTTCATTTTTAACAATCTGACTCAGTTCTCTTCAAAGGGGGCAGCATGTTATTTCTGCGTGATTTTTGTGTGCATGACTCTGTGCAAAGGGGTCAGTGCCAACTTAACTCTTTGGAATCCAGCCTCCGGGAGCAGCCTGACTTCTCCCAGTTGCAGGGAAGTGTGCTCCTTACACAGGGCAGGATTTGGACAGCTGGGTGAACATCTGTTTTGCCAAACATGCCCTGTGTGCTCAGCCACCAGAAACATGGTGTTAAGCACAGCTACATCCACTGGTGAGCCAGCACTAGAGGTGAGCACTGCTGCAGCCTTTGCCAAAAGCTCTTGCAAGGAAACCGAGGTGAAACCAATGCCTCTTTGAAAAGAAAACATGAAATAAAAGTGCAGAGATACCTCTGAAAGTATAAAAACATTGAAAAAAAAAAAAAAAAAGCAGGGAGACAAAGTTTCAGAGGGCTAGCCAGTGGCAAGAAGGAGTCTGGTTATTTCTGTGCATGGTGTGTTATGAATCTGCAACCCCCCACCAAGTAACTGTCAGTCACCTTCTAGAAGCAATGATTAAGTAAATAGGAGCTGATGGAAGTTCAAGCTTTACCTAGCATTCTGCTGCAAGCTCTTAAAGCTCATTCATGGACATTTTGCAAACAAGGAATGCAGCAGTTTTTGACCTTCATGAAACATAAGAATATCTTTTTTTTCCTTCTATATGAATCAGAGTTTCATTCTGAAGTTTTGGAGCTTCTCTTAAGGTTATGGAGTGGTCAAGCGAAGTGGAACTGGGGTTTTGAAATCAGGAAGCCTGGGCGCTGTTTCATTCAGAAAAAAAAAAAGGAGAGAGTGAGAGAGGGAGGGAGGAAAAAAACCCTCAACCCTATTCCTGTGTTTGATTGAAAAATAAAACTGCTGCTCTCAGTGAACCTTTGAAGTCCTCCAGCCCAGTAATTGTTTCACGACATTTGCAGCTTGAGGCAGCAAGAATGTTTGTGGTTGTTTTAAAGGCATCTGAGTGTGGATTCCATATGGTTTATTTTTATTTTGGTTTTTTTCTAATTTTTTTCTTCCCCACTTGGAGCCTCAAGTTCTTGCTCATTGCCTGATACCCAGTCCCAGCCTACTCTGTTTCTGCATGAGCTGTCTGGGAAGGAACTGAGTGAATGCATTGTAGCCCAAAGATTCAAGCGTGCTTAATTCAGACAAAATCTGTGAATGCCTGTTGAAGCAATAGTTGATTTTAGCTGTGCTTTATCAATACTATATTTGGAGTGTGGCTTACTAAACAGTGTACAGTTTGCTTTCCTGAACAAAAGACCTCTTCATATGGGCTATACTTAGGGCATGATACTCCAAATGCTTACTATAGAGCATAGTGCTTGCTGTCATGCTTTCAATAGGTAGTTTGCAGTAGGCCTGATAGTAAGCCATTGGAGTCAAATAAAGGGCCTGATTCACCACTGTGTTCCTCCAGCCTTAGAGCAGTGAAACTGTTTTGTTCAGTGGAACAAGATGAACAGGATCCAAAACCTCTGAAAAATATGTACTGTAGAAAGCAAAGAAATCTAAAGGCAATTTAAGACCCATAAACTTGGAAGTGTCAAGCCTACTTGGAACTCCCCCTCACCCCACCCCACAAGGCTGCCCATTATGCACAATACAATAGGCAATAGAATATGCATCGATTATGGGTACTGATAAGGTCCAGTCCTGAGTTTATTTGTAAATGAGCTTTTGCAAGTTGTTGTTTTCGCTTTGCAGGACAAGATGTGGGAGCAAGTTATAACGAGCTGAGTGAAGAGTTTGTATCTTGGGTGGCAGTTATCTCTGATAGCATCAGAACTCATTCATTTGCAGCCAGAAGTTATACTGAAGGCCAACACTAGCATTTTAGTCTGATTTGGAACCAGTTGTGGCAACAGAGGACTTGAACCAAATGTTCTGAAGAGGGAGTCAAACTAGAGGGCACCACAGGCTTCATCCAGAGTAGACCATCACTTCCTTAAGTGACTAAATGACTTCCAGCTCTTAGAGTCTGATCTGCCTGTCTGTGCAGTTAACAGTTGTCCTTGCTGGGGAGATACCAGTCCATGGGGACTGAGAACAGTTAGAATAAGACTTTAATGTGGGCAGCCTGCAATGTGTTAGCACAGTGCAGCATAGCAGGAACAGAACTGTGGGGCAGTATGGCTTTTACTGAGGATCAGGCTGCTTGCATCGCAGGTGTTTGATTTTGGAGTCACTGCAGGTGGAACTAGTTTTGTGGGCTGAATGCTATTTATTGGAGAGCATCAGCATCCTTCCAGTTTTGTTTCGGCTGTAGGAAAGTGAGGGTCTGCTCTTAGTCTGATGGGAATTGAAATGTAGTAACTAGGAGGAGGTTCCTTCAAAAGCCTGACTCCGACTCACCACTAATGCCCATCCACATGGAAAAGCTGCTGTAAGTAAGTTTTACTGGTTTTACCATATATTTTCTTTTAATGAAGCAATTTGGGTTCATAAAGGGATATGTGTTTTCTAGGGGAGGGAAGGTGTTGTAGAGCTTATGTCTGTTGGGAGGTAGCACAGTGCAGGTCAATATTCCTCCTTTCCTGTGGTATTACATAGCTGGAATGGCCCCTGGTGTGGTTTGGGCCAACTTGTGCTGTAGAAAATTCCTGAGCAAGCCAGGGAGATAAGAAGAGTCATAGGCTTTTCCTGGTAGCAAGTGGATGTGGCCAGCCTAATTTGTAGAGGTGGAAGTTTTAGTGGCCAAATTGTGGTGGTTGTTGGAAAGGCCAGGGAAGGAGTCTTGGTACTGTTCAGTGTGAACTGTAGAAGCAGCCTGAGTGACCATAATTACAGTGGGATGATTGCCTACCATAATGAGCATCAGAGGAATCAAGTGGTCAGATGTGTTAACCAAAGAGACAGCAACATGGAAGTTCCTTAAACAAAAATGCTGGAAGTTAGTGTTTCATATGATTAATGTCTTTAGTTCATGGCTATCTGTTAGAGCTCTGCTGTTGTTTTAAGCTTTCATGAATACATATGCTGTATGTTATTTTCCTTCCAGTCATGTTGTGCTGTTAAGAGAGATTTGGAAAAATTAATTGCTAAACAGTGGAGAAGCCTCTTAAAGGGAGTGAGATGATCTTTAAAATCAATAGCAATGGCTGGGCTCCAATGATAAGCCTCTACTGGAGTTAATGGTACTTGGATGGCTCTGGTCAATGAGCTAATTTCTAAGTGCAGCTGTGTCACCTGCAAGCCTACACTGAAAAGAAAAGAAACTTTTTAAGGGATTTTTGGGGTTTTCTCCCCTCATTGTAGTTCTGCTTCTGCCAATAATAAATTCTAGCCTGGTGAGGGTATGATGGTGTTTGCAGTACCAGACACAACCCTTTCCATCACCAGACCTCAGAATACTCAAGAAGTGTCTGTTAATTAAGCTTCACCTCACCTCAGAGTGGAGAAATTGGCTACTGAGTGTAAACCTACTTGTATGACTGGACAGAGAAAACATCAAGTTACCCAAGATTAATGAATTAATCAACAAATGATGTGGTCTAGATGAAGACAGAGACATGCAGCCATAACTTCTGTACAACATATGTGTGGTCCATGCGCACTGTGATCACACTGATGGTGCTCCAGTACTTTCCACAACTAAAGGTCACACTCTCAAGGCTGTATTTTATTTTAGGAAAATAATTTGTGTCTGTAGGATCTCTGCCTCAGGGTTCATATCTGACAACAGGTTAATAGTAGAGGCACTGATCTTCATCTAGTTCATCTTTCCTCTCCTTAACTCACAGAATCTAGAGGGTGATTAGTTTCCATAATCCTAGAGCAAAATCCAAGGCAAAATTCATGGAACTAGATCATCACCAGAAGGCAAGCACTGGAGGTGTAACTCAGCTTACAGAAATGTTTGTCCCAGGGAAATAGAATGTTTGTGATATTATTACTGGCTGGATGTGGAATGTGTTAGGAAAGAACAGGTTCTGGGTTTAAGAGTTTTCATTCCACTAGTGCCAATCATACACTCCAGATTCTAAATGGCATTAGCATGCCTCTGGGAAATCAAATGGCTGCTGTTGACCCATTGTGGCACTGCTGAAGGTGCTGAGTTCTGTTGGCTGACACACATCAGTCCTATTCAGAAGGGGTTTCGGCAGTGGAATAATCTTTAAGCTATCTCCTCCTGAAGTTCTCTCACACTCTTTTTTTTTTTTTTCCCCTTTCTTTGAGATGTAATATTACTTTTATATTCTGCATGGTTCAGAGTGAGCCAGTCAATAGAGAGCAATGCTTTAGAAAAGAGCCATTTAAGTCACATCTATTTTAATTGGTGTGGTTTAATTATTCTGCTGTGCTCTAGGATAATCTAACTACCCTGGAGAGTAGATCTGAAAAAGCTGTGGGGGCCCCATTGTGGTTGGACAAGCTAGGAAATGCCTTATAAAAGGCACACTGTATCTGACAAGATGAGTTTGGTATTTTAAATTCCACTAATTTCTTTGAATTAATTATTTTCCTTTTAACTTCAAAGACAAATAGAGGCCATTTTTACTTTTAACAGTTTTGTGCTAGAATGGTTATCCTATTGCTCCAGTGACAGGATTGCAGCTTCTTAGGGTTTGGGGATTACAAAAAGAAATGCAGTTAATTGTAGTTTGACAGAAATTACAGCTTTGTTTATTTATTTTCTCTGTGATGGGTCAAATCCTGCAAGGTCCTAATTTTCCAGTGCCCATTGATTGCATCTGAAATTGATGGGGAGCTGAAGAGAGCTTGCAGAATCTGACTTTGGAACTGCTTACTGATGTTGTTCTCTCCTGTGAGCATAAATGCATAGCTACAGAAGTAGCTTTAAGTGAAGACCTTGGATTAGAGAAGCCCTGACTCTGGGCAATTTTGGTTCTACATCTGAATCTTGTAGCTGACTTCTGTCTCTAAAGCTGGCTAGGCAGGATGTAAGCATTGTCTTCAGTGTGGGAAAGTTCATTTCAGTTCTAGTTCACCTTTCCACAGGTGAAACCCAGTTCTATTGAACAGCAACTGTTCACCCTTCAGAAACGGTTGGTTCATTGAAGTGAAACGTTTTGACAAGCACTTGCGTTTAAGATGATGGTTTTGGGTTTCATGCAGCTCTCCATGTCTCAGTTTCTCTGCACTCACCATAGCTACGTTTATCTTTTTTTCTAAACCCATTCGTAGTTTTTCCTTCTTTCAGTCAGTATTTCAGAATAATTTTTTTTTAATGATCTTATTACAAGAGGGCTCCCAAACTGAACCCTTAGAAACTCCAGGAAAAAATCCCAAAACATCAGCAGCCATGAAGTTTTATTCTTTTCCCTGACACAATGAGTGAAAATTCACACAATTTCACCTCTTTTTTTTTTTTTTTTTTTCCCTCTGGCATTTGTTAAAGCCATTTTCTTGTCCTCTGTTCCACCTTAAAGCTAAATTGATCAAGAAAAATAAATCTGGTTTCTAATCTGAATATGTATCTGTAAGTCTTTGGAAATTAGGAGTGCTGAAGAGGTTGTGTATGTGATGTAGATAATTTCTTCTTATCTAATCTGATGTTTAATTAATTGGTTGGAATGATCCTGCAACTGCAATATTCAGGCATATCCATTTTATTCCTTGAAGCCTCCTTATATAAGAAACCACACCATCATCATTACCTACTGCAGTTTTCACATGCTAGACCTGAGTTTTCTCTGCCCATTTCTCTGCTTTCTGCCATTTCTGGAAGGGCCATAGCCTGGTGTCCTTGCCAGAGATGAGTTCTACCTTACTACTTCAGCTGCCTCATTGGTTTCTGCATTTGAAAGCTCACTAGGCTATCTGGGGACTCGTTTGTTTTCATGTGGAAGATTGGAGAAGGTGGGAGGCAGAGTAGGAGGCAGCAGGTATTGGCTACCCTTTTCTTGACCTTGATCAATCTGTGTGTGAGCAGGAGAGTCTGGGGCTTCCTGCCCCTGACAGCTGCACCCTGGACAGTAGCAAAAAGAATGATAGAGCTAGAGAAGTACAGGGAAGGAAGTTTATGCAATATAGAAGAGTCATATCCTGAGGAAATTGAGTGGAATATGTGTGTATAACTCTATAGATAAATATAAATTTTTATTTTTAAGGAATTAAGAACATTAAGTAGAAACAAGAATAGGTCTGAAGAGAGGAAAGGTACAAGCAACAATGGCTGTAAGCCCAGGGTCCCTTTTTCTGGAGACAAGGAGGTGAATGTTAAAGAAACAGGGAACTGACAATAAGCATGATTCATGGTTTTGCAGAAGTTTGTGGGGCTTTTCTTTTTATTTTAAAACAATTTGGAACCATAAAGTTAAGACATGAAAAAGTTCATATTATTGGTCTGTATCACCACTGGGTTTAATCAGTTTTGCTTCTTTTCTTCAATACCCCATTTTGGTGTGTCTGTAATCTCTAACTAACCCCCAAACCTGCAGCTCAGCTCCATGGAGATCCCTCTGTGAACTTCAGCTGAGGCTGAGGTGCCTCCACACAGAAGCAGTAGAAGGAAGGCCATGACTCCATGTGTGTTTGGAGAGCTGTTCCATAGGAGCAGTGAGGCTCTGAGCAGCATGTTTAGGCTCAATGTTCCTTAACAGCAGTAAGGATGAACAAGGGAATGCTGTGAACTGCTCCTGAAAGAATGGTGTTTTGCTCTGTGGAAGCTGACAGGCTGTGTGACCAAGGGACAAAGCTTAGCCTCTCACTGAAGCAGTGACAGGGAGCTGGTGCTGGAGCCTTCATGAGCTGAGAGCTCACTCCATGTGTTCTTGCATGTGCTTGCTGCTGATAGAGGAGCGTGGTTGCTACTGCTTTATCAGAGGGCATGAAAATTTGAGCAGTAACCTATGAACTTCCTTCCTTTCATGAAGCAGAGCCTGGCCTTCCTTCTACCAGCCTCAGCTGCTGAACTCTTGCATCCTCCTTCCAAAGTACCTCACAGTCATCCTCTGTGCTTCTTCCTAAGTTCATGACGCACACCTGTGTCTTGTGCTCTGCAGCTCCCAGTTAATGACATAACTGCTGGCACCCTCTGTTCCAGCACAGGTGCTGAGTTGATGTAGGAGGTCAGTAGGCAAAATGTGGATCTAGGGCAATCACAGGAGACATCAGACAGAAAACTACTGCAGGTGCTGTGGTCTATGAAGTTAAGTTCTACACATATGTGAAAAGGAGTAGAATGGAAACCATCAAATGGAAAGCACAGGTCTAGACTGTGACATGATGGAAGGCATTGCCAGAAATCTGTTTTGGCCATGATTAATGCAGCAGTAACTTGCTGTTTCTTTCATTGCCTGAGGATTTTTGAGTGTCTTGCTTTGGCTCTTGGAGGCTTCTACTTGAAGAGTACCCAAGAAACTCAAGCTTGTGCTCATCAGGAGTCAGCATTAGGCACACCTGTAGATTTTTACCCTGGCTTTTAGTTTTAGCAGTTCTGACAGATAAAGCTAAAAATCACTGCAAAGTGGAGTCAGACTTAGTAGGAGTTTTATTCCTAATTTGAAGGAAACTTTTGATTGTAACTCTTGCTGCCTTAGAGAGTTGTTTTTTTTTTTTCATAATGCTTTCAGCTGGGGTGGTATCACACCTGCTGTGGTTTCAGGACTGTATCACCATCACTGAGATTTTGATTATTTGTTCTGAGTAACTCGCAGTAACAGGTTGTTCTCAGAATGTTGTCTTGGTTTTCAGCCTGGTCTCAGGTGAAGTGATGTAAGTCATGAGTAAATGTACTGAAGCCATTAGAGTTCACACAATGTGAAGCCTTGGGTAGGGTGCTTGTCTCTGAGTGGCTGTGTATGTGCCAACAGACAACACGATTCAAGAACATTTGAAACTGTTAAACTGCTGAATGAAAATAATTTGAGGAAGGAAATCTGCAGTTATAAATTACAGAGCAATTCACTCCTCGAGGTTCCTTTTCAGTTATAAACACTTTTGAATGTCTGGGGTATTCATTTCCAAGGATATTTTTCATGTTCCCCCCCCCCCCACCCCCGGAGAGATAGTTCTGAAATCTTAAAACTGGAATATTGCAAGTGGGTAAGTGTGGGAAGACAAGGAAAGGTTTTCTAAGCCTGGAGGAACTGAAAAGGTTTTCTATAACTTTGTATCATTTCAGCAACATTCTTTCTCTCAGCATGTCTAGGAATTGAAGAAAGGAAATATTTACATTATAATTATATTTCTGTTTATTTAATTAAGTTATTAAGCAGGTCTGGCGTACAGAAGCAGCTCCCTTTAGTCCTAATTGTTTCTCCTAATGTTGCAATTACGGCAATATTGAAAGAATTCGGTGAAGAAAGGCCTGCAATCTCTGTCAGGGTGCAGCAGGAGGGCCGGGGGGATTTGTTCCATGGGAAGGACGAGGCAGTGAAACTGATTGCTCAGCTGCCCCCTCCCAGCCAACGCGGCAGATCAGCTCTAAAAAAACGAGACAGAAGTCTGCAAAGGCTGGGGGTGGGTGAGGGAGAAAGCTGCTGTCTGAAAACTCTCCCCTAGTTATTAACCGGGCTACATGGCTCTGCATATGAGGAGTTTTTCTCATGCCCTTCCACAAAGGAGCAGTAATTTTTGTCAGGGATATTTATATTAAGAAGCCCAGAAAGCCGCAGTCTGCTTTCCATGCAGGTAGCTTGCATGGGTCCGCATATTAAGTTTATCTTAAAAGTGTTGTAGTAATCATTTGTACTTAAATTTCTGTTTATTTATTTATTTATTTTTGTTTTAGGTGCTTGTTACCTCCCCCCCCTGCCCCGTAGATTCTTTTCAGGTTCAGGAAATCATAGTAGAGTGTGAGGATAAAGAACAAAAGGCGTATACAATGATGGGTGCCAAGGCATCTTCACAGAAGTGTTTATGTAGTATTTCACTTGGAAAACAACTGCAGTGCTGTGTCACCTGCATACCCTGACCTGAAATACAGTTTAATGGTGAAGGTGATGCCTCAGGACATCCCTGGGAAGGTAGACTGAGCCTTTGGCTTGGCTTTCCACAACTGCCTCCTGGCACAAGGAGGATGAGCTGGGGCAGGCTACTTTCTGCTTCCCACACAGTGGGAGATGATCCATGTTCCTGCTTTGATTCAGCCAGGTTGAGGATGCTGGAGCTAACCACTGTGCCCATTCCTCCCTTCCCCATTGTGTGTCTAGCATCTGTTTATTAAAACATCTGGGGATCTGTAATCATATGCAGATTAAAACTCCTGCAAGCTTTAAACCCAGCAGTGAAAATCCTCCCAAAACCATGTGTTAACTTTGTGAAGTGCCAAACACTGCTCACACAGGAGGAGGCCTTTAGCTTCTCTTTTAGTGAATCTGAGGCCATGGCCCTTCCTAGATCCAAACAGGGGCCAGCAGAACTTTTTTGGCCCAAGTACTGCACCTTCCTTGGGCTCCAGCTCCTGCAGTCTGTAAGGGATGCAACGGTATGGAGAGGGAATTGGAGAGCTGGAGATGAGTGTGCTTGCATTCTTCTGGGACTGGGCTTTGCTTGCTTTTCCTGTTGTGGGTCTCTTCAATGGCTTCAGGCTGAGCATAAGGGACTGGATCTAAGGGTTTCCCATTTATGCAGTTTTGCTGCCACCCAAGCCGACAGCTGCCCACTTGGCTAAGAGTGTGGCATCTAGTAGTAGGAGAAACTTCTTGTTCCAGCTGGCACTTTCTTATCTAACAGTCAGAGCTTTGTAAGTGTGGACAGCTGCAGTTGCAGAAATTGGCTCTATCTGTATCAATTGGATTTGTGAAGTCAGTGAAAGGGCATGAGGCAGATTCATGGGATTTCCTGTTGGTATTAGTAAATGGAATCTGCTGCAGAATTTTAACAGAATAGGAGACTTGGCCAGTGAGGCAGAAATGAGGCCTGTGGTTAGTGAAGGCTACCAAAAAGAAAAATCACTGGTCAGTGAATGTGCTGAGCATGATTTCCAGAAATCTTCAATCATCTTGAAACAAAGGCAAGAAATAACTGCATGGTCTGTTTGTGCAGCCTGGGTGGGGAAGGGATCATTAGGAAGCAGGTGGTGTGTGGAGTTGGATGGTCAGCCTGTGATGCAGCAACACTGCAGGTTTAAAAAGTATGTGCAAAGAATGGCAGGAATGTGAAGCCTTGTAGGGGTTCAGCAGCAGCTCTGTCAGGACCTGCATGTTCTCCTCCCATCTCCACTGCTGGTTTGCTGTGTAGCCCTGAGCAAGTCACATACCTTTACTCTGTCTCAGCTTCCCAGCCTACAAATGGGTTTGATCATGCTGGAAGCAGGAGGAACTCTGCAAGGGCACGGTGCAATTATGTAACAGCACAGAAAAAAAAAAAAGTGCCTGCTGAGCTTCCACTCTCTGCTCCTGTGGCATGGGGGAGGGAAGAAAGCACTCCAACTGTTCTGCTTTGCTCCCCAAGTGCTTCTGTGGGTGCTCTGTAGGATTTCCCCAGGCAGTAGCAGATGGGCTGTGAGGGAAACTGTCAACGATGTGTTTAACTTAGCTGGGGGTTTCCTATGTTTCAAACTGAGTATGATGTGAGCAGTTTGCAACAGTTTCTCTTCATATTTGCTTAGCTGGGCCTCAACTGTGGCAAACCCTGTAATGCAACCTCAGGGCTTATTCCCAGCAGTGCAGGTATTTTTCCCAGGAAACAGGGACAGCCAGCCTGCACATGTGTTATTTGAATGTCTGGCTGTGAGTAAGAAAGTTGTTTCACCTCCTGTGAGATGTGAACATGTGCACACCCCAAGAGGTGTTGCCTGTACCAAGAAAGCCGAATGTTGATTCCACTGGGATATTTAAGGTGTCAGTTTTCCCCACCTTCCACTATGCCTAAAGCATGGCAGAGGTTTTTGCACCACTTTGCAGGACAGAGCAGATGTGTATCTGCACCTGCCTCCTTTAGCAGCAGTTTGGGCAAAGGTGCAAAACTGTAAATGGCAGTGACTGAAAGGTTCAGTTCCCCTGGCTCTGCCCTGAGGGTGGAAACATGGCACAGGTAGAGAGCCAACAGCAGAGGGGAGCAGTGTCTCCAAGCTCTGGAGCCAGGCTTATTTTTATGACATCTGTCAGAGCCCTTGCTTCATAAATTAGTGCTGATGACAATCATCTGAGGGAGGGAAGATAATAGGTCTGGTCCTATGGCTGCTTCTAAAGTTTGTCCTCTGGAGCTGATAGAATGACAGGATCTCTTTTCTGTAAGAGTTGAAGCCCCTGAATGTTAGCCAGGGCACAAGCCTCTTGTGTCTGCAATCCTGCTGCCAGCACTAATCACAGAGGGATTTGTGATTCTACTTTCTGTCTACTACTTGATGAATTTTACACTACTGGCATTTCTCCTGACACCATGTCACGCAGCATGTGATTTTTGTCTGACTTGTGACTTCCTAACAAAAATGACACAATTGTTCCTATAGGAAGTCACAGCCTATGGTGGCTGCCCAGCAGAATCTAAGCAGGCAGCCAGCCTGGATCACCTGAACCATGTGGCTGATTTTTTTTTTTTTTTTTTCCTAAGTGCGTTGGTGTGATTTCTTCTGCAATGGTATCATCCAAGCCTCATCTCACCAGAGCTGTAAGACAAGTTTGCTTTTTGGTCTTCACACAGCAGCAGAAATATTGTGGGTTTTTTTTATCACAGGATTAAAGAGTGCTGAGCATTTTAAGGAATCTTAATCAGCAAAGAGGAAGTTAGTCTCAACATATGTTTTGGCTTTTAAGCACTGGATAGTTTCATAGGCCCATATGTTCCTCTCACACCAGGCTGGTGTGTGCAATTTTAGGATCTGCAAAATGGAAGCATAAAAAAATTGCTGCACAACATTCCAGGGGCCAGTAAGATCACACAGAAATAGTAGCTGTAAAACCTGTGGAGTATAGAAGCCTGAGCTGGCTGTCTGCATGATTAAGGAGCTTTTAATAGAAGATATCAGCCTTTTCTTACCCAAAAAAAAAAAAAAAAATTGCAATGAAGGTGTCACCTTGTGCCTTTGAAGCTGGACTGAAGCCTTGCAATCAACAACAAAATCTTATCAATGCCAGCTGGACTTTCTCCTTATGGGGCACCTCCTGGCACATTTATATTTAGTGTGGGTGGCACAGGTATGATTACCACTTGCATTGCATTTCTGGTGATAATCTAATAGCAGCTAGATAGTATTTTTCTGACCAGCACCATCTGTACCATTGTCTGTACACAAACACTTTTCAAGCTCTCTATGGCATGATACCAAGTAGGAGATTTCCTACTGTTTAGGCTTTCTAAGTTGCATTTGGAAGAATTAGTACTGAGGCTGCAATCCAGTGGGAAGCTCACTAAAAAGAGCAGCCACTTGCTGTCAGACAGAGATCTTTATTTTAGAACCATTAAGGACAGAAGGCAGGAAGAGCAAAAGTCTGTGTGTGGGGGGAGAGGTCTTTGTGTCTCTACCTCTGTGCCTTGAAAAAATGCCTGCTGCTTGTATGGGTATTGGACACTGCAGCATACAGAAAAGAAAATCAGTGTTTTATAGCTACATCCCTGATTGGCAGGTGGAGAGGAAGGATTGCTTTATGTGCCACATGTGCTACATATGGCCCAGCACTCCAAAACCTTTATTCTGCACATACCTACGTTTTGGGGAGGTTCTTTGTGTTTATCTTTCTTCCTTTCTTTGAGGATGTGTTCGTCTCTATTTACAAACATCCTAACCATATAACTTCCAATCAGCAGGAGCCTCTGCACGCTTGGTTCCAGTGAGGCTCAAGAGTTAGAGACATGATTAAATATTAGATCAATTGAGTTGCTGATCAATGTAAAGCCCAGAGTCCATGCAATTGTTGGCTCCAGGGCTGTGTGCCCATTAAAATCAAGTTCCAGACACCTGAGGATCCCCCTGCTGTCTGTGGGAAAGGGCTTACTTTCTAGGAGATGTTACAAGACCCACCCAGACTGTTCCTTCCATCCTAGCAGACAGCTCCAAGAGTTGTGTGGGATTCATCCTTGCATACCACTGTGTGCTGAGCCCTGCTACTGTGATCTCAGTTGTTTCGTTCTTGTGCTCAGAGTTTGCCCTTTTGTGGTTAGATTTCTCTTTTCTATCTCCTTTGAAATATCAAAACAGAAGGAAATTGGCCTGGATTCATTTGGAGGTAAATACCTAAACCAACCTCAGCTCTGACTTTTGAGGAAAAAATGGAGCAGAAATGTTGTTTGTAACCAAACTCACAGCATCATGCTTTTTGTGTTTTGGGGAGACTTGGGGTGACTCTCTCGTGGAGGTTTAACATCAAATCTGGCTGCTGCTCAGACAGAGCTTGCAGTGTTCCTGCACACTGTGTGCTGGTGACACCTATGCTGTGAGCTTGAACAGATCTGGCAGCCAGCCAAATGACAGTTAAGCATCTGTTGTCCTTTTATTCAGTAAAGCTATTATTACTATAACTACTACTACTACTATTATTTTAAATATGATCAGAGAAACTCCTTTTTGCTACCATGCTTATTTCCTCTGACTTAGTGCAGCCCTTGGCTGTCTCCTGAGCTACAAGCTGCAGCTGAACAGACTTTTTTCCCCTTTTCCCCCTGCTGAATAGCATGTCTCAACGTTTTCCTCTCAACCATCGTGTAGGTCTAGTTGCATTGTTGATTCCCATTACACGTCTGCTGGGATGTAAATTATTTCAGTTCCCCCACACCCCACCCTTCTGTTCTTGTACTTTCAAGGGGTTTAATCCATGAAGGGGACTACTTCAAAGCTCTCTCGAGAAACTCATTTCTTGATGGATAGAAGGGCCAATAAAATGAAATTAGAGTTTTATCTCATTGTCTCTATAGGAATGAAGTATAATAATTATTTCAGGCAAATACATGTTGGAGACAATAATTAAGATCGCTATCATGTCTTTAAGGACAAGGAGATTCTAAAATAAGCATTAGTAATGGGATTAAAGCTTATTGCACTGCCCTGGGTCTCAGCACTGCCAGAATGCCGAGCTGGGCTGAGTGTGTGGATTTGCTCCCTGGAGAAAAAGGAACCAAAAAGTAGTTCTGCATTTTACAGAACCTTTAATGGGCCATGAGCCAAAAAACAGCTGAGGTTCCAATCTGTGAAAAAGTGTCGGGTGCCTGAAGGAAGTGGAAATGAGATGGAATTTGCTGCCTGTGTCATCAGTGCAGCCCACAAAGTCTGCTGCTTAATGGGTAAGGTGTCAGCATTTTTACCACAGGAGTTCCCAGAGCAAAATGCTCCTGAGCAAAGCTCTCAGCTGCTTAGCAGGGCAGAGTGGTTTGCTACCTTATATCATCTGGGGCCCACAGATGAGGTGTCCCTGTCTCCAAGTCTCTGACTGCTGTAACAGGAGACTCAGTTCAGCATAAGCATCATATGAAGGATGTCACCTGTGAAATATTTATTCCAACCATCTGGTCTAAGGCTGTGACAAGCCGGCCCTCGGTGCAGCAGCTTTCCAAGTGAACTTTGGAGATGGACACTTTCTCTTCTCCAGAGATTTGTTGTTTTCTTTCTTTCCCTTGATCTGCCTGTGCCAGTTGCCTGTCTGGGCTCTTGTCCCTACCCTGTGCTCACACAATTTCTTGCTGCCTGTTTGCAGTTCCATCAGTGCCCTAAGTCTGAGGGATTTTGGGGCTCTTTCTCCACACGCTCATTTTTGTGTGAAAAAATGCTCAGATTTGGCCTCGTTAAATTTTAGGCTAATTAGCTGCTCCAAACTGAGAACCCTCCTGTGGAAAGACAACAGGCTGTTGTGCTCTTTTAGTGCCTAACACTTTGTACACAAATTTGAACCATCTGGCAAGTGGTATTAGCTGTGATTTATGGTAATATATCTTCACTGTACCCAACACCTGGGGGTTTGACATGAATGAGGGAGGATTCTGAAGTCTTGTTTTCCAGCTCTTGCTGTCATTTTCTTTCTTTCTCATGGAAGACAATCACAGCTCTGATAGCGGTTATCACCTGTCACCTCAAAAATCTGCCTCTTTACTTTGGGATACAAAGCATGACTGAGACTATGTAACAGAAGTACAGCAAAGGTTTTCTGGGATGATTTGTGATGATGCCAAATTTCATCCCTTTAGGATAGGTAGACAGTGCAAGAGCTGTATATAGTCCCCTTTTACATCCTATAAACAGGCCAGGCAGCTTGAAATATTTTTTTTTTTTTGAGTATTGAAAAAGCTGTTCATCAAGAGAAGCCCAGAAATACCCTTTTGTCTGTTAGATGGTGATTATTCATAAAAGTATCATAACTTCTGCTTTGGCATCTGTGTTTAAGCTAGCCTGAAGGATGTACCAGAATAAGGACTGGGGTGTTAACTGAGTGGAGGAACTGCAAGCAGAGACCAAGAAGGGACACTTCAGAGGCTGGCCTGCTTCAGAGCCAGCACTGTGCAGGATTTTATCTGCTGTAATTTACAGATGGCTCATCCTGACTCCTGCTCATCTTGAATGAATTGAATGGAGGAAGGCTGGCAGAGCTCAGGGGGCTTTATGCACTTAGGAATAGTGGCAGGAAAAGATCCCTTCCCATAGGAGTAGAAGAAACGTGCTCTTTCTCTTTACTATCAGTGCTAGAAAAGAGTTTAGGCTTGTACCTGCTTATGGATGAGTTGGTAGCACTGAGAAACTGAGTCAGTCTTCTGTGTGCCAGCCTCTGTGAAATGTGGGAGAGGGTCTCAGCGCAGTTCCTGATGTGCACTGTCTGAGTCTCACAGCCACAGATATGTGCTTGCATCCTATCACATTAAGAGGGCCAGTGGCTGAGTCAGGAGAGGAGAATAAATCCTTTCCCCTTGAAAAGTAAGTGCTGCTGTTTGGTTTGGAGAAATCTATTCCACTTCTGAAATTCCTACAGGCACTATTCCCTCTGCTGCTCAGTGTTGGGTCATATTTACAAGCCTCTGAAAAGCAGGAAAAATTCCTGCCAGAAAAGGCAATCAGGAGCCAGTTGGAAGCTTCAGGAAGGAGTATGACAAAAACCCAGTCAACTCCTCTGCCTGTACACAGTGGGGTGGTTTTTGAAAACATATCAAAAAGTGTACAAAGTAATTACAGGCTAGGGAATTGCACTGGATCCTCTTCTCTGAGCTCATGTAGCAAGCACCATAACATTTCAGGCAGTCCTGGAGGATAACTGAATCACATCTTCCAAACAAGCATCTGCACTTGGGCTGAAGGTGCCAACACACAGGGGCTGCTGTGTTTCTTTTGGGAGCTTGGTTCAGTAGCTCATTGCCATTGTTAAAAAAGGAAAAGCATAAAAACTCATTTCTGCATTTGTCTTAGCTGGATTTAACTTTCAGTTATTCTGAAGAGCCTCTTCAGTATCCAGTTTCTTTTCCCTGTCAGTGTAATAACACTTCATAATTAAGGCATCTATGGTATATTTTTTTTTTCCTGAGCCAGTGCTATGCAAATTGAACTCCTTAACCCTGCTCTCACCAAAAGACTTTTTCTAAAGCTCACTGGAGTTTTGGAGACTTCCCACTGATATCAGTGGATTTTGGACAAGGCCTAGAAAATGGCACAAACAGGGTTATATGTGAATACAGTCTGTAGAGTCAGGGCCCTGATAAAAGCAGCTGGCATTTTAATCTTTTGGTTTGGTATCAGATCTAAGGGAGCTGTTTCATCAATATATGCTGAAGAGAACTGAAAAGATTTGGTCTTGCCTTTGAACACACTGTGGATTTTGAGAGTGTGAAGTGGGGGGAAAAACAGGGACAGCTGGAATTTGTTTCATCATTGTTGTTTTTTTTAATACAATTTAAGGGTTTTGTTTATTTTATTTTATTTTTTCTTTAACAGTGTGAATGTAACGCTCCTGAAAACCCTTGCTATACACTGAAATCTTCTATGAATCAACAAAACATGTACCAGCAGCACAAACTTCACCTTGCCTAAACAATGTACGTCTCAATTCCGCCTTGAAAAGACCACCTGTAGGGGAAAAATGTTAGTTCGGTATCCAGGGGCCATTCATTCCTTTGCCACTTTGCTGAGCCTGCCAATTAGTGCCAACTTGTGGTGGCAGATTTTGTGATGTAGACACATGTTCTCTGGAAAGTGGGCTGAGATATTCGACTCATTTCACATGGGACACAAAGAATTATTTGCTCTGTGCTATACAAATGAGAATTGTCCCAAGCTTTCCTCTGTGTTAGCCTCTGTACGCTTACTGAGTGTAAATACAGGGGAAATTGGTGTTATTGCAAGGGCAAATTAGCACCAGAACTGAGCTGTATTTTTTTAAATGTGCTGCTAATTGTGCCCAATTTGTGCTGGAGTACTCAAATGCAAGAGCACAAAACCAACTGAACACATTTCAGGGTGCCAAAGAGAGCTTGCACTTTTTCTCTTAGCAAATTATCCCTCTAGTTTCACACTGCAGCAAGTGCCAATTGGGCCCACTAAGACCTTTATCTAGAGTAATCAAATTAGCACTGCATGTTAGCAAATTAGGTTTTGTTCACAATGGTTTATATTTGCTGCAAGTTTGAGCGTTGCAAGAAAACGTTTTCTGAGTTTTACTTTAAAATTTCTTCTATGAGTGACATTGAATTTTTTTTGTCTGTGATGATTAAAAAGTGCTGAAATGGAAAAAATGAGGCAAAAATGTTGTTTGCATTTCAGTCTCAGAGAAGCGTGGATTAGGAATTGCAGAGGTTTCTAAATTTTAAGGTAGAAGTGAGCAAGCTGGAAGAGGTTTATTCCTGTTTTCCCAGTGTGCTTCCCTTTGGTTCACAGTTGGTCAAATAGGTGCCACTGGTCATAGCAGGGATGTCACTCTGCCTATGGAGAGCAGGACTTGGCTCAATCTAACCATCAGGGACATCATGAAATTTGCTGCTGCCAGAAGGTGTGCCACTGACAGAGTGGGAAATAAGAAATGCTTCAAACATAGGAGTGAGCAGGATTGCCAAAAGGAGAGAGGAGCTAAGTTTCTCTCTAGAGATGCAGCTATGAAATGAGTCACACCCTGTGGTTTAACCTGTCTGGTTTCCCAACACAGAGGTGAGGGAAAAGTAACACACAAGAGCTTGGAATTGAGACAAAAAAAAAAAAAGTGATATAAGAATAGAGTTTACTGAGCAAAATCAGCCAGGCATGCTACCAAATACACAATTCCCTCAGCCTGTCTGCAGAAAAAGCACAGTGCAAAGCAGCAGCAAGCAGAAACAAGTGAATCAAAAGCCCAAGCCAGGAAATTACTCCCCCATCCTTCCTTGTCCCACTGCCATCCCAGAGGAAAAGACAGCACAGGAAGCCTCCTCTGTTATAATTTGAACCTCTGAAGCACCATAATCCTTCGCTCCAGCCAGCACTTTGTGAAGCTGGTGTGGCTGCAGCCTGGTATAGATAAAGGCAGCAGATGCAACTGAACACAAGACAGGCGAATACCCACAAAAGTAATCATAGTTCTGTTTGGGCTGAGATTAATTAACGTTTGTGCCATTGGAAGGTTAATAATTCAAATGTTTAATTTATATTGAGAATTCTGCTTCCAAGACTGTCTGTTGTTTGAAGCTTCTGAAAGTGGCCCAGACTTGGGTCATTCTTCGGTTTATGAGACAAGTGGTGAGAAGGCAAAGAAGTGTAAAACACATAAGTGCATCTGAACCTGGAGTTGGTTGCCTGAGCCAAGAGAGCTCATTCTTTCTAACAATGCCCTTCCAGCTACTTTGATGCTAAAAATAAAGTTTGATAGCTATCCAAGCAAAGAAGGTGAAATAAGCCATTTCCAGCTTTTCTAAAGCTCTTTGGCTATATACATTGACCAAAAAAAAAAAAAGTCACCAGCAGATGAAGCTCTGGAGATTGAGTCCAACCCCCCTGCCAGAGCAGGACCACAGAATCTAGTACAGGTAGATGAGGCTGGAGAAAAATCTCATGAAAGCATTTAGGCATTGGCTTATAAGAATATTCCTCCTTGGGATCTGATTTTGCAGCACCAGTGAGAGGGTTGAGTAAGAACTGCCAAGGAGAGCTGTATGTGCTGTTCAGCTCTGTGAGGTGATGTGGGAAGCATAAACAATTAAACCAAATTCCTTTTTTTCATTATAGATAGAATGGTTTGGGTTGGAAGGGACCTCCCAAGGTCATCTAGTCCAACCCCCTCTGCAGTCAGCAGGGACATCCTCAATTAGATCAGGCTGTCCAGCACCCTGTCAAGCTTCACCTTGAATATTTCCAGGGATGGGGTCCCAACAACTTCCTCGGGCAACCTGTTCAGTGTTTTGTTAGAGTTCCTTTTTCAGACTTTGGTAAAAGGGATTCTTTCAAACACATGCATTCAAAATTTTGTGGAAAACCAGAACTCTGAAAATGGAAGTACTGGAGACCCTGCATTCAACCACTGCAGTGCTGTAAAGGAGTGGAAAGTTCTGCTGTGTCTCATTCCGGAGCTCCCCCGTGGGTAAGGCTTCCCAGGAGCTGTCATTTCTACAGACACATAGTGATCCTTGGGTCCCTGCACCAGTTCCCCTGCTCAGGCTTGGAGATGGTGGCATGTGAAGGAGGATGAAGCTCTTTCTGAAGGAGACTGATGGCACAATGCACAGCAGGAATATCACCAGTGTCTGAAATGGCAACTTTTCTTTCTGAGGAAAGATGTGCTATTGTTTTCTGTGGCTGGGGAAAAAAAAAATCTCCTCCTATTTTCCTAGCAGCTTTTTAATTTTTTTAATAATTTCAACTGCTTTCTACTTAGTTTTGTTAATATCATTGATGATATTGCTGCTCTGAAAAATAAACCATGCTGGTGTAACAGGCAGGCAAGGCTCTGTGTGTGCTGCTCCTGCTGACAGGCAAGTCTCCAGTTACTCCAGACTAAGGCTTTTCCTGCCAGAGGAGTGCTGGCTGCTGCACTGAATTTCTGATGGGTCAGTGATGATAAATAACTTGTGGTGACTAGGATGGAGGCTATCACATTTATTTTTCCTTGTTACTGAGTAAGAATTTCAACCCAAGTCTCTGGCAGTAAACCGCTGTGTATTTACTCTGCTACTAAGATCCCTTTTTTCCAAATCCAGTGTCAGTAGCAGGAGGTGCAGCCAGCAGGCAGCTTTGGAAACACATTTCTCATCTCAGAAAGGTTGCACAGGTTCTCATCCTCCCTGCAGAAAGCACACTGTGCTTGGGAATGGCTGCTAATATGGAAAAATGTGACTGCATTCCAGAAATATCCACTTGCTGCTGATAAGCGGTAGTTACCTCCTGTATGCATTATGACATATGCCTTCTTAAGGCTGAGGAAAGTTCAGCTCTTTAGGTAGGCCTCAACATTTTTTCCTTCATGCCTTTGTTACTGCATGTGAAAGTCTTGAGGAGGGTGCTCGAGCACTGAAGAGGTGAAGTGTCAATAAAAAGTGAGGTGTTTTTTTTTTTTTTTTTTTTTTTTTCCCCCTTGTGCATAAAGAAGGTTGGGATGGTTTAGTGAACATTATTAAGATGTTAAGGTTTTAAAAACTAAAAAGAAAGGAAAAAAAAAAAAGTAGTTTTCAAAAATACAGCTGGGAAGTGGTCTTTCAGCTGCCTCAACAAGATGTTGTGAGCTGATCCTCCTCATTGGCCATAAAGGAAACATAGGAAGAGCAGCACTGACACGAGGCAGCATCAAGTGTTTCATGTGCTCCTCCCTGCTGGTAACAACAGTTGCTTTTGCAGACCAAAAAGTTCTTTTTACAGATTGTTCGCTTCAGTTACAGTCTGATTGGCTTTTCAGAATGAAATTTAGATGGCCAAGTTGTTCAGATTTCTAAGTTATTTGTTGTTTTTTCTTTGACCCAGCCTGTTTAGTTCTTTGAAAAGCTGGAGGACTAGCAGGACTAAAACAAGTCCTTGCATTAGGGAAATGAAACCTCATTAAGCATGTGGTTGTGATTCTCCAGTCCCTCCCTGTGAGTTTGGCTTCTGAGCCAGAGCTTGGGTTGACTAAAGCAGTGGGGAAGCCAAATGGGCACCCCAGTGGTGTGGAAGGATGTCCACAACCATGAGTCTGTAGGTCCAAGACATATCATTAGCTTATTGCTGCCAACATGTAAATAAATTCACACCTTCAGGATAATTTGCTACTTATTATTACTTATTTATGCCCATATTAGAATCATCATTTGATTCCTGCTGTGGTTCTCTGGTAGCAGTGTTGGACTGGCTTGCCTGGTGCCAGTTACTGGAGCACTCGGCTCCAGCACATGTTCATTACTGAAGCACTCAGCAGCAAACTCAGAAGGAGTTAACTCTGTCTGTGTGTTTGGTTGCTTCTGGTTAGGAAAGTTGCCTACTGTTCCAGGATGGACAGACTGGAGAAGTGCCAAGAGAGGGAATGGTTAGTGAGGGGATGGTGTTTTTTCCCAAGTTCAGGTCAAGAGCTTGGATTTCTTAGTGGTACTGTGGCTTACTCTGGTAAAAGTAGCTCATGTAACTCAGGGCATTCAGGTGGGAGGGACCTGAATCTGTGTCTCCCACCTGCTGAATGAATAACAACTTATCTGAGGATCTTCTGGATCACCTCTCATCTCCAGAATCTTTTCTCATAGGCAGGCATTTGAGGGAAGAGTAAAAAAGTTTGTATATGGGTAGGGGGGGAAGATTATTTTTCATTTCAATAGCAGAATGGGAAGAAAATGAGTTGGATCAAGCTGATTTGGGATTACTTTTTGGTTGTGTTTTTTTTTTTTTGTTTGTTTTGTTTTTGTTTGTTTGTTTGTTTTCTTCTGTTCAGATTTCACTGCCAAAATAGAAGAAGTCTTATATGGAGAGGTTTTTTTCCCAGTCTTGGGAAAAACTAGTAGGGCTCCCTTCATTGCATCATCAGAGGAGCCTCCTGCCCTATCATGATCTTTGTGAGGTTTAGTTTTAACACATATCAGGAAAAAAAAATCTGCTGTGAACCTGGCTTAAAGGCACATATTAAACTGTCCCACATAATGGGGAAATTATATGGGTGAAGAAATCCTCCAGAGTTTGTGTGCTAACTCTGATTTACCCAGGAGGCTGCTTCCTCAGCAGCAGCCTAGGTGAGTGCTCTCACCTTGTGATAACAAACAAGTCTCACAGAGAGGAGCTTAAAAAAAAAAAAAAAAAGCATCCCTATCTGATGATAAATGCAAAAGTTTGTAGTTTTGGGGGTGAGCAGAGATAATGAGACTTCTGAGAATGTTCAGGCAAAGAATATCATTTCATAATCCTCTTTACCTTGAGCAATGAAACAAAAAGCAAGAGTCTGACTGCTTTGTGATTAGCTGCGAGCACTGTCGCAGGTCATGACAGGGCTGATCAGCTGATCCATGTCTACCATGGTGGCATCCCCTGTCTATACAAAATAACACATTTTTCTCAATCTGTAAATATTTTTCAATTGCTTTCTGAAATCCTGGTAGCAATTATTTTTAAGTCTTCCCCCCCACCCTCCTGCCCTAGTTTACTGGGCTCGTTCAAGCTCTAGAGATCATTTCCTGAATACTATTTACATTATCAAGATTTACTTATCTTTTCTTTTTTTCCATTGAAACACTAAGCAGCTCTTACATCAACGTAGGTGTGTTTGAGAATTATGAGAGCCTTCAATTCTCATACCAAACTACACCCACACAAGTCAATTCCAGTTCCAATGACTAAAGGTCATGTGAACGGCAAAAAGTAACAGGTAAGAACCTAATTCTGCTCCTCAGAGTAACTGAATTTGCAGTTATGTTTTTTTAGTGAAAGAATTCATGCCATGAGCAGTAAATCCTTCCTCCACCTCACACTTATTGGTGTTTGTTCCCACTATTCCTGTTACTGATGTTAAGGACACTCTATCTGGGAAATAAAAGCATGTTGCATGGTGGCAGAGTCATCACTTGCCTTTAGGCATGCCAGTGATGATTAGAGACAGTGGTAGGCTAGCTCCTTGCCAGCTACTCCCATAGGCTTTTCCAATAGCAAGTGTTTGAGTGGCTGGAATTGTCAGGTTCCCTGAGGCTGATGGCCTCCTGTTTGTGCATTATACTTTTTCCAGGATGCCATATTCCTCTTTCTTAAGTTTAACTGAGGTCTCAGATTAATTTAGTGGTTCTAGTTCTTTGTATGGCTTTGTATTCATTCAACCAGAGATTCCCCAGCATAGTGATCCCTTTTACTTGTTCTCCCAGAACTTGGCTGCTCTTGTAAATTGCTTTTAGCAGAGTGAGTTTGAAGAAGAGCAAGAAAATTCCACGTGTGGGCATCCTTCTACAATAAAGCCCTTTTCTCCTCCTTGGAATCACCTCTTCACAAGCTGAGACCTTAGATTCAGATAACAGAAATTATAAGCAGTTGAGAAATCATCTTCAGGATATTAACAGCCTTGCTTTCTTTAGCCTCACACTTTTTCTTTTACTTTTAGTTGTATATTGAAAGGAAGAATCAGTGGCCTTTGGAATGGTGTGATTGATACTGTTCTGTTTCTGACTCTCCCAGTGAGTGGTGGTCAGTTTTCCTTCAAATTACAGCCACCAGACTTCAGTTTTCCTTTCCATATTAAGGTAGACTTTGCTGTGAAGAGAGTCATATGTAATTATCTGGACAAAATTAAGTTATTCTGGAGCTCATCCTTATTATTTGTGACTGCTACAAAGCTCAAAGGTCAGGCTTCTCTGTCCCAAGCCTTGCAGTAGATTAAGCTGTGTATTTAAGGTAATTGTGAGCCAGGCTGGTGTCATTCTACTAGACAGAGCTTGTTTGACAAGACATGGTGTTTTCAGTTGCTTGCCTGTGCTCTGTCCATCCTTTTTAATTTGTGCTTTTGAGACATTTTCATGCTGTTACAGATACTCTGTTCAAATCCATTTCTGATTTGTTAAATACAAAAGGTTGTCATAACATTCTGTCTGTAGCAGGGAAGCAAACCACCAAGACTGGCAAGATCAGGGAGAAGCACGAAGGACATCAGGGTGATCACAGGGATGGTAGAGAACATCTTGGAAACAAATGGGGAAAAAAAAACCCAAAAACCTCTTGTTCTACCCAAAATTTGGCTGGAGGATGTTTTAGAGTGCATGTTGCTTTAACATAAGAGTAAACCAAAAAAGGAAGCAAAGGGAAGTTCAAGGTTGCATGAAGTCAAAGGCTCCAGTGCAGTCTGAAGGTAGCATTGCAACCAAATTGGCAGCATTGTTTGTTACCCTCCTGAGGATATCCCTCTACCTTTTATGGATTTTGGTACCTTCCAATAGAAGAAAGCCTTCGGATCCTGTCTTGCAACCATTGCAACATGCATTTTGTTGTACCTAAACAAGATCTTATTTGGAATAGTTAGATGCAAAGCTCAGTCCTAGTTTCCAACAGTTCTTAGCCTCCTACCACGTTTATCTACGCCTGGTGGTCTGGTCTGTGCTGCTGGCATGGAAACCGATAGCTACCCAAAGGCTGCCAAATCCACTGCCCTGATCTCAACTGGTGTGGTGCTAACAGTAATTCCATATCTGTAAGGCCCACTACTCCAGTGACAGGAGGGTTAAGTCATTGTTTTGAAAGAAAATACAACTGATTATTTTTTGTTGGTAGCAAGGCACAAAGCTGCCTTCTACTAGCTAACCAGCAGCACTAATCAATACTTACACCGTTGTTGTTGTTAACACCACACCTGATAATGTTTTTCCAGATGGCAGGGGAAAAGCAGTTCTTTCTACTGTAAATATCGGTATCTTAAGCTCTGCAACTTTCCTGGTATAGGACATCAGGATGGGGGATCACAGAGTTCCCTTCTGATCTGTGCATGTCTTGTAGTACTTTACCCTCTGTAGACCTAACTTGGTAGGGGAGCTTTCAGAATACAGGTGAGCCAGGATGCGCATAGCAGAATGAGCAACAATGATGCCATGGTAAAAAAAAAAAAAAAAAAAAAAATCAGTGCAGACAATCTGACACCAATTGCAGTTGAGGGTCTAATTGGGTGCTGCTAGGAATTTTCTCTCAGTTTCAGTTTTGAGAGTTAACTCCTCTGGTAAAATTACCTGCTGCTTTCTCTTCATACTCCAGGAAAGCTGCCTTCTCATTCCTGGACTTTCTCAAGACTCTTCAGACATCTTGAGGAACGCAGTAATTGAGAGACTGTTTGCTTAACAGTTTGCAAGACATGGTGCTTTTTCTGAAAGTCTCCAAGTAGGAAGAACCTGAGCAAAGCAGTTGACAGAGATGACATGGACTCCTTTTCAGCATGACAGCAGCATTCACTTTGAAACACTCCCTGATGATTTTTGTCTCATGTCTTAGACCTTTGTCTGCCAGAAGCTGCCACCTTTGCACAGCTAGAGAGAAATTGCTGCCTAGAGCTGGAATCCACAATGGGGGTGGGAAGAGAGGGGTCTTCAAACATGGACTGAAGCAAAGTGATCAATCTCAAATGGTCCTTGGTGCAGGCAGCCTTGTATGCTGTGTGGGACAGATGGAAATGCTGTTTGCTGGCACCGTTTTTTGGAGCCATTTCTTTGTGAAGCCTCAGCGAAATGCAAAACAAATCAGAGAGATATTAGAATTTGCCTGTGTGGGTTGGGTTCTTGTTTCCAATGAGCAGTGGTAAAACTCCTGCTGTGGTTTAAATACGGCTTGAAGTCCTGTTTTTGCTGTTCACAGTGGTATGTTTGATATGCTTTTGAATGATGTGAATGTTTCTGTTTTAAATAATGAGGGAGAAAATTGTTAACAATAGGTTAATTTTTTTTGCTTGTTGCTCAGATGGGATGTTTTAGGCCCTAAAATCCAATGTTAGTGTAAATCACTGTCTCCACAGCATCGATAACTTTGCTCTCAGATGGATTTATATTGTTTGGTTTTCTTTTTCTTTAATCTTCTGTTGGTTTATGATGGAGCCCACACCAGAGTCTTCTTGTGAACCAAGCAAGGAGAGCTGTCTTCTAGCTCATGCCTCAGCAGCTGCAAGTAGTAGCTCACAGCAGAGCAGCTTTGTGTTCAGATTTTTTTCCTTTTATTTAATTCAAGCCATCTCACTTTGCATGTTTATTCACAGTAAAGCATTGGAAGTTCAGGACCAAGAAATGGAATAGTGTGAGGAAATCTGCAAAGAAATGCACTCCATTTGGCTCTCCTTAGACCTAACTTGGTAAAACTTGCTGGATGATTCTTGAGGTCTTTTCCAATCTTATTGATTCTGTGATTCTTTGGGGGCAGCAACTCTGTTAAGCCTCTGAATAACATATTGTGCTTTGCTCATCCTCTCAGTTAACATAATCATAGAACCAAGGAATGGCTTAGGGTGGAAGGGACCGCAGAGATCATCTACTGCAACCTCCCTGCCATTGGCAGGGACACCTCTTCATTAGACTTGGCTGCTCAAGGCCTCCTTCAACCTTGCTTTGAACACTCCCAGGGAGGAGGCATCCGCAACCTCCTTGGGCAACCTATTCTAGAGTCTCACCCCCCTTATACTGAAAAACTTCTTCCTCAGCTCCAGCCTAACCCTGCTCTCCCTCAGCTTCAAACCATTCTCGCTTGCCCTGCCTCTAGACAGGAAAAGTCTTAGGACTTCCCTTAGGAAAAGTCCCTCTGCAGCCTTCCTCTAGGATCTCCTCAGCTCTGAGGTTCCCCAAGAGTCTTCTCTTCTCTAGGTAGAGAAATTCTCTGTGATTTAGAAATATTACAGTAATATTGGTGAAGTTTGTTTGTTGAATTATGTAGCTTAATATCTAGCCCACAAACTAGATAGGAACCTGGTTTACCTTATTAAAAACAAGAAACTAAGGTTTGTAGATGTTAGTAAAGAGCAAATGGAATGCCTTCATCAATGGCACACAATTGAAGCTGGTAGTTTTATACCTATTGCATTTTTATTTGCAAATTAAAGCTGGATATATGAATATCATGGTAGAAATATATTTCCCTTTGCAAAACACCCACTGGTGTTCATCTGAATGCTCATCTTCAGTTTGATCCCAGTTATCCAGGTGCAAGTCACCAACACTGAGAAGGAAGTTTATTACAGCCAGTTTTAATGGACTGCCACAGTGTTCTGAAGTGACACTGCTTGAGAATCTCTGTACTGAAGGATCAGCTGATCCTTTCTATTCCTCACTGAAACAATCCTCTATCTTTCTACCCAGCCTTTTGAGCTTGCTGGATGGAGAGCACACTGTGACAGGAATCTTGCAGAGAAATGAAGAGATTAGCTTCTAGATTTTGTTTGTTAGTGTTCCTGGCACCTACCAGAAGCTGATGAAACCTTTGAGTCAAGAGAGTCATGACTGAAATGTCCCAGCAAGGACCAACACCATAATGATTCAGTTATCCCTAGTCTTGAAGGGGCATGGAGATACGGATAGATTTTTTTTTTTCTTTTTTTTTTTTTACCATTATTTGCATCTAGGTGTCATTTTAAAAAGTAGATCTTCATTCATTGTCTGTCTTCCTGAATGGCAGGAAACAGTAGCAAGAGAAGCCATGCTGGGAGCCAGCTTGATTCCATGGGGCTTCAGTGAGAGGCACAACGCATCTGAGACTCTACCTTGTATTGCTCTGCCTGCTGAACTCAAGAGCCTCAAGGTTTTATCATATGGTATGATGGCAGAGGCCCAGCTGTGGAACTACATCAAAACCATTGCAGGTCAGAAAATGAAAGAAATGTGAGTCACTGAGCAATGAAGCAGCCTGTCATCAATAACTGCTTCTGACAAAGTGGGACAGTAAATATGTGTGGGAGAAGGAACAAGTAAGTCAAACCTGAACCTATAGCTCAGACTGAGGTACAGTCATAAAGTAAAGAATTCCTGTGCTGGGCTTTTGGTGTTTAATTTATGTGCCTAGATAGGAAGAAGTTGCTTCTATTTCCATTTGGGAAGTGGACCTTGGACTCTTAATACACTTTCTGAGTTGAAGTTAAATACGTGGAGGGGGCCAAGCTAGTAATAGTATAAGCAAATAGACCTCGATTGCGTCAATCAAGTTGTTGTGGTTATTTATTTTAGAGCTGATTTTGGCTAGTGCATTGTGCTCAATACTGTGGGTTATGGAACAGTTTGACTGTGCTTCAGGTTACTCCTCTGGAGTATGTGGTGAAACTCTTCAAGCAACACAGAAACCCCAGTGTGGTTCAGTTGTGTCACAGGAAGGTTCCACGCTGCAGCGTTCCGCAGACTGCGAAATGGCTTTGCGTGCAGCACAGCCAAAGCTCCTTACAACAAAAGTGTGGTTTGTGCTATTGCAAACCACTTCTGAGTGGTATGGCTTGCATCAAGTCCAGCAGCAAAGAAGCTGCTTCAGCAAAAAAGAGTTCTGTGTGAGTGTAACTGTTTTCAGGGCTTCTGTCTGTGTGGAAAAGTTCAATTAGCAAATGGCACCACTCGGTGAGGAGGGACTGTACCAGCAAGGGTGTCCATGGCTAACCTGGTTTCAACCAATTCTGCAGTGAGGTTATAACCACAGGGGGATGAACCTGTGGGCATCTTCCAGCAGTTTTCTTGGGTTGAGAGAGGACTGAAGCAGAGGATTTCCCACCCAGCCTCATTTAAAGCATGTGGGATATCAGCATCCATATGGGTTGTTTCGCGATTAATCATTGTGGAGATTTGTCTCTGTGAAAGATGTTTCATTTAGCCCAGGACTGAAAAACAAAGGATATGTTGGTGCCACACTAATCAAAACCACAGACAATCTGCTGTTCATATGTGTCAATTGTTGCTGCAGTGGAAGTAAATGCACTTAGAAATGAGAAAAAATAATTATAGGCAACCATTCTGCAGAATGCTTATAAGAATATGAGCTGTCTAGAAGGACACTTTCAAGCACATAAAAAGCCTTCCATGAACTTAATTCTGCTTACTGAGCTCTTCTTTGTGCTTGCAGTTGCTAAGTTCATCAGACCATAATACCTGAACTGAAAAACTGCCAAGCCAAAGGCAAAATTGTAGTCAAGAGGCGAGGGAAATTTCAAACTTGAGGTGTTTTTGTCTGTCATAGGCACGAATACAAAACCTGACTGAATCCTAGAGTCACATTTGTTGATAAAGGTGAACAGGGTAGATACAACTCTGTGCACATTGCCACTCCAGTTAGGCTCAGAAAATTGTGAGCACTGCCACTCCAAAGTGTCTGTAGAGAAATGGTCGCTTCTGTAAATTGACTATCATCAGCTGTGGGTAGATTATAGCTTTGACTGTATCACCAGTGACGATGATCTGATTGGGTTTGTTCAGCAACATTTCAGATTATATATTCCAATATTTTTGGTTAATACTCAGATTGTTGTTCCTCAGGTTCAGATCATTATGCTATAAACAGATACTTCTATAGCTACTAGGAAAGGGAGAATTCCCTTTCTCCTGTCAAATGAAGTTAGCAGGAATCATGTTTGAACCAAAGAGAAGTGGACTTCTGTTGGCAGGAAATGTACTTCCAGATGCTTAGGATGCAAAAAAAAAGTCTGTGTGGCTTCAAGAGGAGACAGGGAAAATACCTGGAAGGGACAGTTCTATTGAAGGTTTTACTGAATGGCCATACCAAGGTCAGGAAATATTGGAGCTTAAAATAATTGCAGACTGGGAAAGTACTCAAAGTATCCTATATGTTTGCCTCTGCTCTTAACTTACACATGAGGCCTGCTTATGGCCATTGTTGAAGACAGGATGCTGAAGCAGATGGCTGTCCTGCAGCTCCTACCTACCTGGCTGTTAGAGTTCAGAGTTTGCCAAGATATTTTAACCATGAGTATCTAAGACTTTGGTGATATTGTTTTTGGTTTTTTATTATTTTTTCTTACTTCATTGGTCTTCAAGGTCTCAAAAGTAATGCCGGTCCTTCCAGACTTCCTCCAGATGATCTCGCTAGTTGTTTGGGGAATTTATACAGTGGCTTTTGTTGTGATTGGAACAGGAGTTTTGAAACACAAATTCAGAGGGCATCAGTCGTCTTTTCCAACCCTCAGTGTGTTATTTCAAACCTGACTGCATGGTCCTTTGCTTCCATCTTTCATGTTTGAGACAGCAAGCTCCCAAATGTGCTAAACAGAACTGAGGACTGTTTCTATTGGCTATTATTCTTGCATTGTTTTGCTGCTCATCCTTAAACACCTGTCTTAACTGTCTCTGGACATACAAGCCTCAGTTTCCAAGTTGAGTTTCATTTAGTTATTTCTGTTAGAAAATATTAAGCAGTAGTTCTGGTTGTTAGTTCTTCTGGGGCTTTTTAGCCTTTCACAAAAGCATTTGTGAATCTTACCAGCAAACTTTTGATCCATGGATATGTGCAACAGAAGAACATTGCAAGTCTTACATCTCCATCTTTGGTAGAATGCAAGGCAAGTAACTAAAATACTTCCTTATTATAATGCTTAGTAGTAAGTGTTGCTATTAAGTCATCAGCTAATTTCTGATTCTGTGAAAGAAGCATGTTTTGAGGAGAAATTTTCCAGGCCTAGGTTTGTTACAAAGTAAATTGTTTGGTGAATAAAAAGCTTTTAAGCAGACAGACAGCTGAAAGGCTCCAAACTCGACAGTTGTGGTTTGCATGGAAATCGTCTTTATTGTGGGGTTGTCTATAGGTTTTTGTTTTGGCCTTGGGTTTCAGTTGTCTCTTTTGCACTGCTGCAGCCATCTTGTTTAGTCTTTGCCATCAGAAAACAATCAGAACCCCACTGTCGCCAAAGTTCAGCTGTTTTTGCCTTATCTGATGAAATTTTGTTGAGTGGCTGCTGCATGACACCTTTCAGATATGGGCAGCTCTGCCAAACCTCATGAAAAGAAGGCTTTGGCCAGACACGATTGTTGCTGCCATTATGAGTTCCACCATTGCCAGGCCTTCTGGGCTAAACCAGCACAATTTTCTGCCTTCTCACTTCAGGGGCTAGCTGGCATAAAAGAGAAACCTTGCATGTGTTCAGGTGCACAGCAGAAAGAGGCAGATGCATTTGCCTCAATGCAGAGACTCAGGAGGAGTGAAGCAGGCTCTAGGATTTCCAATATTGCTTCTAAAGCTCTCTGAGTAGAGCTGAGAAGTAGCTGCAAACACGATTTTGTCGAAGGATAGAAGAGATTTAGCAGATTAGGAGTGACCAGGAAGCAGAAGCCAACTTCGTGAGGAAAGCTAAGCACAGCTGAAAAGCCTAAAGGGAGGCAGAGGTGTGCACAGAGCTGTACAGATCTGATGGAGAAGGAATCAGTGTAAGGTTGAAGGCTGAACAGTTGGCAGGTGGGAATTAGCAACATTTTTAGGTATTCTAATTCCCTATCAGGCCACAATGCTGGGGCTTAGTTGAACATGCTTAGTTGAAATAACACCTGTCCTAAGACATCCTATAAAACAGGCTTCTGGAAGGGCTTCTGAAGTTGATTAACTTTATTCTCCCTCCTAGTTTGCTTTTCAAGCATGTTCTGGTTTCACTCAGAGCTGGAAATGAGAGCTGTCAGGAAGGCCAGTTTTGTGGTGCATGAGGAAATGCAAGAGCTTGCTAATGGAAACCTTTGTCTGAGGAGATTTTGTTTAAAGTATATTCATATAAATCTAAGCGATGAGCCAAATAAGTCCAATTCCCTCACTGTGGTGCCCTGGTGAAGCTTTACATGTCGTGACCACCTGGGGATGATGCAGAGTGAGATTGCAATCAAACACAATTGTCATATTGCTGGCTGTAAGACAAGCAGCACTTCCAACATCTGTGTCCCTGCTCTTGGACAACAAACTGCAGGTTTTATTTGGCAAGGTAGACCAAAAGATGGAAGAGTGTGTTTTGAACTGTGTGTGAATTTTTTTTTTTAATTTTTTTGGGGGGGGAGCTCCATTCTTTTTCCTGCCTCCTCTGTGCAGCTGGTTTCAGGAAGTCAGTATTTCTCAAGCTGGCAAGCCAAGCTTTTCCTTTATTGCCAAGCTGCTGAAATGGCTTCCAAGAAAAGAAGAGATGGGGGGACTGGGGGTGGTGTTTTCATTTTCAAAGCTTCCGCTGCTGTTTCCCCCCCCCACACACATCCTTTGCATTCAAGAAACAAAATGATTGGAATCAAAAGAAAATGTGCTCAGAAGTCAGAGACTTTTTTTTTTTTTTCAGCGTTTGTAAGTGAAAGTGCAATCCAGCTGTTGGCAAACCATAACCTCATTGTTTTGGCAACGCTCTTTAATTTATTCCTCCCCCCCTTCTTTTATACTGACTTGTTTGCTCAGGTATTGGAATTCAGAGTTTTTCCTTCTTTTTTAGAAATTCACACCCTTTCTGGCAAGGCCTGAACTGTTTTTATTGCATACAATTATACCTACAGGTAAAATAAATACTTTCCCACGGATGCGCTGGAATCCGGTATGGTTATAAGCTGATGGAGCCTGAAGAGCTGAGTTGTACAACTTGTATTTCTGCTGCTCTGTCTTTTCTTTCTGACAGTTCTTAAAGACACAGAGCTGGAGTCTCTTCTTGCTCTTGACTAATCCAAGCAAGCCTTTTTGCAAGCTCCGGGGTCTCATCCAGGCAAAGCTGGTGTGGATGAGAACAGAACCAAGTGACTCGTAGAGAAAAGACCACTAAGGGAAACCTGATGTGATTCTGCAGGTCTTTGCTATGGTCTTCAGTCCTCTAAAATGGCATTGAAAAAATAATTTGTCACAAAGAAAAGCATGGAAAAGTTAGGAAATAGCCTAATTAAGGCTGCCTGTGTAATTCATTATGATTCATTTTTAATTATCTGATCAGATACTATTTTTTCCGCAGAGCTCTCTACCTCTGTGCACAGGATGTTCAGAGCTCTCTTAATGAGCAGCTATTCAGTAGTTTGTTTTATCTTCATTGTTCCATGTGTGGCCCAAGGCCTTATTTACTGTGTGCTATTAAATCCTGTTTTGAGGGCTAAATCCATAAAAAGACTTTGGCCTGGTGACCTTGTGCGCTGAAGTATCGAACCTTTCGGCCCCCTGCTGTCAAGTGTTGAGAGGCTGAGTTTATGACCCAGGTGTGCTGGTGCAGCTGCAGTGCCATCAGAGCAGGGCTGGTCCTCTAGCTGGGCCTGTGGTGTGCTGTGTGGACATGCCAGTCCCAGCCACCCCTAGCTCAGGTAACTTGAGATAGCGCAGGGCACGCCGCTGGTATATGAAATTCAAATAAGTATCTCCTTTCGTGACACATTTAACAGAAGTCCAGGATTTGTGACTCATGCATCCTGTTTTTGGCAATGCCACTTACGTGCTGTGAAGCCTTGGAAAAGTATTTCACCAGTTGTGACCCAATTTTCCTCTCTGTAGAATGGTCATAATGACATAGGCCAAGCTGTTACAGAGGTGTTCTCTGGCTCCAGTGTTTGAAAGTCCTTTGGAGTCTTGGTTATGAAATCTTAGGGGAAGACAATGTGTTATTACTTCTTCATCCAAAACTGAATGTCAAAGTTCTGGAAATGTCCCCTTGTCTCAGTGCCTGAACTAGACTTGCATTAGAACTCTTGGTGATTCATTTTTTCCAGAAGAAAAGAGGCTACTTCTAGCATTCTTTAAATTGGGATCTTACAGAGCCTTCCCAGAAGTCCTGCTAATACGTTTGAAGGAAGACATGGGAGATTCACCAAGTCACAGGGGAAAATGAATTTTTAATTCTCAGTTCAAACTATCAAGATTGTCTGCAGCCACAGATAATTCTTTAGCCTGGAGATCAAAGAACGTGGTGTGACTCATCTGTGTGGCTAGCCTCCACGCTTTTCCCCTCCCAAAAAGCCAAGATACCTTGGCCGTGTAGCTTGCTAGAAACAGTTGGTGACCTTTGCTATGTTTCAGATCGTGCTTAAGCCAATCTGAGAATACAGTAGTTGGCAAGAGCCAAAACCGTGTTTGCAGGTAGGTTAATGATGGTGTGCACTCCCACAGACCAGGCTTGTGCCTGTGCTTAGGTCCTATTTAGTTCATCAACAGGGCTATAGCCTGAGAGGGTGTGTAGGGTGCTCATCTTCCCACAAGGGCATTGTCACACTAAGTGTGGGGGGAATCTTTATATAAGATCTGAGATGTTTCATTGTTTTACCTCTGAGTAGTTTAGAAGGGGCTGGATTACATACATCACCATTCCTTGTGATCAGAGGTGACTGGAAATCCTCTGCTGTAGTGACAGTAAACCCAGAAGTGTTTGCTGGAGTGATGGGAATGCACCAATTTCCCTGTTTTCTTTGTGAGGAATTTTGCAGCAAGAATGTAAGTTCTGAGAGGTGAATGAGGAGAATTGTTCCTCTCCAGAACATCACTGCCTCTTGTGTTTCACAAAGGGAGGAAGGATCAAGAATTAGCTACTTGAACCTGAATCTCTTCTAGTTTAGGATGACATCCAACCATGGAATCACTTGCTATATGATTTTTTGTTTGTTTCTCAGGTGTTGTTTGGAGGTAGAGGTGGCAGTGACTGGTCACTTTCTGTTTCTGATGGCAATGGGAGAAAGGAAAACCGGAATTTTTCCTTAGTGGTGTTCTGATGATGTTTTCAAGGGCAGAGAGCTTATTTGCTGCTTAGTTCTACCCTGAGGCTCTGACAGTGTGACCCCCATGTTCATTTTCAGCCAAAAAGCTGCATTGATTTCCCCCCCCCCCCTATTGATTTTCTTTTATTTATATTTCATCTGAATTTAAAAGTGTGTAAATGATACTTGAATTGTTCCTCCTGTGTTAACATCTGGGAAATTATCCTTGCATTGACTGAGAATGTGCTTCCAAGCAGACTACAGTTAATACATGGAGTAAGAACAGATCTGTGAGAAGCAGCCTTTCTTGTCCAAAAAGAGCACAAAGCTGCCTTCCATCACTGAGGGCCTGATTTGATCTTCAGTTTAAACCTTGGTTGGCCAACACATGGGAAACAAGCTAGATGGTGGGGGGTCATCTCTGTAACTCCCCAAAGTTCAAACCTTGATTACTGCAGTTTAGGAATCTTGCACATTGTTGAACTGATTTTCCCAGCAGCATAGATGGTTTGGTTTTGTTTTTATGAAATCTGGCAAAGAAACAAACCTGTGCCAAAATCTACCCTAAAGACGTTTGCCAGAGAACAGGACTCACACCTGAATCAAGTTGTGCTCAGCTTGTGTCATTTCTCTCTGAAGTGCTTTGCCTTTGACTCCTTTCATCAGACCCATGGGGAGCTGGATCTCAGTGTCACTAACACTGACCATGGCTGTTTTGCACACTGCTTGGTGAATCTGCTTTGGGGACCCATCCTCAGTGCTCAGCTGCTTTCCTGATCTTTATTTAAACTGTTCTGAAGCTCTCTGGTTTCTATAAATGCGATCATTCAGCCTGACTGGATCCTTGTTGAAGACTATGACACAATTTGGGTTAACTTCAGAATCAGCCCTGCTGGCAAAGCAGACTTTTCTTGTGAGATTTATAGAACTTCCTGCTTCTAGCTGGGCTGCAAATAGAACAAGAACAGCCTTTCTCATAGTGTCTTGGCACTGCTCCTTCTAGAGGGAACCCAGAACAAACAGGACACAATGAAAAATACCAAACTTTCTTGAACTTCTTTAACAAAACAAAACAAAAAAGCCCCTTTGCCTTTGACTGGATTTGGTGGACTTTTGTTGGATTGTTGCATGCTTTATTCCTGCCAGCTCACTCACCATTAACTTTGATGAAAGTATATCTAGAGAATGCATAAAGTTATAATTCTATGGACCAGACGTATTTCCAGCTGCCTTCAAAAGGTGATGTTTTGGCACATCAAATTCCTCCTGTTAGCAACTCTTTTACTTAATGTTTCATCTGCACTGTCAGTTTTTGTACTTGAATCCACCATTTCAGTACCATTTTTGCCAGTGACCTAAAACCTTTAAAACGAGCAGTCTCTGTGCATCTGCCTGAGACAGCTTCATGGCAGCAAACATGAAAGTGACTTCTGAAGACTGCAAAAGGGAGCAGAAAGTCAAGGACTCCCCAGATCTGCTGTCAGGTTTAATATACAGGATGAAAGATGCACTGAAATGAATAAGGGTTTCTGTTGTTTTTTTTTTAACTTCATTAGCTTTCACATAAAACTGACCACCATGCAAGAACTTTCTCCTGTGAAACAGATCTTCATACTTTTGAAACATGGGAGGGAAATCAAAAGCTGGAGCTGTGCATCATAAATATCTATACAATATGACATTAACAGTATGATCACCTTAGCTAGTCTGAATTTGTGTACCAAAAATGTGTGCACCACTCATTTGCATATATTATGAAAACCCATCAGCTGAACTGGTTGATCAAAATCACCCCAGTCCCAAAGCAGCCACGTTTCAAACCTTCTACCACTACAAATATACTCCTCAGTTCTCCACCTGTCCCCAAGCCCATGTAAACAAGCAGCCTTTGTCTAATAATAAACGCAGGTGGTCAAAAATGCTGTTTGTGTTTACAGCCATGAGGCCTGCACTTCTAGTCACAAGCCACATGGTTTCTTTCCTGACACTTTGAATATATAGATTTTAATTAAAAACAAGGGGGGGGGGGGGGAACCTTTCTAAAGCTTCAGTGATTCAGGCCAGTCTCTAGCTTGCTTTAATATGACCTGAGTGATATCCCTTCTCTTCTGCTAAGATCTTCATAGCTGGGGGTCCATAAGTACTGAACTGCAAGGCTCCTTTGTTTCTGATAGAACAGCTTAAAGGGGTGGATGGATGGATGATTTTCCTTGCCACCCAGATGCGTGGTAGTAAATGTCTGGGTCTTTTTCTTTTTTTTGTCTGATTAACAGAAATCCTTTATTTTGTAGTCCTCATCTTTAATTCTCATCTTTGCATGCGATTCTTTAACACTAGTGAATAAGTCAGAGGATGATCAGACAGTGGATGGTCAGTAGATGAAGGCAGTAGTAGAAAGTCAGAATGGGGGACTGGGAGTTTGATTGTCTCATTCCCAGAGCTGTTTAGCAGTTGTTTAGTATTTCCTTGCTGAAATTAAAATGCCCATCTGTTTCCTCTATAGCAGAGGACATGTTGGTTGCCTTTATGTAAGAAGCCCATTCTGCACACTCCTTCAGTCTAAGTTTGTTAGTCACCTTTATCTTATTTTAGAGCTCTGCATACTTTGGGGCAGGGGGGTCCCAATACCTTCACTTTATTCATTTCTCTTTTTTTTTTTACCCTCCTCAAAAATAAATAGAAATACTGACATGTGACATGGAAATAATGAAATAGGGGCAAATAAAGCCTAAGTCCCAAACAAGAGGAAATACTCAATTAAAAACTGCATGCAAGATTAAGGACTTGTTTGGTTTGTTTTTTTTTTTTTTTTTTTTTTTTCTCTTAAAATACCTATGTGTAAACAAGTATTTGTCAGAAGGACCACTCCAGGCCAAGCACTGTTAGCTCTGCACCAACAGTGGCGCTGAGTGGCTGAGGACACTGTTCCTGAGCCCCATGTTTTGCAGTGTCCCCAAGGTGTGCAGTGACAAGGTGCACCCCTCCATGCCTCATGGCTCACTTGATGTGCAGTTTGCTGTATGAATCAGCTGTTTCCTGTGGCTCTCATTTCAGTTTAAATCTTGGTCCTCAAGTACCTCTTACCTGTCCTGGTTACTCAAAAGGTAGTATCAAAAGGAATTAATTTGCTATAAATTATAGGCTCCAGTGCTTGTGTTGTGTTCTAAGTGGGCAGCAAATGGACACACTACAGAGAATCTGATATAAATGGGCTGCAGCATTCATTCCAACTGAGATAGTGAATCCTCAGCAAAGGATAAGCTCTTAGCAGAGAGGATTAATCCAACTAGAAAAGCATGTGCTAGAGCACTCATGGTCTGTAGAGCACTGAGCATCAAGGACCTGACCTCAGTATGCTCTCAAGTGCAGGTAAAGAGCATGTCTGCAACAGCTATGAAACTACTTTCACCTCATTATGCTTTTGCTTAATGCATCAGAATAAAGTAACTGAGGCAGACAGTAACACAGACCTGAGGCTTTAGCCTAGACATCTGGCTGTGCACTTCTGTGGCAATGAGGACACCTTGCTGTCTGGCACGAAGTTATGCCTGAGCTGGGGTGGAATAAGGCTGGACAGACTCACAGTGACCATATCAGTACAGAGCAAAGGTTGAGTAACCTGACTGAGAGACCTTTGCTAGTGAGGCCTTTGCTTTGTATCCTGTAGGGTCAGGATGGTTATTTTCAGTTGCCATTGATGCAACCAGCAGCTGGTTATCACCACACTGCAGCTCACCTCAGCCAGGACCCTTCCTAGGACTTCCTGCTCATCCCTGTGCTTCCTCTCAGTTAATCCATGCAGTTCTCCTTTTTCATCTGAGGAAAGTTTTCTTTTATTTGTCAGATAATTTTTAAATACTTTTCAGTGGCAGCATAATGTATGGCATCTGAGAAGTGACCACTGGAGATGCCTTTGTAGGCTTTTCTGTAGCATTGCACTGACCATTTACTTCCCCCCCATCATTTTCACTGTCCATGCCACTGTAACAGTGTTCTGACCTTGCATCCATTTAATGATAATTGATTATTGTAGTGACTCAGGTGAAACAGTTTTAATCTTTAGGAAGCCTGAGTACTCAGATGTTCCAAAGATGGTCTTTTTCAGTACTGACCTGCCAAGGAAATGTAGAGAACTATTCCTGGAATGTAGTTGTCTCTGTAGCAATGTAGTGGCCTTAGCTGACTTGTGATGCCTAAGGTAAGCATGACAAAATGCAGAGTGTTATTAGGTGAATTACATTTTGCTTTTAACAAGTGGTGTTTTGTTTTGTTTTGGTTTTTTACTGAAAATGTCTCTGGACCTTTGATCAACAGGATCTTTGTTTTAAGTCTCATTGGTACCTGATTGACACATACCTCCCACACCACTGGCTTACTGAGCAAGCTTACTGCTGCTAATTATAACAAACAGAGAATCTGATATAAATGGGCTGCCTTGTGATTGCTATTAAACAATTGCATATGTTTGTCTTATTAGTTTTAAATTTTATGCAATATAATTGTGGTAAGAAGGTAACAATTAGGGGGCACCCTGGTAACACCCTCATAAAAACCCCATGTGTTTGTCTTAAAGTAATAGGAGCAGAATTAAAGGCTTTCATAGCTATTTGGATGTAACAATAACAGTCAGCTCTCCTTTGTAACTGCTAATGAATTTCTTCTCCACTATGCCTCAGAGGAAATTTTCCTTGCTTGTAGTGAGATGAGAAGAGACTCAGGCTGGGAATCTGTTTGTTTTTTCTGTTACTGGGATATAAATTAGCTAGATCATCACTCAAGCCAATGGAGTTTAAGGCAGGTTTAAGTTGTTATTGGTGGGATCTGAGGTTTTTCATACAGCTGCTCTGAAGGGTCTTCATCATCTCTTGGTACAAAGCAGCTGTATGGCAGCCAGAGAATCCCCTGACTCTTGGTATAAAGCAGGGGTTCCCAAACTGTGATATGTGGTACACAAACTGTTTCCAGATGGTGGATGAAGGCAGCTTCTCCGCTCCTATGTGAAGCTAGGGGGTAAGCATTTCCACACAGTTACTGGGAGTCATTCTGTGCCTTTGTGCAGACACCCTGTGGCACAAACCAGTGCCTGTAGAGGTTAACTCCAGTGTGGAGGCACTGAACTAAGCTGGGACCACCTGGTAGCTGCTGAGGATGGGCCAGCTAGGTGAGCGAATGCCATAGGTGGGGTGGGCTGCTGTGAAGGTTCCATGTGTGGGGACATGAAATTGGGAGCTGTGGTGTGGTTACCTCTGCTAATACCTGTGTCTACTGAGGTCAGCAACAGTTTTATTTATTGTTTTCTTTACAAAACTTCCAGCACAGTTTTTAGATGGAGCTATTTTGCCTGTTTTCACACTGATTGATTCTTTGGCTACAAAATAATCAGCATCTCACCTTTTACAAAAGCCCACTATTATTTTATCTTTTTATTTTTTTTGTCTATTTACCTTTGCCTTTAGTCTCCCATCAAAGCCTGAGGCCTAAATCAAGACCCTTTTCCATTGTGCTTTCTCTTCTTCCCAATCACTTCTCAGACCCTCTTTGCTGCTGCAGTATCTGAGCGCTTCCCAGTAGTGAGTTAAGCAACACAACCAACATCTGTCACGTGTGGTTTGCTCTCTTTCTCATCCTCCCTCCAGGGAGTCTTTCCATTGACTTCAATGGGCTTTAGATCAGGCTCTAAATTAGTCTGAAGACTCTGGGATGTGTTTTTGATTTTTGTTGTGTTGTTGTTGTTTTGGGTTTTTTTCTTCTTCGTTTTTGTAAATGTCTACTAACTTTGCCAGCAAGCAGCAAGTGGTAAAGACAACTAGAAAGGGGGCAAATAAAAGGAGGAGGAAATTGTTGCTGGGATTTGGACTATTAGATGGGGAGATTTTTTTAACTTCTTGCAGCTGCAGCAGTTATTGCTGCTGCTCTAGTGCTGTCCTTTCCCTGCTTTGCTATCTGTCTCAGATGGCAAGGAAAGCAGACTTGTACTTTAGTCTGCTGGAGCCTCTTTCCTCCAGGAAAAAAGAATAATGACATACTTTTCATAATGGAAGAAAGTTTGTGATTATTAATTTGTTTTGTTTTCATTCCATTAGCCCACTGCTCAGCCTCATCTTCCTTAAATGACTTCTTTACATGTCTAATTTATTTCTTTTACATCTATATAAGCTTTCTTTATGGGTGTAACTTCTGCATGTGTTGTGGTTTGTGTTTTTTTTTCCCAACAATCAGTGGAGCAGAAGAAATGGTTTATAGGTGATCCTTGGAAATGTTTGTTTGGATGAAGGCAGGGACAATGCTACCATTTGTCTCTTACTTCTATATATATTGCAGCAGACCTGCCCTGTATCTCCCAGAATTATTTATTTATTTGGAACAATGCTCTCTGGCTTTACCTTTAACATGTTCATGGAGCAGATAAAAATGATAAATAAAAAACATCCATCAACATAGCTTGTAAGCAAGACCTGGTTCATGGAAATAGTCTGAATCAAAGGCTTGAGTTTTTGGGGAAGCAACTCTGTAAACAGTTGATACAACAAATTTGTTTCAAAGGAGACTTACCTGGAGTTTTCTAGCAGGATTTTTTTTTGCATAGTTACTTGGTTTGGCATTAGCTGCTTTTAGGAGCTCTTTTAGGAGCTTAGGACATCTCTAGATGTCCTAGCCCAGCAGTCAGAGTCCATGACACCAAGCCAGGCTTCTCCCTAGTACTCTGCAACCTCAGAGTGTTGTCTCTTGTCTCTACCTCTCAGCCTTGCTGTTTTTGAAGGGGGAAGTGGTGGTCCTTACATTTAATCCTGACCATTCAGAATTGGTGTTAGTATTCAGCAGTTAATGTTTAGTGAGTGTCTGGCAGATATGAACCCCCAAGGTCTCAGATGCATAGATTATAAAGCCAAAAGGGACTGCTGCTCATCAAATCTGACCTAGTTGTTGGAGGTGGGCCCAAATCTAGACATTGGATCAAGCATACCCAACTCTGGGGAAGCTCATTTCTGGATGTGAGCCTCATGGCCCAGTCCCATCTCTGTAAACACCAGACAGGAATACAAACAAACAATTTTGAGTATAGGGAAAGCTTGGATCCAGAACTGAGCCTTCTTTCAAACTGACCCAACCAAACTGTTGGACTCAGTGATATTAGGATCTTTTCCAACCAGGCTACTCTGTGATGCTATAACCATTACAGATAGCTTTCCCATATCTGTAGTTATAAAACTCCAGAAGAAGCTAAATTATTTTAGTGAAGCTTACATGTCTGCACAGAATACTGCCCTCAGCAAGGTTACAGTAGCAAGCTGACAAGAATTTGATCTTCAGGATGCTGGTAAAAATCTGGACAAGCTCCATTACCTTTTGTGCTAGAGATTAGGATCTGCTCTCTGCAGCTTTCTCCTGCTGTCTTTTTGTATCTCCTACTTTTAGTAAACAAGAAGGAAAGGAGGGAAAAGGAAGGAACTCATCATAGGCTTTGAATTATGCAAACAGTTTAATTAGGAAATAATGCTAGATACTCTTTCCCTTCCTTTTGCTGTTTTCCAAGCAGGATGCATCCTTAGGAAACAATAATAGAACTGAGGGTTACAAAGCCTTTGTGTGCATTGCAGCCAAGTGGCCGCACAGGAAAGTGATACAGGGACAGGCGCTTGGGTAACGTGAGCAGAAGTTATTCAGCATTCCTTGAGGAAGCACAGGGTTGACAAGCTTAGTATCAAGACAAATATTCCTGTCAAGCTGAAAGGGAAGAGAATGCTGGACCCCATCTTACATTGTCTCTCTCTGGGAAGGTTGCTGATTTTGTTTGCTTGAGCCTGGCTTCAAAATAACAGCAGGAACTAAAAATAACTGCACATTTGGGCCTTCAAATGTCTCTGTGACACAAGGTCAAACAATAATGGGCATTTCCTACTCTTTAACCTCTGGAGCAGGCAGAAGGAAAAGTGTTTAAAAGGGGCATTGCTATAGAGGTCAACCTGAAACATTTGACCCTGAACTGTTTTGGTTCTTAAGTTCTATATCCAGGAGAAGGTATGTGGAAGCCTGTGAGACACAGGTTTTCAGCTTCTCTATCTGGGCTTTCTCTCTACTATTTATAACTGCCCTGATACTTCACTGCATAATAGCAATGTTTGGAAATGCTTATGCAATTAATGCCTCACTAGCTGGGCTCTGGGAGCCAGATCCTAAAAACCAGAGCCCGTGGTGCAGAATGCCCCCATCGATCTGAATGGGGTTTGGTCTGTAAACTGCTGATCACAGGATGCCTGTGGTCTGCTCCCTCTCCCTGCTGCTGCGCAGGTTAGAAAGGCAGAGAGCACTTCTGAGCCTCAGTTTACCTCTACTAGTAAGCTGCTGAAACGAAGGAAGATTTATTTTCAAATGCACATTTTTAAAGTCCTTTTAGTTTTACACTGAGTCTCTATAGAAATGAGGAGCCTCAAGGAATCCTTCTGTTCTGCTTTGGGGATACACACCTGAGAGATTTTGTTGTTTGTTGTTGTGCTTTTTTTGTTTTGCTTTGGTTTTTTTCCCCCACATGTTGGTCTCTCATCAGAAATTAATTGAAGAACAACGCTTTGGTTATCCTCCCATCAGTACATTCAATGTTCAATACCTCTTGCATTTTCAAGTGTGATTCCTATTCCTCCTCCACAAAATACTTCTGTTTTCCTGCTTTCAAGCACAGGAAAAGTGAATTTAAGGATGGTATTAAACAATACTCCTAAAATATTGATATTTTTTCCCTCTCTCTCTCTGTAAAGAACAGTTTTGAAATGAAAACTATTGGCTCATATTCTGTTTTCAGTCTTTGAGCCCTGAATCTCTTAGTTCCCTCAACAGTATGCATAAGTCTTACTTTAATAGTGTGCTTAACTCACCAGCCTGCCCACAACAACTGTATTTTCAGAGGCTCTACCTTCAACCTAATCTTTTACTTTTGAGACCCTGCATGACTTAGAGGTACTCTTCCCTCTTGGCTTGTCATAAAAGTAATTCTTCCCACTCATGATCTTTTGTATTTTCATACTGTTTCATCTGGAATGCAAATATCCACCAGGAGCCCAAATCTTCCTTTGAATTTCTCAATATCATAGAGGGCGTGGTTAGAACTGATTTTGAGTAGAGAAAAGGACGTTTGACTAACTCATGTTTTTCATAGAAAATGCTGTAAAATCTATACACCTTCATCTTTAACCTGGAAACTAGGTAATGGATTTTTCTAGGCCAAGATGAGAAAGAGAAACTAATAAGCCAACAAAGAAATCCCTGAGGCCTGGGGGATGCTTGTTTCTCGTCTTCTCTTTTTGCTTTCATGGACATGTATTTTCTGTCCATATTTCTTTTTGGACTCTTACTTCTTTGGGACATCTGTTTGCTAACACTTCAACATGTGAGCAGTTCACACCAAAAGGAAGTCCTTGACCACTGCTGCATTTCTGCTGACCATTCTGCTTCTCTTCTCAGCCCCCTGTACATGCCAGGGAATGAATCAATGCATGCAAAAGCATTTCAGGGTTCCTTAATTATAAAATGGTCTGTAGGAACCCAAATTCTTCTGTTCCCTGTGACCAGTGCAGCAGTCTGGTGGGATTGAAGTAATTTATTAAATGCAAGCTTTTATACCAAGTGGTTCATGTGGAACAGATTCTCTGTCGTTGAAGCAAGAAGGGAGAATACAGCCCTGAAGCATCAGCAGGACAAGGCAGGAATCACCAACCACTCCTCTGCTCACTTCCCAAGGAGAGAGTTGCCACCTTAGGGCCACTGTTGTGGGGAGCAAACACTGAAACAAGCAGTCCCATCAACAACAATATGATGAAGGAGCTTTTGCAGGTGCAAGCTGTTCTGTTTCTGACTCTGTCTGGGGCACTGAGATCTTGTTTTGCTTGAGACTCCAAAGACTCAAAAGTTAGCTCTGTACAGGCCTCTCAGAGATTAATTAAATTCAGAATGACATGCCCTGCATCCTTAGGGGTCATACCATTATGAATACCATTTTGTGCAGAACATTTGTTTATGATGAGATCTTTCGTTGATGGCATCATTAGTATCTAAAGAGAGAGGGAAGATTGATTTACTTTGACAGAGCATCAAATATTGTTAAGGTGTAAACACAAAGTGTCATCCATGCAGAGAACTAAGAAGGGGGGGGAAATTAAATTACATTAAAAATATTAAAAAAAAAATTCAAAGACCTGAAAAAATGTCTTGGAACCAGGTCTGCTCAAGTTTGAGGTAAGTTTGTAGGTTGAAGCACAAGTAATGAGTGAAACCACTACCTTGGTTTCTTAATTCTGAGAACAAAACCCAAGTGTATTTCAAACTGTTGCCATCGCATTATGACAAACACAGGCTTGTTGGGGCAGCTTCTCGTGGGACACCAGCACTGGGATTAGGAGAAGCTGATGTGTTCTTCCTCTCTGACCCCCAAAGTTGTCAGCCACTCTATTTGGTGTGAACTTTGCAGGGAAAGTGAGTCTATAATCTGGTTCAATATGAATTTGAAATCTGCATTTCTGCCTTTGGAATTGGGTTTCATCCAAAGACAAAGTTTCAGCCAGGCCTATTAATTTTGTTTGACAGATTTGCGCTAGGCGATATGACTCAAAAAGTTGGACACGACTCAGGAGATTTTGGGCCTGACACTCTGTGCCCTGGCTTACTACATCTGCCTTGCAGCACCAGGCTGGAATTTCAAAGCTCGGTAGATCTGCCCCAGTCTATAAATGCACCACAAGTTTCATGAGCCAAATTTGCCTTGTTGGAGCAGGGTGACTCTTCAAATTGCTGTGGTCGGTTTTCTTCCTTCCTTTTACAGGAATTGGCTGGGCTGCTTCTGGCATTTCTGTGTCACTCTCTGGTGTGCAGGATGATCAAACCTGAGACATTCAGATGGGCAAGCCCCAGTTACTTCTGTTAGGACTTACTGCATTAAATAGATTGAAGGAACATCTGCTACCATCAGCTGCTGTTTCTCCTGCCTGAGAGATGAGGAGAGCTCGTGTTCTTTGTAGTCCAGGATTTATCCATGCAAATAATTGATTGTGAATGAATGATTTTAATCTTATGTGGAAGATTTTATTTTCTTGTCTATAAAAATGAAAGCTCTGCTTTTGTAGACGTTCTGAGGTGGCTGTCTGGGTTGTGAAAGAAAGTGCTCTCTCCAAAGCAGGAATGATGCCTCTTGGGGCTACGAAGAGAAGATAGTGGAGAGGTGACAGGGGTTATATGCCAAGATTAAGAAAAATATACTTCAAAACTGTGCTGAAAATGCCCAAATTGGTGTTTTCATTTATTCTTCCAAGATTCTTTCTTGGTTTAATGAGCATATCTGACTTGTTGTGACTTGAACTGCCCATGAGCAGAAACTATCCTGTTGCTTTCACCACATCTAAGCCACATTTCTTTTGTGAGAGACTAAGTGGTGCTTCTTGTTTTGGGGCTGGAGCATATTTAGTAATTTTTGTTCATGGTGAACTTTTCTGTTGGTTGCTTTTTCTTCAGGAAGGAGTCAGGTCTTCCATTCATGGGGGGATATCGCAACCAAATGCACCTGTTGACTTCACCCCAGTACTCTGTTCTTTCTGTAAGGCAAAGCCAGTGACTTACTGATTTGCAATGGACTCAACACCCCTTGAACCAATGAGAGGTGAAGATACCAGTGCCTCTGGGCATATTGGATCATAGATTTAATTTCTCTGTGTGCTGCCAGTTGAACCTTTTTCCTCTAATTTTGTATTAAGCAGCATGTATCTTATCTCCTTATCTCCCCACAGAGGAGCAACCTGGAAGAGTGCTCAGGATCAATCTTGTACTTAATGAAAATGACCTGGCAATATTCATCTGCCAGATAATTCTCACCTATTTCAAAACAAAACCAAAAAAACCTCCCACCAGTGAAACACTTAGATGAAGTTTATCCCTGGGGAGGTGATGAGGAATGACTACCACATGACAGCTCTTAATCACCTTGTGCAATACGGTATTGGAAGACTCTCAGACACTGCAGCAAGGGGCATAGTATTCAGAATAGAATGGCTTTGATCTGAAGTTCGTTTTGGGTTATGCAGTGAGGGGAAAAAAAAGAGTCAACAGACTGCAAACAAACCTTGTTCTGTTACAAAGAGAAAAATACTTAAAACCTTTGTGAACATATATCTTAGTAGATGCTAGGAACATGCAAAACATGAGTACCAGGGCTTACAAGCACAGCAGCAATATGGATATGTGCAAGAGTTAAAAACAAACTAATAATTTGTAAATTCCACAATATTTTGTTACGTATTCCTTGTCATTTACATAATAAACTAGATTTATCATTAATTAATTAACTTTTCTTCACCATTTGCAATTGAAACGAAATTTCAGGTGCAGTCCATCTACCAGTGCCCAAGGTAAGCCTGCAGTAATAGAGTCTGGGAGTGACAGAGGATGTCAGCAGGGAGGCAGCTGTGATTATCTAATCTCACCTCCTGCTCAGAGCAGGTCCAGTTACAGCGGCATGCTCAGGGGCTTGCTGAGTTTTAAATCTCTCCAAGGGTGGAGAGTTGCCACCATCTCTAGGCTCCTGCTCCAGTGTCTGACCACCCTCCTGGTAAAAATCTGGTTCCTTTGGGCTTGTCTGTATTTCCTGGGTTAGAGGTTGTGCCCACTGCCTTGCATCTGAACCAGGGGCACCTTTGGGGAAAGCCTGACTCTGCCTTTCCTACACCCTCCTATTAGGTTCAGGACAGGCCACCAACCTTTTACTGAATTTCCTTTGGAAACAAATCACCAGTGTATTAGTGTTTTTGTTTAGAAGAAGCTGACCTTTCCAGTTTCTGCCCATATCACCCAACTTTCTGCATCTTCTTTTTTATAATTCTACTACAAAGCACTTCTGGCAGGTAAAATAAGAAGCCTGTGCTAAAACTAAGCCTGAGAAATTAATAATAAAGGCTATCTTCCAAAACTGTCTGCATGATACTTGGGAGCACATTGATTAGGATTCTACTTCTAAAACACTTTTAGTTGTTCTGATAGAAGAGTAATTGTTGTGTGAGCGATATGCTCCAGTTCAGTGATGGATGCTTCACAAAACAACCTTCTAGCAAACTCCTGGTTTGGGGCAGCATTTTTCAGCCCCCCAGCATTCTTTCAGATGTTACACATCCTTAAGATTCAAGGCATTTACTTTGGGAAATTTTGTGTTAATTGACTGAGAATATTGCTCTTTGCTCCCCATGATCGTGGCTACCAAAGCACACTCGAACTTGAGATTCATTTGTGATCAGAGTTTTGGAAGCAATCCTATTTGATATCCTTCTCCCCTGCCCTCACTGAGAGGCATTCACAAATCTCTGTATGAAGCAAGGACTTTCATCTTTCATTTCCTTAATTCTTGAATGCTCAAAGGTGGAAAAGTGTGCTGAGATAGCAGGCTGTGGCAGATGACCATCAATTATAAGCTAGGAAGCCCTGCAGGGCCTTGTTCTCTGCCAGTGCTGTGGTGGGAGATAGATGGCAGTGCAAAGCGACCTGAAGAACCATCATCTCTCACTGCTTTCATTTGATCTGCTTCCTTTCTCACATCTCTGTGTGTGGGTCTTGGGGGAGGGGAAGAAGGGTGAGAAGGGGAGGACGAGGGTGGGAGTTTCCTTCATGCTTCAGCAGTGGTGCTGAATGTGAAGGAAACAATAGCTGGTCTGATTCCAGGCATTCACTTGGGCGAGGACTGTATGAGGAGTGAACCCTGGCCTGTGATTCTCACAGGTGCCATTGCCAGTGGCCAGGTTACCTGTGGGATATGCAGGAACAGATGCAAAAGCAGTGTGCAGCTAGGGCTCTGGCCTCAGGTTCAGTAAATCCCTGTTTTTAAGAAGATTTCTTTTAGCTCTGCATCTAGCACTGATTTATACTCAGCTGTCAAGATGACACTTTCTCTTCTTAAATGTTAGTCTTCATTTGATCTGGGGATACTTTCATCTGCTTTCATGTGCTCAAGAGTAGTATGGGGGGAAAAAAAAGACAGTGGTGTCACAGGAAGAGCTGTGTACCACTGGAAAGGAAATCAATGTCATCAGCTTGCTGGTAGTTGTACCACAAACCAACTGAGCATCAGGTTGCTTTCTCTCTTGCTGGCTATGATTAAGAGGACAGAAGTCAAGATAACTGCTATGGAAAAATGCTAGAGCAAGCAGCCACTGCAGGCAAGCACAACCATGAGAAATAATCGCTGCCTACCTCTGTCTGACATCAGGCAACATTTTTTATCAGTTGTTCTCTTTTTTTTTTTTTTCCTTTGGTTGGTTGTTGTTTCATTTGTTTGGGGATTTTTGTTTGTTTTGTTTTCTCTCTCCAGAATCATAGAATTTGTCGGTTTTGGAAGGGACCTCAAGGATCAATTAATTTCAACCCCCCTGCCATGGGCAGGGACACTTCACACTAGATCAGGTTGCTCAGAAAAGGTGAGCTTTTTCCCAAGGCATGGGTTGTGATTTATGTGGGGCAAATCTGGCAAAGCCATGTTATGTTTTGTAACATCTCATAATAGTTTGAAGTTATTGCATTTTGCACTCTGCCTTATCTACTGAGGGAAAAGTATCCACTTTATGGTGAAAGCAGTTCTGTAAGTGCTGTGACTAGACCAGATGATAACCTAAGGCTTAGATATGAACACAACAGTCTAGATATTGTCACACCTTATTTGGACTTCTCAGGCCTGCAGTCTCTCACCTGTAGAACGGGTTCAGGTAGCTAATAATGAGCTTCTTGAGATGCCAAGAGTATCTCCCTTCTGATAACTGCAGTATAAAATTAGCCGCCTTCTCTTGTATTTTTGTTGGCATCATGATTTACTGAAAACTCAAGCAAAATTTTACGTGAAGTTTATTTCCGCTCTTACAGGTTTCATTTGGTTTAAATTCAAAAACAAATCAGACAAATGTCATTTAAGGCTTGATTGTTTGTTCCAGACACAGATCAGAAAAAAAGGGATGGAAACAAGTTGTGCTGGGTTAGCAGGTGGCTGGTGAGGACAGACACTGTCACATAGAGGTCCTGCCCCTGTACAGACTGCTTTTCACTACTTTTATCCCTTGTTGTCTCCTCATGTCTCTGTTCAACCCTGCTGAAAAGCTTGGCCCTTCTGAGGGACCAGCATTTGGGAAGTTTGGAATTGTTCCTGTCTTATCTGACCTGTACAGCCTACAGTTTTGTGCTAGTCTAAAAGCCTAAAGGTATCAGTTATCTTCTTCCTTCCCAGCTTCTTCTACCTAGAGTGTGACTCTGGAGATGAGCAATCCTGTCCTTTATTTTTAGTGTGGGGGCTTGTTGTTTGCTTGGTTATTTCTGTTACTGTTTCTACAGAGGGCTTGTCTCTTTCCCCTGCTTCTCATTATTTTTTGTTATTAATAGAGCACGTGTGCTTGAGGAGGAAAAGGAGGCAGGAGAAGGGATGTGGGCAGGAGTGAGTGATGCACAAAGCTCACTTTAAGATAGTTATCTCTTGGGGAGGGGCTTGTGAAGTCAAGTGGAAAAACAAAACAAAAAGCAAAACACGTACAAAACGATGCCTTTGTTTTTGTTGGGATTTTTGTGTTGTTTGAGATGAATGCCTTGGCTCCCTTTGGGCAGGATAGTTTGTGTCTGTGTACATACACAGGGAAGGACCAGGAGAGCAGGTTGTGCAGCAGCACAGGGCCTGTGCCCAGCCACACTGCCCACTTGCAGGAGACAGCAGATTCTTCAGCTCCTACATCACTCCTGGCTCAGTCAGACATAGCCTGCAGACAGCAGACTGCATAATGTGTTGCTGTTGTTTTGATTTTGAGGCTCTGGGGCCTAGCTGTCAGCTGGTTTGTGCTATAATGGGACAAGCAGCAACTGCTGCTCACTCCTAGGGGATGCAAGAAATAAAGGAAATATATGTGTTTGTAAGGATAGGGATGACGGGGGAGGAATTGCTGATATGGCTGTGAACTCTTGTGATGTATTTAGAACCCTGGAGTAAAAACTGCAGTGCCCCTGAAGTCAATAAAAATATTGCCCTTGAATTGACTGGAAACCTTTTCTGTCAGAGGAAAGTCCTAGTTGAAAAGTCGACATCAGCAACGCTTTCACATCCGAGTCCCCAGGGAAGCAGTGACACTGTACTTCCACGATGCCTACGCACAGACATACATCATCCTAAAGATGCTGTCATGAACCCTGCAAACCCTGCCTTCTTTCTTCTTTTCTCAGCTTCCAGGTCAAGTCCTGGGTCAGGTCATAGGTGTTACCACAGGGGAGAAGGAAGGAAACGTGTCCTACTCACTCCAACCCTCGCATGTTTTTATGTTTTGTTTGGGGTTTTGTTGGTGTTTGTTTTGTTTTGTTTTTTTTTTTTTTGTTTTGTTTTGTTTTTTCTGTAGGGGTGGTGTATTTTGGGGTTGAGATTTGCTTTGGTTTTGCTGTAAGTTGTGTTTTCATCTGTTTTATAAGCAAAACAAAGTGCGTGCAAGTCACATACACAGCCACCTTTAGGTTTCCTTGTGTGAGATTCCCCAAACCACTCTGCAGATTTTTGAGGAAGCAGAAAGCATTTTTGGGGTTTGTTTTTTGGTGGTTGGACTGGTGGGTTTTTGTTTGGTTGGTTGTATTGTTTTAAGTACTTGAATTCTTAGAAACAGCTTGAAGCAGGCACTATGGACTGGTGTGTTTCATACCAGCGTCGAATTGTTTTTCATATCAGTCACTTGGATGTGGTGTTCCACTCTAACTTTGTCTCCTGTGGTGTCTTCTTGGGAAATATTAACTGAGCTGACTTTGTCATTTTTCCATGGCTGCTCTCTCTGCAGGATGTGCCCTGTGCCAGATGGTTGACTTGAATGAATTCTCTTCACATAGTTAAGAATCACTTTCTTTTATTATTCATCACTTGTTTCTTCCATCTCTCATGTTTCTCAGTTTCCTCTCTGCTCCATAGATGGATAGTCATGCCCGACTGAGATGAGGCTGTTATTTCATCTTAGGTTAGGAAGCCATGTTGGGGCCAAAAGCATATCAGAAGGACAGAGGGCATTTTCTCAGATTCCAGCTATTTTAGCTTCCAGTGGCTGTTTTGCAGGAAGATATAGAGAACTGTTGTTTATAGGGTAACCATGCTGTCATTTTAAGGCTGTCCCTACACTTTTTTTTTTTGTCTGCAGTAAGTGAATAAATAGGAAATTTTAAATAGACTACATGGGAAGTTAAAGCATCTGTAACTTTTCACTCAGCAATGGAGTTGTATGGATGTACTCTCATTATATATGAAAATCATAATGGCTCAGTGTCCTTCAAGCTACATGGCTTAGAAAGATCAATAACTGCATGTAAAGATGGCTTGATGAATAGATTATGCACTCAGTTGCACATGCAGAACAAGTAGGTATTAAAAATCAGGCTCTGAAGTATTTAAAACCGAATCTAACTCTGCTTATGTCAAGTGTGGTGATTTTCTTTGGACAGGGATCTATTGCTGTAAGTTTATATTCAATATAAACAACATATGCAATAATAAATCTTAGAAGCACAAACCCCAATTGTTTATTTGATTTATTATTTCATTTAGTGCAATACTATTCCATCTCATTCTATTCCTGGATTTCTAGTTCCTCTGTAACAACCTTGTAAAAGTGACAGGGAGGCTCAGATCTTTGCCCAGCAAACAATATATATTATTTGCTACATGAAAGTGGTGCACAACTCTCTTAAATGTTCCCTAGCAGACTCCTATTGCATTCCACAATGTGCCTGCACTTGAACCACCTCCATTCATATCAGAGTCTTTTTATCCCAGCACACATTGAGCAAGCTGCTCTGAAGCTTAATTCTCCTGACCCTTCAGTGCAGTCGGATATTGTCACCTAATCCCCTTTTTTCCTTCTGTCCCATGTGTGGTTTTGACTTCTTTCTCTTCTCAATTCCTTTTTCCTCTTCCCTTTTTCTTTCTTTCTTATTCTATAAGCCTCTCTCCAGGCTCCACATTCCAGAATTCATCCTTGCATTAGGGCTGCAATACAATGCTCTCCCAGTGTTAAAGGATTAGACATTAAGGAGACTGTGGCAACTCCAGCCTTACTATATGTGCAGGGGGAACATAAGGGGATGGAGGAGTGCTTGCTAAAGAGTAAGGAGACTGGGAAACAAGGGGGGAAAATGGCATCTCAGAAAAACCAGAGTGGACGACAAAGAGATTTGTGTGAGGAGTAGTAGCTGTTTCTGCTCAGTTTAATACTCAGAGTTGTCTCTGGAAGACAGTAAACCAGTTGGAAAGCAAAACAGAGTTGCACATTACACAGCAGTTGGTATGTTAGGTGCAATTTTAACATTCACTTCTAAGAAATGGCCAGGCTGAAGAACTCATGTGGTGACATCCCATTCCAATAGACATGAAGGACCAATGTTAATCAATATTGCACAATTCTTTTTTTTTCCATAGATAATTGTACCTCTGACTCTCAGGTTTCCAAAGTTCATACTACTCCTGGAGAAGGAGTCTGGTGTCTTAGCTTCCAAACATTCCCTACATGTTGGTTTTAATTTGTTTTCATGTTCCTGAAGGTGTAGTGGTCTTTGTTAAACTTCTACTCCACTTTCATTATTGGATTAGAAACCAGAATATTGCCTTTCGGTATACACAGGTTCATATCAGTGTAGAAAAATGTATTTTGAAGAGATTAAATTCCTCTCCTTGCCAAAACTTCGTCCCTGTAGAAGCAACTCTGTAGGAGCTAACTGAAGAATAATAATAATAATGTTCCACTTAAATGAACTAAAACTGCAGAAGCTGTTTAAGAACTAAATCCTTGAAAGAGTATTTTTACAGGTTGTTTTTTTTTTTTTTGAAGCATGCTAAACAGGTCCTGTGGCAGAGCAGTAATTGTCTGTTGGTATCTGTAGCAAGACTCACAAAACCCCTCCAGAAGGGTTCTTGTTTTCCATCGAGGTTGTTGTGCTTGTTGTTTGTGGCTAGGGTGGGAAGGAGCAGGGTTTGCGTTTTGCGGCGGAGTTCGCGGCCATCCTAATCTATTGCGGAAGTGAGTTCTGCAGTCCTGGGCCAGCTGCCGAAGAAGTTTTGTCACCCAGACCCATGAGTCTTGCCCTTGTGGCTGACAGTTTCATTGTTCCTGAGGAACGTAAGTGTCATGGAAGGTCATGGTTGCATTATTATTATTCAGCTACATTTGAATAAATGTACTTGGCTCTATAAAGAATGCTACAGATCGACTTACCCTGCTGTACCCCACAGGCATGTGGTGAGGCTTAGAGATTGTGAAGTGCTTTGAGTTCCTTGGAAAAAAAGGCACTATATGAATGCAACAGATTCCCATTTGTTCATATAGCATCTGGTCCCACACCACTGATGTTATGATGTACAGGATCAAGCCCGGCGTGCTCTATGTGTGTCTGATTATTCACAAGCATAAACGCAGATATGGCCCCGTCCCAGGGTCCTGGCAGCCTCCCAGACACACCTTCTGTACAGCACTCAGTGGGTTTTTTTTACTCATCAGCTTGTAAGTTTTGAGTTAGAAATACTCCAAGCTGTTAAGGGTGAGGGCTGAGATTCAGATCAGGTGGGAGAGTGAGCAGGCTAAGTATTGTGAAGATGAGCAAAATCAGTGTGGGAAGAGAGACTCCAATCTTGAAACGAAGGCTGTTTTGAGTGCAGAAGTGATGTTTTACACTTGGGTGCAGGTGTGTGCCTGCATGCTTTGTGTTTTCTTATGAAATACAGAACAAGATTTCAGTGAGAATAGAATGAACAAAACCCAGAGCAACAGCAGCAAAGCAGAGAGCTTCATTTTAATAATGAACAAGTACTAGATCAAGTGAATAATTCTGTTGCCTAGATCCTCACCCTACAACAACTGGACTGTATCAAGGAAAATTAGTGGTTTCTGCTAGTTTGTTCTAGCTGCAGATTTTTTTTGTTGTTTTTTAATGTTTTAATTTATTTTACAAAACAGAAGCCGAACTCCAATGCAGACTCTGCAGTGCCTTTCAGGCTCTCATCTCTGAAGTTCCCCAGGACCAACATAAATGGAAAGGGGGTAAAACGTGGAATTAATGCTAAAATAGCACACTCCTCCATGCAATGAATTGCAAGGCTTCTGTTTTGCACATAAAGCCTCTGTTCTTCATGGTTAATAAAAGAAAGTATCTGTTGATAGTGTTCACAAAAGCAGTAAGAACACAGACACTATGTCATAATTAGCCCAAAAGGAAACACTCAGAGGGACACTATATTTTTCTCCCCACCTGTTCCCCAAACTGTCAAAAGGAAACACATCTCTTATTTCACTCTGAATAAGATGTAGTATGTTTGTGGTTTGAGAGACGATGGCTTGATTCTGTGTCAGTTGAAACAGCTGGCTGCTGTGGTGTGAACTGAAGCCAGGCCAGAGAGAGCCGTGGACCTGCCTTGGTTTTAAGTGTTTGGTCTCAGGGAGGAAAAACCTTTGCTTGCTGCAGTTGAATTGGCCAGGATCTTGGTTTGAATATATTTTAATGTCACTTTAAAATGGCAAATAGGAAAGAAGAGATGTAGATAGGGGAATGAAGAGGTTGAACGGTTTTAAGCAGCGTTTGTGGTTCTTCAGCTCTGTCACATGTGCTGTTCCAAACTGTTACTGAAGAATGTAACAACGCTTAGACTACTTTTCTTTGGGTGCCAAAATTCATTGTTGAGTCTCAGTTCCCATTTCTTCTCACTGCTGGGAACCCCATAACCCTGTATAAACCATGTGAAATTCTTGCACATCCTCCTATCTGCCTTCCCTCCTTATCTCTTCACTCTCCTTTACCCAATTTGTCCTGAACCTGCTCCTGTAGAAACAATCCCCAGATTTCAAAGACTGTTAACACTGGGGCAAACTGTTGGTGCGAACTGTCTCAGGAAGTAACCTGCTGATGGTGGTGGAAGGTATGCCCAGACCTGGGAAAGGCTATCAGGGGTCGGAGAAACTGGAATCTCTTTAAGCTTCCCCATGTCCAAGGCTACAGTGAATACCTGCTACAAAAAGAACTATCTGGTTGTGTGGACCACCCTAGGTGATCCTGCTTTGGCAGGGGGGTTGGACCTAATGATCTCTGGAGGTCCTTTCCAACCTCTAATGTACTGTGATGCTGTGCTTGTGGTTTGCCACAGTCACTTCTTGTACTTTTTGGAAAATCAAAATTGTATGGACTTGTGAAAACCAAGGTAGGTGGTGAATGACTGGGTAATAAAGGCAAGATTCTGATTCACTATAGATCTTCTGCATACAGCTTTCATGTTTTCCAGGATCACAAATTTTAGGAAAGTTTTAATTTAGGAAAAATTAAATTAGGAAAAATAAAATTTTAGGGAAGAAAAAAAAAAAAAAACAAAGCTACAAAAAGAGCATGTCTGTAGTCTTTGCTTCATGCGAGTCCCAACCCTTCTTGGAAGATCCATTCTCGCGCTAAAAAAATCCAGCAAGCCTTTAGTCCTCATTCCAGTCCATGACTTATTCTTTTTATGCTATCTTCCCAAAACAGAAGGAAAGTTGGGGGGGGGGGGGGGGGGGGGGGGAGGGAGGGAACCAAACAAAAAAACCCAACAACAAAAAACCCCCACCAAAACAGACAAACAAAGAAAAAATAGAAAGCAAATAATTTGTTTTTGTAGAACCACCATCACGCTGAGAAGTACTCCCAGATGATAATAAACCGACTCCAAATAGTTGAGAACCAACTGGATCAGCCCTCTGACAGATGGGAGCCTTCACTGGTTTACACTGAAGAGACATTGGTAAATCATTTGGCTTTATGAAAGATACCAACCACAAAAAGGATCTGTAAAAGGATGTATTTCCAACTTTTCATCATTTGGGATTCTGTAGTTGTTTGTGGTCTGTGAGCCACTGCTAATATTCAGATGGAATATATTCATTGGGATAGGTGCAGAACAGAGAAATTTTCAAAACTGAAGTAACTGCCACCCCTAAGAAAGAAGTGGAGACGTGCTCATATGTTGACAGATGTAACCAAAACATCTCTTTTAAGCTGTAATCATAGATACAAGCTATGGTAGATACACTGATCTTACCACTACATTAATCTGCCTTTATTTGGGTGCAACTCAGTTGAAAAATCAGCATAAAACTGAACATCTTGCCCACCCGTGCAGCTCTGTCTTGTCTCGTGTCCTGCTCAGTCATTTGCACCACACAAGGGAGATGCACAGAATTCTGTATCTGATTTTGATTGTGGGATTGCAGTAGATGTTTGTGGTACATTAAAAGACCTCTACAGTGTTGTAGGCAGCAGAGAAGCTCTCCCACCATTTTTGTCAAATGCTTTCATGGAATGGTTTGGGTTGGAAGGGACCTCTAAAGATCATCTAGTCCAAGCCCCCTGCAGTCATCAGGGACATCTTCCACTAGAGCAGGTTGTTCAGAGCTGTGTCCACCCTCACCTTGAAGATCTTGAGGGATGGGGCCTCAACCATCTTCCTGCACAACTTGTTCCACTGTTTCAGCACCCTCATGGTGCAGAACTTGTTCCTAACATCCAATCTAAATCTGCTCTGCTCTCCTTTCAAACCATTGACTCTCATCCTATCGCTGCAGGCCAAACAGTCCCTCTGCAGCCATCTTGCAGCCCCCTTCAGGTACTGGAAGGCTGCTCTTAGGTCTCCCTGGAGTCGTCTTTTCTGCAGGCTGAACAACCCCAGCTCCCTCACCCTGTCCTTGTAGCAGAGGTGTTCCAGCTCCCTGATCCAGGGGCTGTCCTCTGGATGTGCTCCATCAGGACCATGTCTTTCCTGTCTTGAGGGCTCCAGAGCTGGACACAGTACTGCAGGTGAGGTCTCACCAGTGCAGAGTCAAGTGGCTGCCTGAAGTGCAATTTGTCTAAGCATGGTAAATATTTACTAAAGGTGATAGGGTAGGATTTCTTAACACAGTCAAGGTACTTTCCAATATGTGACTTAGCACTTAGAATTTGGGATTGATACAGGTTTTGTTTGTGGAAATAAACATTACCAAGGCATTAGAAAACACAATATTACCACATCTTGCTTTGTGATTTTTTTTTTTTTTTTTACAAGTTTATAGGCAGGAGCAATCATTTTATATAATGAGTTCCCATCCAAATTCTGATGAGTAACATTTTACATGCTTTCAGCAAGCAGAGGAGAGGAGTAGGTTCCCACAAAACTTTGCCTCTCCCGGCTTCTTTCCATATGCACACCATCTGTACCTTCCATCCACAGTGCTCCCCAAGCAAATGGGCAGAATGGCATTTCAGTGGCTTTCTTCCTCCACATGTTCGAAGTTACTAAGTAAATTATTAAACCTCAAAAAAAGAAAAGGAAAAAAGAAAACAGCTGAAAAACAAACGAGATGCCTCGAAAGGCAGGAGTTGATTCAACATTTCCTATTTAGGCACACAAAACCAACAGCTTAATACACTTTTTCCCCAAAGAGGCAAGAGTTTAGTGTGTAGTATCCCCCTCACTACTCAGCTCTCTCCAAGCATAAACTCAGCAAAGCTTATATAAACTAACTGCAGAACCTCACAGCTGCTGCAAAATTCTGTGGGCCAAACACATTTTGGTTTAAGTGGAGCAAAAAAATCTGAAGGTCAAAATAGGGGCTCGGGTTGAGCCTTCCTTTTCCCAGATAATGTGTGGGGCCTTTCTGTTTGCCTGATGTACTTCAAGTCTGCAGAATGAAAACATGGTCCACTTCCCTCCAAAGTTAAGTAGTCTGCAAACAGAGAAAGATGGCATTTTAGCACTGAAGTGAAAATGTATGGGTGAATAACTGGTTTGAGTTACTTCTAAGCTGTGAGATTCCTGGCTGTTTCTTTTAGTCTGAGCTGGAGTTGTCAGCAGGTTGTCTTATTGTTCCTTTACTATTTAACTTGAGAGACTTCATCTAAAATGCAGCTCTAGTGTGTGTGCATAAGCTAGACAAATAAATATCAATCGTCTCCCAGATGGTGATAATATGCCCCATGGGAATGGAGCATAGACTGGCTCTGACACTTCAGCCTGTGTGTGCACACTTGCATGCCCTGCATTTCTGAGCTCTCCAACTGTCCGGTATCCTTCACTCATCTCCAGTTGTGCATTCAATGTCATGTGTGCTTTTATTACTTCTTGTGGACAGTGTGCCACTGAACGTGTTCCATTGCTTGGTCCTTGTATGTCTGGATGCCTTCTTCCTCAGGGCCAGGTCTCTCCAGTTTTGGCACTTTCTTGTTTATTTCATTCTTCTGTATCGTTAGTGGAGCTGGGTTTGAGTGTGTCATTCAGAACCTTGCATTAGACATCTCTGCTCTCCATAAAACAAAGAGGGAAAGTGAATTGCCTTGGACAGGGTCTTGTGGTAGTGAGTGCCCTGAGCAGCAAGACTCCTGTGCCTGGTCAGTAGGAAATTACTTCAATTCTATACCTCTTTCTTCTGCACTTAAGTGCCTGTGAGCTGCAGCGAGGTATTTCCCTGAAATCTTTCCTGGAATAAGGTACTTATGTCATTTTCTTGGAAACCATCATGGAGACCATTCCTTTCTTTTCAAGTACAGCCAAGAAAGTGCTGCCAAACCCTTTAATGCAGCATTCACAACCCCAGAATATGAGTAGCCAGTTCTCTGTTCTCTTGGCTGGGTTTCAGGCCCATATGGCCCAAGTGCCCTGAGGATCCCCTAACCACTAAACCGTACTTGGAGCAGGGAGCAATTTTTATTCCTCTTGTTGAAGCCATTCTGCTTTGTAGCAAAGCCTTATGGATTTACTAGTCAAGAGAGGCTGAGCAAAGGTGTGCTAATGATGAATTGGAGTCCTCTCTTGGCAGCTATGGAAAGGACCTGACTTCTAGTTCCTGCGTTCCTGCACTGGTGACTGTTCCTGCAGTATAGAATGAAGAATTGTTGGATGACAAGTCACTGAACATAAACAGATGACAGCCCACTTTTAAGTCTCTTTAGATGATGTCCTAATCCTGGACCAGGAGACTGTTTCCGATTTGGAGAAATTGTCTCAATGGGAAACTCAAGAGTTTATCTTTTCTTCCTGAAACACAGATCTTGGTAGGTAGACCCCGTGGTAAGAAAGGTCATCAAAAAAGCTCATCTCACCTGCTCCTGTGAATTTCTGTCTTGATGCTTGGTAAGTTTGAGCCCTGAGACCTGTGTTAATAAAAACAGGCAACCTTGTACGCAGAGAACATTTCAGATCGAGAGAAGTTTTCCTTCTCTACTCTGCCCTAAGGAGACCTCACCTGGAATATTGTGTCCAGTATTGGGCTCCCCAGTTCAGGAGGGACAGGGATCTGCTGGAGAGAGTCCAATGGAGGGCTACAAGGATGATGGACTTCAGCACTGCCCTATGAGGAGAGGCTGAGAGCCCTGGGGATTTTTAGTCTGGAGAAGAGAAGACCAAGAGGGAATTTAATAAATGTTTATAAATATCTGAGGGCTGAGTGTCAAGAGGGGAGGGGACAGACTCTGCTCACTTGCACCCTGTGATAGGGCAAGGGGCAATAGATATAAACTACAGCACAGGAGGTTCCACCTCAACATGAGAAGGAACTTCTTCACTGTGAGGGTTACAGGGCACTGGAGCAGGCTGCTGAGAGGCTGTGAAGTCGTCTTCTCTGGAGACTTTCAAGCCCCATTTGGATGCATTTCTGTGTGACCTGTGCTGGATTCTGTGGTCCTGTTCTGGCAGGGGGGATTGGATTTAGTGATCTCTTTCAACCCCTAACACCCTGTGATTCTTTTGCTTTCTCTATCACTGTTCACTGGGTTGCAAGGGCAAAGGACTGCTGACAACAGGCAGCCACTCTTCTCTTCAAGACCCAGCAGATACTGGAGCATGGAGATTGTTCAGAGGCTTTGCTTAGGGGGCTTTTCCAGGAGTGGTGCCTGTGCTCCTCTTGTGGTGGTGTACTTGTTACTGCCATGGCAAGTTTGGGAACTGTTCATACCACTGTTACCACACAACTCCTTTAGCTATTCTCTTGTAACTTTCTGATGAATCTCCAAGCATTCCCATAAAAGGAGTACTTATAATTGCAGTTCATAAATAAAAACCAAAGATCAAAGACAAAAGGTTGTGAGGCAAGTGAGCATAGATAAACCATGAGATTTTTTAGTTTTCCTTTCATTTTCTATTCAGAGCACATCAGGCTGAGAGCAGTATGTGCCTCAGTAGTCAGGGCAGGGCATGAGGTGCTTACTGTTTGTATGTGATACCTGAAGTCCTAGGCATGAACATAGCTGGAGAATTCACTGCTGCACCCCCTGCATGGATCTATCTGTTCCCTGAAGCGTGGTGTCCTTGTGCCGTAAAGAGGAAGTCATTCTTTTTCTGTTTTCAGTGACATTCAGGCTTTCAGATTATACAAAAAGAAATTTTCTTTTTCCCAGTGATAGGAGTGGCTAAGAAATGTATTTCCCATTATGTAGATCAATAAACAGCCCTGCTTTTATGTGGGGAAGGTTAATCAGTGAATGTAAAGATACCCAGTCAAAAGCCTTGAGTTGTTTATCTATGCTATTAGGTCTGCTACTAGCCAGTAGAATTCTTCTACTTTTGTGTTTTCTCAATATAAACAAAATTTTTTCATCAAAGTAGTGGTTTAGCTAATGATTATTTTAAGATGAAACCAGAGCTGGTGGATTATTAATACTGAATTTTAAGTTTTCATTGATGGGACTCATCCTTCAATGCATTTAACTGGTGTAGCTCAGCAATGTAGCTGTCCCAGCTTCCCTCAGATGAGGGCTTGGTTTATCAGACATTATCACATAATATATGACTTGCATTATAATTCCAGCTTCAAATCAATAGAGAGACAGAATTTTTTCTTCAGTTTGCCATGCAGCATGAGTGCAAAATAAGAACCAAACTATGCTACAGGTGCTTGCCAAGGAAATAAAAGAGGTGGCAGGGAACTGTACTCAGAGAGACTGTAAGTAATAAACCTGCTGTTGTAAAGTAAAACTCAAGTAGAAAATAAATTTGCTTTTATGTTTCTACTCAAACATCTCTGGAATGAGGAAAATGCTATCTGCCTAGGACAGAAAAGCATTAAGAAGTAGTTGTTTTTTAAAAAAATATTATTTTGGGGAGCATCGGATGGATTTCAGTTACTTTGGCTTTGCATTTCTTTTGCTCTAGTAGGTGAAAGGTAGACTAGATCCCACATGATAGATTGCATTTCCTCTGCTGTTTTAGAGCAACTGAGTTATTTGGAACCTAGTGGAAACTGGCAAGGTGAGCAGGGAAGGAAACTCCTGAAAGCATAATAAGCTGGTAGATGAAGCTGGTAATTGAGTTCCATGTAAAAGGATTGATGTTTTTACTGGCACAGTGTTCTTGTATCCATCATGTAAGGACTGCTGAGCAAGGTAGCAGGCAAGGCTTACCAAGATGTTATACAAAGGGCTCTGATTCAGATAAAAGGCTGGCTCAGAACAGAGCACGAGTAGGAGTTCAGGTCCAAGTCTGCTTTTTCTATTCCCAAAGATCTCAGCCTGCTTTGGGAGGCAGCAGCTGAATGACAGCAGTGTGGTGGGTTGAAATTACCCCCAAAATCAAACTGCTACACAGCAGGTAGCAGCCTACTGCACACTGAATACTCATGCCAGGTGTAGTTAGAAAGAGTCCAGGGACTCTCTATGGATAGCTGAGTTGTTCACTCAGCACGTTAATGTGGTCTTGGCAGTGTTTTCCCATCATGTACTAAGGAGTAGAGATGTTCTGCTTTTCTCCCATAAGCTTCTTCTGTTTCTTTATCCAAGCGTACTTTAATCCCATCTGCCTCAGCATTTCAGTCTTGTCTGTGGAGTTACCTGCATCATAAAGTTGTAACTCCTCAGCAGCAGCACTGCTTTACATACTACAGGGCACCAGTTTTTACCTCTCTTTTTTTTTTTCATATACATCTGATATTTTATTTAGCCACATAGGCCATACTTGTCCCAACTCCAGGCTTTTCAGTCCAAATGTTCTGTTCATATCTTGACTTATTCTGCTAGTCTTTGGTGGAGAGAGGAGGTGTCTTGATTTGGTTTTCTATGTTTTTAACAAATGTTAAAAGTTAGTTCGCAACATTGGTAAAAATACTGCAAGTTTTGGCCTTGGGGGAATCCATTAAAATGCTATCAGGTCAATTGCGATTCCCTATAGATGGATTAAAAAACCAAAATTAAAAGGCAGCACTCAGCCCCTTCTTAGTGCTTTATGTCGCTGTGTGACTCTGCTTTTAACCAGTGGTGTACTGTAGGTTTCATCTGCAGGGTTGTTAGTAATCTCCATCAAGAATGAAATCAGGTTTGTCTGACATGACCTATTTCCTCTTGAAGACACTGAATGACAAGAATTCTTTTTTCTTTCTTTATTTCCTTCTTAGTTGACTCTTAACATCAACTGATTCATTATTTTACCCGAGGCTGAGGTCAGCCTTACTGATCTGGTGTTCCCTGTGTCATCCTGCCTGCGTTTTGTGACTGTAGCACTCTTGTGTTTCATGGGAATCTTCCCAGTCTTCCAAGACACATTGAAGATATCCCAGAGGTTTTCTTCAGATAGGTCTTTAGGACTCTTTGAGGCCAAATCTACAGACTGACAGGTTTAAAATACTTGCCAGGAATTGATGCTCTTTACCATTCTCTACAGTTACTAACAGATTGGTAAGTACTTTATTGTACCCAAGTGGAAAAAAGCACTTCATCCTTATTTATTTACAGGAATATTTACTGAATGTTTATCTCTTCTGCATCACTAACAGCATTATCTTCTTCAGGAAACTTTAACCACTAGAAGCTGTCTCAGATTCTTAACTATTTTAGAAATCATCTTCATGTTAGTTACATATTTCTCAGGCACAAAAATGTCTCTCATGCTTTTAGCTTCCCTTTTGCTCTGTTCTTCACTGGTTTTTATACACATGTTGACTGCTGTCTATTTTGTGCTGTCTCTGTTTCCTTCCTTCTGAAACAACATTGCATGTGCAAAAAGAAGCTATATGTATATGTGTGTGTGTGTATACATATACACATACATACGTAAAGTTTCCTTGGTCCATTTGAATGTTGCCTTGAAACAACCAAAGTCTTTCCTTTTTGTGGAAGGAATGCAAGAATTTGAAAGCTTTTGATCCACAGCAGTTACTGTGGATCATTGAAGAGTGAAGGGAAGTCTTCCACACCAAAAGTGAGTGGAAGGCATGAAGGATCTGAGAAGGGAAGGTAACACTATAGCTTGTCTGCAAGAGCCAATGGTTGCTCCAGCTGGGTGGGTTTTGAGTAAATTGCTTAGATTTTGCTTGGAGAGTGAGACAGCTTCTGTTTCATTTATCTGCTTCATTAAGTTTAGACTATATTTGCCTCTGTTTGCTTTTCTACTTGTGCTTGGAGTGTGTCTACCTGTGCCCTGTTTCACAGAGCTCGGAGTTTATTTGCCTGAGTTTGCTTTCCACTGCCTTTGCTCTGTGTTTGCACTGAGCTCCATTTCATTCAGTTTGGATTCTGTGAGCCCAGGTTTGTTCCACAGCTTTTTGGACTATGTTTGTTTTGCTTTCCAGAGCCTGAGAATGTGGCTGTACGTGACTTGCCACTGCCTAGCAAAGTGTCTCTGCCTATAGAGTGGTTAGCCCGAGGGTGCTGCTCTGCTAGCTTGGTCTGTCTGCATCTACCTTGCCGTGTGCCTTGCTGCTGGATCCAGACAGCTGACAGTAAGGGTGAATCTGAGACAAACTGAGAGTGGTTTAAATTCTGGGTGGATTATCAAGATCAGGGTAGTTTATTTGCTGTTTCCCAAATACTAGCACAGAAATCCTACCAAAAGACACTGTACCCTTGCAGACACATAAAATGTGAGTTCTGCCTAGCTTCAAATCTCTGCCCAGCTAATAAAAACCTGCTGTTACTGTGATATCACAGCTACTTTGTGCAGGGGGGAAATCAGTAGTTTTATCAGCCCTTAGAATTACAGAAAGGGAAGTGGGAAAAGAATGAACAGCAATAAGTAAGATGGGCAGTAAGAAGAATTTTTCAAAAGCTTTTCTTCTGTTATGGAATCCCTGTGCACTTTTGCACTGCCATCACAAGCAGTTACCTGAAATCAGACCTGGAAGAAGCTGGAGCAGAGCTGGCTGGATCTGACACACAGGTGTTCCTGTCTTTTCTTCTTAGTGTAGTAACTGGCACTTATCCAGAGGAAGGATCAGCAGGGAATCCCCTATTGTATGTTGGGAGAAAAGAAGAATGGACTAACCTTTTCTTCAGGCTTAGCACCTACTGCTCTGTCCAAGACTGGGGATGCAGGATGCTATTTTAAAGTATTTCCTTGTGAACTGTCCAGCTGAGTTTGTTGCTTCACTTACACACCTTTCTGTATGGCCACTTATCAAATCCACCTTCAAGTATGTCCCAAAATCTAGTTTTGTGTACGCTTTCATCACTATTCTTACTGTGCTGGTAATGTTTCTTCCACTAATTTGGAGTCTGTCTGCACAGAACTGATTTTGTTCAGTCAAGAGTAAGACTCTGAGCACTTACTGACTAGGTAAACCCAGAGCTATCTTCATTGCTGAGGTAACATTTCCACTGACGTGAATTCAGAACATTCAATTTAGTAAAGAACCAGTGGAATAGACTCAGTGGACAGTCAACTCTTAGCTTATTTTTTTGTAATATTTTTCTCTTGGCATGAAGCTTAGCTCAGAATTTTTTTTTTTAATTCCCCTTTCCAGGACTGTATCCAGTTAAAAAAAAAAAAAAAAGTTAGCAATGACACTCTCCAAGAAATAACCAAACAACCTAGGAAATGTGGCAACTACTATTGTTACACTTAGAGAAACATGCTGTGGTGTTTGAATCCAAAGAGGAGTAGAAACTAGCTGGAAGTTGATGTTTCATGGATCTATCTTCTAAATAAAGCTACTGTTCAGCTGTGGTTCTAAACCAAAACTACAGGCAGTTCAGATGGGTTTTTAATGACATGCCAGGTGAGATACAGTCCACTGCTAGCAGCACTAGGGCCAACACCACAGCTAGGTATTTCTTCACCACCTTTTCTGTGGCTGAACTGATGACACACAGACTGTTGTACAACCTGTGTGGAGCTGTAGCAGAAGGCTGCTCATTCAGTGGACACCACCAGCATAAACTCAATTGCTGAAACTAGCCACCAGATAGATTAGCTCCTTGTCTGGTAACTGGCACAACACCAACAAACTATTGAAACTAAGGAACTGAGAGTGGAGTTGGAAGCATATTTGTGTGAATGTGCACTGCTTAGGCTTTGCATTTTAGTAGTTTCTGAAGGTCTTTTTGTGCTTTACAAGCATATCTCAAAACATATTCCCTCACTGAGTGCTTAAAAAGCAAAGACAGACAAAGAAGAATACGATTATGTCCATTCTGCACGGAGGAACCAGGGAGATCAGCAGAGATTATGTGAACTACCCAAGAGCATTGAAGAGGGTCTGAGAAACATGGGCAGAGTCTCTAGCCCAGTGGTTCAGTCATGCTATTTCTTCCTTAGTAGTTAGACTTTCTCATCAGGCTTGAGAGCCTTTCCCTAGCCTCATGACCCCAGTAAAGATGTCACTGTGGGTGTTTGCAGTTGGACTGAAAAATCATCCTCTTTCTGGTTTTCAGATGGGGAGCAAGTACTGTCTAATGGTTTATGTATTAGGAGGATATTCTCATTTTCCACATGCTGTCTGGCTCTGGTTGCTGTTATGAGATGTTTAGAGAATGCTTTCTGGAATAAAAAGAAAAAAAAAATCAGAGGGGGCCAAAGCTGATGATAAGTTAGACCCAGTGTGATGTATTGCTTTTCCTCAATGTTTGCAATGGCAAGGAAACAACAAGTTACATGAGACTCTGCCTTACAGACCTTTGGCCAAAAGTCTGAGAGCTACAATTTGTTCTGCAGGGAGATGGAGCTGGGAGATGAGTACAAGAGCAGCCCCTGTAGACAAGCCGTGAGATCCATGTGTGACTTGTCTTGGTATTTGCAGTTAAATGATTATTAGTTAGGAATTATGGCTTCAGTATGCAAAATCCCTTGGCCTATGCAGAAAAAAGTGGCTAAAGATCAAACAGATGAGGAGCTGGGTTAGGAGTGCACACTCAGCCCATGTGTAACTGTCAGCAGCAGACTATTCCTGGAGCTGGGTACCCACTCGGTACCCACGGCAGCTTCATCTTTTTCTTGGCAAGATCAAGCAGGCATCTTGGCTGAATAGACAGAATGGAATAGCCTGTGTGCTCTCTGCATTTCACAGGAGGAGAAAAACCTTGGACTACCTTCTTTTCTGTTCCTTTTGTTTAATAATTTATTTTTATTACCACCTTTCTTTGTACGCTTAGACTTGAATAGCTATTGCTTGGGGTAGGTGAACTAATGGTCTAATAGGTCAGAGGATCAGAGACCCTCTGGAGGGCTAAGACCACCCACCCCTCTCCTTTCAGATTTATTTTGAAAAGATATATTCCTTCAGGTTTTGGAAGGTTGTTTTCACAACTCTCAAAGCCAGGAAGATCCTCCTTTGATTGACATGGATGACATTAAAACTCCATTGAAAAATGTGCAACGTTCAAATACTTTTCCTGTTAAATCTGATATGTGCTGAACTTATTAATTTCAGTGTGATAATATAAATAGATAAATGATGAAAATGTTCCTTGCCACACGCATGTAAGGATGTTCAAAGTGCTATGCAAGCTTAACTCAAATCCCAGGTAGCCAAATTCCTGGTATTTGAGGTGGAACAGATTCAGTCTCATTTTGTACTCTAGATTTAGCTCAAACAATATTAGGTACCTGCCTGTGGTACCTAATGGGAGCTTAGGCCCTGGAGAGAGAAGGATAGATCTAAAGTTAATCTGTCCTGTTATGTAGTGGTGCATTGTGTATCTCTGTATTGACTTCGTAGCAGATCTCTTGAAGTGTCCATCATAAGATATGAATAACATTCTTGTGATTGACTTTCCAAACTGCAACCTTGGAAATTCAGACAATTTGCTCTTCACCTATGGAGGCAGGACTGGAGCCTCATAGATTTTGACTCTTCTTTTACCTCACATGATGCTTCACATTCAAAAGAAAACTTAAATCTCTCAGAATCCAATGCTTTACAAACGTTCTACCTGCTTCAAGGGGACATCATTTTGATGGAGAGGAAACAATGTGTTCAGCTGTAAAGAACAATGGAAAAGAAACAGTGGCTTTGAGATGAAAATGTAGGACTGAGTTTTCAGATTCTTGATTTATATGATCAGTCACACCCACACATCAGAAAAAGACCTCTACCTGCTTGCTTCCCTCTGAATGAATTAAACCTCAAGTCCCAAATATTCAGCACTGAGAGACTAGGTTCATAGTCCCTCTCCAGACATACAGCTTCTTTGGGAGGGCAGCAGTCTGGCTGCATTTAGCCTTACTCATGTCCACTTGTTTCATTTATAAAGGTAGAACTGTTTTGGTGGTTTTGAGGCTTTACCTAACTACTTTTATATTTGCAGTTGTCAGCAAATGCAATTTTCTGCCAGAACCACTCATTTACAGGAGCAACTTTAGGTGTAAGAGAAACACATGAAATGCTGAGATCATTCATGGGGGTAGGCTTTACTCCAGTGTGTATGTAGGAATTTTTAATGGAAACAGGCAAACAAATGTGGTGTGAAATTGTTGCTTTCAAGTATTCATTGAGGTATCAGAGGATCACAGCAGCTTTGCTCCTGCAACACTCACAGTCTCTTCCCTGACTCCCACTGGAGGACAGCAGATTACTTTTGTTGTCTTCAGTGAAGCATCAGATTTGCCACTTGTTCACCAGCAACTAAAAGAGGGAAATCTGAGGATACCTCCTGCTGCTCTCCCCTTTCTGGACAATTTGGCAAGTAGCTGCTAACTCTCTTCCCACACCTCCTGTGGAGCTGGGTACAGCAGTGATGAGGATCTTGCTTTCCTCTCCACAGAGACAGCAGGTTAATTCTGAGTGCAGAAAGGAAAAAGGTTGTTAGCAAACTCAGAAATGGTTGGGAATTCAGACTCTGGGAATAGAGAACTGGAAAAGCAAGAAGGGAAATGTCTTGAAGTTCCACACTGAACAATAAACATCACTGCTTGATATAAATCACTTGGTTATAGCATCCTATTATATTGTATTTTATACCTTTTTTAGATAGACACTATTACTCATAAAGTAAATAATAGGATCTTTTTTTAAGAGCTGAGATCATGCCTAGAAATAAGTCCAAACATGACTAGACATTGTAATTTATTGTTGTTCAAGGTCTTTGCTAGCCAACAGCTGTACTGAAGTAGAAAGGTGTTTACAGAAGATGGCTTAGGTTGTTTCTAATGAAACTGGGGTGTCTGCAATGCCACTGAATTTGAGGGTAAGGACATTCTCCTTTCTTTCAAGAGAGTCCTTTAGTCCATGTGAGGGCTTTCCAAGGTGAGCCATCAGCTGGAGAACATGACTTATTTTTTCAGCTGTATTTTGTGAAAGAAAGAACCTGGTAACTAACTTTCTGGACCTGGAGGCCTTTCAGCACACAGGATCCCCACTGCAGACAGCACCCCTCAGGCTTACTTAACCCTAAGCACAGTTGAGGTTTGGATCATTTGTATGCCACTGAAATGCTTTTGTGGTACACGGTAGTGGAGTGCTTTAAAATCATGTAGACCTCCTTGTTCCCCCTGCCCAGCACTGATGGGTTTGGAACCAAACTAGACTTGTGTGTGCCCAGCCAGGGGATGGGAGCTGATCCAGCACTGGGTCTAGAGCGCTTCTAACTCAGGTCTGGCTTTTCCAAGACTTTTTTTATCATCATCATGCCTAATTATATGCATGAGAAATAACTATTTCTCGAAGTGCATTGCTTTCCCCCACTGTGGAAATGCCACCACAATTATTTTGCTTATTAGATTTTGTACCCACTGCAATTATCCTTCACAGAAAAAGGTGTACTGAACATAGAAAATATTATTTTCCTCTCCTGAGTGTTTAGGATAACAATCTAAGCATTGACCGTTGTGTACTTGGGTATTATTTTCCTTTCCTGCTTATAGTCCCTTCTCATGTTTCTCCATCATTTTAGGCCCCTAATAGGGATAGGATGAACCCATTGATGTCGGCACATGGAGGCCTGCTAGTAGCATGCCTTTGGTTTTAGTCTCCTAGCAGCAGCCATTCATGTTATGTGGGCTTTCTTTTTTGGGCATTGCCCACCCCTGAAACTGACTTCAGGCATTTTTCACTGCCTGTTCTGCATGAATAGCCACAGGCCTCTTGCCAATTGTCCTCCCTTCTTGAAAGCCAGCCTCAGCCAAAGGCCTTTTCAAGTGTGATCCCAGAGTGCCACACAGGCTTTCAGGGTATTGTTGTTGAGATGAGGGCCCTGCACTGGAAAGTGGGGTCAGAAGAGAAAGCACAATAAGGGGTGATGGAGGCTTCATGCAGTCCTCAGATGCTGGCCTGTTTATTAATTTACAAAACTAATGTCACTGTCTTTAGAGAAGAGATTGAGTGAAAAAGATGCCCTTTGAAGAGAAGAACTGCTTTTGATGCATTACCAAAACATTGCTCCCCTTATTAAATTGATTTTATGGAAACAAGTACAGCTAATAAAAGTTCAGAAGCACCAATAAAATATTGAAGGTCTGGAGCATTTTTTTTTTCCCTCATCCGCTCAGACACAATTCAAGTTAATGGGTTTTATAACTTGTCCTTGGGCAAAAAAAAAAATCCTTAAATCTAATGGGTGCAAATATCTGGTCTCCCTTATGCATGTCACACAAGCTATTAGTCAAGACAGTACAATAGGGCAAACCCTTTAACACAGCTCTTCCTCATACATAACGTAATGAAATATTCAAGCAGAATTTCTTTATCTTTCAGTGCTTGAGGTGGAACTAAAAGGGTAGGGTCCATGAATCTTGAATATGATATCCACAAGTGGTTTGGCTTGTGAAAAGATTCCAAGCTGGGCTCAGAATGTTGCTCCTGCAGGCACTGTTGATGCAGATGTAGGCAGTTCTCTGATTTGCTGGGTTCTGTGGCATGAGATGCAGTCCTGTTGTCTAGTGGAGTGTGAGGTTTGCATTAGAGGTTTCAATGTAAAAGCAACCTTGGGAACAAATGCGGCTCTTTGACTTCCTTCTTTCCCATACCCAGTCAAAAGAGAGGCTTCTTCTACCCCTTCACAGGCATGTGTGGTGGTTTGATTTTGGTGACCACCTGCCACTCCAAGCTGAGAACTCCTTCCCATTGCTCTCCTACCTCTTAAACAAGAAGGTAGAGATGCTGCTCTCTGCAGCTCAGATGGGCTCTCAAGGCAGTGGGTCACACCAAGGTGAATCGTATTTCTCCTATTGACCTAGGAAACCAAACCAGAACAAGTGTCTTTCTCCACAGACAGCTTATCATTTCCACAAGTGGTTGTTGTCACGAGCCACCAGAGATAAAGTGATGATTATTGTTGTGGACACTACTTAGAATTCAATTTAGGGACTTTGGATGCCACAAGTATGAAACTCTCCAGCTGGAACTAGAGCCAAGTGTTGTTAAGCTTGTATCCTTTGTAAGCTGGAGGCAGAAGGAAGACATTCCAGTCTGACCAGTGGGTTACAGATGCAAGATTAGGAGTCAGTTTTTAACATGTGGCCATAAATGTGTGATTGAATTTTAAGTGCTTTCAATTAACGTAGATCAAAAGAGACTTTTGTAGTTGGACAGACTTTCAAAAGTCCCAGACTTCAAGCATAAATCTATCCAGTCTTCCTTTGTTTTCCATAACTTGTCTTGCCATGTTTGTTAATTACGGAAGGCATTTAGGACTTGCTCTGTCTCATCCAGTTTCTTCTCTTTAACACTCCAGCGGTGAAGTCAGCACTTTTACAATCCACTGCCTTGAACCTTGAAACTCATTTATGGCCAGCAAGTGCGTGTAAATTGTTCATGGTAACATTTTAAGTTTACTCTGTGCTCAAAGCAATGGAGATTGATCCCTGGAACAAAACCAGTCATAACCTATTCATCTTCCTAGTAGCAGAAAATAATTTGAAGGATTGTTACCACTTCTTTAAAAGATAACACAAGAAAAATAGGGGTTTGATGAGGAAAGCCCTTACCTGAAAGCAAATACCAGAACATCACCCAATGTGATAATCATTGTTAGCTTCTATTTGTATGTGTGTTTCAGTTTTCAGATTCCCTACAAATTTTTTTGTTGTTGTTTGAGGAAGACTTAGTATAGTTTCAGGCACAGAGTTCAGCAAAGAATGAGAAGACTGGTTAGCAAGTTCTTCTGGGATTTGTTTCTTTCTTTGAATAGTTTTGTACTTGCAAATACCTGCTGTGAAGACACTGCATACCTCACTAAAAAGGTGTGAAGGGCTTTTGCATGCATCGTCCTCCAATTAAAATTGCCTTGTTTGAACGTGGGCCCTTGCATTGTTTTAGAAGTCAGGTTATTCAGCCTCTTACAGTGCTTGCACTATTAGTGGTTTCAAGATCAAGGTAGATAAACAGGTGAGATATCTTTGTATAACTTCTGATGCCTTTCTTCTCTTATTAATAAAGAACATAAAAGTAAAGCTGAAACTGCTGCAGATAAGGCTGAAAGCCATCAACCTAAAGCTGTTAAGTGAAACACAGCATCTTTGCTAAAAAGCATCCCTCGAGTGCAGTAATCAGCATGGAACAGCTCTGCAGCCTGTGGTGAGAAATTCAGTTTGGGACTTGCCTGTACAAGACCTGTTTATTTTGGCTTTTGGTAGAGGAGGTGATTTGTCCTCTGTGTATAAACAACCACAGATAATAGGATGTCAATAGACGTATTTCAATATTTACCTTCTAAAAATTAATCAGATTAACCACAGTAAAAATACTGAGATAGAAACATGGCAAGTGCTGGTAGGCTTCTTAGGAATTGTTTTCTTTTTCCTTCCTTATGAGCAGCAACAGGTGCTTAGAGTACCCTGGAAAGCTGCTCTGGCAAACTTGGCACACTCAAGGCATGAATAAATGCAGTTGTGACCAGGTCAAGAAAATCCCCAGTGTGGGGAGAGGTTTAGTGATGCCTAGAGGCACAAATGGATGAAAAAAAAAAAAAAAAAAAAAAAAAAAGGTGTCTGATAAAGATAGGTACATGAGTAATTCTCAGTAGTTCCTCAGCATTTTGTTCAGGTAAGAAGCTAAATAGATTATCCAAAGCTCTCTGGATCTCAGTGAGGTAAAGCAAGCAGCAATTTTATTACATCAAGGTTTCCGGTGAGGTTTCAAACTTCTGCTTCTGGTCTGTGGAAAAACAACCAGCTGAAAGAGAAGTTGAAAGAATTCAATACATCCTTTCAAAGGGAAGTTAATGTATCATGCTTTATAGTTAACTGAGGTTTGGCTGGGTTAGCTTTGGGCTTAGCTGTGATTTTGGACCATCTTATGCTTATTGTAAACCATTTTTTGCTGGAGTTTTTTAAATGTACCTGGGCAATATCTATATCAGATTCCACAATGCATTGAATGAGGATAGCAATGCAAATTTCCACATCCTTTCCTTTTCACTCTGTTTGGAGCTCTCTTTCTTCCTTTACAACCATTTGTCAACTGAAGGACAAAGGAAAGGAGAGAATGAGGAAGTAAAAATAAATACTTAGGGGGAAAAAATAAACAAACGTGCCTTCATTAATCAGACCCTGTTTGGTTTTTGCTCCACAAAATAGATAAACTGCCTGAGAAAATTTAGGTTAAATGAAGAGCAGTGACAGTGTCATAACTGTGGGCAGAGACTCCAAACAACATGGTCAAGCTGGGAGGAAAAGACATTGGTCATGTTTTGCAGAGGAAAGGACATGGTATTGCTGAGTTAGGTTTTGGAGACCAGATCAAATCCTTCTGCAGCATTCTTCAAGAGTGCTGCTTTTGTTAATTTAAAGCTTTGCTATTTTATCCTTGAGATAGCAACCATCACATCTCTTGTGAATGGGGAACAGCCAGATCCTATCACACTGCATAGGACTCAATCTTGCTGCAGATAGGAAGGATTTGTTAGATAATCTGCCAAAGGTTTGCAATGCCTTAAACTGCCTGTAGCATTTGTCTGTCTTTCTGTCTTTTTTGAGTGTTTTTAGAATGACTTCACACTTTAGCACCTGACTTTTGGAAAGGCTTCACTTCATCAGAAAGTTATGGAGGTAGTTGGATTTTTGAAGGAAAATCTTGCTCTGTATCTTCCAGTGGAAGGTCATGGGTATAGAAAACCTGACTTATTACAGCTGTGAAGATTTTAAAGCATTGAAATCTTCACCTCAATGGCTTAGAGCCTGGGAGGGGAAAAAAAAAAATCTTAATTTTGCTTTTGTGTCCCTTTAATGTGCATCCCTGTTTCTACTTCTGAGATGCAGCTACTGAGTCCTGCTTGCTGTATGCATGCTGAAGGAGCTTCTGAGGATGGGCAGAGTTTTGTTACATCAGAATCCTGTGTGCATGAATTGATTTCTCTTGTCATTGCTTGAAATCCCAACAGAAAAGCTTCTTCATCTCAAAGAGACTTTTTATCTGGGTTCTTTTGGGTTTGTTTTTTTCCCTTTTGCAGAGTATTCTGAAATGAGCAGAAGATCCATGGGAATGGAAGTGTTCTGAAGGAGGTAGGCATGGTTTTAATTAATCTTCAGCTTTAGCAGAGTGAAAATATTTCACAAAATACCACATTAATTTTGACAGGATTTGGGTCTGAACAAGTCGAAATAGAGTTACCTGACAAGAAAACTTGTAGGAATTTTTAAGATAAGACAAATTCATTTTGAAAATGCTTGGGTTATTTTTTTTTTTAATTGCAAACAAAATCAGCGTCAGGGGTTCAGAATTAGTGTAGAAGCAAATTTGTCATTCCCTGGTTATTTCTTTGCCAAGCGATAAACACAGAAAGCAAAGGATCCATCTGATTCTCTTGGTGTTATTGCTGTCTTCCTGGTTCTTCCACTTTGGAAGTGTGACTGATCCACAAAGCTTTAAATGGCAATAAAGTGTTAGGAATAGGATTTCTGTGTGGTCCCTGTGCCAGCACCAGAGAAAAGATCCAATCCAGCTAATCTGTTCAAGTTTAATGAATGTCCTGCTGACTTTAGGGGAGCTGCCTGGCTGCCCTCTGAGGCTTTAAAAATCTCCTCCTCTTTTTGCAGAATTTTGTCAGGAAGCCAGATTGAGTGAGCCCAGATAGAAAATGCCATTGCTGTTCCTACAGGTTTCCACAAGACATCTGACCCCTCCCCTCCCTTTCTTTTTTCTTTTTATACCTCTCTGGAATGCAGATATTTTGGTTAATTTTCTCCAGCTGTCACAGAGTCTCACAGGAAAATGACCTCGCAGAGTGACCACTTCCCCTACTCTTTGACTTAAGCAGATTTTTTTTTTCTTTCTGAGCTTTCACCACATCATCCATGTTGCTGTTTGGTGTCTTTCATGAGTCAGGAGAAAAAAAAAAGGGGGGGGGGCAGAAAAAAATTTCTATCCTTTAGGAAAAAAAATAAAATCAAAGGAACTAAATCAGAAAATCAGTTTGGATTGGTTTTATCAATTTCCATTGCTGTTTCAGAGCAGTTAATGTTGCAGAAAGCTAACACTAAAGAGTCTCAGAGGTGTTAGTGTTTGGATATCCTCTTTATAAGAATGTTTTTCAACTTGCAATTAGTTGATTCATTTAGGAGCGACAGCAGTCTCAGCAAATTTAAGAATCGGGCTCCTTTTATTCTTTTGTTCTTTTAAATATGTTATCCAGAGGGGAAAATTTTATTGCAGAAACTGTGTTTCAAGTTTAGTTTTCTGAACTAGCACTATGGAAAAAGTCAAGGAAATGCTATATGATAAATATCTCTGGCTTATGAAATATGGAAATGAGATGCATGCAGCTCTAAAGCTAATAGTTCTATTAAGCGCCGTGGTAAAAATAAGGACATTTGTAAGAAGAAAACAGCAATGTGTTTTTTGTTGCCTTCCCTTACTGCTGCCTGAAATAAATGTTTGATCCTGGTTTCTTCCTTTAAGGAAGTTGAAATCAATGGGCTAATGAAGGGTGTAATGTTAAGCATGTGCATCGGTCTTTGAAGAATTAGGGCCTCCCAGTTCCTCATCAAGGTACTTAGGGAGCCCCCCTGCATTTTCATTCTCAAAGTCAAGTTCTGACTCTCTCAAAATCTGGACTGAAGTTTTAGTTTGTGCATCTCTCACCTCAGCCTTCCTGTAGTACCTTTTGGTAAGCCCCACTTTTCTCTCCCCAGTTAGCATGGTTAATAAGGCTTGTAGAAATATCTCTTCCCCACTGGTGTGCTGTGCTGCCTGACCTTTTTGTACTCCGAGTTTGCCTTGTTTTCTGCTCTGAGTTCAAAGGATCTGAACGAGAAGAGAAAGATAGAGGCTCTAAGGAGACTGCAGTCTTCACTGCAGCAGCGAATGCCATTGCGGTGATCTCTCTAAAGCCTGTTTCCATCTGTTGTGTCTGAGAGAAAGTACTGCACTCCCCTGCTGTTTGCAAGTGATACAGAGCAGTTCCACTCTGTAATAGCTCTTGGTGTTCTCTAGATACGTTTTGAATGAGTATCCCAAAACCTTGGCATTGCTATACCAGCTTGGGAAGTTTCCTCCAAGAAATTTTAATGCATATGTTCTTTCTTTTTTAAGTTTCTGTATTAAGACTGTTCAAGATGAGCAGGTTGTAGCTGTGGTTCACTTCTTCTAATCTTCCAAAACCAGTGTCACTAAAGGTTTCTGTAACTTGGACTGCGTAGATTGTAGGGATTGATTACTTGGTGCCAGCCCCCAAGTGATTTAGGCATTTTAGAAATTAAAGAAGGATTTTCACAGTAAGTGGTGTCAAGTAGGTTATCTGGTATAAATATATGCCTAATAAAGTCAAGTTCTTTGAATGGTTTGGGTTGGAAGGGATCTTAAAAATGATCCAGTTCCAACCCCCTTGCAAAAGGCAGAGACACCTTCCACTAGACCAGGTCCATGCCCTGTTCCACTTGCATTACACAGGGTGGAAAAGAGTGCTGGTGGTAAAAACATTGATAAGCTGGTTAATAGATGTAATAACTGTTTTCTTGGGATTAGAATCTGTGAGGTATTGTGGCTCAGTTACTTTGCTTCACCTCTCAGAGAGGCACCCAATCTCCAAGCTACTGAATTTTTAAAGATTGGTCAATATAAAAACAAATGGTCCTAGAAAATTGTCTAAGCTAGAAGGTGAATATTTTACCTCTTGTGCTGGTGAAATGAAAATAGGTTGTTTGTAGCTGCTGTATACATAGATTACATAAACATCTTCCTGTTAACTTAGATGGGTTCAAACTCCAGAAATTCTAGGAGGAGAAGAGGGGAGGAAGGAGAGAATAAATCCCATATTCCAGCTGATACGTGTTTCCTCAGATGTATCTGTTTCAGGAAAAGACTTCAGCATGTGTTTAGCTTTAAGCATGTGTTCAGGTCTCACTGGGTTTAAACATGCACTGATGGAGGATGCTTTCCCAAATAGAAGCAATATGTTTTCTCAGTGAAGTCAACTTGATTTGCCAGCTACTTCCCTGCTTTACAGAGAGTTTATTTCAACAGGCATCTGTAAAGAAAAGGGGAGCTGAGGTCTTTAGAGCAGCTCCCACCTCCAAAATGGATTTTGTTCTTTGTGATATGAAGCGTGGTTCTTTCAGTGCCAAAGCTCTTTCCTATCAAAATAAACACAACATAGTTTAAAGGGGCTGCAGTCATCTTTTGTAGTCTATGGGAAAACAATAAAACCTCTTGCAATTGAATTTTCTGTACTATCCGTTTCCCCCCTGACTTTGCCATCTGACTGCTGTCTCTAAAGACCAAGTGGTTTTGGCTGCACAAATGCAAGAGGAGTTGCCTTATTAGGAAGGGGGAGACTAAAAGGTGTTGAGAGTGGCTAGGTCATGTTCTTGCCAGTCCTCCTGTATTTAGACTCCTTTCAGCTTAGCTTTGGGTGACAAACTGCACAGCTGTAATGCCTTACATTTACCAGCCTGCATGTATGAAAGATGTGTAATGTTAACTAAGCCCTTTCCCGTCCCTCATGGAAGACCACCCTGCCTGCAAGATCTCCAGAGGAAAACACGGCATGTCCTGATCAGAAACTGCCTTTGTTGGCAGAAATACAGTATGTTGCATTAACCAAACCAGCATTTTTTCAAACATTTTTGATGGTGGCTGCTTTTTATTTAAATATTCATTTTGCTCGTGTAAACGGATCTTGTTTGGTCTTTGCATCCCGACATCACAGGACTATCTGAAAGCCTTGTTTACATTTAGCAGTGGAAATTGTTTCAAGCCTTGCAGAAAACCTTCAAAACCTGATAGGCTCAGGGCAGAAAAAGGACTGGGTTTTCCTCAGCAGCCCCCGAGACAGGAATTTTCTCTGGGATGACCTTTCTGGTGATGAAAGTTACTTAATCTTTCCTCCCCACTGACACTGCAGCTTTTCTACTGGGCAGGAGCAAAAGTCACTCTCAAAACTTGTTCTGCTTCTCTAACATCAGCTTCTCAGTGCCTTTACTTGTTGCTGTGTATTTTCCAGCTCCTCAGCTGTGAGTTTGTCAAGACATCCCTTGTTTTCCGAGCAGTATCAAACGCAGCCCCCAAAGCTGCAACCACCACAGCAATAGCATTAACCATATTGTGCTGAGCACAGCCATTTACTTGCTAGTTGCGAGCACAACCATGGCAACATCATTTTGACTTTAATTATATGGGTAAAGGGAAAGCTTGGGATAATTGACTCCAGGGGAGTCACTTTAAATTCACAGGGGCACGAGAAGTTGGTCCCAGAGAAACTCGGACTGGTACCACCAATATGGGCTGAGGACATAACAAACATCTCCAGAGGTCCCTTCCAACCCTGAACATCCTCTGAGCCTGTGATCCCTAAATCCCATCCTTCCCTTTCCTCCTCAAACTATGGCTATGAAGCTCCAAGTGTTAGGCTGGATACGTCAGCACAGCATGAAGACACTGTCTAGACAGTGTCCTTGAGCTTGTAAGGTGCAAGACTTGTAGAACTAACCCTTCTGTCCTTAACACTGTCTCAGCAGAGTCATTTCACTCAAGACAATTCCTGATTTACCACAGAATAACCCTAGGGACACTTGGCTAATCTCAAGATGTTTCCTAGGCTAGGAAACCACAGCTTGAGTCAGTGTCTTCTGACAAGTCGTTTACCAGTCAGAAAGGTCTGAACTGTAAGGTTATTGGGCACAATGAGCTGCTGCATTGCTGTGTTCCAATTTTCCTAAGTGTGAGATGGTTGTAATTAGGTTAATTTACCTGTTTTGGATACTGTGACGAGTAAATTGCAGGAGGGTTTATATGTGGGTGTCCAATGTGTGGTTCTAGGTGTGAAGTCTCTAGGTTTAGGCTGGCTTTTTTTTTTTTTTTGTGGGTCCCAAACTCAGTGTCTGCCTTTCCCTTATCAGTTCTTTGTTTCAGAGCTCATGACCATCCTACATCAAAATCTTCACCTTTTTTTTTAATGCATGTGTCTATCACCTTTCCCACTCAGACTGCAGTGAGAAGCAGCACTTCCATCACTCTAAGCCAAATACTTTTCTGCAAGGAAGGCAAATACTACTCTCTGCATTTTGCAGATGGACAATCTGAGCAGAGAGGTTAACCAGCAGAGAGATAACAAGCATGGGAACAATGAGTATGGGCAGACATTCCAGGCCTCTGACCACCCTGCAAACTCAGCTAGCAGCTAAATGCCACATCCATGTGCACCTAGCAGTGTATGCTTCCCTGTGTACCTCCTGTGATGTGATGTGTGTCCTCGCCAGGCCAGGTGCAGATGGCATCATGTTATGGAGCTTTAATAGAGCGTATTTTCCACTTTGCCACTAGTCCACTCAGTGTCTGTGGAATAATCACCCAAATTTTCTTTCTTCTTGTATGTCATCTCCCACTCTTCCTGTGAGATTCAGGACCAGTTTCTAGGCAAAGAGAAGGCAGTTGGCATCTTCACTTTATTCTACCATCAACTTTTGCCTTCAGTAGGAATGGAAGGACCAAGTTCTGCCAAGTTTCTTAATTTTCTGGTCTGTGAGGCCTTTTTTTTTTTTTTTTTTTTTTTTTTCCCCTCTCATGATGACAGTGATTTTCAGAGAGCCTTATGGGTCACCTTCATGCCTTTCTGTGTGCAGAATCCAAGGGGTTTCTTCCATTTTGAAAACACCTCCATGTATTTATTTAATCTGCTTCCTGTGGTAATGTCATCTACCAATGAAGCCAAAGAGAGAGAGCCAGTACTGGAATGGCTTTCACTCATTTACTGCTGTTGAAAAATAAGAGGAATATATCTTCATTAGCACAACGCAGGCTGTTAGGTCCTGTGCTTTCACCCTCCATAGGGCTTCCTGTTTCCTTGTGCTTTGATAAAATGGCTGATGCCCAGCTAAATTGCTGGGAAAGTTAGGAATAACATTAATTTAACAAGATAGTTAGATTAAAAATATGTTGTTGAGCTGGACGGCTGCTTTCGCTGCTTTAACTGCTTGGCATTCCTGGTGCTGGGTCTTGGTTTCTGTAGCCATGCAGCATATGAATCAGAGAACCCACCCTGTGCTTTGGCATAACTCTTAAAGCACTGACAGTTCCTCTTTCTTCAGCAGTAATTAAACAAGTAAAAACTGGTTACTTTGGTTAGCAGATATAAATGTGGAAAATATTCACAAATACATATCATTGGGCGTGTGTGTCTAAGGAATCTGGATGAGCTGTGGTTGGACTCTCCTTTCCCACATACTTACAACAAAGGTGCTTTATCCAACAAAGCAATCAAGCAATCTGGCCAAGGTCTTTTATTTCAGCTAATTCATGTTCTCTCTCTCTCTTTGTAAGGCTTGAAGGTTTGCTGATAGTGCAGTTCAGTGCAACCCTTAACAACAGGAGGCACTACTGGGGATGGAACTTAGCAAGAGGAAAAAATCAGTTAAGATGAGGAGGAGACAGCTTCATAGAACTAAGACCCACCTTGCCCCTGATTTTTGTTGCTCTGATTTGACTTCTCCAGTTAGCTCTGCAATTACAGAGTGGGCTAGCATGGCTCTTAGTGTGGAAACAATTGTAAGACTGAAAAGGTGCCTCCTGCCTCTTGTTAAAATAGGTTCTTCAGTAAATAACCAGTATAGCAGTGCACATGTGTTTGCCATGGAACTGGAGGCGTTCTGTGCTCTGACTGTGGAGGAGAACATATTTAGAAGCAGAGCTAAAATGAATGCAGACAAACCTTAACTGACTGTTTAAATAACCCCATCTTTGGGAGGAAGCCTGAGCTGATGACAAAGCAGTAGGGGTGTTTCCAGAGCAGTGTTTTTAGTTATGACTTCCTTGGAGGCTCCATTTACAGCAGAACAGATGCACTCCCTTTGCCTCAGTGACCCCTCTGTAAAATGGGAGTAATCAAACTGGACTTTATAAACATAGGAAGCCTTCATATGCTGATAGTTTATGATCACCTTCATACTCGTTCTAACAGTACAGGCTACAGAACTTCTTTGGATTAGCTCCTGTCAGAAGTAATGCAGATATTTAGGAAAACTATGCCATACTGCTGTTGACTTTTCTGCTAGAACACTGGAGAAGTTGACCCACATCTAAAATAGCAACATGAGCATAACCCTGAGCTAAAGCCAGGCAAGCTGGGGCCCCTTGTAACATAATTTTGCAGTCAGTACTGAGGTAAGGAAGAGACAGAGCCCAATACTTAATGGTCAAAATGCAGGCTCACCTTTTTAGTCTGGAGATGTTTCACTTCCAGTTCCAGGTGTTCCTTTAGCTGCTGCACTGATGAACTTCCCAGTGTATTGTTTCCCACGTTTGTTTTCTCCTAACCTTCTTTTTGCTAAGCTGATAATGCTGTTTCCTGATTTAGTATTTTTCAGTTTACCTTGTAGCTCTTCTCCCAGTGTTCATTTGCCAAAACTGTTGGTACAGCTTGCACAAGTTCTGGGGATCCTGCCCCCACCCCTGGGCAGGAGAAAAGCAATGAAAGTGGAGGATGAAGTTGTTCAGCACATTAGCAGGCTTCTGACCCAGTGATTCAAAAGGTTGTTGAAAGCATCAGGAGTTTGTGTTGAATTCAACAGGCTTTAGACCTGATAGTCCTAACCCAAGTAAGGACAGTTCTGATCCTATTTATTTCTAACCAAATCACGTCAGTTTATTCCTGTAGGCTATTTTATTTCTCTCAAATTACCCAATTCATATTCACCTCCTGCAGGGTTCTCTTTTCTCACTGCTGTTTATTAGACACAGAAGAGTTGCCTCCCCTCTAATTTACTCCTGTGGTACAACTTTGCTGAGCAGAGAGGAGAAATTCCTGCTTTCTACCAAAATAAGCAAAGGGAGAATTGGTGTCAGGTTCTAATTTTGGTGAGCAGTTTGCTGCTCTTTGCCTGGAATCATCCAGTGATACCACAACTGGGAGTTGTATTCACGCATCCAAATGCAACAAATATTTCTGGATTTGCATATTACTCTTTCCTGCTCCTTGGATTCAGGCTGGGAGGAAGAGGAAGGTTGTGAAGGAAAACGTATGCATGAATATTTTGGCAATCTATTGTGTTAGGAAGGAAACTGTGTTAAGAGCAGAGGAGTGATTCGTAGTGTTTTAGCTGAAAATGTTGTAGCTTTTCAACCTTGCCTCAGTGTGGTTGGGGTGCTTGCAGCAAATATGTTTCACACCAGATGTGGTCTCAAATGTACATGACTGAGAATTTTCCTGCACACAGTAACTGTCAGTTCTGGGAGCCCCAGGATCCCCAGGTTTCAAAAAGTCTGATCCTGTTGTAGCTGTTCTGCCCAAGGGGTGCCAGCAAAATGAACACAATGGCTGGGGAGGCTGCTGACCCCTAAAAATCTCAAGCTTCAAATAGTCTATAAAACATAGATGCCAGTGTTCTGCTTCCAGGCACTGAATAATGCCTTTTGTTCCCAAAGCACATGTCTTAGCATTAGGAGGAGCAGACACCACTAAAAGAGGTGATCTTCCATCGACCCCATGACATGCAAGCTCAGCAGATGCAGAAGGGCCCATAGGACATTTTCCTAATGTTTAATCTCAAAAGGCTGATCCATACTTTGGCTATGTTGTTAGAAAAGTAGAATGGGGCTTCTGATTCCAGCTCAGAAGTTTTAGGCTGTACCTTTAAAATTTTCCACAGGTCTTGAACAATAAGTGGTAGAATGTAAATATATCCCCATTGGGTGTAAAAAGGAAAATAATGATAAGTTCTAAACAATTCCTTTGGACAGATATCTGCCATAAGAATTAGTTTGGTAAACTTTCTCTCTCTTTTGGCTTCCTTGCTCTGGGAGACACTAACTTAGCTTCTGCTTGGCTTTGTCAACTTTGGCTGGGTTCTTTGTTTTGGCTATGTACTAAAAACCAGTTCTCTGCTCTTTCTCTTGTCCCTTTGTGTCTAGAGGGTTAAGGAGGGGAGCAGGGAAGGGAAAGCTATTAGCTCCTCTGTTTTGTTTCTTTTTGACCAAGGGGTTCTTGTGTGGTTTATAAATTGTGAATACCTGTAAATATTTGTAGATACTGTATATTTTGTACATATTCGCTGCATTTCATTGTAGATTGTGGTTTTGCTTATAAATACAGTTTCATTTGCTTCCAACTGAGCTGGTCTGGCAATTTAATGTTGAGGGGAACTGTCAACCCACTATATATGGTTTGCCTCTGTGAAGTCCCTGCAAGTGATCTGGGCCAGAGAGATGAATGAATTACGAGTTCTGTCATTTACCTGGTACCTTGCATGCACAGGATTCCTAGAAAGAACTGAAAGAAGTGAAAAAGAAAGGTTACTGTTGATGAGTTGAGTGTGGATATTCAGTTCTAGACAGAAGCTGAGCATACAGAAAAATTTTGAGTACATTAGTATCAGCAGGGTGTTTTGCCAAGAGTCTATTACTTTTGGAACTGAAGCTGGAATTGTACTTGAATGGGGAAATTATGAATGGGCAGCTCCAATGAGATCTGTTAAGGACTCTGTGTGGAACTACTGCTGCAAATACAGGGTTCGTTCTGTGTCTCTGGACACCTTAGTTAAATGTTTGTGATTCAAGAATTGAGGGAATAAAGGAGTATTATTTCATACTACTTAGAATATAAATACCACTGTTGCTCCCAGCAGCACTGAGAGAGTTCACAGCAGAGCCTCAATTAGCACCTCCTTTCCTAGTCTGTACCCACACTGCAGTAAGGCTGTGGCATTGCAATGTGCAATGCTTTTAGCTACCATGACTTTTGATAGCAGGAAAGCTGCAACACCTTGGGCTCTGGGTAAGCTACAGATTATACAACCTACCTGAAACCATTGGCAAATATTTGCCTGTTTGATAGCTGAGGCCTGTGGTACTCTGACCTCATTGCTTTCAGCACTCAGATCCAATTCCCAGCCAGCCTGGGATACCTACACGTGGAGCAGTCGTGTCTTGCTGTGAGCAGATCATCTGGAGACTTTGCTTTCTTCTGTGACAAGAATCAGGATTAAACCTAAATGTCAGCCTTTGCTGCCTAGGTCTCAAAGAGGTGAATTTATGCTGCTGGGTCTCTACAGAGTTAGAGATGGTAGGGTTTGCTCATGTCTGAATGTGATTTTGGGTAGCTAAGCAATTGACGTAATGTTGGTCGCAATATGTTGGCTGGTGAAGACCACAATCAAGTGTGCATGTCAGCTAATCACCATTAAACACTGATGAGGCCACGCTAAAACTGCACTTAGCTGACATGTGCTGAAAGCTATTTGTTCTTGTCTACACCAATTCACATTGCATTCAGCGTGGCACAATATAGATAAGCCCTTTGGGGAGAGTGTAGCTCTGGTCAGGTCTCAGTGTTCCCTGACTGGCCAACAGCTGCTTAGAGCAGTTTTTATAAAGGGACCACTTACCCATCCTTTGATGGAGAGATAAGCCACTGTAATGTAATTACAACCAAGGAGATGGGAGAGGGGAAAGAAAAAAAAATGCCAATCATGAAGGGGGTACATGGAGAGCCTCAGATTCCTTCTAACCTAAACATTGTGGCAAGGAAAGAAGTCTTAATTAGGAAACGTGTAGGCATAGAACAGGAGCCCATCCTAAATGAATTGGGGTGTGATGAGCATAAAGAAAATGCTTTTTAAAAAGATCTTTGACTCCCACTGAGTGCTTGTTTCTTAGACTTCCTTGCCTAATAATGCCAGCATTTAAATGGCCCCAACTCCCAAATTACAAGGCTTTGAAGTTAACACCTCATTGAGATATAGAGTTCATACGTTTGCTATTCCTATTCTTGGGCTAGAAACCGTTTTCTGCATGGCTAGCTTAATAGGGCAACAGAATATTAAGTTGTATAGGGATCGAGAAAGCTATTCACACAAAGGAAAGAGCTACAGACTTCATGTATTTGAACAGAACCTGACAATTAAGAGAAAAGAGCAAAAGTCTGGGAAGTGTCCTGAATCACATAATTGCATGATTTTTTTTTCCTACCTGTGAGATTTCCAGTGGCCAGGCACAGGCATGAGGGATTGGAGATTTGGACTGTGTTAGGGACTTGTAGCAGTAATTAAGAGATGAGAGGAGGTATTTTTCCTCCCTGCCAAAGTTTAAAGGCTTCAAAAAGTGTTCTGTCCTTGAGCGGGGTAAAAATCAAGGTGTTTGGGAATTTTTTTCATTTGAAAAGACAACAAAATGCTGGAAAATGATCTGGTATTGCTTGGAGCAGTTACTTAGGGGATGGGTAATCCAGGCTCGGGTCTGCCTGTGTTGGTTTTCAGCATTAGATGAACTCCTCAGCCACTTTAGAATCTTTTTCTTTTGGTTTTGACCCCAGCATATGGTAGAGCTCTGAAAAAGACATTTTCAAACAATTTCTTGTTGAATATCTACACCAGTAAAATGGCTTTTCTTTTATCTGTGTTTTTGGACACAGTAATTACCAGTTCTCTCTGCTTCTGGTAATATTCTGTGGCAGAATAATTAGCACCACCCCATCACAATTATTCTAAGTCATAGTTACCTGCAGCATAGAAAAGCCTAGAGCCTACAGTTACAGAGGGGGCCCTTTGGTGCCTATTGCCATGTGGTGGTTTTGTTACCCTGAAAAGTACATGACTGATTTAAATGGTGCCATGGAGAGAGCAAATGATGGGAGGCTCATTTTCACAGGTAGGAGACTGAGTGACAACAGAACTTGACCAAGACTATATAGGAAACTCTGCAGTGCTGGGATTAAACAGACTTAGCAGGGTGTCCCAGGCTTTGACCACAAGTAAAGCCACCTGTCTCCTCTAAGTATGCCTTACAGGGCAGAAATCAGGCATTGGAATGATTACAGAAGCTGAAAGGGTTTAGCAAAGATCCACTTGTTGCAGTGCTGTGGTGGGTTGAGAATACCCCTCCAAATAATTTGCAGAATTACCCCCAAGAACGAAAATTGCCAGACCAGCTCAGTTTGGATGGAAGCAAATGAAGCTCTATTTACGAGCAAACTACAATCTAGAAATATGAAATGCAATGAATATATACAAAATATACTCTATATGTACAATATTATATACGTACAATTTATAAATAACACAGACTCTGCAGTACCCCCCTGGATGGATCTGGGGGGCCTGTTCACTTCTTCCTCCACTGCCTCCCTCCTTCCTGTCACCTCACACAGTAGTCAAAAGAGAGATACCCTTGGCAAGGCTGCAAGAAGGGAGAGAGGGGAAAGTTGCAAGCAGAAGCAACAGGAAAAGGAGAGAGAAAGAACTGTTTATGCCTCTGCTCTATATTCCCATTAGCAATCCAATGAATTCTATAGACCTTAGCATTGTTTTCCTTTTGTATCCAATGGTAATTTATTTTACTTTGTCTTTGCAGGCAGTGACTAGGCTAAAGTTCCCCCTTCAAACTGTAACAAACTCCCATCTGAATAATGGCTTCTATGTTTTTCCCCTATTGTGTTCACGGTTTAGAAACTGCTAGCTGTAAAGTTCTCTGGTGTTTGGGATTCAGGAGAGTTCTTGTCCTTTACCTCCCTTTGACTAAGGCTAAGCTCATCATCCTTCAGTTTATTTCTCTGAATATAGGTAGAAGAACACCTATCTCCTCCAGGTTGCAGTTAATGAACCATTCCATCTTCATTCCTACCTGCTGTAATTGCTTCACATCTACAACACCATAAATATCATCATGACTCAGTCCAATGTTTATAGGCCTTTTTTTCCTATAGCAAAAGGAGCTGGCATCCATGTTTAAATTAGCAAGTATTATGGGTGTGCAACCAGAAGAATCTTCTGGAAAAAAAAAAAATCTTTTAAAATATTTTTTCTTTTTTTCTCCTTTTTTTCCTTATTTTATTTTTTTTTTTACTTCTTCCCCCCCCCCTTTTTTTTTTCTTTGTGTTTTTTTCTTTTCTTTTTCTTTTCTTTCCTTTTTTTTTCTTTTTTTTCTTTTTTTAAACTCTGTGAGCCCTCTTAGGGCTTGGAAAGCAGATTGAAGGCCATTTCATGTGTTTATATTAACTGGCTGCTAAGAATGAATCAGAGTTTCCGCACACATCCACTGAAGTGTTAATAGCAGCTGTTCGTTTCATAGCAAGTGATGGATTTAAAAATGGATGAATGGAGAAGAAAAACAGCCCCATTGCCCTGTGGTCCTGTATCCCAGTGACATGTTGTGCTGAGCAGTGAGAAATTTTTATGCATCTTCTTTAAAGAAGAAGCAACCTTTTGCACATGCAGAATTTCATTCCTTAACCACCATGTCCTTCTACCATGTAAAATCTCAATGATGATAATTCCTCTCAGAAACTAAAGGAATCCCATTTTTCTTAAGCTGTAGAGCAAAGTGGTGGTTTGACAGGGCTGGCAGCCCAGGTGTCTGAGTGCTCCATTCTCTCCATACATTGAAAATGTAGAGTGTCAAACTCCGTACTCAGCTGCAGCCTGACTTAAACTCCCAGTAGTCTTCATTTCCATGCACATGCTCCTCCCTTCAGCCCATAGCCCAGGGGGAAGCAGGAGATGTGCTTTGAGTAGTTGTATGTAGTCTTGTGGTGATGGCATTGATTTAGAGAGGGGAAAGCCTGGAGGTCCAGTCCCTATACCAAGAACTGGAAAAGAAATGATTGTTGGATAAAATGAAGAAATTCTCCCTCTGGAACAGATTGAGAGAGGCCAAAGATGTGATTTTGAACATCAGCTTGGACATATCTGTGGCAGGACTGATGAGCCTCTCAGCCTCCAACATGGCCTATGTCATGTGATGGGAATGGGCTCTGAACTGGTTCTGCCACTGGTGCCCAGTTTTTGCTATCTGCTGCTGTTGTAGTCATTGCTGTTCCTGCATGCAATGAGGCAGCTTCCCCCTTGGCAGGGACAGGAAAGCTGAAGAGTGACAGTGATGTGTTGGCACTGGAGACTGACCAAAATGCGATAAAAATAGAAGCTTTGGAGTCTTGCTCCAACATTTGTCTGCCTGAGTTTGAACAAACTTGAGTGAAAGGTGGGAATGATATCTGTGTTGCAGATCCTGTGTCAGAGGCAGAGGTTACCTCCTTCAGCAGCCAAGTTCTCCTTTCTCTAGCCCATCACATGCAGGTCCTGCTTTCATCTGCCCACATGCTGAGGCAATTTAACTCACTAATCTTGTGGAGAACTATATTTTGATGGATCAGGTTTTCACTGGGTTAGTGAAATGAGTCTCTCATTGTCTTGATTAGACAAGCTTTAGAGCTAACACCAGCAGCAGAGGGGAAGGACTGGAGTAAAAAGGGAAGTAAAGAGGAAGGAGCAAAGGGAGAATAATTGTCTCCTTTTGGCAGCAGGGATATTTTAGATTAGCTCAGCCATATCATCTAACTGGACTGTGAGAGTAAACTCTGCTCTGTTTTCTGTTATTGCTTGCTTTATGCTTTGTTTGTTTTGGTTTTTGATAGGAAGAAATGTAGCTGTATATATTTGGGAGAGGGTTTTGGGCAAACATCCTCATCAGACATCTGTTCAGTGCAGTTTGGATTGGGATTGCTAGACCCCCTCCCCTACCAAAATGTTGGATTTAAACTGCTTCCCTGTCTAGCACATCACATGAGCCAGCAGCCTCCTGGCTGTTTCAGGAGCACAGAGATGATTAATTCAGCCCAGGCACTGTGCAGGTCACTCTGCTTGTGGCTTCTTCCCACGGTGCCAGCTACTGCTCTCGGTCCCTGTGAAGAGTAGCTCTAGATCACAGAGAGAACTAGAGCAAAGCCAGGAATTGCATTCCCCTTTCCTGTGTTACAATCTGTTATCTTAATTATTATTTCAGTTCTTCCTGTACAGTGTGAGGGTCCCTCTCCCACTCTCCCAGATTTGTTGTGTTTCTTCTACGCATCAGCAACAGAGCAGAATCATCTGCAGCAACTCAGCTCTAGGGGAAAAGGGGAGGCAAAAGGTCTTGTAAGCATTCATTCAGATTTAAGAATAAGTTGTCTTCAGCTGTGCTGTGACCTCACTTGCATTGTCAGGAGAAGTGCCAGATGAGTTTAAAATCACACTACAGTGCCCTTCTTAAGTTCCCTTGTAAAGTTTTGGGGTGTTGTCTGGAACATTATTTTGCTCAGCAAAAGAATGGAAATAGACTAAAACAGTTGAGCATCAGAGCCCTTGTGTTCTGCAGCAAAAAAATAATTGCAGTTCTTGCTCTCTGTGTGAATATTGCATTTCCCTCATTCCAGCTCATTTCCCTGATGCCTGCCTTGTTTTGAGGAACCTAAGCTGAATTATAAATAGGCAGATTCTGATTTGTAATATTTTCATCAGAGGATCAGGCCCTGAAATGCTTTGCTTCTGAACTGTTAAGTCATAAATGTGGGAAGGAACCACCTAAAGGGGTAACCCAAATGTATGCTTCTAGCAGAGGGCTCCTGCCAGTTTTCCTGTCACCAAAGTTTGCTCTTTAGTCTTGATTTGAAACATTTAGAAATAAAAATGTCATCTGTTTTTATTTCTTAAAAGCTTCTCTGATGACAGCATGTAGCTTGCTTTCCACCTTAAACCACTCATCACATCTAACTTGCTTCAAGAACTTCTTGATCAGTGCTTCATCTGCTCTAAGGTAGCAGCAACAACCACCACAACCACCAACAAATAATGAGAAACCAACTAAGCCAAAGCACTGCAGGGACCTTACATGGGGTGGGTTTTATGAAGAGAATTAACATGAAAGAGGGTTCAGGTTGGGGGTAGAGGTCAGGGCAGATAAACTTCTGTGTGCTGATACATTTCCTTAAAGTGGAAGCACTTTAGAGAGTGAGGCTGTGGGAAGAAGCTGTCAGCAACAGGGTGGTCAGCAGTGTCAAGGGTGGTGGCCCGTGTTTTTTTTTCTCTTGTAGCCTTTCATCCTCCATCTGTCAAGCTCTAGGCAGACAGTGGATTTTTAACACAAACCTTCAACTTCTCAGGTCTAAAACACCTCTTTGGTCTTGGCATGATACAAAAATAGTAATAACTGTTGGAAAGCATGTTTAAAGGTGATGTCCTTGCTCAGGTCTCCTTAGGAGTTGGCAGCAGATTGCCATCTGGGCAGGGGTATGTGCCACAGGCTCCTGCCTGCTGCTGAAAGGGCAGCTCCATTTCCCTGCACAGCTGTTGGTGAGGGTAGAGGATGCTACACCTAGCTGTAATGTAGCACTGCAAGAGAAGGCAGTTGGTGAGGGAAAGACCTGGAGGCAGGCTCCCTGGTGGAGCATGCCTGGATGCAGGCTCCTTACTGGAGCACCTGCACACCCTGGCAGTGATCCCATGGCCTTACACCTCCCACTGACCTCAGTCCATGTGGTGTTGTGACCCCCTGCTGACTCCTTTGCCCAATGCAGACCACAGGGTACTGCCACAAGGACCAATGTCCCCAAGCAGGTGTGTGACTGAGCTTGGGCTAAGGACTTGGACAAGTCCAGACTTTCTTCAGGCTACACTGCATCCTAGAGCTTAGTTGGAGCTGACATCTTAACATGCCTTGTGTCATATAATTTCAGCATGAACAGGACTTGGCCCACACTCAAAATACACAGTGTTTAAGTGTTTAAATTAAGGCTTAACTGACTCAGATGCTGAACCTAGCTCTAGCCACTGTGTTGCTGTACTATTAAATGTTACAAACTGGAGCTCCTCCATTCATCTGCAAGTATTATTCCAGCACAACTGGCAGTAACTGAAGCATCCAAATGAGTATACAGGGTGAAATCCTAGTCCCAGCAAAATCAGTGGGAATTTTTGGAGCTCTAGGTTTCATCCAATCATCTCAGTTGAAGTCCTCCTTAGGAGAAACCTGTACATGCTCCTTCATTCATTCCCCAAAACAAACCCATCCTTTAAGTGTAGCAAGGCATAGTACTGAGACACTTGTAATAAGTGGAGCTCAGTTAAGAAAACGTGGTTTCTTAGACTGGAAATCTGACCTGGAGAAAAAAAAAATCCTCTTATATAAGTAACTCTGAGTATGGTGGGGATTGTCTTACTTCTTCATGTTTTTTGACGTTGCTGCTAGTTGCATTTGTGAGTTCTGCTTTTCTGTGGTTTAACAGAAAAGTTACCTGGCCTGCTTTATACCTGCTGGTGAATAAACTCAGGAGTAACAACTGAAAATCCAGATTGCTCTTGTGCCTGTGACAACATAGCTCAAGCAAGAAACGATAAAGCCTGAAGTCAAATTGGACAGGGTTAGCAAGGTCAGATCCAGAGATACATGCAAACATTTACAAATGTAATACTATGTGACACAAATGATCCAGACATTTAGCTTAGCTTGTTATGGATATTCAGCTCCAGATTAGTTGTAGAATCATAGAGTTGTCAGTGTTGGAAGGGACCTCAAGGATCATCCAGTTCCAACCCCCCTGCCATGGGCAGGGGCACCTCACACTAGATCAGGTTGCTCAGAGAAGATGAACTTGATTCCTAGGCATGGGTTGTGATTTATGTGGGGCAAATCTGGCAAAGATCAGGTTGCTCAGAGCCCCATCCAGCCTGGCCTCCAGGGATGGGCTTCTACCACTTCTTTGGGTAACCTGTTCCAGTGTCTCACCACCCTCATGGTGAAGAAATTCTTCCAAACATCCTGTCTGAATCTACTCATTTCTATTTTTGCTTCATTCCCCCCCAGTCTTATCACTACTTGGCATCCTCAAAAGTCCCTCCCCAGCTTTCTTGTAGCCCTCTTCAGGTAGTGGAAGGCCCCAATAAGGTCTCCTCAGAGCCTTCTGTTCTCCAGATTGAACACATTCGGGGGTGGATCAGAATTCCCATGGCAACAGGAAGTGTTTGGTTGTGTGGGGATTATTTCAGGCCATCAGCCTAGGAAGACATGGATGGGCACACGTGTACCAGCTTGCCCACACACAGACATCCACACACCTTCCTCCTCAAGGGGAGGAAGAGGAAGCTCCCTGCAAACCAGAGCAATTGCACTGCTAAAGGCTTTGGTGGTGAACATGGCCACGTGCAGCCTACTGCTGTCTACTGTGTGGATGCTGGGGAGCAGAATCTGGGAAACACAGGAAAAAAGAGTCCTAGCAGTGCACTTTAGTGCTCTCTGCAAGCTTGTAGGTACTAAGCTGCCTAATCACTACCGTATGGCTCATAAAAGAAGCAACCTGACACCAAGCACCAGCAGAGGTTGTTATTCCTCTGCTCTATCCTATCCCACTCCAAATGTTAGAACAATAAATACATTTACCTCTTGTTTAAGATCACTTAAAATAAGTTGTTTTAATTAAACTTCCTAGCAATCTATCTGCACTAAGTGATTAAGTGCCTCTTCTTTCAGTGAAAGGAGAAGGGATTATCACAAGACAAGGCTGATTGAATCATGGATAGAACTAGGAGTGGGTAAAGCTGCTGGGTTTTTGGTTTTTTATTTTCCACCAAAATTCATGTGAAAATACTAAAGTTTGAGTTTGTGTGATGGTATTCCCTCTCTAAATATTTCACCTTCTTTTCAGTCCTTCCTTCTCTCCCTGCTGCCCTGGAGTCCATGAAATAGTTATTTCCCTTAGGTTAAAGTTCAGCTTTGAATATCAACTTTAAAAGCTGCCCAAGAAGAGAGCTTTCTTTACTCAGGAGGCATCATTTGCAGCAAATAAACTTTAAAGATGGAAATGCAGCAGTTGTGTTGATCAACTACAGCTACCTAACATTGTATTTGAATTTGCAAAAAAAAAAAAAAAAATAATTGACTTCCTTGAGCAGTTGGTTCTTTGCAGTTTGGAGAATTGTTTGGGGGTGGTTGAGTGCTTCTTATGGGTGATTTTTTACATCATAACTTGGAATATCTTGTGTGTGAATTAAAAATCAGTAATTGTTCTTTCAAATTGAGCTGCTTCTGTTGCTCTCAGCTGAGGAATCACACCAGAGGGTTTATTGTCAGCCTTATCGCTTTCAGGTTGGAGAATAGTCCCAATAAAAGGCTCTTTTATCTTTTGTAGCATGTCTTGCAAGGGTAATAGCAGGATTTACCTTTTTCCTACATTCTATTTCCTTTTTAAGTTCCCATCTTTCCTCCCTTTCCTCCCACCCCAGTACCTGACATGATGGCTTGGACAGAAAACAAAACCTGAATCCTGGCCCAGCTCAGGCAGGCAAGCATCTAGATGTACTGCTCTGCTAATTTATTTGGATTCTTTATCTGCAACCTCCCTGCTGTTTTAGCACTGGGGTCTCTCCTGGGCAGAGGCAGGCAAGCATGCTGTGTGGTGGTTTTATTGTGATGTGGACAAATAATCATGAGGCACTAGCTGGAAGCTATTGGATGTCTTAGCTTGCAGTGGTGGGATTTAAAGTTAAACACATTAATGGTGTGCTGCCACCTCCTTTTATCTCCCCCACCAGCATGCTGTGGGCAAGTCAGGCAGGAGAGCACCTTGGGAGCTGATTGCTGCCATTTGCTTTTTATAACTCATCTTGACCTAGGAGTGAGAGGGAGGAAATGCAGACAAAATGTGGGAGCTGAGCTAAAGGTGAAGTGTCATCTCTCTTTTTCAATGTATCCTGTTAGCTGAGGGGTCCCTGTGTTGTGGTTAGGTTGAATGTCTGACTGGCTTGAGCAAAGGAAGAGAATGGTTCCTGGTGTCCTTCCACTGGACATTGAAGTGGGGAGTTTTGGCTCCCAGTTTCAAAGCTTTCTGAAGTGAGCAAGACACGGTGCCTGTCTCAAATACAACGCTTTTGTGCTCGTCCTAGTACCTGCCATTGCCAGTCACCAATGCCTGTGTGATCTCTTTCTGTGTCTTTCTGAGGCTATAAATAGGAAGAAAGAATGGTAATTGAATCTGAGGGACTTCTTACTCTGTGTCATCTCTGAATATATGAGAGTAGGAGAGAAGGATGGATGCCACTGCTCTGCTTGTCGTGTTTCAGCAGGGACTTCAGCAGTAGAGAGAATCAGCTCCTGACCAGCTAAAATTAAGAATAAATCTTATGAGGAGCAACTGAAGGAGCTTAGGCTGTTTAGTTTGAAAAAGAGAAGATCTTATTGCTGTCTACAGCTACTTGAAAAGGATGTTGTAGAGAGGCTGGTGTTGGTCTCTTCTTACAGGTAATTAGTGATAGAACAAGAGGGAATGGCCTCAGGCTGCCAATGGTTAGGTTTAGACTGGACATTAAGAAGCATTTTTTCATGGAAAGAGTAGTCAGGTATTGGAATGTGCTGCCCAGGGAGGTGGTTCAGTCACCATCCCTGGATGTGTTTAAAGGTCATTTGCATGTGGTGCTTGGGGATATGGTTTAAGGGTGAGCCTTGCAGAGTAAGGTCCTCAGTTGGATTTGGTGATCCTAAACGTTTTCCAACCTGAACATTTCTGTGAGTCTGTGAAAATGGAACTTGGGTTTGACAGATGATTGTGGTGATTCTGCCTTTTTAAAACTCAGTGAGAAGTTTGTTTACTGCATATAATTGTAGCAAAACCAGATGAGTCTTTTCAGGTTAGTTACAGGGCTATATGTTACTAGAATGTACTGCAGCATAAGAAACCCCTCATGAGACTCTGCCTTGCAAATAATGTTTGCATTTTTGCTAATTGGAAAGAATCAGCCTTTTGTTTTGCTCTGCAGATATGGTTTGATGATTTTAAAGGACAGGCATTCTAGAAGGGCTGTTTCACCAGCAGGCTGAATTAACAAAAGAAAAAAAAAAAAGGAAGAAAAGCACAAAAATTGTGTTCCCCAGACATGTTTTGCAGTTCAGCTGCCTAAAGTACATGTCATCTTCCAGCCCCATTCTCCTCTTGCAAATCCTAGTGGTTTTTATGAGGACAAGTTTCATTTTATTGCCTCATTTCCCTGTAAAGCCAACAAGTTAAAACAACAGGATTTAATTTTGGATTGACAGACCAGCTAAGAGAGAAATGCACCGTGTGGCCTGCTTTTATCTTTTTCCTTTCCCTTCTTCCTCCTGCTTCCCAGTCTCCCTGAGGTGCTCCGCTCTGCCACTCTGCAGTCCAGCTTATTGGCCTCAAAATCTTTGCAGGTGATTTATAGAACCCTATGGTTATTGTATGGCTAATGATTCATGGAACTTCATTAAATACCAAGTATGTGCCTGCTTACTGTCTGTGCACACTGCATATTAGAACCTTTGCACTCCCCCTTGCAAATTGCCCCCATTAAAGTCGCAGACAAAAGGTCCTCTCAGTAGCTTACATATTTTCCCACATGTGAGAGAGCAATTGGAAACTTCCTCTTGATAACTAAAAACTTTTGAATTAGAATTTATGAGAAGGGTCTTTTGGTCTCATTGCCTAAGGGCTGAAACAGATCCCAGTGTGTACAAGCGTCCCTTTGATGCATGGAGCTGCACAGGGTAACATTTTTTAACAGGATCAAAAAGCGTAATGCAGGGACAATGTGCGGAGGCCCCGGCTCTGCCACCAGCAGCCAGCCTCTCTGCTTTGCCAAGGCTAAAAATGTAAAACTGTGGCCAGTCTAGCAACAACATTTTATATTCTTCTTTTTTTTAATTTTTTTTTTTAATTGCAGTAAAGTCCTAGATAAAATAATGGCAGTCAGCGTTACAACTTCCTCTCTTTAATGTTCCTCTAAAAAATGCTTTGAAGCTGCTTTTACCTTTGGGAAAGCAGTATGTGTGTGTGAGAGGAAAACATATCAAAAAGAAAATAAGTGGGCAGGTCTTTAATTGGTAGAAATCAGCATGGCCCTGTTACAGGGTTTGGAATTTCTCAAAGTGTATGTACAGCTAAAAACTTTCTGTCGTTTCTCACCCTGTGCCAATGCAGTCCTGCTCACTTACTCAGTAGGAGTAGCCTGGTCTGAGTTTACTATGGACAAAACAGTTTTCAGTAAGACTTCTTTACAAAAGCAGCAAAAGTCTTCAACATGCATCTGACCCTCCTATCAGCAATATTTCAGCTGCACTATTCAGGAGCTTAAGAGAAGGCACAGTAAACAATCTGCCTGATCTAAAGTCTTTGCAAAAAGGTCTTGGAAACTAGAATTTGTCTCACCTAATAGTAAAAAGAAATTACTTGGTGTACTGATTTAGGTGCCCTAAAAATGGTCTTTTGTTGCATCCCTGTGCGTATCTACATGCAAGGGAGTGAACAGAGGACTAGCTTCATGTCACAGGGCCAAATCATCACAGGTTTATTACAGACTGGTCATGTTACATCAAACATGTTGATTGTGTTATTGCCATAAAGATGCCTTTGAGAAGGGCACTTTCTGTATTCACACTGGCAACATTTGTAAAATCTGCCCTGCTGATCAGGTCACACATCCAAGGTAAAAAGGGATGTTTTCACCAAGCAAAAAAGAACCAGATTGGAAATATTTAATCTGTCTTTAATACAGCATGCTGATTTCCTACTTGTTCTACAGCTGATCAGTTCCAATTTTTGTCCCTTTACACCATTTGTAGGTCTCACAAATGAGGAGAAGATTTAACCCCCGATTAACTTTTTTGTCTGTTAAGAGCCAAGTGAATTTTTCAAAAGTAATTTGGGTTGGTTTCGCTGTCATAAATGTTGTTCTCCCATAACATCCTGTCTGAGTGCTTGCAGCTCAGTGGTGATCTTTAGAGAGCACAGTAGATGGAATATAAGGAGCCCAGAGAAAGTGCCATCTAAAAGAGCAGAGTAACCCTCCACATGAATCAGAAATTGTAATGGAATTGGTAGTGGACAGTGAGAAACTTTTTTAGGGTGGGGAGGTCTCCTAATCTCTGCTTGTATGGTGCCAGCAAGATGGTGTCATCTAATTTAGATGTTGTTGTTTTCTCATGTTTTTTTATTATTACCTCTCACTAGACATTAATAGTTATTTATCCTATCACCTATTAGACACATTATATGTAATATCTACACTGTGCTGTCAGATCTCATCAGCTTACTCTGAGGGCTCTGTTTCATTAATCTGACCCTAACTTTGTCACATTTTGGATGTATTAAATTGTGATTCAACAGATTTGGTCTACTAACCTGAGAAAAAAAGATCCCTGTATTCCATTCTATTTCTATGGCAGAATGAAAGTTAATAATAGCAAAGTAAATATCTGGAATATTTGGTCCAGTTCTGAGCTCCTGCAGCTCAAGAAGGACTTCAGGGAACTGCTTGGAAGAGTCCAGCACAGAGCCACAAAGCTGCTGAAGGCAGTGGAACATCTCCCTCTGAGGACAGGCTGAGCGAGCTGGAGCTCTTTGGCTTGGAGCAGAAGAGCCTGAGGGGTGCCCTCATTCCTGGTGATAAAGATGTGCAGGGCAGTGTGGGGAGGATGGAGCCAGGCTCTGCTCAGGGACGTCCAATGACAGGACAAGGGGGGCAAGTGGAGCAGAGGCAGTCCCATGGGAACACAAGGAAAAGCTTTGCCATTGACAGAACTCTGGAGTAGGCTGCCCAGAGAGGTTGTGGAGACTACTCTGGAGACATTCAAAACCCACCTGGATGTGTTCCTACGTGACCTGCTCTGGCAGGGGGTTGGACTGGAGGATCTTTTGAGGTCCCTTCTAACCCCGAACATTCTGTGATTCTGTGAAACAGAGTAAGGGTGGCTAACAGTAAGGAAGTGGGTAAGAAGGCAAATTACCTTGCCCCAGGTTTCACTCTGTAATCTCAACAGGAATTTGGAATATGTCCCTCAACAAAGGCTTGGGTGTGCATTTGAAATGTGTTTGTTGCAAAACATTCTTCTCCTTCCAGCTGAGCAGCCTCTGAAGCATTGGCTTGATTGGAGTCATCATTTCTTAAACTGGAGTGCCCCAGACTAAGAACTCCAGGGGAAGAGATTTTTCTGTGTGAGATAGTTTGCAAGTTTGAAATCCAGACATCAATTTTCATGAGTTTTACCCATCCTCAGGAACAGTCCCCTGCCAGCACTTCATCAGGATGGATGTAGAAATGTCTGTTAGGTCAATAGAAAGGAAGAAAAACACAGAGCTAAATTAGGCAAGGGAAGAGGACATTACTAAGTGTTGGTAAACAAAGAATTTGGTGATGTGCTTGAGTAGGCAAACACTGTTACCCTGGGATAAGAGCAATAAAGTGTTGTTCAGGGAAGCAAGAGGTTTTTCAGATTCACAGAAGCCTGAGCAGGAAGGAGCGGAGCTGGCTGTATGCTGAGGTTTTTTTGCTGCCACTCTATCTTCAGCTGCAAGGTTTCATAATTCTCACAGGGAAATCTGGGAAAGCACCATTGGGAAATGCTGGTGGTTTTGAGTGTTCAGTCACTTTGGGTGACATTTGGCATCAGCATTTTTCCTTCTGGTAGATCCCTCTAACTATGCTCACTTTGTTGGCAAGAGCTAAGAACGCTATGCAGTTTTTAATTGCAATATGGGAACCTCTACCAGGATGACTTAAGGGCAAAACAGCTGTACCCAGTCTGTTCTTCCTCCTCTTCCTGAGTTGAAATAAAATGTGGCCTTATCTGAATAGGCACCCAGAAGACTGGATGGTTATTTAAGCCCCAGTTAGGGAACATATTTAAGAATATGCCTAATTTTAAGCATGTTCTTAAATCAATGCGACTTAAGCAAATGCTTGAAGTCAGGCATGTGGTTGAGGTGTTATCCTGAATGTGGGTCCTAATCCTTCAACAATAGCAAAGCCCAGAGGAAAGGGCAAGCTATCTGGGTTCCATTCTTGGCTCTTTTGTTGGTCGTGTTATAGTCTATAAAATAAGGATCATTATTCTTATCCCTCTTTGTGAGGCACATTGAAAATTATCGGGGGAAAGCACTCTGAATACTGTTATTATTGGCCATACTTCTTGAGACTTGAAAAAAAAAAAATGTAGAGACAGACATTCTCCGTGGATTTCTGGTTCTTCCTTCTTTCACTCAGGCAGGAAATACCATGAGAATGGGAAGAAGGATGCGTACCCATGATCACAAATAATCTTAATCTCCTGCTTTGCACTGCCGCTGTAAATAATTAGATATTGCCACACTATTGTTTCTGGAAGTTCCCGTGGTGTGGGAACCCTACTGTGTGCAGACATACCTGCTGCAGATAGCACAAGGCAGCTGAAAACTGGGGGAGATAATAGCACAATGGAGTGTGTGTGTGTGTGTGAGTGTTTGGGGGAGGAGGGGAGCCTGCCTGTTCTTGAGCCCACATTATTAGCAGAGCTGCCCTGAAGATAGCAGAGAGGTGCAAGTTTGTCTAAGTTTACAAACTTGTTTGGAAAGAGCAGGCTGATTGTAGCTGCTAAAGGGGCAGCTTGTTAAGCCACACAGTCCTTAGTCCCAGACAGCCTTATTAAGCACTGATGCTGTCCATGAGGTGCTGAGCACCCACGTGCAGTGCTGTGTTGCTGTTTGGCTGAAAAGCCTTGAGCCAGCAAAGGCTCTGCTGCTGGTGATAACTCCGAGTTCCTCACATTCTCACTACCTTAAGTCAGAGCTCATTCTCCAGCTTCCATGTGAAGGGCCTGGAGCCAAGGCCATGAGCCTGTGTGTATGCGTTCAGGACAGTTAATATTTATGATGCATCTTACTGGGAAAATTAGTATAAAGCTGTGTTCCAACAGCACATTTATCCCATGACCTAGTTTTATGGCTGACGTGCTGAAACACGGGCTGCTGGATTTAAACCTTTGTCACCCGTTCTGATGGATATGATGCTGGGCCCAGGCTTCTGCCATGCAAGCTGGGAGTTGTGCACAAACGTGGTGTGTATTAGTGCAAGGTAAACAGCTGGTTATGCTTTTGTTAATACCAGGCACATAAAAAGATATTTATCAAAGCACCATGTGTAAGATCCATAGCTCTTGGCAAGGATCCCCATGCTGTTACATCAGCTAATAAGAGTAACCTTTTTATTGCATTACATGCAGGTTTTGTAGGGCTGCTTTAGACTGCACAGGCATCTACAGAATTTGCTACCATTCACATGCTGGTATCTGGCTCTGAATGATGTTGAACACCTAGAATACCCCTTGGGTTTTGTTGGTTTTCCTTGCTCTCAGCATTTCTCCAGATCAGCCCCCTCCTAGGAATTCCACTGCTGCTTAGCAGCTCTGAAAGATGTAGAAGAACTGAACTGCAATTGAAATGTTGGAGTGCAGGTACAAGAAGTGGTTAGTGAGGGATTTCAAAGGGGAAGGAGATTGAGCTGTAAAGATTGGAAGGGAGCTTTGCCTCTACACCAGTCACAGAGACATGCAGAAGGCGTCAGTTGCTTTTGTAGAAGTGTGGCTAAACACAATTTATGCCAAGGAATGTTGTGTCTGAAAACTACAAAGCTGGTTTAGGTTGGCAGAGTTTCCTCATCTGATTTGTACTCTCTTCTTCCATCATCAGCATCAGCAGAGATTACTTGTACCATGTACTGGGGAATGTGGGTCCTTGGAGCACAGGCAGTGCCTTGGGGTATAGTTAGTCCCTTTCCCTCTGCAGAAGGGGAAGGGAAAGGTTTCATTCCTACAACCAGCCAATCAACAATGAGAATTTGGATTTTCCTCTTGTTTAAAAAAAAAAAAAAAAAAAAAAAAAGGCAGCTATGAGTTGATTTGAGATAGCTGGTTCTGTTCTGAAAGCCATTTCAGAAAGCTTGTCCTTGACTGTGGAGCCACCTAAAGAAGCCCCTGGCCCTGACTCCAAAGCCATCACCTACCCTCAGCTGTGCTACTGCAGGAGTGTGTGACGCCAGGCTGTGAGCTGGATCCCTGGGGCTGCAGCTCAGGGAACACCAGCACAAGCTGCTGCTGAAGGAGACAACCTTTCCTGTCCCCTGGGCCAGCTCTGCTGTTCCCACCTGTAGCACTTGGTCTCTCAGGCTGCCAGAACATGACTAGTACATTGGCTACACAATGCACCAATTTGGCTGAAAATGGAGCATTTTGACTTTTTTTTTTTTTTCCCCTGCTGGTTTTATTTTCAGTCAGATCAGTTTCCTAATCTGTTTTACCTGGAGGCTGTGCACTTGCTTGTGCCAGGATGAAGAAATGCTGCTCAGGAGTGGGAATGAGCAGGCAGGGAAGAACAGAAAGGCTTCTTTCAGGTGACAGGGTTGGTTCCATTGACCTGAAGTGTTTCTTGTTGCAGCAATGTGACTCTTTCAGAGACTCGTTTGTAGCATTGCTTTAATCCTGTGCCTAGTTAGATAAGAAGGAGGCTGAAGAAAAGACTTTTCCTGCAAAAGTCCTGCTTAAATCACAGTGATTAAAATTTGCCTGCTTTCAGATGCTGTTCCCTCACGTGCTTGATTTTGATTGTCTTTGATTTTGTAACACTGGTGTTAGAACAGTGTTAAACTATCTCTGGTACTTTCAACTCCATCACAACCATCTCCCTGTGAATTTTATGGTAGGATTTTCTAAAGTTAAAATCCTAAAATCCAGCCCATGATCACTGGGATAGCTCCCAGTAATTGCAAGCAGGGGGAACACAGCAGCAGAGCATAGAGACTCCTGAAGTCCTCTTCCTGCATATCTGCAGTGAAGCCATTAAACCAGCCCAGTCCTCTTGCTCTGAGCTTTCTTTTAAACGTTTCCTTGATTGTAAGCATTCCACTCTGTTTTCTTCTGTATTGTGGCAAATGTCAGAATTCAAAGGGCTGTCATCAGCTGACATAATGACCACTGCCCCATCCCAGAAACAAACCATGCCACAGGATCTTTCCTCAGCCTGCTGCCATCCTGCATTCATGCTGGCAAGCTCCCACCCTAGAGTTTCAATAGCTCCATATTCTTCCTTCGGCTGGATTTCATCCTCCTAGCTCTCTGCTGGACTCTCTCCAGCAGACCTCTGTCTCCCTTGAATTGGGGAATGTAGGCACATTTGTATTGGGTACAATAAGTAGTACTCAGAGTTGGTGATTGCCTGGTCCATAATGACCTCTAATGGACTTTGTGGACTGTGTGATCATTGTGTTTAAGCAAAACATGATGAGGCTTACTTTCATATCTAAGGGTAGAGTTATTGCACCACCCTATAGCTCAGCAGTCCAAGTGCTGCAGCAGTAAATGAAAATAAATCTATCTGGAACATGCATTTATACAACTGACATTGCCAGGAGCAGGAGTGGACATGAAATAACACAACTTTTATTTCAGGACTACATGTGGTATCTGATTGATTGCAAACCTGATATCATGCCCAGGATACCCAAGGTTTTGTTGTGGTTTTTCCAGTTTGTTTGGTGAGTTGAAATCTGTGGTGTGATACCACACAGAGAACGAAGGCCTTGCTTCTGCAGCCTGTTTTCAGCTGCATGATCTCATATCTGTGTTTGAGGAGCAGTAGGGCTGGCCTTTCCTTTTCCTTTCAGTCATTTTGACACTAATAGACAAAATTCTACTTGTAGAGATGAGTTGATGTTTCCAAGGCAATTGACAATTATTGCAGCTTCCCAGTGTGACCTGAAGTTTTCTTTGGAGTGATGTCCTTCAGGGTGCCAGGTGCTAGCAGCACAAGGAGCTGGAAGCAACAGGATGCTCTTCCTTTGACCCTTTCGTTTTAGAAATATTGCTTTTGTTAAAAATTAGTCCAGTGGCCTTTAGACAAGGCAAAAGCAAGAAGGGGATTTTATTTTGCCAGGGGCAGAATGTCAAGACTTATGGGTCCTTCTGCTTGAATGAAGCTGAGAAAATGGATTGTATCTGTGAGGCTGCTCCCTTCACAGTCAGCATCCCGGGCCACAGAGACCCTCCACCATGAAAACAAAGCTCTGTTTTACCAGTGGGTGCCCATCTGCTTGCTGTGACAGACAGTGCAAAGAGCTGCACTTGAGGTGCAAGGTGTTTACTTCTTCCAAGTGGATTCTTAGTTAGTGTCACATTCCACATGGCTCTCAGGTTAAAAAAAAATCCTGCAGTCAGAAGGCCAAAATTAGCCTCTCCTTGAAAGCATGAAAAGGCAAAGAGGAGATTAAAAACTACATCGATCACAGTAGCCCTCTCAGAATGAAGTGACTTATAGTGAATGCTGAGAATGGACTTTCTTTCCTTTATTTCCAGACCATCTCTGGGTCTAAAGAGAGTATTTGCAGTGGCTCTGATTGCAGGTCCAAGGCCATCTGTTCTGAACTGTCTCCATCATGTCATGTCAAAAGCAAAACCTTTATTAGATGTCAGCACAAACTGAAATGAATGATGAAAGCCAACTGAGCCAGGTAAAACCTGGGGAGAGGGAGCATAATGTGATGACAAAAAGCAAGAGAGAGAATAGGAAGCAAAGAAATGCAGGATGTTTTCAGAAAGCACATAGGAGCCTTTAGGGATGCAGAACAGCTCCCCAGCAAACAGCCCCCTCCAGAAGCTGCTGTGGGGATAGTGATAACATGATATACCCAAGTAGATAAAACTGTCCTGGAGCTTAGGAAGAAAATCCTTTGACATTTATTGCCCAGGTAGGATTTCTGCCCCTTTGCTGGTGGTTAAATACCTGTTCAGAATAACCTAAAACTAAAATGTTACTTTTAATAGAGTTTTTATGCTAGGCTAATGCTGGTAAAGCCTAACTTTCTGTCTGTGCTTTATGAGTGCAGCTGTGCAAATGGATTTTCTGGGAGATCCGAAAGTGGGGAAAGAGGGAGAGGAAAGAATTGGGGGGGGGTGGGGGTGTGTGTGTGTGTGAAAGAAAGCAGCTTACAAGAAATGGGAGGGGAAATGCATTTCTGACTCTCATTTGAAAGAGCCTTTTTGGAGACAAAATATAACAAAAGATCTAAGTGAAACTTTCCTGCAAAATGAAAATCTGATGGCCCATTAAATGTCTTATCTTGTCTGTTCAATGCCCTGAAAAACTTGAGAGAAATTATTTTAATGTTCAAAGTAAAACTAGTCTTTGAAAGAATATTCAACACAACAGCTTGATCCTTTTGGCTATGAGGAACATCTGTGATTAAAAAGGTATTTGACTGAAAATGTCATTAATTTCTCTTGACACAGATACTTTCCTCATGCCAGCCTTTAACAGCATTGTGGAATGTGAGTGCCAGAATCTAAAGAACAGGGGTTAGGTCAATATATATACATGCAGGATTGTATTTTTCTCTTCAGGCTAGTCTGCACAGAATCACAGCATGTTAGGGGTTGGAAGGGATCTCCAAAGATCTTCCAGTCCAACCCCCCTGCCAGAGCAGGATCACCCAAGGCAGGTCACACAGGAACACATCCAGGTGGGTTTTGAATGTCTCCCAAGAAGGAGACTCCACAACCTCTCTGGGCAGCCTGCTCCAGGACTCTGGCACCCTCACAGGGAAAAAAACTTTTCCTTCTGTTCCCATGGCACCTCCTCTGCTCCAGCTTGCACCCATTGCCCCTTGTCCTGTCATTGGACATCCCTGAGCAGAGCCTGGCTCTGTCCTCCCTGACACTGCCCTGCACTGCACACCCAGCTCCCTCAGCCTGTCCTCACAGGGAGATGTTCCTCACAGGGAGATGTTCCACTGCCTTCAGCATCTTTGTGGCTCTGTGCTGGACACTCTCTAGCAGTTCCCTGAGGTCTTTCTTGACCTGAGGGGCCCAGAACTGGGCACAATATTCCCGATGTGGCCTCACCAGGGCAGAGTAGAGGAGTAGTAGAACCTCTCTGAACCTGCTAACCACAGCCCTTCTAATACAGCTTCCATGTAGTCTATACTTTGCTGTAATAATTTTGGCTCTTTTTTGTTTCTTTAACCAGAGTAATGATATTGATGTTTGCATGACTGCTATTAAATTACAGTCTTAGAGAGCACATTTTATCCATTCCCTTTCTGTATGGGATGAGCCAACAGAGCTAATGGTGCAGATTGGGTGGGTAAAGAGTCTTAAATACTGAAGTCATGTAGAGCCTTGTGTAGTTTACTGAATGTGGGAGTGATTGCCTTCTCAACCAGTACCTCTGCAGAAATCTAAGTGACTAGAACCCTGTCCTTTATTGAATTGCCTACATTCTGTTTCTCCAACAGCAAAAGACACCTACAAATAATTATTCCCTGCACAAATGTCAAGATTGAACATAGTAATCCTTCCCTGGAATCCAGTAGTACCTCACAAAATAGCCAGGGTGACAAATGTTACCCAAATTCTCCCTGACAGACAGAGGGAGAGTTTAGGCAAATGCAGGATTTCAGTGGCAAGCCTTTTTTCATTAAAAAGGAACCCACCAACTGGCTCATGTGAAATTTGTATCTGTTTTTCCTCCTTTATTTTAAAATTAAGTTAATTTTCCATGGGAAATGTGTCAGTTTGCCCTAATAAAGAGTCTTTTGAGATTTGCTTAATGCTTGGGCAGCAGGCTTTTGAGGAATGTCAGGAGATGGAGCAGCAGCATTCTTCTGGCTGCCGGGCAGTAGGAAATCAGCAGCACTGTAGCTGCTTGACTTGCTGTGCTCCTGGAACTGCTGTCAGTCAGATTAGATGTGACTCTCAGGGCTGAATCACAGAATGCTGCCTTTTCCCCTGGACTTTCAAGTCACAGCCAAATCACTTTGAAAATTTGATCTTTGGAGCTGTGTGTTCTGCTACCCAAATCCCTCTTACAATTGCTGTTGGAAATGTCAGTGTTTACCCAGCCTCAATTTCTTTCCACACTTTTCTCTGCTGGTTGCCAGCTTCTGCCCTTTTTTTACCCCAGGCAATTTAATCTGACTGGAAGATAAAATGATTTGGTCTGAAAGGTTCTGCAGAGACTGAAAAATATTGTTCTGTAAATATGGGGGGGGATGAAGCCACCTTTTGTAATTAACCTGGTTTCACACATGTGGAGCAGGCTGTTTGCATTATGGAGGAATATTATTTCAAGTTTAAAACACACTCTCCCTCATTACAGAAATTCATTCTGCCTTTTTTTTTTCTTCCCCCCCCCCTTTTTTTTTTTTTTTTGTTGTTGTTTCCCCACCAACCCCCATTCATTTCAACAGAGATGCCATTCCTCTCTCCATCTGAGTTAAATACCACTGTATCCTTTTCGGCAGGCTTCTAAGCTAAATCTAATCAAGCTGTGTCACAGCTCTGTCAGGCAGGTTGCTCTTTCTTTGGCCTTGAATAATTGGAAGAATGTTGGCACTTGTGCCAGGGCCATGAGAACGTGACCCGAGTTGATATTTAATCTACTTCAGTGCTAGGCTGCACTAGGACTGGGGCCTAAGCCAGGCCTGGGGAGCAGTGTGTTAGCCATCAGCAGCACTCATTTTACCTTGAAATGGATTCCATTTGATGTATCATTACACTGCTGCAGGAGAATGCTTTAATGAGACAGATACATGCACTGGAAAGGATTAAATTGTTGTCCTTTAAACTCTTTTTTTTTTTTTTTTGCCTTGCTAGTCTAATAGCTACAACGTGCTGGGAAGTACCTAGGAAAGGCAAAAAGGTTACAGAGCTGGCCAAAAATAACTAATACTGAAGGTCTGTCAGCTTTGGATCTCCAAGCACGTTGCAGGAATTGCAGATACCTGCTTTGCTCTTTCACAGACTAGAAGTGAGCATTGAATTTGTAGTTCCATTTTCACCTCTTCTCAAGGGAAGGTTGGTACTGTGGGGGAGTTTTCAGAACTGCTTCATGTATTTTCACTTCAAAGTAGCCCTCGGTGCATAAATAAGATGTTCCCCATGGCTTGGGATGTGGAAGAGAAGTTTTCATTCCTCTTCTCACAGGCGTATATAAGCTCCAGGAGCCCTCAGGAAAGAGGAAATTCCTTTCAGATCTATGGGTTGTTCCTGCTGGGCAGGCTGAAGTCTCAATGTGTTTCAATCGTTTTGTTAACACTTTCATGAAGATTTTGGTGAGAGCTTGTGAGGCAGGGGGTGGGAGAGGAAAAGCTGCGTGGGGGGAAATAGCAAGTTCCAGAGAGAGGCTTGCTTGCTGTTTTCTCGACTCCCAAGCAAGTCTTCTGCCTGGAAGGACTTGCTGAGGCTAAGGTGCTTGCAAATGCCCTGGACTCAGGTCACACGCGGGAGGAACTATTTGAACTTTGCCAAACAGGGTGGGAGGGAACATACTCCCAATTTGCAACGGAGCCCTAGGCAACATTTAATTTGCATCCAAAGAAGGTGATTTCAATGAGCTTTAATCTCCGATGATGAGATCTACCCAAGCGGACACACCGAGCTGCTGCTCAGCTGTCAGCTCTTGCCACGCTACATCTCAGTCCCAGAACATTTTTTGCCATCCACACTTCGGCAGTGCTCAATCTCCCAGGGGCAACAGGCAGCATCACTCCTTCTCCCTGCATGGTCCAAAGGGATGTAACAGTGGGGGAAAGGATCTTTGCTATGGAGTGAAGTTGAGACACTAATCAGGTGTGTTACTGATTAACTCGGCCTCCTCTGGAATGTCAATGACTTCTTTTCTTCCAGGCTGCAGTGTTACGGAATGGAGTGTTTGCCTCTTTCACATGTACTCCCCAAGTCTAATTTCCACTTACATTGTTAGCAGAGCCCAGCAGCTGCTTTTAAGTCATTCTAGCCCCTGAGACACTGGCTGCCTTCTGAGCTTTACAGTATGTGAATCTTGATAGAAGAAAAGTACTGTTTCAAAATCTGATGTTAGCTAAAATCTTCTCTCTCTGACTGGGATAAATCATTCTGTGGTATTGAGAACAATCTCCTCAAACCTTTCAGCTCAGGCTAAGGATAATGCTAACCTTTGAAGACAGCTGGTAAAATGGCCTTCTGAAGTTGTGTTTGTATTCCATGAAAGATCCTGGATACAGGAGCAAAGGTAATGCTAAGAGTCTTTTTATACAACTTTTTGTGTACAAAACGACTGGGCAAAAAATGAAAACCTTTCTGTAGAAAGAGTAATCGTGGTTGTCTGTTATCCACAGTTTCTTCTGTTTATTTTGACTATGAACCCTCCTATGACTAGAAAGTCCATTCCTCACCAGGAATGTTTTCTCACGAGGAGGACAACAATGTCAGACTGACCTAAAGGAGATTGTTCTCTCTCACGTTTCCTTTTGAGACCACTCGGTTTCTTTCCTTGAATGTGACTCAAATGAAGTGAGGCTGTCAGAGATGATCTTCTGTCACTGTCAAGGGGCAGTTACCACGTTGTTGTGTTAGTGGACCTTCTGATTTTGTTTTAAATTCAGCCTCAAGCAGCACTTCATCTGCTGATCATCAGCAAAGTGTTTACTGAGCTAACCACAGCATGTTGGTTTTTTTTTTCCTAAAGCACTTTGATAGCCCAGGTTTTGGAATAGGTGAGCAACTCGCCTCTGCCACACCCTTGCCATTATTGCCTCCTCGTCTGACATAAGCAGGATTCATTTTCTCTTGGATTACAAAACTCCCTCAGTATTTGTCAGGGAAATCAAACATTTTGGGCCAGTTTTTCAAGGACATAAACAAGCTGCAAGTCAGAATATTTGCAAGCAAGGACATTCCTGGTTAAAAAGGAAAAAAAAAAAAAAACAAACCCACAACCCAATCTTTCCCCCAAATGCTAGGCAAATTAATACCTTCCTGACCATTGTCAGATTGCCAGGACTTTAAGATGGGTTTCAGTGGGAATAACAGAAAGACAAAGAGTGCAGGACCAGAGGCTTCTGCTGCCTTGGTTTTGTTTGTTTTTTTTTTTCTTACATCTTGTGCAGAATCTTGAGCAAGACACCTTTGTGTTACAAAATGACTACCAGATAAATAGCCAGGGGAAAGTCTGTTCTCTACTTGTGTGGCATCCATGACCAAATCCAACTCACACGTCTTTATTATTTACATTTATTGCATGCATGGATTACAAACAGCAAACTAGGATTTGTCGTGTTAGCTGCTTCTATGAGGCCGTATTGAATCATTTTCTACCCAACTGCTGTGCTGTGTAAAAATGTTGTGGTATCTTCCTAGAATATGCCAACACCGTTTATCTGGTGGCTACTTAAGCTGGCAAACACTTCAGAAACGTTTGCTGGGTTCCTCTTCTTGGGCCCTTGTAGGAAAATTGAATCAGGGAGAAGTGAGATATCAAACAATCTGCCCAAGTAGTGTCTTCTACCTGGCAGCAGGTGAGCAGCCTGCAGCAGTGCTTTGAGATCTACCTGCATCCTCTGCACAACTAGAGAAGTATAAAGGGAGCAATAGAAGAAAACAAACAAACAAAACCCAAACAAAAACAAACCCCCAACAAAAACCAGAGGATGCTAAGGAAAAATGGGAAGCTGTGAGTAAAGAGGAAGGAAAAGCTGTGATGTGGGCGATTATTCTTTTAGAAAGTGGTCAGCAGACTGAAAAGAAAGAAGGAATATTATGGAAGTGAATGAATAAGCAATGTTCATCCTTACTGGCTGAACAAACTGACATTGGCACTGATGAGGGTTTCCCTTACTATGCTGCAATTATATATTTGGAGCCAAAGAAACTTAGGAATTTGTCTGTCTTTAAAGAGAGAAATTTGGTTTCACCCAAGTCACAAAATGGTAATATTTTTGGCAGAACTGGAATACGGGCAGTTGCCTGCTACTGAGTCTGGGGGTCTCTGGTTTTATTATGCTATGAAGTTGTACTTCAGCATAAATATTCATAACCATATGCTTAACTTTAAACAGCTGCTTAAGCTGCTTGAGTTCCTAGACCTGATCTTCATATGTCAAAGAATTGACCAGACAGGCACAGAGCAAAAGCAGAGTCTTCAGAAAGATTCAGAAAGAAACAAACAAACAAAAAACCCCTTCCTGTGTCTATTTTAAAAAGTCCAAAGCATATCTCCACAGCTTTTGAAATTAGATGCTAATTCAACAGTTAGGTTTAGGGGAAACAGAAGGGTCTCCTTTGCTTTGCACAGGGCTGTCCCTTGAACTGCATTTGACTTTGCAATTACTGTTGCACAGTGAATAGTAAAGAACTGAAGAACTCCTGAAGCTATATGAGGAATATCTGCATGGGAACTTGTTCTGTGATATTCACTGGATGTAGCAATGCAGATTGATGGGCTAAAGACAGTAGACTGCAGTATTGATCTGCGTTTTCTGCAGTGCTGGGAGCTGTTGGCCAAGCTGCTTAGCATGCATCTTCCTGACAGATTCATTATCCTTTATTTTATGTAAATACAGGATTTTTTTTTTCTGGGGAAAAAAAAAATAATTCTTTATCTGTACAGTTCAGAGCTCTTCAATGATATTAACTTTGGTTTTCATGGTAAAAATGGAAATACCTGGCTTATGTTTAGAGCTTGACCTTAATGTTCTAAACAGTTCTAGTAAATAGAAGTTATCAGAGATTCACTGAACCAATAGCCACTGCATTTAGAAGGCAATTCCAATAATTTCAGGCATTTTCTCTCATTCTGATGACTAGGCAGGACTTTCAGTACCAAGTGAGCAAAACAGTTCATTAGTGCCTGGTAACATTAATGTTTCAATCTCTGTCTTTTCATGTTAGCAACCTCACAAGCAGCAGAAAATTTTGCCTTTGAAACCTTACTTGCACTTCTCTTTCCCTCTCTTTTTCATTGCTATCTTCTTTGCTCTATCTCACCATGGTGCAGTTTTAAATGTTTACTGTGGCTGGATAACCAACCAGTTTCTTAATGTGGAAATACTCCTTTTAATTGCAAATGCTCCTTTTACCATGCACAACATCGTTGTCTTTTTTATTGTTACGGAGTCATTGCAATTAAAGAAGCAAAAGGCTTCTGAGGTCATCTAGGCATAGTCATGCCAGTGCAGGATTGTTCTCTGCAGAATGCTTGATCATTATCTAGTTGTGAAAGGCCCATGTGAGGGAATGTCTTTGGGTGGTTTTGCTCCCCAAATTCTTCCTGATTGTGTATCTAGATTCTTAGAAAATGCTTTCCAACTACATCTGGCTTTAAAAGACCCTTCTTCTTTTTCCTTCCTCTTATCATGGTCATACCTTCCTGGCAGCTCCTACAAACTCTGGCTCCTGAACAAGCACATCTGGGCCCACATGAAGTCTCTTCTGAAATCATCCACCTGGGTCTGGAAGAGTCACACTCAGAACACAGAGCCCTTCCTACAAAATTCAGAGCCCATATCCCCTGAAGTCTTCAGGCACAGCCTTGTCCCTGCCCATTGAGACTTTTGCTTGGCCCTTCATGGTCAGTCCAGATGCCCTCTGTACAACTGAGATTCAGGTGAAAGCTTACCAGAGGGGAAAGCAGAGTGAATGAAAGCAGATCCGACCACGACTCCCGTTCGTTTCAGTGTGCTTGTTCAGCTTTGTGTTTTCTCTTAGCAACATGTCCTGGTGGACAGAAGGCCAAAAGGAGACTGTGTTCCAGTGTTTCAGCCTGTGCCCTAGCCTGTTTCTTTCCCACATGCAGATCTAACCAGAGAACCCTTAAATACTGATGTCATTCTTCTCCTTCATAAGCACACACTGACTGTGACATAGTTCTGTCACAGGAAGTGCTTTATCAATTACATTCAGAAAACTGAAGGAGACAAAACCTCTACGCACTGCATACATTAAAGCTGTCCTGAGTTAGTCTCTACCCCAGAGAATCTGCAACCTAAATGAATCATGAGGTATTGTTTTATGTGCTGGGAGATGCAGGAGATTGTTGGTGAGATCCAGGAAAAGATTTAGAAGCCCAAAGTGAAAATGTGATTGTAAGAACCCCCTCTTAACTGCTACTGACCTCAAGAGTACCTATATTCTAGAGACACTCTGTCTAGAGAGGCAGGTTTTTAATTTCAAAATCCCCACTGACCTAAAATCCTGCTTCTGCACAGGGCAACTACACCTCCCCTGGCAGTCCTGAGCAGCCCAAAGCCCCTGTCAAGCTCAGGTGCCACAAAAACTCAGAGAAGAGGAGGCTGCCCACCTTTGTTCCCTAACAGCAGTGGTCTTGCATGCCTTGCGTCACCAAACACATCAAAGGTCATAAAGAAGGAGTGGTGGCCACTGCTACCTTCAAAAATTCAGCCACAGAGGAGCCTCTTTGCTACCTCACAGACAGTGGTTAAGAAGATTTCATCAGGGAGTTGCAGTGGCAGCCCCTAATGCCACTTTTAAGCAACAGAGAAACTTAACTATGGATGGGAAACCATTTTAAGTTAATGATGGACCATGAGCCAGGCACTCATTGAATCAAATCAGCAATATTATCAGGGTAGGGTGCCAGCTTCTGGTGCTTTTCTGTTTCAGTGTGTCACTGCTCACCTGAGAAATAGTCAGTGAAGGTGATCCTCTCTTTGGTGTGAAGGTGACATTCCCAATAGCAAAGATGGTCAAGATGGGAAGGAGGTGATTTGGTCTGTGGAAGGACAAAGAGATCTTTCCCTAGAGCAAAGCAATTTTAAGGGGAATGCCTCTTTGGCTCCCTCCTTTCTCTGCCAGTAGGTGTACACAAGGAGGACCCTGAGGAGACTTGTTACTGCTTTTTGTCCTTGAGCATGCAGAAACTCACCAGAGACACCAGGAATGTCAGCTCTCAGTGGCCAGAAGGGAGCTGGGAGTGTGAGAGTGAATGTGAAGGCAAAGGGATTGTTTGGGAGAACTGGGTTAGCAGGAGGCTGGACAACCAAAGCCACAACAGCCCTGGGAAATCCATGACATGGGACATGTGGGGGGCCTGTGACCATTGATCTCTGTATAGAGAGGGTCAGGGTTCAGTTTCTTCCTCTGCCTCAGGGGACTCGAGGCTCAAGTCCTACCTCCCAGGAGAGTTCTCTGGCCAATGAGCAATATGCTGTTTTGGGTGCGGATGCTCTCTGTCCATCCTGTCCAAGCTGTGCCACTAAGCAGAAAGGAATTCATGAAACCAGAGGAAGAATACAAGGTCTTGGGGTATGCTGCGGGAGTATGGGAGAAAGGCTGCAGATGGGAGTGCTTGTCAGTGCTGCTGCTGGATTTATGTGAAATAAAATCCTCCATGCCCTCTGCAGAGCCATTCTTCCTCTCCCCAGTTGTCTGAAGCTCTATCAGTTCGACACAGACAAGGTGTGACTATTAATCACTGTCCCATCTCCAGAGATGTTACCACCAGGATCTTTCATTCTCTAATGAAGTGGAATTCTTCAAAGCTACATTCAAGGAAAACATATAAGCATACCAAGAAAAAAAGAAGGGGTAGGGGGGAGAGAGTTAACTTCATGAATGTGATGCTTCTGTAGACCCTTCATTAGCACAGATTAGTGCTTTAATAATTTCAGAATGAAAAATATTAATTTTCAGTCACAGGATGTTAAGAGCTCTAAGTTCTTTCTATAGGACGGTAGTACCTGCTGATTTGGAGATTGTCTTATAATGAGCTGCTTCATTCCAGAATGACTTCAAAAGAATCTAAAAAAACCTGTTCTCTCCCTAAAATCAAGTATTTGTATCATAGGACTTAAATTTCAGCCCTTAACTTGGTAAAAATCTCCCTGGCTTCACTGGGATTGCCTATGGTAGCTCTTGGGCACAGTATTCTTCAAAAGATTTGTGTGTCTCCAGGCCTTGGTATTGTAAACCATCACACCTGCACTACTAGTTCCATGTAGTGGGAAATTCATACACTGAGGATGGTGCATTTACTTAGGGTGCTGCTTCAGCAGGAGACTTCCCAAACTGCCTCCTAACTGTGTGCCTTGCTTGCCTGGTTCTGCTCTTCCAAACATCTTGGCTTTGCCGTACAGCTTTGTATGAGCAATCAGCTGCTGCCACTCTCTGCATGGAGGACAGAGCTCCAAGGGGCTTTGCTGAGGAGAGCTCACCTGCTCTCCTGGCAGGCCTCTGCCCCAGGGGATGCCAGGGCAGATGCAGATCTCTTCATTTCTCTGCTCCTGTTCCCAGTGCCCAACACCACAGCAGTCCCCCAGCTGCCATGAGCAACAGCTGCATGGAAGCTCCTGAACAGCCCCAGGGGCCAGCCAAAGGCTTTTTACTTCCTATGGCCATGTCAAGTTGGAGGCTCTTGAGCCCCTGCAACCTGTGTCAGGACAGCACACATGACATGCTTGGGACTTGATGAATATCTGAAGCCCTCATCCATGCAGTTCTTGTTGCATTGTCAGAGCACAGGGCAGACTCTAACCTCTCAACAGTTTGTAAGTTAGCCAATTCTGGGCAAACTCTCCGCAGTAAAGCAAAAGGCAGACCTTCAGCTGTCATAACTTAAATCCTTTCTCTTAAGTTTGGGTTTCTTGGAAGTTCTTCTCTGAAAAACATCTATTGGTGTTTGTTGGGTTTTTTATGTTTTTGCTGGTGGTGGTGGTGTGTCTTTTTTTTTTTTTTTTCCCTCTTACCTTGTTTTGGTAAATGAGACAGTTCCAACAAAAAAACACCAAACATAAAACAGCTTGAGGTAAACAGCTGGAAAATATTGGGGCAAACAATCACAGTTTAATGAAGTAAAAAGTAAATTTTAGGTAAGCATAATTGCAACTACTAGCTCCACCTTTGAAGTATTTCCTCACACATTAAAATAAAAGGAGTTAAGTGAAAGATGTAAATTAACTAAATCCAGGGCTTTTATTCCAAACTGGGGCTCAGATTTATTTGTGTGAGATATTTGTCACCAAACACTGGGATTTCACAGCATCTTCTTGCTTCAGGGCATTATTCAGAAGGCTCTTAGGTTTTAACTTTCTTATTGACAGTAAAGTTTACTATACTATGGGGAGGCAAACAGATTAGGAAAAGCCCAAGCTCTTCCACCAAAGCTGGATGAGGAAAGAGAGTCTGTGCACTCTGTTCTCAAGACTTCAAACACACCAGATTCTCCCCCCATCACTTTTGCATAATCCAGTGGAATCTGACAAACAAAAGACTCTCAGAAGTCAGATGGCATTTAATTTGAGTAGTAGGTAATCAGTGAAAGAGAGTATCCTGGAGAGAAGGTAATTTGTCTTGAGCTGACAATTTGAGATGGATGTGCTGGGGTTATCTGCAGTGTCAGTTCAGTCAGAGATGAACTGAACTCCATTCCTCTTGCTAGAAGTCTAAATCAACAGAGACCTGGGAGATAATGAGGCATTTAACGGGTTCCCTCTCCTCCTTGCTACAGATCTCACATCTTTTTCTCAAAGAAAGAGAGCTTGAATGGAAAAGGAAAGGAAAAAAAAGGAAATGACAAAGGGGAAAAGAAAGCAGACACAATGGGAAATGTGCTTAGCAAATGAAGTATAAGAGTCACATTAATCCAATCTAACCAGTGGTGCATTTCCCCCTCAGTTGGAGCAGGTTGAGGGGAGTCAGATAAACCACTGCACTGTCCTGGCTCTTGGCTCTGTTTTCCAACCTGTGATTATGGACCACTGGAAGTGCACAGAGTGCTTCCTAGAGTCCTTGGAGAGCTGCTGGGCCTTTTCCTCATAAACTAGTCTGGTTTGGGCATTGCCTAAAATAGTGTGGCAGAACTGGCCAAATCTGAGTTTCTCTTTTGGGGTAGAAGCCTTTGTCATTTTAACCCTGAGGTACAGTCCAGATGAGTTTGGGTCACTTTATGTGGAATCTAAAGCCATCCAATTGGAGCTGAAATATTTTCTTAGATGGTGATGGGGAGAAATGAAAGAAAAACTTCATCTGAAGCAACTGGATTCCCCAAGAAACGTAAAAGCTATGAGAACAAACTGCTAGTGGTGTTGTTTTAGAAAACATGGGCAATTAATTTGGAATAATTGGCTGGTTTTCATTGCCTTGTGCTGAGGAATGGCACCTACTGGAGGGGACAACATTTGAATAACATGAACCTCTTTGTTTTATAGAAGATAGGTCTAAATCAAGATCAGCACTATCATAACCAAAAGTCTCATAAAGCTTCTAGCTAAAGGTCAAAGCTCAAGGGGGAAAAAAAAAAAGTAAAATAAAAAAGTTTTAAATCCTGTTCAGGAAACCACTAAAATATGTTCTTAAGTTTAGAAAGTCAAACTTTAAAGCAAATGGCACTGGAACATTTGCTTGGTATTATGCACACACTTAAATATCTGTCCTGAATAGGAAGGCTGAATAACAAAAGAACTGAAAGAACATAGGGTAGCTGAAAGAAAGAATATTATTAAACAATGTTCTTTAAATGGCATGGCTTTAATTTCTCCTGTAAAATATGCAAGCCTTCCCAAGAATCTGGCATTCATTTTTGCCTGCCTCTTTGCCCCAGCAGCTTGATGTGTATGAATATTCCTATCGATAATCTGAGACTCTGTCCTTGCAGCGCTCTGTTTGCCTTCGGAAAAGCAGTGGTCAGGTTTCAAAGGGGATGAAATATCTGCTGCTAACAAGCCAAATGTTTGTTTAGCTCCTGGTTCCTACAGGCATCTTTGCATTTGTGCTCTAAAATCAAAAAGGAGTAATTCCTGTTTTTCCTTATGAGTCACGAATCATTCTATTTTCCTGCGAATCTCTGGAAGTTTTTCATGTCACAGGCAAACAATACCCAACCAGACCTCTGATTCTCAGAGGTGTCTCAAGAGGGCTGGCCAACACTTGTGACATTGAAAGTTCTCTTAAGATGTCTTGATAGCAGTGCAGTATCTTGCCATTACAACATCTTTGAAGACCAATTTCTGCTTTAAGTCTTTTAAAGAAAATGGGAGGTTTGAGCTCTTGTTGTCAGCACGTGTTATGGAGAAGATGATTTTCTAACCAGAGCTATGTTTGACCTCTTCCACTTCTTCCCAGTCAGAATACTTAGGATTTCTCATCACCATGCTGGGTGGAAAGAGATGTGTTCCCCAGCAGACAGCTTTTGTGGCAACAGCTAGGGAAATTTCTGTTCCTTGGAAAACTGGTCCCAGTGAGTTAAGACTGAATGGCCAGCCTAGGGCAGAGTTTCCCTAACTGTGGGCTACAATCCCCCCAGGGCCACAAAAGAGTTCAAAGGGGGCTCAGAAGTGTTAGAAAAAACAGTGCTGGTCAGCAGCTGCTGACTTTTTCCTGGCTGGAAGAATGAGGCTGCGGTTTCACGAGATTAAGTCTTCAGCACCAGTTCTGGCTTCTGGTATTCCCTTTCCAGCCTTTCCCTACTGCTTGTTTCATCTTCCCTCCTGCAGTGCACGGGCCCCTCGGTTCTCCTGGCGTGTCGATTTGTGGCTGTGCTGTGAAACGGATCAGGAATTTGATCCAATTTGGAGGAGGACACACAAAAACTAAGTGTTTCTCTGCCAGGCTATTTTTAAGCTGGACTTATTCCCTGCTCCAGTTCATTGCACAGATGCATCCGAGGCTGTACTGGTGTAGCAGGCGTGGCGTGGTGCAGCCCCAGAGCAAAGGATGAGAAGCAGGAACACAGCACTCTGGCAGTGCTACTGGAGGGCTGCGCAGGCAAAACCACAGCCACGAGAGGAGCCTTAATTACTGGTGGCAAGAGGTTACACTCTCTAGGGAACGACGAATTACTTCTCAGTGCCTTAATTGCTGGCAGCAGTTCAGTTCCTCCAGAGAAGGGGAGCAAGCATTTATCCCTAAATTATAGCTGAGTCTCCCTCTCCTCCTGCGTGGTGGGGCATGAATGGCTGCTAGCTCAGGGGGCTGCATGAAAGCAGCTGTTTCAGAAAGGGGCCACCTCTTCCAAATGTTTGGAAACACAGGCCTTGGAATCCCAAGGGAATTTTTATCTCTGGGTGCCTAGGAGAAATCCAGCCCAATTCTGATGGTGAACTTTCAAAGCAGAAGTTTACTGATTCCAGGAGGACATTGGTTGTCCTGTGGAGGATAGTCACACTTTTGTGTTACCTACCACTGACTTTAATGCTGGTGTCCATAAATGAAACTTTGATTCAGGGAAGTCACTTCACAATCAGAAGCAGCTGATGCTGGTCTTAACAATTTCAGCAAAAGGGTTTGATCTGAATTGCCAAGAAGTGGTAAAAATAACTTCAAGATGTTGTTAGGACACTCTGAGCTTCATGGAGGGACTCAGTGAAAACAGCATAGGGTTGGAGAGCCTAAAGCATGGCCTCTTGCTGTTCTTTAGGTGTCAGTGTCAGAGAGGAAGTGACACAGAAAAGCAAACGTCACATGGTCCCAGTTCAACTTGCACCATCCCTGCTGCCTGCTCCAGAAACTGTGCAAAATCACAATTTCCACTTCACCTGGAACCTGTTGTCTGTGGAAGAGCCCTGTGCCTGCCAGGTCAGAAACCCCTCACACTGTTTTCATGCTGCATGCTACAAAGCAAAGTTTCCCTTGGTGATCTGCACCAGTGCAGATGTTGAAGGCTCAGATTTTATTGTCCATAAAGAAGGAGGGGGGAAAAAAATAGGAAATTCTCAAAGTTTGAATCCTGATCTGGATTCTGGCTTCTAAAAAATCAACTCAGAGATTTCCTAGGCTGAAACCCAAGGCTGGAGTTTAGAATCTAGGTTCACAAACCCCTCCATTGTGTGCAATGCTTGCAACCCTGCCCACACGGACACACAAACGCACGATTCCGTGGGCAGCCTTTAGCCTCCCCCATTAATTACTCTGACTTTACAAAAACTATGTTACCCAAACATGTCAACAATATGAGCCACATCATTGAAGCGATGCTGATGCTGTTTTTCTCCTCCTTTAACAAAATAATAAACACTTATTGGCCACAGGAATGGGAAACAAAGTATGAAGGGCGTGAACTTTTTAAGACCTTGTCCCTTAGAGGGGATGTGCACAATTTTTATTGGAGTTGATAGAGTACAGGCAACACCAAGCACACAAAACTCATCCATCAGACTGTCTAGGAAAAGGAGGTAGGCCTACTAAATTATATTGTAAAACATACTGGGTTTCCTCTCATTTGAGAGCCTTGCAGTGCACGTCGACCAGCATGTTCTATGGAAACACCAAGGGTCAAAAGTTACCTTTCAGCTGTGAACAGAAGCTGGGATTCTCAGATGATCTTATGTTTCATAGCTATTTGTGGGGGAGGGTTATACTGATAGGTTTTCTTCTACACCTGGAACAAGAATTATCTGTGTTAGCAGCTGCAACTATAGATGGTCCCTGTCCCAAAGAGGTTACAAGCTCAGCTCAAGCTGAGCAATGTTTATACATAAACAAAAAAGGTGTTTCAAGCAATCAGTGGCAGCTTAAGTTACTCTTTGCCAGGTTATCTGTGAGCAATATGTCTGAGAAAGAGTGGAAAGACAACTGAGAGGCTTTACAGAGATTTATGGTGAAAAAGATAAAGACAAAAGTGCTTGTTTTGAAGTTTGCATTACTGGGGAGGGATGCTGGCATCCCTGAACAGTTAGTAGAAGAAGCTGACATCTTGGCAGAGCAGAGAGTGGTAGAAGGTGAAGGGAGAGGAAGTACCATAATATTTGAGAAAAGGATGAAGATGCCTCTGAGTGAGCAGACCTATGTGATGGGTGCCATACTGGTGAGAAGAAGGAATGGGATTGCAAGAGAAAGCATGCCCTGGTTAAACCTGTTGAGCTTACACTTATAGCTAGCTAAGGAGTTACATGTATGGCTAGATTATTGATGAGGTAAGCCACAGAAATGTGCCACGACTTTTTTCTAGGAGATGCCTCTTCACAGAATCTCTGTATTTGGATGAGTCTTTCAGATAGGCGAAGAGGATGGGGCATTTTAAGGAGAGGACAGAGTACAGAAACCAGAACGGCCATCGGGGTGTGAATCCCAGTCCTAGGAGAGAAAATGTCTCTGAGTCAAAAAAAAAAAAAAAAAAAAATCAGAGAGCAATAAGATGAATCAAAAGGATAAGCCAGGAGGCTAGGATCACAGTGATAAAAGATGAAAGCAGCAGAGTCCTTCTGCAGGCCAGCAACACAGCTCATGTATGGACCGTGAGAATTGTGCTCTCTAGGGAGGATACAGAGGATGCAAAACTGTCATCTGCCACAAGCAGCCCAGGCAGTGGAGTTGAGCAGAAAGAGGATTTTGAATTGGTGTTTCTTGCACAGTGATGCAGAGTTCTGCCCTTGCCCACCCAGACCAGCTGCCTCTAAAAAAGAAAAAAAAAAAAAAGAGAGAGAGACAAAACTAAAAGGGCATAGCATAAGAAAAAGAAGCCCAAAGTAGGTGAGAGTGAGCTGACAGAGATCAGGGCACTGTGGCACACACTGTTTTTCAAAATTCTTTGCCTCACCTCAGAGAATTATATTTATTTTATGGGTCACAAATGAGGAATTTCTTTTGACTGTTAACCTTGAGCACATTTTTCGTTGCCTCCTTCACGCAGCCTGACCAGGAGGGGAGCTGTTAATGATCTGAGCTATCCCGATTTACACATACCACTGACTTAAAATCCCTCTGTGCACATCTCTTACTGTACTGTGTGTCAGGACACTGCAGGCAAACAGCCTCATTGTCTCCCATATGTTTCGAACAACAAACATAAAACAGGTGATTAAACTCTATAAACAAACAGGGCTTTCCCAGCAACAAATCAACACCTCTCCATGTCTGGTATTTGTGGAATTTGATAAGCCACCCACTTTGCTCCCTCCCCATTCTTGTTATGTCTGTCCTCAGCCTTCTTCATCTTTTATCCCTACCCTGCTTCACCCAGTCTCCAAAGGCAGGCATTCATTGTTAATTAACTGCTGAAACAGGGCAAGCAGTTTGGTTCATGGGATTGAGATGGGAATGGAGCTTTAGTTCTGAGTTTAAACTGTTTTGAAAGGCCTAAAAGGCATATTTTCTCACTCAGAAGGAGTGAGGGAGGCAGGAAGGAGTAACATAGAGAGAGAGTTAGGGAATGTAACTGGAAAGCCTCAAACCAGTAAATTAAGACACATGTCTTAATCAGTTTGAATGATAGTTTAAAAAAAAAAATCAAAAATCAAAGGTTCTGGTGTTTCTGGTACTTATGTGCTCCCAGATGTAAATACTTGCTTTGTATGTTTCTGGGCCAGATACTGGTCTCAATCAGAGTGGTGTAAATCTGGAATTGTTCAGGATTAGTAAACACTCCCTTCACACGGGAGTTATGCTGGCATAACAAATTAGCTGCCTCTTATTGTGCTGGCTTCTCAAGGGTACTTAAAATGGCCAACATAGCCAAAGAAGTTGTTAAAAATTACTGCCCATTCACTTTCAGGCAACGTTTGCTGAATATCTTGCACCACCAATACCTTTACCACTAGATGGATAAAGAATTACTGCATTCCTGCTTTCACCTTACTGTGCTGTGCTGACTTGCAGACTGTGTTTTCTGTTATTGACAAAATGCAGCTATTAATAGGTGTTCACATCCCATCTCTACCAGTAAGAAGATGAGTTTTGGGTAATTGAAATGCTACTGCTGTCTGAAGAAACGTTCTCGAGACTTAAGGCTGTTGAGGTTATAGCTGCACCCACAGTAACAACAGTTGTTCAATATTCCCATTGTATTCTGCCTAATTAGAACACAATCTGTAGCTATCCCCAGAAACGCATGTTGTGTTCAGCTTATTTAGGTCTAATGTAACATTAATATCTCTTCCAAGGGGTATCCTGCAGGGTTACAAACACACTTTTCCTGTGTTGATCAGAAGTGAAAGCATTTCATTCTATAAAGAACTTAGGAGCTCTACTGCTGTCAAATTCAGCAGTTAAATGAAGCAGAAACTTCAGTTCAAAGGCCAACTCCTTGAAGCATTTTCCTTTGCAACATTTCAAGAAGCAATACTTCCCTTTTGGGATTGTCCAGGAGAACATGCTTCCAAAGCCAATGCCATGCCTGCTTAACAATGACAAATATTTCATGTCTAGTAAAAAAAAAAACCCAGAGTGTGTGAATTGAGCAAACCAAAAGGGAGAAATTTATTCAAAGGATTTTTTGCTGTACTGTCTGTCCTCAGGAAGGGCTGGCACTTGGGAAGTCCAACTCTCTCCTATAAGCAACATCTGTATGATAAAATGCAGGGATTCTCCTCCTCTTCTATCCCACAGCTTGCCCTGAGACCAGATACTTTAGTGCTACAAACTCATGGACGCACCTAAGGCGTAAGACATAGAGTAAGAGCAGCTTGTAGAGAGACCTTATGGCTGCAGATGGCTGTTGTGGTCCATGATCTGCTGGCAGAGCAGGGTGGCTTTCCCCAGACTGTATTTTCCTCCTACCTGCTTTTCTTTTTTCGTCTTCAGCTTCCTTCTTCTCTGATGTACATAGACCTCCTGGAGTGGGTCCAGAGGAGGGCCATGAAAATGATCAAGGGGGTTGGAGCACCTCTGCTACAAGCACAGGCTGAGGGAGCTGGGGTTGTTCATCCTGCAGAAGAGAAGGCTCCAGGGAGACCTAAGAGCAGCCTTCCAGTACCTGAAGGGGGCTACAAGAAGGCTGCAGAGGGATTGCTTGCAAAGGCCTGCAGGGGCAGGATGAGGGGCAATGGTTTGAAATGAGAGAAGAGCAGGTTTAGGTTGGATGCTAGGAACAAGTTCTATACCATGAGGGTGCTGGAAATTTGCAACAGGTAGCTCAGGGAGGTAGATGAGGACCCATCCCTGGAGATCTTCAAGGTGAGGCTGGACAAAGCTCTGAGCAACCTGGTCTAGTGGAGGATATCCCTGCTGACTGCATAGGGGTTGGACTGGATGACCTTTGGAGGAGGTCCCTTCCAACCCAAACTGTTCCATGACTCTGTGTAGGCGCAGAGTACAGTACCTGTGAGGACCTGGGCATTCCCCTGGTTGTAACTACCAACCACCAGCACAGTAATGAACAGGCAAAGGATTGGGACTTCTGGCTTCTGCTCCCTCGGAGTCTTGGGTGTTCTGCAAGGCTTCTTTAGATGTGCTAATAAGGAGCAAGATGCTGAACTTGAAGAACTCAGATTTAAATATTTTGACCCACGAGCACAGATAGAGCAGATAGTCGACGGGAGTTATCTGGGAGTCTTTTCTCAGGTGAGGAGCAGCACTGCAGCCATACCCTGGAGGTTCCCTGTGGTTCATCTGCCCACGCTGCGCCCCGAGCCCGGCTGCTCCCTCTGAGGCGCTTTCCCTCGCTGCCAGGGATTGGGGCCGGCTTATCAGCAGCATCTGAAATGTCCTGTATGTTACCCAGATCTCTTCACCAATCATGGGGGTGTTTTTAATCACTCTGAACAGGAAATGGCATGCTGCATTTAAATACTGTATATAATTATCATGGGAAATATAATTAGCAGGCGTAATTAAACGGGCTTGACTGCCTATCAGGCTGCTTCTCCATTTTTCACTCAATCCAGCTGTTTCTCACAAACTCTTTCCTTTGAATACTGGTGGTCTGTGATGGAACCTCTGCAGAGAATGAAGGAAGAATTACTTCCTTAAAAGCTATTCATTTAATCTAACTAGGCCAATTCATTTAAATGCAATCGTAGCCTTTTCCAATACAACCTCCTTTCCTTATTTCTTTAGATGCTTCATTTTGGAATGCCTAGATTCATCAGAACTGTTACAATTTGAGGGTTTAGTAAAACCCAAGTACATAAAGTCACTGATGGCATGGCCTGGCTGGTTGTTGTGTTTGTTTAATGTATTACACAACGGAGGTCTTGATGGGATTCTCTTAAGTGCTACCAGTATGTACAATTAAATAATGATGATAAAACAAGTGTGGTTAATTAGTGAGTACAATGCTGGTTTATGATGATAGTTTTTCTTCCTGCTCAAAAAGGAAGAATTTTGAGTTGCTGGAGTTACTGTGGATCCCCTCCAGTAAAGTCCATAGGCTCCATAATACTGCAAGAGTGTTGCAGTGTTGGGAAGGATATGTTGAGGAACTGAGCATAACTACATTTTTATCTGTAAAATAGCCCTTTTGTGTGTGTGTCCCAGCTAAAATGTTGTACTGGCTATAATTGGAAGACATGATCATATTATCATAAACATTGACTATGTGGCCTTTGAATCCCACAGCTGTAATACATTGATTTGTATCAGGCTTGAGCACTGAGTCCCATTTTAATTAACTTGGGTACACACCAGGACACAGAGTTTATGCTGATGTTACACCAGCTGTGAAAGGACAGACTACACTTGATCAAGGACTAAGTTACCTGGTGCAGGCAGACAGCACCTGATCCAGTGAGAATCCTGCCAGTGAACATTCAACTTCTCAACAGACTGTTGAACCATGAGAGTGGTCTGCATTTTGTGTCACACAGCTCTGGCATTTTTGATCTGGTAGTAGCATCTCTAACCTCCAATTTCATGTCAAGCCACAGCCTGGGTAGGTTGTGCAGGCTTCCAAAACCTGTGTAGCAGGAGCTGACTGTATCCTTTTTGCAGGGAAGGAGTGGTTAAAGTAGGAAACAGCCTCCTGGTGCTCACTGGTGGGTCTGAGACTCCACATTTGTAAATCATCTTCATCAAACAGCCTATGCTGTATGCTTCAAACTTTAACAGCTACCAAACGCTTTATGTCTTACTGAATGTAACATAAAGAAACTGGGGAATGTGTGGCTGACAAAACTACTTAATGCTAAAATGCTTCAAGAAGCTAATTTCCAAGGTGATGGAAAAGCAGAAGTTAATTTACAGGCATAGTGAAAGGATTTCTCTGTCTTATTTCTTCATGACAAAAGCTATAGATCTTTTTTTCATGCCAAGTGTAGGGGAAAGACTTGACTGGAACAGAAGCAGCAAATTTAATATAAAGTTTCTTCTAAACCAAAGATGCCAGATGGCTTTTCCAACTGGTGACCCAAGCCAGTATTTCCAGCAGCCAAGGGAGGGAAGCTGGCCACGGCACTTTACAGATAATTAGCTGAAGAGGACATGAGTGGTGCTGAGAATCCTAGGCCACTTCCAACCAAAGATGCATGACTGATCTGATAACCTCAGCACAGCAAATGGCAGTCAACAGAATTAGGGCTCCTCTAATTTGCCTGGTGTCAAAAATGCCAAACCCCAAATTCCATGGTTTCTTCTCTAAGTATACAGTCGGCCTAGTCAAAACAGCTATAAATACATTTCCCCTGTATGTGCACATTCCATAAATAGTGCAAATATAATTTTATAGCAATAACTGAGACTTGAATAGTGGGATTATCTGCTTGGGTTTAGACAGTGCTGCAGTTTCACTTCTACCATCAGAGTCTGAACTTGGAAAAGCTTCTGCAGTATAAATCTGTTCTTGCTTTTACACCAAACCATGTGCAATCAGGTCCTGGCTTATCCACGAACAGGCTGACACTCCCTAGCAGTAAGCACAGCTTTTCAAGAGCAGAGATCATCCTGCTGCCACTGAAATCGGTGAGAATGTTGTCACTGTCTTTGAGAAGGGAATGACAGTACCACCTTCTACATCATTTCAAAGGGGCTTTTTTTTTTTTCTCTGCTTTTGCTCTATTTTCTTTATTTCTTCAGAAATGATTCCATAATATTGTTTGTGTTAATTCCTTTGTGAGTAGTTGTACCAGGTTAGGTAAAACTTAATTTTACATCAGGTGGTGTCCTGTGTGATTGTGTAAGCGTATGGTGATCAGAAGGGAACAGTGAATACTGGGTGTTCAAAGTGTGAGCAGGTGTCAGATCTTCCTGAAGGACAAAGGTCATGGCAGAGGGAGGAGCAGATCTTTCATTCCCTTCAGGGAATCCTGGAAATTCCAGGTACCTGCTGAGGCTGTAGAGCACTGGCATGTCTCAGTGATCGAGGGGGATCAGAGGTGGATCACTGAGCAGGCATTGACTCCAAGCTGGTAGCTTGTGGAGAAGGACAGTGGCTAGATGTGGAGTAGCATGTCCAGTGTGGGCATACTTTTTATTTTATGTTAGGATGAGGTATGTGCAGCTGATTTGGCCAGCTTCTATATTGACAACTTGTTGATTATCCCCTGAAGTCATTAATCGCTTTTTTTGTTCACTTCAGTATGAGTTGTGTAGAGCTTTTTTTGGCAATTTATAATATCTATCTTCTGTCAATGGTTAATTAGTGCTAAACTGAGGTTAAATACATGAGGACAAAACCTGGTGTGTGACAGAGGCTGTGTTTTCAGGGACTTGGTGATCAGACCAGCAGTCTAGATGCTGGGAGGCTGGGATCAGTTTTGTGTACGAGGGCTGGAGTTGGTGTCATCAGCTAGAGTGTCTACTATGACATAAAATCCTTTGCTAGGATACTGCCAGAGCTAAAATGCTGCACATCTTTGAAAGACAAAGCACTGCATTAGCTCCTTTTGCCACTGAGAAACACTGAAGGACTCAGCTGAAGTGGCAGATTGCTCTCTTATTACTTGCACCTTAAATTCTGGAAATAGTAAACTATTTCTGAAGGATTGTTATACACAGCTGCAAACTGTGCTGTGTATCACTAGCTGGCTGGTTTTACTCAGTATAACTGCATCAGAAGTTGCTTTATCTGAATCACCCAGTTTTCCTAAGACAGAAAAAGGGGTTGCATTTCAGGAAACCCTTATCAACACTGAAAAGCTGAGTCTGATAAAAGGTTTGGTATGGGTGATTTGTATGACAAGTTCTGTATCTACAGGGAGAAGGTGGAGGTGTATGTGAGTAGAGACTCCAGTAGCCTGGTATAGGAAATGTTTGAATGATGTTCAAGTTCAACCACTTTTTGTGAGCTAAACTTGTGGGGAACATTACAGCCATTCAGGTAACAAGTAAAGCAGAAAAATAATAATTTTATTCTACAAACACCCTTGGATAGGCTGCAGAAACTTGCTAAATACTGTTTCTGTTCAGATTGAGTTTCAAAATCTGAGAATTTCAGTAGAACCTGGGGAAAACTTTATGAATTGATTTAGAAAACAAATATGTGATTCGGTTATTTCAAATTATAACAAAGTAATTTTTAACTGTGTTTGAGGGAAGTAACAACATGTATGTGTGAGAAAAACAAGGCTAAGTGAGCAGGTGTTGCCCTGCACTTCCATGAGGTGTTTTTCCCTGGTTTTCATGTGGTTGTCCTCTATTTCTATGCATAGAAGTGGTCATCTTAGGAGCCAGATTAAAACCAGGTTTATATTCACAGTTCTTAGAGCCCAGATCCTGCAGTGATGGAACCGAAGGATTTTTGGTTTAACCCGTGAGCGGCGAGTTGATGTACTTTGGCAGCCGCTCCCAGATCCCGCATGGCAGCGCTCGCTTGGGGCTCGCAAAGCCGCGGGGAAGAACGGGAGGGACACAGGCGCCAGAGCTGCGGGATAGCGGCGTGACACGGATAGGACACGGGCGGCATGCGGGACAGCGGCGTGACACGGACCTGACAGCCCCGTACCGCGCCAGACACAGAGACCCCGCCCCCGGAGCGCCCGCGCCGCTGATTGGTGAGTTCCACAGGCGGCGCAGCCAATAGGAGGGCTTGGCAGCCCGGCCATTCATGAACGCCAGCACGGGGTGCGCGTGACGGGCGGGGGGGCGCGCTCGTTGCCGCTGTCTCCGTGCCCGTCCGCGCGGGTAAGGGACGTTGGGTGCTGGCCGGCAGCGGAGCGCCTGGTTTCGTGCGACGCTGCAGAAGCAGCGCTCCGGAGCAGGATAATCCTGCGGGGCCGCCCGTCTGTGCGCTGGAAATCCAACGCTGCCTTCTCCGGCCCGCTGGTGCTGATTGAAATCATCTGTTTTCAGTTCTCTGACGAATTAATTGAACTTTCCTCTGACTCTGGGGCCTTCAGACTTCTGAAGCAGATTTTGTCTACATGCTGTCTCCCAGACGAACACAATTTAATTTTCTAGGCTTTAAATGAACTTTATGTTTCCAGAAAGCCAATGAAAGAAGCATTTGTTCTGGTGATAGCGTTTCAGCTTTTACAAATACAGCACAAGAATAGAAGCTTATAAAATGTTGATTTTGCTCCAGCTGATAACCAACTCCAAAACGTGTTAGAGCCTGAGATGCACAGGACCGATAACGGTGCAGGCTGTGAGCTGCTTTCTTTCAAGTGTTTTAAAAGAATGTTGCTTAAATAACTGTGGGAGCTCCTGTGGAGCTCTGCTGGGACAGTGTTGAGCCTGTGCTGATAAAATAACTACTGATTAAGGACATTTTCCAGATCAATTTCACTTCATATGGCTGAGCAGGAGTTGCAAAGTTCAGCTGCAGTCCAAATACTGCCCCCCACCCCCAAGTCCTGCTTACAGGGTTTTGATTCAGGCTCCCTAATGGTATAGCTGGTTCCACCATTACCTTTCATCTGTCCTTGAGGACTTTTAAAACTCATCTTTCAAACGCAGTGAAACAAATTCTGCTTTCAGGTACTTGAACGTGGCTGCCTGTGATTGTCCTCTGGGTATATTTGGTGTCTGGAGAGTGACTCAATGCATTAAGGACAAGGCTATGCCAGGCTTGGTGACTGATGAAGGAGCACTGAAAGTGCAGCTGTTTGCTATGCTCAGCTAAGCCTGTATGTATACTCTCAATTTTTCAGTTATACCTGTTAATTTTCCCTATTCAGAAAAGTACCAAAGCACGTAATTAACTCTGTGGGCTTCTGCTTTCATTTACTGGAGTATATTTAAGTGTATTCTCAAAGTTAAGCACGTGCTTACATAGTTTGCTGAACAGAGAATGAAGAGATTCTGCTGTTTTTCTTGGCTCATCTAAGTGTTTCTTCCATTTTCAACTCTTTCTCCCCATCCACTCTAAAATCCAAATGATTTGTAAACATTGATTTATCTTTGAAACTCTCCTGAGAAATCAGAGTGTTATTTTTGGTCCTTCATTTACATAAAATGCAAGTAATATTGAAGGAATTTTAATAGACAATTGGGAATCAAACCCAAATTCTGTCCCATGCTTTAGCTGTGGTGACCATAGCTCAGAGGGCCAAGACCTCAACCAGCTCTAATTGACTGCAGAACTTTTGCCATGGGCTGCCCCTCACACCATTTCTGGTTCTTTATTTTCTAATTTACAGTTGCTACTTTGAAAAGTCAAGTAGAGAGCCATGAGCTAATTGAAAGCCTATGTTCCTTTGAAGGGTTAGAAAATAATTAAAACATAGTTACTAACATCATAATAATAGGTAGCTGAAATTTCAACAGCAAAGCTCAGACTGAAACATTCCCAAATGCCACAGAAATATGTAAGTGAATCCAGACTCACACGTTATGATTTACCTCCTTCTGTGAAATGGCTAAACCTGCTTCCCCACCCCCCCAAATTCCAGCTGCATCTGAACCTTTCAGTCAACTCCTTCAGTTTCATTGAATTTTTCAACCTTTTGGCAAATCTGAGCTTTGCAGCTTGCACCTATTTTTAATACTTGATTCAATTATGTTGAAAGAAATCATCCTTTGAGTTCTCAGTGGAGCAAAGGCAGCAAAAGACTCTCAGCAAAACTTCATTTCAGTCCCGACAGCAAGTGAATTTAGAGCTGTTCTGTGCCACTGTTGCACAATCTGAGATCCTGGCACAACCACAGTTTTCAGACCTGCACATACCTCAAGGATTGTTGATGCTCTCTAGAGAACATGAAAAAAAAATGGCAGGAAAATGTCTCAGTTGAGTTTTTAGGATGCTGAATGGTTTGCAATCTGCTCACATAATGATGTTGGTAATGATATTCAGGGTCTTTGCTTAAGCTTTTCTGTATTTATTATGCAAGCCTGAGAGGTCTGTCAAAAATGTAGCTAGAGATTGGACATGGAATCTGCAGCTGTTCAAACTTTTTTACTCTCTGGCCACAATAGTTACTAAGGCATATGGAAAACTTTCTGTTGTGAACGTCCTATTAGCACTTCAGGGCTGTGAAGCAGTGTGAGAACGGTTGCTGTTTCAGACTTTTTCAGGAATCCCATGGAAAGGGATGCCTGTATTCGTCTGGACCACCTATTCCTAGCCAGGATTTTCATTTCATGCAGTGCTGTGAAATGAAAGTTGGCTGGATGGATGTAACTAAACCAGCTATACATTTTCAGACCTCCTCTCTATTGCAGCAGATGCCAGCCAGGTAAAGGAGATTTTGTGTCAAAACTCCCACTGACTTTAAAATTCTCCTTGCAGAGCCTCACATTTTTGCTTGACTAAGAAAAAAGGCACAAAATACAAAGGAAAGGCCTGCAAGTGGCTTTGTAACTCTGGGATAACGATGGGGAGTCATTCTGGTGCCCTAGGTGAAGATTGCTACTGCATCTTCCTCTTTAAACCTGGAGGTTTAAATGTGCAGCCTTATCATGGTTTGTATCAATATAAGCTTATAATTTTTGTGAAAGTACATTGAGATAGAAAAAATTATTTATGTTATTGGTCTATAGCAATTGTTTAGTCCATCAGATTTCATCTTTCGGTTTACTTCTAAACAATCCCTGTTTTTTATTATGTGTTCTGTCTGTATGATGTAACAATACGACAGCAGAGCATGCAATGCAATTCTCTTTTGCCACAGAACTATGGTTTGATGTCCCAGTTTGTAACAGAGTGAAAGTATAGATATGCAATAAATGTACATGTAGCCTCTAGGTATCACCCAATTATCACCCAAAAATGTCAGCTCAGTAGAGGATGTGAAACAAAAGGGATCCGACCTCTCCTGTTTGTGTGAGGGATGATGAAGGATATCTTTTTTTTTAAATTTTTATTTTGTTGGGTTTTTTCCCTTTTCTATTTTTTGTAAGAGGGCAGAGAACATAAAGGTTTTGTCAGTTTTGCTCCTGTCTGGTTTCTAACAGCTCCCTTTGCCCATCTGTCTGTGACACTAGGCTCTGCCTGGATTTGCCTCTCCTTTTCTCCCTTTACATGTTGCAGGAGGTAATTAGATTTGATGTCTTCCTGGCTGAGATGGATCAACTGGCAGGTAGGGAGATGCAAGAGAGGAGCAGGCTGGCGACCTGGCTACCTGCACAGTACCATGTGGCCTGGGGATGGAAAGGAAGGAAAATCAGTGAAGCTGCCTTCAAAGTGTCCTTCTTCTTTGGCACCAAGTGGGGAGAGGAATCTGTACTGGGCTACTCCAGCGAAAGTGCAAGAGCAGCCATCTGGGAGTGGAACCACGCCATCTGAAAAGTGTAACAACAGTCCTCGATGATAACTGAGGTATTTTACAACAATAATTACTTTGAACTGTGAACTATGCTTCAGAATATCTGTGCAGTTCTCAGGGAGTGAGGAATTACACAGATTTTGTAACTATAGAAGAGAGATTTTTCTGTTGTGCTTGTTCAGGTTGTTGGTGCAGAATTTGGTCGTATGTGATTACAGAGCATATGGAACCAGCTATTACAGGGTGGATTTTTTCTATCAGTGTGTGCCTTTGGCTCTCCAAAATACCTGAAGAAATACAGCCTTCTTGGGCTAAATCTCTTTTATCTTAGTCATTATGAAATAGTCCCCTCAACTTCAATGCAATTACTCACAAGGGAGGCAAGTGTCCTGCATCCCTTGCAGAAACAGGAATTGAAAGTACCCAGGATTATTCCATATGCTGTTGTTGTATCTGTAGCAAAGCTTCTCATTTCTAATCTCAACTGAGCAAAGTGCTCTTAGGATGACAGACAATAAGGGAAACCAACTTGGGGAATCTCATCCTGGCTTTTTAAGTTGAATTTATCTTCATTCATTCCCCTTTGAATTTGATTTGTTTGCAAATGGAGCTTGTTCAGGAAGGCAAAGTGTTGATTAACTGCCAGCACTTATTTAATAATGGAGCAAAATTAATTTTGCAGTGAGGGAGACTTCACTTCAGGAAGAAACAGGAGTAACTTGTAAAGATCACATCAACCAAACAGGAAATGGAAACAGTCCCATGTGGTTTAGGTAGTTTTGATTGCAGTGCCAAGGGTGTAAATTGCTGAACAGCTTTTGCTGGCTTGAGCTGTTGTTGGCTTTCCCCTTTCTGCTAACTGCAACTAGGTGTCTGCTCCTGCCTGAGCTGTTCCCCTTCCATCTGGATCATGCCCCTAAGCAGCCTTACTGTGCCTTGAGGGCAAGCATGGCTGGGGGAGAATTGCTAGCAGCTGCTTGCAGTGCTTAGTCACTATTGCCACCAAGAACCACTGTCTGAGAGAGCCAAAAAAGTATTTGCAGCGTGTGTTTACAAACAATTGCTAGACAGATTTTGTCTGCACAAAGTGTTTATCAAACAGTTTTGAGCAGGAAATACAGCCAGAGAAATAGATGCTCTTTTGACAGAGGAGAGGATATGCACAGATTTGTGTATTGTCTAATCCAGCTGCTGTGATATTAAACAAAGGCAGCACAACTGTGAGACGCAGCAGGATGAGCTTTAGTTGCTTGAACCTATTCTGATGACGGATTGAATCAGTCAAACATTTTAGGAAACAGAAGTCATTTCTCTATGGGAACTTACAGCAGTGCTCACAGCTAAACCACAGCCAGTGGAGTTTGATGAATGTGTGCTGGTGCCAGTCTTGTATGAATGGCTTCTTGAAGCACCATTGTGTAAATGTGTCTGAAGAAAGTAAGAGCAGATCAGGAGCAGTTGCTGGGACTTAAGGGAATGACCTCCCTTGGTGTTGTAGTTTTCAAACGTTTGGCCTTCTTCTGACCACTATATTTCATTTCCATCCACCCCTGTACTTCCAGTTCCAGCCAGGAGCAGAAGCAGAAGTAATAAAATACCACAAGAAAAGCTATTCTTGTGATATTTCCGGTGCTACTGGATGCAGCACCAACAGGAAATCTCATGAGAAAGATTCTTCTTTCACCATTTCCAGGCCCACTTTGCAAATCCAAGTGGCTTGTTTGAACAAAATTTCTTCCAGCATTTCTGACCCAGTCCTCCATACTTCCGAGGTTCACAAGCCTCAAGACAGAATGGTCACCACAATCCTTCATGGTCGGTTCAAAACGGTCTGGACCTGCATTTCCATCTAGTTATTTAATATAAACTGAAGACCCTGCAGATGCATAACTCCCTCTCTTCTAAAATGCACCAGTCCTACTTAAGACCTCACTGTGCTGTAGGATTGCAGCCTTGCTACCACCACAATTAGGCATCTGCTGCTGATGGTTTGCAGAAGGAGGCTGTCCCACTCACTCCAGCCTGCATGCCTGTGCTCCAGGAGTAGCTCACAGAAACCATCACAACATACACAATAAAAATCCCAGCGGTCTCAGGAGCACTCAGATGATTCTCATCATTCCTTTCCTGCTATTCCCTCCACCCCTTGTTGCTTTTGTATACTACGTACTGCAGGCAGGGCAGGCAAGGAGCTGTGCCTCTCCATCCAGTTTGCATGAAATGTTAGCTTTCCAGTGATGATTCCTGCAGTTTGGTCACATGCTTGGAATCTGCAATACTGTTTCCTAAGGACAGGAATTACCATCTAGGGATCAGTCATCAGCCCACAGAAAGGAAACCTTTCCTTTGACTTCACAGGGTAGTGAATAAGGTCCACAGCGATCTGCAGGTCTTAAAACCTCCCTGCAGTGTTTTGCAGAAGCTCATGAGCTCTGCTGTTCAGCCTGCTGATGGACACACACACACACTGTCCTGATGACTTAGATGTAAGCCCTTCCTGAAGTGTCGTTCTCGAGAACAAATGCCTTCCCTCTCAGTAACCGATACACTTCTGCCTCCCCAGCTGCAATACCAGATTGCATTTGCAGTGTTACTTTGGCAGTTAAAAAACCTTGCCATAGTCATCTGCTTCAACACCAAGCATCTCATCCAGCTGACTGTGGGCCTCTTTATTTTCCTCCCCTGCAGCCAGGAGGCAGGTTCCCGTTTGCTTTGTCGCTTTTGGATTTGCTACACAAGGCTCTGTTAATGCAAAGGGGCCTGTTTGTGATAGTCATCAGACAATGGAAGACATTCCACTGATGTCTGCATGGTGCAGCGAGTAGACTCCTTGATTATTAACATACCAATTGTGTGCTCTTATTTCACATCTTTGCTCAGCACTGGGGAAAGAGAGCTGGGGGAATAAAAAATGCAAGATGCATGACATGCTTGGGATTTGGTCTGTGAAACTGGAAAAAATATTTACACAGATCGTGTTGGTTTGGTCATTCTTTCCTTTTATGTAATATTTGGAGAAGCTGCTGAAGTTTCAGTTCTTACCCAAATCAAGCCACACCTCTGAGCACTGGAGCAATCATTGCTGGAGAAGGAATGGGGGAAACATGTGCCCATCCTTTCTTAATCCATTCATTGCTGCACTCATTAGTGTTGGCACAGTGATCATCTGATGCATCTCATGGCTCCCCCACGCTTCCCTAAGCTCAGCATTCACATACCTACAGAAGTTCCAGCACAGGGGCTGGGACTCCCAAATGATCCTTCTGTGTGATTCCCTAGCCCCCCTGCTCCTGTTTGTGGTTGCTAGACACAGCAGCCTCTCCCAGCACATGTAGCAACCAGCTCTTCATTGCCAGCCCTCAGTTAAAACTGCAGAGTAAGGAATCCTGCGTTGCTTGACTGTGTGAAAACAGCCCTTCAAATAGAAGGCATAGCAATCACCCTGCTGAATCTTCTCTGGCCAGCAGTAACTCGGGTGGGTTGCTGCATCCTGTCACCAGTTACATACCCATTTACAATCCTTTCATTTATTAACAAGGCCTTTTTGGTGCCTTAGTCATAGCAAGTGCGACAGATACTTGTGGCATTACTCAGTGTTTTCATCCCTTGGCTCCTGTATTTTCTTTTCATTTACAGTTTGTTATTTTCATCAAGGAGCTTTCACTTTTGCTTGGTTTCAGAGCCCACCCTGGTTATCCCCTGAATGGGCTGAAGTCCGTTAGATATGGCATTAACTAGCATTCATGGGGAAATCTAGAATGCAAATAGAACTTGTCCTGGTGCCCAACAATGAGTCATTGTCCTTTTTCTCTTTTTAGCCAACAGCAGATTCAGAAGCTGTGAGACAGTTTCCTGCAGATAAGAGATAAATCGAAGGGAAACCTGGCAAAAAGATGATGGTCAAGCTGCAAGATATCATTTCCTCCAAAGCCCCTCCATTCTAATTAACCATTCCAAGCATATTTTCAACAGCATTTAGGGATTTCCTCATCAAAATAAACTTCCTCCCATGTTATCTTCATTTTTGACATCCGGTGGTCCAGCCTGATGCACCAGTCAGGGTTTAAATTCCTCCTGCCGGGCTGTGTGTGTATGCACGAGCAGTGCGCGCACGCTCTCACACGATTGAAGCTTTGCCAGTATTACTCTGGAATTTTAATGCCTGATCCAAAGTCCTCTGTAGTCAGCAAGAGATTTTTCTGTTAACTTCAGTAGTAGCAGGATCGAGCCTCTATCCTTCCGCATCCAGATTTTTTTCATTTATGCCCTTATGACTTGTTTATAACAAACTACAGATGGGCTTGAGTCATAAAGTTCGGAGTATTCACTTTAGAGGTTTTGCTTTGGGCCCATCCCTTTAATGTACTGCTTATTCCAGACCTGCCTTTTAAAAGCAAAATACTGTCAGAATGAAAGTGTATGTGCAATAAACAAACTTCTCATTTCCTTCCCCTTAAGCTTTTTTTATTTTTTTTTCCCTCTTTTGAAGCTGGTTTCTTAACTGGACAATTAGTTTTAGGGCTGCCAACGAATGCAAGCTTGTCATACCTGATTTGCAATCTTTTCTGTTTCAAGTGCTATCAATTATTTTCTAACTAGATGCTCCTGTGGGATCAGCTGTCACTAAGAGCAAATTTGAACACAATGGGTTGCTTCCTATTTCCAAAAGAATCTGAAGATTGTCAAGGCTTGACAGGCAGCTCCAGTTTTAAGATGAAACAGATAAGTTAGGTTTCCCTGTTAGGTGCTTTTGAACACAAGTAGATAAAGGCAGCATTGTTTCTGAAGAGGGGATGCCATTTATAGTGCAAATTCACTCTTATTAAGAACAAACGGCAGTTGCTTTAAACACACCGTGGAGTACATTTGCACTGCAGAGGTAATAAAATACTCAGGGACTTTGCAAATATTTCTGCAGACCCTGCATTCAGAGATTTGCCTTTCTCTCTTTTTATTTTTTTTAAAGGAGAGACTGAGTAAACTATTTTTAAAAGTCAGAAGATGGTCTAACGTAGCTGCTGTGTAGATCAAATACGTGAGGTGTTGATTTCACAACCCAATGCACCCAACAGCTAGAACCCAGATTTGTGTGGCTTTGTTTTTGAGGACGCCTCATCTATCATATGCTTTGGTGATGGCTTACATATGAAGATCAAGCGTGTGTTGTTTCATCATAAGTGAGAAGTGTTACAACTTCTAGGTGTAAAGTAGAAGGAACTTTTATTTTTGTGCTGTGCCACTTTTCTTTTGGGGTGGAAAGGTGTCCCTGTCTCATTCCTTTTTGCAAAGAAATGTGGGACTATTAATGAATGTGCACTACAAAAAAACACTTTATTTTGAGAGATGACCCTGGATTAATGGTGCCACTGTCTGAAGTGTGCCCGCTGGCCACAGCGAGGACTCACTGTGTGTACTGGAAACCCTCACTGCTTACTTCAGGAAAGAGAGTTCTTCCAGTCCTTTTCTGTTCACAACGTCAGTCTTGGCCATTTGGTGGGTTGGCTTTTGGGTGCATCAACAAGGTACCATCCAGTGTCCAGTTTTGACTGGGTCTGTTGTGTGTCCTCACCTGTTTGTAAGGAACTTCTCCTCTGCAAGGCAAGGGAAAACCCTTCGGTGTTCAGGTGACCGATCCCAAGCCCAGCGACTTAGAGAATTAGTCTTGTGCTAATATGTCTGCTTCTTTTATGAGTCTCTTGTCCAGTGAGAGACTTGCTGTGGTGCATAGGAGGTCCTGAGCTTTCGGGGGGGGGGGGGGGGGGTGTCAAAACTGCCTGGCTGAGTATTCTTCTTCCTTCTAAAATGTGGAACAATCATAACAGGAAATATGAGAGGAGAATGTGACCGCTTGGGTTTGCCACTTGTACTCTGTGCGATATTTCAAACGTTTCATATTTTGAAGGTTTTCAGTTAAGACCAACATCAAGGAGAGTTTCATTCAGGATCATTACAGTTGGGAAAACACCAAGGAATGGTGAATATCATCAGACAGAGGAGTATTGTACGACCTGAGCATAGCTGCCACCATGTTGATGGATTGTCCCCAGGGTGGATCAAAAGGAGGAATTTTGGCCGTGAGGGCAGTTCGTGTGATCTGCCAATGGAGAGAGGCAGAGTTATTCCCACTCACAGAACCATAGGGCTCCACTGCCACACTTTCACAATCACCAAATTAGAATCAGGTGTTAATTAGCACTTGTGTTTGGCAAGCTCGCTATATTGAGAACATTTGCCTTGGTCAGACTTTTGATTATTTTGGCTGGGAAACCTGTTTTACATTGATTTAATCATTAGAATACCCTCTTCTAAGGCTTTCAAATGATGCAATTAAGTGCAAAATACCACATCCCCTGCACAGCAACAGGGACATGAATGGTTATGGCAAAGCCAGTAGACAGTAATAAGTGCACTTAACAGGGTCTAATTCTGTAGGAGAGCATGTGTCAAATATTAAAATAATAGATCTTTGGCCTGCCCGTTCCCATACATGAACATTCTAATCACTGCCTGTTGTTGTGTCATCCTAGGTGTGATTTACTGTGCATCTAAATGAAAAACACAACATTTATTGTATGGGGACTGCAGAGTCCATATCCAATTTATAACTCCAGCCACTGGAAAAAAAAAAAAATTCTCAGTGTTGTGATTGCATCCAGAGAGCAAATAGAAGCTGTGGCACAAATGTAATGCAAATGTGTCAGCATCTACAAGAATTGCTCACCCATTCCTGAGCTGTCTGGTTATAAATAAGATACTTGGAGTATTCAAATAAGATATTTAGGATATTCAAATAAGATATTTAGGATATTCCCTTTTAGAAACTTCACCATCTATAGTCTCCTACTTTGCAACAGCTTTGTGGCAGTTCAGCTGTTTCAGAGAACTCGTTTACCCACTTTTGTCACTGCATTATTGTGCCTTTTGGAATAACTTGCTAACAATCTAAGACTATGTGTTTCAGTTAACTTTTCCCATTTCTAATGATCAGTACAAGGGTACAAAAGTAAACCAGCAATTTAAAAGCTTCTTCCTGCTGGATGGGGTAGTAGGTAATAATTTGATATCGTCAAGTTTTTGCTATGAGTTGGATCAAACAGCAAATACTGCAGTAAAATTAATAGTGTTTTTACTTCTAAAAATAGGCTGGATCATATATTGTTCATTTTTATACTTCACTGATGCCTTTGACTCAGACAGGGGAGGGCTTTTGTTACCTTCCTCACCTTGAGCACTACCTTATTCTACAAGTGTCAGCAGAGCTTCTAACAGACCTCCTGGCAGTACTGTCTCACTGGAGTGGAGGAGTCAGGATCCAGCACTCTCTATTTTTTTGTAATTTCATTCCCATATGAGTGAAGAAAAACACCCTGACAAAAGGAAGTAATCTCTAAGGAAGGCTAAATCCCTTTTTTCCCCTGCTCCTTGAATAGCTTCACAATGGTGATTTTTATCAGCTGAGTCATCTGCCAGGTTTTATGAGTCGCTGCTCATGTTGTGGATCCATTAGGGGTTTGTGCTTCTCTCCACGATGATGAACTTGGAGGGGGTAATGAGGAGGCAGCTGCTTAGATCAAGTGGCAGTGTGTGTCCACTCCTGAGCCCCTAGCCAAAATCAACAGTGTGTCTTTACAGTTGATCTAGGGAATGATGTTACAAAAATGGGATGTTTGCACTAATGACTTAGTCAAATACATCTGGAGTCCTGTTCCCTGAAGAAATGAAACTGATGTAATAACACAGCACAGTCTCCTTATTTATGTAAATCATGAGGCAGAAAGCTGAGGACGTTATTCAAAGAAAACTGAGGAAGGCTGAAGATTTGCTCAAGTAATTTCCCATTTTTACCCCATATGAGATCTTGCAGATGGCAGGAAGGAACAGGGAAAAAAAAAAAAAGCAGCAAACCTCCTTACTTCCAAATGTGAGACAATTCTCACAATAAGATTTTACACCACTGAAAACCTGGAGTTTTCTACAGCAGAAGCATTTGAACACAGAATTATAGGATGTTAGGGGGTTGGAAGGGACCTCCAAAGATCATCCAGTCCAACCCTCATGCCAGAGCAGGATCATCCAGGGCAGGCCACACAAGAACACATCCAGGTGGATTTTGAATGTCTCCCGAGAAGGAGACTCCACAACCTCTCTGGGCAGCCTGCTCCAGGGCTCTGGCACCCTCACAGGGAAAAAGTTTTCCCTTCTGTTCTTGTGGCACCTCCTGTGCTCCAGATTGCACCTATTGCTCCTTTTCCTGTCATTGGACATCCCTGAGTAGAGCCTGGCTCTGTCCTCCCCACACTGCCCTGCACATCTTTATCACCAGGAATGAGGGCACCCCTCAGGCTCCTCTGCTCCAAGCTCAAGAGCCTCAGCTCCTTCAGCCTGTCCTCTTAAGGGAGATGTTCCACTGCCATCAGCATCTGTGTACTGGACTCTTTCAGGCAGTTCTCTGAGGTCCTTCTTGAACCAGACTTTGCTATTAGGGTGTCTTTAACTTTTTACCTCTGATGAGCCTATGGATTGCAGTTGAAGTGTAAGTCAAGGAGGACATTTAGGTTTTCTTATATAGAGCAGGGGTTTTTCAGACTTTGCCTGACTGGCTGTAACATAGACCAGGTTAGCAATGCTAGCTCAATGGAATAATGTTCTGTTCAAGACAGCAAAGTCCTTCTTCCCATGGATGCCAAATCCTTTCTCTGTATTGATGGGATCTGGGTTCGAGCAAGAACTTATTATTTCTGAAATATGGAATGCATTTGCTCTTGGAACACATGTCCTTTTTATGCCCCTTGGTTCATGAGCTGGTTGCAAAGCTACAAATTTGCTATAAAATTCCTTTTAAGGTGCAGTGCTGCTAGAAATTTGTAGAATAATAGAGATCCTTTCATCCTTTGTATTTAAACATGCAATTTGCTTTAACAGGATCTGATCAACCATTAAAACCCACTCTGCGTTTTATGTGTTTAACAAAAACCATACTCGCACAAGTAAAATAGACTGGATGCTAGACTACAATGTACCTATTTATGTTTAGCATGTAACAAGGTCTTGCAGAACTCCTTTTGTCCCAAGAGGTTTAACAGCTCTGTCCCAGTCCCACAAGTGGAAAGTCAAGCCCTGTGGAAGGAAAGCTCGAGGACAGCACTCTGTTAGCACAATGTGTTTGTTGGGTTGGCAGTCCCAAAGTGTGGGTCATCTCCTGCAAGAGGGATGCTCCATTGCAGTACTTAAGTCAAAATTTATCTGTGATCCACTCCAGTCATCCTCTTTGCAAGAATGATGGCATTTTACGTTCCTGTGTGGAGTACCCTAAGTGATCCTGCTTTGGCAGGGGGGTTGGACCCAATGATCTCTGGAGGTCCCTTCCAACCTGGAATGTACTGTGGTACTGTGAAGGTTTCATGCAGTTTTTCAAGGGAAAGCAGAGTTTAGTTATATTTGTCTTTGAAATATTGTGTGACAATGAATACCTCAACCTCTCCTGTCCTTTCAATGGATGTAGCCAGGACTGCAACTCATTAAGTCACTGCAGTTTTTCGGATAGTACTAAAGCCCCCAAGCTCTTGGGTTTTACACATAGATAGCATTTAGTGCTTAGGATTGCATCTGTGTAGCTCTTTTTAAGCGAATATTTCACCATGGTTGTCACGAAAAATTGCATATGCCATATTTGTCTTCTTGGTCTTTTTCAAAGCCCAAATTTTTTTGGATGACCAAATGATCCCCAAACCTCTAAAATATTCTGTGATCTCTCTAATTGGATACATTGATGTCTGCTGGAAAACAGATGTGATCGACTGCAGTCATCTGTGAGGCCGAAACAAAACACAGCCTGCTTGCTTCAAGAAACCTTTATCAGCAACTCTACCTCCTTGCAAGGCATAGATGTGATCCATAAATAAAGAGTTGCCACTTGATGTGAAGGAGGAAATTCTATCTTAAGGAATGACAGGGCAAGTGAAATGTGGTCACCCAGAGCTCCTACAATTCAAAGCCCACTCATGCCCAGTTTAATTTTTATGATGTATGTTCCTGATCAATTTAATAGGGTGGCTGGTAGGAGTGAAGGATTTCAAGTGCAAGGGTCACATTTGCTTTGCTTCTTTCACCTCTAGTTGAGTTAGGAAACCTGCAGAAAGGACAAGGATCTGTTGAGAGAGCCATCTGCTCATGTGGCTCTGCCTCCCACAGGAAAGATTAACTCAAACCCAGGGTGGTCTCTTTGGGTAGACCTCTGGATAGCAACTGAGGAGAAGGGGGAATAGACTGGCCTGGTGTTGTTGAAGAAGCTGTGGGACTCAAAACACAAGGTGTATTTGGAGAGGACTGGATTCATGTAAAACTAATAGGTGGAGAGAGGTTCTCCTGGTGAGGCCACATCTGGAATATTGTGTCCAGTTCTGGGCCCATCAGGTCAAGCAGGACCTCAGGGAACTGCTTGAAGGAGTCTTGTGCAGAGCCACAGAGATGCTGAAGGCAGTGGAACATCTCCCTATGAGGACAGGCTAAGGGAGCTGAGACTCTTTAGCTTGAAGCAGAAGAGCCTGAAGGGTACCCTTATTCCAGTTGATAAAGATGTGCAGGGCAGTGTCAGAAGGATGGATCCAGGCTCTGCTCAGGGATGTGCAGTGACAGGACAAGGGACACTGGGTGTAAGCTTGAGCAGAGGGGGTGCCACAGGATCAGAAGGGAAAACTTTTTCCCTGTGAGGGTGCCAGAGCCCTGGGGCAGGCTGCCCAGAGAGGTTGTGGAGTCTCCTTCTCGGGAGACATTTAAAATCCATCTGGATGTGTTCTTGTGTGGCCTGCCCTGGATGATCCTGCTCTGGCATGAGGGTTGGACTGGATGATCTTTGGAGATCCTTTCCAACCCCTGACATCCTGTGATTCTGTGCAGACTGGATGGCAGAAACCACCACGCACCCTCAGGAAACCCGTGGTGCCAGATAGATCAGTTGAGGAGATGATTGCAGCAATTGTTACATTTCTGTGAATTTTATAACTTGTAATTTTAACTTTAGTTTCCCCACGGGTTTTTAAATCTCAGTGGAATATTAGAAAGCAAAAATTTCACATGGCAAGGGAAGGTGGAGTCAGGAGCACAGATTTACGGAAGCCTGGGAGGCAGATTCATGATGGAGTAATGGTTTGTGGGCACTGTAGGACTGATGAGATTGGAGCTCACAGGTGTTAATTATTTTGATTAGTGAAGGATTTAGTGCTTTCAAGAAGTTTAAAGAGTTTTGATTTTGTTCCAACCTCTTTAGGCTCTAGATGGATTGAGATAGTCTGAGGCTCTATCCATGGCACTTGGGCCTCACCTCTGCTTTACATGCAAATGGTGAAGTTATCCACAGGATATTTGTCTTCTTCTTTGGCTTCTCTTTGAAAACGTTGTGTTTCAGTCAACCACTCTTTATCTTTGGGCAGGGTGAGCTCTGCCTTGGAGAACTCAGCCCTGCAGCAGCAAGAGGGAGCCATGGTTGGTGACTCCTGCAGGGTCTCCTCCCGGGGGTGTCGGTGTTGGGAACCACTGCTCTGCCTCTGTTCCCAGGCAGGATTTCAGCCCACTAAGAGGATTGGCCCAACTTGAAAACCCAGATGTCCATAAAACCATTCAGGTAGGCAAGATCTTCAGGCACTATTTACCTAGGGGAGGGTTAAGGCATGTCTTACTTGTATGTGAAAATCAGCCTCCCGATGCCAGCGTGTGGCTTTGTGAGCTGTGATTATAGCCAAGGACCTATAATGTGTGTGCTTTTATCTTGTCACTCTTTAGCACAAAGGCCTGGCAGACATCTAGCACACAGTCAAACAGTGTTTCAGTACAAATTTATAATTGATTTTATTCATAGTAGTAAGGTCAATAATCAAATTGAAGTCAAAGACCAGTAAGAATTTGACATGAGGCTGTTGTTCTCAGCTATCTCAAAGCTCATTCAGAATGCATTAAAAATTATAACAATAAATTACTGCAATAGTATCCTATCTTGTCAGGGGACACAGGCTCCCAGTTTCCATGAAAACTGCTCTGCAGCCAGCTGCTTCTGCAGCTGACATTTGCTTATTGAGCCAAATCCATATCTCAGGGCAGACCAGAGAGAATGTGTCTATTCTGGTTCCTGAGAAACAAAGCAGACAAGGGCTGTTTCTAGTGGCCTTTCAGGTCCAGTGTGGGTGGCTGAGGACTTTGAATCAAAGTCCTCCCTTTCAGAACTGAACCCAGCCATATGAATTTTGAACAGGGCTCACAGGCTTAAACCCAGTAAAGGAGGAATCTGAGAGAGTTTGTGGTGAAACAAGCAACTTCTCTGCCTCTTGGAATGAGAATGTTATCTTCAAGAAATAGGAAAAGGAGCAAATAAGACTCAGAAGAATGAGTTTAAGTATTAAAGGGCACTAAAATCTAGGGGAAAATGTCCTGGATCGTTTTCTTCAAAGCATTTTGATAGACTTCTGATAAAGTAGGAAAGACACAAACAGCTTGGGCCAGCAAACAGAAATGCTGGCAGATGTGTGGAACGCTTACTCCTTCTCCCCCCCCGCTTTATGAACTTGCACAATAAAATCCAGCCGGTGTATGTGACTATGATATGGGGGAGGAGAGAGAAGGCAAAGAGGGAAATTCAAGACTTTCAAACCTGGATTGCTTAATTCTAGGGCTCTAAATCTCTATTTCTTGTACACATCCTTTTGAGAGGTGCTTATGCATCTCGGAATTCCTCCCCAAAGCATTTAAGGTTGAATTTGTCTTCTTAAGATGGTGGGATCCAGTGTTCTTTATGCAGTTCAGGGAAGCATCTACAAACCCTGTCTTATTTGAATGGCTTTATTCCTGAATCCTTGCTCAGCCTAAAGAAGATCTGAAATGGCTTCTCTTGAACATCAGAGGATGAAGGAGTAGAGGGGTGCATTGTGTTTCTAAAAAGAGCCCCATGGTAAGCAGTGGTCTGTGTTTGTACTGCTGCAAGTGATGTTGTGTTCTGATTCGAAAGCGTGTTGAAAACACATGCAGTCTGCAAAGGAGGAGAGGGAAGCTGGCAAGTATTTAGTTTGTTATCAAAAACTGACCATAAATTGCTGAACAATGAGAACTGCATGCAGTGGTAGCCTCTGGTCTCAGAATGAACCATAGCATTTCATAAACTTGTGGGGCTAGGCAGCAAGTGCTGCTATTGGGAGTCTGTATCACCAAGTGTTTGCTCACTTAAACCCCAGGGTAGAGGAGAAATTTTCATGGAGCTTATAGTGATTTATAATGGGAAGCATAGGCTTTTTCATAGACATTGTTCTCAGTGACAGTGTAAAGAAAGAGAGCACTAAATCTCTTCTCATCATAACTAATGATTAAGTCAGCAGCTTTTTTGGCCAATACAGAATGCCCTTCTCCAAAAACAAAGTATTCTATTGTGATGTATTATATTTAAAAAACCCATAAGTATCCCATAAGGCTATGGCAATATTTTTAACTAGATCTTCCCTCTTTGTCACCATATTGAAATAAATGGAATGTGTCAGACTGAGTAATGCTCTTTCAATAAGTTTTTAGGAGCTCACTTAGAAGTTTGGCAAAATATAAAGAAACGAGGAGAACTTTCTCAGGATCCTCTATGGCCTGAATGAAAGATCAGGTCCATTAAGGAGAAAAGCTTATGCTGATGCTGACACTAATAAATGGGACAGGGAAGGATATTTCTGCTTAGTTTGGGCTACCTTGTTCCAAGTTTGCTGCCTGGAGTTGCCCCTGTGAAATGGATCAGCCAGCTGAAGATGATTCATTGCCTTACAAAGTTCCCATCAATATAATGGGGAAATCAGTTTTGTGAACCCATCCTCAACTGTTAGGAGTCAAAGGGACAGCAGTTGCTGAAAAATTAACTCCCTTGCATCCACTGTTCAGACCTGGGTTTGAACTGGGGCACTGGGAATGCCTCTCCCTTCAAAGGGCACTTCTGTTATTCACTCTGGATACCAAACTTGACTTAGCATTGCACATTATTTGGAAGAAAATACCATGGTTTTGTTAGGCTGTTCCTTCTCCAATGCTTTCACTTCAGATATGGTCTCAGTCCTGTTGAAATCATGCCCAGGGCCAGGCTTTTGCTCTCTATTTTGACCCTTGGGGCAAAGTTTTAGAAGGTGAACCTTCAGAGTTAGATCTAGCTTGGATTTTAAGTGTCTCTTTTTGGGAATATAAATATATTCTCTCATAGAAATACATTCCCTGGAATATTTTATACATCAAAACACTTTAAAAATACCTCCTTGGATGGACCAATTTGCAGTAGAATGGCAATGGGAAAGAGTTGTGTTTACTCATTTTCCCTCAGTGACAGTCAGACTTCAGGACTCCATCGATCACCATGTCCCAAGTGCATTTTAATGCCATCCAGCATTGATTCTTTAGACAAAACAATAGATTAACGAAAATCCATATCCAAGAGATTCCTTTTTTGTGTGTGTGTCACTGATCCTACACTGCGTTCTTATATTAATTAGGTAGTTTAAATATTTCTGAAACGCTTGGAAATCTTGCCCAGCAAGTCCTCTTTTTTTTTTTTTTGGTTGTTTTACATCTCTGTGATACAGCCCTTCCTGAGTGTCACATCTGGAATCGTAGCCACAATTCAAAAAAGTTAGAATTGGGTAAAGTGAGACCTCCTCAGATGTAAGAAACCTTCCATTTTCCTTTTTTTTTTTTTTCCTTACTTCCTTTACCTCATAAAGGTTCTAGTCATGAGTGGGATAGAAGGAAATCCCATTAGAGGCTAATAATGCTGCTTCTTTCCAGAGGGAGTCACTAGAAAGTAATTTATTTCTTCAGCTTGCAACTGGAAGTACTCATCTGTCAAAGACTTGTGTGTGCTAGTGCCATGGCCTCTTTTATTCCAGGAACATCACTGAGGTTGTAACCCAAAAAGCCCATTCCTACTGCCAGACTAGCTCAGTTTGTTCCTTGCTCACTCAAACACCTCACACAAGTCCACAGGATGTGCAAGACTATGCTCATAGCTGGGATGTGTACAGTATGTGTAAGGCATGGAAAGCCACAATTCTGCTGCTTTCCCCTCTTAGCACCAGTAAGAGGCTGCAGGCCAGAGTACCACTGTCATCAGCTGCATTCCTTCATCTCCTGAGCCACAGGCAGCTCTAATTTTCAGACATGCTTTCTTTCCCTTCCGCCCCCCCTGCATTTCTCTATTGTTATGTCTTTCCCATCAAGGGAATGCACCCTCAACTCACACACACACGTAGGAGATGCGCTGGAGAATCAGCCCTTTGTGAGCGTGTGAAGGATGCTTTCCTTGACCTGTCAGAGAACAGATTTTTGTTTGATGGGAAAGAATGCCAGGCCAAATTCCTCCCTTCTGTAAGCAGGCTGTTAGAACTGGACTTACACTGGGGATGAGCATGGCCTACTTTGGCTGGCGGAAGGTCTCCAAAGCAGATGATGCTGTTTACAGTGTACTGGCTGCTTTTACTGCTCTTTTAAGTGATGGTGGCTGTTTATACCAAACACTGCAAATAGGAAGTCATTTGTTTGTGAGGGCCTAATCCTGAAGCCCTTATTTGGCGTTTAGTGAAGTTAAATTCCAGTTGAAGATAAACTCCAGTTAGGTTCACAAGGAGTTTGCCACAGCTTGGTTTTGGCCAAAGCACCAAGAGGGTTTATGTTAAAAATCCATCCTGGAGAAAAGAGAGGCACACACAATTGGAGCCTGTATGCATGTGGCACTCTACGTGTGCACACGAACACAACTACACACTAATCTAATCAATACATTCATTTCTTATTAGAACATAATTACACATCCCAGGAGGCTGGAACAGAAAAGTCCCATTAACCCCTCATGCCCTTTTCAGCTTTCCTCTGCCTTTCCATCTAACAGACCCCTGTGTCACTCCACTCATTAGCAGTTACTGTCTATGACATTGTTACATAAATAAGGATGTCGACCTGTCAGAATGGGTCACCCAATTCAAGGGTGATGATAAATATCTGTCCCTCTGAATTAGGCCAAAGACACCAGAGCACAGGACAGCTACTGTTGATTATTGGATAGTTAATGTATAGAGGACAAAAGGTGCTGAGGCTTGGTCACTTTTTGGATCATTAATATGGATTTAGGCCTATTGTTTAAAAAAAAGAAAAGAAAAGAAAAAAACCCAAACCCATACAAAAGTAGGTTAGCAAGAAGATGCAGAACTTTCAGTGTGGGGTAGAATGCATGGATGGTGGCTGGCTTCACTGTGTGGAAGGTGTGGCTCTGGCAGGAAACTGGTGGTGCAAACACAGTATTTTGGGACCAGGCTGAAAACAGCTTGCCCCATGCTACAAAGGCAGTGTAAGTAAAAGGCGTAGTGGATGCCTTTCAACAAGCAGAAATTATGCCAGGTAGGGCAATATGCAGTGGAGAAGTACTGAGTGCAGAAGCAGCTAGAGAGCTGCTGCTGCTGAGGCGTATCACATGGTTTGCACCAAAACCCATCAGTGACTGCCAAGACTCCTTTCTGAAGCTCTGCTTTATTTTCAAAACACTTTTTTCTGCCTAAATAATGAAGGCACTGGAGGAGAGTGCCTGTAACCTCAGTTCATTCATTCAGTGATTGCGATCTTTTTGCATTAGTGACAGATTATTCCTTGCAGGTAGCACTTAAGTGTGATGCAACACAGTGCTTTGATTCTAACAGCAGATAATATGGAAATGGCAAGGCAGTTTGTAGACAGAGGCTCTTGCCATTCCAAATAAGAATGAATTAAGACCCTCTTCCAAAAGAGTTGATGCTGTAACTGCCTGAAAATGTTAAGTGCTGGGCAGGAACATCCCTTTAGGATTTGTTTATCTAAAAATCTAATTGCAGCACCCACAACTTTCCCTGAATTTGAATGTCCCACAGGATCAGGCTGTCATATCGGTGTCTAGAATTTATTACAGCTATTTGCTCTGAATGGGAGATCCAGCCTGGTAGGGAGCTAAGTCTCCTGTAATTTGTGTCCTCCTGTAAAGTGTCCTCCTCTCTGGCAGGCAGCCAAGCATCCTGTAAAGTCCTTGTTGTGTCTTTGCAGAGTCAGGCTCCTCAGTTAGTTTTACTCCATTTGCTCCTGCCCCTGTGCATTGTTGTATCCTTTACAGTCCTGCCACTGAGCTGTAAGAGATGTGGCTACAACATTCTTCTTGAGCAAGGCTCTGTCTGATGATGGTACCAGCCCATGTGCCAATTTAGTAGTACAAGGGAGCTGTAATTCACTCTTGTTTCCTTCTTAATTTCCTCCACCCTCAGGGGGCAACTGTTGTAAGGAGTATCCCTGTTTTCCTGGCACACTGGTGCATGGAAAGGTTCTACTAGTTACTGTAGTCAGAAATCTCAGTCTGGCTGGTGGTGCCAGACAGCAATCTTCTGAGCACAGGAGGATCAACAAGTCAGCTCGAGTTTGCTGAGACACCACAGCAGTCCTGAAGTGCTGATCTGAGCAGAGACTGAGAGTTCTGGCTTCCTGGAGCACATTCACACCTTCATCCAGGTTCAGCTATGCAGATCTGGAAAAAGGAAGTGCAGGCTGATCAGAAATTGGGATACCTACAACTCCTGAATTTCCCTGACTGGGGTAAGACTCTCTGCCAGCCCTATGAGAAAGCATGTTTGTGTTGAGTGAGTGTTGGCACACAGAAAATCTGAGCAGATGTAGTTGTCCTGTGAGCTCAGTGGGGTCTTCTTTTTTGTTTGACCTCCCCTATGGGAACAGGTTGAGAGTTGGGGCTGTTCAGCCTGGAGAACAGAAAGCTCCAGAAAGACCTTTGGGCAGCCTTCCAGTACCTGAAAGGGGCTACAAGAAAGCAGGGAAGGGACTTTTGATAAGGACTTGTAGTGATACAGTGAGAGGGAATTGATTGCAGCTTGAGGAGGGCAGGTTTAGACTGGAGATTAAGAAGAAATTCTGTCCAGTGAGGGTAGTGAGACACTGGCACAGGTTGCCCAAAGAGGTTGTGGATACCCTCTCCTTGGAAGTGTTCAAGGCCAGGCTGGATGAGAACTTGAGCAATGTGGTCTAGTGGGAAGTGTCCCTGCCCATGGCAGGGGGGTTGGAACTGGATGATCTTCAAGGCCCCTTCCAACCTAAACCCTTCCATGAATGAATCTATGAATTTGTCTATGCACAAATCTGCAGATGTCTTTCTGCTGGAATATCCAACATTTTCTCTGCAGATGGAGGCCTTTGGGGTCTGAAAGTTGTACACAGACACACACAGAAAACCTCAACTTTGTTTGTTGTTATAACAACAAGATATTTTGATCTGAGATTGCCTCAAGGTGTTTTCTAATACATGTTGAAGATGATGTTAGAGGAAAGGGAAGGTTACTGCATGGCTTGGAAGTGCACAGTCTGGTAAGGCTGCTTGCTAATGCCTGTTTCTTACAGACACAGACAAAGCCTTCTGACTGCTATCAGAAATCCTCAGATGTCAACACCTCTTATAGTGACAGATTTGACAGCCTGTGAGAAATAGCAAAAAACTGCAGTTCATAAGAAAAAAAAAGACACTAAATGACATTATTTCCTTGGGTTTGCTTATTTCCTACATATTTCACAGGACCAGCATGGCTGTGTTAGCTCTGTGCCTATCTGGGGAGCCAAATCAAAACAGAATTAAAAAACAAAAGAGAGAAAATCTCTTTCTTGCCTTTTGAAGGCTGATTGTAAAGAGCCTGTTGCATACACACGTGCTGCAGTTATAAAAATCATTCCTCACACCCTCTAAAAAACTCTAATCATAATATCTCAAATATGTGGCCAATATAGATGGGATTATTCTGCAGCAGTGGGCTAAGCATATTGCTGGCAAAGAACTCCAGGTCAGGATGGTATAAATTCAGAGAACTGGTGCTTGCTAATGCAGTAAATGACGACAGCTGCTGTGACTGCTGAGCTAAAAGGGAGCTCTATCCAAGCACAATGAACATTTCCCACTGCATTTCAGAGGTGCATGCTTTGTACATGTGAGTTTGGGTCATAACTCAGCCCTGTGCAGCTCATCCACTTAGTGCATGGTAACATTTAGATTCATTCATTAATTAAAAGTCCAAAGTTAATTCTGCACAAACTCAGTGTGAGAATTCCAACAAGGCAGCTCCTGTTAACCAAGACCTCTTGGTGTGGTCATGGGCCAGGTACTGCCTGGTCAGCACAGAACCCCTTGCAGTGCCTGGCTCACCCCAACCCCTGCCTGCTGAAGGCAATGGCACTCCTGCCATAAACTGCCAAGGTGACAAAGCCATTTGGCTTCTTATTGCAGCCCAGTAACAATCTGCCTATTTGTGCTGGTGACTACCTTTCTAACAGGAACTGGACTGAGATCAGTGGCTTATTCCAGTCTAGCCACTGAAAGGCTGCCTGCTTATTAAAACCATACTCTCTGTGAAATGCATCTTTGTCTCTGCAATGGCATGGCCCTTACATAAGTCTGTGATTTATGGTTGTCAGATAGCTTGTTTGCAGGAGGCAAAGCAGTAGGCCTTGAGGGATCAGGATTTGTTAGCCTAAGGCTGTTCATCTCCAGGTGCTTTCTTGGTTGCTTGCTTCGTTGAAACACAACAATTGCTGGGACTTAGCTTCTTGAAGAGTGACCAGCACTATTTCTGCCATTGAACAAGGCAAACCCAAGCCGTTTCAGAAGGGTCTGAAGCACCTGGACCCCTGTCAGAGTGAGGTGGATATCTACCTGGGTTACCTCTAGAGTTCGAATATTGGGAGCAGCCCAACTGTGGTAGCAGCAAGCACCACGAACACGAATTTACCCAGCTGGGAAGTGCTTGGGGCTGTGGTTCCACAAACATTTTTCTCTGTGGCAGTTTTGGCTCCAGCAGGTCATGCTGCTGTCGCCCAGGGCTGTTTGTGGCAGTCCCCACACTGCCCTCTTTGTTCTTCGCAGAGGGGTGGCAGGAGCATGGGAGCAGGCAGCAGTAAGGCAGAGTGGCCATGGCCTGTCAATGCTGACTCGGTGTCCTGGGGAAATGTGTGTGTAACCACAACCCCAGGGGCAGGGTGAGTAAGCTTGTGTGGAAGGCTCTGTGACTAAGTCCTTCTGGAAAACTGGCTGCTGGCTCTTTTGAACATGTTGCCCATTGCTAGTAGGGACTGGATGGCTTAAAGAAAAGGTGAGAGGCCGTTCAGTCTACTCCTTGAAGCGCATGGCTCAGGTGTAAAAGAGAGCAGCAGCACAGCTGCCCTTAGCTGGAAGATGTGAACTTTTTCAGCAAGTAATTGATGGCCATAAAGATTACACTGCCCTCTCTAAAGTGGTTCCTGGTGTTAATCTAATCACTGCCAAGTACAGAAGCTTGTTGGTGTGTGCCAAGAACCTCTCTCCGCTCTTGCTTGGGTTAAGCCAATTCCCTGAATGCAAAATAATGTAAATATTGAAGTCAAAGCAAAATAGGACAAAGTGAGTGTTTGTTACAGGGAGTGAGGAAAGAGACTTGAGGTGTCTGTTGTATCAGTTTATCTGAGAATTCTAGCAGTGCAATGTCTCTTGCCCCTTTGATTGTGTGTTGTCAGAGGGGGTGTGTGGTGTATGGCAGCAGCAGAGGAAGCGAAATTCCTGTAAGTTATACACCATGAGTTGCTCAACAGTTCCAGACCAGTCAAGTTTCAAATGTTAGTATCCATTGGCATGCATGGTAGCAGTGTGCCATCAGCTGATGATGTTAAGGTGTGATGCAGTAAACTGGCTAAATGACTCCATGTACCGTTATATGGTAAGGGTGCAGAATCTCCTCTGTCTCCTACAGTATCCACACAGCCCCCTAAGTGGAATGATGCAAAAATCCTCCCCTCTTGCACTAAATCCTGAAAATTGGGTGCAGAAGAAAGCAGAGAACTCCTGCTTTCTACACTCACTTTGGCAGAGGCAGGTGACAAGAGTCTGCTACTCATCAGCCTTTTTCCAGCACTCCATCTGCCATTCATCACAGCCCCTGTGACAAGGAGCTTATTTGCCCACCTGGCTGACCTAACTGCAGGACCACACTGACATGTCTTGTCTAGGTATGGCTGTGAGCTGTGGTGGTTATTCTGGCTGGCCTTGAACAGAGCCAGCCACATCAGTCAGGGGTTCCTTCCCAAGCACTCTTTTACCATGAATAGCAAACCGAAGTGTTGACAGAGAGATGCTGAAGCCTTTGTAATGCCTACAGCCAAGCATGCCCCATGCTGTGATCTCATCAGGTGCCATGTGCTAACTCAGTGCTCCGTGGAGGGCTTTTATAATGTGGCTGGGAGGCACTGTTGATGATTAGGTGTTGTGCTTTCTTCTGGATCTGGCTTAAACTCAGTATTAGTGGACAGTGTAGGTGCCTGCTCCACTGAGAGTCTTGCTTTCAAGCTCTCCTGTTGCTGTGGCCATTTTACCATTACGTTGGACTTCATGATCTTGGAGGTCTCTTCCAACCTGGTTAATTCTGTGATTCTGTTTGCAAAAGTGCATGTGAGAAGGTAATTATGGCTGAACTTCTGATGGCTTTGGAAGCAGACAGGTGCTGCAGGGTGGATTTCACACCTCACTATACAGGAGAGGTGTGCAGTCAGGAAACAGAGGGACGTGGCATTGCCCAGCACCAGGCAGTCCCCATTTGTGGCTGGGCGCATGGTAAGCATGATGTGAAAGAGGCAAAGAGCACAAGAAAAGAAAGGAGCAAGAGACATGTCCTGAAGCTGCAGTGAAGACTGGGAAAACAGAAAGGCTGACTCTTGCTGTAGAAAGTGTGTGTGATAGAAGCAAAGGGAGTCAGCCAGCAGAAAATGAGCAAAATCAGAGACTGAGAACTTAACCTTTTCCAGGCTATCCAGACAAGTGCAGGTTCTTTCAGGAACTGGTTCCATTTGCATCAGTGAGAGGAGAAAATACCTGCTCACAATGAAATATCAAATTTCCATTGCTTAATTACATTTTCATGCACTCAAACATGTGGCCCATGTCCCCCTGACCCCACCAGGAACAAAGCTGCACATCTTCTGTCACAGCTGGCTTGCAGTGTTGGCTTGCAGGGATATCCACATGTGGCATAGAAAATTTCTGCTCCCTGACCCTTTTTGCAGCCTTCTGGCACAGACAGAAGGACATCCTTTCCCAGCTCTCATGGCATACCAGTGGAATTCTTGCTAAGGTAACAAAGAGGAGGTTGCCCCTTTGGCTTGGGTTTGTCTGCATTGGGTTCCTGGATACAGCACACAGCTGTTGCTGTAAGGTGGGATGCACAGCCCTGCAGAGTGTGTGCAGTCATGGCTCACGTGGCCTTCTGCCCTGCTCTATGACCATGGCCAAACAGCAGCATTTTAGCTTTAGTTTATCTGTCAGTGGCAACCTTAACTCAGTTCTTTCATGCTAAGTGTGGTCTGCAGCTCTGCCCATCAGCATCCCATAGGAATCCTTGAAACATTTTGTGTATTGCAGAAGTTCCTATAAAGCTTAAGCAAAACAGGGATCAGATTGTGTCCAGCAGTCTTCTGATGGTTCCTGCTTTGATATGAATGTTTTAGAGAGGAGATGAAGAGGAAGATGTAAGATCTACAAAGTGGTTTAGCTGGAAAGAAACTTTGGTGTCTTGACCACTATCTTTCTATTCTTGCTGGCTTCATACACTCCAGTGTGCTGACTCATGTACCAGCAGCAGAATTTGTCTGGATGAACATTATCACAGATTTCTCTGAGCTCAGTCCTGCAGGGCTCCAAGCACTGGATGGCAGCCTTCAGAAACACCTCCTGCTCCACTGGATTTCAGAGTCCTGATACTGAATTCACTCTGCTGGTGGTGATGTGATCAGATCTGGCAAGGACCACGCTTTGCTCTCAGCACTCAGTCCAAGGTCTCTCCGCAGTTCCAAAGATGTAAGTTGTGTTTTATCTCCATTATTCCTCATTTTCACATGCTTGTTCCCATCCAGGTTCCGGAACAAGCCTCAAGAGGAAGTGCCAGAAACTTATTAGGGGAAGATTGTTGTGCTTTTACTCCCAGAGGAGGCCTGGCAAGATTAGAAAGACAGCAGCAGGCTCCTGCAGAAGGCTGAGAGGTGCAGGAAGCAGACAAAATGGAAAAGTTAATAGGAAGGAGGAAAAGTATAAAAGAGGTAGAGTGCATGGGAATGTCAAGAGAAAGGAAATGGCTGCTGGGGCATGGTGTGAGTCTTCTCTGGTTCACAATGTCACTGCATTTGTCACATCATTTAACAGTGACCTGCAAAGGATTATTTTTTTATTGCATTTATGCTTTTCATCACTTCTTGATGAATTGCAATGGAAGCTTGGAGGAGTTTGCAGCTTTGATTCTTGATTGTTTTTTTAGTGTACTCATTCTTGTTGTTCTCTATCTCAAGCTTTTTGGATACACAAAGTTCTTGCCAGCACAACTAAATGAGTTTAGACTCCTTTTGTGATACGTTAATGTCCAATCCTTCTTCAGGCACCCAAACCCTCATTGGTGTCTGGGGGACACACTTTGGTTGGTGCAGTCATTTTCCATAGCTCTAGCTGCTGTCCATAAAAAAAAAAAAATGCTAAAAAAATGCTCAAACTGGCACAGCTTTGGCTGGCAGACAGGCTTCCAAAATGTCAGGAAGATAGAGAAGAGGGAAAGGGGAAGGAGTGGAATTTTACAGGCAATACTTGCATGTACTAAATAAAAAAGCGAGGGGGAGGATTTATTTCCCTGCCTCAATTCCCTTTGCAGTTCACCTTTAAAGGAAAATATTTTTTTTAATGCACATGTATTAAATGTGCTCATGTTCAGTGGTTGTTGTTGTTTAATGAGCAGGATATTCATTACATTTAAGCATGCTGAGCTCACAGAAACAGCTGGAAAAATATTATAAGCACTCATTACAAGTGAAGAAACAAGCATGTATGTGTGTGTGTGCTCATGTGTGGGGGCACATGCATTTTAAAGAGCACACAGCACATGGGCTAGGAGAGGGCCCTCACAAGGGCGTGGCTGACACATGAACAGCTGATGTAAAATAACAGCATAAGAGGAGAAAATAAATCCAATTTTCCCACATTCAGTAGTGTCCAGTAACAGGACAAGAAACGAGGGGCACAAGCTAGAACCCAAGAGGCTCCACCTCAACATGAAGAGAAACTAATTTGCTATGAGGGTGACAGAGCACTGAAACAGGCTGCCCAGAGAGGTTGTGGAGTCTCCTTCTCTGGAGATAATCACAACCCACCTGGACGTGCTGCTGTGTGACCTGGCCTGAGTGATCCTGCTCTGGCAGGGGGGTTGGACTGGATGATCTCTGGAGGTGCTTTCCAACCCCTAACGTTCTGTGATTACCTCAATAGCTTCTAATTTTTAAGTAACTGTTGTTATTCTGGCAACAGCACAGTGAGAGAAGGCTTTGGTGCAGTACTTTTAGACTCTGCTAGCAGGACCTTTACTGGGGATAATCAGCAGAACCTCCTTGAGACCCAAGGACTACTATTTGTAGTGAATAATCCAAAGGTGGTTGTGTCCAGAGGATGCCATGATTGACCTTCTGTGGAACATGGAAGCTGAGACTGGTATTGGACTGGTCTTGATGTACCAGTGCAGGCAGCTACCAAGACAAAACCATTTAATTGCTCTTTTGGGTTTTTTCTCAGCTGTACCACCACTTACTCATGCTAACAATCATGAGGTGAGGATCATTGATGTTGCTTCACTTGGAAGCTTTGGTGAAGCTGAAGGTATTAACACTTGGTCAGACCTTTAGGAGCTAAAATATTTTTCCCTGTGTATTAAAAGGGAGATGAGTGAGCCAAAAGCTGATGGCATCTTCATTCTTTGGTTCTTCTCAAAATCTGACAATTTAAAGAGGGAAAATATCAACTACCTGCTCACTTCCTTGAATGAAACACCATTGATTTATAAGCTGGTGAAATATAAAAATATTGTAGACAGATATCAGAAAAAGAAGGACTAGAGTGTGTAGGTAGAGAACTGTACAACATGGATGTTATTGGCTTAATTGCATGAATTAAGGTTTCTAAACAGGCTTCCATTGTCTTCTGGAGAAAAGGGGAAGAAAAGAAAAGAGAACCTTACAAGGAGGTAAATTTAAAGTAGAGAAAATAAATATTGTCATTAATTTGGTGTCATCTTCAATGATTATATGAATTTGAGCTGAAAAGAGAATGTTTTTGGGGGTTTATTTCTTAATTAGAGCTTTTCCTTTGTATCTGCATTGTCAGACTGCCTCTGAGTTGCCAGATAAATTAAATGGCTCTCCAAAAAGCTTCCTGTGGGTGTAGACAGCTCAGAGCAAGTCAGCCTTTAATTTTTTTTTTCAGAACCTACTTGTGTGTCAGACACTCACAGGAGTTAAAAAAACCACAAGCAAGCCAAGGAGCCAGCATAAGAATTACAGTTGGCTGTTTGAGCCCCTAATTGCCCAGTGTCCTTGGCAAGAACAAACACAGAGCCATATCATTTGATATCTTGAAGCACAACCTGCAATAATCCAGGCTCTTTAATCCTCCATGGAGCTGTTGCTGTGTCATCACAAGTTATTTTAAAATGGTGTTCTTGGGCACTAATCTTGTTCCCAATCATTCATATTAATGTTAGCATTAGAGTGAATTAGGGCATTATTTGCTTCATATAATTACCATATGTGACACTTAAGCACTCAGGAGTAATTGCATATCAGAGAGGACAGCCTGAAATGTGGATGGCTATGAAAAATGGGAGAGACCAATATTCCACCTTTAATAGAAATAACTTCAGCAAAACTTTCCCACAGGCAACAGAACTCTTGGTATTTTTAGCTGTTTGAGGCCAATGTATGTTAAGAATAGCATTGGGTGCAGTGGGAAAATACACAATTTCTATTATGGGGCAGTCAGAATAACAACATGCTGATGAGCCACTGGTATAAAATATGTAATTATCTAGCATGCAAAAGAATAAATCACATAAACTGTTTACAGTAGGAATTGTGAAAGGACAATGACACATTGTTGTCTTCTTTGTGCAGCAAGGATAAAGTCTGGCTTCTAAGACTGCAGAATGGAATTGGTGCTGTTTATGTGATGCTTCCTGCAAGAAGACTCTGATAAGAGGTTATTTATTTACTTATTTGTTTGTTTGCAATACATTAGGTTAGGTATTAGCTTGGTTAAAATGGCAGATAGAAGTGGATAAAATTAGGAAGCTGCTAGCTTGGATGACACCTTCTGCTTGTTCACATTGTACCACCAGTCTAAAATGACACAGAGCAGTCTCCTTCCCTATGCAGCTGCAATTTTTTTTTTGCTTCTAGAACCATTTCTGCCTCTTGATTCACAGGGTGCAAAATTCATCACCAAAGCAGGGGTGAAGCCAGGCTTTTTGGGAGCCATGCCTGATGAGGTTATTCTTAGTACAGGACTACTAGCCCATCGTATTAATAATTATTAATAATGCAAGAACAAAGGCATTGTGTGGCCTCCTCTATCACCACATATGAAAATAGTTTTAATTGATAAGCCCCGTCTGTTCTGGGGGCTCCTCTTGTATCACTGTAAGTTGTGAAAATAGGGTGAAATCAATAATTTTTATCTGTCCTCCTTGGTAGCAAAGAAAGACCTAAGCTTCAGGATTAGCAGGCAGATATGAGGAGGATTTCTTTCTTTGTGATACAAATCTGTATTAATTGATTTTTCTTGATGTGGATTAATTGCAGCTCTTTATTAGGAATAATATCACCAATAAACTATAGACAAGTATAGATTGCTAAGCCTAGATTTCAGCTGAATGAGGCTAATCAATATCTAAGTCTGTAATTTAAAGCAATTCATTAGGGCCTCAGGAAAAGCTAAATAATATATGTGAGAAATGTCTCATCTGGAGCCTTAGCGGAGCTTCCCTCTAAACAGAATAAATACAGTTGTAATATCTAATGATTGCAGATTAATCTTGCCCAAGTGCTTTTCCTTTGCCAGCTTTTGTGGGGGGGGGCGGGGGGGGTGTGGAGGAACTCCTCTGCAGCTTGGGATGTGCTAGACAAGGTCTGATGGACCAGAGCCCCTCTCTGTGTTTGTCATTGGGCTTTCAGGTTCAGGAGAGGAGGGCAGACACCATGCACTGCAGTACCTCCAGTTGCACTTGGCCCTTGTGGTAATGGCAGTGGCCACATTCTCATTCCAAGTGCAATGTGTTGTGTCCTCACTGTGCTTTCTGATGGCCTACAGCAGACAAGAGAGCTGTGCTTTGGTTTTGGCCAAGTGATAGCCACCAAGCACAGCCCCCAAACCACTGCTGTGCCAACAGGCAGGGGGGAGTGTTTCCTGTGGAATGCCAGTCCTTGGTCCCAGCCTGAAGGGTTGCCCAGCTAGGACCCCTCTGTGGCCAGCTGGTCATGACTTCTGCAGGGAGCTCACTCACTGCCTTCATGTGCTGGTTCTTCACCATCACCCCTGTGCCTATGTGCAGTGCTTTGGGCTTGGGACTCTCAGAATCACTTCTGCCCAAAAAGTAAACCCACACAGGATTTATTTTGTCAGCATTGCATAGTAGATACATTCTGTGTCTCATAGGTCCTTGGCTATTTTATATGTTAATCACAGAACGTAGGGATTGGAAGGACCTCTGGAGATCATCCAGTCCAACCCCTCTGCCAGAGGAGGTTCTCCTAGAGGGAGGTTGCACAGGATGATGTCCAGGCAGGTTTCAAGTTACTCCGGAAAGGTGACTCTCTGAGCAGCCTGTTCCAGTGCTCTACCACCCTCAAAGCAAAGAAGCTCCTTCTCATGTGTGTGTTGCATGATCTCAGGAATCAGACAGCACATCACACAGGGTGAAGTTAGCCAACAGTGACAAAAGCAGGCAGGAGAGCTTAGAGCTTCTGTTACCTCACATTCTTCATGTACAGCCACACAAGAGGCACACCAATGTCCCTGTCGCCACTGCCTCAGACAACAGCTCAGCTATCTAGAAGAACTTTGAAGCTAGGCACTCCTGCTCCCAGTGCAGTCAAGTGTACAGGTTCTGACCTTAAGCATCTCTTTAAATACATGAGCTAACATTAGTGCTAATGACCAGCCTTCAGGAAATGACTTGAGTGACCTGTACTGTCCCTTTAGGCAAGGGGAATTTCAGGGTTCTGTGACTTAAGAACTTTCAGGAGACAAACTGTAAGTTCACAAGAGCCAGGGAGGTGGCTGCAGCACTCGATTGATATAGTTACCATCATACTTGAGGGATCATACTTGAGATACTTTAGAAGCACTAAGTGGAACACCTAAGATAAACCACCCAAGTCAGTGCTACAACAATAAACAACAACCAAAAAAAAAAAAAAAAAAAGAAAAAGGGGAAAAATTCAGAAGAATGTTGGGAAACCTCTGGCATGTTGACATGTGATTTTCCTGGACCTAGGTGTGGATAAGATAGAAAGAGGCTTCAAGCATAACTAAGAGTTCTGAGGAGGTCCGGTTTTAGCACTTACCAACTTCATGAACCTCTTTGAAGCTGCAGGGGAGATGCACTTAGATGAACTTGGTAGTTCCACAAATTCTGCCACTAAACAAAATGTTTCCTTTGTGTTGCCTAAGAAACTTGGTTCTAGAACTAGAAATCCCAAATTACTACACAAGGCCCAGGCTTCGATGAGGCTACAGCAGGGATGGATGCAAACAATTTTGGCTGGGAAACCATGCACATGCCATTCTTTGCAGGGGAATAAGCCAGGCAAAACATGCTGCCAGCTCTCCAGTGTGCCTGTTCTGCTAGCTGATGCTGTTATTGCTCTAAGCCTTGTCACAGAATCACAGAATATTAGAGGCTGGAAGTGACCTCCAGAGATCATCAAGTCCAACCCCCCTGCCAGAGGAGGATCACCCAGGTTAGTCCACACAGGAATGCATCCAGGTGGGTTTTGAATGTGTCCAGAGAAGAAGACTCCACAACCCTGCCTGGGCAGCCTGCTTCCTCACTATAAAGAAGTTTCTTCTCATTCTTCTGTGTTCAAGCTGGTATCCATTGTTCCTTGTCTTATTGCCCTTTATTTTTTTTTTTTAATATTTTGTTTTCCTTTGCCTAGGCTGCCACCTGCCCTCTAGACACCACCTGGACTTCCAGTGCTGGAGACTGCATTTGTCCCCCAGTGGAGATAGCAGAGTTTGAGTCTCCCTGTGAAGATCCTGTAGGCTACAAACTTGGGTGCAGTCAAGATAAGCTAACCAGGTATTGAACTTGTTAACTGAGATGATTCTGACTTCTGGTTCTATATACGCTGCTGTGTCCTTGCACTAAGTGTCATTTTGACAGCTGGGGTAGCTAGTTCCAAGTAGCTGGTACCTGAACTAGCTAACCACTTCTTTCAGGAAAGACTTGGCACGATTCTGGACTGATCTTCTGCACGCTGTGGTCCCTTTGCACTACTGGGTGGGATGTATTTATGCTGCAAATATTTATTTGCTATAGAAATGATGCCCTGCATAATTGCATCATGGGAGCTGTCAGAGGACAGAAATCTCTATTTCTTATTTGAGTTTCTTAGACCGTTTCTCAAGCCCATGTTGCTTCTGTGGCTGCACTGCAAATCAAAGCCTAAATCCTAAGGGGTGTGGAAGTGGTGGGGCATAGATGGCTCCAGGATAGACTGCTCTTGCCTCTGACAGCTAACAAAGCCATCATCACAAGCTGATGTGCCCTCTATCTGGCTTAGATTATCTGGAGGCCATCTGAATAAACTCTCAACTGAAACAGGAAGCCCTGGGAGCAGATCTTTCACCTTCCTTTGATTGTCATTTTCCAATTGTTTTCATTTTTCAGTGACGCCAGCACACTTGGTCATTGATGTTCCATTTTGGCCTTGACTCTGCCAGATCCACCCAGAGAAGTCAGAAGCCAAGAACAAATTAGGCCTAAATTAAGAGTGGGCTTTCCTTGAGGCATCCCTTATAGATAAGGTCCTGAAGTAAGATGCAGACAATGCTGAAGTTGTGTCTAAGCTGTGCTAGCACAGGGTTCATCAGGCTTCTTGAACAGCTGGCAGCAGCATGTGTGCAGATGTACACAGCTCAGAATCAGGGACACCAACAACAGAAATACCACTGTAAGAATACACTAAAATGGGGCTGTATTGCTTTCCCAAACTGGAAAACTACCAAAGGTGACTAGAGAGAGAGGGAGACTGTGCTCACCTTCCAGGCTCTGAGATGAGTGGCTGGAGAGGGATACACTCACTTTCCAGGCTCTGATGTTAGCCTGGTAGTGCAGAGAAACAGCACTATAAAAAGCTGGTACAGCAATATAGCAAGTTCAGATCTCTCTCTCTTCTCCATGATTTTCCATCTCTTCTGATCGGTGGTGTGGAGACTGGAGGGAAAGTCATATGAGGAGAGGCTCAGGGAGCTGGGGTTGTTCTGCCTGGAGAAGAGGAGACTTAGAGGGGACCTTATCACTCTCTACAGCTACCTAGAAGGAAGCTGTAGTCAGGTGGGGGTCAGGCTGTTCTCCCAGGCAACCAGTGGCAGGACAAGAGAGCATGGTATGAAGCTGTGCCAAGGAAGGTTTAAGTTGGGTATTAGGAAGCACTTCCTCACAGCAGGGCTGATCAGGCACTGGGATGGACTGCCCAGGGAGGTGGTGGAGTCACCATCACTGAAGGTCTTTAAGGAAAGCTTGGATGTGGCGCTTGGTGGCATGGTTTAGCTGCTGTGGTGGTGTTAGGTCATAGGCTGGACTTGATGATCTCAGAGGTCTTTTCCAGCCTCAGTAATTCTGTGATTCTGTTTTGTTTCGCCACCAGCCACAAGACTAAGCACTACACTGCCTTGGTGAGAGTGATTTGCTCACGTGTGACAAAGGAGAGAGAGATCTTGGTCTGTTATGAGCGTTGATCATACCCCTGAAGTTCTTGTCATCTGACCAAAACTCATGATAAGGCAACAAGAGAGGGAGTTGGGATGAGTGTTAAGAGGCTGGACTTTCTTAATGTTACATGTGGCCTGGCAGTTCTAAGCTTGGGACTGGCAAGCAAGGAAAGCAAACTGATGTCCATGCATCTATTTTTCCTGTGCCAAAGATCTGGGTTGCACAGGGGTGGTCAGTTTGACACTCATCATTCAGGTTTAGAGGGGAAAGACTGTTGTGGAGTGGCCAAAGAGAGCAACTTCCCTGTGTGTTTGCACTTCAGTGCCCTCAGTGGTGCTGCCTTCAGAGCAGCTCTCTGCTCTGGGGACAGATTTGCAGGGGAGCTGCGTTTTTGCAGGTTTCCTTTGAAACAGAAACAAAACAGAAACAGAAGTAGCCAGCCCCAATTTTAGAAATAGGATGCTTTAGGATGCCCCCTGGAAGTCACAGGCTGTCCTTATATTGCTCAATTTTTGGAATTCTTCAGGAGTGAGAACAGGCTGGGTTGTCAGCAGAGTGCTGCTCACAGAAACTAGGCAGGAAAATGAAAGAAGGCTGCCTATTGTTCAGGGATGTGGTGTAGGCTGCAAGAATGTGTGGGGAATGCAGTGGCTGCATGGCAGGCAGAGAGAGAGGGCTTTGTGTGCAAACACTGGAGCAGAATGTCAATCATATAAATAACTCTTATCTCATTTTTTTATCTTGATTGTTGCTATCTTACTGCTTCAACTGGAGGCCATAAGGATAGCTAGCCATTTCCTGGAACAGCCTGGGGTCTCCTCAAAGCTGTCCAGATACCACATGCAGGGCAGCTGACCTGCCATGAAGTGGGGAGCAGTGCTGGAAGCATCAGACCTCTCATGTGCCCTCTGCTTCCTGCCCCTTTCTGACACAGTCTTGATCATCATTTATGAAGAGGTGACACACAGCCACCTTGCCCTGGTGTCACTTTTGGAAGTTTTCCCTTTATCTGTCATTCCCCACTAGAATGTGCATGGTTTGAAATGTTTGTAAGTGCAGAAGGAAAATGCAAATGGGAAAACCAAATTTTATCTTGCAGTGGTGAACATCATGTCTGTGTGCAGTGGTGTAAGAGCAGTGTTACCAAATGCCTCAAAAGCCTCAGCCAAAGAGAGGCAATGTGCCTGAAAAGGGGACATCCATGGTTAAAATCATTTTATTCTTTAAGCAAATTAACACTTGAAACAGAAGCTTGCAGAGCTGGGAACAACACATCTGTTATGGCCTGAATTAAACTGACCTCCTCTGAAGCCTCACTTCTCATGAGTTTGTGTTGCCTTGTGATGCTGAGGACACATCCACCCTTGAGGTAACTCCTTACCGCTTTCTTGCCAGTAATGGGGAGCCAGTGGGAGCAGCTGGGCCAGGCTTTTGTCAGCCTGCACCCTGAGCTGTGCAGCAATTGTACAGGATCTGGTTCAGGGGAGTTGTTTTTAGGGCCAGGAGGAGCAAATCCTGTGAGCTGCTCTGAACACCCTTGCAGATTTGATGTGGCACTGAAAGGTGAGAACTGCCAAGGGAACAAGCAGGAGCTCGGTGGTCCTCAGCAGTACAGGGGACCTAGTCCAACTAGGGAGCAAAGTACAGATCAAGAAAGCTAATAACTGTTCAGTCACTCTTCCTTATCCTCCTAGCCTGCTCCATTTTAGCTTGAGTCAATACTCACAATAAGTGAATACTCACAACCAAGTGAATTTGACCAGTGAACATGGGATTTCCTCTTCCTCAAGGATAACCCTTGGAAACCAAGTCAGTATTCCTGGTCTTCCCACCGAGAGAAGCTGTCCCAGGTGCCACCAGACCACCACTAACCATATGCCAGCAGAGCTAAAAGCTAAGTCAGGAAGCTGCCCCATGTTAATGCCACCTGACCTTCTACCAAATTAGTTTTAACCCCACACAGGGGTTTTGGGGCCAGATGTCCATCTAGCTGCACAAGGAGTGATCCTAACAAGGGAGACAGGCAGTGTGGACAGGAGGAGGCAATGAGCAGGGAGGACTCAGGAGAGAGCACAGCAGTCCATCTGGAATCAGTACTCCCTGTGGGAGCCTTGATACCTGCCCCAGCACATGGTGTCTTGGACTTCTACTGATTCACACCTGGGTCCACTCTTGCAATCTTTAGCCACCATAACTTCCACTCTGTTCTCCACACTACCTCATGCTTGAGAAGGCCTTCTTGAAAAGCCTCCTACAAGTGTGGATTTCAGGGCAAAGCCTGTGGGGTTGGTCTCTTTTCTGAGGCTACCAGCACCAGAACAAGAGGACACAGTCTCAAGCTGTGCAGGGGGAAGTTTCGGCTGATCTTAGAAAGAAGTTCTTCACAGAGATTGCCCTTGGGATGGGCTGCCCAGGGAGCTGGTGGGGTTGACATCCCTGGAGGTGTTTAAGAAGAGCCAGGATGAGGCTCTTAGTGCCATGGTCTGGTTGATTAGATAGGGTTGGATCAGCTGGACTTGATGATCTTGGAGGTCTCTTCCAACCTGGCTGATTCTGTGATTCTATGGCAGAGTTTATTCAGTGTAGTGAACAAACTGCAGCCCCTATCACAATCTGCCTTTAAATCCCTGCGGCTTTCTCCAGTTCAGTGGGGCTGTGCTGATTAGCACCAGCTGAAGATTTATGTCACTACCTCAGGTTCTCTTGGTCATTTTTATAGCCACTGTAGCTGCACAGCACTTAATAACAGCACATAATTTCCATGATTCATTTCAGGGATTCAAAGTACACACAACCACTTGGACTTACTGCCTCAATGGTTTGCAGAAAATTCTCTTGATTGGAGAAGCAAATATTATTTGTGCACAAAACATAAGATGCTGTTTATCTGGCCAGAACTGACAACTGCCAAAGTGACCAGAAGGCAGAAACCTCCAGGATGGATGAACCATTGTGAATGGCCAAGAACTGAGGGAATCCAGGTATTGCTTCACACAATTTTCAAACCGAGCCATGAAAAAAAATCTTCAGTTTCATTCTAGAGGCTAAAAGCCTTCTGAGAACCATTTTGCATCTCTTCAATTTTGGTTACAAAAATCATAATTATTGTTTTCCCCCCTCCCCCATTAAAAACCAGTTCAGAATATCTTTTAATATGAAATCCTGTAAAATCTTGCTGAAGAAAGCACAATGTTGTGATTGCTCCTCAGGGAAGAGGGAAGGGTTGTTTCTTTTGCATTTGTCTTGTGTCGTGGGGGCGTAAAAGAAGAAAAATTTCTTCTAACAGAGATAGTTCAGTCAAAAGCTATTTTGAAAAGAAACAAGATTTGACCAAGATAGTGTGGCCAATTCTCAATGTAGAGCTTTTTCAGCTTTTTTTATTAGCACTGTACAAAGCAAACACTCCAGTTGGGCTTCCAAACTACAACTACCAAAATTTGCTGATGACTAATCCTTCCTGGCTGCACTTCATGATGGCTCAAACAAGACTACTTTTTGTCTAAGCCTGCACTGATGGTAGAGAAAAGCTTGTGAAGAAGGTTGTGTGGGTCCCATCCACAGACATCCATCTCTTGCACATGCTTTTGGTTATTTTTGCTAGTGGCTTTGGGGAGAGTTTTAAGCTAACGTTTAATTCAATCTTTTTTTTTTTTTTTTTTTTTTTGTTTTCTAGCTGGCCACTTTTCCTGCAGAGGTTTGCTCTGGTCCCAAAAAGAAGAATTGATGACATTTCCTATTCTGACCACAGAGTGATCTGATCATGCTGTCAGTGGACACTGCTGCTGGCTGACTGGAATTAAAATTCCAGGAATTAATTCCAGGAATTAAAAACATCCATCATCCACTCTGCCCAGCCACAGGGTCATGTGGCAATGAGATGTCCTGGTGCTGAGCACAACATCTGATGGCAAACTGGGGTCCCTGGATTCTTTCCTTGCCCTGCTACCAAGCCAGGCTGTGACTCTGGAGGAGTGAAGTAGCCATTAATTCAGAGGAAGATGGTAATACCCACATCTCCAAAACACTGAAGGTAATTTCTGTGTATTTAGGAGGATCTTTGATGCTCAAATTAAACTGTGAGATGCCCACACATGAAAAATAGCAGCTCAAAGTCGAGGGCAGGACTGAGCACATGACTGATATTCTGTAGGAATCACTCACCCTCCACCCCCAGATTCAGAAGCATTGCATAAACTCCTCATAAAATAGAAGAAAACCTACATCTAAGTCCTCTTTTTGCTCAGAAGATTTCCTGTCTTCCCATTCCTGCTTCCTCTCTTCCATCAAAAAGGGACTTTTAATCTAGCTGCTCACTCCCTGCTAGCACCACCCTCATGCTTGTTCCTCCCTCACTCTTCATTAACTCTCCATAATGTATTTCCAGTCAACACCGACTGGAAATGTGATACTCCCAGCTCTGCTGCCAGCAATACTCCCAGTCTTTTCCTCTGCTGGCCTCAGCTGTCGTTATGGTCCAGCTCCCCCAGTTACTTTTCCACACAGGGAAAGGCTAGACTGGTGGGAGGCTCCAGCAAGACTGGGAAAACCCAGGATTCAGGAGGAGGCTGGAAGCAGAGGCTGGAAAGAGTGGGCTGGGTCAGTTTCCCCCACCTCTAAATCGGTCTCAGTGTCCTGTGATTAAGTTCTGTCCCTCCTCCCTGCTGCAGCACCCTCCCATGGGTGCTTTCAGGTGCAGAATCATACCCACTGTCCTCTGAAGGCTTGTACTGTGTGAGAAATTGGCTAGAAGATCTCAACTGCCAGTTGGGCATCTTTATAATGCCCAGGCTTTCAGGGGTGTTCAGCATTTTACGTTTATTTGCTAGATACTCTCTTGAAAAGTTATAGTAGCCAGAAAGACAAAACCTGATCAAAGGAATAAACAACCCTAGAAAGAACTTGGTCAAAAAATCAACATCTTGCCCAAAGCATCAGTTCCTGTGTGTCCTTTGTGATCCTGTCAAACAGTCACTGGTGCTTGATGTAACATTTTTAACACTCCTGTCAACCTGACAGAGCTATTTGTCTTCATTGTAATCTGTCCCTTGTTGGCTGTTTGTGCATTAATGATACCTGCACTTCAAGAGATCATCTTTGATCCTGCACTGCTTCCAGCTAGCAGTTTTGTGGTTACTTTCATTCTTATACTTCAGATGATTGGAAGTTTCTGCAGGCTCCCTTCTTGGTTCTCCCTCGATTTGCATTATGGTCTGAGGTTGGACTTTTGTTTAGCCAGATTATTCTCCAAGCAGAAACCTAGCAGAGTTGTAGAAGAATTCTGTGATTCTGTGATTCTCTCTGAGTTATATTTCTACTTTCTCAGCACCCAGGCTCACCAGAAGGAACACTCCTACCAACAGCTGTGGCCACTGGGGACTGAGACAGCAATTCAGCCCCACAGGACCTGGCAGCACTGCCTCTAAACTGCAGATCCGCAGGTCAGGGAAACCTTTGGACAAGCATCCCAGGACTGTCTTAATCCTTTGGCACCCCAGAACACGGTAAGGCTGCTGTCACGGGGGGTTATGCTGTGCCTTAGATCCAGCTGTGTCCTGTGTAGACATTTCTTGACACAGAGAGGTTGCTGTGAAATGACTGCTCTGTTCTGAAACGTTGCTGGCAAGTTGTGGTGAACGTGGGAAAGGAACAAGAGTGTTGAGAGCTCTGGGTATCATTGAGATATTTAAATGTTATGTACAGTGACTGTAATTCAGCGTTTGCTGTGGTAAACACAGCAGAAGTGACTGCAGCATAATGTTATTCCATATTCTAAGCCAGATTCTTGAGGTTTGTTTTATTTATATCACATGTGGCTGGGAGAAGTAATTCTAGGAAGGCTCATACCATGTATTTTCTTTTCAAGTTGCCAAAATATCTTAAGAGAAATCAATGGCTGGGGACTCTGCTGTGTGGCTCAAGATTTATTTTTAACCTCTCGGTATGTCAAAATCAGGAACAATTATTAATCTGTCCTGAAGCTGCCAATACAACCTGCTAGCAACAGATGGTGTTAATGAAAAGCCAGAAGTAGCCATTTTTAATATGCAATAGATTAAAAAAAACAACAACAACAACTTAGTTCTTTAATCTTATCTAACCTCTTGTGACTGAGGGTCTAATGTATTGACTTAAAGACAATATCAATAGCCTTGATTTGAACCTGAATCCACCAGGGAGCTGGATCTTCTGAGGTACTTTGTACCTCTAAATGATGCTGCATGTTCTGAGCCTCTGTTGACCTTGGTGGGAGATGAGCACCAAAGGTTGCCATTGGCAGGAGAGGAGATCAGGCCCAGTCAGAGCACCGAGTGCTGCAGGTACCATGTGCTTGCACTCCAGGGGTTCTTGCTTAGGTCTGAACTTGCAGAGTAGTTACAAAGAAACCCCTGTCAGTGCCTAGGGATGCAAAAGAATTACATTGTGAGATATTATCTCAGACTTGCTGTATTTATACATCTCAACTACAAAATCAGGAAGTATTGCCAGCCCTTGTTTGGCTGCAGCTGGCACAGACACAGGGAACAGCCAGAAAACTCCCACACTGCAAGCCTGCTTTATTGTGCAGTTAGCTAGGGATGGTGGAACTCTGCATCCTGCATCCTATGGTCATGCTGTGCTGCTGGGGAGACAGGGCTTTGCCCCACGTGCCACTGCTGGGGGGTGTCAGCAGCAGGAACACAGAATTTCACAGCTTCCCATGAAAAGTGGATCCCAACCATAGACTCAAACTCACCTCAGGCTATATCTGAATGTCAGCCTAGGGACTGCTCGTTACTTTCTGTGGCATCTTTGCAGCCCAGATTTATTGGTGAGAAATGAGGTGGGCACACACCAAAAACCACACCACCAGCTCCTATCTACAGGCAGAGCTATGAAGGTGCTGCAGGTGAGGAGCAGCCTGAGGTTTTTGCGTGGGTAACTTCCCAGGCCAGGTATCCTGTCACTAGATACTTGCCAAGCAACTGCAGCAGATATGGACACGCAGGATGCTGGCAGACAGACGAAACCCTTTGCAAACCAAGGGCTGCAGCAGGAGAACCTGTTCCCCTCCCTCTTTTTAATGCCTTCATTGATAGCTGTCTGCACAGACTCCCTGTCCTGGCAGGCCAACAGCCAGCTCCTCACCCACAAATCCCAGCTCTGGTCCAGGCCTCCCCTCCTGCAGTTGTTCTGCTCTCCTCCCGCGTGGCCCCTCTGCCCCTTTCCGCCTACGTGTCCGCACACAGCAACCCCTGACCGCGGTCAGGCAGTCCCCTGGTGATCCAGCATGTGGGAAAGCTCCTCCAGGGCGAAGCAGCCTCTCAAGAGCTGGGCCAGGGAGTAAAGGGCGATGGGAGAGCACAGCCAGGACAGCGACGCTCTCCGAGGAAGGGAAAATGAGCTCCCCCCTGGGGGCTCTTCTCTGGAGGCCACAAGAGTGAGATTTCTGTAATTGGGGAGGAGTGGAAGAAAAAAAGACAAAATAGGCAGCTAGAAAGACCTAATTTTAATTCAGCACGTTATGATGGTGGTGATGCCAGGTACTGCCGTGAGACAGATAATGTTGGGAGACACCAGGAAAGGTTCACCTCAATGTCAGTAAAACTGAATGTGCCCAGCAGAGTGAAACAAGCACTTAATGAATGAGAACACAGGTAAACACTCTTACCCTAAGCTCTCACAGGCAGCAACATCTTCACAGTATCACTGCAAACAGCCCAGATCTCTGCTGTGGCTGCTAGACCTCATTGCCTCATTTAAAGTCCCTCTTTTTCCCCAGTTTGTTCTCAGAGAAGAGAGATTTCCATTCAACAGCTCCAATCTAAAAAAATCCCCAGCCCAATAAGCCCTTAGAGCTCAAGGGGGACATCTCTAGTACCATCTGCAGAGGAATCAGGACTCTCCCATCGTTCCAGGTGCTACCCCATCCCCAGTTCTGCTGCAAACACTAGAAGCCAGGGCCAGTACATATTTCTCACTGGAATTGAGCTTGCACCATCCTTGGCACAAGGAATTCTGATACAAGCTCAGCAGAGATGAAAGGGGCTTGAATGGGTGATGACTTAGGAGCAGCATGGGAGGAAGTGAGCCCACCACAAGCAAACTAAGCAAGCACTGCAAAAACAGAGAAAAAGTCAGAAAATTGGAAATTAAATCTTCAGGGTGGTTTCTTTATTTCTTTTAATCGTATTTCAGTCAGATATTTGACAGTCCTCCCTTTTTTTTTTTTTTGTTTTGGGTTTTTTTATCATTTACAAAAGAAAAATCAAAACATTTTCCTTTTTTTTTTTAAGTTTATATACGACATCATGCAAGGTATGGATTATACTGAATAGCCCAACCCCAGCCTGGAGTACAGGGAGAGAAAGGTCAGCATTTGGGGGCTGGATTCTAAGTCCCACCAGAATTCCTGCCAGCACCTAAGCTGAAAAGAAGTCTGCAGTGCCTTACCTTCTCTTTTTGAATGAGTGCCTGGTGCTGGAAGGTTTTTAGACCCATTGGCAAGAAAGGCATCTGAGGACACTTAGCATTAGCCAGGCAATATTCAGCTTCTTCCAAGGTTCAGTGCCTCAGCAGGCAGGAGCAGAGATGTAGATTTTTTATCATCCCCAAAAAAGAAAGGTGAAGGGTTCATCCCAGTTCTAGGTGGTATTTTAAAGCTAGCATGGTTAAGGCATGCCCAGTGCTGTTGCCAGCAGCTTGCAAACCATTTACTTTTGACTGCTGCTGTCTGAAGGAGCAGGTCAGAGTTGGAGCTGGTGTTTAGCATGAGTGTAGGGCAAGCCTCAAGCTTATGCCTCACCAGTTTCATCATCAGGCCATTCATATTTTCTACATATCTTGAAAACAAACTCTTCCATACTTCAGCTCCTGTGAACTGTTCTGTGGTCCTCTTGATGCAGGGGACTGATGGCTGGCATCAGTTGATGACCTGTTCTTCCATTTGGAATTCTGAATTAACCTTGTTTTGCTACAAAGTCACAGAGAATTAAGCAATTTGTGGAAATTACTATAGTAATAGAAATAAACCATGAAAATAGACTATGTCTATAAACTATTTCTTTTACTACAGTAATAGAAATAAACCCAGGACCAGATATAAAATAAAAATACCCATGGGATGATCACTTACATAGTGAATACATTATTCAGAACTTCACTGGTCTGCCTTCACTATGGCTTAGTTGCCACTTATGTGATGCAGTTTCCACTCCATTCATTTAAAGTTTTCTAACAGACTGACAGCCAGAAAAGGAGTGAGTGGAATTCTGGCATTGTTTTACTCTACCTGTATTGAAGCACAGGAATCATTTCCATTCCAAGCACTGAGTTGGTAGAAACTATTTTAGCTGCAGGAGATCAAACTGAAGATAATGTCTAACCTGCATTTACAAACCAGAAGTCTGCAGTACACACAAACCCACACCTGCATGTTTAATATAAGTTGAGTCTTGCTCAGGGAATATTTTGCCAGTGGGAGCATGCAAGAATCCTGAGCTGGTTGTTAAAATGGTGCAGACACCTAAGTGGTGAATTCTAGCATCTGACCTACTGAGTACAGACGTGTGGCTCTGAACACAGAGCAGCAAACTCTTCAAACCATGAGATCACAGAACTAGAGAAGGGTTGGAAGGCACCTTAAGGATTATCTAGTTCCAACCTCCCCTACCATGGGCAGGGACATCTCCTCTTAAACCAGGTTGTCAAGGCCTCATCCAGCCTGGTTTTGAACACTTCCAGGGTTGGAACCTCCACAACTTCTCTGGGCAACCTGCTCCAGTGTCTCAGCACCCTCAGGGGGAGGAATTTCTTCCTAATCTGAATCCATCTTCTTCCAGTCTGAAGCCATTACCCCTCATCCTGTCACTCCATGCCTTTGCAGAAAGATGGAGCTAAAGAAGCAAACTACAGACATAACATTGAGGGTGACAGAGCACTGGAACAGGCTTCCCAGGGGGGTTGTGGAGTCTCCTTCTCTGGAGACTTTCAAAACCCACCTAGATGCATTCCTGTGCAGACTACCATAAGTGATCCTGCTCTGGCAGGGGGTTTGGACCTGATCATCTCTTGAGGTCCCTTCCAGCCTCTGATACACTGTGAGACTGTGATCTCTCTTTCTCCAGCAGTCTGTCATTCCCAAAGGTCTGAGGCAGTTTGGGATCCTTTGCACCTTTCTACAGTACCCAAATCCATATACATGGATTTCCCCTTATCACCAAGATGTTGACCCCTTGTTAATACACTGAATTTGAGTAGACCTAGAGAATCTTTATGGCAGAGGCCAGACTAAGCATGCCCTGACAGCAGAATCCAAACTGGTTTCTCTCTGGTTTGCAGTTTGTGAGAAAATGTCCATGTGCAAGGAGCAGCTCTGCTGCTGTGAATTGCTGAGGGAGGGTCAATGAATGCATTCCGCTGCCAAGAAAACACACAATTGTTTCTTGCTGCTGTGTGATAGTCAGGAAACACACTTGGCCACTGAGAGAGTCCAGTTGGTTCTGCTGCAGCAAGGCTTGTATAGATTCAGACTCAGCCCACTAGATAGAAAAGCATTGTGCTGGAGTTGGAGCACTTCATGTTTAAAGGCTAATGAAATAATCCAGCAGCTGGGTAGTGAGCCCCAGCACAGAGGCACTCAGCTGCAAAAAGTCCATGATATTCTTACTAGGAGATGCTCCACCATTGAGCAGCTCTTTGACCTAAGGCCACTTCCTTAGTTTTCCCTCTATGTGAAGTGAGAATCAAGTCCTTTGTGGGCTGCTTGTTTATTTATTACAGCAATACGTACTACTAGAAGTATTAATAAGCCTACTTTCAACTGACAAAAAAATTTACTTCTTTAGTTTTTATCAGTGAAATATGGTCAGTCAGCCAACAATTTGCTTCTCTGGCATACCTTCCACTTGCTATAATGAGGAATAAAACAAAAGTCTATCTAAAGAGTATATGGTTAGAAATAATGCTTTTATGTTTTCCATATTTTGTTATTTTTGCATCAAATCACAGCTCGGTTCAGCGTGCTCTGACATGGCTGAAATACTCAAACCCCCACTCCTCCAAAGCAGTGTTTATTATAGAAACCACAAACTTAACCTAACCTAGAGCAGCTTTTCCAGCAGTGATATAATTACAGTAGTTATTGTTGCAATAAACCAGATGTTCCTGAGCTGGACTGGAAGCACTTCCCCTTGCACTGCATTTGTTGCGTTGCCTCTTTTCAACTTGCACATCAGCTGTGCCCAAAGCTCTCTCTTGGCTGAGTGTCACTTACAGATCCTTGCTCCATGGCTCTTGTAGCAGAAAACAGTGAAACACTGGCAGGGCTCGAGTTTCCATTGCTTTCCTTAAAGCCTCCAACATGACAGCTAGCAATGGCACTAATTCTTGCCCTGCTTTAAAGACTTTTTGTTTGGTTTTTTTTTTTGTTTGTTTTGTTTTGTTTTGTTTTGTTTTTGTCCTTAATTTGGCTAAAAAAATCACTTTGAAATCCCTGCTTCTCTTTCAATTGAATGGCTCCATTGTTTTGCACGAAAAGACATGTTCCACTCCTACAGAATCCATGGTGTTAGCCCCAGACTTCAGAGGAGCCATCATGTTACCCCAGCATGCTCTAGAGAGCAGCATCTTCTCCTGGGCTCTATCAGCTGTGGGCCATGAGCAACCATTCCCCCTGGCCCAGGAACTGCTGGCCTTACTTAGACATTACACATCTTTGATTTTTAACAATGTGCTAGTCAACACATTTCTAATATTTCCCAACCCAATCAAGTCCTAACTGTAAAAATAAGTTGCCAATAAAGAAGTGGACTGTGTGGAAACTGCTAAGGCCTTAGACATCAGAGTTGTTGTTTTATGTATGGCTAGGAGCAATGAACTTGAAAAGTCAAGAAGTCAGCAGATTGCTTTATTGCATTTATGGTGCCAACTACCTGAAAGGAGGTGGGAGTGAGACTGGTGTTGGTCTCTTCTCCCAAGCAACCAGCAATAGGACAAGAGGAAATGGGTCTCAGTTGTGCCAGGGGAGGTTTAGATTGGACATTAGGCAAAACTTCCTCACTGAGAGAGTGGTGAGGTGTTGGAGTAGGCTGCCCAGGGAGGTGGTGGAGTCACCATCCCTGGAGGGGTTTAAGAAGCTGTAGATGTGGTGCTTCAGGATATAGTTTAGTGGTCATGGTAGGTGGGTTATGGTTGGACTCAGTGGTCTTGGAGGTCTTTTCCAGCCCTGATGATTCTATATAATATTATAATAAAGAAACCTGACCTAGGCTGTGGGGTTGTTCACTTACAGGTAAGTTCTCATGAAAACGCAGAAGAGCAAGGATGGATGTATGGTATCAGCTCTCTGCCCAGCTCATGGCACTCCTGGAAGAAACCTTTGCAAGGCTCAGTTATATGCACTGCTCATTTTCCTGGTCACTAAAGGTAAGCCCTCAGTCACCCATCCCCATGGTAAGTGCAGTGGAACAGGGCAGATGCAGTGGGGCCAAGGACAGCCTGGGAAGCGCTGTGCTAAATTTACACTTTGCAAAATGTAAATGTTTCTTAGAGAAAGAATTTGCATGACTCTGAAACAGGGTCTAATTCTTCACTGATGTGGTAGGGGATGCAGACATTGTTGGCCTGGTTTTACAGAAATCTTTGAAAATGGGCCATAAAATAGCTGAGGAAACCCAAGAGGCACCCACACGTTTGGAAGCAGATTCTAAGCCGGCTCTGTTGCTCAGCCACAGCCAGCTCCCTGCTTTCAAACGCAGTGGTATCCATTTCACATTTTATGCTTTCCTAATGGGAATGTGTTGGAGCTGGAAATAAATAAATAACTGGAACCCATGTCCAGGGAGCCTCGATGCCTTTCCCCTCAGAGAGGCTGGGAGGCCCCTATGCTTCCTCCCCTGGCCACGACATGCCCGCTGAATATTTCCACCACCCACACTTCATTCATTCTCTGTTCTCCTCACCCACTCATCATTACAGCTGTGCAAAGCATCCATTACAAACCCTGAAGCCATCCCAAACCTACCTTTATGACTTTGTTATGTGCTTCACACACAGCTGGGACTGGTTGGACTTTTTGGTAAATTAGCCTTAGAGACACAGGACCCCCAGCTTGATGCCAATCTGGGCCCAGGTTGAGTGATTTATGGGTTGGGTGTTCTGAAAATTGCTGCACTCTGCAGCACTCTGTCACATTCATGGGAAGCTGAAGAGATATGAATACAGTGCACTGCAAAAGGGAATCCTAACAGCAGCCAGATCCCAAATGTGCTCTGTGCATTGGAAACAGTTCCCTGCCCAAAGGACCTGGGGGAAAAGAAAAAAAAAAAATCTCTTTTTAACTCTTTAACACTTTATTGCTTCAAAGTGCAAGTAACTCATAAATCTTTTATTACATTCCTTCATTTAGCACATCTGCATGCCACGAGGATTTCAATTAGATAGCAACTCGTGCAAGGCCTTGCTGTAATGATGCTCTCAGGCAGGATGTGGAGGGAAATGCAGACTACAAAATTCAGATTCAAGGCTGGAATTTTCTGTAGTCATGAGAGATGTATTTCATCAGTGCTGGAAGTTTGAATATGCAAAATATGGGTTTGGCTGCTCACTGAGATTCTGGCCAGCTTGGTTAGATGAACTAAGCAGAGTGCTGCTAAGTGGAGACTAAGAATCATAGAATTGTTAGGATCGGGAGGGACCTCAAGGATCATCCAGTTCCAATCCCCCTGCCATGGGCAGGGACACCTCACACTAGAGCAGGTTGCTCACAGCCACATCCAGCCTGGCCTTCAAAACCTCCAGGGATGAGGCTTCCACCACCTCCCTGGGCAACCTCTTCCAGTGCCTCACCACCCTCATGGGAAAGAACTTCTTCCTAACATCCAATATGAACCTACCCATTTCCATTTTTGCTCCATTCCCCCCAGTCCTGTCACTATCTGATAGCCTAAGAAGTCCCTCCCCAGCTTTCTTGTAGCCCCCTTCAGATCCTGGAAGGCCACAAGAAGGTCTCCTTGGAGCCTTCTCTTCTCCAGACTGAACAGCCCCAACTCTCTCAATCTGTCTTCATAGCACAGGTGGCTCCAGCCCTTTGATCAACCTCATGACCCTTCTCTGGACACCTTCCAGCACCTCCCTGTCCTTCTTGTAATAGGCTCTCACCAGAGCTGGATGCAGTACTCCAGGTGGGTCTCACCAGAGTGGAGATCATGCCAGCCCCAGCTTTCTCCAGCTGTTCTCAGAACCATGAGGCAATTGCTTCTAAACGAACTGACCAAAAGGTACAGATAAACAAATTCTTTAAAAAGAATGATCCAAAGGACAGGATTTGATGTAAGAGGCTCTGTGGCTTCTTGGTCAGTATTGAAGAAACTAGCTTTGCATTTTAATCTTTAAAGGAATCCCATCCTGTCCAAGGCAGCAGTACCAAACACTAAACTAAAGCTGAGTCTAAACTTGAAGCCACAGAGCTTCCTTGCAGCATGACAACTTTTTATCTGCAAAACAATCATCATCTTTTTTATCATGCAGAAGATTGTAAACACCTCACCAGATCTGCCCTTGGAACCACTGCTTCCTGCTGATACCAAACTCTTCATGTCAGTGGAAGCCAGGGGGGTGGTTTTAGTGCATGGTGGATGTTGCCTTGCCATCAGGTGACTTCAGTTACTGCTTTTAGTCCTGCAATTACCTACTCAAAGTGTCTCCAACATGAGCAGGGAAAAGGCCTGGAAGTTCTGTATAAATCTCGAGAACGGTTTGAGGTGGACTTTAGGTGATCTTAAGGAAATTATCAAAGCATGGGATTCAGATAAGCAAAGGTATTTGAACTAGTCACTGTGGCATGAGCATTGTGGGGTCTCAATTCACATTCTGCTAAATGTCTAAAATAGGTAAGAGGAGCCACAGCCTCCAGGTGTCTGCATTTGCCATGAGGGGAATGTGAGTGAGCAGCTGTTGTGTAACTAAATGCCTGTCTACCTTCACAGCAGGTGAGGTGAGCTCCATCCCTGGTCCTGGTCCTCTGTGATGTGAAATTTGGTGAAGCAGGGAGTCAGGACAAACACTTCTTGCTGCAGAGGTCAGTTCTTGCCCCTGTTCTGCTGAAACAGAATCCATCCCTTGGTGAAGAAATATTAAACCAAAACAGTATGTAAAAGATCAGCATGGAAACGCTACCACTAAATGGCAGGACTGTCAGAGGTCTCTGTGAAGAAATGAGTCACAAAAAATAACAGAAGCAGCCTAGGACTGCAAGACCAGAACCCCAAGGTGTATTTGTAAGAGTCTTTAATCACCACCTTCACCTTGCCCGTTTGTTACTCACACTTGCTGAAACATTACATTTGCCTTGTGCTTAGGGCTTGGCTTTGTGAAGTGCTGAGCATCCTCCTCTCACATCAACATTGACACATTGTACCCAGGGAGAGATAAAACATGGCAGGGGATGCTTGGTATCACAGGTGTGTGGATGGCTGGGAACCAAGGAACAATTGCTTCCGAAGAGATGATCTGAGAGGAGAGAAGTGAGAACATAGAGCGTAATGTGAGAGCAAAAACCCAGCCCCTGTGCAGCCACTTCAGTAAGGGTGAAGAGTTGTGCCCTAGCAGTGCTGCTCTGAGGAGCCAAGGTGCATTTCCACCCTACACTCTTGATTCTTGGGGCTGGCATCTCTGTCACTTCAAGCCCTGCTGACCTGTAACGTGGTGTGAAAATCCAGGTGCTGCTCCCTCTGCATTACCAAAAAAATCAAATCAGAAGTTCCACATTAGAAACTATTTGCCAAAACTCCTATCATACACATTTTCCTTTTAAATGGGTGGGTAAGAGAGAGGAAGGTGCAGGAGATGATAGATAATAAACAAGTTCAGTATTTAAAAGTTTTGCTCAACATAGAGTCCTTGTTAAAAAAAATATGCAAAGCAGAAGTCTCATTTAACAATAATAAACACACACCCGCAAAATGCAGGCAATTAGGAATGAATGCTCAAGCAAACACATCTGGTCCAGGAAAAGGTGTCACAGAAAATGTTAGAACAGAGATTTACTGCCACTGAAGTCAGCAATAGCATTTCCATTGCCTCCAGCTGGAGGAGGACTTGGTTCCTAGGAAGTTCACTTCAAAGATGATTATCTTTATATCAGCCAGCCTAGGAGTGAGGGCTCTGTGGCCTTCTGCATGAATGCTAAAGGGAATAAAGTGCTATAAATCCCTGTGTTAGCAATGATAAGGACTCTGGCCCCAGCTGAAATATACAGAAATGAAGTACAGTTATATGAGTTTGGAAAATCCTACCAAAAATCCCTGAGTGACCACATCTGCTCTCCTACCACAGGTAAATCTCCCAAGGCTCTTGTTACAACTGCAGCTTAAATGAGCAGTCCTGGGCCTGCTGCAGTGTTTGTTATCAGATTGTTCAAATATTTCACTTAATTTATTAAACTGAAGAAGGTCTCAGGCTCTTTGTTTGGGCTGTATGCAAAATTTACCAACATTATCTCCTAGCAGAGACTGAATTATCTGGGAGTTCTCAAACAATTTTGTTCAACCTGTGGATTTCAATCCATGTAAAAATAGCCCTGTAAGGACTTCCGAAGCTGACAGTGTTTTGGTCTAACAGTCTTTGAAAGCTCTCTGCTGGTTAAAGGAGCTGACAAGGTGCTTTTGGTCAAGCTTCTGAAGAATCTAGTTAAGCCAATGTCTTGATTCTTTTTCTCTCCTGTGTTTTACTCACAGGTTTTTGTTCCTTGAGATGACCACAGCTGTGTGAAGTGACTGAACATAGCACTGTCCCCTTTGGAATTGCTGCTGAATCACATACCCTGGCTCAGGTAATGGCAGAAGGATTCCTTCTTTGTGTTCCCGAGGTTAGGGCTCCAATCCCTCTCTCCAGGCTCCTCTCAAAGCTATGAACCACAGCTCCTGCAGACTGTGCACCTCTTCTCCCAGTCTGCCTCTGCGCTTCAGCTCTGCTGTTCAATCCACTCTGTCTCCTTTCCACAGGCATCCCTGCCCAAAACAAACTCGACCAGGCTCCCCACCCAGATCTTTGAAATTCCTGGGCACCCTTACATTTGCCTTTGTTTTGGGAGAAACGTGTGCTGAGCTGTCTCCTGGAGGGAGAGAAGGGCGGTGGTTAAACCTACCCTTTGCAACAGGGCTTAACCCAACCTGGAACAGAAGTCTGAGTGAAGGTGCAGGCACTTCACAGCCCCACCTGTGTGCATCTGTGGGATGCGGAAAGGAATTTGCAGCAGAAATGGCCATCTCTGCCTGGACTTCCAGCTGGACAGGAGCCACAGGCAGGACCAGGGCTCAGGCAATTCGGTCACTTGAGAGCTGAGAGTAGGAAACGTTTAGTTCTTAGCATCTTGCTTCTGCATGGAGCAGATCCTGGTGCCCTTCGTGGCTTCCAATTCAGACCTCAGGGAACTAGACAGACATACAGGCAGCCTCAGCTGATCTGAGAGACCACACTTGGTGTGAAGTTTGGGCACTCAACAGGTCTCCTGGGCTGGATCCAGACTTCCCTGGATCAGCTGTGAGCTTGGCCTGCCCCTGGCCAAGCTCACAAGCCAGCCTGTGTTAGCAAGCCTGTGCCCCCTGAGAGCACAGGACTCAGAATGGCTGAATGTGACTCAGAATGGCTGTGGGAGGTCTCTCCAGTGATGCTTTTCCACACAAACCTCAGCAATGCATAAAGCACCGTGTACTGACCTTGTGCATGTCAGACAGGCAGTCACTTAGGGTGGAAAAGACCTCTACGATCATCAACTCCAACTACCAACTGCTAAGTCCACCACTAAGCTACAGCCCTAAGCACCAAGGGCATCATCACATCTGGGAATCCCAAATAATGCCAAAGTTGATGGTCTTAATAAGACAGCATCTTTTACCCCTGAGAAGGCTCATCTGTAGGCTGTGCAGTTGTCACTTGGTGGCAGGAGGTGTTCTCCAAAGCAGTGCAGTGGCCATCAGCAGGGAAAGGGAATGGGTGGGAAGCCTTCCTCTAACTTGGCATCATCCTGGAGAGGTTATGTTAAGGTGGAGTGGGTTGTCACACATAACCAACCTTAATCCTTTTTAAATGAAGGTTCTCTTTACAGCATTATCAAGGTCAGGATTGTAGATCCCAGAACAAATCACCAGGTATAATTAAAAGGAATAATGCCAATTATATTTTCCAGTCCTTTTCAGTGCTTGAAACGTGGTCTCTGTACTCCTTGAGCCTCTCATGGCTCAGCACAGATGGTATCTTTGGGAGCTAACAGTAACCTGTCTATGAGAGCACAGTTCCTTTGTTTTTACCACTAGCTCGAGCTACATACCAGTATCAAACCTTGTCTATGGCATAACAAACCAGTTAATTCTTTCAGTGCTTTTCAGTGCTGTGTTCAACAGAGCTTTAGAAGTGTTTCCAAAGAAATTCCCAACCTTTACTTACCCTTCACAGATAAATTCACCTTGCTTTTTGTGGTCCATTTCTCCTTGTCATCCCCAGCTCACCAATGAGAATGTCACAGGAATAGAGGGTTTGGTCTGCACGTCACAGAATCTTCTGAAAACCAGAAAAAACACAGAATCACATCATGGCAGGGGTTGGAAGGGACCTCCAGAGATCATCCAGTCCAACCCTCCTGCCAGAGCAGGATCACCCAGGGCAGGCCACACAGGAACACATCCAGGTGGGTTTTGAAAGTCTCCAGAGAAGGAAACTCCACAACCTCTCTGGGCAGCCAGCTCCAGGACTCTGGCACTCTCACAGGGAAAATGTTTTGCCTTTTGTTCCCATGGCACCTCCTCTGCTCCATCTTGCACCCATTGCCCCTTGTCCTGTCATTGGACATCCTTGAGCAGAACCTGGCTCCATCCCTGCACATCTTTATCACCGGGAATGAGGGCAGTCCTCAGGCTCCTCTGCTCCAAGCTGAAGAGCCCCAGCTCCCTTAGCCTGTCCTCACAGGGAGATGCTCCACTGCCTTCAATATCTCTGTGGCTCTGCACAAGACTCCTTCAAGCAGTTCCCTGAGGTCCTTCTTGAACTGAGGGGCCCAGAACAATATTGCAGATGTGGCCTCACCAGGGCAGAGCAGAGGGAGAGGAGAACCTCTCTCAACCTAACCACAGCCCTTCTAATCCACCCCAGGATGCCCCTGGCCTTTTTGGCCCCCAGGGCACATTTCTGGCTCCTGGGCATCCTTCTGTCCACCAAGACTCTCATGTCCTATTCCCCAGAGCTGCTCTCTGCAACACAAACCCAATTCTAAGAGCTAAAGTAGTTCCATCAAATAAAGACAACAAACCAAAATGTTGCACATGACCTAATCTTCCTCCTCAACAGGTAAGATCTTCACATTGAACCAAACACTTGAATTTACTTGATAATCATTATTTTAAAGTTAACTAAGTTCCATTTAAAAATCCAAAAATTTACTGACAAGGAAAAGAGAGAAAATGCAGTGGTTTTGGTATGGCTCAGTAGAACTTATGCATGCCACCAGGCCAGCCAGTTATTGAGGTTAGTGCAGCCAGGGCTGCTTAACTAGCAGAAATTCTGTGTAGTTAAAGGGCTGGCTCTGTGACAGAGCCTGCAGAAAGCACAGTAAACAGTAATCCTGTGTACAGAAAGGTTTCACTTTTCCAATTACAGAGGTTTATCAAGCCCAGTAGAGAACCTTGGGCTGGAAAAATGATAAAGAAAGTTTGCAGAACAGAGAACATTTTCCTGACAGCATCCCAAGTCATATTAATAAATTGGGAGACTTTTTTTTTTTTCTTTTTTTTTCCCTGTTTTACACTGAAGGTGTAGGGGGGGGAAATAATAGAGAGTTGGGTTTTCCCTCATTATTTGGTGGTCCTTCCTTGAAACTTTCCAAACCAAAGCCATTCCTCACATCTGGTTGGAACACAGATCTTGAAGACATTCGAGTAATTCAAATCAGATGTAGAATTCTAAGCTCCACTAGATGAAATTCAAGAACAATATAGTTACAGGGTTAGGAAAGTCTGCAGTGTGGCACCTCTTTTAATCAATAACAGCCTCAGTTGCAGTTTGTCTGTACATACAGGACTGTAATTAAGAAGGATCTGCTGCATGAATTATTTCAGTACCCCGTGCAGCAAGTTAGCAGAGGGGAGACATTTTCCAGCTATGACATTATTAACAATTCCTTCTCCCTCTACTCTAGGGGAAGTCCATGGTCTGGATTAGAGGATGGGTCCAGTGGCAAATATTGAAGATCACTAATATCAATTAAGTCCTTCCTCCTCTCAGCCAGTTCCAACTGCTTCTATTGACAGCCGAGACATTCCAGCAGTCCCTGCGGTACTCCTGCATTTCCATTAACTAAGGCACAGCTACTCAGCATTTAAATTATTTCCAATAAATGTCCAATTAATGCCTGTTATCTGCATCTAATTTCCATTGATTCCAAAAAGCCACTGTTGAGCTTAATTGCAGCCATGAGCAAACCAGTCCCCCATAGGCACTGCCGGCTCTCCAGCAACACCAGTGGACGGCTACAGGAGGGATTTCCCCTGCTGTGGGGCAGCAGGGAGCAGTGCTACACAGAGTGTGGTGCAAATCAATGGCTGCAAATGCTAGCAGCTGCAGTTGGAGTTGAGCAGAGACCAGGATTTACCTCACCAGCAAAAATGTGTCCTCTCCTAGGCCACCCTTTCAGGTGCCCTTTCAGGCAGACAATATTTCAGAGGTTTCCTTTGAATTAGCATGCGAAAGTGCAAGAGGGCTGCAACAGGCTGGCAAAAAGGAACACCAGCTGCTGGCTTGTTCCATGGCAGTTAGAAACATCAGACCATAAAGAGAAGTCCTAGACCAAGAGAAAAATCAGTGACACTTGTTTGCTTCTTTTCTATGCCTTTTTGTAATTTTGTCCATACAAATGCTCTGGCTGACCAAGAAAAAAAGCCCCAAAGCCCTCACCTGTAGGAGTGCTTCATGTGTTTTTGGATGCTCCAGGTTCTCAGCCACACTCACTGAGGCTGCATCACCATCTGAACACAGTGTTAGGTATTTCATAGACAAGCCAGTTAGGTTTAGACTCTCAGAAACTGCCAGCTCATGAAAACAAAACATCTGCATAAGAGTGATGATCTTGACTAATTTTCCTTTAGAAGACAAAAACAAAAGAATCAGCTTGCTGAAAATTAAATGCCACAATTGCAGAATGGCATTTTCAATTCTGCATTGCAAAAGGTTTTCCCCTGCTTTCCATACTACTTCAAGTTGAGATCTAAATGAAATATTTTGCTTTTATTCAAACAAATGGCTCGACTGACCAACAATTATTTTTTATTCATACTCTTGCTCTGTAAGAGCTTTCTGGATTGTTTTATTTCTTTCATTAGAAGTGGAAATAAAACTCAACCATAAGACATTCCCTGAGAAGGGAAAAATCTGGATCTCACTGGGCTTTGGGTATTCTTTTCATTAGCTTCATTTTCTGAAGATGTTCAAAGTCTTATCCAAACAGCCCCTCCAAGCTAGTCCTGTACAAAAGTTGCCACACATCCCACACTGTAGCAGGGTCACACCTCATGCCCATTATGAAATGGGACACAGCTTTTCCTAGAGATTTATTACAGCCTCTTGTTCTTTAACTGCATTCACACAGTGAATATAATATATGTTCCTTATCTACATTTGGGGCTGGAGAGGCAGAAACTACCACTGGACCCAAAATCAGAAGACAGGCAGGTAGCTATTGCCCCATCTGCACTGGCCAATGCACTCAACAGAAGGTCCAGCTCTGCCCTGGCTTAGAGCTAATCACTGCCACCAAATCTCAAGGCGACAAAGTCTTGGATGGTAATTACAGACTTTGCATCTGGAAGAAAAAAGTGACACCCTTAAGAATTTTGTTGAGGGCTATGTGCTCCAGGTTAAGAGCCAGAGTTGAGCCCCTCAGGTAACCCTGGCATGCAAAGCTGCATAACAAGGAGCTATGCAGGCAGCCAGCTGGGGCCTGATGCTCTCAGAGGTGATGGAAAGACCTGAACAAAGGAAACCATTTGCAGTGCACAAAACGAAGGAATTTTTTTTGGTCTTAGAGAACTTATCTCCTGAAACCTTATCTATTAGCTATTGACACAGACATCAGTGCTGCTAGATAGTACCTGCACTTCCTTTTGATTGCTTCCCTTTCATGCCAGCATCACCTCTGCCTGGTCAGGCCTCAGCCTCTCCAGCAAGCCCTCACTCACGATCTGGTCTCAGCAAGGCTCCTTCCTGCAAAGCACCCTCCAGCAGTTTAACACAGAAGGCAGGGGCAGGGTGGTTCCTGGGACAGCAGCCTTCACACCCTGTCTCTGATCTCCCACGTATTAGCACATTCAGTAGGAGGTCTGAGAGACACAGTGCCATAAAGGACAGTCCTCAGGGTGCTGTTCAGCATTCCACCTCAGGAGCTCTGGAAGGAAACCAACAGAGGCACTCTCTGCAGTGTCATTTACCCCAGCACAGGTCAAAACCAGACCATTACTGTTTCAGCCATGATGGCAACACAGAGAACTGCTGCAGTGAAGAGACAGAATTTGCATTCACATTCAGGTTGCAGGGGTTTGTTTGGGTTTGTTTTTTGTGTTTGTTTTTTTTTTTTTTTTCCTCCTGATTCAAACAAAACCAAAGCTTTGCCATGTAAGGAACGGACTGGTAGTCTCTCAAGACAGCCGTGTGGTGGTTCACCCACCCTGAGCACAATGGGAGTGAGATGTAGATGTCCACAGACAGCACAACTGGCTGTTCCTGACTCCAGGTTTATGATGAGGTAACACACACAGAGCTTCTGCTAGCACTTGACTGCCTCAAGCCCATTTTCCCCAACAATTTACCTTTGAAATCACAGCCTATGACCAATGTTTTGTTACGTGGCCCCAGATAAGCTCATAAATGCTTTTATCTGAATTTCAGAGTTTCTCAGCTCCTCTGAATATTAAAAAAAAAAAAAAAAAAAAAAAAAAATATCCTGCAACCTCCAGAGATTTTTAACCTCAGCAATTTGACTCTCAGTTAAAAAAAAAAACACAAACACAAACCACAACTGCAAGTTTTCCAGAGTCTGCAACGTGGAAGCAAAGGCTGAGGATAAGTACTGAGACTGGCTTATGAATGCTTGCTAGATCTTGCAGTGCCACAGCTGACACTGTTTTCCTTTCACACTCAAATTGCCCTGGAAGCCCTGCCCAGTGGGGCAGGTGCTCTCAGGAGATATGCAGCACTGGGAAAAGTTTGGGAACTTACTCCATGGCACAATAGAACTTGACACCTGATCTACTACTTAGCTTTGTTAACACACCCAGTAGAATTAAACTAGTCAAGCAGTGTGGTCCCTGCATGCCTCCCAACACTTTCTAGCGGTATTCTAGACAGCTCCAAGTTACTGTACCTAGAAATGCTCCAGCTACAAGCTTTTGGGTCTTGCACATGCAGACTGCACTCAGCCCTAGACAATAAACTCAGAAGACAATGGCCTGGAAGATTCCTTTCCCAGGTGGATTCCTCCAGCAAGAGGACTTGCAGGGGTATGTCACCACTGACCTTTATCAAGCCTCAGGATACTTTAAGGCTGGAAAAAAATGGTTGTGAGATGTTTAAGCACCTTGAGAACTAGGTATTAGTTGAGCAAAAGTTCCCAAGATTTAGTTTTAATTTCAAGAAATAGTACTTGAATTTGACTTCTGCACCAATTTAGATCCCTACATCTATTTCCTAACCTAGCCCTTAGTGACTAAGGCATCTGAATGAGTAGCAGAGATTAAAATAAGCACCTTTGATAATTCTCTAAATTCCTAAATGAAAAGCACTCCTCTGAGATATACAAATGGTTTGCCTGTTTCACATAGACCAGAAAATCAGGACCAAAGTCCAAGGAAAAAAAAAAAAACGTTAAAAAAGAGAGACATATCAAAACATCAGCTGAAACAGAAGGTTCCAGCTGTTTCAAATGCCACTAACCCACAATGATTATTGCTAACATAAATAAAGCAAAATCTTAATCCAACTTTATCAAGGAGTTGCTAACCATATTTCTCTGTCCTTCCAGTAGTTTTATGAGAGAGGACATTTCTTAAGCAAGGAGGAAGAGTGCCCATCAGTGACCACTTTCCCTGTACTGTAAAAAAAACCCCAAACATCTCCAAATGCATCTAACAAACAACTGAATTCATATAGAGTAGGGGGGAAAAAAACCACCAAGCCTGTCAAATCAACATCTAAATTATGTCTTTGCTAAGTGGCTTGCCTTGTGGTAGGTTATTTTATTGGACAATGTCACTGCTTTGTGACCACTACAAATGATGATAGCAGTTGGGAGAGCTTTACGGTTGCTAAACCAAAGGAATGGCTGGAATTTAAAAACAACAACCACCACCACCAAAGTGTTTGCAGCTTCCATACTCCGCTCAGGCTGACATTGTGTACTTTACAAGCTATCTTCAAGCAACTAAATAGGTGACAAAGGACCCCCAGAATCTGGCAAGGCAAAGAAAAAGAAATCAAAGCCTGGCAATGCCACCCCCACTGCACTTCTGCTACACTCCATGATTGTGGCGAGGGTTTGGGTTGTTTGAGTTGCAGACTCATGGCTCCCTTCATGCCAGCAACAAAAATGCCAATAGCATTTCTAAATTAAACCCAGCATCTCATCCCTTCTATTTAGGGCAGCTTTTCCTCTGCCCCACCACATCTCCAAGCACAATGCCAGTTCTCTCATACCATCTGTGCCAACTTCCCTCCACCGTTTCCATAAGTGCCTTTTCCCACTGCTGAGATCCTCCACTCAAGGAGAAAATGTTCAAGGTATGTTCAGTAAATAGTGTTTTAACTAGCCAGGTTAAACTCATCACACAAAGTTCCCTTCTCTTTTCTTTCTCATTTCTTCCCATTAGCTTCCAAAAGCTTCTCTGCCAGCCCTAATTCTAGCTCTGTTCAATACAACACAGGGAGGGGAGGAAGACCACTGAGGTTTGATGCTGATTTGTACTACTGCAATTCCTTAGCATTCCAAAAGACTCATTACTAATGACTAAAGGAAAATATTTGTAAGGACATCAATAAAATGCCTGCAGCAGGCCATGGCACAGAGAAACCTGAGCTACCTGCTTATCAGAGCAGCAGAGCTACAGAGCAGGACTGTTCAGGTCCAGCAGTGTCCTGCCTGCAGAAAGATGTGGCCCTGCTTGAGCAGGGAAGTCAGTCAAAATGACCTCCAGAAGTCCCTTCCAGCTTCAGCTTTTCTGTGAATCTGTGAGAAATGTACCAAAGTTGGATTATTTATTTTAAAAAGGCCAAAGAGACTCATGGGATGGGCTAAGAGCCATCAGTGGGGCTCTCTGGAATGAGAGGATGGGGCACCAGAGAGATGGGCATGACAGGGCTGACTTGAAGTGAAGCAAAAAGGGAAAGCTCCAGTAGCTGTGTCACCACTTGGCCAATATAAAATCACCCCTCTGGGCTCCCATGCCAATTCTTCTTTCTTCCTGATAGATTGACTGGTAAGTGCCCGAAAGGCTGAGTGAACAGCTGGAGTGCAGTATCTCTGGATCCTCTCTGCAGAATACAATTTCCTCACCTCATTTAATAAGTGTATTGCACTCTTCCCCTATTCCTCTGTTTGAATTACAAGGTAGCTTACAGGGGAAAACATCTCTAATGATGATTGGCCTGCAGACTGCACTGCTCCTGAACACAATCAGAACAATGAAGTTGTGTTCCTCAAGTCACTGTTAGCAATATAAATAATTACAAAACCATAAAAAAAAAAAGCCTGCAATAACCAAAAGTATAAACCCACCACTACTAAACAGCACTTCATAACTGTGGCTCTGCATTATTACTGCCTCACCAACACAGCCACAACGTCTGACTTTGTAAAGCCCTCTGCTCTACAAATTAAGTGAATTGGCTAATTAAGAAAGCCTCTGTTCAGTCCACAAAGAGAAACCACCAGCACTGGAGCATGAGCACAAACCCATGGTCTAACAAATGGAAACATTTCCATGCCCTGGTGTGCAGGATCCATACCTCTGTGCTCTCTATCCCTGTGAAGCTTTGAGACTGCAGAAGCTGGGCAGCTGCTTTGCTCTCTGTGACAGCCTCAGCTGCTCTGCCAATGGCTTCAGGTCTCCATTAGAAAATCTTCAGGGCTGGGACTTTGGCTTCTTACCCATCTGCAAGAACTTCATTGCTGGCAATAAAAAGATCACAACAAACAGTAGTAAGTCTTGGTGGAAAAACTCCCAAGCCATGGCACTAGGACCTGTCTAGTAGGACTCCTTACAGAGAGGGGCTGAGGCAGCAGTGGCTTTCCACAACAGCTCTTGCCCAGGGCACCTCCTGTGCTGCAGGCAGCTATGCTTGTCCCTGCAGGTCTGGCAGAGGGGCAGATAATCAGAATTACAGGCCTGACCCCACAGAGACCCCACACCCCTCTCCACTAGCCTAGAGAAGGACTACAATTAAAATCCAGGGGCGCTGTTAAGAACCCACAGCTGCTCCTCCTGCTCCCCATTTCTGCAGAGGGTTGCAGGGCAGCATCCACATCTCAGTGAGGTTCCAGCAGCACTCACACAATCCTGCAGCAGGGCAGCTGGGCCTGAAATACTCTTGAGGGAGGGGGAGAGAGGACATCCCTTTTCCTTTCAGCTCTTCCAAGCCCTTCCACCATTTTCTCTTGTCAGTCTCCAGTCTTTTCTGCCCCAGCTGTCCCAGATTTTAGCTCATGAACATACCCTGCCAGTCAGCAGTATGCTGGGCTGGCTGCCTGAGGATTGCCATCAGCTGCCCCTTCCTTTGGGCAGTGTTGTCACTCCCCCTGCCACAGCTGAAGACAGATCCTTGCCAAGGATCCTTGTTTCTCTACCATGTGCCAAGAGATATCTGCTAGAACTCCTCAACTATGCTGGCTGCACAGCATTGCCTGATTACCTCCATGCTGCAGTAGCTCTATAAATAGGACAAAAACACACCTACAGAAATGATGTAAGAGAATGATGTCTTATGTTGTACTCTGAACAGCACCTCCAGAAGAGCTGCTGCTGCTGCTTTGCTGCTTGCATTTTACTTGTAACATTTCAGCCTTTGCCAACAAGATTTTCTGCACTGTATGCAGATGGGCAGGTGTCACTAGCAGTCCCCCCACATGCCCTGAGTCCAGCAGCAGTCCTGCTCCTGGCAAAATTCAATCTTTTCTCATCTCTCGCCCCCTGTTCATCTTTGTATTGTTTTTTAATTACTCCACGGTTAGCAGAAGCTCCTGCCAGGAATCAATGATTTCCTTTCAATCCTTGTTAAAGATTTTTCCTAAACTTGCAGCACATTGCTCAGGCCCTGCTAACAGCACACTTTTCTCTCATTATCAAATCAGTGAGGAATGGATTCAATGAAGCAGGACACATAAACCCAGCACTGAGGAGCTTCAGGCTCAAAGGCCTTTCTATCAGCTGCAGATGAAAACATGGTCTCCTGCCACCTTGAAAACTCCTGTCTTGGTGTAAAGCACCAGAGCTCTGCTTTGGGAGGCAAGCAAGTTGTCCTGATTCACACCAGTTAAGTATTTGGCACTGCAGGCTGCCTATTGCCTAGCTGAGGGAAGAGCTGGCTGGGAAACTGCCCCTGACAGAGGACTTGCAGGAGCTTTCTGTCATCATGTATTTCTAAATGCACGTTTTCTGTACCTTTTTATTTTTGGCAAGCAGCATATTGAGGCCTGCAGTGAGCTCTTCAGGGCACACTCACATTCAGGAGATGACTTTGGATCTCTGCCTGCCGCTGTGCTCAGCATCTCTTAGCACCACTATTTAATAAAGATCTAATCATCACAGGACTGAATTTAGAAGCCACTGGCAAACAGCAAACATCCTTTGAAATCCCAAGACTTCCTAAGGGTGTTTGTTTTCCTAAGAGAAGAGGAACAAACTACACAAAAGGCAGCTATGAACATACCTGCTTCTTACGTGGTGCTTAGTGAATGAAGGAGAACTCAAGGTCCACATTTTCAGGTAGTTTATCAAGGTGACCACCAAGGTCTGTGGGCAGCACACAGCAGCACTGGGCCCTCACACAGCAGCATTGGGCCCTCACACAGCATCCTGCATGGCTTAGGCTCATGCTCACCCTACACGTGGATTACATTAAACTTTTTCCTTCTGCTTTTCTCCAGTTACCCTTCTGTGCATTTTGGTCTAAATGCTCAGAAAATTGCATGCACAGTCCCTACAATTCTGCATGTAATCAATTAGCGATTGATGCACACAACTACTGTGACCGGCTATGCAAATCTCCAGGCAGCTTTTGGCCATTTCTCAATAATTTAGCCCTTTGTCATTTATACATCCACTGTTGTTCCAAACTCCCAAGTTCATGGAAATTTACCTCATTTGAAACATATGTGGAGATCCCTATGAAGTGCCCAAAAGCACTTCACAAGTCACAAAGAGAAAGGATAACCTTGTTGTTAAGGCAGGAGAGCGCGAAATCTGGTTTCCATTCGGAGTTCTGCCACACATTTCCTGTGTAACCTTGGGCAAGTCATGAACTGTAACCTATCTCAGTGCTGCTGACCTACATGTAGAGCAGACAGAGCTATCCTGACTCTGCAGGGCTGTTGAGATGTTTGGTTTGTTAGTGCACACAAAAAACATGGAAGCAGCTAAGAGGAAGGTGCTAGGGAAGCATAAGCTACCAGCAATCACAGCAACAAGCATGATGGGTGATCTGTACTCAGCCACAAACCTGTGAGTAAAGGAGCAGTGTGGCCACTGAGAACTGAGCAAAGAAAACAACAAATTCAAGCAGAGAGATGAATAAGAACCAAGCAGTAACAGTGAGCAGGAGCAGGCATGCCAGTCATGAACTTTTCTGCTGCAGTTGTTTCTGTCCTACTTGGTCTCCTCCTTTTACAAAGGACCACAATGTCAGAAGACATTTGAGAAGGAGCCAGCTGGTTAACATGGCACTGACCACTCCACAGTCTGGCTGACCAGCATCAGTTACTCTTCATTAATTAGGATAATCCTGACAGTGATATTCATGCCAGGTATGGCCAAAAGCTGGTGGAGAACATTGTGTTATTGAAGCAGTTAAGAGAGCCATGTCCAGTTACAGGCAAACCTGCCCTCTTTGCTTCCTTGTACAGCAGAACTGGGAAGTCAGATCTGTTGCTGTGGTTGCTTTCTTCTTTTTGGGTAAAACATTTAGGTATTGCTTCACAAAACGTTTGGGGTATGGCCTTGTGGGAGCCCTATAAATCATGGCATATTCTGAAAGAATTCATCTCCTTTAAAAAATTACCTAATTTTGTAGCTGACCTAGATATGGCACTTACACTGACATTGTCAGGAGGCCACAGCAGACTGATTGCAGTATCTGGCCCAAATTTATGACTCAATACAGCAAAACTTAATGTAGCGTCCTCAGATCCAACTGGGATAAACTGTTACATCTTGGGCCCCATATAGCACATTTGTTTTGCTTAACAAAAATCTTTCCTTGTGAGAAATGAAGCAAAGCTTTGGAGAACATATTAAAGACTGTACCTCTTTACCTCTGCAAAACAATGTGAGGAGTCTTCATTTCACACATGACAGTCCTTGGGAGGATCTGGACATCAGAGCTAAACAGAATGAATGGAGAAAATTGTGGTACATTAAGTTTAAGGTTTTCTGAGCTTAAAAATATGCCTTGACACACACATCTCTAAAGGTGACTGCCACCCTGTGAGCCTGGGGGCAGCAGAGCCTCCTGCTTCACTGCACCCACCCTCAGTGCTGCTGTACTGCTTCAAACCAGGACTCTGCATGGAAGAGCCACACTGGTGGCTGCTAGCAGGCTGTGAAGGATGGGTGTGCTGAGGCACTGCCAGCTGCTGCAGCACATCAGCCTGCAGAGCCCTCTGGAATCCCTCCCTCTTTGAACTGCAGCAGGTCTTTTGGAAAAAAGCTATCACCTTGATTTAAAGTGTTCCAGCAGGGGGGAAATACACCATAAACGCTGGGAAACTATTTCAATGGCTAATTAAACCCAATTAAAAATCTATGGTGATCAGAAGGGAGCTTCACAGGGGTCCTTATCAGCTGCAGAGAAGGAGCCCAGAGGTGATGTTTTTGAATGTGAGCTGTACCTGTGTGACGTCATGCTTTGTTTTAATCACCAAGTGCAGTACCCAAAACACAGCCACTGTAAAATCCTGGCCAGCAGAATGATTAGAAGGGTAACCATTTTGCCTTCCAGATCTAGTGCAGTGTTTACTAAACCTATTAGCCATAACCTGAACAATGGAGGTGACAGGTTTGTGCCATGGGAGTTGTTCCACCACACTTTAGCTGGTCTTGATTAGCTGGGCTAGAGTCAGTGGAAAAACACAGGCAGTGCTGCAACGTGATTCATTTGAGCTTAGGCATGCACCTACCTTACACTCAGATGAATCATATTTGTAGTATGTGTGTCAGTTAAGAGAATGTGGGCCATGGCCCTAATTCTCAGCACCTGAGAAAAGGCCAGGTTAAGCAGCTCTACCTGATGGAAAATGGTCTGCAGGACAACATGCTGGAGGGAGTCAGTCTTCAGCTCAGGCCCATGGTGTTCCCCTGCCATCGCTGGTCACAGCAGCGCTATACAGAAATCACAGAGAACCACAGAATGTCAGGGGTTGGAAGGCATCTCCAGAGATCATCCAGTCCAAGACCCCTGCCAGGGCAGGTCGTACAGGAACACAACCAGGTGGATTTTGAAAGTCTCCAGTGTCACCACTGGTTGAGTGCTGACTCCTGAAAGGAGCAGTTTTGCCCATCAAAACTCTTGGAGCCAAGGTCCCAGGGTCTATGCTTCCAGCACTTCAGGGATGTTACTCTGGGACAGATGCAGCAGAGTCCCATTGGCTTCATCTAACTCAGGTTCATTCCTGGAGCTGCAACAGACTTCATGGTCTGCTTGAATCTAAAATTAATGAAGTCCATGTGCTCTGTGATGTGAACCAGAGCACAGCAGTGAGAAAACATAGAGACTCACCTCAGAAACAAGGTCCAGGTCTGTGCTACAGTGTTAGTGTAGAGTACCCCAAGTGTTTTTCCTTTGTGACAATAAGGTATGTGGATTAGTGCTCACCACTTGAGGCTAGGGCACTATAAGCAGTCATTTTCCTCTCCATCCTGGTTCACAAGCTGCTAGAGACATTCAGTGCTGTGTTTCTCAGAGCCAAAGCAAGCAGTCTGATGCTTTTCCTATCTTGGGATAGGTGGTCACTGGTTCCTGTCAAAACTAGCTAGGAAGTTCAGAACTACAATGCTCACTTGCTGGGGGGAACAGTCAAACACCCAGTGCCTGCTAGTGAGCTGTCTGCCTGGGTTTCAAATTATGCTTTGGATACTGCATTTAATTGTCTGTGTTTCACTCTAACCTGAATCCCTGATGAAGCCTACAGATCAGATTGGTTTGGTTGAAACCAGATGCTCAGCAAATCAAGGCACTGCAGTCCTTTCCCTTTCTTTTTTTCCCCCCCACAAAAATTCTCTGCTTCAGCAGAACACAAACAGCTACACCCCCCTCTGCACGGGCTTCTCTAGCTCTACTATAAAAGCATTTGTCACTTCTTTACAGTTTCATCTTGGGTGGCACTAATGGGCATAGGAGTTCCTTGAACTGCTGGTTCCTTACAGGAGAGGTCCATCTCTCATTGGCTTTCTAAGTGTTGTGCTCATCTGCAGGCTCTGCAGAGTTAATAACAACAATGCAGAGTTACACAGGTGGAAACTTAAAACAAGAGGTCAGATGAGAAACCCAGCTTTCATCAGTGTCTGGGGTCATCACTGGAATGCAGAGATCATTTCATTTGTAGAAGACTCAGTAATTGTAGGAGGAATATTGCCTCTCCCCTTCCCTGCTCTCCAAAGAAATTACCTAATAGTTTCCAATTGAGATGGCTTTTAAAACAATTTGGGTTTGATTCAGTCAGCATCTCAGAATAAGGAAAAGTATTTTACTCTTCAATTGTAGTTGTCATTAGTTGTCTAAGGCCAGCTGAAATTCACACCCATTCCTCAACTAACACGTGCTTCTTAAATTTTCATTCCCTTTGATAGAGATCTAATAACATAAATAGTTGAAAATAATGATCTGCTGTACTTCTAACCCAAGATCCAAAAAAGTTCCTTAAGAAGCTGGATTTAATTTCCAGACAAGGAAGCTGAGGCAAAGGGAGCTCGAGGGCTTTGCCTGGAATCACACAGCAAGCCAACGATTGACCTGGGAATAAAATCCAGGTGTGCTGTCTAATTTGCAGGTGCCAACCTCTAACCAGCACTACCATGCCAGTTCCTCCCCTCTACAGCTAGATCTAATTTCTAGCACTGTGGGGAAGGTGCCTTTTTTGTGCAAGGTTCCAAGGCAAAGGGGATTTTCTTACCTGAACCTGTTGAATTTTAGAGTGCTGCATTGTTTTGATTTTATGGATGAGAAAAATGTTTATTCCACCTGTCAGTTCCTATTGTAGAAAGGATACTCTGATAAATCTTGGTGCTGTCAAGAGATCGGGTCATTGAAAGGATGAAAATGTGGTTTAGAATAAACCAGGAAAAAAAAAAGACAACCAACCAACCTTGGAGTTATTTATATGACAAATACATTGGAGGGAGATTTTCTTCCTGAGTTCTCTGATGAGGCTTTAAAAACATCCTTCCTTGACTGGAGAGTGGCCTGTTGGTGCACACAGCAAGGCAGCATTCAGGGTACTTGTCTGACCTAGTAGGAAGGGGCTGCTCCGTTTAAGGAGAGCAAGACCCAGCTACAAAGAAGTGATAATGGAGATGCCATTGACAAGAGGGAGGCATGAAGAAGCCGCAGAGATTCCTCCTTTTGTCTCCAGACAGATCAGGAGGACCAGGATTCTCTTGCACGCAGGAAGAAACAATTGCTGGGTGCTTGGGGGAAATTCAGTTGAGGCTCAGATGGTGCAAACTAAGAATCCTTTTGTTCATGCAGAAGGAAAATATGCCCGTGGAAGTCCTCACATACGTGGATCTCAACTTGTTGGGTTTTTTATACAGAACTAGGCAAAAGCTTTCTCTGCTTCCTCCCACAACATCCCCAACCCTGGAACTTGCTGCAGGATCCAACTGTTAAGTTGCTGCCTTTTCCATTCCATCTAAAATACATCTCTATTTTTCTCCTCCCCAATCTTTGTTTTCCTTTTAAATTCCCCTCAGGTCTAGCTGCATCACTTTGACCTCTCTGTGAGGCCTGGGTAAAGCCTGAAGATGCTGGGCCACAATTCTTAAGAAGGAAACTTCAAGTTCTTTCCGCTTCACTTCCCCTTCACATGTCTGAGGCAGTTAACGTTGCTGCCCCATAGTCTGCATGGCAGGAGCTGTGTGCTAGCTGTGGCACCTATTGTCTGCATTTTTCCTCTCGTTAGTCTTCTTGACCTTTTATTGTCTTACTCCTGCAGTGTCAGGTCAGACTTAGTGTAGGTCTCCCTTCACTAAGGACCCCTTTCCTTTCGTGGATCACTAAGCAGGACAATTGCTCTATCCATCTTTTCAGGGTCTATTGTCGAGCCCCCCCTGAGCTGAGAAAGGTTTGATTCACTGGGAAACCATTTTGGTCAAAGGGAAACCTGACTATGTGTCCTTTTAGGAACTCTGTCTTAATCACTGACTTTTTTATCTGGGATATGAAGAGGATTCAGGAGATCAAAAGGTTTGGGAGTACATGGGTTTGACCACATTTTTCCTGGAAATAATGGGAAACCTCCACTGAAAAATGAGCTCTGTTACAATGGGCAAACAAGAAGGAAAGCCACATAGTGTTCCCAGAGCATTCTGAATCATCAGACCTTCAATAGCTTCCACAGAGAAGGGAAAAAGTAAACAAAAATGTAAATGGAATGTAATAATTGATGGACCTAAAGAAACAGACTCATTTCTTTTGCACATAATTGGTGCCTTAAAAAAAAAGACAAAGATGTTTCAAAAGAGTTGGACAGAGCAGATGGAGAAGGCTGAAGGCTGGGAGTTTGGCTGAGCAGGCAATGGCCATGTGTGTGGTTACTCACAATCAGTAGCTGTCCTCACCTCCACAGGTGATGATACATTTGGTGGCTCCATGTATTTGCCAGCACTGGGAAATGTTACAGAGGTCTTGCTGGAGCAGCACAGTGGAAGTGTGATGGCTTTGAAGGCCCTGAGTTTGTCACTAGCTGTGATCATCTCTTCAGCCATATTCCTGCTAATGCATTGAAGACTTCTTCCTGCACAGAAACTGAGCTCATCATTCACAGTTCTGAGGCCTTGAAGAAGAGAATAATGGAGCTTCAACTGCCTGTATCTCCAAAGTTAACCAGCAGCAACCATTCCAGTTGAGGAAATCTCTCAAAATAGAGATGTAGGTGCCTCTTTAGGTGCACAGCTTTCAAAGTGTTTGGTTCAGGAACTTAACAAAAGACAGGAAGATTGAAAATGCTTTCTTCCTGCAATCCAGCTAGAACCCTTTTACCTACTGGTATGCCAAAATGCTTTCTGAAATGAACATTCCACTCTTCCTTTAACCAGCCATCACCTTTGCACAGAGTCAGCTCCAGCCTTTTCAAAATGCAAAGCTGAATATTGCTGGTTAAGGATAAAAGAGGAAAGGGACTGCTCTTAGGAAGGAAGGCAAGCAAAGGGAACAACTTGGATAGAAAGTGTTGGAGAGCTGGACTTGTCTTCCTGCAATCAATAAGATGAAAGAACAAATATTTAAGCAGAAGCCAGTGCCTGAACCATTCCCTCTGACCTAGGCAAAGTCAAGGGGGAGCCAGGCTGGTTTGCTTTTCTCCATCAGTCTGCCTTTCCCAGGTATTATCTGTGCTTTTCCTTGGTTTTATACTTAAAACATGCATATTTAAGGATTCTGCTTTGAAAAGCACCCCAGCTTAGGCAAAAGGTTGTATTTAAAGTTCAGCACATGCTAAGATCTTTACCTGAACCAAAAAGTCCACTAGTCAGCCTGAGCCTGTATGCATTGGGTTTGGATGGCTGGCTTCAAACAAAGTCAGACTTCAGATTAAACATTTCTTCTCTTAACAAGGAAGAAAGCAAGCCTTTTAAAACCTTGAAGAGGAAAAAGTGACACCATCCATCTCTAATGGTTCAGGCAGAGATAAGCGTGGAGCTGAATGAGATGGGAACCATTCCTGTTTTCTGTGGTGACATTTCTGAACTTGCCATTTCTTGCTTTGAAACCAGATCTAATCCTTGTGGTATTTACATTAAGTATGGACCAGGAGAATTCTGTTTCGTTTACTGAAGGCACAAAAAAAAAAAAAATCTACTGTAACTTCTGTGCCACCTCAATTCATCTCTCCCATCTGATTTCCCAGTGTCAACCCATCACTTCATGTCAGCAGGAGCATTTTCTGTCAACATTACCAGGCAGAAGTGTCCAGGATATTCAATCTGCTTGCATTTACATATATGAGGAAGGGAAAAAGTGATCCAAGCATTTCCTGTACTGTAAAAATATCTGAATGTTCTGTCGGTTGAACTGTGACTGCCTCAGTGACACAGCTCTGCTCCACAGACTTTAGTCCTGATTCTTAATGACACTAAGTATTGATTTTCTATTAATGAGTCCCAAACACATGAGGAAAATGAAGTGATCAGTGAATGAAACACAGGGATACCTGCAGACCTGGTGGAAGCAGTGTAGCTGTGGTTTCAAGTTCCTAAAGGCAGAGAGCAAACACTGTGGGATGTGTTTCAGCCACAGGAGGGAAGCCCTCTGAGTAATGGAAGTGCGGTCCAAGTGCTTCAGCAGCTTACTTACTTACTTCAGTTTTCTGTACTCTTTAAGCTTGATAAAGAGAGCTGACTAAGGATCTAACCACCTCAGATGCTGAGTATGTGGCAATGAGAGCAGCCCTGCAGAAAAGGACTTGGGGGTGCTAGTGTGTGAGAAGCTGGACATGAGCAGCAATGGGCACTTGCAGCCCAGAAAGCAAATGGCAGCCTGGGCTGCATCAAAAGCAGCATGGCCAGAGATGGAGAGAGGGCATCCTGCCCCCTCTGCTCTGCTAAGACCCTACCTGGTGTACTGCATCCAGCTATGGAGCCCTCAGCATAGGCAGAACAGGGACCTGCTGGAGAGGGTCCAGGGGAGGCCACGAAGATGATCAGAGGGCTGGAGAACCTCTCCTACGAAGACAGGCTGGAAGAACTGGAGCAGTTAGCCTGGAAAAGAGAAGACTCTGAAGAGACCTTAGAGTTGCATTTCAATATCTGAGAGGGACCTACAGGAAAGGCTGGGGAGGGACTGTTCAGAAGAGTTGCAGTGATAGGACAAGGGGCAATGGTTTGAGACTGGAGGAGGGCAGATTTAGGTTGGACATCAGGAGGAAGTTCTGCACAATGAGAGTGGTGAAATAACTGGAACAGGTTGCCCAGGGACATCCAGGGACGTCCCTAGAGATATTTAAGATCAGACATAATGTGGCTCTGGGCAGCCTGATCTAGCTGGAGGTGTCCCTCCTGACTGCAGGGGGGTTGGATATGATGACCTTTGAGGGCTCCTTCCAACCCAATGCAATCTGTGACTCTGTGAATATTACACTATAGAAGTTACTTTCCCTCTACCTCTGATGGCTGCAAAGGAGGAATTTGATCCAAAGCTTCTAACTGTGGTAGTTAAAAAAATCTGGTCAAAAAAAAAAAAAAGCATTACAGAGGAAAGACTGCACAAAGGAAGAATGAGGACTCATTTTCTCCTTCTTTGAAGTCTGACATTAAGGCTATCAACAGAGGTTTCATTCTGGGGCCCTCTTGATGTCTGCCACCCCTTGAGCACTACTCAGGTCAGCCACCAAGACTTCTTTACCTGTGAGAGCAGCAGGTTGTCCTAGGTACCCTTACAGTTCAGTCTTCCTTGAAGAGCTAGCTTGGGTAAAATTCATTATGGGCCTCAGGAGAAATTAATTCCCCTGACAAAGAATTAGATTGAGAATTTATCTTAGCATAGCAAATTTGTCCCAGGCAGTCTGGAAGTTCTCATACTGCCTTCTCTGTTAGCAGACTGGTGCAGGCAGGACCTCCAACAAAGTAATGGCAAAAGGAGGAGGGTCACCTCCTCCATTAGCACATCTGGATCAGGAAGGGGATGATTTACTATCTCCACCCCAAACTGCTATTGAAATGAACAATCCCATTCCTCACAAAGGCCCAGTGGCTCTGCTGCATGTTTAACTGCAGTGGTACCATGGTCACTTGCATAGCTGGAGATGTAAGAATTATAATATGGTTGACATAATTGCTTCCAGAGAGCAAGAAACACAAAGAAACTATCAAGAGGTATGCAATATTTTAAAATCATTGCCCCACCCTCCAAAAAAAAAAAAATATTGTCTGCAGAGCCTTAAATGCCAGGTGGAATATATATGATTGACTATTCTTTGCTGCAAGCATGCACATTTGCTATGCCTTGTGTCAAACCCCTTCTCCATCTATGGGTTCATGCTAATGGCTTCCACAGCAGAAAGCAGTGCACACAGGTGGGCTGTGCATCCTGGGCACTCAGCTGTGGTTGCTAACTAACTATTGATATCCTCAGCCCTGCAATTTTCTAATGCTGAGCAAGCATGGAGCTATATTAACTCTTCTTTTAGTAACAGCTGAACCAGTAGCTGGTTAAAGTCAAAGGAAAGATTCCCATTAACTTTAGTGGTCTATGAATCAAGCTCTTGATATATATAGAAGGCCCCTGAAAACAAAGTTTTATTTTTTAATGTATTGTCTCATTTGTTGAATAGCATGGCTTACTGCCCAGGGTTATGGCACTTCACAATGACTATTCTTCCCACCCATTCTCCTTCTCCTCCTTCCATTAATCAGTGATGGGTTGAATTCAAATGTTTTGGAAGTTCTGTCTGGTTTTGATGTGATGGTACATAAAAATATCTACAAAGTAGTTATTAGGGTGCTTGGTGTGGCTGCATTTGTCCTGGGGAAACCTCCCCCTCCTCCCTGAGAGCAGCAGCACATTTTGTGGGAAGGTTGGCAGCTCTACAAGGTCCTCTTTGAGGCAGGCTCCACTCCCTCTGCCCCAGTGGTACATCCATCATTTTTGGTTTTCCTTTCCAAAATGCTTTTCACAAAAGTCACTTCCTTGTTTCACATTACTCCATGCTTTGTGAATTCAGACTGAAACATGCTGTGCACCAGATCCATATCTGGTGTAAATCAGGATCATCCTGCTGCTCTCAGTGGACTACAAAATTTTGTATCCATGGAGGATCTTGCCCATGATCTTTCTACACAAAAAAAGGCAGTTTTGGTAGAGTGGGAAAAGAATTCCTGTGCTTTGGGAAGATGTCAGCAGGAACAGCACATGGAAAACCCCACCTAAACAACAAGGTGTTTACCTTCACAGGTATTAACATCTCTGTGCTGCCTTATCAGATAATTCTGGATTCTTTAATTTTTTTATGCTCTGATAACCCTCCTGTTGTCCATTTCTGCATATTAGAAACTGGTGCAGAGGCAAAAAGGACCAGGCTGCTGGCTGCACACAAGAGCTCAGTTAGTACCCTAAACTAACCCTACAGAAATGCATCCCTTGCACTCCCATTTCCTTATAAAAGTCACCACCCAAGCACCTCAAAGTTTATTCAAGGCTGCATTTGGTGACAGCATTTGTCACTTGCCGACCAAGAGTGACAGAAGGGATTTCAATATGCTGCTTTTAAGGTGGTGACACTGCCTTTAATTCAGCACAAGTGATTATATATGTTGGACTGTCAAGTCACTGTATGGAGCTTTTGTGGTTGGAGACTTGTTTTATCAAAGAATTCTGCTGAACCTCTTCCAAACCAGAACTCCCATGTGTATAATTATATTGTATTTTCAATTACACAAACTTTACTTTTAAGACTGAAAACATATGAAATGATTATGGGAATGTGCATTCTACACAACACCACCACGTCCTCGTGGGAAGAGGAGTTTGTAACACAAACCAAACGCTGTCGTTAATGCACAGGTACAAGATGTATCCCCATCACCCAGAAAACTGTGGTGCACAGTACTTGTATGGCCAAGAAGGTGCTTCCAAAACACCTTGCCAAGTGACACTGCAAAAAGATTTTAGTTCTTCATTAATAGGTTTGATTGGTGCAGGTACAGCTCCGTTAAGAGACCTACTTTCGAGATCCCCTTTGTCCTGGGACAACTCTTGCACTTGGTCTGCCCTAAAAATTGTACACTGGGATTATGTCCTTAGTTTAATTTCATTGTCTTCTGCCACAGACAGAAGGACCTAATTCCAGCTTGAATAGGTGCCACAGAGACCAACATTTTAAGAGATCTGCAACAGAAGATTCAAAATTGTATCCAGGAGGGACAAACTCTTTCATCACCACCATGCCCACAGTCCACATTCATTCATAGTTTCTTTTCTTTTTAATTAACAAGACTGCCAAGCACTGCCCCTATGCTATGAACAGGGAACTGAATTACCATTAAGCAGCTCACCAAGAACACCCCAAGCATGTCCACAAAAGTCAGCACTAGAACTCAGCTCTCCTCCTGCACCCTTACTCCAGCACCCTAGATAAGAGCCTGTGCTTCACTTCAGGTATCTTTGGCAGTTCCCTGCACAATCCAAGGTTTTTTCCTCTCTGCCTCAGTAACTTGTGCTTGACTAACAGTGACTCTTCAAACAGCAGTTCTCCAAAGAAATGAAGGCTCTAAAGGTTATGTGATGACAGCAAACCATTTTCTATATTTGCACACACAAACATGCCCACGGAGAAAGCAAGACACATTCACATGGACGGCGAACCAGAGGACACATCCATCATCAGAACAATCTGTGAGTCACCCAAGATAAATGCTAACTCTTCCAAGGCAATGCCATACAATAGATCAATAAACAATATCTTCAGTTTGTGGCTGGGAATTTAGCCCCAGCCATTTGTAAGCTAAAACATAGGTCAGGGAATAATGCTGATGACTTGCCTTATCGTCCAGCTGCGGGTGTGTGACCGATGGCATCTGGGAGCTCACAGGGGCTCTGACTCTCCTGCTGGGGTGACAGCACAGAAGTCACTGATGCTGCAGTGCTGCAAAACTCAGCAGAAAACCAGGATCAGGGTCAAAAAAAAAAAAAAAGAACTTCTTATAACCATGCATGACTTTAAAGTTAAGATACAACAAACTTCTAAAAGTACAACCGCAGAGAGATACCTGAGCCAAATGAATGTGAGGCTTCCCAATCAACAGAGAAGTCATCTGAAGCCAGCTTTGCAGGCTCAACACAGCAAATTCCTGCACAGCATTCTTAAAGTCCCCACTCTGAGTCACTTTGAGCTCAACTGCTCTTGAGCACAGAGCTTGGAAGCTGATGAATCACTGCTGAGCTGTATGTATGTTTTCATAATCTTCGCTTTACGGAATGTCCATTCAACATCTAAGCTAATGACCATTGGATAAGGGTGCAGATGGAATGTGGTTTCCACATTTGGAAACACACTGTGATGAATCTGCTAAGTTTGTTTAGGTTTGAGGGACTTTGCATGCAGGCTATCTCCTCAATGGCATGTTAAACTCTGCTCTCCAAAGAGAAGAGTGCAAGAGGTGAGGTCGTGGAGGGGGAGGAGAAGAATCCAAAAGGATAGAAAAGCTGCAAAATACATTTCTTCAGGAGGACTGAAGTCAGCTTTGGAAGGTTTGGAGAGCCTTTCTCACTTAAGGGAAGAATCACCAACTCTGATAATTCATCCAAATCCACTACAAGTTATTAAATGTTGAAGGGTCTGGAGTTGCAAAGCAAGACATTGCATTTGCCAGTATTTCCACAATTAGAATTTGTAGATTTTCAAAGCTATACCAACATCACACCATCTCCTTCCCTCTATCCATATCTCCATGTTCATGCTGATGTGTGCTTTAGCTGCTCTAAGTTAAAATTTGCCTTTCCCAGTCTCAGCACTGATTTTTGGTACTGCATTTAATAAGGCACTTTTCCACTGAAGACAATAGGCTCATGTTAGGTATTCTGCAGACCCAGTAATGAAGTTTCTCATAGCTTCTACAGAGCAGAGAGATTAGAGCTAGAAACTTCACTGGTTTGAAGACCACACAGAATTGCCCTCATCTTTCCCCCCAAACTCATGTAAACAACTTTCCCACTCCCAAAATAACTCTCAAACCACTTTCCCCCCTCCTCATACTTACGTATCCCTCTGCACTTCCTGACTTTGGCAGGGAGATTTCAGAAATAGCCATTACAATGCTGTTTCCACTCTGAAAGAGGAAACACTGGGTGGGAGGAGTTACGAAAGGAACAGAGGAAGCAAAGCTGTTTTCATACCATCTCAAGCTGCATTTTTACAGCAAATAGGTGGAAATGCACCTGGCTGAAGTAGGGCATTGAGCCACCAGAGCCCCAGGGCCGTGCAGCACTGGGGCAGAAGTGAACATGCATAAAGCAGAGCATGTGTGGCTCCCTGCATCACTCAGCACAGCCGATGCTGACAGGCAGCTCTAAACTGTTGAACAAACTGAATGAATCAAGGTCAGGCTGGAGTCAGCAGCAAGCTTCCCTCCCTCCACGACTCACTGATACATGAAAGAAGGTACTGACTGGATGGCTCTTTAGTGTGGCTTTGTGCAGAGCAGTCGTGCAGTAGGAGCTGCTCTGTCACATGTTTGTCAGCAACCCAAGATTTCAATTCTGAACTTTTCCATGAAACCAATAGCTATATTTTTCTGGCTCTGGCCCGCTGGAGTGCTTGGCCAGGGCTATGGGAATGCAATGTCAAAGCAGCCTGTCTATGAACTGAGATTGCTTTCATGCGTCTCCACCTGCTGGCTGGCATTTCAGTGATTGCAAGAGACCGGAGAGATGACAGTGGACTTGTGGAAGGAACCACCTTCAGTGGAAAATGTAACTCGGTTTCAACGACAGGAGCAAAGAACCACAATGGGAGAGATTATTTTCAAACTTGACAAGGAGCAACACCCTACATTGCAGATGGCAGGGAGAGGACCACTGTGATTTTTCAAGTCAAGTTTTTGAACTTCTGAAGCCTCAGTTGAGAAGATAAGCAACGAGAGAGATTTTTGGAAGGAACTCATCAAGTGTTCAAACATTAGGGTTTTATTTCACTAGCCAGCCCAGATGCTAAGGATGTTAACGTGCTCTCACTGACACAGTGAAAGAGGGAAATTGTTTAGTAGTATCTGGAAGCATGAGCATTCTGGGGCCCACAGTTTAGTTTCTGTGCGGGTAGGAAAGCAGTTACTTAGCAAATGCAGGCAGGCAGCTGTTTCAAATGGAAAGGAATAGAAATGATTAATGACTTCTATGCTTTAAAGAAATGAACCCACAGGATTTCTTTCTTCTACTGTGCTGCCCCACTTGGCCATTTCTGTCATGTGCCCTGGGACTTTCTTTGGAAGTTTTCAATGGTCTGTCGTGAACTACTCTTTAGAAACTTACTGGACCAGATCTGGAGCCAGACAGATGCCAGCTGTGGATCTGATCCATTGGTACATACATTTACAGACCCCAAGCACAGATTATCAGCATTCAATATTCCATGAACTTTGCACTGCAGAGCAATAGTAGATCTTGCTCTCAGACACTGCAGCAATGAGCACAGCAATAAATCCTGTCTAGAGAAGGATCAGTGCTGCCATTTGCCTTTTGTAACTGCATTTTCTTCAAGCTATATTACACAGTGTAAAAGGCAGAGGCACTCTCAGGAACTGAAACAATTCAAGGAACAAACCCTTCTTCTGTTAGTCAGATATCAATACAGATTATTGGTATTTTACCTTCTCCTGTACTTCCAAGCAACAGCTTGTTTTTCTCATTTAGGTTCTTGAATCTTCCCTCGCATAGCGTCTGAAGGTGGAAAAGGTTAAAAAGAGGATGAGGAAGAGAAAGAGGAATACAGAGAAAATTAAAAAAGGAAGGCTATAAAGAGCACAGATAATATTTTCACTGAATTGTTCCCAGCAAATCATCCAGCTCATTTTGGTAAAGTAGCATTTACCAGCTCTCCTCTGACTGAATGGAATTGGTTTGAGCTTAGCTCTGTTCAAAAGGTTCCATAAGTTGATTCACTAAAAGTTCTTTTGCCATATTTTTGATTCTGTGTTCAGAGTTGCCTGAGCATTAAAGGTGAATGTTCCCTATTCCAAAGCACTGTCCCATTTTAAAAATGATGCTCCATATGGCTAAGCATTGGGAACAGGATGGAAACTACAGAAAGCAGTAAAGGTGCAGGCAAGTAGCACTCCTGGCAGATCAGCAGATTCAGTTACTGTTAGCATAAGAATCCTGACTAAAGTAGCTAGCTATATGAACTCAAAACCATCCAGTAATTTAGGAGGTGTATGAGTTCAATACACCCTGATGTGTCTAATACCTTGGCTAAGCACAGACAGTCACAGTTAAAGAGAGCTCTCATAGATTACTTTTAGACACAGCAGGATTGGAAGATGATATTTCCTTGTCTACAAGTATATCACTCTCCAGTCATCATTTCAACACAGGAAGTTATCTGCTACCTGGGGCAACAATGTGCACTTGGACACAATTAGCCTGCTGTCTGATGATATTTAAGAATTAGCCTTTCTTTAGGCTTCCTTACAAAGTTGTCCAAAAGGCTCAACTGATTATTTGAACTAAGCCTGTTTTAAAATACCTGAATAAATTGATGCAAAATAAAAGCAACTTTTGCACACCTGAACTGTACACTTCCTTCACATCACTTTATCTCCAAGGCAGGAATAAAGCCTAGCTCAAATGTTTCTCTTCCTCCATCTCTGTGTAGATATGCTGTCAGGTATGCTCAGGTGAGTTAGCACTGATGCCACTCAAAGCTCACAGTGTAAGGAAGAGCTTCATACACATCATGACACAGAATCACACATGGAGGCACAAGTCAAGCTCTACCTTCAGTCCACTCTACTGAAAGCAGAAGTTGGTCCAATAGCCACCAGGCTATTTTTGACACTGATATAACTCAGGCAGGAAGTGTGAGTGTGTATCTGTGCTGCTGAACACCAGCTGAGGGACAGATCTGTTTTCTGAAGTTGATTCTTACTCCTGCTATTTTGTGGTTGTTTGTTGTTTTTTTGTTTTTTTTTTTCATTGCAAAATACTTCCAGAAAACTTCTCCCTAGTAATCCCAGAGGGTACAGCAACAAATACTGAGGTTTTACTCCTACCTGGGTCACCTAGCTGATGTGCATATGGATTCATTCTTCTCTTGTCTTCCTGGCCCCTTTATCTTTCAGGCCAGTGCATCACACTAGCATGTGCTCTCATTTGACACTGTCTCAGTTAGCATAGTATTTTTTTGTCATGTTATAAATTATTTTGAAGGAGTGCTCAAATACAGGTCTGTCTCTCTTGTGGTACAGTCCTTCTGCTCTACTGTCCACCCATATTAAAATAAAGCTGTGAATTCCATAGATTTTTTTCCCCAAAGCAAGTTGACACCGAGCAGGATGTGAGGCAGGTGAATGGCCATGTACATCATTTGCCAATACACATCAGCTGGCATTCTCAGGCCACAGAGTTGTACTACCAGTGAAGAAATACTGATTTGGAACATTTCACTATGAATAAGCTTATTGGTGTTTCTCTTTCCACAAGAGAATTATTGCCTACAAATCTTTTACCAGTCTCTGAGTATAATAGCAAACTATTACTACGGAAAACAAAAGTCAGTGAGAAATTGATTGTCTGAGAGGCAACTGAGAAGACTCTGGTGAGCTGTGCATTAGCCTGTTAGTGACTACATGAAAGACCATGAAGCAAGAAAATCAGCATGATGTAACAATCTCTGTAGAAAATAATATAGCATAAAGCTGTGCAACAGTTTGTGCATTGCTCTTGGTATTAACATAAGAGATGCCTGACAAGTTAGGCAGCCATGCACATCTCTGCAAGTGACTGGCAAACCAGTATAAACCAGTGGCTATGAGGTGCCTATTTACAGTGAATCCCCACCTGGGGCTACAGTGGTCCCTGCTCCACCTCAACTGAGGCATCAAAGGCCCTTTCCCACGATAGTGACACCTTGCTTCTGGCACAGACCTTTATCCCTCTTCTTTCTATTCTGCAAGCTGAGGCTTGTAAGCACAGGGAGAGAAGTAAGCTTTAGTCTAGCAGCACAAATACTCAAGTAACTTACTTCCCTGGCTGGAACAAGGAGGAACCGTGGAAGGAATTGCAGCTCTCTGAGTCATACTTCCTCCTATGAGTTTCTCTTGGAGTAGTGCAGCTCTGCACCATGCCTTAGGCTGAGATTAGAGTTAAGTTCGTCCATCCTCCTCTCTGCAAAGTGATAGAGAGAGAAAGAAGGAAAGACAGTAAAGCATACCCTCAAATCATACCCTCAAATCTCCCCAATGCAGCTCTAAATATAGCCAAACAAGTAAAAATCTGTTTCTGGAAACAGTACAACTATTCAGCTCCCAACCCTCCAAACAACATACATGAAAAAAAGAAAAAAAAAAATCAAACTACCAAAAACCCCCAACCAGTCCTTTCCTGACCAAGATCCTGTATGTGGAGCCATGTTAAGCACATTCTGATCTCCAGCCAGAAAGAAAAATTCCCAACCGCCACACCTAGCCAGGGTGTGACTAGAGACTATCAACTAGTTTATATTTGCACTTTGATATACAGCACATGCTTAACATCATATGGTGTATCCTTGGAAAAAAATAAAAATAGCAACAAGTTTCAACACAGAAATCATGTTAGATTAGGAGGCCAGAATAAATAAGAGCCCATGAGCTGTAGAATGACTTGAGGTAGCATACAAGATCTCATCTGAAGAAATAACATGAAGGCAAGCACACTGCAGATGAAACACATCATGAAAAAAAAAAAACATTCCAAACTTCTAATTTGAGGAAAAGATTACAAATAAAATAGGCTGGGGCATGCCAAGTGTAGAATCTTTGATATGGAAATGCAGTAATGGTTAAATGAAACGGGCTGAAAATCTATTTATCAACAGCCTGTAATGCCTCCTTGGATCGTCCCATGAGAAAAGCAAATAAGGAGCAGTAGGAGAATATGCAGACACTGTGAAAAAGTTTACATACCTCCTGCTCTCATACCTCAAGATACAGTCCTTCACCTTAACTAAAGATTTGGAGAAGTTAAAAAGCTGGTGGGAAAACATACCTCAGATGATTGAGGAAATGTGCCCCGAGACTCAGATTTTCAGGAGTCACCTGGCACATTCAGATGTGGCTGTGTTAAAGGCACCTGGTCTCCAGACACTGAAAAGGAGCCCTCTGGCATCAGGTTCTCTGTTGAGTACCTTGGATTGAGATCCCCAAACAGCAGCACTGCTGAAAACCTGCGTTCAGGCTACCAGCAGCTGGGAGGGTGCCCCACAAGGTATGCATTCATGAGCATGCTGCTGTGAGAAAGACCTCCAGATCGTGCTCTGTGTGACACTGCCCAACTTCAAGGAGCTCTGCACACCCAACTGAATATAGGCTTCAGCCCATTACTGCTACCTCCAATTCCTTTGTCTTTTATATTCACACTAGCCTTCTATTACATTATTGCCAATGGGCATGTAAGTCATTACTGTGCTCTACATGTGAATCACAAATGCAAGTGCCATGGAAATTAAACTCCTTGACCTGCTCACATTTTTCTCTTTGATGTCAGCCTGAATAGGCATTTCTGACTGGAACATAGTTGTAATTTTCAGAGCCGGCAAGACAACCACAACCTTTTCTGCAAGGAAGTTCCTTGAAGAATTCTTTGTTGTTCTTCCCAAATGACTTTTCTGAAGAAAGAGTGTCAGCAAATAGCACTGCAGAAGGCCCAGACCATATTTTCACCATGTTCAAATGCAGGAAACAGAAGAACAGCTACTGTGTCCCTGTTCACTCCAGCAAATGCACAGTCCTAGCTATGACAGTCTGGGTGAGCTGCAAACTTCCCATTGATCAGATGTGGAACTGAAAATGGAAAACACTTTTCATTCATTGCTGACTTCTCCCAACAGTGACAATCTGGATTCAGCAATGTGGCCATGTGCAGCCCATGGGGCAGCTGCGTGCTCCAGGTCTGAGACCCAAACACCCAGAAAGGAGCTGGGACAGGCAGAGGTGTCAGGACCAGAGAGCTGTCTTTCAGTGGGAGCTTGGGAAAGGCAGAAGTGGAGAACAAAGCAGATCTCAGTATCACAGAATGCCCCAACAGAGGTCTGAGAGATTAAAAGATCCTCTGGGAACCAGAGCTTGCCTCCCCTGTGCTCATCACTGTAAATGAGGAGGTGCTGCTGCTTTAGAGACCTGAGGCTCCCACTGGCAACAGGCTAGGTCATTTATAAGGGATCCAGGACCAACATGCAACTCACATTTGAAATCCCAGGATGTCTTGCTGAAACTCTGTAGAGATGTCTGCTTTGAAATCTACAGTTCCCCATCTCACTGTTGCTGACCTGTGGAGAAATAATAAAACCAGAAAGCTTTCCAAGACGGACGACTCTGGGGCCAGGGAGAAAAACCTGACTTGTGTTCCTAAAAGCTCCTTCCATGCTTGGAAACCTGGTTCTTGTGTTCACAGAGGACTCTTTTTTCCCCGCTTTTTCAGACAGGAGACTTCAAAAAGGGAGATGCCTAGGCCATCTATTATGCTGCTAGTCTTTTTTCTTCAGTTTACAACATGGTTCCTACATGGTTTCAGGTAAATACATTTTCCAGCACTAGGAAATAAGGATGCATCCAAATTATACATTATAAATTCATGCTATTTAGAGGAAGATTCTGCTTCAGACACGTGGCTATCAGGGAAAAATTGTTTGAGACACTGTTCTGCAATTTGTCAGAACTTTCCTAGAAGTTTCAGTCTGGCAAATAGAGTCTGACAGAAAATAAATTTTATGGCTGGCAAGATGGCAAAGCCAGTGACTTGCTGGGAGTTCCAGATGAACTCAAGGACTCACATGAAGTCACATTTTATAGCTGAACTGCTGGAAAAGGAGATTTGTTCATTACCAAATAAGTTAAGATTACAAGAACAGCCTATTTATTTTGAGCCAATTTTTTGAACCTCCCCAAACTCACAAGTGTATTTCACTGACTACAAAACGAATCTATCAAAGCCCGCAACACAAATTTTGAGGTAGTTTGGTAAAGATGTGGGAACAGCACTTTCCAAACCTCACAATCTTCAGCTTGCTTGTTTCCTGCAAGGAAAAGGAGGAAAGAAACTTTGAGAACTATGCACTACTTACACCACTGCACTGCATCTCTGGAGACAGATGCTGAAATTGTAGAGTAAGTTAAAGCCAGCACCATTTTATCATGGATTTTGAAAGAACCAAGGTTATCAGAAAGCAGAGAGAGAAAGGCTAGAGCCATGTATCTTGGGCCTAAGCATGCCAGTGCAGGGTGTCTTTTCAAAAATATCCACACACTGGACAGTCTGCATTTCTATTTTCATACTTTTTCCTTTAGCAGTCAGTAAGCAGCACAATTTCTGCTTTGAAGAGCTTCTATTCCTTAGGTGCTAATATATATTGCAGAAGAAACCTTGCCAGGAAAGGTTATCAGTCACTTAACCAAAGCCAAGTAAGTTTTTAAGACTCCTTTCCAAGAGATGAGGCTGTAACTGTTGCTTTGACCTAAAAAAAAAAAAAAAAAAAGAAAAAAAAAAAAAAAAGGGCTATTTCTGGATTTACAAGGAATATTTGCTCCCCTTACAAAAAGATGTTAATACTTTTCCCTGCATAGCTGATTTCCCAATGTACACAAAGGAGGCAACGCTTGGCACTGGATTATGAGAAATAATATGCATGAGCTCCTAAAGCAAGTGAAAGCAGTCATCAGAAACAGGGGTCTGCGGCCTTGGATTTCTGCTAGTCAAGCATCATTTCTCAATACAGTTTGGAGGTGGTTCAGACTGGTGAGATGGTCAGGACACAGGCTCCTCCAGAGCTAGGAGACAGCAGAAGCTCTAGCTAGTCTGCACTGTGCTGCGTCTGAAAAAGAAGGAATGTTCTGGAAAGAAACAAGACTGCAGAGCTGGGCATGAGAAGCCTTCTGGTAAGGAAGGAGTCTGTGCTAGAGAAAGGATGGGCAGAGTCCTGGAGTGGATCCTGAGGTTCTCTATTCAGTTATCCCTCCTGACAAGCAGTTCTTACACAGCAGTGTTAGGCAAGCCAGTTCCATTTCTGTGGGGCTGTTCCTGTGACACACAGCTAATAAAGAACAATTTCTGTCTTCAGGCCTCAGTTTCTTCTGTCTGTATGAGCAGCAAGCTTCTCAGGACTGGGGCTGTATCTTAACTAGATGTATTTGCAGTGCTTAGCATGGATGGCTCTCAGTCTCTGCTGTGGCCTCCAGGCACAATGGTACTACAAAAATAATTAACCCAGAGTGTGTATTTATTTAGTTAATTGTAATAACTTAATCAGGATGTTGGACTTAATTTTAGCTCAGTGTAAGTCAGTTCATATTCATTGATTGGTCTGTTCTTTCTAAGCCTATTGCTTGTGACAATATTGGTTCACAAGCAGGATGTTAACACTCACATAGTGATTTCTATTGTTTAGAGGTTTTTTTTTTTTTGCCTGTGAAATGAGCAGGTGAGGATGCCTTACTGCCTGTACCATAACTGACTTAGAACCTATTTGTAATATACCTGATACCTATGAATTTGTGAAGATGCAGAAAGATCTACTACACCTCAACAATTTTAGGAAGAATGCCTAAATTACTAAGAGGTATGTTGAACACAAGCTGAATCACCTTCACAGAGGCATCCTCTTTTGCCTTATCTCACAGTCACAAGGTCTTTATCTGACTGGCACAAACCCATCATTTACTCTCCTGAAGAAAATCATGCCAGAGTGCACAGCAACAATTCAGCACCCAATGAAGTCAAGCAGAATTCTTTCTTTCATGACAAGAAGCATGAGGATTTTGAAGACCTTTCCTGTGGCTGCTGAGCACTTCCTCTCAAGTCCTGAGCATCCTCAGACTCAGCTACGTTTTCCTATCTTAGGATGCATCTAGCACCTCACAGCTTTCACCCCTGACAGGAGTGGATCTTTTCTGCTTGCTTCAAAAGCATCAGCAAAATATTTAATTAGAGAGTGCTAAATATTTCAGCAGCTATGCTGAAAGAATACAGATGTTCACTTTCGAGAGCAAATTACCACCATGTTTAACAGAAGATTTATCAGGTGGCTCCTAGTAGTATCCCACTTCGGTGTTGCATCAAACTTACATTTTCTTTTTTTAAAGGAATTCAGTGGATTTTCCCCTCCAACAGTGTTCAGCAACCTGCAAGTTACACAGGGACAACAGAAGTCTTTAATACAGGTTTTCAGAGCAAATGAAACCTTTTTTGAGTGTGGTTGCCTTCGTAATAACAGTCTTCTTATTTGTTGGACACTTATGTAACCTAAGATGAAAAGACATTTTATAGCCTTCTGGCAAGAGGACTTCAAATTAACAGCATACCTGTGGCTGCCCTAAGCCAGGGAGGGAGTCATTTTCAGGCCATGGGAAAAGTGCAGTTCTGCATCCTTCACTTCTTGCTTACTGCTATTCAGTGTTTCCATAGACTTGTTTTCCATGAAAGCAGCAGCATCATGCACAGAAAGAAAAATTAGGTTAATTGATTCTGATGAGAGAACAAGAGACCAAGGTGGGAAGTGGGAAGTGCCACCCATCAGCGTTTCCCCAAAGAATGTGGTGGTTCTTCTTTCATTTTATATGTCCATGCCTGGCTAGCCTCTCCATCACACAGGGTCAGCTGGCTCTCTATGCAAAAGCTATTGACTGTCAGATTACCTCTGGCAGCAAAACCAAAGATGCAGTGCACATCCAGAGGGACGAATCTGCAGCTTCCCGGTAACCTTATGGGCCATATCCTGCCACCCATCTGCAGGCAGGCTGCCTCCCACTTGATTTTAAAGAGTGTTTTACAAAACAATCAATGGCCCTTCACACTGACTCCCTCTCAATATGCAGAAAGGAAACCCACAGAAAGATAACGATCTGGGTTTTGATCTCACCCATACTGGGCTGACAGTGGGGTAATCCCATTGACTTCATCTGATTTATTCCACTCAAATGACTTTCACAGGCTTTGGGCTGGGCCTTCAAACAAATGTAAACTTGATCAGAATCAAGCCCAATCACATTCATGCCCATTCTTGCTTTGAATATTTGCCTTCCATAGCAGGTTTTCCACCTGGAACCTGATTGACCTCAGCCCAAAGTTTTATTATTTGGAATTAGGTTGACAACTGAAAAAAAAAAAAGGTGGTAATTACTCTCCATTAGAAATGCAGAACACTTCTAATCCTCAAAGGAGCATGCTTGGGGATAGAGTTCCCTACTCATCCCCATTGATTACCAACAGGTACGTCAGTGCTGCACTCCTCAAAGCAGTTCAGCAGCTGGTGAAGACATGCCTGAGCTCGTCAGCTCAGATGCTGCTGGCTGCAGCATGGAGCATACCATGGCCAGCAAAACCACCCAGGCCCCTGGGTAAATACTTGGGCTAGTAGCCTGTCCTGAGCAGAGGGCTGCTCTGCTGACTGCTGCCATCAATACCTGTGCTGGCTGGCTGGCTGAGGCAGGGCTGGGGAGCTGGCTACATGAGCTGCCCTCACTGCAGGGCAGATAATGACAGGGTTCAGAAAGGCAGCTGAACATAACCTTCAGCTCCATCCCAGGGCTTCCAGCACCTCTGCAAGAGCCTGACAGGGTCAGCAGAGCAAGGTTTTTGCTCCTCTCACTCTTGCCACTGGAGGTGAGGGCTGTGGCAGGCAGCAGAGCATACATGAAGGACATGTCAGGCCCTCAGTTACCATCCTGCCTGCACAAGAACTCTGCTTTCACAAAAGCCCCCTGAGATCTGTAATGACCCCAGGTGACCAAGAGCCAGGTCCATGGCTCAAGGAAGTATGTGGCTAACTGGTATATTGCATCTCCTGGGATCAGATAGGCTAATGCCAATACTCCTGCAGCAGACATGCAAATACTCCTTCGTCTCTTCAGCCTTTGGGTTGTTGGAAGTTCTTCCCTCAGCAGTAACAATCCCCTGCAATACTCGAGATAGCAGCGATATTAGATCAGAAAATGACTCACTATTGAACTAGCCCTGTCAGGCAAGGCAAATACCATCCAGCTGTTAGCTAATCTATTTTTGTTTGTGTTCTCAGTTCATCCAAGACACTGATTAGGCTGCAGTCTATCATGCCAGCATTAAGTCTGCGTTGTTACAATGCTCCCTGCTTTGTCAAGTGAGCATTTGGGAATACAATGGCTGTGTTTGTCTGTCAATATTACCTCACTGATGACATAGCCTGCACCAGCCCTCTGGGTCATAATGGGTAGAATATTTGGGGGTTTCAGCAGTTAAATTATGGGGAGGCAACATTTAATTTAACAGCATCTAAGTAACTAGAAGTCTCATCTAAGATACACTTGCTATCTGTCAGCTTCATCTGTCAGCTGTTCCATCCTCCACCTGTGTGACTGAAGATCTGCGGTTCAATACGGTTGCATCAGCTCGGGACTTTGACCTAAGAAGGAAGGCTGACAGGGGCTGTTCTAAGAGGCCTTCTAGGATGCTTTTGCACCTCCACGTTGAACTTTGTCAATGCCAAGCATCTCTCAGGGGTGCTCAGCACCTTGTAAGGTCTCCTCCTGAAAGAATTCAAACTTTGCATTTGAGTTACTTATTTGCATCCTACTTCCTCTGGCTGTTTTTAGTTTTGTTTAGCACTTAGCACCTTGGGGAGGGCTCTTTATGGAAATTTAGCATTTTCATGATAAAGAAAGTGTTTTGCAACTAGAAGGAGAGGAAACCATTGATCTTGATAATAGAGAGAAAAACTTTCTAACTTGCAGGGCTGGCAAATGGCTTAGCTCTGCAAAACAGTAGCTAGGCAAAGGTGCTTGGTACAAAGGTGAAAAGCATCATAGAAAGAGGCTACCTTTCTCTCTCTGAAGTGAATACCAAGTAAATTGGCATAGCAGATAAGGGCAGCTGTCAGGTTTTATGAAAGCCTCTCCAGACTCAAGTGAAAGATCTCATTACAGTCACTTACTGATCAAGACTTTTTCTGAGAATCAGAGAGATAAATAATTATTTTGTGCAGGCTGAGGGGAAAAAAAGTGGCTTTGCAAAGTTGCATCATACATAGAACGGGACTTCAACAATCAAGATTGCTGCTGCTTTTCCTAAACCTGACTACAACATCATGCAGGAAAGACTGAAACACAAATATTAGCAAAGAATTCACACCACTTTGGAACCCAGACAGCTGTGGACATGAGAGGCATGAACACAAACTTACTGTCCATCATTTGGACATACTGTCCATGTCTCTCCTCTGCTGTGGCCCTTTAGATCTTTTGTTGTATTTCTACTGAGTGTGGAAAAACTCTTGCAGAGCCCACCTGTTAATCCTGACACACCAAACAAGCTGCTAAGTGGTGTGGGAAGCCACTGCAAAGATACTTACCTGAGACCGACACCCCACACTATGTATATAACCCCTCTCCACCTGATGCTACTATGGTTTGGTATGGGTTGTGTGGGAGCCTGTAGCTCCCATCACCCCGAGCTGATGGTTCATCCCATGTTTCTCATGCAGATGATTGTCTCCCAGATCTAACCCACGGGCTAGACAAGACTTGGATGGATCCAAGGATGGGATGAAAATGAGTGAAGTAACTTCTATTTTTCTCTTGAGAACATAGCAGTGCATTGTACTGCTTGTCAGGTATATTTTGAGACAATAGTGCATTTTTCTCATCTATAGAAGAAGATAGTATCATTAGCATTATTATTATGTGATATCATTTAAACTAGTCCAAAACTGCATACCTGTGTGCAATTGCATCTCTCTCCTGATTAGCTGAGCCAGAGGATGAGATAACTCTGCCATGAGTGAAGCCAGGGCCTTGAGCTGGTTGGGCTCCATCAGCTTGCAAGCAAAGGCAGCAGAGAGGGTTCCTAAGGAAGAATGTTTGAGTAACAGTTTGTTAGCTGTGTGAACTTCCCTCGTCAGAAGAGCAGAGAAAAAGATCCAGCCTGAGCTGAGAAGATGCATCAGAGCACAAGAGACCTGTGTCTGACCAGTGTGTTTCAAGACAGCTCCCCTGGACTGAGGACTAGAAGTGTGACAGTGCTGTATGAAACAGCCTGGCAGCAGCCACTGCCTGCCACAAAATGCTGAAATTGACAGCTCAAAGTGGTGTAACAGACCTGTGGCCTGATCCTTACCCTCTCCCAACTGCCTGCACTTAGTAGTAGGTAAACCTTACCAGTGACTTTTCTTGAAGGTGATTTGTGAAATGATAGATGCCTCATGAGCTGCCTGCTAGGCATGCAGGAAAGCCAACATCTGGCTTGGCAAGTCTCCTCCTTATCTTCAGCCTGATACTATTGAAGGTCTCAGTCTCTTCTGGTTTGGGACTGATTCTTGCTAGGGAGTGCATGACTCTTGGCTGAAGCTTGGATTTTCAGATGAGTTTCTGTTACTACAGACTGGAGTCCCTGCAGGACTCGAACATTTGAGGAACAGGTGCCTCAACACGTACTCCTGTGGTGTGTGGCCCCCTGGACTGGGGCAACAAACTGAAGCAAACTGGCTAAACTCCTCAGGGAGACTGCAGCAGGGATGATGGCACCCAGAGCAGGCAGCCACTCTCCTGATTTGCTCCCTCCTTGTCACCGAGTCCAGTGGCTGTTCCTAGCTGATCCCAGCTGCTGAATCCTTCCCAGGAGGAAAGGAGCTGAGGTTTCTTGCAGATCTGCAGGACAGCCCTCCCAAAGCAACATGCTCTGGCCTTTCCCTTGGTTGTTGATATTTCATCTGAAACTTTGTTGCTGTTTCATTTCTGCTGCAAGGATAACAGCCACTAGTCAAAAAATATTTTCATAGCACAGAGGGTGGGCTGGGAAGGCAGGGAGCTGCACTTGCAAATTCCACACACTGCACTTGAATTTTCACTTCTCAGGGCAGGAGCTGTGCACTCAGAGTCCTACTGGGATTTCTATCAAGACTGTTTCTCCTTGTGCTGACGGCACTATGAGAACGGGACTGATCTTCAGGGGCTACGGTACTGCACTGCAAGTATCAAAAGGGTTGCTTAGTACCAAAGCATCAGGCATGATCCAGTGAAAGGCATTGGAAATGCTAGAAAGAAGCAAAGGGGTTAAAACAGCTCAATGTCAGGAGGAGATCCAAGACCTCAGTGCCCCCAGCAGTGAAAGTCCTTCACTGCCAGGTACCACCAACAATTTTTATTTCTCCAGGGAAGCTCTGCTGAGATTTGTAATGTTTTCTTCTCCCAATACTACACTTGGAATTAACATCCTCCTCCTTTTCTTTTTTTTTTTTTTCCAAATTCTGGCCCTTGATCATCCCAGGACATTTCCTACCAGAGATGGAACTGGCTCCTATGGCTCTAGATGAAACTGTCCCGATCCATGTGCTCTGTGCTAAACAGCTGCCGTGCTCTGCCCTGTGCTCCCTGCACGCCTGTGGTGCTGTATTTGATGAGTGTGTAAAGTGCAGCAGGATCCTGTGTGAGGAAGGTCACTGCTCAGGCACTACCAACTGCTGCTAACAGCTGCCTGTGCTGTACAGCTGTGCTGTCTTCCGTGGACAAAAATCCCATGGATGCCTGTGTGAGTTCCCAGGAGCTCCAGGGAAAGCTGAGAAATGAATCCAAGGCTGAGGATGGTAGCTGTGATATAAAGGAAACCAATGCATATTTTCACCTGCCTTTTTGCTTTCTGATGAAATGGTTCCAAGTGTGGAAGCATCTGCAAGGAAGAAGATGACCTTCATTCCCCCTTATGGAGGGGGAGCAGTTGTAATCAGGGGAAATTGATGCAAGACATTTCATAACTGCTGGACTTGACAATCTTAAAGGTTTTCTCCAATGTACATCATTCTATGATTCTATAAAATCACACCAGCAGTGCCATGGTCAGGAGATAACATAGAAAAAGGACACCAAAGTCCCTGTTCTTTGGCACTTTGAAGCTTAATTAAAGGGTAATGTAATCAAGCTGGTGATTAATCATAAACTTTTTATCAATGGAGAACGATAGATTTTCCCGCTTCCAGTTTGCATTTTGCTCTCATTCTTAACCTCATCAAGTACAGCCCCTCAGCCTTTCCCCACCTGCCCAACACAGGTCTGAAACAGCTTCATGGGAGCCCATGGAATTATACCAGAGTAAAAAATCAGCCCCAGGAGGTAACTGCAAGGTAATAGAATCACTCCTTAAACTCCAATATCTACACACAGGCAAAGAAATGGATCTGAATCCATATTCCTACTGGCTGATAAGGAATGTTTATGGCACAAGCAGTGCATTGCTTTGTAGATAAACGACATGATCCCTAAGGGCATTGCATTTATAACCCCTGAAGCGAGGGTGTGCGTTCTCCTCATTCCCACCACCACAGAGCAGCATGAAAGACACCAGCGAGGGAGTCAGACCTCATCCTGCTGATGGCACTGGAACAGGTGGGAAATGGAGTGGTGATAGTTTGCCACAGCCAGCAAGCATAAAAAGCCTAAGATTTTACATATTGTGATTCCCATGAAAGGAAAGTAACAGCCTTCTCAATCTCTTCCTATAGGATTCCTCATGCCATCACAACCACTCCACCCCAGGCACACAAAGCCAAGACATCATACTCTGAAACAAATATAGCCTGGGAGGGAAAATACCTCCAACTTCAAGGAGAAGCTTATATAGGAGGGTATCTTTGTAATAAACTCCCACACTGGGTAGCCTTAAACCTTAATGGTCTGTGAAAGTTATTAGGAGATGGTTTTAGCATTCAATTTCCTTCTGACAGGACTCTAGGATGTGCATTGCAGAAGAATACTGTTAAGCTAATCATATTAATACCAAATCTTTGTAATGTAATAGCTTCCAACTATCTGAGCAAGGCACAACTTGACTTTTCATAAATACAGAAAGACAAAACTTTTAGTGGGATTGTTTTCCTACTGCTTCCCCAAGTCCATCTGTTAGAGCTGCTAAAGATCAAGGGCTGTCATTCTTTCTTCTACAGACTGAAGAATGGAAAAGATACTTGGCTTCCCAGGGCCTAATACTGCACTTTTTTATTCCAAAGGACAGCCTCTTCAGGCACTATCAATTTGTCTTTCTCCTTTTCTTTTTAAGACATGCCTGCTGTAAGTCACGTCTGAAATGTAATTCCTTATTTCTCCTACCGATGACAGCTTAAATTATGAAAAGGAATTTTCAAGTTCTTTTTAGGTTTCTCATTTTCATGTTATTATTATTTCCCTTTCTGCATTTCATTCAGTTTTGATAGCAGATGGTGCCTTATTGGAGTAATTGTTTTGCCTTCTCTTCATTAAAACTAATTCTACTCTGTTGCCTTTGATGAGCAGTTAAAAGGAAATAAAAATACAAAGAGCAAATACTCTGAAGCACTCATCAATGCAGAACTGCATATGCTTAGAGAAAAACTGAATTTGCATCCTGAAATTGTCAACAGGGGCCCTTTAAGCTTGAAACAGGAGCAGATTCTTTTAAACTTTCCCAGAGAATAGCTGTGACCTTGCAGATCAGATAACCTATGGTCCACAGGAGTTCAAATATGTCATCAAGACTTTATTTCACTGCTTCATGTTCCTTGGCCTAGTTGCTCCAAGCAGGCTAATTCCACCAGCCCCCAAAAAAACCCCACAACAAGACTGTACAAGCAGACCCAACGTCAGCAGAGCAGAGCTGGGTGCATGGTAGGCAGCAGGGTAAATGAGACACTGTGATTTTTACTGAGTGACTGTAATCTGATGGGTACACTATATTAAAATGGAAACATTTGATTACAAATATGCTACATCTTTGCAGAGTCTTATCACTAAGCTGTCACAGATAGGCAGCCAAGTGCTTTAGCTGCAGCACAAACTACCATGACAGAAATCCACAGGCCACAGCCCTCCTCCTTTCACATAAATCTTGCCAGAAGGTTACCTGGGGTGCTCAGATCTCTGCTGCCTTTAAATGTTTGCACTGAGAGACCAAGACCTGCTATCAGCACCCTTAAAAATACAGGCAACTCCACAAGCATCACCTCCCCAAGCCCTCGAAGCCTTAATATTCCCAAGGGCTCACCTGCCCCTGAACAGCCTTCAATCTCTATGGTTTTATTCCAGAAAAATACCACTTTACCAAGAGACAATGAGGGCCTCCTGCTCAGACCAAACCTGCAAAGAAGGTCAAGAAGAAGTGCAGAAGCCCTAACCTCTCTGAGGCTGCTTTCAGAGAGGCTGAGAGGCCACCAGGGATACTAGTGTGCCTACAATAATTTTCCATCCCACAGTGAAGGGCAAGCATCTCAGAACACCCTGTCTCTTCTCACTTGCTTTATAACAAACTGGATTTCAGTGACATAATTGCTGTTTCCTTACCTTCAGTTACTGGCAGGAGGATGTAGGAGGCCATAAGCACAAGAAGGAAGCACATCCTAGTCAGCGTGAGAACTGCTCCCCTCAATTCTCTCTCTGACAGGCTGTAGCTTGTGAAATCAAACAGGGATTGCATGTTAGCACAAAAACTGACTGTGGTGTATCTCCAACGATCTTTAGTATTAACTAAGACTTTCACTTGCATTTTGGAGAGAAATTAATACCTTCCCAAGTTGTTGAGGAAGTAGCAGTTACTGTCAGCAAAGTGTGTTTGTTTTACAACAGCGTGAGCCATTTCAGGGAAGTAAACCAGGAGAAGTCTAACCACCTTCAGCAACATCTACTGTCTAGATTAGTTTAACTTTAAACTCTAGCCTTAGGCTCCAGTGATGTATTTGAATATAGATTTAATTTTTAAGCATATGAGTAATTCTCCTGTACCTGCTTATTTAAACTGAGGCACATGTTGAAGTATTTTCCTGAATTAGCTTGGAAATTGTTCACAATCTGGCCTCATTTCCATCCATGCAAATCATTGTGCTACTTCATTTTGTTACTCCAGAAGTAGGCCAAAATGCTCCCTGTGTTTCTTCAGAAAGATCTCCTAATATTTTACTGAGACTCAGCCTCTTTAACCAGTTCCAGTCCAAATCTGGATTAAAAGCAAACGCTGGGATTCGATGAAATACCTTGGTTGTGGACAAAATATGCCCCAACTATAAAGAGATTTTAAAGAGGAGAGATAAGATGGGGGCATTGTGTTATCATGTGTTTCAAGCAAAAATGCAGCCATTCCCCTTTCCCAGATCCTCCCTTTCCCAGCACAATATTCTGGGAAATCACCTGTGCGTTTCAAGACACGCCACAATTAGCACCCACACCCTGATACCTCTGCATGTGACACAAGCTTGTGCCTGGCAGAGCCCTCTGCTTGTATTTGGGGTTGGAAATAAGTATTAAGGTTTATCTTGGGTTTATTTCTCCAGGTGTTTGAAGTGCTGGATCTGCATACCATATCATTTTCCAGCTGGGAATCTCTTATGATCTCATCTACCTTCACTGTGTTCATCCAGCCCAGCACAATCATGGCTCAGGAATCCCAGGAGAATTTGCTCCAAGGTTTTTAGCTGTGTGAAAAAGATCTTCCTGACATAGTGAAGTGAAGAGAGCTTTTACACACCAAGCCTTCACTAACTACTGGGGATCCTATCAACAGCCAACGGCAGCCTGGCCACTTCCATAAAGCCACTGAAGTCCCAAGATGAGAATTAAGAAAATGTAAAGAATGAAGGGAATTCAGAATGGAATTGCATCACGTTTTTGATGTTGGCTGTTCTTTACTTTAAAAGTAGACACTGATGCTAATACAACCCTTAAGCTCTTCCTAAGCCAAGGTAAAGTTAAGATCATGAAAAATGTCACAGCTTGGAAACAAAACATCTCTGATGTAGCTGTTAATCAAAACTGACATTCACCTTGTGTTTTGGCTTTCTTACTTGAATCCCTCTGAAATGTATTAGAGAAAGATGATTCCTCTCTTCTTCCCCCTCTCCCCCACCCCAAGAAGCATCCACAGTTTAAGGTTGTAAGTCTAAGCAATTTAGAAAATGATGTAAACACAAATGAAAATTAGCCAACAAAGGAAATTCAACTGAGTTAAACAGGAGGCTATTACCATACCTTACATTCTCTTTTGTCACTAGATGAAGCTCTGTGAAGAGAGTCAGGTAAGAACAAACCACCTGGGACAAAACAGCTGCTGCTGACACTGTGCACTGTTCCAGAGACAGCAGAAAGAATAGCAAGTAAATAGTATATGAAGAGGTAACTTGGTAATTGTTTCCCCAAAGATAAGAGGTTCCACACTCATTTTTAATCAGATTGAGCTGCACCACAAGTAGGTACAAAAATCCCAGTTCCCACAAGCAGATCGAATCAGGTATAAATATTTCTGAAGATTTCACTCAGACTATCACCTCACTTTTTTTAGTTCTTTCCTTCTCTTAGTGATTTATGGAGGCAAGCAGATCTCCAGGGCTTGTCACCCTGCATTGTTATTTGTATTTTACCAGCCTAGCATAACTGCCCCAGACTAGAAAGGCTACCACTCTAGAGCCACTCATTTGGCACACACATGAAAGTGCACACACACACAAGGCAAAAGGTGGTAGAAAACCCAGGCAATGTGAGTTTATTTGATTGTAGTCATTAGTGCTACACATTACAGGTTCAATCCTGCTCCCTTTGATGTTGATGGTAATACTCCCATTGAATTCATGTGCTCTGAAAAAATGCCTGGGTTTTGTAAATTTATCATTTTGTCATCTATGCTTCGGGTCAAAATTATAATCCAGTGTTTCAGACTTGGTTTGGAGCCAGATGATTTTTCCTAAAGGTTCAAAGAACACATACCTTCAGAGAGGTGCCAATCCACTGTACAACCAAAGAATAAAATGGTCAAGGTTTTCAAAGCAGTCTGAGGGATGCAATCATCTTGCAGGTGACTCAGCTTCCAGGGTCTTGCAGCTGCTATCAGCAAAGTCTTCCTCTTGCCGGGGGCATGGCAGTGCTGCAAGAGCGTGTCACAAAGACACAGTGAGCAGATTTAACATTTTTAGCAAGGTGGAGAAAGAGTGGACAGGGCAGCAGACTGAAATGAGAAGTGCAGCATGCTGCTGGACAAGTTGGGTTTGGGGCTCTGGGAGAACTGGAGTACAAGGGAGAGACACAGTGACAAAAAAATGTGTCAGACATCATTTGTATTTAGATCAGAGTCCCGAAATAAGCTTCAATCGTCACACCTTTCTACTGCACAGAAAAGTGCACAGGGATGTGTGTTGATCTCTGCAGCTACTTCTGGAGCCAGTGCCTTTAGCCAGGAAATCTGCCTCCATGGAGCCAGCCCTGCAGCCCAGCCTAGCTGCTAGTCTGGATCACAATCACTAATGCATCCTTTGTGGCAGAGGGAGAAAGATAAGAAGATGACACCTAAGACATTCCATTCCTGAAACAGCTTTTCTGCAGCATATGTGATACTGATTTACTGGCACTTATCAGGAATTATGCAAAGCACTCTGCAAAATTTGGTCAGAGCTCTGCTGCTAATGAATAACATGGAGTGGAGGTCGTTCCAGTAAACTCTCTGTCCCCTCACCCCAAGCATATCATCACTTCAGCTCCATCACACCAACCCAACAGCTGGTGACTGCAGTGGGAGCAGACCTGAACCTATAACCACTATAAAACATCACTGGGGTTTGTTTTGCAATGCTTCCAGGAAGAGAGATGTAAAATAGCAACATTGAAAGTGATTGTCAATATCCAATTGTGATGGTTTGAAACTGTCTTTTTAATTTTTCCTTGCAAAGTTCAGAACAGAGAAAGTGAAAGAGTGTAAATAAGTCACTATTGGGTGTAAGAAAGCAAAATAACGATTGTTCTAAACACTTCCATTGGATAGATAGAAATGTTTAAGACCTATTACCCAAAACAAAGTAGGCATTCTGCACATTCTGCGTTCTGCAGTGGGGGCAGTTGCTGGGCTGTCTGGCTGCTGTTTCTTCTTCTCTTCTGGCTGAAGATAACACACTGACCTTGGCAGCTAAGTTAACAACTTTCTGCTTAACTAACTCTGCTTCTCTGTCCAGGGGGGTCTGGGGGGAAGCTCCTGGCAGAGAGAGAGGCCCCTTTGGGAGGGTCCCCTTGGGGGGAAGCAAAGGGAGATCGGTTGTGCTTTTCTGTTGATTGTATATATTTGTAAATGTTGTGAACTTTGTATATTTGTACACATTCATTGCATTTCATCGTAGATTTTAGACTCTGCTTGTAAATACAGCCTTCATTTGCTTCCAGACTGGGCTAGCCTGGTTATTGTTGGTGGGGGGGGGAATTTCAGCTCACACCGACACACTTTTTATTTTTGGCGCCCAACGTGGGGCTCGATTGCTTGTATGATTTATTTCTGCTCAGATTAGGAAGCAAAATGAAGCTGGTTTGGATTCTGAGTCATTCTATTTTATCTATTATCAGTGTGATTGTCTACAGATGGGCTGTTTCCTGCATGATAGACAAGATTGTGAGATATGTGGCATATAAGTCATTTCTTTGGGTTAAGAAAAAGTTACTGAATGTTGGTGAATTCTGTTGTGGTCTTATTGGGCTAAGAAGATATGGTAACTCAACTATGGATCTGCTAGCAGACACATTTGAGTTTGTTACTCCTCTTACAGCTACGGAGGTTCTTTGGTACCTTAGACATCTTGTGCTAATCTTAATTTTGTTGCTTCTTGGAATAATCATATGGCTGCTGATAGCACTGTGTCAAGAAAGACATAAGGCTACTTGCTCTTCCAACTCTGCTGTGAATGTGAAAACCAATCCAGTAAATTTGGTGGCCACTGTAAGCAGAAAGCGTAAAGGAGCTGCAGGAGGAGATGCAGATGCTGCAGGAGATGGTGCAGATGGAGATGAGGGTCCTTCTACTCAGGGTCCCTCTGTTAAGAAAGATCCTTCTGGTGAGGAAGAGAGGGTTAGCCTTAAAACTCTGGCAGACCTCTTGAGACCCCACATGGATGATGGAGATGTAGGTCAGGATGTAGACCCTGGTAGATTAGCAACTGCTGGCAGAGCCTCTGAACTCAAGGAAATTCAACGGAGGATTACAACAGGATTATGGGGACAGCAACCTCAGGATGATGATGATGATGATGATGAGGATGACATACAGTCAGCTAATGCACCCAGACAGGAAATTAGACATGTGAGGAAGGATTACATCAGAGGAGATAATGAGCCAGTCCTGTCTTGGCTAGCCAGGTGTTTTGATATGGGAGCCCCAGCATTGGTGGTAGGCGACAAGTCGGCCTCTCAGTTGGGGATGCTCTCAAAGGATACAGGCATAGACAGGCACCTAGGCAAGTGCATTGGTAAAGTTTCTCTGTGGGCACGCCTCCTACTGGCAGTCTCGCTGAGGTACCCCAGCAGAGATGATTTACCATGGAACCCTAAGCCTTGGACCACAATAGCTGAGGGAATCAAGCGTCTGAGAGAGATTGCTGTGAGAGAAGTAATGTATGGAGATCATAAGACTGAATCTTGATGAAATTCCTGTTGGAACAGGCCTTGCCAAAAAGCTCATTAAGCTTGCTCCTCCTAATTATGCTACTATTCTGGCAAGCAGGATTATGGCAAGAAATTATGGTGGAGCACCTCCTACTGTTGGCCATTTCACTGACCAAATGAGGCAGTTGGAGGATAGTCTTGCACGTACTTCTTTGGTTTCAGCCATTGAAACTTTGTCTGGAGAAATAAAGAATTGCATGAAAGAGCTGAAGGAGGAATTTAAAACCTCCATATCCAACTTGATGAAGGGGGATGATTCTGATTCCTCTTCCTCCAGATGGATACAAGTTTCAGCTGTTAGGAACAGACGTGCTCCAAGGAGGCCATTCCAGAATAGGTCAAACCAAAACAGACAGCAGAGGCAATCACGTGGCAGTATCTGGATAACTCTGCGTGATCAGTTTGGTGAGAACATGAACAGATGGGATGGTCAACCAACTTCTGATCTTTTCAAGAGGTTACGGGAGCTGCAGAGGGGCAGATCCCGAGGTAGCAATACCAGGAGGGTAGCTGTCGCTTCCTCAGTTTCCCAGAACAACTCTGATAGCTCCAACAGTGATCCTAATTCTGGTGCTGGACGTTGTGCCAGCTGTACATGTGGAGGTAATCCCCACCATTAGGGGTGCCCTGCCTTCCGCCAGGGGGAGGTAAGGGATAATGGAGATAACAGAATCTATTGGGATGTGTACATCCAGTGGCCTGGCACTTCAAAATTTCAGAAGTACAGGGCCTTGGTTGACACAGGAGCTCAGTGCACCATAATACCATCAAATTATCAAGGGGGAGAATCTATAACTATTCAGGGAGTCACTGGTGGATCTCAAGAGTTGTTTAAGATAGAGGTTGATATAAGTTTAACTGGGAAGCAGTGGAAGAAACATACTATTGTAACAGGTCCTAATGCACCTTGTATTTTGGGAATTGACTTTCTGAGAGAAGGGCGTTTTAAAGACCCTAAGGGTTACAAATGGGCTTTTGGAATAGCAACTGTAGAAATTGATGGAGGAAAATTGAAGTTGTCCATTAGACCTGAGCTTTCAGATGAATCTGCAGTTGTGGGACAACATGAGATAGAGGATGTAAAGCTGCCGGTTGCTTCTCAAACTGTGCATCACAGACAATACAGAACCAACCGTGACTCTTTGGTGCCCATTCAAAACTTGATTCGTCAGTTGGAGAGTCAGAAGGTCATCAGCAAAACTCATTCACCTTTCAACAGTCCAATCTGGCCTGTGAGAAAGCAGAATGGAGAGTGGCGTCTGACAGTTGATTTCCGTGCCTTGAATGAAGTAACTCCACCCATGAGTGCAGCTGTACCAGACATGATGGAACTCCAATATGAGCTGGAATCCAAGCAGGCCAAATGGTATGCTACCATAGACATTGCTAATGCTTTCTTCTCTATTCCCATAGCAGAGGAATGCAGGCCTCAGTTTGCTTTCACCTGGAGAGGCATTCAGTACACATTCAATCGTTTGCCCCAGGGGTGGATTCACAGTTCAACCATCTGCCATGCAGTGATCCATGATGCTTTGGAGAAAGGTGGAGCTCCAGAACACATTCAGTTCATCGATGACATCATCGTCTGGGGTGAGACTGCTGAAGAAGTCTTCGAGAAAGGTAACAAAATCATTGACATTCTCTTGCAAGCTGGTTTCGCTATCAAGCGAGACAAGGTGAAAGGACCTGCCAGAGAAATCCAGTTTCTGGGAGTGCGGTGGCAAGATGGTCGCCGTCACATCCCAATGGATGTGATAAACAGAGTCTCCACCATGGCAAATCCCATCAACAAGAAAGAAACTCTGCGTTTCTTAGGCATAGTGGGATTTTGGAGACTGCACATTCCTGGATACAGTCAGATTGTGAAACCTCTATATGATGTGACTCGAAAGAGAAACAGTTTCCAATGGGGTCCTGAGCAACAAGCAGCCTTTGACCAGATCAAGCGAGAGGTAGTCCAAGCGATGGGTCTGGGACCTGTCCGAACTGGTCCAGACATTAAGAACATTCTGTACACGGCTGCGAGTGACAATGGTCCAACCTGGTGCTTATGGCAAAGAGCTCCAGGGGAGACACGAGGACGTCCTCTTGGTTTCTGGGGTCGTGGCTACAGAGGCTCAGAGGCAAACTACACTCCAACAGAGAAAGAGATTTTAGCTGCTTATGAAGGAGTGAAAGCTGCTTCTGAAGTGATTGGAACTGAGTCACAACTTCTTCTAGCTCCTAGATTGCCAGTTCTGAATTGGATGTTCAAAGGCAAAGGTTCTTCACCACATCATGCAACAGATGCTACCTGGTCTAAGTGGATGGCTCTGATAACACAGAGAGCTCGAATGGGAAATCTCGAAAGGCCTGGTTTGGTGGAGGTGATCACAAACTGTCCAGAAGGCACAAGCTGTGCTAAACCTCCAGAGGAGAGAGTAACTCGTGCTGAGGAAGCTCCTCCTTACAGTGATCTGTCTGATGATGAAAAGAGATATGCTTTGTTCACAGACGGTTCCTGTCATCTGGTTGGAAACAAGCGAAGGTGGAAATCTGCAGTGTGGAGTCCAACGTGCAGAGTTGCAGAAGCGAGAGATGGAGAAGGAGAATCCAGTCAATTTGCAGAGGTAAAAGCTGTCCAGCTAGCTCTTAACGTAGCTGAATGTGAGAGATGGCCAAAGCTTTATCTCTACACTGACTCATGGATGGTAGCCAATGCCTTGTGGGGTTGGCTGAAAGACTGGAAGAAGAATGGCTGGCAGAGGAAAGGAAAGCCAATCTGGGCTGCAGATCTGTGGCAAGACATTGCTGCTCGAATTGAGAGAATCCCAGTGAAAGTGAGACACATTGATGCTCACATTCCTAAGAGCAAAGCTACTGAGGAACAACAACACAACCATCAGGCAGATCTAGCTGCAAGAGTTTCCCAGGTGGACACAAACTCTGATCCTGATCTTGACTGGAAACACCAAGGTGAGCTGTTCTTAGCTCGGTGGGCCCATGACTCGTCAGGACATCAAGGCAGAGATGCAACCTACCGATGGGCTCGTGACAGATCCATTGACATTTCCATGGATGCTATCACACAAGTCATCCATGACTGTGACATTTGTGCTGCTATTAAGCAGGCAAAGCGGATCAAGCCCTTGTGGTACGGTGACCGATGGTCCAAGTACAAGTATGGTGAAGCCTGGCAGATTGACTCCATCACTCTACCTCGTTCTCGATCTGGTAAGCAGTATGTGCTGACTATGGTAGAGGCAAGCACTGGATGGCTGGAAACTTATCCAGTTCCTCATGCAACTGCACCTAACACCATTCTTGGTCTGGAGAGACAAATCCTGTGGAGACACGGAACTCCAGAGAGGATTGAATCAGTCAATGGAACTCACTTCAAGAACAATCTTGTAAAAAACTGGGCCAAAGAGCACGGCATCGAGTGGATATTCCACATTCCCTACTATGCACCAGCTGCAGGAAAGATCGAACGCTACAACGGTTTGCTGAAAACCACTCTCAAAGCCATGGGGGGTGGATCATTGAAAAACTGGGAGAAACATTTAGCACAAGCAACCTGGTTGGTGAATAGTAGAGGTTCAGTGAATCGAGCTGGACCTGCCCAATCAGATTTGTTGCGAAAGGAGGAAGGTGATAGAGTTCCTGTTATCAGAGAAAAGAATCTGTTAGGCAAAACTGTTTGGGTATTTTCTCCTTCAGGAGAGGCCAAACCTGTCCAAGGGGTGGTTTCTGCTGAAGGTCCTGGTCACACCTATTGGGTGATGCAAGAAAATGGTGAAATTCAGTGCATTCCACGAAGAAATCTAACTTTGGCTGAGAGAGGTTAAATTCAGAGTGTTGCGCAGATACAGCATCGCGCCCGGAGAGTCCATGAGATCTACGGTGCACGAACCCTGAGAGCCCTGAGTCACCTGAGAGTCCCTGTTCCTTTCTTCGCTCCATCTGCGAGGAAACAAACTGTTTGCTGTTTTTCCTGTGATTTGACTCTTTTGAATCATCTGCATCTGAGATAGCCGGAATGGACTATGGTCTTTATTCACTTATTGTTGTAGATATTATTTTAGATTAGATAAATGGTAGTAGCAGCCAATGGAATTGTTTAGAAGGGGTGGACTGTGATGGTTTGAAACTGTCTTTTTAATTTTTCCTTGCAAAGTTCAGAACAGAGAAAGTGAAAGAATGTAAATAAGTCACTATTGGGTGTAAGAAAGCAAAATAACGATTGTTCTAAACACTTCCATTGGATAGATAGAAATGTTTAAGACCTATTACCCAAAACAAAGTAGGCACTCTGCACATTCTGCGTTCGGCAGTGGGGGCAGCTGCTGGGCTGTCTGGCTGCTGTTTCTTCTTCTCTTCTGGCTGAAGATAACACATACTGACCTTGGCAGCTAAGTTAACAACTTTCTGCTTAACTAACTCTGCTTCTCTGTCCAGCGGGGTCTGGGGGGAAGCTCCTGAGAGAGAGAATGGCCCCTTTGGGAGGGTCCCCTTGGGGGGAAGCAAAGGGAGATCGGTTGTGCTTTTTCTGTTGATTGTATATATTTGTAAATGTTGTGAACTTTGTATATTTGTACATATTCATTGCATTTCATCGTAGATTTTAGACTCTGCTTGTAAATACAGCCTTCATTTGCTTCCAGACTGAGCTAGCCTGGTTATTGTTGGTGTGGGGGGGGGAATTTCAGCTCACACCGACACACCAATTCAACAAACTTCCAACAGCCTTTATAATGTGCCTTTAAATTGTCTTGCAACTCTACACAGAAGTTTTGGCAGTTAGAGGAATGGAGAAAACGTTCCTTTTCTACCTTGTAAATCAAGTTTAAATGCTCTGTGCAGCTAAGATGTGCTCCATCATAGCTCACAAGCCCATCCTCTATACCCACAAACACCACCCTCCACACTGGTCATTTTCACATGTGTTACCAAAACATAGTGTTACCAAAACTCTGGGCTAACAGTGCACAGCAAAACAGAGACTAGCTACTGGGTTTAAAATCAAAATATTTTCCAGTGAAACATTTCTGCTGCATAAAGACAATGTCCCTTTACCTTGATGTTGTCTCCCAGGCTTCCTTTGGTGCCTCTCCTTCCACCTGCTCATTTCTGGCATGGCCAAACATGAGGTTTTTGATTAAGAAAGAAACAAAACCAGCCCTTGTTTTCTTCCTTTTCCTTCCCTTCTACACTTTCTTACCTCCACTGTTCAGACTGAATCTGAGTTAATTTTTGTCAGCTGTGGCCAGTCCCTGCTGGTCCACTCCTACCACCACCAATTACTTGCCACAAGACACCTGGCCAGCCACCCTCAGCTCTGCCATGGGCTTGCCCTCGCTCCCACCCAGCCTCATGTCTCTCCTCAGCACAGAGCCATAGAACGGTTTGAGTTGAAACAGACCTTTAGAGGTCATGGAGTCCACCCCTCTGTCACAGTCAGGGCCACCCTTCACTAGACCAGGCTGCTCAAAGCCCCATCCAACCTGGCCTTGAACCCTTCCAATAGCAGCACATTCACTACTGCTGTGGGTACTCTTCCAGGGTCTCATCAGCCTCATTGCCTGCAGGTGCTTCTCCTATGGAAATTCTCTGTGAGCTTTGCTCCTTCAGATCCCTCTCTCCACAACCCCCACAGAGAAGCCCTGCTGCCCATTTTGGCCACCCCCACAGTCAGCGCTGGATGGAAACGAGGGAGAGTTGTCCCACAGCAGCTCCAGGGGCAGGAGTTCAGGATCCGCCTTCTCCAGCAATGCCGTGGAGAAGCGGCTCATCCATAGCCACTTGTCCACACAAGGGAGATGGTCTAGGGACCTCTCAAACCCATTGGGAAGATCTGTGGCTTTGCACCAGCCGCGCTGGTGCGTGTCCCAAGGGAGGCTGCACCACTGCAGAGGGTGCACCCAGGCTGCTCTCCTCACCAGAGCCCCGCCTGAGCCCCTGGCGACTTCACCGCCTCTCCCCCATCGTGCTGGGGTACTTCTGCCTCCTTAGCAAGACATATTCAGAGGCGGCAAAGCAGATGACGAGTGGGAGAGGCAAAGCGGTGGCACCCAGGGTTTGAAGCCGAGACCGGAGGGATGCCGCTTTAATCCCCTCTGGCCCGTTCTGCCCGCGCCTGATCGTATGGAGGGGGTCGTTTCCCCGACGGGGCGCCTACAGCAACTTCTACTTGCGTGGCTCTTCGGCAGATTACGGGGAGCAGCGGGGGCGGCACGCTAGGAATGCGCGCACCCGCGGAGGGGCCGCGCACAGGAGCGCGCCGCAGCCGGGGAGGGCCGACTGCCTGCCCTTTGTCAGCGGGGCCGGCGCGGCGGCGCGGGATGACATCATGAGAAAGTGGCGGCCGGGAGCGGCGTCCCCGGCAGCGGACGCCGCGGGGAGGGGAGAGGTGGGGAGGGCGGGCAGGCAGGAAGGAAGCGCCGTCGGAAGCCCCCCGGGGCCGATGAGCGGCAGCTGAAGAGGCGGCGGCGGCTGCAGGAGCAGGAGCAGCAGCAACAGCAACATCGCGCAACCCGCCCCCGGGAGCGCCGCGGCGGGGAGGGCCGCGGGCTGAGCGCGTTAGGCAGCAGGGCAGGAGGCGGCACGCCCTTTAAACACGCACCCCGGGGCAGGCGGGACGGGAGCACCGCAGGCATCCCCAGGCTACGGCCGGCGCCGCTTCTGCTGCCGGGGCAGCGGGGGCCGGCAGTGTGGAGCACGGCCTGAGGGCGGCTCAGGTGCGACCGGGAGCTCCCGGAGCCCCGTCCCACTACCGCCGCAGCACCGCCGCCGAGCGGTCAGGTAGCGGCGGGGGCGGGACCACCCTGCCCCCTCAGCCCGGGCAGGTGCGGGGCCGCCCAGTGCGGTAGAGGCGGAGCCCGTAGCTGTCAACGGGACGTGCGTGGAGGAGGGGGGCGGCCCGGTGCCGACGGCTGTGTCACTTTTGACCAGTCCCCCTTTGTGTCGGCGGGACCGGGCGAGCCGAGATCTGCCCGATCCGCCTGGTAACAGCCCGGCGCCCCCATTGGCTCCCGCTAATGGCCGCTTCCTGCGGCCGCACCGCCCCGCGCCGCCCGCCGGGGGCTCCCCCAGGCCCGGGGCCAGCGCCGCTCCCCGCCGCCGGCACCGCCCGCCGGGCAGCCCCGCGCCCCGCCGGGCAGCTTTTATGAATGAAACACCGGCCTCATGCTGAAAGGGGGAAAAAAAAAACCCTCACCGAGTCCAGCCCAGCTGGGAGGGCGAGGATGCCGGAGGCGTGGGTGGTGTGTGGGGATGGGAGAGGGTGTCCCGGCTTCTGGGCAGGGCTGGGCAACGTGGCCGGGAACAAATATTTGAAGGCAAAGAGCTGGCACGATCCAGGGGACTGGCACCAGCTCCCCCATGGGCATTCCCTGTGCCTGCAAACCAGCCGCTTTGTAGGAAGGTGCTGGGGGCGCAGGGATGTCAGTTAAATAGGATCCCCTGGTTGTGCATAGCAAGCAGGCTGAATTCCAGTCCTGGAGTGCAGAGTCATGGCGTGTTTCTTCATTAAAAATTAAAACCTCCGTGGCAAAGTCAAGTTGTGAAAACAGAAGTACACATCCTGCGTCTGATGCACAATAGGCGGAGGGACGCAGGCAGGGGACAGCTTCCTCACTGAGAAACCCTCCTGCTTGGCCCCACGGGCTGTGGTGTGCAAGGGGAACTGAGGTCCCCGGGGCCTCTGACATCCTCCTAACAGGCAAAGACAGAACGGAGACAAATGGTCAAGCAAACGGGTGATGGGCAGGTATTTCACACAGAGATTACGTAAACACAACTGTGCAACAGTGTGCCCTGTGATCTTTGGCACTGCGTCCCTTCCAACCCAACACAATCTGAGAGATGCTATGTGACTCCATGACATGTCCACCACTGCATGTCCTTCCTGGCATGTTCACTGCATGGCATGGCTAAGGGACCCTTCCGCTGCCCTGCGGCCTGCTGACAATGCTGCCACAAGTAGCACCAATTCCTACCATGGCTGCTGCACCCAGGTGATGCTGAGGCACTGGGGCTGAGTTTATCTGAGCGCTCAGGTTCGGAGAGGTGGGCAGGTAGAAGGCAGCATGAGCCCCGGTTTGTGACCTTTCTTACTTCTCCACACTGTTTCAGTACAGCGCAAATCGACTCCTCCCATGCCGTGGTGCCCTGGCTTCACCACTGGTGTTCTCCAGCAGGCCCCAAGCAGCCCTTATCAGCCCCTCAAAAAGTGAGGATTTGAAAAGATTCTGTTTTTTATTATTAAAAACAGAGCAAAGTGAAGTGTTTTCAGGTACAGGCTGTTCAGCCGGGCAACAGAAGTTATTTACAGTGGGGCCCTGCCATTGCACGTCACGCGTGGACAGGCTGTCCTGGCAGCACAGCGTGTCGGATAAGGCCCCGGCAGGCTCCGGCGGCTGTCAGCACCTCCCTCCCCCCCTCAATTCATCTCCCTGTAGGTACTGGAGGAAGCTCCGGCCACCATTTTGCTGCTCTGCTGGGATATGTTTTTTCTGGGTGGCTGTGAGCCGGTGGTGGGGGTGGAGTGCCGAGTGTGGCCTGCCCAGCGTGCACTGCTGCTTGGATAAGTTGTCGTCCTGTCCCCTGCCACTTCTGTGCCCCTTCTGGAGGGCAAAACCTCCAAAGTGAAAGGAAAGATGTAAAAAAAAAAAAAAAAAAAAAAAGGAAGAGGAGAAAATAAAAGAAAAAGCACGGTTTGGCAGATGGGGCAGGAGGGAGACCCCGATTCCTTTAAAATGCTGGTGTGCAGCAAAACCATCTAGGCCAGGGGGAAAAAAAAAAAAAGGACTGAGGAAACAGGAGAAAGCTTTTCCCTTGGGATCAACTACAAAGGCAATGAGTTCAAATTGGGTGCATGATTTTAAATGACAGATATGGCAGGTACGTGTCGGTGACAGCAATAATAATAATTGATACCGAGCAGGGCCGCACTGGTAGTGCCCTGCTCCCCCTCCTCGGCGCCCCCAGTAAGATAATGCCAACCCAGTCTCTTGTATTTCCATCCCTGCGTGTCTGTGTGTGGCCTGGCCCCATTCATCAGTTGGCTCCCACTGCAGAACTCGCTCCATTTTTAAAATTATGCATGATACACTGAGGAGACAATTTGGGTTTCCCCCACCTCTCCCTTGCCCTTGAAGAAAGCAAGCCCTTGTCTCATTTGCATTTGCATTAAAACCCTGCTCTCCATAAGCTAAGCAAAGGGGAAGGACTTGAAGCCTATGGGATGGCTTTAGGGCTCTGCCCCTTGCTTTTGGCTCTCTCTCTCTCTCTTTCTCATTCTCTCTCGTGCTTTGATCTCTGCTTAACAACAGTTAACGTCACAGGGACTATACAGGAGAGTTTTGTTGGAAGTTAGAAAGTTTTGCAGCCTCCAGAGGGCTGTAGCGGCAGTAGCAGAAGCAGCATCCAAGGGACTCCTGGAAGGGGAAGAGAGAGAGCGAGAGAGCGACTGACTCAGTCCTGCTGCAGAAAACTGACTTGAGACGACGGAGGCAGACATGGAACATCAGCTGCTGTGCTGCGAGGTGGAGACCATCCGACGAGCCTACCTAGATGCCAACCTCCTCAATGACAGGGTGCTGCAGACAATGTTGAAGGCGGAGGAGACCTGCTCGCCCTCCGTCTCCTACTTCAAGTGCGTGCAGAAAGAAATCTTGCCATATATGAGGAAAATAGTTGCCACTTGGATGTTGGAGGTTTGTATCTTTGGGGGATTTTCTTTTGCAAGTTTCGGCACCGAAATGAATTAAGCCGCAGAGCCATTCCCCAGTTCCTCTGGCTCCCGGCTCCCCCACCCCCCCATCCGAAATAAGCTCCCCGGCGGGGCACGCGTTGCTCTGCCTTCGAGACGCCCGATTATAACGAGGGGACCGCGAGCCGGGGCTACGATCGCCGCCGCCGTTATTGCTACTTCGTTATCCCCGCTGCAGCAGTCGGGTCCAGCCGCGGAGGGTCAGGGACGACCCCTCCTCCTCAACCCCTCTTCCTCCAACCCCGGCACACCGGGTCGGGGGTCGAGGGGGTGCCCTGTACCTTTTCCGGCCGTCGGGGCAAGGCGGTAGCGGCGGAGGGGAGCGTGGAGGAGAGCAGTACCCCCCGTCCGCCGCCCCGCTGGGGAGCGGCCCTGGCTGTCGAGCCCCCGGCCAGCCCTGCCAGTTAATTTTTTCTGGGGGATTTTATTTTAAATTAATATCCTTGTACACGTATGCAAGTGGCTGCCCGTGCCAGTATTATGCGCCATCTTTGTTCTTTTTATTTGCAAACCAAAAAGTGTTTATTAATCGAGAGAAAAAATTAAGAAAGTCCCGGGGAGCAAGCCAAGGGGGTGTGTGTGTGTGTGTGTGTGTGTGTTGGGGGGGGGGGGGAGAGCGGGGGCAAGGGGGCCGGGGGAGCCCGCTGGGGGTGCGGGCAGGGGGACCGGCTGGAGGGGCTCCTGCGTTTCTGGGGGGAGCTGCAGGGTGAAAGTTTCTTTGTTCAGCGCAAAGAGAGGCTCGGGCTGTGGTCACCCCTCAAAGGCATGCTTGTGCTGCGGCCGCGATCTGCAAGGTCGCCTGGGAAAAGCGAGTTGGAAAAGTCCCCGTCCCTTGGTGTTACACGTCTTGGGGGGTCCCCAGCGGGAGCCCCAGGAACTGGGCTACATTTTCATGCCTTTTCGGAAGCCCTGGGTGCCCGCGATGTATTTTTAATTAATTTTTGAAAGAGCAGCGCCCTGCCTTGCTCGGGGAAATGTCGCGCCCGGCTGTGCTGGAGGGCTAGAGAGGGAGGCGGTGAATTTCACTTCGGGGGGTCTCCCCAGAGCCCCCCAGCAGGACCATCGGCACGGGGTTCGGTAAAGGACTCCCGCCGCTTCATTTTCAACCTTTTTTGAAAGCCCTAATAATTTTTTAAATATTTTTAAATATTTTTTGAAAAGATGACGTCTGGGGAAATGAGACTGGCCGCCACCTTTGTGTCTCGACCAGAGCGAGCAATCGGCAGCACAACGGCAAATTAGATGAAAAAATAAAAGCGAAATAAATAAACCCGGGGGAAAGCCCGGCTCTGCACCCCATTTCCACATGGGGTGGGTTCGCATTTTCCTCCACTTTATTTTTTCTTCACTTTTTACAAAATTTGTTGTAGGGACTGGAAAGATGGGGACAGAAGAGCTCCTCTTCGATTCCCCCCCCACGCTCCCCACACTCCCCCCTCCCCATCCCCCGCATTTAACCATGAATCGCCTGAGGATTTCTAACGCCACATTTCTCCCCACTTTGTCACTTGTGACTTTCATTTTCTTTGATGCCTGTTTTCCCATTATTGATCCATTTCCCCCAACTGCTTTCCCCCCCGCTTCTCCTTCATCCTTGCCCTGCAAAGCCTGGGGGGCGAGGAACTGAGGGTGGCAGGACAAGCCCAGCTTTCCTTGTATTAAATTATTCTTCAACGATCTCTTTCCTTCCAGGTTTGCGAGGAGCAGAAGTGCGAAGAGGAAGTTTTCCCCTTGGCTATGAATTATTTGGACAGATTTTTGTCGTTTGAACCCCTCAAGAAGAGCCGATTGCAATTGCTCGGAGCTACCTGCATGTTTGTGGCTTCAAAAATGAAGGAAACTATTCCTCTGACCGCAGAAAAACTGTGCATTTATACAGATAACTCCATTAGACCCGACGAATTACTGGTAATTTCACGTTTAATCACCTCAGGATAAAAAAAAACAGAAAACAAATAAACCCCCAAATCAAACCCACCGATTGAGAAGCCCCCCGACAGCGAGGCAGGCGGGGATGGGGGCTGCCTCGCCTCCAGCAGGGCTGCCGGCGACGGGTGAGAGCCGCTCCCCGCGGCCGCAGGAGCTGGAGCCCTGGGGGCGGCGGCGGTCCGGGGCCAGAGCAATGCCAGGGGCCTATGGCCGTGGCGGAAGGCCGTGGCCAGGCCCTTGCCCATGCCTGCGCCGGTAGCAGCCGCCCCCAGGGCTGCCCCGCGAGGACCCGCCGGCACCGCGCGGCTGAGCGGGGCGTGGGCGCCCCCTGGCGGCCCCGCAGGGGGCTGCGGCGGGCGCTTCCCGGGCGGGACTTGTTTGGTGACACCACCCCCAGCCCAATTCCTGCACGCACCCCCTGGTCGAACCGGGTCTTCACCGTGGCAGGCCACCCCACACACACCTCACACGCACACGCCCTGGGCCGGCGAAGCGGGCAGGGCCGAGGGCTGACTCGCCCAGCAGCGGATACTGGTCGGCCGGCCGTGTGCAACTGGAGCTAACCACATTGTCCCTCTTCCCCTTCTCTTCTTCCCCCTTCCCTCCCTCTTCTCGTTGCAGCAAATGGAGCTGCTTCTGGTGAATAAGCTGAAATGGAATCTGGCTGCAATGACCCCCCACGATTTCATTGAACATTTCCTTACTAAAATGCCTCTGGCAGAGGACACCAAGCAGATCATCCGTAAACATGCTCAGACTTTTGTGGCTCTGTGCGCTACAGGTATGAGCCCTGCACGTTAAGCAAAGCGTGTCGCTCCCCTACACGCGCCTACCCCCGGGCTGCTAAAGCCTCCCGTAGCTGTGGTCTAAACGAGCTCACAGAGCTGTGTGCAGGTAGTTTAAGCCCTGGTTATTGCCCCTTGTTTGCAGAAGGTGGATTACTTTGCAGAGGTAAGTTTTTTTCAGAGGATATTTCGATTCTGAATCGAGTATGTGTGTTGTCAGGGAGGAAGAAGCACCCCCCCACACACATTCTCTTTGTAGCTGAGCTGTGGAGCGGCATCTCGGCGTGGCACAATTTCTCCACTGCTGCACACCGGGTTTGGTGTGGCGGCTGCAAAAGGCTTACTGCCTGCACAGGGAAGCCCTGCCTGTGTGGATTCATTCTTAAGACTGTTTTAAAGGCGGAGGGAGATTTTGCTTGTGAATAGCTCTGCGTGGGGGGTTTAAAACTTCCCTCTTCAAGTCGCCTTTTCTCCCCCCTCCTCGGTGGCTGGTGGATTGGAGGAGGGCCACGCGGCACAGAGGCTTTCCTGGCACAGGACCCAGCTGCTGCCATCTGCACCCTTCTGACCACGTGCTGTGCTGAAGCCATGTGCGGGGCCAGCCTCCAAAGATGCCGACTGTTCCCTAGGCCAGGTTTGCAGAGGCCTGATCTTTGGTTTCAAGGGCACTGTGCGGGCGTGCGCTCGTCCTTTGATGTTCCATGTTTGCATGTGGACTCTGTGTGTGTGTGCATTCGTACATGTGCTGGCTTTACCCACTGAAGAGGGAAGGAAAAAAAGGGGTTTAGAAGAGTCTTTCTGTTCTCCAGATCCCGCTGTTCCCACAGGACAGAGTGGAGGAGCAGGGACAAAGGAAGTTCTAGAGGCAAGATTCTCCGTTTAAACAAAACGTGTTCAGTGCGTTTGCTTTTAGCGTGGCGAGACCAATCCAGGAATGGCAAAAGAATAAGGAAGAAAAAGCAGCCAAAGCAAATGGCTTTTTGCAGTAGCATGCAAAGAGGAATGCCAGACGCTCCGTTGACACTGATAAAAACTTAGTGCAAAGGAGACACAGTACTTTAGTAAATGTTAATATTCAGTAGCAGTTGTGCTAAAAAAAATAAAAGGGATCGAGCCTGCGTTTGGACGTGCGAAGAGGTATCCACACCTGAAAACCTCGGTGGAATCCCTTTGTGGTCAGTGGCACCAATTAAGGTTGTGTAGTTTATTTTCCAGAGTTGGATTTGGTATAAAAAGATGGAAGAAAGATTGCAGGCACTCAGAAGAAAAAGTTTTATTTCACAGAACTGGCCCTACTGCAAGGCCTAAAGATAGAACGACCAAGCCATAAAAGAAAGATTTATAAACACTGGCTTTGCTCTTCCTCTTGGGCCTACCATCAGCATAAAGGGCAGTTGCTAAGTCAGAGTGCCTGGGATAATGCTTGGTGTTCGGAGTGCTACAACCTTCAAACAGCCTTCAGACTACCTGCAGCAACATTTTGGGAAAATCAGCCCTAACTCCATGCCAGATTCTGCCAGATAAGGCTGCTGTGACTCCCAGGGTGTGATTCAGTAAGGTTGAAGCTTCCTCGGCTGTTTGCTAAGGGAACAGCTATCCAGCCTCCCCTTTGGATGTGGGGCTGTTTAACCTAGGTTGTTGTGCTGGCAATGACAGGGATGAAAACAAGAGTAGTTCAAAGGTTGGAGACTTGCTAGGAGTCCAGTACTTTGATCATCCTGTCGGTGTTGTTATGTTTCTTTTAGGAAGCACATCCAAAGCCTTTAATTTAACACTGCTACCCACCACAGCTGGAGAATGGATCACTAAATGAGAACCATGTTCTGGGAGTTTCACTTAGCTTTTAAAAAACACAGTGCTGAGCTCACCAGCATTGGGGCCCTCTTCAGCTCCCTACTGAAGCTGGGAATCTTGCCTGAGGAAGGAGAGCTCAGGAAAGCTGCCACCAGACACTGTGTTTTTATTGTTATTTTTGGATGTCAGGATTTTCTCTACCTCTTGCTTTCCTCAGAACTTCTTTGTTGGCTAGTGAAGATCACATGTGGCTTAAGTAGCATCTGGACTTTGCTTTGCTGTTGCTGGGTTGTGTTGTATTTCCCCTTGCCAAAATGAACCTAGATGGACTGCAAATGCGTTGTGCTGCCTGGATGCTGTGGGGCCCAATCCAAAGTCCACTGGAAACACTGACACTGGCTTAAGTGGCCTCAGGGGCAAGTGCAGCATGTTCTTTGCTTGAAGTGCAGTCTGTGTCCTCTGCTGTAAAGGAGGGTCTCCTAAGAAGAGACAGCAAAGTAATGGTTGCTTAGAAAATAAAATCTCCACCCACTGGCTTAAGGAGGAGAAGGCTGTGGGAGTGTTTGTAGATGATGAGTATGTATGTGCTTGCTCCAGAAAGACAAGGTTATGCTGCAAGGTGAAGTTGAGGGGAATTCCTTCTAAGCTGCTGCTTCAGTTGTCTGGCTAGCAGAAGTGGATTTGTTTGATTTGGTTTAGTTTTGAAATATCCATTTTCACCAAAGGATGTCTTTGTGCTGTGGTAGGTTCAGGAGAAAAAGAAAAAAAAATTACCAGGGGTTGTTTGAAGTTAACACATAATTGACCTTAATGAATGGGGCTTTCACATGGCCTAGCAAGGCAGGGAGAGCTCAAAAGGAAGCAGGCCTCTTTTGGCCCAAGTTAAGACCAGTGTTGAGGGAGAACTGCAGCTCTATGCAAGCATAAACAAATATTGGAGCTTCAGCATTTCATTATGTTTCTCCGGTTATCAAAACATAGCAGGCTCCTTTTATATTATTATTATTGCTATTATTATTATTATTATTGTTGCTGCTTTCCTCCTCTGGGATGGAGAAAGCAAGCTCCCCCTTTGAAACGAGTGTGTTACAATTCTCCTATTCTCTGGCCTTTATAAAATTGGAAGTCTCAAGGTATGTGACCAGTTGGAACCTGTTGCATCTTGCAGCAAGTGATTTATGTTCGCAGTTTTGATTTGCCTCAATGAAAAGATTTTCATTCATAGCCCCCAGCTCTCCAGACGGATGGAATTGCTGCTCCATTTAGAAAGGAAAAGGGGTGACTCGCCTTGTTAGGAATTTTTTTTAAAGCGCTGCAGCGCCTATATGCCTGCTTTGTCCTCCCTTCAGGGTGGCTGGCATTCTTCTCTCTCCTCCCCCTCCTCTCTCTCTCTCTCCCTCTCTCTCTCTTTTTAACAACGCTGAAGTTGTTTATTCTTTTTGGATGAAGTCTCAGATAGGCTACTGGGGATGTGTGCTTCAATTGATGGGGCCCCCTACCCCATTGTGGTTGTGTCAGGTCTAATTCATCTCACCGAAGCCCCCTTGTTCCTGAGCGCTCAATAGCGCAAGATGAGGCGATGGAGGCTGACAATGATGCCACACTCTTCACTTGGGGGCATCCAATTACAGGCGAGAGGGCCCCCTGATTAATATGCTGAAATTAGTGGCCTCTGCCACAAATAATTCCTTGTTGAGTTGCAACAAAAAGGCAGTCCATGCTGCTTGTCTGGAGTGGTTATAGGGACAGACACAAACTGATCATTTAAACTTCATTATCACTTTTCCACCTTGGAAAGAATGAGGGTGTGACTATGAATTCATGTTCTTGTTTACTGCTCCATTTAAAAGAAGAACACAAATATTAATGCCAACCGTGGTCCTGTCAAGACAGGCTCATTAAAGTGACACATTTTGGCCATGTTCTGTTTGTGGAGCTCAGTCAATAGTGTCACGAACACACCGCCACCTTGCCTCTCTGAGCAACCCAAGCATGGTGAAATTCATGCCTGCCACTGAAAGCCCTCACTTCTGAAGGCTACCTGCAGCCCTCCATCAGCACTTCAGCCAGGGGCCTGGCATTACCATGTGCTTAGTATCAGTAAGCAGTTTGGGCTGCTTTGTGGGGAACGCTGAGCTTGGTTAGAAGGTTGTGTGTGTTCCTATCTGCCTGGGAATGGACAATGAGGAACAGGGAATAAACTTGTATTTATTTTAAGTGTGGAAACAGAAATGAGGTGACTTGAGATCAAGCTTGCCTTTTTGCAGGCAGTGCATCACAAAAGTTTGGCCACAGTTCATCCTATCAGTTGAACTTGAAGGTTCATAGAATGTGATTGTGAAGGTTCATAGAACACTGGGCAAAAATGTCCCTTTGAAGGTGGGTATTGGTCAGGGCTACAATGGAGTGTCAGAGGTATATGAATAGACTCAGAGAGAGGACTTGCACAGTCCCGAAGGCTTTGGTTTCACTGGTAAAACATTGACACAAAAGTTATTTTATCATAATAAAGGAGATGCATGATTTAATACTTAAACTGTTCCACTGAGCCCTCTAAGCTGTCCAGTCCTTTGATTTCATTCAAGGGTTTGACAGATGGTTTATATTTTTTCAACCCAGAGGAAGTTGTAGTCTGATAAAAGCTGAAAGAATGTATCTCAGGTTCTTGTGTATAATGTGGTATTTCCCTTTCTTCCTGACAAAATTAGACCTTTACTTGTGCCACTTACTGCCTTTATTTCTGACTCTCCTCCAAGGTGTACACTGCCACAGATCAAACACATTCCTGTTTGGCAGCAAGAGTCTTAGCATTAAAATGTGGATTATTCTTATTAAAAAAACCCTCAGCAAAACAAAACAAAACCCAAACCAAGCCCACGCTAAATGGCAGAGATAGCCCCTTAAGGAATCATGGGAGTGGCTTTGTGGAGAGACCTACAGCAATGCAGTCTGGAAGGGGGCCCAGCCTCTTGTCAGCATGGTGTCACATCAGAATGTAACTGATTGTCCGCCAATTCTTGGGACCCCCGTCACTTAGTTATGCCACATTTACATTAAATCCCTGTTGCCAGGATGGATGGCAGCCACTGACAAGAGACTAGGTTGAGACAAAGCATTTTTAAGATGAAACCTTGATTTAAATATAGATTATCTGCCTCCTGACAGGGTTAAGCAGTCTCTCTTCCTTTCTTTTTGGTGATGTTGTTCATTAAAGCTATATTCCTTTGAATGTCAGTGCAAAGGTTTCTGCTCTCAAGGGCCCAAGAACTCCTTACTGGAGTGCACCTAGGATCTGATCATGCAGAACACTTCAGAATGCCAAAAGGTTTTCTCAGCTGTATGGTGCCATTGACTGCAGTGGCATTATAGACATGAGCAAAGTATTTTAACATTTGAAGAACGGGGGCCCGGCTCCTGATAAAAATAGCTCAGTGTGGTGAGTGGCCACTCAGGCTCAGGAGGAGGAAGGGCTACTCACTGAAGCACAGCTGCCCATGTGGAGAAATGTTGACAGGTTTGGACCTGTAACAGTTGAGAGCAGGAGGCACCTTTCTGCTCACCATTTTCCCGACCTTTTTTGGGATGTAGTAGTTGGCAGCTGAGGCCATGCTGGTAGCAGAGTGTATGTGTATGGGCAGGCTTCTAAAGCAATCATTTCAGTCTTTTTTTTTTCCCTCTCTTCTTTCTTCATACAGATATTAAATTTATTTCAAACCCACCTTCCATGATCGCAGCTGGCAGTGTGGTAGCAGCTGTGCAAGGCCTGCATCTGGGAAACACTAACACTCTCCTCTCCTATCAATGCCTCACACATTTCCTATCACAAGTTATCAAATGTGATCCGGTAAGTGACTTTCTCTTGGTTGATTCCTACCTTAGAGTTTAAGAATGAATGCCTGCTTACTGCATAGTGGCTAATCTGACAGCAAATCTTGATACCACTCAGTCTCAGAATGGGGTTTTTGAATGTGTTCTCGTGTCCATCCTAGTTATCTAGATGTCGTTACACTCATTAATAATCTGTGATGACACTGCTGCAGCTCACTGATAGCAATGCCACATGCAGCTCTGATGTGTGTGAGGGAAGTGCCAAACAAAGGAAACCCTGCATCGACTTAAACCAGGAGTCTGTGTAAAACTAAACTTTGAAAATAGACAAGGAAATGGTTACAGAGACCTCATGGTATCTCTGACCTTATCTTTGACCATTCTTGAGGCTTTTTATTGTGCCAAGTGGTGTGAAAAAGCCCTTCTTAAAAGAGTTCTAATGATCTAATTTGGTTTATTACGTGCTAGACCTGCACAGTAGCTGGTATTGAATTCCTTTTTGGAACAAATGCTTGTCCCATGACTTTCTGACAAGGTAGATGGTCCTCACAGGACTCTCATTTTGCCCTGCAGCTTCCAGGAGATGCACATCAGTAACTAGTGAGCAATAAACCTTTCATGACTGAATGAGCCAAGAAGGGAGCCCACAAGGAAGACCTAAAGTCAATGATCCATGTCATAATGGTGTGTGAAGTTGGGGCAGAGTTGAGCTTTGTTTTGTAACAATGTGGAAGACCAATAAATAGATGCTTTAAAAAGGTTCTTGTGAGGTCTCCAAGCACTGGACAATGAGTCAGATAAAGACACCTCTGTGGTTAGCAGCAGAATCTTGGAGATGCTGTTGAATTATTTTACATGTTAGTAATTTAAATACACAGAGAACTGTACTTGTCCAGGTGCCTCAAGGCAGGGTTTGCATAACTGGACTTTGTGGATAGGATCGAGTGATGTCTGGAGAGATGAATGCATCACCATGATTCATTATTCACAAAAGAATATTTTACTTTAGATAGACTGTGTGAAACAATTGCTGGCAAATCTGATCTCAGTCTATTATTCTGATCACCTGAATTGATGCCTCAGTATTGAGCATGTTACTTTTGCCATTCGTAGTACTGCAGCTAAGGTACTAGGGATCCAGTGCTGAAAGGTTAAGTAGTAGAACTTCAGATGCTGAAATCAAATGCTGCTCAGTTAGGTATGCACATTTTAGCCACTTTGTGCAATGTAGATGTTTCAGTGTATTGCTGGCCACTATCCAGTGGGAGATGTTTGAAGCAGGTATGGAGATAAAGTGCTAGGCTTGCTATCTGTGCTGACAGTAGCTGATGCAAACAGCATTACTTAATCATCCTTGATAGAGAGCATTGAAACAGAACCTCACATTTTGGAGAACAGCAGCATGTCCTGATGTGACTTGACTCAGTTGATGACAGAGCTCTTTTAAAAGAAAAGAAGGTAGTTTTAGCAAGAAGGAGAATTCTGGCTTATTTCTGATTGTCCAGAGTTATTGCCAGACCACCCTCTCTATGACCTGAACTTAAAAGCTTTGAAAAGAAGTAACTCCCCTCCATCTTCCATTGCTAAATATATTTGTGTTGAGCAGCTAGAGTTAGAAGTAAGGTTTTTTGTAAAGGTTGCTACAGAAAATATTCATCATAAATTGATACATGATATGCATGTGTAAATACACTGTTGTGTTTGGAATGGAGTAAGGCAACAGCATCTTTTTACTGCTGGTGCTTTGGGTAGAGCACACTGCTTGGTTTCGCACTGGGATGATTCCCCTGCGTAGAGAACTGCCCACAAGCTCTTCCTGTGTAATCCCTGCTATCCAATGCTCCTTGTTTGTTGCCTTCTTTCACTTACAGGTGTATGAAGTTTGTTACTCCACAGTGATGGTTCCCTGGGTCAGAGCACACAAATGAACACATTTTATACTGGCTTCTCTATTAAGAGCATGCATTGTAACATGGCTAACACTTTCCCTGGGTATTAGCTAGAGCAGCTGGTCTGCTGGATTTCAGGTTATATAATTACACTTCTTTACCTTTAGTCTGAAAAAAAGATGAATCTAAAGTAAAATGAGTATCACCTGATTGGAATTCCTTTATGGTTCATGTTTACATTGGTAGGAGTCCAATTTCCCATTTTGCCTTTGATCAGGGGTAATTAGAAGTCAGATAATCACAATTAGAAGTCTTGGGCTGTCTTCCATCATTCTATTCTTGACCCCATCATCCAAACAGATTGAATTTTACCTGACATTCATTTCCAGGCCAGAAATTTGCTAAACTAGATTAGGTTGGGTCTCTATGCTCTCTGTTAAGAGTGCATTGGAATTAGTCTCCTGCCTGCCCCTACTCAGAGGCACCTTCAAACACATGCTTGCTATCCACACCAGGTCAGGCAGTCACAAAGGATTCCCAAGTAGTTTAATTGTTGTTGTTGTTTGTGTCCTTTAGTATCTGACCCTGCAGTCTGATCATGTCTGCTGTGTGTGTTGAAGGTATTTGACCACATCAGTTAAGCTAGCAAGGCTTTTTTTTTGTTTCTTCACTGAGGAGCTTAATTAATCTAGGAAGGGTTTATGACCTTGAACAAACTGTGAGCATTGAAAATTTGAGTAGTGAGGCAGAAGAGTTGTTGGGAGAAGTTATCAGAGTAATGCACAAGTTTTCTATTTGCTTTTCAGTGTGGAGAAGTATTGAGAAAGAAAAAGCTATGGTGAGGTTGTTCCCAGTGAATTTTGTATTTTGCAGTTATTTTTGCTAGCTCTAATACATGCCTGCAGACAAACTATTAGTGACTGAATAAAAAAAGAACAAAACATGCCTAGAACATTTAAAAAATAGTTTGTTCAACTCCAGCTTAAGTTGTAGTCTGTTCATGATAAATGGTAAAGATTGTGTTTTAAAGAATACAGCTACAACATACTCTTGAGAATCTTACAGGAGAGAAAAAGAACTCTTTGGTCCAGAGTTACCTTTTAATTCCTTAGTCCTGTGTCATTATTCATAACTGGATCTCAGAGGGAGAAGAATAGGTATTGACAGAAATTCTTTCAAATGGTTTTAGTTTTCAGAGCTCACATATGGTATATGCAAATGCTGAGGATTAAAAAAGGAAACACACACAAAAAATATCTACCTCCTTTCTCCCAGCCAAAAAACCAAAAGGGTTCATTTTGCTCTGAAAAGGAATTGGCTGTTTGAAACACTGAACATGCTACCTTGTTAAAAACAATTCTCTTCAAAGGGGCCTGGGTTTGTAAACCCCAAAACACCCAACCCTGTCTTCATTCATCAGCTGCTGTTGAATACATCCAGTTCCAAGTGAGACTGAGGAACATGGGCCAGGACATGCAGGTAGAAGCCTTACAGTCAGGATTGATCCATCATATATTGGGGGGGAAGGGGTGAAAGGACCTCACAGAGGTCTTATTGTGAAGGCCAGAGGTATGCAGGAGCCAAAGGCATGATGACTTTAGGATATGAGGCGTTTCTTTTTGTCATTTAAAACGCTGTGTGTCTCTGTCAAGAGGAAATATTACACTAGGGTTTAAACCAGGAAAGGTCATAGGTTATGTGTTTTCAGTGAGCTGTAACTGATGGTCTGATCTGCTTAGAGGTAGGATTAACCTCCCTCTCTCTCAGAAAGGACTCGCAGAGAATTGTTTGCTTGGGTTTCTAATCTTATTTTACCCCAAATGCCATGTGCCCTTATTGGTGGCAGAGGAGATTCTTGTGGTAGTGGAATCAGTGAAAAGCTGGTAGATCACACAAGAAGCTTCTGAATGAAGGCAGAATTGAAACTGGGAAATAAAGAAAACAGCAGGCAGGTCACCCTCTCAGGAAAACAACATTCATTCTCAGTCATGCACATCCTAACACTTTTGACGGCAATTTATCATGGAAGACTGGGTTCACCGCAAGGGCTAACACATGTCATAGGTTAAAGCAGAAAAGGCAGGACTGAAAGGAAACTTCAAAGTCCTTAATACACAGAGTTAAATAAGTGGGGGAAAAGCTTAGGATGTTTGTTACAAAGATGTGAGTAAACAGCACGCTGGAGGAATTCTGGCAAAACCTGGTGTGATTGTTTTGCCTGTTGAAGGCACCGCTTGTGTCACTGCATGGCTCTGAGGAACGCAGCCATAGCCTGCAGCAGGCAGGGCAGGTTGAGCTAACAGGGCCTTCTCCACTTCTGCTTGCTGAGGGTCAGTAGGTAGAATTGGATAGAGTAACACAGTGTGGTTTAATGCCCAGGGAAAGTTATCTTTCCCCACAGGAGATGTGCTCATGCTTGGTGCTTTATGCTTTGAATTCACACCAAAGCCTGTGACATGCAGCGAGGTCCTTGGACTCCCCCTGAGCACTCAGTAGGATAGTTTGTGCATTCAGCTCTGAGAAAGTGCTCTTGAAGCAAGGGAGAGAGGTCTCCCCTTGACTGAGGTTTCATGGTGAGTGGGGTAGCAAAGTGAAAGCTTGGCAGCACTTTACAATGCATGGTTATGAAGATGCTTTGTGGTGCTTCTGAAAGAGCATATAGTCCATTACTGTGTTTTCTGAGATGGTTTCTGAGTTAGAGCTCAGTTGGCTAACTTGAGCTGGCTGCTGCTGGATTTAGCAGGAGTGGTTTGTATATCTAAATAGATCCATGGCATTTCTATCTAAGAACTTTGTATTATCAGAATTCAGCCTGGAAAAACTCTCTTTGTGACCATCACTTCTACTAGATTGTCCTGCCAAAATGTTTCTGTAGTAGAAGCGACCAACTCTACTCTCGCTCAGTTTCACAGTAGACCTGTGGGCTGAGACTTAACAGAAGAGCAGCCATGGTTTGTCCAGAGGACCATGTAAGGACATGCTGTCCTAGATCATTATGCAGAAGGTGGCAGGAGTTAGTTGCTGAAGTCTGGATCTAGGCTTGTCCAATCTGTTCACTAACTATTCAGTGTTCCCTTGCTCTCCCCACACTCCTTTCACTCTGCTGCCCTCCCAAATGACTTTGATCTATTTCTCTTGCTTTTTCAAGAAATGGTATTTGGCCTGTGATCTTACTGTTTAGTTTCTAAAGGACTCTGGGTCTTTTTCTCCTTCCATTTAATCTTCTCTAGGATTGTTTACGAGCCTGCCAAGAACAGATTGAATCCCTCCTTGAATCCAGTCTACGTCAGGCACAGCAGCACAACGTATCTTCAGAAACAAAGACTGTAGAGGATGAAGCAGACCTTTCCTGCACACCTACTGATGTGCGAGATGTGAACATTTAAGAGGACTTCTAATGGGTTTGCTTGGCAACAAAAGCAGACAAAGAAAGGGCATCTGAGAAGGAATCAGCATCAGGATCTCCCCTGCAGAAACCCTTTTCTCCAGGACATTTTTATACCAGAAGGGAAAACCAGACCAGTCTCGCTATATTTTTCCTTGCTCTGTCTCCCTTCCATCTGTGACTTCAAACAAACGAATAAACACAAAAAAATACCCCAAAAACTGTCTTAAAAAAAAAGGAAAAAAATAGTATTTGCATTACCCCCAGGGGTTTGTGCTACAAAAATAGAGGATTTTATACAATAATAATCAACTAGTTTTTATATTAAAGTGTTCTTGTCTGTATGTTGTAAAAATAGGCATTAACACACAAAATGTCTCCAGGGGAGGTATTAGATTTGATTTCTTACATATAAAACCAACCAACCATTTTTAAAGTAGAAGAGGTATTCTTTGTTTCGTTTTGTTTTGTTTTAGATAGTAAATGAAATATTCTTTGGGTTTGTTTTTTTTTTCCCTTTAAAAAGCATAGCTTTAAGGCAGTTCTAGGCTTTTCTGTATCTTGCTTGCTTATGCATTTAGTCACTTTATAATTCATCTGTAAATGTTTATTTTATTTCCTTAGGTTTGTTTTGGGTTTTTTTTGGTTTTTTATCCTCTTCACCTTATAAATGGTTAACGTAACCCATAAGTTAGTGTATGTTAGTATGCAGCATTATTATATGTTAATCCTTTTTTTTTTTTGTGCCTGTGGATTGCCTGTGCATAAGGCATTTGTAGGGTTCCAGCTGAGCATTGTTGGGAAAGGCCAATGTACTACTCCTACGATACTCTATTATAAAGAGAAACCCAAATAGTGACGTAATATATTCTATTTTTGTAATCTTCATATTTTTGTAGTTACCTGTGTAAAAAAAGAAAAAAATTGCTGGTCTGACCCCACAGATATTCAGCGTCATTATGGTCAGGTTCAATCCACAGTTCAGTCTTTTGTTGTTGTTGTTGTTTTGTTTGTAATATTCTAAAACCATTCCATTCAAAGCACTTTCAGTCCATTAGCTATAGGAAATACATTCTTTTATTGTGTGGGAATTTTGTTTTTTTGGTTTGGTTTTTTTTTTAATGGAATGGTTTGGAAATATATAAAAGTGCTTGTTGGCAAACTTGGAATTGCAAAGCAAGTGCATTGAACTATGGTGTTAGAGGAGAGGTGATGTGGTTTTTTTTAACGAAGGTTGTGTTCCAGTGAGAGAAATTCCAGTCACAAATTGCCAGGATATCTTCCTATCCTTTTCTATAGAAAAGCTGAAGTTTAGAATCCTTTGGTGCCAACTCATCTTTATAAATTAGGGGCCTTAAAGGTTCACATATAGGACAGATAGTTTAAGGCTTGTCGCGCTAGATGTTTTACAACTGAAGGTTTTTAAACACTAAAATATATAATTTATAGTTAAGGCTAAAAAAAGAATATTTATTGCAGAGGATGTTGGTAAGGCCAGTATGAATTGTAAAATAATGCAATCGCCCCTTTGGAAAGCAAAACAAACCAGCCCCACAAAGTCTTTCTGCCCTGGAGGTTGCAGTTTCAACACAGCGAAAAGGAAACGCTTCAAAGAACAACCTCAAACCCAAGCAGTCAATTTGGCCCCTTCCTACTAGCCAGTTTCAAAAAGCAGTCTCAGCATTAAATCAACTCACCATAGTTAATAGAGATGAAAATTGGACTACTTGAAAGATCTTACTCCAGTATACACCCTGGGTTTTAATTGTTTTTTTGGTCTTTTTTAATTTTTATTTAGCTACAAATAGAAAATTTGCACATCTTGGCTATGTATCTTTTTTATTATTATTTTAGAAAGTAGCTGAAGGGACGTGGACATAGCTGTTGAAGTTGATGCTCGAGGAGAATGTGATGGTGAAATGTATGTGAGGAAAAAAGTAAAACTGCCGCTAAGGTGTTGATTGTAAAAAAAAAAATAATAGAAAATAGCAAAAAAATGACAAAAACAAACAAACAAACAAAAAAACCCAACAAGAAAACCCCAATGACATTTAAAAAAAAAGGAAAAAAAAAGGAAAAAGAAATAAAAAAAAAGGCAAAAGAGAAAAGAAAAGGAGTGGATGCTCCATTTTTTATTGAGCTGCTATGGAGAAATTCCCAGCATGGTTTGAGGAAAAAAAAAAAGGAAGGAAGAAAAAAAAAAAGAAAAAAAAGAATTAACATTGCTTTTCTGTATCTTTGTCATTGTGTTTTGCTGCTATTTTGTGGATCAGTTTGTTTTTTGTTATACAATGTCATATACTGCCATGTTAGAGGGTTTAATTTTCTCATAGAAAATTATATTATTGACAGCATTTGTTTGTTTTTTTTTTTTCTTTTGGTTTTGGTAGATTTTTTGGTTTTTATGTGATCAATTTTTACTTAATGTGATTTTACTGCTCTATTCCCAAAAAAAAAAAAAAAAGAAAAAAAAAAAAGGTTCCTGTTTCACAATACCTCATATTTCAGTTAACCCTGTCTAGGCCAGGTTTTAAATGTTCGTACACAGTGCCTCATAGTCCTACTGCAAACGGAAATGCATCGAACCTTGCTCTGAATGGGTCTCGCGATTTGCAACCAGGCTGTGTCCGTGTCAAAGCCAGCAGACATTGCAGAAGATCCAAGCAATGTCACTTTCCTTTGGTGTTCTGCGTTCTAGAGAAGCTGGATTCTTTGTTTGATCTGGGGTTTATTATCATAGTAGGTGTTAAGTGTTATTAGCCACGTTGATATATGAAAGGTGCGTTATAATAGAGCTCTCCTATGCCACTTGCTGCGGCTGCCCGGCCGTTGGGACACAGTCTGGCAAGGAGAGGTTCTCTTCTGCAGCTCCCAGTATTCTGTGTTTAATCCCTTACCATGTACTGCTTCTTTGGCCTTGGGTGGTTTGCTTGCATGGGGATCTCCGGTTTTTTTTTTACTTTTTATTCTTGGGTTTGTTTTTTTGGTTTATTTGCCTCTTTGTGTGTGTGTTTGGGGTTTATTTTATTTGCCTTTTTGTTTTGGTTTGATTTGGGGTGGTTTGGGGGGGGGGTGTTTGTTTTGGGTTAGTTTCCTTTGGGGTTTTTTGGAGTGTTCTTTTTGTTTTGGGTGTTTTGTGTCAGGGTTTTTGTTTGGAGCTTTTTTATTTAATTGTTCTGTTGGTGGGTTTGGGTTTTTTTTGTCCTGGTTTGGTATTTTGGATTTTCTTTGTTTTATTTGGGGTTTTGTTTTTTGATATTGTTTTGGCTTTTGGGGTTTTTTTTGTTTGTTTGTTTTGGATATTTTTTGTTGTTTGTTTGGGCTTTGTTTTGTTTTGGTTTTGTGTGTTTGGATTTCTGTGTTTGGGTTTGGTTTTTTGTTTTTGTTTTGTTTGGGGGGTTTTGTTTAGTCTGGATTCTTTCTTTAGTGGCATTTTTGCTCTTTGTTTGGCTGTTCCTTTCCTTCTGTATTTTTGTTTTTGAATTATAGCATCATGCTAATTTAAAAAGCCTGTAAATCTCATAAATAAGCCAGCTAACAGAGTTGTATGCTGAAGAATAATCTAGCTGTTGCCTGTATGCTGCTAAACCAAAACAGAATTAGAACTCATGTTGAGACAAATGCAGTTAAGATCCTACATAGTGCATAAATAAAGTGTTGCAATGCTACTAGCAGTCGCAGGACCCAGGAGGACTGGATACATTCTGTCCAAATTTCAGGAACATTTCTTACTGCTTACCTCATAAAACACTTCTGTTCGTGGCATCTCTGTGTCTCTGAACCAAACATGATTATTGAGTTAGTGCTCGTGGGTTGTATTTTGTGTTACACTGAGTGGCAGTGCTTACTGCAAGCTTCTTTTAAAAATATTCTGTGTCCTAAAAGGCCAAATCCAGATGATTGGGTTCACGTGCCAACAGAGATGCTTTATTTGTCACGTTATTATAACAATCTATAGTAAGCAAGCAATTCAGATTTGTACGTTTTTATATTGTACTTATTGGCATCACTGGTCTGAAATGCACATTTTCACCAACAGACCTGTAACAGACAAGTTTCCAGCAAAAAAAACAAAAAACTAAAGTCTAGAAATAAAATTGGTAAAACCCAAATGTCTGCTTCTTGCCTTTTTTTTTAATTGCCTTGAGTGCAGAATGGTGACTACTAGTGCAGTGAGTAAACCACATGACAGTTTCTTGTTCTGACTCTGCTTTAATAGCTGCAAGGCTGAGGGTCTGTGGTTATTTTAGCGAGCTGAAGGCATTTGTAGCAAGGGGTAGGTGGCTGCCTGTCACACTAAGCTCTTGTTTGAAAGCAGCAAAATTTTCCTTCTTTAATTCTTTTTTGCTGAAGGCTTTCTTCTAGACATCTAAAGTAATTAAACCATTTGGTGGTTCTTGTCAATAAAAGGTAAAATAAAATAGGAGTCGGATGGTACAGATGGTTGGTTGTATTCATTTGTCAGTGTGAGGCTGTGTGTCCTAGAATACCTTTACAAAGGATAGTTTGTTTTAAAAGCAGTTAAGGTTAAGTTGCCTTCTCCATCCCATGGCACAGGGATTAGAACCAGGTGATTTTTCAGGTCCCTTCCAATCTAAACCATTCTATGAATCCCTTCCCCTCATCCACAGCTTTTATATCTTGCTACTGTGTCGCTAAAATAATTGGGAATAAACCTGAAAAAGGCAAAAGCCTACTAAAAATACATTAAAAATAATGGATATAGAGGGATAGAAATTAGATATGATGGTAAAGTAAGAAAAAAAAAATACATAAACCTACTTCTCAATTCACATTCCAAAATATCTCTGAAAACTGGGGATGCACATTGTCAGTTGCTGCCAGAGCTGAACACAACAGAAACATCTTGTTCTAAAGGGAGATGGTCAAGTTTCTAACCTATGTATTTGACCCCTCACCCTATGAAAATATCTCTGCCTTAAAAAATTCCATCAGGTGCTTGTCTCTCCTGTTACAAATCAGAAATCCGGGGTTTCCCCCTGACTAAAGTTCCCATCAGTAAGTACAGCAAAGGAAATGGAAACTGAAACTCCAGAGTTACGATGAACTCAACATGCTAATCACAGCCTAGGGGCAAAATGAGTTTGTCTTAGGGTAGTTACCAATAGGTGGGAAACCATCTGCAGCAGCAGAACCCCAGTTGAGTCTGTGTGAGCTGGTGGATTTTCCAGTTATTTCAGACAGAAACCTGACCCCTGTGGTCTACTGTAAAATCAGAGATCTCAGAGCTAAAGTACTATTAGTACATACTGTGAGCTGGCATTTTTCAATTCAAATGGGGAGCTCCTCAATATGGTCATGTTACCCTGGTAGGCCCCCTGAGGAAGGTTGTAGAGCAGTGGAAGGTCTGAACTAGATCCACAGTGACTTTAAAAGCAGACCAAGCCCAAGCTTAAACTGGACTCAGCTAAGACCAACTCATTTTTTCCCCACCCAGATCTGTTACCAGTTTCCTATAAAATTTCAGCATATTTTAAAGAAAAAAAAGAGGAAAAAAATCCCTCTGATTTGCAGTGTTTGCAAACTGGGTGAAGACAGAATTGATTTGGAACAAAAACTTTTTTTTGCTCACAAAACCCAGAAATGATTTTTTTGAGAAATTCAAACCTGCATTTTGCTGACCACTTTAAGTGGGTTTTGCCTTTCCTATCTGTTTGATAAACTCTATTAAACTGACTGAAGCGTTCTGAGGCTTAAGTAGCTTTAAACCCACACAGTCAGCTCTGTTATTTACATTTTCTTTCTCTCAAACATCATCTCTAAATGCAGACTGCTAAATTTGAGCATTGGGTGAACTAACTATGCCAGTAGTACTCCCATTACAGAGGGCAGAAAGACAAGAATGTAGCAAGAAAAACAATTTACTATAGGCTGTAAAAAATATGCATGTTCAGCTAGGCTATGCTGTAGCTCATTTAAAGGGAAAAAGACTGTACTTTCTTACATGAGATTGAGATGTGTGCACAGAAACAGTATCCTAAAGACCTCCAAAACCTTGGTTCCACTGCTGAATGCAGACTGATTGCCAAGCTTGGACATTTTATGAACGCTTAAATTCACATATTCTTTATTAAAGAATGAACAAGATCTGTTCAGTGTAAAAACTCCACTTACATTCAAGCATATCTGGCATTTTAAGTGATAGAAAATTCCAGAAGACAGAGGAGAAAGTGAAGCTTGGAGCTATTATTTCAAAGGAGTCATAGGAATGACCCAGGCATGTGGGCTAGATACCCTCATAAAGATTCCTGGCAACATCATTGAAAAGCTACAATGGGGCCAGGGCAGTAAAGCTCTAAGAGGTGGCATCTGAATGAATTCCTGCCAGCATGGTTTAATGGGAAATGGCTCTCTTCAGACAAACATGGGATTTTTATGATCCCACAAATGTAATTGGCAATAGCAATTGCATTGGCATGGCAAACGTAAGATTCCCAGCTGGCTTTTGACCGAGTTCCACTGTTTGTGGTTGCTAGAGATCTTCCCTTTTGTACAGCAGGAAAAAAATGATCCCTCTGTGTGGGTTTAATCTCTCACTTTAATTACGATATATGTTATTTTTCTTATTTATGGTAATAACCTTGAAAAAATGCAATTAGGGTCTATTTCAGACTAAAAGAACCACCAGGGAGCGATCCATCTCAAAAGCAGAGTACCAGTTTGTCCAATCACTTGAAGACTGCAGTAGAAAATTCTGTTCCCAACATATTCAACATTCTGCTAATGGACAGCCACAGTACCACCTCCCCTGCTGACGTCTCTGCCAAGGGGTGAAGCCTACCTGAAAGCCAAAGACTGCCCAGTCAAATGATACCCTGACTACACCTGCTCAGCTCTGACTAACCTGGCATGAACTGGAAAACAAAGAAGCAAACCAAAAACTTTACTAGCAACTGTTGCTAAATTCAGATCTGGTAACACTCTTGGGGTGGGTGACCAGACAGCCATGGGAACTGTAGATATGGAAAAAGTCAGAGAGAATGGTCTGGGATCTCTGCATTTCTCCCACACTTCTGCTGAAGAAGAATTTTGGGCAACTCACAAGTCAAAACTTGCAAAAGTAGGGATATCCCCAGCTAGAGCAGATTGCCCTGTCAAGCCTGACCTTGAACATCTCCAGAGATGGGGCCTCAACTACCTTCCTGGGCAACCTGTTGCAGCATTCCACCACCCTGATGGTGCAGAACTTGTTCCTAACATCCAATCTAAATCTCCTGTGCTCTAATCTCAAACCACTGCCCCTCGTCCTATCTCTAGAGGTGTTCTGGATACAACACATAAAACAGTGTCTTAAGTCCATGTGGGTTTGGATTTACAGTGCACTTGACTTAATTGCAACAAGGTCTGCTCAAGAAGGAAATCCACTGCAAACATACCCTCTAGCTCTGCTTACAAGTGACCTACTATTATATTGACTCTTAGTTTCAAACAGTCATTTGTATTTCAGAAACTGGGAACTGCTGATTAACTTCTGGCTGGTTTTTAAAGGAGGTAAATGTGGTCTCAAAAAATTCAATGTCTGGACATACATTGCAAAGAAAAAAAAATAGGCAAGCCAGTTTAGAGAACAATGTAGGCATGTGTTTTTAAACTACTGTTCGTGCAGTCTGGTCAGGACTGTGTGACACAGTATACAGTGTTTTGTCATTCAAGGAATGTCTTTGATCAAGAGTTTATGCAAGAAGGAAAAAAAAAAAAAGCCATGAAACCCTAATCCGTTCCCACAGTCCAGTAAACGTGAGCTGGACAAACAGTGGACAATAGCAGCAAAGCTTGCTGCTGGAACAATAGCTGCAACTAAAAAAATTCAAGGGTTGCTGACTCACAGTTCCTACTACCGAGAAAGATTCCATGTGGCACTGATTATTCCCCCAGAATCCTGAAGATGCTGAAAGTTAAAAACTGTAATTACTGTTGCATTGAGCCCAAGCTGCAAAATACACTGCTGAACAATCAGAAAGGACAGTGACAAGGCTGCTGCTGATTCTGTCTAGTGCAGCTGAGATGCAGAGACTGAATAACCAACCCTTTTGCCTAAAGATTTTGCTAAACCAAACTCTGTCATTTTATTTCAAAGAAGCATCAGTTCAATTCTTGATGCCATCCATGCAAGTGCTGCACCACTACAACCAAGATACTGAACTCAAGACCAAAGCTTTGTGCTATTTCTTGCACCTGTTAAGAAATCTTCTGTAGAAGGTTCTGCCATGCCAAAGCAAGATATGGTCAAACACACAGGAATATGAACTATGAAGGAGAGTGGTACAGCAACAACTTCAAACAGGACAGAAAAACTAAAAGATTGTACAGTGTGCAACTTTATGATCAAGTGGCACTTACTATGTCTGATCTCTTTTAACCTTCCAGAAGAATGAACAGATGCTTTGTGTTAATAAAGATCTCCAGACTCATGTCAGATCAGTTTAGGGATCATGGTTCCTTCTGTGCAGCTTACATCATTTAGTAGAGCTCTATGTGTGGTCAGGAGCTGCAGAGTACTTCAAGAATCTGAGGATGAAAAATGCCTGAAGAAGGTAATTATTACACTTAGGGATTAAACACCCCTGTGATTAAGGCAGGAATATTCACAGCGTGGTGCCAAGGAGATACTCAGGTTAGCTACAAGTGAACTGAGGCAGTGTTGAAACAGCTCTGGCTACTTAACAGCACTGTACACCAGCTGGATCAGTGCTTTGTTCTCACTTTTTGTGCTGTATTGAGCTGTAAGTTTAGCCCAGATATCAGCCCACTGCACAGTGTGGTCTAGAGCTTTCCAAAGAATACAGGAGCTTCCAGATCCCTTATTATCTGCTAAAGAAACCATTCATTTCAAGTCTGACTGCATGAACTATATACTCAGAAGACTTCTTTCAAAATAGCACATAAAGCCTTTTTATTATTTTTTGCTATCAGTAGAGGCTGAGCTGATTGTACAGTTCCAAACACTGGGACACACCAAAGCACGCTTGAGTACCACATTGCTCCAGTTGGTCTTAATACATCAATCCCAGACACCAAAACTGGCAGCTGGAAACTTGCTGCAGAGCTCATTTCACACCTCCCAGATCTCCATTTGCTCTGGTGACCCATACATTTCTGGGGTAATGTGCACTGTCTCAGAACTCTAGCCACTAAAAAAACACCTCTGCCAGACTGTAAAATGAGAATCTTCATGGTTACTTGCTAAACTATGAACACTGAAGTTTTAGGCTGTAATTAGACCAGAACCCATTGCCATAAGAAGTTGCAAAGGGCAATATTCAAAAGGCACTAACATTCATACTGAGTAGCATCAAGAATATAAAGAAGAATAGTAGCAATGTTAACCCTTTTGTTTCAAACCAAAGCCTTTGTCCTTCAGAGGATCAGGATGAGAGACACCATCACACATGCATTGCTCTGTCTGATCCAGCTTAGTACAACCTTCTCTGAACAAACTCCCAACAGAAATGAAGATTCTAATCCAGAAGGACTTTAGACAACACAGCACAAAGCCACAGTCACTATATCCTCCTGTATTAATAACCAATACTATCAGCCACAAAACTGAGGATTTTTTTCCCTGTATCTCTTCCACCTAGTCTTTAAAGCAACACTTCAGCTGCACAGCCAAGCATCCAAACCAGGAAACCTCTGACTGACTGTGGTCCACAGAAGCCTTATTCAGCCTCTCTGCAGAGATGTGCTGATAGGGTCTTTAACTACAGTGTAACACTTGCTGCCACCACAGTCCTGACCATTCAAGACACAGGATGAGTAAAGCAAGGTGTGAAACTCATGAAGCTGTTGGTAAGAATTTGTTTACACTGGTACAGATTTCAGTTAAGCTGTTAACATAACAGGAAAAGTGTTGACAGAAAAACCATACACTTGTATCTCACAAAACTGAATTCTGGTTCTTGAAATGCTGCTGATTTTTTTTCTCCCCAGTAGCATTCTAGCTGGCCTAAGCACACATCTTACACAGTTGTTTGCTAACTGTAATGTTCCTTATTTTCTAGGTGACTGATCTGAGAAACAGAGGCAAAAATGCAAACATGAAAAAAAAAACCCTGTTGCTCAGCCACCCTGATGTTGGCAAGAAGCACATTCTTAAGTATTTCAGTACTCAAAATGCAAAATTATTTGGAGCAAGTCAAATTAGAAATCTCACATTGGTTAAGGCAAATCAATACCCTTGATGTAACCTGGACTTTTAACTCCTTAGGTATAAAAACACACCTACAGCGAGCTGAGGAGTTGAAAACCCCCAAAACTCTGTTGCAGGAAAGTTACCAAATAAACAAAAAAAAAAGGCACTGAAGAAAGTATCAAACTACATATCCAGAAGAATTTTTAACTATATCTTATTTAATAAACACCACCAGACCCACACAAGACGTGAAACAGAAGAAATACAGACTCGTGGATTAACAGACCAAACTAGTCCTCATATGGAGCTAAAATAAAGACCCAACAGACAACCCTTAACCTGGCATATCCCAGGTTGAAATGCCAGTTGCTGCAATCTTTATAGTTAAATATAGACAGATATCTTTTTGTAATAATTTATTCTAATATTGATATAGATCAAGTGAAAGCAACACAAGAAAATCAGCCACCAAACCAGTCTTCAGAAGAACAGCCCACAGACCACCCCATCTGCAAAGATCCTTTCTCTCCTTGAACAAAAATGTTGGTTTTGATACAATCACTTTGCACACAAATTAGGTATCATACACTTGTCTTAATCAAATGCTTCACTTTGAGCTCTCAGATCCCTTCTCTTGCTTCTGCAGACATTTTTCTAAGCAATGTACAAAGAGCTCAAACCAGGCTCCACTGTAAGACATGAATACTCAGACCTCTTTGTGCTATCACTCAGAAGAACAATAAAACTGCCTTTTTGAGACCAAGATTCAAGGAGGATTTATTTAAAGCATAATTCATGGATTACAACAAAAAAATATTTTGAGTCAATCACAGCTGAATACCTAATTCCTTTCACCCATTTGAAGTAAAGGGGGAAAATACTTCAATGGCAAAACCAAACTGGTTTGTGGAGACAGAGACCACTCTCCCCAAACGTGAATTTCTCTGAAGTGATTATAAACGAGCTTTCTTTTCTCTAGCACATGATCTTTTTGCCTTGTGCCTATCTATTTGCTGAGATTACAGGCCATGCTGCTTTATTTTACTTCTATTTTCAGGCACTTGCAGCCTGGTGCTTGTTCTGGTTTCCAGTGGTTTAGCTGCATAACAATTAAAAGCCAGCTGTACTCAAGCTGTCCTAAATGAAGAAGCCCTCAGTGCTGTCATGTCCCTTCCAAGGTCTCAGATGAGGAAACAAGTTAGGAATGAATCACACTTCAACATTAGTTTCCTTCAAGAAATTCACCACATAATTGAAAGAGCTGTGTCTGGCATAGCTATGTGCTGTATTCTGTTTTAACAATTTCTAGCTACATGACTATCTGTGAACTCCAGGCTGGGGAGATGAGGTGATAGAAAGCAACCCTGCAGAAAAGGACTTGGGGGTGTTGGTGGATGAGAAGCTGGACACGAGCCAACAGTGTGCTCCTGCAGCCCAGAAGGCTAATGGCATCCTGGGCTGCATGAAAAGCAGTGTGGGCAGCAGATGGAGAGAGGGGATCCTGTCCCTCTGCTCTGCTGAGACCTCACCTGGAGCAGTGTCCAGCTCTGGAGCTCTCAACACAGCAAGGACATGGACCTGATGGAGCAGGGCCAGAGGAGGGCCACAAAGATTATCAGGGGGCTGGAGCAACTCTGCTAGGAGGACAGGCTGAGGGAGCTGGGGCTGTTCAGCCTGGAGAAGAGAAGGCTCCAGGGAGACCTAAGTGCAGCCTTCCAGTACCTGAAGGGGGCTACAAGAAGGCTGCAGAGGGACTGTTTACAGAGGCCTCTAGTGATAGGGGCAATGGTTTGAAAGGAGAGCAGAGCAGAGAAATTTAGATTGGATGTGAGGAACAAGTTCTGCACCATGAGGGTGCTGGAATACTGCAACAGGTTGCCCAGGGAGGTAGCTGAGGCCCCATCCCTGGAGATATTCAAGGTTGAGGCTGGACAAGGCTCTGAGCAACCTGATCTAGTGGAGGATGTCTGCTGACTGCGGTGGCATTGGACTGGATGACCTTTGGAGGTCCCTTCCAACCCAAACCATTCTCTGATTCTTACACAATGACCTCCTCTAGAAGGCTCTGACACTCACTATGTATACCAAAGCTGTTTGATCTCTTACACTTGCAAGCCAATTAAACAAAACAGTCCACCAGCAGCCAGTTAGCAGGACAAGCCTTTGACACTGGCATGCCTACAGACACCAGACACAGCCACAAAGGAACAGATTATTTAGAACTCAATGACACAATCTAGGTGGCACAAAGGAGTGCTGTCCAAAGATAGGCCATGTTGAAACCTGTCCTTCATCTGAGACAGTTTACCCTGTGTACAGCTTCCAACACCCACAGTGGTCAAATCTGTCTTTGTGAAGCCAGTCTGTGCCACACAGCCTTAGCTGTGGACAGGTTACAGCTGATGGAGGGTATGTTCACTACACAACTGTACTGCAAATGGAAAGCAAACACAGCTTGCAGCCCAACCATTTGCCAGGCAAAATGACTGCCTTTCCCTTAATCTACCACAGCTGAACACACTTGGCTGACTGTAGCCATTCCTCTGACTGAGGCTGAAGAGTGTATTTTCAAGACTGGGAAATAAACTATTCCTTGACGAAAGCTACCTGTAAATGCCAGTGTCAGCATCAAGTCTTCTGGTAGCTGTGTTTCTCTCACTGATCACTTAAATTGCTGCCTTTTGAGGAGTTTGGGAAGTGTTTTTTCCCCCACACTGAACCAGTCTGCACAACTTGTGGGAAGTGCAGATTCAATGTTCTAAGCTGCAGCTACTTTGAGCAGATGCCTTAATCTTTCTCCTATGCATTCTGACTCCCTTTGCCATTCCACCCTTTCTGCACAAAACTGTTTCCTGCTGCAAAGTCTGCAGACAACTGATCCTGTTTCTATTTCACTACAATACCTACACATTGTGTAAACTGAATCATCTGCATACACAGATCTTTAAGTAACAAATACCCTTTAGATAAGGAAACTTTGCTTATCTTTCCCTTTTGAGGAATTAATCTTTCAGTGCAAGACTAGTGAAGAACTGAAGTATTTCTGTTTCACAGGTTTACCTACTGGTGTTTCAGCAAACCTAAATCAAACCTGAAGATAAGACCTGTTAAATGCCATGTGAAGTACTATTGCAGGCTGAGTTGTTTTCCCTTTAACATTTAGCACCTTTTCACTATTTTAACATAAAAGTAGACAAACACTTTTCCAGTTAGCTGTTCTCTTAATGCTTCTTCTTTGGTCATCCATGTTTATCTTCATCAAAACGTTAGTGAAGATCTTTCAGTACCCATTCTAACATCAGACTGAACATTTAGCATTGAACAAACCTACAAAAGGAACACACAAAGGTGTTTCAAAGAATCTTCTTTGCCAAGAAGAACGTTCAACGAAACTCCCAGTTCCTCAATTTCTCTTCTTCTGGTCTCACTTGTAATTCCTTGTGAAATAACATGTTCCATTTGCATTTAAACAATATTTTCCTTCTATTTTGCGTTTGCTGTCAGCTGGAGAATTTTTAACCATCATTTCACTTCAAATATTTTTACCATGATTGCAAAAGAACAATAATTGCTCTGCACAAAGACCTGTTGAGGTGGTTGAGATTAAATATTTCCAGAAACTACAACCATTTTGTGCTAAAATAACTTAATCCTACAAACCTGTTTAAATTTTCCTCTGATTTTTTCCATATCTTCTTGTAGCTTCTCGTAAGTGGGGTCTTCATATGGGAACTTCTGAATCATCCCTACTAATGAATCCAGAGCCTTTATCTTTTTGCTACAGAAAGAAAAAACAACACAGAAAAACTAATGAAGCTTAACAGAAATATTTTTCAATCCATCAACATTGCATTTCCCTGTCTAAGTGTTAGCAAAAAGCATAGAACCCAACCCTCCATTTTTCTTCAATTCAGCTTCTCGCATCTAGATCACTGAGAGTATCTGATGCATATTTAAGCCATAATCAGAAATTAAGCTGCTGCATAAAGTGACAGAAGTTAAGGTTTCCCTTTTAACTTACCTACCCAAAGTCAAGAATCGTCAGAAATACTGATTAGGTGACTCAGCAAAATACAAGAAATGCAATTAAAAGCTCACCAGAACACAGGATCAAAAGGCTGACAGTATGGTGGCAATTCTGTCAGAGAAATTAATCAAAACCAGACAGGAAAACAATGTGGCTAAAAGAATGAGTCACAGAAACAGGCTGCAAGGCACAGATGGAGGTCATCTGGTCCACCTTCTGGGGAAGCTGGACTAACTTCAAAGCTAGACAAGGTTGTACAGGGCCAAGAAGATTTTGAAAATATAAGAGATGGAGCTTCTAGAACCTCTCCAGACAACCTGTCCCAGCACTGAGCTGCTTGCATGGAAAGGACCTTCTCCTCATGTCCCATTAGAACTCAACCTGCTTCAAACTGTGGAAGCTGCCTGTTGTCCTTGCACTGTGCCATTCTGCAAGCAATGCTTCTCCACCTTATCTATAACATGGCCTTATGTGGTTCAGCTCCATATCTCCCTTAACTTCTGCAGGCTGAAGAAATCTGCAGGCCTCTTTTCAGCAACTCATGGCCCAGCACATGACACCACCCCAGCAGCCCTCTGCCCACCTTTGTGTTTCAGTCTTTTTTTTGTACTGGAGAAGAGACAAAACTGGACATAATAATTTGAAACAGCATTAAAGGAGCAATAATTCTGATTTACTCTCACCTGTTCTTTTCATCTGTGCATTTCTGGAGCAGACACTGCCATGTCAGTGCAAACCCAAGGTAGCAGCCAATCTGTGAATTTACAACAATGTCCTATTATGGTTTCCATCTTGGAACAGCAAAGCCTCAGCCAACAAATTCTCCCAGTGTTAAAAATAACTGAGTGCAACAGAGACCCCCAGCATTGCCCTTGTATGGCTCTCCACTCAAAGTGTCCTAATGTTCCATATCTTTCTCTAATGCTGACCCACAGAAGATGGGACAGGGGGCCTTTAAGCACAATTTTGGGTTACAAAAAATACAGTCCATTTTTTTCTGAGTAAGTTTGCTTGAATTTGTTTCTTCTTATTCTGCTTTCCAGAAAAAAAAAATAGTCACATACACCAAATAAGCTCAGAAAATACAAACCCATCCATTTAACCTTGCAAATCAAAATATCAGGTCCCAGGTTACCAATATATGAAACTTTTTCCAACAGTTTATGCGTTACAGTAATCTTCTGATGACAAAACCACTGAGATCCTGAAGTATTTTCCCATTTACCTCAGATCCCATCTTGGCACCATGGAGCGATCCATATCTCCTTCCCTCTACAACTCCAACATGACTGCCTTCAGCATACCCCTCCTGATAGCCCTCACTATGAAACCTGTAAAGACAAAAGTGCAATAGCACAATTTTTAGCTCCTAATTTTATTTCATATTAAGCTCATGCCACACACAAGCTGCTCACAAAACCAAGACTACACTGTATCATCTCTAAAGTGCAGCTGTCTATGCTTAGAAATACCACGTAACGTTTCAATTAAGAGGCAGCTATGCACACTGTAATCTTTTGAAACAAATTTATAACAATTCGCTTAGAACAACACACTCTGCAACCCACGTCAATATTTTCACTGTAACATCCTAACTACAAGCTCGCAACTCCGGGACAAGTTACCAGACGGTGGAAAAGCAGAGATGGCGCAGGCTGGCCGCTCTGTAATAGCACAGAGATTTTTCTAAGCCCTTTTGTTTCCTCACCCGTTCCTCGCGTTCTACCCGTCTTCCACCCCCCACTTTTTCCTTCTCTTCCCCTACTGTCGGCTGTGGAAGCCCGAGCCTAGACCCAAGCTCAGTTCAAATCCCAGGTCCAGGCCCGGGCCCAGGCTCGGGTTTCCCCTCCTTCGCCCTAGGCCGCCGCACACCCGCGCTTAGCGTAGAACCCCGCTCCGGCTGCGCCTGCCCCCCGAGGTTCCCTGCGCTCCAGTCACGGCTCCGCCACCAACCGCACCTCTCCTCGGCCATCATGATATCATCAAACATATCCGAGCTACGGCTCGCGGCCGCCATCGCGCCGCCACAGCCCATTCGCGGCCCCTCCCACCCACTCGGCATGCCGGGAAACGACAGCAAGCCGGAAGGACCACGAACGGACGTCAGTATGCAGGCGCAACCTCGGCTGGGCCGGGCGCGGAAAGGGGGCGGGGCGCCACCCGGCGCCTCCGGGACGGGAGTAGGCGCTGTGTGCGCAGCAGGGGGCGCCCTCACGCCGCCGCAGCGCCGGGAGTGGCGGTGGGTCCCGCAGCGCCGTCGGGGTGGTGCGGCGGCTGCCGATCGCCACCCGTCACCTCCGCTCCCTTCCGCCAGATGGGATCACAGTGGGTGGCGTGGCTGTGGGGAGACCTCAGCGCCTTACCGGGAAGCGCGGCGTGAGCCGGGAAAAAGCGGCAATAACAGCGAAAACATCCATTTTGGTGGTGTTCTCTTCAAACTAGCGCTGGTACCGCTGGAAAACAAACAAAACAAAACAAAACAAAAACCTAACCACAAACAAATGAACAAAGAAACAATTTTTTAGTCTGATTTCTTCTTTCTGTCTGGTCTAACGTGTGCGGTCGTGCACACACAGCCAGGGTGAGAGGAGCAGGCTGGAGGTGTCCCGTTTCCATCCCACAGGTCCCGGGCTCTGACACAAGCTGGTTTTGAGCTGATCTGAAAGCTTTCTGATTTTTCACGTAGTGTTTTTGATAGGCATACCCAAAATGTAAATATTTGTGATGTAAATACCCCAACCAAACTTTAGTGTGCTGTCCCAGGTTGCTTTATTAAAACGTTTCTTTGATATTACTGCTCAACTCTGAAAAAAAGAGAAACTGTTTATCCTTATTTCCGAGCATATATTTTGGTGTTAATTTACCTTGTTGTTTTCCAGAGAGTTAATGTGGCTCTGGGCACACCAAAGTCCAATCTGCCAGTCCAGACATGGGTACAGGTATCAAACACAGGAGAGCAAAGGACTCGAGAAGGCAGCTTTAAAATCCAGAGATGGGTCTAAAGAAAAAATAAAGCTATGTTAGAGTGAAAACAAAGTCATGCTGCTAGAGATGTAGAAACCCAGATCATAGAATCATAAATTCATAGAATCATAGAATGGTTTGGGTGGGAAGGGACATTTAAAGGTCATCTAGTCCAACCCCCACTGCAGATAGCAGGGTCAAAACAGATGCCCCAGTACTGTTAGTTAAACATACTCCACTGCAGCAACTGGTGTACTGGTGTACACCAAGCAATGGTAGTCAGCTGGCCAGCTCCTTGTCTGCATTCACTGAAGGTGCAGACATCTCTGCATCTCCCATGAAACGCTGAAGGCTTGCCAGGTGTGAAGTGCTACCTGCTCTACAACCCCACAGCCAGGAGCAAACACATACTGCTCACTGATGGCAGGAAACATAGAAAGTGTCTGAGGATTTGCTCTAAGCTAATAGCTGTGAATTAAATCCTGCTTTGTAAGTTAATGCAGAAGGAGTTATTTAATCTCAGTAGATTGTGGGATTGATGAAAAATGATGAAAACAGACTAATGTCCTAGCAAGAAGAGAACAAAGCACTAAGTCTCATTTAGGGACATTCCTACATGCCTTCAACGATCAGTCTTATCCAATGGCACACCTGAAAACACTGCTGTGCACTAAACCGCCACAAATTCACCCCAAACTCCAAGTCCTAATGATGTCTTCCTTCAACTTCTGCTCACTTCCAAGGGAAACACACATGGCTGCTTTCATTGTGTCTGACACTGCCCAAAAATAGGGTTGGCTTCTGTACATTTCTGAGGAAAGAAAGTGCCTTTATTTTGTTGATCATGTCATTCTCCATTGAGAACATTCTGCCCTGGCAGAGTAGAAAGTGGTCCCAAATTTTCCACAAAAATAGTTCCAGTGCTTCGAGCAAAAGTAAAGTTGATATTATGGCTCTGGAGTAAAAGATTTACAGCTTTTTACACTTCCCAATGTGGAAATGGAGATGCCCAGTAACAACTCTCCTACAACCTTCCCCACCGCTCTAACAACTTCTATTTGCACATCATAGCTTCTAACCCAGACTTCACAAGGAGACGTTTGACACCTGACCTTTAAAAACCTTTTAGGACTATAAAATGTCCTACTGCAAATGAAAGCACTGCAATTGTCCTACTGTCTTTGACAAACTCTGATCAGCCAGGGCATGTGCCCCGAATGCTGCTGCTGGTGTTTACATTCCCACAGAACCAAAGGCAATGGTGTTTTGAGGTTCTGCACACCAAGTTCCTGACCAAGTCAGGTGTTTGGTGACAGGGAAAGCATTTCCCAGGAATCCTCCCACCTCAAGCTGTGATCTTGTCAGATTTTAGAAGCAAAACAGCCAGATCTGGTCAGAACTTGGATGGGAAACCTCCAAGGAAAACTGAAGTGCTGCAGGAAGCGGTGTGGATAATTCAGCTCCTGGCATTCCTCCCTCTGTCTGAATAAATATTGAACCAACCTCTGACCATGCTGTTGCAGTAAGAAACATTGTGCTGCTGGTGGAAGATGCAAATCCAAAGGTGTCAGCAAATAGAGAGCTCAGGATGCTGCTTGCAAATGGAAGATTGTGTTCTTGGGCAATATTAATGAACAACCATGTCACGTCTACCTAAAAAAAACCTCTCACTGGTTAAATTAAATGGTGGGGCCTCAGAACTCTGTTATTTGCTGAGTTTCCCATCAAAATTATGTGGGGGTTTTTTAGCAGAAAAGTAAAACTGCATTTTTTTTGGACCAAATTTAAGAGTTACTATTTAAATGGTGGTGGTAGTAGTAGTAGTAGTTGCTGTTGTTGCTATTATTATTATTATTATTATTATTACTATTATTTCCTACCAAAATGTCTGGAAGGGTAGATAATATTCAAGGCCAGTAGAGTGACTGATCAAAAGAGGATGAAAAACAGAAATCCAGAATGGTCCAAGCCTGAAAACCTCTGGAATAAAACAATTTGAAAATCAAGACCCCATCTCCCTGTCCATGAGGAGTGGGCACCCTCATGAGAAATGCCATGGGAGATGTTTGCCAGCCAAGAAATCTGCAATTCCTCTGCCACACATTTCTGATCAGAAACATTCAGTCTCTTTTCCTGCCCAAATCAATGTAATTTTCAGGCAAAACTCAACAGTTTTCTCCCTGGCTGCACTCTTGAGTGTGGTTCCCGTTTTTGTAAGAGAGCAGCCTTCCACCCACAGGAAGTCTTCTCCCACACCACTTTCTACCACCTTTTGCAGGTAGATTTTGTGCAGCTGAAGAAGAATCAAAGAGATGACAGCCAGTAGGGAGCTTTTGCATCTCCCTGAGGAATCAGCTCCTCCAAGCAGCTGGGAGCTCACCCTTCTTTCGGTGTACAGCACCCTGAAGGCCGTGAGCAGTGTGAACAGCAGGGTTTAGTGACACACATGGAATATGAAAGGGATGGTTTGTAGAACAGAGGCACATCAACAACTGTTTTGTTGTAGATGAAGTATAAGTGATGATGCCTACAGGCAGCACTCGCTGTCCTAGATCTACAGCTACCTGAAAGGAGGTTGGAGCCATGTTGGTGTCAGTCTCTTCTCCCATGGAACAAACACCAGGACAAGAGGAAACAACCTCGAGTGGTGTCAGGGGAGGTTTAGACTGGATAGTAGGAAAAATATCTTCCCCAAAGGGATTGTCAAAGCCCTGGAACAGGCTGCCCAGGGCAGTGATGGAGTCACCATCCCTGGAGGTATTTTGAAGCCCTGTAGACATGGTGCTGAGGGACATGGTTCAGTGGAGGACTTGGCAGTGTTACGTTTATAGAATCAGAGAATCGTTATGGTGGCAAAAGACTTTTAAGATCATGAAGTGCAACTGTTAGCCCAGCACTGCCCAGTAGGACTTTGTGCTCTTAAGAATCTCTTCCAAACAAAATTATTCTGTGAAGCATTTCTATTGTTGAATGACAAAGAATGTGAGGAGAACGTCAGGACACAGCCACATTGCTTAACCCCCAGCTTCACTCACTTGTTGTAGGAAGAGAGCAACAACTTAGAACTCTATGGACTGGCCTTTGCATAGCCTAAGGTCAACACTTAATGAGCTGTGTCCAAAACCCTTCTGTGACAAAGATACTTTTCTTGGACTTGCTGTTTCACATGGAGCTCATCAGTAACTGACAGCAGTCTTGGCTGTTGAACCTCAGCTATGCCACCTTCACGAGGAGCTGCCAAGCCAGACGCTAGAGTGTACTAAATCCCCTCTGAAGAGGGTTTAGTAGGCTGAAGAAGTGACAGAAGAATCAGACAGATTTCTGTGTTGAAGATGATTTTCATTTATTGCAAATGTACACATTCCACTACTGATAATGTACAGAAATGTTAAAAGCTAAAATTTGCTAAAATTTCATGATTGAAAAATTTCACAAAAGATTTGTTCTGACTGAAAAAAAAAAAACCAAACCAAACCAACCACCTTCAGGAGTATATAAATAGAATTTTGAGCATAAATAACAGTAATAAAATAAACAGCTGTATGTATTCAATAAATTAATTATAAATATTGCATTGGCAATGAAGTGCTAGGTCAGAAGAACACCAGTATGTCCAATAGAACCTTTTTTGTGTAGAAAACTCTACTATAGATGAACTTTTGGAAACAAGTGGAATCCTGGAACCCTTTTCTTACTTTTTTTTTTTCCCTTTGGTCTTGCCTCGGTTATTCCTTTGTCAAATTATTACACCAGGAGGACAGAACTGAAGACATTACTCACAATCCCTTCCTGCAAGAAGCACATCATGGCTGGCCCAGGCCTGTGGCATTTCACTCACTAAACGATCTCTCCACTGGTTCCCACAGATGCAGCATCAAGCCTGGGAACGACTTGGATAAATTGCTGGTAGTTAAAACTTAAACACCCAAACTTGCTTTGCAGTTGAGTTGACCTATACATCATCCCTTTTCAGTCCTTCTCTCTGTTTGCTAATGACAGACATGCTAATATACAACAGAACCTTAATTTAAACACTAATTTGGGCTGCTCATTCCCTCCCTGATGGATATAAATGCTAGTTCTATGCACTCTTCCAACCACACACTGGATTCTCACTAATGTCAATGAGAACTCCCTGCTGGATGATGCTGATGCCATAGTGAATGTAAATTAACCTTTAAAAGAAATCTAAAGATCCAGTTTTCCAAAGTACCCTTTAGCAATAAGGAAAGGAAGAAACCTTTCCTTTTCTTCCCTTATTTCCTAAGGGAAGCCAAAGCACAGTATGCAAGCAGAATTGTTTGTTTGGTTTTTTTCTCAGTGTTGTGCTTTCAATGGATAGTGTTCCCAGAACACTGTCAGCAGCTTTTCAAGACCAGCATTGCCTCTGGTTCCCGTAACCACATCTGCTGGGTTTTCTTTCACTGTGTTTTGTTCCAAATGTTTGTCTTTAAGGCTTCTGAAGAGGAAAAAGCTTTTCTGCGCTTGCTCCTGTGGGCAGAACTAAGAGGTGGACATATGTGGTAATGAAAGTTGATGTAGAAAAACTACAGTTATTTTATCACCACAATATTGGGGGGGGGGGGAGGGGGGATGACTCTGATGAAGCTGCTAAGCTTGTCTTATTTAATCCTCCTTTTCCAAATAGAGCTACAGCTGGGAAATTCTTTAGAACATAAAGCAGCCTCTGGATATTCATCTCCTACAGGTACCACACGTGGCAAGGAAAAGGCTGGCTCCATACTGAAATATACAAAAAAGTTGGGAATATCACTACCTGAAAAGCTAAACCGCTGCAGTACCTGCAGTACTTCATTCAAAACCTCTGTGTGTGCTCAGAGTCATTTCTGAAAGCTGGGGCTCTTCACTGGCGACAGTTTGGAGGTGATGCCAAAGGGGTCCATGCTGTCTGTTTCGAGAGGAGAGGAGTACAGCTCTGGGTCAAAGGCCTGGCTATAATCACCATATTCACCAAAGTCTGTTGACTCCACGGGCACAGTGTTGACCATAGGTAAGAAGTGAGACAGTGGAAGAAAATCTTTTCCCTTGAACTGCTGTCGTTGCTTGGCACTGCTCAAAGACACCGAGATTCCGTGTTTTTTGGATCTGTAGACATTGTAGCCATCTGGACGAATCTCCTCTTCAAAGGAGCAGTCCTCAGTGGAGTACCTGAGCTGAAGAGCAAGGAGTAATGAGAGTTACAAATGCACCCACCAAACTGGTTGTATTCAAACACAACACAAACCTTTAATGCCACCAGCCCTTCTGCCTCTGCTGTCAGTGGGGATGCCCCTCCAGCTCGTCACAGTTCACCTTACAGACCCCACTGCCAGACGCACACTGGTGAGCTGCCCTCTGCCTCTCTGTCTGACTGCTGTAGGTATGCAGGAGGACATAATTTCTCTAGCAACTGCTCTGTCAGGGATGGACCATAGCCACCCAGATGAAGTGCCCTGAAGTGTCCTCAGGTGGTCAAGCACTTGGACAAGATAATAGTCATAGGTCTCTCCCAACTGAAATCTGTTCTACTCTGCTCTAGCAGAGCTCCTCCCATTGCACATGGCATGCATTTGGGGTTATGAGGCCATTTAAAGACCTAATTCAGAACTCCTGAGGTTAAGACACCTCCTTCACATTAAATAATTTTGAATCCTGGATGCGTACTTCTCCACAGCTACCACTCTTATCCTGTCCTGAGGGCTGGGAAAAAAAAAACCTGACATGAGAATGCTCATGAACTGCTGACCACATTTAACTGCAATCACTACTCCTAGTCCAACAATCCTCAGGTATAAAACTTCAGCTCTATTAGAGATTTGCCTCTGTAAAGGCTTCAGGATGAGGTCTGTAGAAAGGCAGTGCTGTCAAAGAGGATGTTTCAGTAAACATAGCCAACCAGTAATTTAAGGTAATTGCCTTTTTCCCCCCAGCATTCACTGAAATTACAGAAGAACAGTCAGCAAAGTATTCTTTCCTCATGACACACTAGTTAGAGCTCACAATACCAGCATGAGTTAAGGTTTGCTATAGAGGAATGCCTTTTGTTGGGTAGGAATTTGTAGAATCATATTTGTGTACTCTGTGTGGATAGCACATCAGGAGCTTGCATCACCAGGTCAGACCTTTCCAGATCCTTACACAAACACCGTAATTCTTACAACTCTGGAGCTATTTTAGGCTCAGCCACTGCAGGTGATTGAACTCATGGTCAATAAAAGGCAATTGCTGATTATGTCTCAGTCTGTGGTGATAAAAGCATCCTTACATGGATGCTCTGTCTGGCTGAATCAGGAGCATATTCAATACTCTCCAGTTCTTTTACAAACACCCTGAATCATATGGAGTACAATTAAGTGTCTTTTTAAAGCAGTTTTTGAACTAATTGGGTAATTTTTAAAATAATAAATAAATAACTTAATTAGATAGGCATTTTCTCCAAATAAAATGATCCTTCTACACGTCCTGTACCTCAGAAAATACCTGTATGTGATACCACCTAATGGCTGAATTGTTAGCTGCCCTGAATTCTATGAGTGCTCAGCCTCGCTAACAAGGATGATGAAATAAAAAAGCTTCTTGAGCAAGTGTGCACTACAAATACCAAGTTATTGATCCCCATATCTCAGTCATTCTCTCCTCAGTTCATTGGGATTGTCTCTAGTGTATTTTTTTCAAACAAGTACCAAATACATTTTAAGTATTTCCAGGTTGGGTTTTTGACAGGAGGAATTTTTTTGTGACGTGAGTATATTCAGCAGTTCATGATTTCCCCTACTCTACAGATTATGGCATGCTGCACGTGCAGAAATCAGCCAAAATCATCAAATTCCCAGTGTTTCAGGATTGTAAGTGGTTGCTGAGTTCATTCTCCAGACACTGTAATTGCCCTTTTGTTCTTATGCTCCTGAGCTTAGCACTGATAAGGCAGAGAATTACCTGCAGAGCTGGCTGCCTGCTGGGGCTGCTAGCAGAGAGGTGGCAGCAGGTGCCCAGAACATATAGGTGCAAGACCATGGCTACATGCCACTGTATTGTCAGGAAAAAAATTAACCTGTAATTAATACCACACACTGGCAAACCCAGCCTCAGTCCAGCCACAGCTATGTACCTTCAAAACAGAGTTACAGGAAAGCTGTTTTAAAACTTTCTGACTCCTGAAGTCCAGTCGGCAGCTCTGATGAGAGCAGGGTCCAACCTCTGCTTTGTTTTCATTGATTATTTTGCTTTGGATATACATTAAAACATTAAGCTAATAATTGACCCACCACAGCGTCTCGACCCATGCAACCTTATCACAGCATTGATTGAGTCTAGCCCAGAAAAGCAAGGAAATTCAGACAGAAAGGCTCAATCCCACATGACATACACAATGGGAAACCTCACTACACCAGTACTGCTCTTATTAAAGGTACTGGGAGTTTTGGGAACAGGCCAAGTCCTTGCTGAGTTGAAATCAGCAGAAATTCTGCTGGAGTAATCAAAAGAGAATCCAGCTGTATCTTTACTACGGTGTGTTAAAAGCCATCACTCTGTGAAACTCCTGCAAAGCAATTATACACAGACTGAATCTGTCTTACCCTTCGAATTCTAGAGTTGGTAGTTTACTCATACAGCTTAAAACCCAAGTTTCTATCACTAATGGTCACTAGCTGATACATTGACATGGGTAGAGAAAAGCACAGCCTTGCAAAGCAGAGTCACTAAGCTCCTCAACCTTGTGGAGTCCCACACATGTCCTACCAGCATGGGTCACAAGTAGGACAGTGAAAAGAGTCCTTCTTTCTCTCAGAATTCCATTTCTGCTTAATACTACCCCAGAGGAGGCCACCCCGCGTTTCTTGGACTTTTCTGCCTGGCAGCCAGCTGGTTGCACTTCCCTTCTAAAGGACTAATCTTGGGTTTGTTTTTTTTGTTTGTTTGTTTTTGTTTTGTTTCCGGGTTTTTGTTGTTGTTTTGGTTGTGGTTTTTTTTTTTTTGTTTGTTTGTTTGTTTGGGGTTTTTTTTGGTGGTTTTTTTTTCAGAACACCTCACCTGAGCAGTGAGAAACTTTTCAGGTTCTATAGTGTGACTTCGTCTATTTCTGCAGCAAAAATGCAGCCACGCACTGATGAGGAGTTTTAAACCTAAACGCTGTTTTCCCCTGGACTGGATTTTCAGTATATTTTGGTAGAAGACATGCGACATATTATTTGCATTGCAAATTGTATTCCTTAGTGAATTCGAACAACCCTAAGTGCCTTCCAGGCAGCAAGAGTCACTGGTCTCGTAGTGAAAAGTGGGGATGAGGGCACCCGAAGGCTTTGCTAATCCATTATCAACCACTGCTCCAGCACGGCGGCCGGGCTGGAAACCTCCCTCCAGAAAGGCGACCCCGAGGCACAGCCGCCGGAGACAGGGATGCGGGATGCGCGCAGCTCACCTGCCCGTGCAACCGGCCCGCCTCGTCCATGCAGAGGTAACGGGAACTCCGTACGCCCTTGATGGCCACGGTGCGGACGGCCACGGCGCGAATCTCCAGCAGACCTGCGGAGGTAGAGAGCGGCGTTATCTCCGCGGCCCCGTCCCGTCCTGTCCCCTGCGGTGCCATCCCCGTACCGCCTGTACTCACTCTGCAGGCTCTGGCTTCCGGCAGCATCCACCCGTCCGTCGCTGCCGATCCTCAGGAAGCAGCTGAAGAGCCCATGCTTGCTGGCCGTGTAGAGGTGCCGCAGCCGGATAGGTTCCCCCCAGCCGTAGTTAACGTGAGGACCGGCGTCGGGCAGCGGCAGCGATACGGCGGCGGCGGCGAGACCCAGCAGCGCCAGGGCGGCGGGGAGGGCAGCGGGGCTCGGCCCCATGCCACGGGAGAGGCGCAGAGGGACGCGGAAGCACGGGAAAGGATGCGGGGGGACGCGGAGGGGCGCGGAGCAGCTGCCGGGCGCTGTCTGCGCTGGCCTTGCCTCAGGGATGTAGCGCGGACGAAGCCGGCCCCCGTCCTTTTATAGCTCTGCGTTATCAGCTCTATCGATTCAGCTTCATGCAGCTCCAATATAGAGACATTTCATAGCGGGAATTGGTCGGGTCGGTCACTCCCCCAGAAAATATTGATCGGGTGACATCATTTCACAGGGGGACATCCTGAAACCGCTCCCTCCCGCACCTCCAAGCTTTCAGTGTCCGACCACGCCGTTATCCCTCCCGGCTGTATCACCGCGGCGCCAGGGAGCCCCAAGGGGACGGGAGGGTCCCGCAGCCCCCTGTACGAGCATCGGGAAGGAGACCGGGAGAGGGCGTGTGTGAACCCAGATCCATTCATCTGCTCTGCGAAGGTGAGGAGCCAGCCCGGGGGGAAGCTGCCCTCGCCCAGCTTTTATTGCCCATTTCAGAAATCAAAGAGCTGTACTTTCAGGGAACGGTGCTTAAAACCTCGGGCTACTCAGGACCGCGGCTGTCCCACCCATTCCCAGGAGCCGGCGGGACGTAGCCGCACGTCTCCCGCGGTGCGACGGGACAGACCGGTATGGACATTGCAAGGCACAGTATTGCCTGGCACGGCACGGCACGGCACGGCGCCTCAGGGCGGGCTGACGCTGCTCCCGGGCTTTATTTGCCCCGGGCCATCCCGGGCTCTGTCACTAGATGGAGCCTGGCCCCTGGGATACGGTCTGGGCTCGCTTCTGGGGAGCTGCTGCCTGGGGGGCTCTCCACCTCCACTTCTTCCCCCATTGTACTAAGAGTGAAAAAACACTGTGTGAAGTAAACTCTCATTGCCCACAGCCAGCGGCTGGGTCCAAGCATCACAGAGGTTTTGTTTCTGCTCCGAGTGGACTTTTTCCACGTGGGCTCCTCCCTGGGGACTCCGTGAATGCACCAGCAGGGATGGGAAGAAGCAAACACATATACTGGGTTGTTACACAGGTTTTGCATCTCAGGGCAGTTCAGGGGCTTGCTTCTGACTCTGCTGCTGCCTATCCAAACTGAGCATGAAAGGAATTGCCTTAGATCTCAAGAAATGCCTACTTTCATGAAGAAAAAAAAAACAACAAATCCTTCCCTCACAGGACACATTGAATATCAATGAAGCAAAACATAACCCTGCAACTCTGCTCCCAGCAACTCTCTAAAACAGAGTTCCCATCAACTTCAAGTGCTCTTTGTATATTTTGCTACTTGTTTACTTTGATTCTTCTTTCTTTTCACTTGCATCTCCTTCCTGCAAACACACACAAAAAATTCCTCTTTAGGAGCAATCTTAGCTCAGTGAGGTTGTGCACAGAGGCAAAGCCACACAAAAACGCAGTCTTGTAGGAGAGTGGCCAGTACTTGTATAAATGCTTAAGCTGAACTATCAGGTGTAGCTTATTGTACTGAGGTTGATCAGCCAGCATTTGAGCTATCAGCATCTTGCATCACAAGCCCCCTGAAACAAGGGATTGTGTATCAGAAGCCATTTCAAAAGCAGTGACTAATTTTGGCCTTTTTTTTTTTTTTTTCCTTTGGGGTATGTGTGTGTGTATGCTGATGGTCAGCTTGAGCCACCCAAAAAGCAGCCTGATTTTCTCTGCATGGTTGGAATAAGAATCAGGAGTGCTTCACTCTCAGGTGTCTCCTGCTGCATCCTCCAATTCATGGGCTGATTTGAGAAATTCTGGCTTTTAAAACATCACAGAAGGTCACAATATTATAAAGTCAGTAAAAAATACAAAGGCATCCAAGACCCTATTTCTTTTTTCTTTTTCTTCTGCAGAGTTCTGCACTGTTAGTTATTACATGACTGCTACAAAGGCAGTTCACTGCCCTGCAACCCTGGGCCCCACAGCAGTTGTGCATGTAACTCATTCTGGCTACACATGCATTCTTCAAGGTATTGGGCACCCACCACACACACAGAGGTTATGGTCTGGAATGAATCTGAAAGTCTTTTTTAGTTCATTTTGCTGTGCAGCTCGGTGAATAGAAGCTATTCCATGATTACTATTTCTGTTGCACTGTGGTGTGAGTAACATTAATTCATTTCTTCACCAAGAAGTCAAACTTCTTTCAAGCAGTAGGGAATTGATGCTTGCAACTTGTTTATTTATTCTGAGTGTGTTATTATTCCCTTGTGGTGATCAAAAGCTGAGTCAGAAAGGGCAGATCATTTGCACCAAATGATATTCCAAGTCAGTGGAAAAGCTGGTTGCAAATGAGAATTCCCTAACAGTTGATAAAGAGGCTTTAAAAGCTATTTTCATTGTTACTGTTGATGATCTTCAGTGGAATGATTTAAAGGTTCATATCTAATCAAATTAAAATTAAAATGAAGCATTTAGCCTTTTATTTATTTATTTTTGTGAATGGCCTTTCTTTTTATAGGAAGCTTTAAATCTAAATCATTTAGCTGAGTTCCTCTGTAGTCAATGACAGAGGTAAGTGCCTCCAAGTGCTTATCTTGACTGGGTAGTACCAGTCCTATCTCAAAAACAGTGTCTGGAAGTGTCTATTTCTTTACTGGCTCTAGAAGAATAACAAACCTAGGTGATTAACTCAGATGAAAGACCTTATTTTTAACTAGAGCTAGATGAGCTCATGAATCTCACTGCTTTGAAAAGATGAGTTGCAACATGAGCTTTTCATTTCAGCTCCTGTGTCACTGAACTTTTATCATTTATTGGCATCTTTTAACCAAAGTTCAATGGAAAGACACGTCTCTGTGTGTTCCTACAAATGTATTTGCAGAACAAATGTATTATAGGGTAAATCACCATAGGGTAAGCCATCAGTTCCAGTGTTGGACCTGCTATCTATTGAAACAGAGCCTGCAACAAGGAAACCTGGTAGTGTAGGACTTTGTGTTAATGAGGATAGCAAAATCTCCTCCAAAACACAGGAAGAAAGCCTTGCAGAACAAAAATACCTCCTGACCAAATAGTACACCACTCTACAAGCATTTTCACCTGTTGTGATGAATCATTTATTTCCACTTCACTTTTCAATGTTCCAATCTAATTTCTGCAGAACAAAGACTTCTGCTTTCTGTAACACCGAGGCTGAAACAGACCAGCTTTTGGAATAACATAACTAACTATATTTAAAAGTCAAACAACCAGAGATTGTGGAACATGCCAAAAAGATAACAGGGTTTGTGCCTCACTGGGCAATAACAACAGTGGAACCAACTGGAATGAAGGAAAGAGGTTTCAAATAATAATCAGAAATGGAGCATGAAGCCACCTATGAGTATAAAGTCATCATTGCAGGCTACCTTGTGGTGGAACTCAAAGGAAAAATTATATAGATGAGCCACTGAAGGCTGAGTGAGGGTCAAAATACGATGAACTAGATATGTACTGGGTGAAGAGATGTCTGCTCAGTAGCAGAATAACTTCAGAATATCGTGGTGAAAGTTTTGGATGCAGAAGTCATTGCAGAAAGAGGAAAGCAGTACAGAAACCTCAGAGACTTGTTGTTTCCTTTGGGATACCCCGGATTTGGAAGGCAGTATTACAGGAGTGTGGCCCAACATACGTTGTGTGAGGAGATTTTAAAGTCTTTTCCCCTTCCCTCTGAAGTCAGAAGTGGAAGAGTTAGAGGCTGTAAATACTCTGAGGGAAGTAAGGTCCCAAGCAGAGCTCAAGATTAGTGCTAGCTCCTTTAGTTTCTGATTTCTGCAGTAGTTCCTGCATGCCATCCCAGAAGGCAACAGCAAAAAGAAACTTTTTATTTTCTCTGTGGCAGAGGGCCAGCAGAACAGTCCAGGCCTTTCTCTTGCTTCTGATGGAGATGAGTATGTCAGGCAAGTGAGGGAAGGCAGAAGTGAAGACATAGCACACTGCGATATGCAGTTATTTGAGCACGAGGTTGTTCTATAAAGAGCCTTATCAGCACAACACAAGTTACAAAACCTGCCTAAGAAGGAGAGGTTACTCCACCATATGTCAAGGACTGTTCTGCTTCCCAGCTGCTTCTGCAATGCAAGAGGCATAAAGGTGACAATATTTCTCCCTGGGCTGTGAATGAGTGCAGAATTGAGATTCCACAGCTCCCGCTGCGTGCACCCACTGACAGGATGTCACCCGACAGGACAAGCATTCATGGAGGCTTTCCTCAGATAATAATATGGCATCATACTCCCTAGTGAATTAGTAGGATCTAAATGCATCAGATACTTCAAGATTTTTCAAATGATCAACTTCCAAGGGGGTCCCTCCTCTAAATCTGCTCTGCTAAAGAAGGTCAAGGTGCTGGAAAGATCATTACCACTGTAATTTGTAGCTGCAAGTGTATTGCTGGTCTTTCCCAAGGAGCACAGCCTGACAGCTAATTTCAAACCTCTCTCACCATTCTGTTATCTAATGCTCTCTTAACTATTGCTGTCAGCCAACGGGCTCCTGAGAGCAATACTTAGCCTGGAACTGACTTCGAGCTTGATACCTTCTGATTAAGCTCCTCAGCTTCAAACAGCCTAAATGCATTTTTTCATCACTGTTATTTTATACTTTGGAAATACTTAATCCACCTCATCTTTTCTGTGTGCTAGGAAATCCTTTGTAATTCTGGTATTGAAGAAGTCTTACTTGTTTTCTAGGAACACATTTGCTATGCTAGCTGTCCAGGATCTTATTTACACTAAATCAGTTGTTACTGCTAGACTACCCTGCAGTAGTCCCTGGTGGCCCACAAAGGTAAGATACCTTTAAGATGTTCATCTGAGGCTGTACCTCATGTCAAATTCACACACTGCAGTGATTTCTGGAGGGTGGTTCCACAACTGAGTCAGAGTGGATGGAACAAACACAGATGTAAAGAGTTGTGCTAACAAAGAGCTCAGAGCTGCTGTCAGCTCAAACTCCTTGCTAGGCTTTCCTTTGTGCTTTTTTAGAGAGGGTTTAAGATGTCTGCACTGCCACAGAGCAAGAGACCTCTATTCTTTATTTACTGTTAAATCACTACTGTATTCTGCTGAAAGTAGTCTAAGGTTTCTAGTCCAGCCATGGTTTGACAAAGCTGGCAATGTTTTTTTTTTTTTTTTTTGCTGTGGGGGTTTTGAATCTGGGATTCAAACACTTGACCAAGATCAGATAAAAAGGAACCTGAGGTCTATGCTATACATCACAACAATTTACAATGTCGTGAAGTAAGAAAGGTAGAAAGGGAGTTAAGCAAGACAGCCAAGACTCAGAGTTTTCTTGCTGCCTTTTGCTTCATGCTAATTCTGCTGCTTATCACTCCTAGGAATTACAAGTCACCAACAGAACAGGATAAGCTGATGGAGATGTAAATGATTAGTGAATGAAGGTGAACATCATGTCAGTGTCTCTTCAGCCCACAAGTGCTTATTTTACCCTTTGTCATCACTTCTGAATGATATTGCAGGAAGGACTCTCACTGAAATGAAGCCCTTTATGAAGTGTTTCTGAACAAATGTGAACTTTAAGCTCAGAGTTTCCTAAGACATCATTTAAGGCTGCTAAGACCATTTTGCATGCAGCCATATTCTCAGCTTCTGGAAAGCAATGTGAATCAGTAAAGTCTGCCTTTCACCCTGGCCTGTATCCTGGGTGGAAACTCATAGAGAAATATTTCAGAAGAAAGAAAATCCTTGTTCAGCTCCTCCAAAATCTGTTTAGTATGTGGAATTAATTTACTTGGATTTGAAAACATGTGACGAAACCTTCCCTCCCTCTTCACAAGCCACCCAGATTCAGTCCTTAATACAGGTGACAGTCACATAGGAAGTTTTTAGAGTGGCTTTTCTCAAGAGGCAGGAGATAAAGACTGTTAGTAACCATTCTTCCACTTGAAGGTCAGAGGAAATAATTTTTGGCTGAAAGGAAGCCTTTGCCACAGCCATGGAGTAGCTGCACAAGTTGCCATGAATCAGGAAATGGAGTAACTTTCTCTGATGTTTCTTATTGCAGCTTCTTAACTCTGTCACATTTGCTATCATGAAACATGGCTGTGGGACACTTGGGGTCAAGAACTGAAAGGCAAAGGTTAGCGAAGCATCCTGCCAATGCAGCTAAAATTGACCTTTAGTTGACAAAGCAGAAGTAACATGGGGTCTAGAAGAATGGTATTCAAATAGCCAATCCATCCAAAACATTGCAGCTGGATTGATCCTAATCAGCCATAATTTCCTAGTTTAATGGCCAATTAAAAGGCCGTTTGAAAGTAAGAGAAGCAGAACAAATCAGCATGGAAAGAGCCTGGATGGTCTTTAGAAAGTAATTCACGTTTACTTAGGTTTTACACATCTGACTAGAGAGAGAATAAGTAGCTAATAGGTGTCTTAAGCCAAAGGTAATTTAAATTTATTAAATAACTTGTTTCAGTAGGAGATAAAAGTCTGAAACACCACTGAAAAGTGAAATGAAATGCCTACACTAAACCAGATAGATCCTATAATTAATTACAATTAAATTAATTAGCTTAACTAATTTCAGAAGATTTCCAGAGTGGGGCAGGAGTCCCTCTCATAGCTCTTTGGAGCACCAAGGTTTCATTCAATAGTGGAGGTTCCCTAAGCCTTATTACTCTGTATCAGAGGTCTCTAGCAGACAAAGCCTCGACAAAACAGCTGCTGCTCCCCGTTCCTGTGGCTGCACTCTGCACTCTTGCTAGGCCATTGTGGCCCTTTTGCCATTCTCTTGACCAACAGGTCACATACTGCCATCAGTGTGCTTGGGATTCAGCTAGGTAGATGTACCACCGGTTGCACAATATTAATATTTGCCCATACTAATGGAGTAAAGAGCAGCAGAACTATAGATGGACCCTACACAGACCCTTCCTGCTTATGACTCCCATTCTCAAAAGAACTATAACCCCCAATTTTGCTTCTTCCTCACACACAGAGGGCAATGACAACCCTCTGCACCAGCATGGCAAACAGCAGTGATGTAAAAAAGTCACTGAGCAATCCTCCACCCCTCACACTAACTGCCTGCCTGCTGAGCTGCGTTTTACCCCTCAGTTTCCTGAGCAAGGCAGTGACAGGCATACCAACTGCAGCTTTTCCTGGTAATTTATAGCCCTTGCTACCTGAGTTCTTCCTGCACTGTCATTAGGAGATGGTAGATCTGCCAGCTGTGATGTGCAGTCCCCACTTGGCATTCAAAGACATTTTACTATTGGTTAACGTCATGGGTAGTTGGTATTTCAGGCTGACTTCACCATAGGATACTGATTATTAATATCAGTGGCAGTACCAAGACAGATAGGATTATGAATGTCAATAGCTGTGCCATTGATGTTCAGAACAATATTGTTAACATCCTGTGAAGAACAGGAGCTAAGACCCAATTATGCCTTCCATGGAAAACACTCCTTTACTTCAGTGGGAACAATCACATATCTGTCAGCAGTTACCAGGAGTGAGTTATTGGAGCATCAGTTAAGATTTGTAGTTTAGGCCTGGTAAGCTCTCATAAGAACGAAGGCTCCGTTTTGCTTCCTGTTTTCTGTGCACATACAGATAAATAACGATGTCACCTTCTCCCTTTTGCTTCCCAGCACAACGATGCCCAGACAACAGCTGGATTTTGCAGCCCCCCAGCCTGCACGTTTATGCCTGGAGAGTTTTGCTAACGTTAAGATGTGAGCATGCATGGCTACAGCTTTTCCAGTTTCAGAGCCACACGGCAAAGAGCATCGAGTTGGCAGGTCCTCTGCATTCATCTGAATGAAATGAAAGGGAACTCAGCTCTTGGCTCCAGTTTTCTGTCACTCCATTGTCATTCAACAAAACGAACCAAAGAGAAAAGCGATCAATCCATAAACTCGTGAAGCCTCAGTCTCCAGCTGTCATCAGCTTTGAGCTCCCTCCACTGATCTTATCTGCTGCAGAGTGATTGAAAGTAATTTGTTTTGGTTGAAAGTAATTTGTTTTGGAGAGTAATTAGATTATCTCTTGGGGGGGCTTCCTACCTGGTGACCCAGTGTTTCTCCTTGGCTTGCTGCTCATTAACATCAATTACCATAGAGACGCTCTTCAAAGGAAGGCTTGTACTGCCCAGGGTGGGGAACCTATTAAGAAATATGCTTCTCATTCCTGCTAGGAGATAATAAACCTTCTGATGTCAAACCATTATTTGTGGGTCAGACACATATGATCCCACTGGGGCTCAAGCCTTTCATTTGCCATCCAGTGTGAAATGCTCAGTAATTAGGAAATGAGATCTTTCTGTGGGGGTGCCCCCTGACGTGGGGGTAACAGGCTCAGGCAAACTGCTACATAGTATTTGTGGGCATTTACTAACACTGCACACACCTTCCACGCTTGCAGAGGTACTGGCACAGCAAACAAAACGCAGCTCTCCAGGGCAAAGCGCAGAGAGGCTCAAGAGTTCATGCTGTGACTTGTCCCCAGAATCAACTCTTTTTATCTGAGACATCATATGGTTATGCCTATGATACAGCACTGATAACCATCCCAATAACACCAGCTTCTATTTTTGTTCTGTAATCATGTGAGCTCCAAATGAGTCATTGCCTGACTTAACATTTACTGGTGGTGGTTACATCATTACTACTATGCCATCCCAAAATAAACAACAACCTTAACGCTCCCCCCTTTTGAACCAGGTCCCTTTTTCAGCCACAACAAACCTGAACAACAAACCTTCGTAGCATGCATTAATTAGAGACTATTTTGTAAACATCGTCTAATATTTTCCCGTGTTACATCTGATCTTCGTGCTGCTCAGGTAGAAGAAAAACGCTCTCGAAACAGGAGAAATGCTGCTGGTTGTTGGGGCTTACCCAGTTTTGTAGAGGTTCTAGCGTCTCCGAAGGTCCTGGAAACGCAGGACGAGCTGGGGTTGACCATGGAAAAGCTGGGGCAGAAACAAGGTGAAAACGTCCTCCTGCAGCTGTTCCTGGCTACTTGGTTCATAGGGAGAGGGACGCACGCTGGAGCATCCCGAGGAAGCCTCGGTGGAAGGGACTCATCACCAGTACCTGTAGCCATCAAACCCCACCCTGCTAAGGCTCTCACGTTGTAAACAGGTGTTACAGGTCATTTCAATCACTTTTCTGAAGAGCTGTTAAATGCTACCATCTGAAGTAAATAACTGCCATTTTGGTTTCATTTGTCTCCTTTGAGTAATTAGGTCATTATATCTGAAAGTGATTGTTTCATGCCTGCCAAGAGCGAATAATGAAGACCTTTGATGGATCCAGCCAGCAGCATGTAAATGTGGGGAAGGAATGCAGGAGGCAAGTGAATGACCTTTCAGAAACTGAATTTCTCCCTGTGCCATCATTTTCAGCCGCCTTAAAGGCAGTTAATGGGTTTACTTCTCCCTGCTGTATATATTCCAGCTGATTCTCCAGTGCTTCCCTTTCCTAATAAAATGCACATTGTTCAAAGTGGTTGCAATATTCATTCAATAGGCTGCTGTGGGCCCGTTTATGAGCCCAGCCAGTGGCTGCTCATAGAAAGCCAAGCAAACATTTCCTCTTCCCAGAGTTTTCAAGGAGTGTTTGGAACTGAAATATTGTGTCAGCTTCTCTTTCTAGAGTTTTGGTGTTAAATTGGAGCTATGAATGATCTTTAGCCACCTCCCCAGCCCCTGAAAAATAAGTGAAAAAACAAACTGCTTTTGTTACTCATGACAGTGTGTGTTAAAACATCGAAGACAAGGCCTGAACCAGCAATGGAAAATAAATAACCTTTTGTTTCTCAGGACTGATCCTCCCAGTAAAGGGCAGGCTGACTGCTTCCACTTAGCTCTTCTTGTGAGCAATGGGATGTTACTCTACAGCCAGGTGAAAACAGATTGACTCCACAACACTCATGGAGTATCAAATTGGGTAAAGCAAAGAAACTGGAAATATCATGAGGAGACTGGCAATGGTTTTGTTTTGCAGGCTTTTCCTTTGATCCCAGGGTGGGAGCAGAGCTGCTGGTGCCTGCCAGCATCTTCACCAGCATGTAGTGGTGCTGGTGCAAGAGGGAGGATGCCCTGACCCTTATGATGTGGCCAGTGACCTTGTAATCATGTCTTATGTCTTCTGTCTGCCAGTGGGAAATAAAATTCAGTCCTTCAGCAGCATGACTGGTTGTGAGAGTGAGGATGTCACAGGAAAATTAAGGTATCTTGGAAAGGGAAGCAAATGTGGCTGCCTTGGTTTGGCAGGCTTTATGGCAGGGAAGAGGAATGGGTGGTTGAGTGCATTTTATCTGAGCTGTGTACTTTGCAGGGGTAGTTTGTGCTTGCAGATGGACTGATTTAAGTACACTACCTTCCCTTATCTGCCTGTAGGAGTTTAGAAGAACGTGGATTCAAATCACAAGATTTTTTTTTTTCAGCAACATTTTTGCTTCTGTCAGGATGACTGAACTGAAGAAAACCTGAGTTTCCTCCTCATTGAGCGTCAATTTGCTTTTTGGAGTCAGTGATATCAGAGCATATAGACTGAATTCACTTTGGATTAAACTAAACCTGAATACGTGCTCAGTGAAATCACCTGACATGCTGTTAGCTGCTAACGACTGTTCCACCCATGGAACCTGGTTACATCTTGCAACCTCCTTGCACTGTGTCCAGTGTGGTCTTCAGCACCTAGGGACAGTTCTGGGGCAATTCCTGGTGTTCATACAATCTTTTGTTTTCTTAAATAAATATTTTGGGTTTTTTCTGTGCATGACAGACAGCAGGTCCAGTAGCTCCAAATCTTGCAATGGCATCTGCTAAGCTCTACCATAGATCTCACAGATTTGCTCAGGTTCTGTTTTATTTTGAACTTTAGGTCCTTTGACTCTGTCCTCCATATCCCAGCTCACTGCTCTGCCAGCTCAGGCAAATGAAGTGAAGAGTGTGAACCAAAGCGTGGTGAGTTCTTGCACCTGAGCTTTTGTATCACTGTGCCTGCTCTTGGTGTGGGCTGAACTCTGTTTAAAAGGTGATCTCCAGCTTTGTTCTGAGGTTTCTGAAGTGTAGGCCTAAGGAATCTTGGAGGGGATTATCACTGAGTTCTTATTTACTTGTGGGAAAGCTACCAAGGTAGCTATACAAAGCAGGCTGCTAGTTGGAAAAAAAAAAATAGATCAAAAGGGTTGGAGTCTGTGGCAAAAGCCCTGAATTTCCTCTCAGGAAAACAATGGTTTTCCCAGCCAGAAAACCACAAACTGCACAAAGTCATAACAGGGAAATGAGACAGGTCACTTACCTCAGAAATACTGTGGGTAGATGCTCCTGTTTGCAGTTTTGAGGTTTTTCTGGGACTATAGAAGATAGAATCAGAGTTCAAGAAATGAACCACCTATCTGGAATGGAATATGGCAAGTAGGAGCTAATTCTGAAATTAATTTCTCATCTGTGGCATGACAGGATAAGATACTTCCTTAATGGTTTTGTTAAACCTCAGGTGGGTATTGTAAAGACTCATGTGGGTCTTGAATTTCCTGTCTTCAGAAAGCCTCTGCCCTTTCTTGATCACTGCTACAGTAATGTGAGAGAGGAAAAAATAGACAAAGTGACAAAGAGGTGACTGTTCCTATTTTTTTATCCACTAAGTTCTTGACTGTTTCAAATGTAATCACCAAATCATTTTTGGTGAACACTATGGAGGAAAAATATTGTTCATTTGGATGGCAGATCAGGAATGCTTCAGCACAACTCTGATTCTTTTTTTAAACACACTCACACAAGGTGCAGAAATGCCAGAGTGTGAATTAGGGAGTCACCCACCCAGAAAGGCAGGAAAAGCTATTTCTGTGCATGTCCTAAACACAGAAAAGTCAGCACTTTCTCTCTTTGCAACAGGTACCAGGCACAGTCCTAGATTCCTATTAGAAAGGCTCTGCTGGCCTGAGTAATCCCAGGTTACTTAACTAATAGAAGTAATGTCTGCTCTTTGTGGGAAATTCACCAAGTCCCATTTGTCACTGTCATGGAGCATTCAGCCACCCTGAGCTATGAGGTGACTTCTTAAGGTCCAGAAAGCAAAGTAACCAAATTACAAAATACCAAGTGCAGTTGTGAGGGGTTTATCAGCTCAGGTTTCCCCTTATCCCTAGATTTCAGTGCTGGCCTTCTTCCAACATTTCCAGTTTATGACCACAGACTTTGCCCACCAATAGCCCTTGACAGCTTTGCTGAGTCTGCCTTTTCCCACCTGATCCTTCTGTACAAACCTATTCTATCCCTGCTGATAGGAAGAGCAGGGCTGTGAGGGATCCCAGGGACATGAACAGCTCCTGCTAGAAGCAAACACCAGCACTCTCTTTATTTGGCTGCCACAATGACCCTGTGCTAGCTGGATCATTAAAGGGCTGTTGCAGGGCAGTGATTACAGGGAGAGTTCAGCTGGTTTCCCTTTGAAATACATAAAGGTGGTGTTCAGGTAATGGTTTTGAATGTTAGTCCTTTTGAAGTCTGCAGGCTTTGCGCTCACACATCTGGGAGCCTGCACACCTAGCCATAAACAGAGCTGCAGCTAGCCTTGGCAGCTGGCTCTACAAAAGATCAGCAGGACACACATCACTTACACATGTCACTCTTTTCTTCTTCCTTATCTGCCTTGAAATTGTGTGTTGTTAACTTGTTACTTGCTTTGGTGATTGTTTTATTCGTTTTGGGTTTACTCACCTTCAAAGAATTAAGCAATCTGGCCCCACAGGCTGCTCTGGGTTGCCATAGGAATGGTTGGGGCTCAGCATTTTGTTCCTGGCTTCAAGACCTGCTGAGGAGTGTGTGAAGGCTCTGCTGCTGTGCCGAGTGCCCCCAGCCCACCAGGAAAAAGCTGAGGATGTCCTGCCAATCAAAGGAGACCTGCTGGGGTCAGTTCAGACACAGATCTTACTAAATTCAGTCTCTCTACCCTCATATTTAGGGTATTTTTAATGCAAGATTTGACTTCAGTGCCTGTAAGGAGTGACAAAATGTCATTACCGTTCAAAAGCTGCTTTGTGGAAGCAACGTCCATGGAAAACTTCCTTGTGTCACAGCTCCAAAGCAGTGTGCATGTTCTTACCCACAAATGGGAGAAGCCATCACCACTTTCTGAAAGACTTGGGAAAAAAAAAAAAACATTGCATTTGAGATCCTCTTTGATTTAGAGAGCTGGCCACATCTTCACAGGTAAGTGCTGCCCACTGCCAGCCACCTTCCTCATGAACAAGCAAGGTTGGAGCTTTAAAGACTTATGTTAGACCAAAGAGTTTGCTACTTAGGACATAATACTAAGGACTTTCTAAATTCACTTTTCCTGCTTTCCAGTTTGGTCTCATGTTAAGTTAGAGGTTAGATACATCCAGAGACATGGTGTTTAACATCATCCAGATATTATAGAATCATAGAAAGGTTTGGGTTGGAAGAGGCCTTTAAAAGTCATCTAGTCCAACCCCTCTGCAGTAAGCAGGGACATCCCCAAGCAAATCAAGGTTGCTCAGAGCCGACGTCTCCAAGGATGGAGCCTCCACCACCTGTCTGGGCAATCTGTTGCAGTGTTCCACCACCCTCATAGTAACGGACTTCTCCCAAATGTCAAAAATATTATATATTATGTTACTGTCCAATATGTCATAACTGGAAGAGTATATCTGGACAGGTTTGCAAGGCCATAAGCAGGGCTGGAACAGGTCAGATCAAAGATGAGTCCAGCCCAGGGTCCTGCCAGTTTGGTAGTGGTTGGTTGCAGATATCTACAGTGACGAGATGAAAAAGGACCACGTGGAGCAATTCTTCCACCTCTGGCAACATTGATCAGAAGGACAAGACGAAATGAATTCAGGCTCATTGCACTCAACATCTGATAATGGAAATAATTTTGTATGTGCTGACCACTGATTCCAGCTCTGGTATTTCAGGGAACAGGGGTTCCAAGACTTCTGGCAACCTTGGGCAGGGGGACTTGTCTGAAACTGCAGAGTAGTTTTTTCTCCTGTAAAATCTTTGAGGTATCCTACCCACTCTTGTCTTTATCCTTGTGGCTGCTAGTATTTTGAGTTATTTCAAACAAGGTGCCCAGTGCAAATCATTTACTGATTTTTAATTTCATCAGTCTTCCCTTGAGCCACTTTTGCTGTCTTCCCTTCCTCTGACTGAGGTAAGCAGTAAGTTTCATATCCCAGTCATCAGCTCAAAGAGTGCATCTCAGTCTGAGATTCATTCAATCTGAGGTCATTTAAATTCTGGTACTCTGTGGTGAATAACACAGGTAAATATCCTGGGGTGGATCACTCTGTCCTATTTAGCTCAGAAATAGAGAGAAAATATAATGGATTGTCACACAGTCATACTATCATTTGTATAAAGCTTTTAAACCAAACTGGCAACATGTGCAGCAGCAATTCACCATCTCATCTCTCCATGGTGCTCAGTTTGGTCTAAAACCTCCACCTAAAAATGCTTTTACTGCATCAGTGTCCACCTGCTGTGTGTTGTTTTAGAAAAGAAACACAAATCTCCCATTTTATCTTCCAATTTATAAAAAGTAGTGTAGCTGAGAAAGGTTTTTCAAACAGCCAGTTCCCATCCAAGTCCATCAGTCCTTCTCCCCTCCCTTCTCCTCCTCCCTAGGAACACATTCCTGCACAACTTTAGCTGCAATTGCTTTGTTGTTTGCAGCAGGCTCTGCCAGTTCTCAGCCCATGCCATGACACAGCATTCCTCCTGCTTTGTTTTGGCTGCTACTATTTGGGGCTGACATTTAGCAAAACTGCATTAATGCCTACCAAAGACAAGACTCCTTGTTGAATGAAGTTAGCTGAAGGGGCAACTTTTAGGCAGAGGCATGAGAGGGGCATGCAGTCAAGAAACCCAAAAGGGTGCTCCCCCTTCCTTTTTTTGGGAGTGGGGGTGTGTATGGCTTGGTTTGCCATGGAGCTTGCCTTGGGCATGGGTTGCACCTGTGAGACAGCTGGATAGAGTAAACCCATTCGCCTCAGGGGAGACCTTCTCACTCTCTACAGCTCCTTGAAAGGAGTTTAGAGTCAGGTTGGGGTCCATCTGTTCTCCCAAATAATAAGCAACAGGACAAGAGGAAACAGCCTCAAGCGGTGTCTGGGGAGGTTTGGGTTGGACATGAGGAACAATTTCTCATAGAAAGGGCTGCTAAGCCCTGGCCCAGGCTGCCCAGGGCAGTGGTGTAGTCCCCATCCCTGACGGGCTTTCAGGGCTGTGGAGATGTGGTGCTGAGGGATGTGGTTATGGTTTAGTGGTGAATTGGTGGCACTGTGTTAATGGTTGGATTCTAACTTAAAAGTCTCTTCCAACTAAAACAATTCTATGATTCCTCCTTGGAGAAAAGGAACACCATTTCCTTGGCATCTGAGGGGGCAGGCATTGTGGGGGAGACTTTCCCAGATTGTAAAATGACACTCATCATGCACCCATGTGAGGCTGACTGCCAACCATTTGCACTGTTTTGCTATACATCCTTGGGGGACATGTTGGGTGCAATTCCTTTCCAGCATTTGATTTAGGGCTTAATTTCACTGAAGTCAATAGAAGCCTTCCTTCTCACTTTAGTAGACCTGAATCAGGGCTGCAGTGGATAAAACTCTAAGAGTAGGTTTGTTACTTACTCAGTGCTGGTTCGTCTTTAAATCAGCAACAAATGCTCTTTGTAAGCCATCACAGTAAAATTTTTTCTCCACAAACCATCCCCTCTGCCAAAGGAGGTAACTTTTGCTAATAGATGTTTATAGGTGTTGGCTGGAGGGGGGAGCTAAACACTGAATATTTGCTCTCTTCTTAGCAAATGTCTGTCATAGCCCTGCTAAGTAGCCAGAAACAAATTATGTGTGAAACTCAGCATCCCTCTCTCTCTTTCTCTCCTCTGATTGGTATTTGCTTATGCAGCCCGAGTCTTTAATTTAATTAACAGGAATATGCTTATTTTACAAATTATAACCTTGTAATCTCCTTAGCAGGAAAAGAGAGAATATTTTAACCACTAAGTAGTCTTCATGGCACATCTTTTTATTGCCAACATTGTTGTAGCACTCCATTTATTGAAAGATGAATTAGCCTTTCTGATTATTTCCATTAAGGTACAGGTGGATTTTATTTACAGAAAATAGATGGGGAAGCCACAAAAATATCTTGAAGCTGTGTGTCATTAAAGAGACTTCTAGAGTGGCTCTATTTTTGAAGTGCTTGTGTCAATGATAAAATGGATTAGCACTAGCTGTTAATATTTTCCTCCACAGAATAACTGAGTGGATTCTTTTCCAGTGTCACCATCTTGAACATAGCTGTGGGCTGTACACTGGTGAAACTTCATAGATCCTCAGGAAAGGTAAAGAATGAATAGCTATTGGTATTTAAAGCATGTATAGATATGTTTATATCTATAGACACATGCATCAAGCTGTGGCTATTGTATTTTTGGTGACTCTTCAGCCCAGCCATATGAAAAGCCCCTGCTGGTTCTGCCCTAAATGTGGGTTTACGATGGTCAATTCATGCACCCATCCCTTTTATCAGAAAGATATCCTTTAGAGCACTCCCATCACCAACACCAGGAGCTATTTTTATTGATGGTCACATGCAAAGGCAGTTCTGTTAACGTAGCAACTTGTGCAGGTGAGCGCCTGGCGGTGCCCCTGGGCATCAGAAGACACCAGCAGAGCAGGTGAGGCTTGCTGCGGAATCGCGAGGACAGCACATTCACTGCTCCTCTGAACAGAATCAGAGCAAACTGCCAAGCTGATGCATATTTGCTTCCATATATTTCTTAATTAACTTTTTGGAGAGTGCAAACAATGAACAAATGCAAATTTATACTGCCTCATCTTCCAGAAAGCTGGTGGAAAGAAGCCTGGGGTTTGTGTCATCAGGAGACGTGAGGATGGTTGTTTTCCACCTGCAGCTATGGTACCCACTTGAACCATACAACTTCTGACTGCATCTAGATGTTGTCCTTGCTTCTACATCTGCTCACCTTCCTGCAAGGGTCACAGCAAGGTGCTTACAGCAGAGTACTTCCATCACTATTTAGGTTCTGATTCAGTGTGGGTCATTCATGGCTGCACTGGGAACCTTCTTTGCTTTCTGTGATGGTTCTGCAGAAGAGCAAGAACATTTGTCTAAAGAGTGAGATTTAAACTAATGAAGTAGAACACACTCCCAATAACATGCTCTCCCTCTTCCTGTGAGGTCACTGATTCACACTCCCCTGATTTACAAGCAGAAAGCATCAGGACAGCATTTTCCCACCAAGTTAAAACCTGAAGAGGTAGTTGTTGTTTTTTCAGCCTTTATTCACAAAGTATTTTAACGAATCTATTTTGCTCTTCTTCAGTTTGCTGGGCCCTTGTGACTACCAGTCAGCTGAGCCTTAAAGGGTCCGAAAACAGTTAGGAAGAAGTTCTTTACTATGAAGGTAGTGGAACACTGGAACAGGTGTGCCAGGCAGGTGCTAAAGGCCCCATCCCTGGACACATGATGGGGCTCTGAGCAACGTGATCTACCTGGGGATGTCCCTGATTGTTGCAAGGGGGTTGGACTAGATGTCCTTTGCAAATCCCTTGCAGCCCAATGCATCCTATGATTCTAAGTCTCAATAATATGCACTAACTGTTCTCCTAAGGCCTCCCAGGCAGCCTTTGTTCAGAAACATCATCATTACAGCCCAATTTATATTGTGAACATGGCCATTGAGATAGTTATTGGACAGTAAAACCCCAGACTGAAATGAAAAGTCTGGATTTTTAACCTCAGGAAGTGTTTTGGTAGGCTGTCAAAGTGTCAACTCTCGTGTTTGCATTTACTCTTTTATTCCATATTTTGGACTAAGATGTACTCCAAAATCCTAACCTTTAGCAGAGCCCGAGGGGCAGTTACCTGAAGTGCCTCATTCCATGAAGACACATTCTTTGCTGCTTCCTAAGCAGTAATGCCAAATATTAACTCCAGGAGTTATCTGCCAAGGTATGGAATGAGAAGTTGGTTTATGGCTAGAATTTATATACATTTAAATGAGCAAAATAAACCAGGAGGGTCAATTTAAAACAAGTGACTCTTGGGTACAAGCAGTGTGACTGGAAGGAAGATTTGTGAAAGACATTGCATTTCTGAACTGCAAGGTCTTTGACTTCCAGTTGATCCCACCAAGTAATTTCTTAGGTTTCTATGTATGGGTCTCACTTCAGCAGTGTTTCTGCATTCAGCCTCTTTAAAATCCATGCACTAGCAACACAAAGCTGTGTGAAGAGCTGGCCACCTGTATCAATAGCCTTTTGCCTAAAATACACTCTGCTTTGATTATTCCATCCAGACATCCTCTCTTTGCACAGCACATGACTTTCATAGTAATAAATAGACCTCAGATAGTTCTATAAATCCATTAGTGCTCTTCCTTGACCATGCTAAGCATGCTAAAACCCCTGGGCTGAATTGCCCATGCTGATTGCAAAAACAGATACAGTCCAGTGAATCACATCTGATAACATATCAGAGAGCACAAAGGACCCGGGGTTTATGCTTTTCCAGTTGGTAAAGAGACACCTAATGTTCTAGTTATGCTTCCAGGACAGGTTGTGGCTAACCCACCTTGTTCTTCAGCCAGATGCACGTGTTGAACTCTTCACCTCTTGTAGCTAGGCCATTGCTTGCTGACAGCTGGTTTGAGTAGCTCTGCAAGCTTCAGACATAGGGAAGACAAACTGGAAAGGGACTGAGGGAAAAGAGGTGGTTTAGTCAAAATGAAATATAAGTGAGCGAGAAGCAGTTCTACACCAACCTGGAAATGAGCTTGAACTTCATGCAGAAGATGAAAACCAAGGGCAGATACCAACCAGAGCTGTAAGAAAGAGTTTTAAACTAAGGGAGGGGAGATTTACGCTACGTGCAAGAAGTTTTATACCATGATGGTGATAGAACACTGAACTAGGTTGTCCAGAGAGGTTATAGATGCCCCATCCCTGGAAACATTCAAGGTCAGGTTGGTCAGGGCTCTGAGCAACTTGATCTAGTTGAAAATGTTCCTACTCATTGGTGACTCATCATTAGATGACCTCTAAAGGTCCTTTCCAACCCAAGCCATTCTACAGTTCTGTGATTCCATGAAAATTAACTCACTCTGGCAAGAGCATGGCAAACAGTCCAAATAGATTAACATCTGCAGGAAGGAATCTGAGTCACAGGGTTGGCTATAGGCATGAGTTGCTCCCATGTTGGCAGAGTTTGCATCACTACTGCTCTGACCCACGGCCAGCCACAGCAGATCCAGGTCTAGGTACTTGCCTGCCTAAAGCCTGAGTATCTCTGGCCTTAACATGATTCATGAGGTCGCCACAATAAAGTCTAACAGAAGATTTCAAGGGATAAAGAAAGAGGAGAAAAAGTGGGAGAGAAAGGGAGGGTGTTTGGAGGTATCACAACTAAGAAACTAAGAAAAGTTGAGTAGAAAATCAAAGCAGATGTGTGAAGGATGAAGGAAAATAGCAGAATGAGGATATAATGTCAAAGCAGGATGGCATGGGAGAAGGAAGGGCATTGGGTTGAATGTGAAGTGTTTCTTGGCAGAAGCAGCACACTGAATGCAAGGAGGAAGCTGGGCACGGGCAGGGCTCCTGGTGGAAGGCAGTGCCAGTCACCCAGGAAGGTCAAAAAGAAGCTAAAAGGCAACTGAGGTCATTTTCGTTTGTGGTTGTGGAAAAGCTGCAATAAAGTGCAGCCCAAGTTATGGCTGTTGGCAGGTCAGACCTGCCCAGCCGTGCGGGCACGGCCACGCCGGGAGCAAGCACCGCAGGAGACTCAGCACTGCACCACAGTAACCTCTGCCCAGGGAAATCACCTCTCTTATCTCAGACCTCGAAGGAAAGGCATAGACAAAAAGACACTCTGGCTCCAGAGCGAGCCCAGACAGCTGAGACAGCAACTCAGCTGCCGGGGTTAATGTGTAACTCCTCATGGAAGAGCTCCTGCTTGCAGCAGCATCAAGGTTTCTTGGAGCAGGATTCAGCAGGGAAGGTGAGTGCTGGGGAGCTGTTACCTGCCCTTTTCCCACCAGGTAATATGGAGCCACTCTGCTGCTTAGTGTTAGCTGAGAGGGAGAGGACAGGAGCACCAAGACCTGGCAGAGTGGTGGTCCTCACCCCAGATGGTGCCAGTGGAGGAGCTGAGGCTCTCCCTGGTCTTTCCTTTCCCCACCGCAGAGCTGGGAGGGTCTTGCAGATGGGAAATGGCTGTGGTGGTTCTGGGTTCCAGTGTTAATGGTGGCCATAGGGAGGTACTAGAGTAGCCCTGGTTTGGTGATGAAGGAAGCCATCCAACCTGCTGCACTGTTCGGCCATGAGATGTTGTGAGCCAGCCTAGGGCAATCCTGACTCTGGACAGGGATCTGAGCAGGAGCTCAGTTACCCTTTGGCCAAGTCAAAGAGCTTACAAAAAGCTTGTCTGACAAAAGCTCCAAAATGTTCCTCATGGATGGTCTCTCGCTTGCTGAGCAGCTATCAGTCAGAGATGCAAGGCTGGACATGTCTTCTAAACCTCTCTAATAAGATCCCACAAGGCTGGGGTCTCTCCCACCTTTTAATGGATGCTCATCCCACAGGTGGTACTCCCTTTCTTCTCACAGGCAGCCTTAACCTCAATGCCATTAACCAGCTGCACTGGCCCCAGCTAGCATTACAAACACTTTTCTTGAAGGCACTGGAAGCAAACAGATGTAGCTGGGGAGATAATGAAACCATATGTAAATACAGCTCCCCAGAAACCACCCAGTTTTACCAAGTGGCTTTGACACTTGCCAAATACCTTTAAGCTGGTAAAGATCTGATTTGTACTTCAGAGGTAACCTGATTAGCAGCCAATTTGAACCTGGAATATGTTAATTGGTACAAACATCACTAAATCACTTTCTTTAACTTATATGAAGTAGTGTGAATGAACTATCATGAAGGTCAACAGAGCTTGGGGAGTCATAGAGAATGAATACTGCTGTATCTAGCCACAATAAAATAATCTGATTAGTAATCAAATGTAATTGCATGTGCACAGGCAGAATGTCACTAGAAGGTACTTAAGGTGAATCCAGCACTCAGAATTTAGGAAAAACTTAATTAAGCCTGCCCATGCAGCTAAAATCTGCCCAGGCCACCTTTATTTTTTTTTTTTTTTAGGAGTCCTGCCCCATTCAGTGCCCAGCACAGCTGATGTTGACTAAAGGAACCTCCATTCCTAGTTCTACTTTGCTCAGCCACAAGCTGTAGTGTTTGTGGAACCCACACTCTCACAAACTCAGTGTCTGCGTGCCTCATGTGTTTTTTATAATGGATATATTTTATAGTGGCAGCTTGGAAACAGGGAGCTAAAAGCACAGAGATATTAATATCAAAAAGGTGCAATGATGAAAGCTTTCTGGCACATTTCCAAGTCTTTGTCATTACCCATCATTTAGATACCCACCCAGCATTCCACATCCACCACACAGCTGCAGCTGAGGTAAGTTTCAGGTGCTCACCATCTTCACCACACTCCATGGACACTGAGGAGGGAAGGACTGGATCCCTTGTGTCACCACACTGATGGCATCACAGGCTACCTGGTGGCAGAGATTTCATCAACATCTTATTCTCCATTGTTGTACTGAACTATTTATTCTTCAAACCCCTTCCATTCACTACATGATTTCTGCCTCTGTAACAAAGCATAGAGGGAACCTATTAGCAACTCCCAGCTTCATGTTACTTCCTTGCTTCACTCCCAGCACAGAACCATTCAGGCTGCAGTCCCTTGGCAGCAGGAGACTCTGCTAAGAAACACTTTACAAATTCAGTGTATCTTTAGCATGGGCAAGACGTAGCTTCTGACATAACTCAAAAGGGATTGCTCTTTTTTTATTTCCCCCCCTATGCTCATAAGAAGGTAAAAACCAACCATCCTCAGGTTTTAGGAACATTTGTTTGATTTTCATAAATTTAAATTTGTAAATATTTATAAATAGTCTTCAAAATAATTTTAAAAACCCCCAGTTGATCTGTTCTGTAGACAGCACTAAGAAATGTGTAATAAACCTACCAGATAAGAAATTGTCATTGCTTTATAGCAAGTCATTATCTGCTCTAAGTGACTGGCCATAGACATTGCTTGGCATAATACAAAGCTATGTTGTTGTTTTGGGTTGGGGTTTTTTCAGTAATCACTTTTTGAAGCAAGTGGTTCAGAGTAATTTTTTTATTATTATTGTTTTTATTTTTTTAAGTCAGTAAACTGTGGCTGCTGTGCAGGAAACTGAAGTCAAGCTATGCCTCCCTGTTGCATGTTGTAAGCCTGAAAGAAGCTAGGCACTACAGTTCTGCACTATCCCAAATATGCCTCAATTACTTGGTAGAAGAAGAACTGAGGTAGATTTTAGGGGGCTTTGGCTTGGATTTTTTTGTTTTGGTGAATTTATTTGGGGGGGGTTTGTTTGTGTGTTTGTTTTTAAGCTTCAGACTGGGTTTTCTGCATTCAAAATCTGTCTCCATCTGCACTTGGCAAGCAATGATACTTTGTGTCATATAAAGGGAGCTGCAGCTTGCAGGGAATGCCTTTTAACTTTCTTGCTGGAGTTCTTGCTAGCCTTTGTTAAAAGACTCCTCACCCCTTAACAGACTCCCTTTAATTGGCCACTTGCATGGTCAGTTAACACACTGCAGTGGAAACCAAGTGGCAAAGTGTGAACAGCCAAATCTGGCACTACAAACCCAGTGAGTGCTCTGAAACCTGTGGCTGTTTCCATCCAAGGCAGGGTTTTGTCATGCTGGTTTTTGTTAGCACAGATTTGATACAGACAACTTGGTGGATGTCATGGATGAGGCAGAAAATGTTAAGCATGGACCATTTAAAACACATGAGTCTGCAAGCGAGCAGTGGGGCTTGAAGCTTCGTCACTCTCCTTCCCGTGGCATGCAGGGGCATGGCCCAGGGCCAGGTTGGCACAGCTCCTGTGGGCCAGGCTGCACTGTCACTGGAGAGGGGAAATGTGCCTGGCTTATGGAAGGGGTTAATCCACCCTCAGGAATGTTCTATGCAGAGCTGTTTGGTAGAGGTTGGAGGAGCACTGAGCATGCCAGGAGCATGGCATTGGACTAGATGATCACAGTCTCACAGAATCACAGTATATCAGAGGCTGGAAGGAACCTCAAGAGATCATCAGGTCCAACCCCCCTGCCAGAGCAGGATCGCTTAGGGTAGTCTGCACAGGAATGCATCCAGGTGGGTTTGGAAAGTCTCCAGAGAAGGAGACTCCACAACCCTGCCTGGGCAGCCTGTTCCAGTGCTGTCTCCCTTACTGTAAAGAAGTTTCTCCTCATGTTGAGGTGAAATCTTCTCTGTTCAAGTTTGAACCCATTGTTCCTTGTCTTATCACTGTGAACCACCCAAAAGAGCCTGGCCCCCTCCACTTGACACCCACCTCTCAGATATTCATACACATTGATCAGATCCCCTCTCAGTCTTCTCTTTTCAAGACTAAAGATATTGAGGTCTCTTCCAACCAAATATATTCTGTGATTCTATGGCAATGCTCTTGATGACCTCAGAAATATGATGCATCAGAGCCTTTTTTGAGGGGGGTTAAAATCAATTTTCACCATTAACACAGTTCTTTTACTACCACCAAGGGGATGTGGGGAAAGCTGATTTATCAGTGAAGCAAAAAACGGATGATGCCAGAGGAGCAACATTTCTCTAGAGTTCTCTGTGACATCTCAAGCTGCAGTGGCCACAGATGCTTATATTTTTGTGGGCATATGATCACATGTGATTGAGGTGCTATGTACCTACAAAACTACTACTCTTAAATCTCACCTACCAAAGAGCCAAGTCTTGGGATGTTTGTCCAGTCTATGAATTATAAATCAATGTCTCCCCAAGGCTGAAACTAATTTTTATCCTTGACTGTATTTTTTTGGTTATAGTTTGGAAATGTACATTTATTCTTTTTTTTTCCCCAATTAGTGTAAACAAAAAGGTTAATTATGAAAAATAATTATATATGCCTGCTTGCCTATTTATTCTGTCTCTATTCATAGGAGCATTAAACATGCTGCAGCTATACTTGTCCAGTTAACAAAACTCCACCTGTGCTACGTATTTATAGAGCCCATGTAGCTTTAGAGAGGAATTGCTCTTACTCAGAGTGAGGGCACTGGACATTCCCAGCTTATCTACTGCCTTCCCCTTTCTAGGAACAGGAAAAGAAACATTACCCAGTGGAAAATTAAATAGAGAAGTCTGTATCTTGGGGCCTGACTTTCTCTTTTTTTGTGGCCCCTGCTTAGCTGGACGAACTCCTGTGTAAGATCAACCCTGAGTAGTCATTCCTGTTACCTGTCCTTCCCTAATCCTAGGAAGGGGCTAAAGCTGCAAGTACAGGGATTTGGTACAGTGTGTGCATGTGTGCAAAAGTGCACATGTGTGAGTATTAGTAAACAAAAGTTGGCCAAAAGAATCTCACTATAAAGTGCTACAAAGTACTGCACATTTTGATACACTTCCTTGAGTACAATCACTAACTGCAAAAAGAGACAAATCAGATAGGTGAGCCTTCAGCCTCTGGCATCAGTGTAGTCCTGCTTCACAGAGAGAACAAAGCAGCACTTCCCAAAGCCAAGGAAAAGGCAACCAGGCTTCATTCATAACTTTAACACCCAGCAACATCAACTCCAAAGCTGGATTTTGCCTCTGACCGTTAATCTTAGACGCTGCACGGAGAGCTGCTGCTGTAACCACGCCAAGAATACAACTCTAGCATGTGGCAGATGCAAGCCTGGGTGTCTGTTACCGAGCTGCTGAAGCTGGGCTTTCCTGGACAACTTCCAGCTTCAGCCAGGGGAACTTTAGCTGAGTAAGAAATCCAGGCTGTCATTTGTGAAGTAGCTGGCTTAGGTGTAAAGGCTCCCTGCTCCTAGGGAAAGTGAAGTGGCAATTTTTTTTTGGCTTCCATTGCAGGCCGTATTGCCTTCCACAGAGCTCAAATCAATACCAGGGTGCAGCGCCTCATAAACCTTTATCATTTATTATGCATGTCAATGTGCACAGCACATACACCACAGTCTTGAACAGCACCTGTATAAAACTACAGACAGATTCTGGTAAATGGTGAAAGCTTGTTCGTACCATGTAAGGTTGGATTCGGGGTTTTATCACAACATTTCAAAGTTACAACAACTACCTCTGAACATGTCCCATGCGAGGCTGTTGGTTGTGGATTTAATGGAGTGAAAAGTGACAGAGGAGAATCATTCCCAGAGAAAATCTTTGTGATCTGACTTTGCTATCTGAAATCTGGAACAAAGCCAGCAGTTTTTTCAGAGGTAGTTGTGATAATTACACAACGATTACTCACATACAGAAAACACAGAAAGTACAGAAATCCCCCAGATTACAGAAGAAAAAATAAAATCAAAATCCTTGGGCATGCCATTTCGTAGGGGATCTCTCTTAATTTATCTTCCATTTTTTATTTTTGTTTTGACAGCAGCTGGCTGAAGAACTGGTCTTGGTCTGCTCTGATCTTACTGAACTTTGGTGAGTAGATTTTGTCTTCAAGGTCACATGTGAGTAGAGGACAGAGGCAAGTCTACACCTTTACAAAGGAACAAAGACTTTTGTGTAGGAATGTAAAGAGAAGGAAAAAAAATCTCAACTCAGATCTGCATGTAGTGAGAAATACGAGTTTAGAATGGAAGATGATCTGTAAACATCCTCTAAAGTCATCAAACATTGTGGTTAGTCCTGGTTCCCACTCAATGCCCCAAAGATGATGTACCTTTTAAAGAGCAGAAAGAAAGAAAAAGGGACAAATGGATCTTTTTGATGATTCTCCCTTTATCAAACCTGTCTTTCCCTTCATCAGGTTAGAGACACGAGTTACACTTGCACAATATAGAAAGAAAAATCTAGGGTTACTTGATGACGATATCATACTGCAACCTGACAGCTGTCTGCAAATATTTTCACCATGATCATCCTTACTAAAAGTAAACCACTGGATAAAGATAGCTCAAACGTGACAAGGCTCAAATAGGATGCAACCAACTCTATCCTGAATACTTTTGGCTACATATGGAAAAAAAGAGAGATTTGGGATTACGATTGTTTCCCCGGGACCTCCTCCAGATCTGTAAGAGCAAGCAGCAAAGCATGGACCTTCCTTCCATGCAGATTTTGTTAGGAGACTGGCTTGGAGAGTTAGTGAGGTAGAAATCAATCAACTTTGTCAGGGAATGAGACAGAAAAAAAAAGCAGCATGTTTCTCCTTCCAAATACTGCACCAAAGCCAATAAATAGTACAAACAAACCTCGATTCCTTGTAATCAGTGTGAATTCTCTCTGTGGAGCCTGTGCTTCCTACCAACCAGCAAACGCTTTTGCTTTTTAAAAACTTCTGAGCGTTGCAGTTTGACAAACTTTTGACAAACGGATGTTGTCTCCAGAAGTGAAAGGGAATTAGATTTGAATAAGGCATAACTGGTTCTCGTAGCGTGTGTCACAGTGTGCTCCTTGCAGGAGGGACACACACCTCTTTTTTTGGGAGCACATCAAACATGAGCTTCCACTGAGGACCACAAAAGATCCTACGCTCCGGTTTATCTAAATAGGGGCAGGGGAGTGGGGGGGGGAGAGAAAGCCCAATCTTCTGAGTTTCTGTAGGTGCTTAAGCCTCTCTACCTCCTGGCAGCTCTAAGATGACGGACTGCAGGAAAGTTCAAAGTTCAGCACTGGCAGATCTAAAAACAGATTTGTGGGGTAGCTCTTCAGCACCGTGCTCTCCGCGCCGAGGTAAACCGATACCGTTCCAATTAAATAGCACCGCGGCACAAAGGAGGTCAGGCATTGTGTGTGGCTCCACGCTGGCATCCCACCCAGGCACCTCTGCCACCGCTCCGCCGTGGGGGCCAACAGCTTCTTTGGGAGTGACGAGGTGCGGTTGGAAAACAGGCAGAGGAGAACAAAGCCACCACAGCAAACAAACACACACACACACGTGTACAACCATGAGACATCAGGCAACACACAAACAGTGCAAACCATAGTAACAGAGGAGCTGAATTTCACCTCTTGTAGGACAAGGAGTAGCAGCACACCTGTGATAACTTAGAAATGAGTTAAACCACAAAGCAGAAGTCTTCTACTGTTGCACCATGAAGTGAAACACCTTGGGTTGGAGGTTTGTTTTGTTCTCAGAAATTTAAAAAAAATTAAAAAAAAAGGAAAAAATCAAAATCAGAACTATAAATAAATTCTGTGGCAATATATACAGATTTAAATAATTAACTTAAATATCTTACACCTACACTTGCTTAAAAGTCTCCAGTAAAAGTGCACCATGTTTCTTTTCCCCAAACAGGTTCTGAATCTTCCCCTGTGCTGAGGTAGGTCTGAAGGGAGATGTCTCAGATTCTAGGAAGAAAGTGTGTCACTGTCATTGTGGGAGATACTTTATTGCCTTTCTTTGTTCTTCCATTTTTGCTCAGGGCTATGTACATCCCGGGATAAATCCTGGATTCGTAAGCATTGTAGTTGTTTGGCAGGAGAATCTCTTTGAATTTGCACTCATCATTGAAATGGGTCTGAAATGAAAAGGAAAGAGTAAGAGGGAAGGAATTTTAAACATCAGGTGTGGAAATATTCTTGCTACCAGGTGTAGAAGGTGTGCTGTGGGGAGTTGACTCCCACCCCCCCTTAGTAATCTCTTTTGAAGTGGTCATCCAAACGAAGCTTCAAACAGGACTCAGAGGATCATTAAGGATGCTGTGTCCAGGCTGGGCATCTGCAGCCAAAGGTGCGAAGGACACCCACAGGTGTGTCTGCACTCTTGAGGGAGAGGGGCACATTTACCAGGGCTGCAGTGGGATAAAGTGCAAGCCCAGTTCTGCTGCCCTGCTCATCAAATTGCTCAGTGGTTGTCCCATTAGCAATAAACTGCCTGAGAGATTTCAGAACAATCTGAATGCCAGCAGCTTCTCATGTTGCTTGAGGAGAAAGAGGCATTTTAAAGACAGTGTGGACAATATTTTCTACTTCTTTAGTTCTAAAATTGAAGGAAGGGTTTGGATTCACTTATGGTAATGGATGGGGAAAACAGAGCTGGCAAAGGCACCCTTCCAGTAAAGAGGTTTCATTCACAAGTAAGTACAAAGTGGGACAGATGTCAGGAGCATGTTGTTATCTGGTGAGTAACAAATGAAGCCATCTCTTATTATCAGGCAAAAGCCTAAGGCTTTGTCAGAGAGCTCTCAGCCTGCCAAGCTGCAAGTGTTCAAACACTGCACCGGGAACTGCTTTATGTAGAACACCAAAGCAGCAGTCTTCCTAAGAAACAACTCAGAGGGAGCTCCTGCATGTTGGTGACTGATTCTGTCTGGCTTTTGCATAAATCCAAATCCTCTGTAACAGGACTGACCAATGACCCAAAAGATAATTCTAGATGCTTCGTGTTAAAATGCCCTAGTTCACTGTCACATAGACTGGCTCTTCCTCAGCCCAAGTTTCTTCACAGCATACTTGAGAAACATGAAGTAGAAAAGCCAGGGATAAGGAAGGAAACCCAGGAATATGGGGTTGAAGAAATACTAATTAGAATCATAGAATCAGAAGTAGAAAAGCCAGGGATAAGGATGGAAACCCAGGAATAAGGGTTTGAAGAAATACTAATTAGAATCATAGAATCAGTCAGGGTTGGAAGGGACCACAAGGATCATCTAGTTCCAACCCCCTTGCCATGGGCAGGGACACCTCACACTAGATCAGGCTGGCCAGAGCCTCATCCAGCCAGTATAATTACTTATACAGAGGTGAATCGAAAGCAAGGGAACAGCTCAGCTTGGGCAAAGACAGACACTGTGACTGTTCACCTCAAGTATATTTGATAAGATGCCTCTATCTTTTCTAAAGATTCAGTGTAAAACAAATTATCTGCATTGTCTCCTAATAGATCTGCCTTCTTATAAGACCAGACCTTGAGGATGATGAAGTCAGGAGAACAGACTCTTCAATCAAGAACATCAACAAAGAGTGAGCAACCGGTATGTGACAGGCACTGATTCATCACATCAGAAAGGGCCATTTGTGGGGGCCTGGCTTATCACAAGTTCAAGTGCCCTCCAAGAGATGGAATGAGTGATTGTCATGCCTGTTTAAGGCTGTCTGTACTCAAATACAAGAAAGGTACAGACTGAGGCTAGCTTGAGGTCTTGCCACACAAATGACTACTCTGTTTACCTGTGTGGTAGGGAAGAGGGGTAGCCGTGGTTGGGTGACTGCAGTTTTTATGTGGAAACTAAGGAAGTGCGATGCACTTCAAAAACTCAGTAAACAGCATATGTGGGCAGCACACCTACTGCTGTCAAGGCAGTAAGGACTGCTCTGTGTTCACTGACCCAAGAGGGGCAAGTATGGGGATTGGAAAGCTTCTAACACCATGCACGCTTCATTCCCCAGCTGACCATGGTCCCCTCCCCAGGCACACAATTGTTGGCTACTTACAGATCCATAGAGTTTGCCTTTGCTATTCATGGCCACGAAGAGTCCACTTCTAACACCAAATATGCTCACCACTCCTCTTTCCACAGGGGAGATTTCCAGCAGACCTATAGAAGACAGAGGAATCAGGAGGAGAAAGAAAGGGATGTGCCCTGAAGGAATGTGTGGTGCCAGCGCAGCACTCACCCATATGTGCCCATCCCCAGCGTGATGTGGATCCCCATGCCCCAGCACTGCTGTGGGTGGCCACAGAACCCCAGCCTCATGCTCCATGTGCTGCCCCATGCTGGGACCTCTCTTCTTTTAGCTAAGTAACTATTTTTACTTTGCCCCCAGGCATCCTCCTGTGTAGAAAAGGTTAAAATAAACCAGAGTGTGCTTGGAGCAAATGAAACATTTGTCATCATGCAGCTTATATCTCCCCTCCCAGATCTTATTATTTCAGTTGCATATCAGAGTCATGGGGCCATGGGATTAAATCCCCAGCAAATGCTTTTCAAGTTTGGGGGAGAGCCAGGCTCTCCCCATCCTCTGCTCAGACTGGGTGGTCCACGGGACTGCGAACCCTCCAGATGTTAAGGCAACCCCGACACCTGATGCCCACCGGCGGCAAAGGCACAGCACAGCGCCCAGGAACTGCTCTGGAGTGCCTGACGGGCTCCGCTACAGCCCTTGTACCCGGGACACCCCCACCCCTGGGGGAGCAGAGTCGACAGCACCGCGGTGCCATGGCCGGGTGGATTTTTCAGGTATTTAAAGGTTTGCCATGCATCCACCCTCCTTTTGGCAAATATTACTGTCTCCGGGGCAGGTGAGCCGCTCCGCTCCCGCGGGAAGGGAAGGGAAGGGAAGGGAAGGGAAGGGAAGGGAAGGGAAGGGAAGGGAAGGGAAGGGAAGGGAAGGGAAGGGAAGGGAAGGGAAGGAAGGGAAGGGAAGGGAAGGGAAGGGAAGGGAAGGGAAGGGAAGGGAAGGGAAGGGAAGGGAAGGGAAGGGAAGGGAAGGGAAGGGAAGGGAAGGGAAGGGAAGGGCGGTTCTGCGGGAGCGGAGCGGCTCATCTTCCCCATCGCGGGGGTCGCCGGCTTACTGTATCGATTCTCGCTGTGGATCCCATCGATACGACCGTCGGGCAGGACCTGGATGTGGAAACCGATGCCCACGTTGCAGTAGAGACGCCGCAAGCGTTTGATGCCCAGGAGGTAGTCCCCGTCGCGGGCAGCATCCCGGCGTTCGGCCGGGAGTCTAGCGACGGAGCGGGCGAAAAGAGCCGCGTCCCAGCGACGCTGACGGGACCCGGCAGGGAGGTGACTCGGGAGTGACCGGCAGCGAACAACCCCGGGCCACAATAGCCCCAGGAGCAGCGCCGGTAGCAGAGCCGAGGGGAGAGACATTCCGGTTTAAGGGTGGGTAGCCACGGGCCGGTGACCGGTCGGTCCGAAAATACACTCTCCCCCCAGTGCCCACTTTATACTGAGGTCAAAGAAGGGGAGAAAAAAAAGGGAAACGAACAACAACAAAAAAAATTTAAGCCGAAAAAAGAAAAAAGGCAACCAAAAATCGAAGCGAGGGGGAAGGAGGGAGCCTCGCGCTCAGTCCCCCGAGGATCTGTGGTTTCCCTGGGCTGGCTGCATGGAGAGGAAATCCCGGGAACAAGAGCTTCTGAACTTGATCTCAACTCTAGGAGTCTTGTCTGAAGTGCTGATCTTCTTCTATAGCTGCTCAGCCATAGCGCTTCAGCCCTGACCACGATATTTATATATCCATGTGCGTTGGTACCTATTACATCACCACCTACTGCTGTCTGCTGCAGCCCTCCGCTCTAGCCGAAAGTCAAATTATCACCCCTAGATGCTTAACAACTCCGAGGCGTCTTGAAGGGAAAGGCTGAGCAGCGCTGGTGCTAAACGAGAGGGACAGCACAAACTTTTAAAAAGAAAAGGTCATATTTTGCGTTCATCAGAGCAGCTTCCTTCTCCTTTCTTTTCCTTCCTTTTTCTCTCCCTTCTTCTCTTCCCTTCTTTCCTTTTTTCCTTTTGCTTTATCTTTTCTTTTCTTTTTTTCCTTTCCTTTTCTCTTTTCTTTTTTCTTTTCTTTCTTTTCCTTTCTTTTTTCTCTTCCTTTTCCCTTATTTTACTTCTCTTCTCTCTTCTCTTCTTCCTTTCCCCCCTTTCTCTCTCTCAACTTCTTCTTTCTCTCACCTTTCCTTTCTCCTCTTCTCTTTCCTAACTGCTCACAAATGCTAATGCAGGACACAGAAATCAGAGAGTGCTCAGCACACTCTGTCCCCAACACAATGTATGACTTTGTGAAAATCTGTGGAATTTCAGCTTTCTCTGTATCCAAGCGACATGGTTTACAGTTTGCTGGATGCAGAAAAAATTCCCTTCATTAAAAGCCAAGATAGTTGTTGCATGGGAGGTTTAAGAAATTAAAAACGAAAGAACTTAAGAAAAAAAATAAAAAGAAAAAAGAACAAAGGAAAGGGCCAAGGCTTAAATAAAGAGGAAAATATTTAAAGAGGCAGCATGTGAGCAAACACAGTAATAAAGTTTGTGATTCTAAATATCCTTTTAGGAAATCAGAAAGCACAGCACTGCTCTGGAGTACCAGACATGTGGAGCTCCCTCTTGGTCACTGTACTAAGAGGGGCTGTGGTGACACAAGTTTATTCCTCAGCTTGGGAGGATGCCCATTCCTGCAAGTACTGCTGCACTTTTCAGGGTGGGTTTGTTTTCCAGTCTTTACTACACGTCTGCTTAGATGCTGTTGTTTTGTTCTAATGATGCAGATGTTCTTAGGTAGTTACTTCATTTGGTTTAAGTTCATGAAGCCCGGTATTTAAACGTAGAAGTTTTGCCCCATCAGTCTGGAATTACTTTGTTTAGAGCAAACCCCATATGTTTTGTCACCTCCCTTAGTTTAAGCCTCGGGCCTTCAGCAGGTTTTTAGAACCACCAAGTGAGGAGACATTAGGACAATTTTGGAAGGTTCTGAATTAACACAAAGTTGGGGGTGAGGGGGAAGGGGTTTGTGACTCAAGTCTTTACAGCCTGAGGACAGTTTAGTCTTTCACGCCAGTAAAGCACTCCTGCTGTTCCAGCAAAGGATGCGAAAGAAAAGAGAATTGCCCCAAGCCAGATGACAGCTCACCTAGGTGTGAAAATCTCTGACCTTCGCTAAACCTAAGCAAACTTAGATGATGTGCTTTCCTTTCTTCTTGTGAGGTGCACATATACAGTGTGTATGTCTTTCTCCTACCACACTTCTCGGGATGGAAAAGAGACTGCTGCTGCTTTAAGGGTGATCATAATCTGGTGCTACAGAGGCAAAAGGCTCCTGGGCATAGTTTTGTCTTGAAGAAGTTAATTTCTGTATGTGCTCAGGCAGCAGAATTTAGATTTTTCTGCGGAAGTTGTTAAGTCCACTGAGGTCAAGTGCATAGAGATTTACTTCGCCAGGTCCATCCAGACTCTTCTTAACTCCTGGCCTGATCCTGTGCATCAGGCAAGGCTGCTCAGAGGTTTGGAAACTGCCCTGCTCTGCAGGGGCTTTGCTGGACACCTTGTCCATCCCTAGGGCCCTTATGCCTCCTCACTTCAACATTTGAATGATTTGCTGTTAGCAAACAGCAGCAGATGAATTTGAGATTAAGTTTATTTACCCTCTGAAGGAAGGTACCAAGGAGTGGTACTTTGCCAGCATACCCACCCTGCAGCTTCCCTCCTGCAGCAGAAGTATAGCCTAATGGGAGTCAGAGCCAGGTCTGCTCAGTCTTATTGCTGCTGACAGCAACTGTCCCTGACCCGAAAAAACATGATCAGTAAGGCCTTAGTCATGTGAATGTGAAAGCTCATTAAAACTTGAAGTTAGAGATGTGCACTGGAGACCTCCAAGCTGTGATGTCTTCATCCCCATGGAACCTATGGAAATGGGTCCCCAAATATCCTGTTATGCTCCGAGTCCATATGCTTGAAGATCAGATTCTAAATGGTTACACAGAGCATCCAGAACGTCAAATTACATTGTCACAATATTTCTGATTGGTAAAGACCTCTCCTACAAGTTCATTCTTAAACTTGCCACAGAATTAATTGAGTTTTCCCATGAAAGCTTCTAATGAACCTGCCTGAGAAGAAAAGCAACAAGTCTCCAGCTAGGAATAAAACTAGGAGGTTTGGTTGTACATCCACGTGTGTGAGAGTTTGTGTACAGCCCCCCTAAGAAACACCAGTCCTGGTGCCTCAAAGCCCTCTGACCACCACGTTCAGACCTGTGAAAAGTCCACAGGGGTGAAAGCAAAGTGAGGCTGCAGCATTTCCAGTTTGCACCTGGAGTAAATGACAGGTGGAAATTGTTGACCTTCAGGGTCTTAACACTGCAAACCAGACATTTACAGTTGAAAATTACTGTCACAGGAAACCATTAAAGCAGCATATTCCCTATGGAAGCTGTGAAAGTGTGTCAGCAAGGCTCTCCAACATGCCATCTGCTTTCCTGCAGTGCAGGGGAGATGGGTGTCTCCAGATTATCCCATAATTAATTCTTAATCTCCCATATCATGCCATGCTCTGCTGCTTTGTTCCCCTTACGCCTGGTGTCACAGACTCTTTCACAGCAATAATTTAAATATTAAACCAGGTAAAACGTTTTCATCTTTGTATTGGCTCTGCTCCTGAAAAGCATACGTAGATGTCACAGCTCAGACAGTTCTGCTTTCCAAATCCCTCTAGGCTTAAACTATCCGAAAGAAGAAAGGATTCACAGAGTTCAGGTCCTCACCCAGGTTCAAGCCCCATATCCTGCATTTTGAAAGAAAAACAATGAAGAGGAAGGGACCTGAAATAGTTTTACTACCTTTATGGAAATAATTCTGCAGTGGCACTGGCACCACAGCCATCTGAATGGCTCTACGTCCACAATTAAAAATCAATTAACATGTTTATTAACCCCAGTTAATAGATGTAAATGACCCTGAAAGATACTGCTCGTGAGCTGTTTTTTGCTGAAGGCAAACATCGTACTGAGCGTCTTTGATCTGGAAGGATGGGGAGTGGACTGGAAGGGGCATGGGGAAGGATATTGTTATGAAAAAAATCCCTTTCACCATGTTTGCATGCTATGAAGACATGGTGAAAAAGCAAGCCCGTACCCCAGCTCCCCCTTTGCGCACGCCCCTTTTAATTATGATGATTCTGGAAGACAACTACCCAGCGATCTGCAGAAGGGACTCGCCTGGGAAAGCTTTCTCACGTTCACGTCTGGCTGCCTCTCTGTGTGAGCAGGGCAGTGGTCCTGGGAGAGGAGGCAGGCTGGAATGCCACACGGTGCTGGGGCCCAAGCCCCGCTGGCCGGGGTCGCTGGGAGACCTTGGTGCTGCGGGCCCCTGCTGCCTGCATAGCCTGCATACCCGCACCCGAGCTCGCCACTCGTGCTGCCTTTTTTTCCCCCCTCTGTTTGCAGCTGGTCTATTTGATCTCTGTGTGCCTGGGCTGTTTGCTGTTGTGAGCCTCTTGCCATGATCAAACCCGTATTATCCCCAGTGATGTTGTAGTGCTGGATGTTGGAAAAGGGCAGTGGAGTATAGCAGCAGGCGGCTACAATGCTGAGCAAACAACAAAGGCACCAGCAACTTCTCTCCAGTGTGTTTGGGCTGATTCAGTGATAGGACTGAAGATCACTTTGCATGTGATGGGTATGTACCCTTTCAACAGCTACACCTTCTGCTGCTGGTGAGCTTGCACAGTCCTACATCTGTGCATCCCCATAGAAAGCAGAGGTCAAAGAGGACATGACTGTGTCCATCCGTGTGGCTTCTTTAGGTCTTCAGCAGCTTAGATGCTGCAATTCACACTTCAGCTTGTGACTATGTTGCTCATATACACCCACTGCTGCAGGGCTGAGCGCCAAGGAGCTGCAGCTGGAAGACCAAGCCACAGACTTTCTGGGAACCAGATTCAGTGTCTTAGCAGCTTTTTCCTCAGCTTCTGTGCTTGGTTTGTTTGCTTTATTTCTTTTGAGCTGTAAGGCTGCTGTTCCTGCAACATCAGCTCAAAGGTGTGCAGCGGTCGTGGGGTGATAGCAAACTTGTGGGAGACTCAAGGCCATTAGCCAAGGCCCCTGATATGGTGATCATGGCAAGCAACTTTCTTGTCCTGCTGGTTCTTGTCACTGACTGACATTGCACAGGTCTCAGGTGAAGAGACACCTCTGGACAATCTCTTACACCCTCTCCTTCCTACCCTGTTTCAGGCTGCAGCTTTGCTCCATGCTTTTATGTAGCAAAAATTCCCAATCCTACTGTCACTGCTGCTCCACGTTTCTAGCAGTTTTCTTTGCCCCTCTGGGTTTTGCTCTGTCATCAGCTGGTTTTGTCACACACACTTCCTGTGCTCTACTACCCTTTTGCTTTCTCTGGAGATGTTCTATTCTCTTCTTCATCCTCAGGACCAGAAGACCAGCCTTACAGAAACAAATGCCCTTCATGGGAGTCACATTCATGGTAAAGGATGACTAAGCAACATCCTGACCTCAACTGCAGGGCTGAAGATTGTGTCCTGCCTGGAGGATCTTCTGCATGGTGCTCCTGCTTCCTTGCATGTATGCACTATTACTGACATGAAAATGAGCTTGTCAGCCCTAAGTGAGATTATTCTCTGATGTTGTGATTAGCATCAGTCCCTGAAGCCCAAGATATTTTTCTGTGGGGTGCTGGGATGAGCAGAGAACATGGAAGATGTGAGGACTTCTCAGGAGCATCATTGGAGTTTGTATCATTGAAGAGCAGGATTCAGTGGGATGTGACAGTGGAACTGTCTTGGGAATCTTCAGTCAAAGCAGATGATTTTTGAGGGTAATTATGTCCTGTAGTCTTGTCATAACATCACAGCCCTTATCCTCATGAACTCTGAACCAAAATTTAGAAGGGAAACCTGCTAAAAACCCAGATGAAGACACATCTTCAGAGGGCTCTGGTCATTAATGTAGGCCTTTCCCAGAAAACTTAGTTCCCAGACAGGCTCATCCTTACTCCAAAACTCAAATGCTTATACTGCCATATCCACTGCTGACATTTCTGCATGTGCTGGTTTGTTCTTCCTTGCCCTGTATTCCTCTTACCTATTGAAATTATAAATACTTTAAAACTAAAAAAAACACATTTCTGTTCCTTCTGTCAGATTATGGTGCACACACTTTTGCTGATACATTACTTGACACTCTGCCAAAGAAAACTGGTGAAAGGAAATAGAATAGAAACTGAGTGTTGAGAATCAGGGGAAGTGTTTGTTAAGCTTATTTTTATTATTGTTATTGTGGGAAATGGTAGCTTAAGTTAACTTTCTGTGTGAGAATGTTTTAGCTGACTGTAGCATGGCTGCTTTACAACAGTCTGTTCAACATGTGGCCTTCCTTGGATGAATCATTTGTTAGGGGTGGCTAACGTGAGGAAAAGTGGCTGCTGTAAGCAAATGACGTGTATTGCTGAATTTTAAACCTTCCCAGCACAGCACCACCTCAAATCTGTCAGAACATATATGGACACAGTTGTACGATTCATAACCCCTCTGAGCATGGAGGAAAGCAGCTTTTCCAGTTGACCTTTAGTGTCACAACTGTGAAGCAAACAGATGTCTCTTTCCCTTAGTCACTCCTGGACTTCTCGTGGTGCTCATCACTGCGAGGTCTGAGTCCTCTGTGGAGGTAGTAGTGGCTGTATCCCCAGAATACCTCCATGAGGTGAGTGCTGCTACCTTCCTTCCCAGCCCAGTGCTCCCTGTGGCAGTGAGCAGCAGCTATGCAGAGATGCTTTCACATTCCTGGTGGCAGAGGAAGGATAAGCACCAGAGAGGCTGTGGAAGGTCTGTGTGGTCCATTGAGGCTGATGAACTACTGTGGAAGAGGTTCTTGAAGCTTGATCTAGGCAAATTGCTTTCCCAAAGAGGTGCAGTGTGCAGAGAACCTATGATGCTGACTTTGACCCTCAAGGATAGGATAGCAACATGGGTCCAGCAGGACCATGGCACTCACCTGCACCAAGAGACAGAGATGGGTTCCTTTGATTTTGGACAAGCTCTGCACTTTCTGGGCTGCGTGGGGTGGGAACTAGAACACGGACATCTAAAGCCTCTCCAAATGCTCTCCCTTCCCTAGTAACCACCAGTGGCACTGGTAATGGCAAAAACTTTATCCTGCAGCCTGGTGCAGAAAAGGCCCTGAAACAGTTATAACCCCACAGTTTAGGAGGCAGCTCACTCAGAAATCCCCAGATCAACACTCCATTAATCCTGCTGAAGTCATGGCTTGGTGGGTAAGGCTACACAGTCTCCTTAGCTCTCAATAACAAGCATTTGGTTTAGGATCTTTGTTCCATTTCAGTGTTCATATCTGGACCACTTGAAGTGACCCTTTTAAAAATCGTCTTGAGAAGAAAACAGTCTTAAACCAGCCAGGCAACAACAGAATTCTTAATAGTTTCTCAGGACTAACCTATGACTTCCTCCATCAGTGGCTAGAAGGCCACCTGGAAAGAAGCCAAGTCTTGTTCTTGCATATGTCCTGCAAATGCTGAGTGCAGGTGTGGTCATCTAAAAGCTGTTAGCTGTCACATGCAAGCAAAAGTTGTCTCACAGCTCCAACATTTTCACTTTGCTACTACTCAACTGGAATAACAGGTAAATTATTGCATGAAAACCACTGAAACTCTATTCTCACTCATTCCCATATAACTTCCTGAGACAAAGGGATAAAACAAAAGCAGCAGAGCCTACAGGAAGTCTTTTACCTACCAGAGGTTTTTATGCTCAGAGCACACCAGTTCAGACTGATTATTTTGCCATGAATCTCCATATACATTATTATTGACATTAATGGAAATGGAGGATGTACACATGAGCTGTTGGCACCAGGGTAGTGAGATGGGAATGACAGATAACAAAGGGAAAACTCCATACCCAGGGAATTCAGACAGTGCTGTGCAGTCATTGCTGTGCTATTTCCCAACTGCTATATACAGTCACAAAATATTCCACTCAGTCAGAGACACAGCCAGAAAAAGCCCTGCAAACCCCAAAGTCTTACAGTCTTATAATAACCACAGCAGCACACCCTCTACCACAAAAGGAGCAGAGCAGAGCTCCTGGGGACCCACATGGGACAAGCTGTGAGTGACTTATTCCAGGGTGAAAAGAACCAGGCAAAAATCAGGGGGGCTGGTTTCAGCACATCCATGGCAATTTAGCATTGCAAAGCAAACATTTTTGGCTACTTCAATGAAAATCCATAATGCTGGAATAGGTATTACAAAATTACTTGGAGTTTTCAGAATATCCATTTATTCAGTGGATTAAAAGTAAATTTGGGTACCAATATTTGAATGAAAAAGAATTCTGTTATTTAAGGAAAAAAAAAGGCAAATTTCACAATAAATCTGTCTTATTCTCCCTGCTCCTTCTGCTTTTTAATGTGTAAATTTATATTCAGTCACAACCAAACCACAAACAGGATGAAACATCAAGCACAATAAGCTGCTGACTGACTTGCCTTCCAAAATGCTCAGGCAGCTGCTGGTTTTTGGTAGTGTTTCTTCATGCTCTACCCACAAATTATTGCAGTCAGGTTGCTTTCATTTAGTCTTTGCTGGCCAACACCAGCAGAGCAGCCTGGATAGATGATTGTATCAATTGTATTGGTTTTAAAAAGAGGATGGGGCAGGCCATGTCTTGCCCCACAGAAAAAAGGAGTGGCTGCAGAAGAAGGGCAGCTGAGGCTAGTAAAGACATCATGCCAGGACCAAAGGGGACTAGGGCACCATATCAAACAAGAGCCATTGCTTGGAAGGACCAGGTTAGTGCTGAAGATCCTGTCAGCTGAGGATGCCCAGGGATGGAGAGCATTTGTGGATGCTGAGAGGGGTAGATGGAGAGCCTGGCTCAGCAGATTTTTTTTTGTGCAGTGTTTGATGGTGGTCCTGGTAAAAATTCTACTGCCTGGGGACTTGGGAGGTATCAGAGGGAGCAAGAGCCAGGGAGACCTCAAAGCTACCCCATTTGTTTGCCTGGAAGTCCCTAGTGAAGTGCTGCCAAAATGATTTAATAAGGATGGTATTTTTGGTGGCAGTGATACTGGCAGTATTTGAAGAGGAGAGCAGTACCATTCATAAACACACTGCAGTTCAGGGATGGGGCACACCTGCACTCACATCTCCCCTTCCCCTCTGAAGCTCCCCTGCTCTTGCTTACACTAGCTGGGGCCACTGCTGGGGAGCTGGGAGGGTGAAGATGATGAGGGAGAAGAATTGTGCTGGTAAGGGTTGTTATATCTTAGGTTTTTGCAGAACTCAGGACGTTTCTTTTCCCTCTTGCTCCTTCACCACAGTAGCTTAAATTACAGCCAGAAAATTATGGAGTATAAATTTAAAAGCTCCCTTCAAAGCTCCCTTCTGTAGCAGCATCGGCGCAAATGCAATCACAATTCAGAGCCATGGGAACATGGCTTGTATGCTGTTGTAGTTTATTATTTAACAGCAGCAAATTGCCATCATTTTTTTTACCAAGGCTGAGAAGTGGTTTGCAACCTGTTCTCATGCTTCATGGTGTTTTCAACCCAACATGCACATGGGTGGCAGCATTAACTCCCCAATACATCAGATCATGATTTGATGCTATTGGTGAGGTGGTGTCAGGAACTCTTCCCTTTTAGGGCTGCAATGGTTCGTACCCAACACCCTGCTGTAGTACCACTCCTGCCCCTTCAGGGTACCCAACACCCTGCTGTGGTAACACTCCTGCCCCTTCAGGGTACCCAACACCCTGCTGTGGTACCACTCCTGCCCCTTCAGGGTACCCAACACCCTGCTGTGGTACCACTCCTGCCCCTTCAGGGTACCCAACACCCTGCTGTGGTACCACTCCTGCTCCTCTGGGGGCTTCAGCACTTCCATCATCAACACCATACTAATTTATGACAAAGTTTCGTATTTCTAGATATTATTTGAGCTCCTGTGATGATTGCTGCCTTTTCCTTATCTCTAGAAGGGAGCATACAGAGCACCTTTGCTCATGGACTAACCCTGTGCTGCTGGAGGAGCTGAAGTACCCCAGCAGAGAGCTTATAATGTTTTAACAGCAATTTGAAATTACCAAATAGTAGCCAAATATATCTCACTGTTGTTATAGTATAAATATAATTATTGCTATTATTAGCAGCAGCAATAGTTACTATTCCTGGTTATTATTAGTCATAATTTTTGCTGTGGTACGACTTAGGAATTCCCTTAGCAGACCAGAGTGCCACTGCAATCTGTGCTGTAACTCTGTTACCATGACACTTGTCCTCTGTTTGCCAATGTGTTTTGGCTAGAGCCAGCTGTTGACTTGCTGCACTCCAAGTTGCTGAGCAATAAATCCCAAACCAAATTCAAGACCAGATTTCTGCTCCAAGCCTCAACCTTGTGACTTGCTGCATAGGCTGCTTTGCAGCTCCACCTGACTTGGAGCCACTCTGCACAAACAGCACTCTGCCACTGAAACAAGCATCCAAGTAAAATAACTTGAAAATATGCATCCCATGCTCATTCATACAGGTAAGTGCAGGAGATGCTGCTGGTGGGACTGAAAATGCAGAACCTTATTGTGGAGACAAGGAAAGAGGAGATCAATCATATTTCTAAAAGCTGGAAAGCTTTTAGGAGCACAGATAATAAGAAACAGGCAGGTAACTAAGAAGGACGAGGCAAACTTAGTGAAATGCCACTGGTTCCTCATAGATGAGGAGATTTCCCTGACAGGTTGTCAGTCTCAAGAGATCTGCAAAGTCTTGGCCTGGCTTTAAGCCTGAGGAGTGCAGTGATGTCAGCTATTCCAATTCTTATCACCATTTGGCTTTTCTCTTTTCTGTCTTATAGCAGCACATGAAACTGGTCACTGCACATGAAGAATGAATTTAACCGTGGGGTTCACTGACAAGTGATGTTCCCCTTAAAATTTTCACAGCCTTTGGGACAGAGGTGCATGCCATGCACCAAGGAAAAAGTAGATCAGAGGTGTTTAGGGAGTCCTCAGGTGCTCACAAAGACTCCAGTGATTCATCTGCTCCAGGACTGCTGGGGGGCTATAAGCCTGTTGTGACCAGGACTGCAAGACATTAACATCTGAGGACTGTTGGGTCAAGGCATGGTATGTGAACTAATGGACCCAAAGCATTACCTGCCCAGGTGAAATCCTTATCACAAAAGCAATATCAGTGTGATTTGCATCTCTCCAATGTGTGGGTTCAGTAACTTCTCCATCTATCACTACCAGTAATCACTCTTTGTAATCTTCCTAGTACCTCTGTGTCACCAATATCCCTGCTACAGGTGTCGTGTTCTCTAATGGTCCACTTAGCACATTCAGAAGCCTTCCATGCTTGCACTATTGTTTGATTATGTGTTTTAGGGTTAAGATCTGATTGGTATATGCACACCCTCCTCTGAAGCTAAACTAACTTTCCTTAAGCCCACTATTCAGCAGTGCCTGCTTTCTTGTTCATAGCCACTCAACCAAATGTTCTCAAACACAGCAAACAGGCTAATACCTCTTGAGTTTATATTCCTTCCTGCCACCTCCTTTTCTTTCTCCTCAGCTTTCTGTATCACATCCGAATACCAGGGCCGAGTCCTTCCGCAGCTCTGAAAAGCTCTGGGAATACCTGAGGCTGTCCCATGGGTGACACCTTTGCTGTGAGCACAGCCAGGAGGATGTGGTGCTTTGGGACAGCTGCCTGTGTTTCACACTGAGGGCTGGATCCAAGCTGCAATGGCACTTGTGGGGCCACTGCCCTCACATCTGACCGTTCATGTGGGGCCGTGTGAGTTTCTGACCTACTGCCTCTGTTACCTTCCAAAGCACAGCTTCACAGATGTGTCTTTAGAAGTATTGGTGGATGAAAAGTACACCTGAGACATGGTGTTAGGTCCTAATTTAATGCATATTCAGCCTTGATTCAGGCTAATCACAACATAGATCTGTCTCTTCAGACTAAGCTCTCTGCATGTTTACAGGACTTTTGATCAGAGTTTATCTGATTAAATATTGGTAAAAGTGTAACATGATCCAGGCAGGCAAAATATTGCAGCTAAAAGAAGATGAGCATTTAGATTTACCTGCTGTGATCAAACTGAACTAACAAGCCTCAGTTTCCTTCTTTGAGCAGCTTGGCAGCAGCTTTCTGAGAAGTCTCCATCTCTGGCTAACGGCTCTCAGAACTCACAGGTGTTAGGGGACAGTCTGCAGAAAAAGGCTGAAATTAAATTAGGTGCTCTTGAAACAATTGCACAGTGACTTCTTGCCTAATGTGCTACTGGTGCTACAAGAGAAAGTGAGGAGAAAACTGCTGGTTTAGTCATTCTCTTGCATTTCTGTGTTGCTGAGGTGCTGCAGGTGTCATTTTATGAGGCATCACACAGATGGTAGCTTAGTTAGTGCACACTGAGAGAAAAGAGGCACTGCTCATGGTAGAAGCAAAACTCAGGCTAAATAAAAGCAAACCCCAAAGTGCTGTATGATGTTGTGCCCTGGATTTGTTTGTACATCTATGATCTAGTTTGGTATTTCATTAAAATTAACTAAACATTTTGCTAAGTGGGTGAGATCATGCTTAGTAGAAAGACCTCAAGAGCGTGAGGAAAAATCTGTGCACTGCATTTTATTTCTGCTAGAAATCAGTGTAATGATGAAGGGCTTCCAGCTCAGATTCCAGGGAGATGTCTTCCTTCCATTGCATTTTTCTGTTCCTTCTGTGCCAGCTCTTATAAAATAAGATACCACAGGATTTAATTCTAAAAATCTAATATTACTGCCTTGTGGTGAACTGAATACTATAGATTCCTTCTCGAGAATACTGTCCCATGGGATTCCTGTGTGGTAACAGAATCTCCTGGGATTCCTGCCTGGTAACCATATCTCACTGGACTTTGATAGTAATTCTCCCATTGGATAACCTCAGTCCCACCAAATAAGCAGCCATAAACCCCACACTCTCCTTATTTTACATGATAGTATTTTACTAATAATGGACTGTAAGTTAGTGGAGTTCTTTTTCCTCCCCTGATTTTTCACTAAATTAAAACTGGGACTCCAAGAGAGAAGGATATTATTGAACATTTTGTTTGACAAGAAAAAAAACATTTAAAAAAAAGTAGCAATAATAAAAATATTTCATGGCTGGTTTATCTATGCACTGTTACTCAACTCCCGTGGAACTTGCACTTAGTCTTTAACCACATGTGAACTGGAAAGCTTTTTGCTGTTCTGAAAGTGAGATGTTGGTCCAGTTCTTCCTTTTCATGCCAAGGAAAGAAGTCACAGCTAAAGGTTTTCAAAAGAAATATACTGAACAGTTCTTGAGAGGGATTTCCAGTGAGTGCCTCTGCTGCAGCTGCACAGCAGCAAGAAACCAACAGCCAGAAGTCAGCTGGTATTCTGCTACCCAAAGGGCTCACTAAAATACCAGAGCCCCACTGATGTAGTGGCTGCACCCTGCAATTATGGAGAAAGCTACCCTCTCTACCCAGTTGTTCATAGCAAATTCACTTTGACTTTCACTTTGAGTCCTTTGACTCAGTATTCATGATGGCTCACTTCTGAGAAGCTGATAGGATCTTTATGGTTGGGAGATCACCTCAATGGAGGGATTGCTGCTGAGCTGAGAACCAGCCTTGCTCGCAGGAGAGCGATTCCATAGTATTGTCATATTGCTAGCATACACTGCTTGGAGGAGCCAGCCCTCACAATGTAGGTCAAATAAAACAGTGATGGGCCCATGAAGTGATACTCAATCAGCTTTGTGTCCCTGAGCTCTAGATGTACTAACAAATATCAGGGCAGGTCTTGATTACCATCTTCCTGGCATAGGGTGGCTTTAGCAGAGCTCAGGCCAGCTGAATCCTGGGTGTAGCAAGAGAAGGAATGTTGGAAACCCAGCCACTCCTAGGGCTTGAACCACAGTGAAGGTACCTGAAGAACATCAACAATGGAGATGAAAAACAGCAAGCAGGCAATACCTTCTCTTAGAGCATTATCTCCTGCCACTTGTTCTGACAAGAAGAATGGATAGATGTCATTTTTCCTTCTCACAGCTGTCCTTCAGTCCAAATATAGCGCTCAGCTCCAGATTGTACAGCTGTTCTGAGGCCTTTTTTGAATCTAGACCATGCTTCAACACCAGATCTTCTGTGCTCTTGGCCAAGTCACTAAACTTCATAACTCTTGGGGATGCAAGTAACTGTGATAACCATCTCTGACTACTTTATATTGGTTTTGAGGGCATCAATAAAGTTTCTGAAGCACTTTTTGAAAGTAAAAATTGAAAAGACATTTAAAAAAATGACTGACACCCTTGAGATCTGCCAAGATACCTTTATCCCTAACTCCCTGAAATTCCTAGTAGGCATTCAGGAGCTTTAGCGGCTTTGGTGCAGGCAGGCACTTCAGTACCCCCTGCCATGACTAGAGGGGCTATACAGTCTGGCTGTTACTATAGGGTGAGATGAACAGGAATGGTGTCAGATGAGGGTCTGCATCTCTGCACTGTTGTCTTTTAGGGTTCAACTTGCTGCTTGGACAATGAATTGAGAAAACCACATTGAAGACTCATGAAAATATCTGCAGGGAGCCTGGACAACGAAAACAGGAAAACCAAAACACTTCTTACCAGGGGGTTTTGACAGCCCCTTAAGGGGGCATTCATGACTTTCTCGTGAGTCACCACCCCAAAAATACTGTAAGTGCTCTTCGTTCAGCAGGACCAGCAGTGCAAGCTGGAAACAATCTAGGGAACTCTGCTTTTCAGGTCAGTGGGGGCTGGCAGCAGGGTCACTCCCTGGGAACGAAGGGCGAGACGAGAAAGAGCACGGCTTCGAAATTGCTCTCGTGCATGCTGAGGCTGGGGACTGGCACTGCAGAGAGGGAAGGGTTCAGTTGCTGCCCAGAAGCAGAGCTCTGCATCCCCTTTGCTTTGCTCCTGAGAACTGAGGGGTTTTTTTTGTTGTTGGTTTTTTTTTTGCTTGTGAGCTTGAGGGATGATTATGACTAGGAAAGGTTTGCATAAAACTGGAGCAAGAGAGAAGTTGCAGAGCATGGGGGAGGCACTAATATTTCTGCCATTCCACACTGCTTCATCTTCACAGAAGAACTTTGGTGTTTATCCCATTTATAGCCCAAAGGGCCTTCTTAGGGCTTGCAGCCCTTCTGCTGTAAAGATAGAGGAGAATCCATAAGAGCAGCAGCAACTGATATATAGCACAACTCTTTGCTTACAAGATGGACAAGAAGTTAAATGCCTTAATTAGAAGTGCACCAAGTTATTTTTTGTATGTTGCAGCTAAGGACACAGAACATGGACTCCTCATCAAATACCAAAGCAGTAAATCAATGGAAGGTCTTTGCTACTGTTCATGAAATGCTCCAGCTGTGCTCCCAAGGATTATAATGTCAGCAGAAGTCTTGATTTGAATCACAGCCTTGCCTTCACTCAGGGGCTGTGTATTAGTCTTGAAAAGCAGGCAGTGTCATTGCTCAAAGGAGGAAAAAAAAAAGAGAATTACTGAGCTGAAAATAAACTGGTAATGTAGGGCAGGAACATTGCAATGCAGCCAAAGGACAACAAATTTCAGAAAAACCCTCCAGAAGTTTCAAGTTTAAGATATTTCTGCATGTTTGTACAGTATAAACCTCTCAAGTCAAATTTAATCTTTCCTAATGTTCTTAGTCACCTGATGAAGTGCTGAGGGAATGCCACTCCTCACAGCTTCAAAGCCACTACAGCAGTGCCAGCTGGCTTCAGCCAAGGATTTGGTACTCACTCCAAGCATGATATATGATAGGACTGCCAGGAAGCAAGACATAGATAATTTTGGACACAGGTAAATTTGTATGGAGGACAAATATGTTTGAGTCACCTTGTGGTTGTGCTGCTCCTTTAGAGCATGAACAAAGCATTGAAGGATACACTGGATTCCTGAAAGCTGTATAAAAGGTGGAGGTTTGCCTTAGAAAAGCACTTGAAGTTTCCCAAGAATCTTCTGATATTTAGCAGGTGTCTTCTTGCAATGATTGTAATAAATCTTAACAACCCACATGAAACCAGGCAAGAAAAGATGAAGATTCTCCTAATGAGGACCTTGAAGTTGCTGCTGAGGTCACGGTGGTAGTCTCAAACTGCAGTTTGCGTATGTTCTTACTTTTTTTATTCCTATAGGAATCAGTTGCTGCCAGAGCACACATGATACAAACTGGAATCCTGATTATCCACAGCTCAGCCATGGTCTGTGTTTCCCACAATACACCTCCATCTCTAGTATTTATTGCTTACATTGAAAAGCATCTCAGCTATTCAAAGCATTGGTTACTCAAATTCAGTAACTGGACCCATTAAATCAAACTGCAATTAATTTAGCTGCCCCAAAACCCCTCATGGCTGTACTGAAGCTGTACAAAACTTTGCACAAAACTATTCCAAAAGGTGAAGACTTATCTTTACTTTGAATAACCAACAGAAGGAAGAGATCTCAAAGCCTTAATATGGCTGTAGCTCTGGTGAGGTTTGTACCTTTGCAGGAGCATAAAAATGGGCCTGCGTAGAGTGAACTGAAAATCCTGCTTTTTGTTACTGCCAAGCTTGAACTGTAGTTCAAATAACAGAGTTGGAGAGTTGAGCCAAGTTCCTGAAATGCAATACTAGTTTCTACAGCAGTGACTCTTGCAAAGTCACCATATGCAGTCAGGATGACATCAGCCCAGTTCCTGGCTTGGTATTTTGTTTATTTTGCTTCCCCACCACCAAACACGAAGCCTATGCAGAGCTGTGCCAGTCCCTGCTCCCTCTGCCATCTGCAGAGCTGCTCTCAGGGCTCGTGCCCACAGCTGCCATAACGGGTGACTGAGGAGTATCAGACTTCCCCTCAGCCTTCCTGCATGAGTCTCATCTTGTTATATCCCTGCCTAACATGAGCTTGTCTTCTCCTAAGGTCTCCAGGTACAAATATTCCTGTACCACCACAGCTGAATGCAGTTTTACAATTGACAAATGTATCCCTGCTTTGCCATCACAGTTTAGACAAGTTCAAGTGTAGAGGTTTTTCACATGGTCTAGAAACCTAGATTTGCTCCAAAACTTACCAAGAAAACAAACTCTTGCCCTCCTAATTCACCCCCAATGCTTGAATCTTGTGTCAGTATTTCCATACCAGAATATTCCACAGTTTCTAAACTGTATTCTTTTATGAAGTTGCATTTATAAGAATCTCATTGATCCATAAATGTAGATTTTTTTTTTTTTTAGCTCTCTATAGATACAATGGGAAATCTATACAAAAACATGTCAGTGGCAACAAGAACATTTTGTTTCAAAGTCAGGTTGTCTGTGGAGAACTAGGCTGAAGCTTGGCTTACTGTATGAGACAGTGCCATTGCAAAAGTAATATTTGCTTTATCTTTTATAGACAGATTTTTAAATCAGAAAAGCTTTCTTGGTTTTCGTTCTTGGCAAAGAAGCCAACATCAATTAGAATCCCAAACAAAAAGAAGCATTAAATTTATGCTAAAGTAACCTTACCTTGTACTGAGCTGTGAGGCAGGAGTCCATCCACATGCTTTAAGAGAAGCTGTTAGAAGAAAGCAACATTGAGTTTCTTCCTCTTTTACCCAACAGGAGCTATTCAACCTTCCATCAAATCTGATGAAATTCCAACTTCTGAATTGTCCTTCCCCAAAATATCTCTGTATGGTCACAAAACCACAGAGCTACCAAATAAACCCAGTCTCTGGGTTCAAGCAGTCACCTCTTTTATAGGCTAACAAGGAAGGAGCTGATTGTGGCCAGAGGATGTGCAACAGCTGCCTTCCTTGGGCACACATTTAGGGAATTAAAGAACCTGTGATCCCCCTAAGCTCTAGAACAGGTGTGCTGGAACACCTGGAGCTTTTCTCTGGTTCAGAGCACTCTTCCTGAAGGGTGGTGGGGTTTGTTTGGCATCAGTTTGGGGCTGGATGACTACAGTTTGTGGTCTTTCAGGCTTTCTGGGAGGAGGCTGCTCTTACTTTATCTATCCAAGCATTCTACCATGTAGGTCAGAGAAAAAGAAGCAGTGATCTCCTCTGAAAATGTACAGAGAAGCTTCAAACCAGAGGGAAAAGTGTGGGCCCACAGGACGGGGAGCTGCAGGGGAGAAAGCTTTGGTACATTTCTTGGCTTAAGCTGGGAAAATTATTAGAGAAGTAGATTGCAGAAAAGAGTGAATTTATTCTATGCAGTGCAGAGATAAGAGGAAACAACACTAGGCTGAGTTCCTTAAGAAAAAGCAACAAATATGTGGGATCACCCTGACCCATTTAGATTAGGAAATTTAGGGTGTTTAAAAAAAAAATGGAGAAAAGCAAGAAAAAACTTGATCCCGAAGAGCTTTGGTTTCCCACCCTGGCCTCTCTGGGAAGGTCATAGAGAATCTTCATTTTCTACAGGCATTTTTGGATGCATTTGCAGTAAAGCACTGGAAGTGCAATGTGCTCATCATTCAGAAGTGAGGAAAGGGTTAATCCAATGCTAAGGCATTTCTTTCCATATGCACTACTGAATATGGCTAATAGATCCTTGAGGCAGACAGACTGTGGGACACAAATAAACTCAGTTTCTGCTGCTGTAGTTTTAGACCCATGCTGCCGTGAAAAAAATGTCTAAGGATTTAAGAACAATTTTCAGTTGGTTTCTTGGTTTGAGCCTGTGAGCCTCCAGTGTCTGCAGTGAAAACCAAGCATATGCAATGCTATCACAGCTATGCTGTGCAGAATCATCTCTGTCACCTACCTTCAGAGCCACTGTCTCAGAGACTGCCAGCAGATTCCTTTCAGGCTAGTTAATTTCTGGCTGCATAAAGTAACATCTGTGTTGCTTTCCCTAGTAGGAGCAGAAAAGGAAGGTGGAGCTTTAATCTGCTGACAATTTTTGTTTAGGCCTATTTCATGAAATGTTAAAGACACTGAATTCTGGTTGTACCTCATGAACAAGCCCATTTCCCCCTCCAAAATTCACAAAAGGAATCATTTCCAAAGAAAACACAATTGAAGGCAAACTCTTTTGTGTCTAGTCATCACTCATGATGTATTATAGGATAGTATCATCAAGCTTTCCAGATAGGTTATTTCCAGATGAAAAAAGACATTCCATTCAGAACCGTTGTGGTGTGAGATCTTGGGGTATTTTGGCACCATCAAGCAGAGTTTTCTTTGCTTAACACAAAAATGTGTAAAATCAACTGCCAGAGTAATTTCTAAGTCAGTAGAACAATGCATCCCAAGAGGGCTGGATCCTTCAAGTGTTCTGCAGCCAGTCCCACTGCCCTGTGCTCCTTACTCCTGCATGAGCATCAGGATATCTTTGAATTCTTACAGGCAAATCATTGGTCTTCCAATCCAGACTGCAATAAAGATATCACAGCCTGTAGGACTGTCACTGTAGGAAAGCAGAGTGTTTTCTACAACATCTGAGATGTTTTCTGATTTTTTTTTTTTTTTTAGTGGCTAGAGAGGTGATGTACCCTGGATTTTAGAATGGCTTCTCTCCTGCTATGCAATGGTGGCATCTGAACTATTGCAGAACTAAAACAGGACAGTTCTTAACCAGCTAAATTTGGAGGTGGCCTGAGAATGCTAACAAAGGAAGACAGTTACCATCAACTGTTCCTTAATTACAAATCTGATTGTTCACCTTCCCAAATTCTTCAAACCTTCTGAAACAGGAGACGTTTGAACTTGAGCACTGCTGCAAACTTCAAAGGACTATTTAAGATAACTTAAAAACCCAATAAATTTAAATCAATCAGTTCAAGACATTTTCTCCCTATGCAAAGCATTTTGTCACTGTCAGGTGAAGAAGGAAGAAGAAAAGTCTCCTCTAATAACAGAAGAAGCAAGTATGTCAGCTAAGGAATTGCAACCTTATCCAAACTATTCAGTTTTGTTATAGTCTTTAGTTCTCACAGGGCTACAAATATCCCAAATTTCCCTAGGGTTTTACACATATTCTCCTTCTCTTTCTCCCTCTTCTTTGCTAATTGATGCCACTGAAATAAATATCCCAAACATTATGCTTTTGGGAAGTGCTCTCATCTGAGGAACTCGATCCCAAAAGCAAGGCAACTTTTGCTTACAATAAAATAACTATTTTCATAGAATGGTTTGGGTTGGAAGGGACCTCCAAAGGTCATCCAGTCCAACCCCCTGCAGTCAGCAGGGACATCCTCCATTAGAGCAGGTTGCTCAGAGCCTTGTCCAGCCTCACCTTGAGTATCTCCAGGGATGGTGTCTCAGCTACCTCCCTGGGCAACCTGTTGCAGTGTTCCAGCACCCTCACGGTGCAGAACTTGTTCCTAACATCTAATCTAAATCTCTTCTAACTTCAAACCATTGCCTCTCATCTTGTCACTGCAGGCCTTTGGAAACAGTCCTTCTGCAGCCTTCTTGTAGCCCCCTTCAGGTACTGTAGTTGTCCTAATTAAATGTTTCTTTTCCCAAGGCCTACAGCACATTACCTGTGATTCAAAAAGCAGTATTTGAATTTCAGGACTATAAAAATATGCAGAATTTTCTTTGCTTTAGAGCTCAGACATGTAATTGTAGTGATGACTAAACTCAGAAAGGTTTGGCTTGATTTGTCTTAATACATAATTGAAAGATATGTTATACCACTCTCTTAGTATCTCACTTGGGTTTTGAGACCAGAAAAAGGGTTCCTCACGTTTAATGCAATTCAAAATACGTTGCTCTGAGGACAATTCCATAGACCTGTGCAATACATGTGCCCAGAAACATGAAGAATACTGTGCTATCAAATACAAATAAGCACTCAAACTCAAAGCTTTAATTGTCATCATTAACAGCTCTATCTTCTGAGGTTATTCTCTGAGAGGGAGATTCTGGATGTCCATGCAGAGTGGTGGCAGGATGCTCAGAGGAAAGGTTTTCATTGTAACTCAAAGAAATTTTTCAATGGCATTGTTTTGTGATGTCTGATATTGCTCTGCCTGGCTACATTTACTTGTCTGCTCCTCTGAGCTTGTATCTATTGATGAGGCTGTGAATCAAGATATGTGATGATTTGTATCAATGTGTTCAAACAGCTTTGCTGTCTAGATTTTTTTTTTCACCTTGAACTGTTCTGGATGGGACTAAGCCTTCTGAAAGCTGGGGGAGTAACCACATCCTCAGTTCAGCCAATTATATGAAGCCTTGTTAAGTTAAGCCTTGACAACTTAATAGTTGAACTAATGCAAACCCCATTCCCAAACTGGGTTGGTGCAACCACCAAAGCAAAGGCAAGCGTGGTCAGAAGGATTTCTTTGCCTATTGTTTTGCAAAGGGTTGTACGTTTGAAAAGGATTTCAACCTGTCAGTATCTGGGAAGTCTGGAATTCAAGGTTGCTAAAAAAAGTACTAAGTCATGAATGTCTGTAATGAAAAGTATTTCAACAAGAACATTAATATTTCTTAAAAGATGGAAAAAAAAAAAAAAAAAAGCACACAACAAAATCCCAAAGCCATCTCCTTTGATAATCACTGTAGTGAGACCGAGCCAGGAAAAATTCTAAGAATGTCAGTAAAATTGTTTTTGGCTGATGTGAAAATCATCACTTACCTGGAATAGTTAAAATGCCATTGCATCCAATCTGTTAATTATTGCTTTCTTTTGTCTTTCCCTTCCTTTTAAAATGCTTTTAATTTTTTTTTCTTTTTTCAGTGTTAGTATTTAGGCTTTCTTGGGATGAAAACTGAAACTAAAGTAAGGACACAGTTCATGTGTTAAGCTAAATTTCATTGCGGTTTCCTGTGGGAAGGTGGTTAAAAGAATACTGCCTGAAGAAGCACAGAGTACAGCTCGGAACAACGACAGGAGTAAGCAGGTGGTTTGCAGTTAGTGGTATTCCTCCCTCACCTAGAACAGCTGCCTGCTGGGGCAGTATGGCAGGAAGTTTGACTGCCTGTGAAAGAAAAGTAGAAGAAAAGAATGAGAAGAAAAATGGATCAAAACAGTGGCAGAAAAGCAAGGAATACAGTCAGCAAAAGCTCTTGGCCTTGAGAAAAGCTGAAAGCAAAGTGTTTGATAGGAAAATGGGCTTAGAGCTGGTGTGAAGGTGCCATCTTTGTGTTATGGGAAACAGGAGATTGTCTGCTTTAGACGGTCAGGATTGTATCAAAAATACCTGATGCAATCATTAGTCACTAGCTTTACAACAACAGTTTTCAGGAGACAGAAAGATAAGAATGCATCTTGTTTTTCTTCTGAGCTGAGGTGAAATGGATCTGAAAGCAGCCAAAATAAATATGGCCCAGAAAGGTGGAAAACTGGCTTTCTGAATCTCCAGCTGAAGGGGATCTTACCCAGCCACTTGGGCTCACTGACACTTTCCTTCTCTTGAATTTTGTTCTTGAAGCTTGAGAGCCCTGAAAACTTCACACATCCCTCTCTTTCCTGCCCAGTCAAATTGTTCAGCCTTCACCTGAAGGGAAATACAGAGGTGACACAGGGTTGATGGAGTAGTCAGAAATATATCCCCAAAACACCTCTGATGCCCAGGATGCAAAACTTAATTTTCTTCACTGACACAACCAACTTTGCAAAGGAACCTTGAATTCTTCAGTAATTTGGACCTTGTGTGGTTCACAGGAGAGTAAACCAATGCAAATGCCACTTCGCCAACCTTCACTTATCTGAATGACAAGGCCAAGTGTTTTAGGTTTTTAATTCAAGAGTATTCTAGCAACATGTCCATCTGTTGAAATGTTTGAAGCAGCTAAGATTTCACTTGTCTTGGAAAAAGTATAATTGATACTGGATGATTGTAGAGTAAAAATAAATACATGTAAGTCAAAAAATAAACCAGTTTTCTATCTCCTGTATTCCATAAAAATAGGAATGTAGCCTTTCATGAGGAACTGCCAAAAGAGCTATCACAGGGTCTGCTTTCTCTGTGGACACATGATTAGTAAGTGTAAACTACTGATAGGCTCTGGGAGGTCAGAGTCACTGAAGTAATCCTCTATGGCAAGTGACAATGAAAATGCTAGCAACAAAAAAGCTCTTTTGGGTTTGTGGGTTTTTTTTTAGAAAAGAAAATGTGAAAGTCATTGACAGAATTATTACATCCAACTAATTTACATTTGAACATTCCTTATTTCACCTCACATCTTTTACCACAGATAACAATTCTACAATAGCTAAAAGTAAGTGATGTGACTTCCAGTTCTATCACACAGTGTATAAAACACCTCCGTGTTAATGCCTGTCGTACAATCACAGCTGTTAGTTTTTTTAGTAGCATTTGGAAGACTCTCAGTTGTTTCCATCCTCTAGCCAAGCTCCCCCACCCCCATCAGCGTCCTCTCCTCCTCCTCTGGTTCTTGCTTGGGGGCTTCAGGAGACTCTCTCGGTATTTCACGTTCGTATGGAACAGTCGGACCATTTCATGGTCTTTGTTGTCCAACACTCTGGGCAGAAAGAGGGAGGATTTCTGTGTCCTGCGAGTTTTAAAGCCCCTTCTGGGTCGTCCTTTCCCATTGATTGAGACATACCAGAGTCTCTCTGCACTGGCTTTGCGCTTGGTGCCGGCTCTGCTGGGTACAGTCCGGTAGAGACGGGACGCGTAGGTGTTATAACCCAGCTCGTGGATCCTCTCCACAAACTCACACTCTGAGTTATAATTTTCCTGTAAAGCAAACGTGACAAAGCTTAAGAAAGACTGCACAGGTAATAGCTCTCTCCTACCTCAATAAGATTGGACTAAACTCTTAAGCAAGACTAAGATAAGGATAAGATAAGGACAGCAACATGTCTGGTGAGAAAAACTCAGACTGGTACTGCAGAAGGCAAGCAGAAGAGAAGTGCTGAGCCTGAACTGCTGCACAATACAGTGCTCCCTGTTAGCAGTGTGAGCATGCTCTGTGGATCAGAGACAAAATAAGACCACAAACAGCACAAAACCAGAAAAATGGCTTGTGAAAGGGAATGAATATCTCTGCTGCAAATTTATATTTTTTGCTCTTACGTACCCAGATCTACCATATCCAGATCTACCTGCAAACTGGAGAGATGATTTAACTGCTGCCCATCAACCTTTGACATCTATTGAAAACATAGAATCCTACAGTTTAATGTCAAATGTGGCTCTTTAATCGGTATCTTAGTAGCTAGATAAACTTGCAAGTCTGTTACATCCAGTTTGTTACAGGTAGCTGAGCAGTAAACAACATCTTTATGAAGCTTCTTTGTTTGCTGCGGTACCAAATGAAAGTACCCCTGGCCAGCAGTATGTTCATGCTCCTTTGTCACCAGCTGGAGGGGAGGACACACACCCACTCTGGGTGCTCACACTTTACAAGGTCTGTCAAACTTTGCCCCTTTTATCTGGTCCTCAGCTGAGAGAAAACCATGCATAAGCCTGGCACAAGGAAGTCCTTCCTCCTCCCTGAAAGAAGTAGTAAAGGACCTCACATACTGTACATCTTTTATTGCCTACAAAATCATCTTTGCTGTACCTGTGTGATTAAGATTTCAGCACCTAATGTGTGTAAGGCAGAGGGGAACTGCTACATGGTCTTTACAGAGGTTTTTTTATTTCACATCATCTCTCTGGAGGACATGGAAAGGGCTCAGGTAGCCAGGCTGGGGCCAAAAGAGCCATAAGCTCCATTAGCAACATGTTTTTAATGCTGTTCACTCCCCAGAAAGGCTGATAGGCATTTAACAAGATTTTAAAAGACTCCACATGTCTCTGCTTCACAGCTGTAAAACGGAAGTTCCCTTCCTTGCAAGGACATGGTTTTCATATGCTGTGGTGCTGGAGCCCATGCAACTACCATATGTAGGTAGATTTGCTGCCTGCCTACCTTAGTTTTGGTTGTAGAAGGTTTATGACAGAGGATAAACGTAGAGGATTATCCCAATCTGCCAAGGACACAAAGGAATCCTGCAGACTCAACAAACTCATTTTATTGACATGTGAAAGCTGGTGAACCAAGGGATAACAGAGTTATTCCAACACTGTTTCATAAAATGCTCCCTGGGCAATTATCCCCAGAGAAGTCAAATCTTATTTGAAACAGGGGTCTTGCACAGGTTCCTGGAACATCAGTAAGGTTGTTGGCCATTTTTTTTCTAGGCCATTCTTTTCTAGTGCACAGAAACGTTTCATGGCTGTTATTTCTTGGCAAGTGACAGCTGAACAAACTTCAGGATAGCCTGATGCTAGAACTAAAAACTAAAAAGGGAAGTTCAGGAGAAAAGAACTCTCTGGACTATCCTACTCTAGGCTTTTCTTTGCTCAGAATTAGTTTAGTCTTATTTTAATTCAGTTTAATTAATCTGGAGGGGGAAAAATACCAATTCCAAACAAGAAAGAAAGAAAGATGAGAAACAACTTGAAAATTCATCCTTCCCATTAATTTCTTTGGGGCAGACACTGTCTCTGAGCTGATGGAGGAGCTCTGTTCTAATGAGAATATGAACTGGAAGCACAGAAGTGGCCATCCATAGCTCTGACACAGAAGAGGCCATCCATAGCTCTGACACAGAAGAGCTCATATGGCCTCATTCCACTTTGACTGCGTTTTCCTTTTCCAAAATCATGATCTGCTGCTCTGCAGCAGCACAGAATCTTCATCACTACACACAGGGCCAGTAATCAGTGTGCACATCACATGAGACACGTTACAGAAGCTGGGCTGTAAACACTACCAGAAGACCCTTGAAAAGGTGGAGTAAAATATATTGAACCAGAGTGGTAACAGAGTTGATTGTGTTACCTAGGTTGCGTTCACATGGAAAAAGCTCACATATCATGCTGTCGAAATCAACTGAATTATATAGAATGACTGATTGGAGGAAGCCAGTTTCATGTAGCCATGCCTTACCCTCTCCAAACCTGTTTCCATGCCACAGGATTCTGGGAGAAGCTGCCCAGTATGGCTGTTACACAGAAAGAGATCACAAGATTGCTAGGGATGTAATCAAAGACAATGGAAGAAATTCAAGTAGGCAGATAATCTGCATAGTGCACACACAGGCAGATAGGCCTGAGTGTGTCCCTGAATGTGAAGAAGTCTAAGCTGAAGTATTTTATTCACTGAGAGAAAATATTGGCTGGGCTGAAAAGACAAGGCTCCCACTAATATTAGTAGAGCTCAGATTTTACCTCAAAGATCAGGATGACCAAAAAAAAAAAAAAAGAGTAGAATAAGGTGTTCGTTTAAATTTTTATCTTCTTGCACCTTCTCAGTACTTCCTTTCCTGCCTTTTAGTACCTGTAAATTCTTTCCCTGCCTAACCAAATACACTGTGCAAAGAAACTCCCATCAGCAGGCTACTTTCCAGTGACAGAAATGCTTAATTGCTTCTGGATACCCTGTCTGACACATATGTCCTCTCTCAGTGTCCAAGATCCATGTCAAATACAGATAGGGATAATTTTGAATAGAGATGGACATTCTGCACTGCAAAAACTGGTTCAGTGCACCCAGCTGCCCAGGTCTTTGGCTGTGTGAAATACCTTTGCCAAACACATTCTTCTGCTTTTGGCTGGACTGGCAGTAGGAAAGCAAAGAAACAGCTTCTTTCCACTGCTACAAGGGTGCTTTTGTTTGTCTGTAACAACTTCAGGCAGAAATCTGCTACAACATTAATCTTTTCTCCATAAGCATTAATTTCTAAGAAATCAGTGCTCCACACTGGAAGAGGAGATAGAAAATGACAGGTATACTCCAGGCTTAAGTAAAACTTACTGATGCATAAAGTCTCCCTCTTTTGTTCATGGCCAAGTATCTGCCGGAAAACAGCCCCTTAATGGCAACGATCCCAACATCAACAGCAGTTATTTCAAGAATACCTAGAAAGGGAAAGAACTATGAGATATCTTGTTGCTTGCCATCAGAGGTAATTTTCTGAGATGTCTGAATGACTGCTTACCTGCAGAGTGTGATTTCACACCTATCACTACTTCACATCAAAATCATCACGCAATCGTGTGAGTGAAACATGACTGTTACTCGAATCCACACAAAACAACCACGATGTGGGAATTGTTTGAGATAAGCTTTGGCAATAAATCCCTGGATACCTGATTGAGATTGAACTCTTTCAAAAATGAGAAAGATCTGACACTGAACTAGAGGCTTCCTTAATCCTGTATGTATATTTAAAAAAAAAAAAAAAAAAAAAAAAAAAAAAGTTTAAATCCTCTTTAATGCTTAGGAACACAAGAGCTCTTGACTTATTGAAACCAGTCACAAAGCTGTCCATTTCAGAACAAAGCCCTTGCTGAGGTTTCCAGGGGATAAACCAGAGCAAGTTGACTGCATTTTAGAGCCATGTATATAATCATGGAAGGAACTTGTCATTTAAGAAGTCAATGTAGCCCTCCAGACAAGGACAACATGACTGCCCAAGTCAAATCAAAAGGGAAGAGATTTTCAAGCCATTAAAGACAAGGTCACAAACACAAGAAGAGTGCCACAGGCAAGGCTGGCACAATATCTGCTAAAATGTTTATGTCCAGCCAAAGGTGCCAAGATGCTGATGGAGGCACAAATGGCTCAGGAGACATTGGGTTGTATGTGCAGATCTCTTTAGCTGGCTGGCTCAAACTGTTCTTGATTCTCCAGATGTGACCTGATGGCTCAGTACTTTCTATGAATTTTTGGAAACTAGAGGTGACCCTTGCACCCAAACTCACTGCTTCATTTTGGCAATGATAAAGCAGAGCCAGGAGCCTGTCCCCTTTGCGGAACTGGATTGCTGGCCTGATCGTGACTGGGAGAGCTGGGGGGGTTTGGTACAGCTGGTTTGAATCAGGCACCGGTTTGTTGCTGAAGGATGCCTCCTCCAGGCTTTGATAGCGAGGGAGTTTTCCTCTAGGAAATAGTGGTTTTCCTTTATGGACTTCAAACTGATCCCTGAGGTCTCCCTATCTCTGTGTGCCATCACCATTCGGGATTTACGCTTCCTGGGGTGGTGGGGCCGGGACAGAGGCCGGGCTGTGCCCGCGTCCGGGGCCGCGCTGGCTGCGGGTGCACCCGGGGCGCGCCCGGGGCTCCCCCGGGGCAATGGCAGAGCTGAGCCCTGCTCTCCTCCCTCCTGCCGCCCTCGCACAAACCCCCACACTACCGACATATCCCGTTTCATCTTAATTACCGCCGATCCCCGGCACATGTCAAAGGGGACAGATGTGATTTAGCCCGTGGAAGCTCAAGTCCCCAGCGGGAGACAAACTGGGGCAGGACGAGGAAGGCGAGCGCAGCAGCCTGCAACCCGTCGAGGAGGGCAGCGGGATTCAGCCCCTGCGTGATGTGAGGGCTCCGGCTGCCTAGCGGTCCGGGATGGGGCAGGGCTGGCGTGGGAAGCCCTCGGTGGAGCAAGTGACAAGTCCTGCGGGTTGCGCAAGGCAGGTTCCCGGTGCCCGTCGGGGGGAACTTGGGGTTTGAGGATCTGGCTCTACCCCGGGGGGACTGAGCCCCTCCGCCGCCAGGCAGGTCACCGCACCCTGCAGGACCCTCTCGGGAGTCCTTTGCCAGGGAGGCAGAGGAGGTTTCCTCATCGAGCCCGCCAGCTCCCGGGGCTGGAGTGGGAACCGAAAGGTGCAGAAAGGGAGCTGCGGGGTCCGGCGTAATCAGAGGGGCGGCCCCCAAAACGCAAAGGCGAAGTCTCGCCGACCACAGCGAGGGGAGGGAACGAAGGTCCCGGCAGCTGGGAGTGACCCGGTCCCCACCAAGGAGCTCCAGCCGCCATGCAGCGGCTCCGGCCCCGAGGCAGAGCTGGGCAGGAGGAGAGGCGGGAGCGGCTTCGCCACCGCCCCGTCCGGCACGGTCCCAGCACCCGCTGCCGCCTGCCCGCGGATGCTGGAGCAGGACGCAATTGGTCCGAGCGAGAGACATCCCCCTCCTCCCCACACAGTCAGGCCGGGGGGAAGCTGGATGGGGAAAGGTGTGCCCGGTACTCACTGAAAACGCTGTTTTTCTCCAGGGTGCCGTTGATCTTGCCGTTGGGGTGGATCTGGAGATGGTACTTGGTGGCACAGTAGAGTTTCCTGCGCCTGGGCGCTCCCCCGAGGTGCTCGTAGACGCCGCCTCGGCCCCCCGCATCCCGCCGCGGACGGGGGTCGCTCGGGGAGGCTCCGGTGGCCTCGGGCACCCCCGCGGCCCGCCCCGGGGACCACGGCTCCTGCAACAAACTCAGGAACAAGATCCAAATTATAACCATTGTGGCATGATGGCCGCAGCGCTTAGTCTGCTGGGGAGATGGAGGCTTGGAGCGAATGACACCAGGGGTCCCATTAAAGCCGTCTTGCTAGCAGCCCTCCAAAGTTGCAGAGCACACACTGCTTCGAGCCGTGAAACATCGGCAAGTTTTTATCAGCCTCGATCTGGCCCTTTTATCTGTCTCAGATTTACTTAAATCAATAGACATCAGCAAAGGCCACCGAAGAGTCCCAGCTGTTTGTATTAGATGGAGCTGCCGTGATCAGCTTTCTCCTTGGGTTTCCAGCTGGACAGACGACATGCGGGAGAGAGAGACAGACAGACAGGCAGGCAGGAGGAGGGAGAAAGGGAGAGAGAGAGACACCCACTGAATTTCGGCAAGAGACTGTGGGGGAAATAGTTGACCGACGGAGCATAGAAATAAAAGCAGCTTCCTGCAACAATAGCCTGATCTGCGACCAATTGATACAAAGCAGAGGAGGCAAAAGGTATCAGTCTCGTGTGAACTCCCAGAGTGCAGCGTGGATAAAATTACACAGCATCGCTCCCCGCCACACCACACACCCGCACACCCCCGCACTGGGGGCTGGCTGCGCCCGCCCCGGCCCCGCGGAGAAGCGCGGAGCAGCCGCGGACCCTCCGCTGGGCACCACCGCTTGGCCCGGGGGGTCGTGGGGGCGGTGTTGTGTGTGTGTGATGCTCGAAGCAAACGGCTTCGGGAGGCGGCTTTTGAAAGTACGCATGTTAAGCGCAGACGCGTAAGAAAGGGGGTGCGGGTCCTGGGGAGGCTGAAGGGGGGCGACGACGTTTTGATGGCTTTCACTCGGGCGTCAAGGTTTCTTCAGCGTGTGTGTGCGTCCCCTCGCTTTGTCCTCGGTGTCGAAAGCAAACAGTTATTACTAAATCAATCAGTTCACAGTTACAAATAACACTCTCTCAAATAGAGAGGTCTTTCACGATTTAGTAATTTCTAAATTAACTTAGACAAAGTCGAGCCCGCGAGTATTCCGATGCCCGCCCCTGAACGCATTAGTAAGAAGTTGGATCTAATCCTTTTCCCTAGCTCTGGTGCCTGGGAAGTCTCATTAGCTACAGCAGATCTGCACTCGCTACCCTGTAGCTTCACACCACCGCCTACGCTTTCAAAATCTCATGGAGCTACCTATAAATACATCGAAAAGAAGGCAAAAGGTCCAACAGCTCCCTGAATTGCACCATTCCTGTGTGCCACTCAAAGGCGGCTCGTTAATTAGATTTGCATCTGAAACTGGCAGTAGGAGTTTTGGGGAAGTGTTTGAGAGATAATTAGTATTAATGTGCTCGAAGGGCACACAAATACACCTTTGAAGTGAGTCATGTCAGAATTTAAGCGGTTGAGCTTGATCAATATAATTTTTTTTCCAGATCTGGTGCACAAGATCTATAAAATATTACTATGTAGAGCACGAAGAGTTTCTTACACTTTAAAGAGCTCTTTAAAAAAAAAGGCATTTACTAGTGAGAAAATAAGGGAAGAGATATGACTTTTTCCTACAAGGAATGACAGGAGGACGAAACGATCTTGAAAGCTACTCCCTGTTTTAAGATGTGCTTAATATTTAGTAGCTCTCCAAGGCTAAAAGCGTTTTCACTATACAGTCGTCTGGAATAAAAGGAAACACATAAAAAACCCACAAGCACCCCTCTCTGCCATTACCACCCCTTCCTCCTTCTTTTCTTCCCCACAAATTAAGCCCCAGCCTCACAAGGAGAGTTTGATCTGGGGATGAGAAATGTTTGTACAATTAATTCTTTGTTGCTGTTCCTCTGCAATGCCACTCCCAGGGAGTCGTCGAGTTTCAGTATATTTAAGAAAAGTAAACGATTGGAAATTAAAATAACCGGAGCACTGTATCTAGGTACAGGACCCCAGACTTGAAGTGTCCGAAAACAAGAACCCCCTCTGAAAAAAAACTTCCTCTCAGAGATGTACCGTAAATAGTGTCCTGAGGACTCTTAGCATTTGATGAGCTACAGGACAAAAGGGTAGCAGAGAAGCATCTCTGAATATGCCATGGCTCTCCTTGAAAGATGCTTTCCTGGGCACCTGGCGAATTAAGAGTAAACCATAATTAATTTCGGAAATTAGGACGATTTTTTCGAACAGCTCCCAGGTCTCGCCCCGAGCCCAGCGCATCGCCCTGGAGATGTGCAGATGACATTTTAATTTTAGGTTCGCAGGGTATTTTTCATTAGTGCTCTGAAGGAAAAAGAAAAAAAAAAGGCAATCCCGCAAGATCCCCCCCTCTCTCCTCCACTCCCCCAGCCCGACCGCAATAATAAACCCCAAAGACTAGTGGGTGGAAGAGTAACACGTTAATGACTTTTGCTCAAATTACTTCCATCTTGATCACATTTTCGTAATTAGCACCATCATCTCCAAATCTTTCCGCCCTGGGCATCTGCCACAGACTGGCTTCCCAAGCGATGTGTATTCTAGTTATTAGGGAGGGGACCACTTAAAGGTCTATCATTAATGGTTCCCTTTCAAATAAAATGAATGAGACCTCCACGGAAATATCAAAGGGCTGCAGCTACCTTGGATCACTCGGTGCAGCACTGAATGGCAAGCAGCCTTAAGTCGTTTTGCTCTAGTCAGACATCCATACAATAAAACATAAGCTCGCTCTTGTATATTTTAAGTTGTCTGGTGACCATTTCTGAAAACAAAAAGGGTCCCTTTCATGTGGTCTAATTCTAACAGGGAATGGGACGTCAGATGTGGTCTACCGATTCTTTCTGGAAATATTTTTAATTATGCCCCAAAGCTCCCTGTAGCCCCGAAGTAATAATCAGGGAAGAGCACTTTGAGCCTGTTACTTAGTGCAAAGGGGAGAATGGGCTCTAGACCGTGAGTATCAGAATCAGAATTACAGCCGATAATGATCTGCTAATTCGCTGGAAATGTGTGGATTTTAAATGGAACGTGCTAGTTACCCATTATTCCGTACTCTTCATCTTGCTGGTGGAATATTCCGAAACCTTCTTTCGGATAAGCCATAAATCAGCATTTCTCCTGCAAGTCAGGGGGTAAAAGTGAGCATTTGGGACAGATGTTTTTATTCTGACAGTCTGTGCGCTGCAGGCGCACACAGCACTCGGAGAAGGGCAATTTATTCGGATACGTGCCTCTGAGATCTTGATGGCGAAGCAATGCATATTTCTGTTGAAGTATTGAATAACCACAAACGGTGGGGGAAACCCCGCAACATCTTGAAAGCCCCGCGCACACAGACACTTAAACCCCCTAACTTAACCTGTACTAAACTTCACAAGCGCAGGTTTTAGAAGGATTCAGCCTCTGTGCTGCTGTGGCTCAGGACCCGATCTCAGTGCGCGGTCCAAGGCAGCAGCCACACGGCCGCCCCTCGCTGCCCCAGCGCTGATTTACGAGCGGCCCCGTTACTCCAACCATGAGGAAGTTACAATTTGTAGAGCAATAAATACCGAGGCGGTGGGTGGAGCCCCCAACAGAAAAGGAAAAAAAAATGGTCCTCCTTCACCAATTAAAAATCTATCCTGGCGGCGATGCGGACCGTGGGAAGGTCTCAAAGAAAACAGAGCCTCGGTGGCTGCGGGGCGTTGGTTTGCAATGTGCTAATGTCATCTGCTGAGCACCGCTGCCTGGTGCAGTGCCCTCACACCTGCTGCTACCGGGAAAAGCTTCTAAAATTCAATTGGTTTTATTCAGCTATATTTTGGGTTCTTTGTGATTTCTTAGCGGGGCTGTTCTGCACCCCGTGAGCAATATAATCTTGTTTAAATGACTTTCCAGACCACACAGCATTGCCTGACCCTGCTCTATAGGTGTAGACAAGGCTGTGTGTTGTATTGTACACCACCAACTCCCAGAGAGCAGGAAGAAGGGAGAGGGGAGGAGGAAAGCTCCAGGGAGTGAATTCATAGCTTCCGAGGCTCAGGTTGCCTTTTCAGGTGGACAAAATGAGATTTAGGTCATTTCAAATGAAAATAGATAGAAAGAAATCTCTAAAGGATAAACACTTAACAGGTATATCACAATTATGCCCTTTATCTATTCACATTAAATACATTTTACATTTACAGCCACTTTTTATACTTTATGGACAAACAATCTGAGATCTTCAGATTTAAGATGATGCAGTTCAATCTATACATATTATGTGAGCTACTATTACACTGCACTACAGAAAAGAAATTAATTTAGGAATATTAAAGTTGTCTATTTAGGTTAAAAGCATGTGTGGTTTACTGACATCGTTGCATATGCTAATTAATCTGCTATATGTACAGTCATATTCTTATTATAATAACCATCATCATTATAATGTTGACATCAAGATGCAAATGCCCAAGTTCCTTACTCCAGGAAATTTCCACTAAAGTTGGCGAGAGTTTCTTTGGCTGAGGACCGAGGGATTAATTCTTTATTCAAAGTCTGTGGAATTCACTAAGAGCCTTTTCTTTAGTGACAGTGAATTTGGATCAGGCCCAATCTTATTACTAGAAAAATTATTTTCCCTTGTTCTCAGATAATCTCTTAATGGTTTACTGAATGAAAATATTCAAAACAACGAATTCAGCGATGTTAAACAAAGGTTTTGAGTCTCTCTCTCACTCCTTTTCAGTGGAAGAAACAAAGGAAACAGTAGAAGAAATGTAACACGACCGAAATGTGCACGATGGTGCCACTTAGGTGACTGTCACGTGGCTTGTGCAGATTTGTGGCAGGTCCAAACCATGCCATAATAGGGATATTCAAGCCAATGCAGAACTGTCAACTGCAGCCATGAAAATAACTCAACACAAGGGACATGGAGATGGCTAGAAGAGAAGAGAGGGAGTATAAAAACAATAGGACTGTAATTTGTTGATAACTTGGGGACTAGATTCGTGTACCTGCTTCACACCTTTGATATCTGGATCATCACTTCACAGCCTGAGCTCTTGGGAAAACTTTGCTCTTCTTTCTGGTAACTCAGCATGTGTATTGAGATCGGCTTCAGAGCATTTCTTTAGCTTTAGAGAGACTTGTGGTGCACCTGAGAGAAGTGTCTGGCCCATATCCACAATGTAATTGTGCTCAGTGCCTGAAGGACCTGCTATTCAGATAAATCTCTTACTACTTTTAGAAGCTATCCCCTGGTTGCTTTCACAATCAGAGGCTTGTTACAATCTCACTCAGCCCTGCAAATCTCTAGGAATTGGGTTACCTGAAGATAAAAGATCTCTCTTTCTCCAAGCTGTGGTTGAATCAACACTTTGCAAAATCAGATGACAGGCAGAGGGGTCAGGCCTAGGTCTGTGCATGGGGCTGCCAAAGCACCAGGGATGAAAACTGGAAGAAGCAGCCTTAGGGAAATGCCACGTGCATGGACATATGTCCCTGGAAGGCAAAAACTACTGCCAGGAATTATCCACTACAAACTGAAGGTTAGTAATTTTTCTGTTTTTCAAGAAGACTGCTTCAACTCAAGGTTTAAATCATATGGCTGGGGGTTTCCCCAGAAAATCCCAGTCATAGGTCTCTGTTGTCCTATGGGGGTCACATTGCAAAGTATCTTGGAATTCCACTTATAATATCAAGGGATAAGAAAGAGGGCCAAGTAGGCAGGAGAAGTACAGGCAATGAAAGGTTTTGCCACTTTCAAATTTGAAAAGATAATGTAGAGAACAAACAGAATGCAAACTAAAATTAGTACCTTAGAGGAATTGCAATGTAATTCCTTCTTGCCTCAAGGGAAGAGATGAAAGTACCTGGTATTTGTCACCAGAGCATACATGAATGATCCCATTTGTGTTCCTTACACACATGGCACAGACATATGTGGACATCCAGCACAGTAAGTGTGAGAAGAAAATGTGCAGCGTGAAGAAGGAACAACTTAAAAGGATCTTTCCTTCTGGTGTACCTCTCTGGGGCCTGGATGGAAAATAAGTTGGAGCAATAAGCAACTCCTGAGTGTCCCAAGTACAGTTCTCAGTTTATCTCTAGACTCAACATTACTATGGCTTCTTCAGCTACCAGCTTTCAGACATGTGCATCAAGATCTCCATCCCCTTTTTTAGGCAGGAAAGAGGCACTCAGGACACAGGCATCACCTGTAGTGGTCCTGCGGAGCCCAAAGAAGCTTGTCCTGAAATCAGTGTTAACCTTCTCTGCTCCAGCTCTCTGCTGTGGTCACCCAGGAAGCCCACAGTTGAGGAGAATGTGGGATCAGGCTGTGTGGGGATTAATCAAGTTAGCAGAGAAATGGCCTCCACTTGATAGTGTGCAGATATAGACCCTTCCCACAGACTCCCTTTTTCGGGAGGGACTGAAGGTCTCTCTTGCTGGATCTGAAACTCCCTAGAGGAAGTTATCTGCTGAGAAAAAATGTGTGTGACACTTCTTCATGATTTTTTCCTATTTTGGGGAAGCAGAAGTTGTACTACTGAAATCCGTCTGACCAGCAGCGCAAACAAGGAGGAATTAATCTCTTTTCACTACTACATCCCTCTATCTTCCTCTGGGAAATATAAGGTCACTTTTAGGTTGATGTCTGAAGGTAGAGCTTGCAGTATTTTTCCCAAGCAGTAGCTGGACCTAGCAGCACAGCTGTTATTTGAGATGCCACCATGCTGAGTTCCCTTTTGCATAACGTTTCAGCATCTCTCCCTAGGGTGCTTGGTGTCTGGGTATCAAATCCTCTCTGCTGACTTTTCCTGCAGCTTCAACAGCCCCTGCTGCCTCAATCCTGGCTGCCCTCTCCCCTTTGGCACTTGGTCCCCTGCAAGGCAGAGGGCTCTGTCCTGTTGCTTGGTTGCCCCATGTAGCAAATGTGTCCTCTGGCCCTCCTCTTTTCTACAGCCTTTAAGAAATTCTTTGGTTTATAGTAATTTAATTAACTATGTTATTAATCAAGTGATCAATACCATGTTCTAGACATCCCATATCTAAGTGCATCTAAGAAAGTATTGGGTAGATCAAGACAACTTGGCTCTCCTGTTTCAACCCAATTTGACAAGTGGGTAAGGCTGACAGAGCTGCCAGGTCTGTAACATAAAGAGGGAGGTTTAATAATTTAATAGTGTGTTATCTCAGTGTGCTTTCTCATCTGAGACAGACTTCCACTTCTGTCCTCAGAAAAATTTGATAGAAGTGATGATCCAAGTTAGAAACCAAAATAAAGAAAAGATGTTTCCTGAAGAATATTAGAATGAAGATGTAGACATAACTTGTGACTGATGACAACAGAGAAATGGACTGAGAACTGCCTGTGACACAGCTGGTGTTGCAAAGCCATGGGCAAAACCTTCTAACCCCTTCCTCACTACTTGCAGCCTCTGGTTTAAATTAATGATTATTAGCCCCAGTAGAATATTCTCTCACTGAAGAGTGCTTTTTAGTGGCAGAGACATATTGCGATCCACAAAAGTGGTCAGGACCATTTCCTTTTCTGCTCTTCAGCCTGCACAACTGCAGGACTGCCAAATGCTGTAACCTGGTCTTAGTTACCAGTGCTCAGATACCAGCTTGCAGGTGATGCCTGAGCTAATGGTTCACACTGAAGTGGCTGTATAAGCATCAGATATGGGGAACCTTGCTATTGCAAAGGTCTGCAGGCAAATCCCAGGTGCTGCAAGCCACAGGTGAATGTGTAATGGGTGTTTTTGTCATTAATACTTTGGTAGCTGTTTGCCTTTCCCTAGAAGTTAAGTAACTTAAGCTCATAAACCCAGAATAGCAGAACTAGGCCAATTTCATGTCATCCATTTCTGACTCTTAAAGGCACATCTCACCCCACTTCAACTATTTTCTTCCAGAGATTTTTCTCACTGGAAAATGAAATCTTGCCTTCTCTCTCCTTAAGATGGGATGCCTGATCAGTAAGCACAGATGATTTTTTTTTTTCTTTACATCTGAATACTCCCCATAAAGGTGAGTTTCATCCCATAAACATGGCATCTTCGATATCTTTACAGAGGACTTTTTTTAGGTGGCTATGTACAGACTAGAATTTTTCTGTTGGACCATTTTTAAGGTATTGATATATTTTGCAGAACTGGTTCTCTGAAAACTGCTTTTTCCAAAGGATATTCTTTGCTGCTGCGAACTTCTGCTAGGTAATCCTGTTATTTGATTTTAAAAATCTATCTCAAAAAATAAAAGTAAACATTTGCAGATCTGTTCTTGTATCTTCTCTCACAAACTTTGCAACAGAAAATTGAGTCCAGATAAACTCCTTCAGCCACTTCTGATTTTTTTTTTTGGCTCAGGCCTCCAGGACTCTAACTTGACCACAGCAGCCATCCGTGAAGTGATGAAAACCAGCCTCTGGTCTGGATGCACGTGTTTCAGTCCAACTCCTCCTTTTCTTGATTGATGACTCTTACTTCAAGACTACAGTGAGGATCTAACTAGGATAACTAGGATCATTTCACAATCCAAAACAGCAGGACCATTTAAATAAGACTACTGGAACTCCCAACAGGTCTGGAAACTGTCAAGTTTATTTCCTTCTCAGAAATACACTTGACCTCTGATTTTAACACTTCACCACAGAGAGAAAAAATACACCAGGAATTTCTGCAACAGAAGAGGATAAAACCCTTACTTGAAATTAGAGAATCTTACTGAAATCTTTGCCAATTCCCCACCATAGGCAGGTTCTCCTAGAAGCAATAGCCTTTGCAGGATTTCTCACTAGACACATTCACCAGACAGCACAAAACTACTCACAACCTTTCCTTTCCACACCACCAGGTCTTCATCTGACATGTTCTTCCAGACTATATTCTTCCAGACTACCACTAGCTGGTTTTCAATGGATTCTCCTCAGTTCCCAAAGATACAGGACTCCAAAGAAGCTCTGACACATGTTGCAAAGAATGATCTCCAAAGCATTTTGGTAGACCAGGTAGCTGCCTGCAATACTCTGATCTCAAGTTTATTAACACAGGTGAATCTTAACATGAAAAGTCAGATCCCTTATGGATGGTGCTGGGCACCATTATCTGTTTTAGAAGCATCTTGTTTATTCATATCTGAAGAATGGTACCTGGATTTGTGCTCCACCTACATCAAAGTGCAACATCATTCTCCAAAAACTGGTCTCTGTATCAGACCTCAATAGGAGAATCCTGGATTACTTTTCAAAGACACTCCCTTCATATAATTTGGATATTGCTAAAAGAAGCACAGTTGCCTTTCTACTTCTCCACCCTCCCCACCATGGCTTTTATGCACAGCTAATTCAGGGCTAACAACTCCTACCCTGTGTTTGCCAAATCTTACACCTGATCACAAAAACTCTTCCCCCCACCACACACGCACTTTTTTTTTTTTTTTTTCAGTCTGACCATTTGGCTCTTTCCCCATTCTGCAATGGAAGCAATCTCAGCAAGGAGCAGGAAACGTTTAGAGACTTATTGAGTAGTATATGTAATTTTCTATTTACTATCCAATCCAATCCAGCTATCCATTAAATATTCATAACATGCTCATTCTTAGGCAAGAGAAAAACAAGGGAAGCACACAAAAGCAAGAGAAAGACTCTTCTGTTCCCCATGTGCCCTTGCCTTCTGCCACCCAGGAGGATGGAAGCAATGCCCAGCAAGGCACCTACTCTCATTCTGTGTTATCCTGTCAGACTCAATTTTTTGGCCCTTCTGAGCACAGAAGGGTTGGAGTCAGTCCATGCCTTTCCTCCCTTACTTCCCCACTGCCTATTGGCAGTGTATGTCACAACAAGTGTCCTCCACTCCAGCCAGCTGCGCAGGGGCATCCTCCTCAGCTAGAGAAGATTGCCCAAATGAGCTGGACACAACTTGTGTCACTAGCACCTTCAATGGGGCCATCTCTTTATAACCTTAACCAAGACTTTCTTTGCTCAATAATATTCAGAAGATAATAATTGCTGGGAGTGATTTACAGTGGATGGTGATTCACAGAGCTCTTCTGAAGTAAATCAGTGAAGCAATTGTCAGACATACATCTGGATTAAAAGAGAACAGGGGGTTTCATAATCACCTGAGTCTTAAAGAAGCAAATTGCAAACAATTACAGAGATTTGTATATTTGCTTTTGTCTTCAGTTTTGAGTTTTCAAATACATTATTTTTTTCCGAGTCACTCACTAAAATTTAATCTTTGCTTAGAGAGAAGGACACCCACCTCTGAGCAGACACAAAGACAGAGACACACCTGCACCCCCTGACCAAATGTAATGCCTGAACTTGCAAACTCTTTGTCATGAAAGTAATCTTTATTCACGTGAGTAACCCCACAGGACTATTCATGCAATGGAGAATTACTCACATGACTAAAACTTTGCAGGATCAGGTCCTGGATCTAACAACAGCATTTTAATTACAGACAATCCCCAAGCAATGTGTACAAAAGAGTTTTTTTCCTGGACAATAACAAAGGTTATTAGCCTGTTCTTTTTCCCCCTTCTTGCTCTTTGGTTTAAAGGGAGGCACCAATAATCCAAACCAAATAAAACTGACCTTTGAACCTTTTTTGCTGTACTTTTTCTCATGCCACGATTTCTTTAGTGTGTTAGTGATCTGAAGGCTCGTTCTGGGCTACAGCCACTTTCCCAGACAGGACTGCCTTTCGTCCCCTGACAAATCACTGCTGAGCCCCTTTTGTCCTGCACCACTTTGATCTCACCTGCCTGTCAGGCAAAAAAGAACTCCCGTACAGTCAGAATGCATTGCAAACAAATTGGCAACCATTTCATTCCCATACACCATTTCAGCAAGATCAAGATAGAGATAGAGAATTTTTAACCCTTTCGCTGACCTGTAGAGCCGAGAAGGAATGCTCGATTATGGGGCAGTGATCATTCCTTAAGGAACTAGAGGATTTAAAATGCCAATCAAACCACAACACCCTGCAGATCATAATTGCATGGCATATTAGCTCTCAGATACAAAGGAGTTACTGCAGAGCCAGCAGTGCTATGTGCAGATACAAGCTTTGTAGGGGATCGATTCCTTTTAATTGGACAGCTGCTTTAGCATAAACTAAAGAAACATAATAGGTATTCTCCAATGTGAATGAAATTAATCCTATTGTAAATAACCACTGGAGTATTTAATGGGCTATCCGAAGCCTCTACAATGTACAGCTGGAGCCATAGGTGAGTTTATTTCCACTTTGTTGGTTTTTTTTCAAACATTTTTTTGGTTCCTCATCACCTAAACTTTAGAACAGATATTACATAGCAATTTAACAGTGATTTCATGCTTGGCAATGGCTTACCAAGATCTGTGTATGTCACACTGTGATATTAGAGATATCCAGTCCTTTGCTAGGTCGTTTACAGTGCAGCTATCAGGCTGGTGCTGCTCCCACTGATTCCTGTTTTGTCTGTTGTTTTAAAGACAGAACTCCCTGTCATCTGTGATGAACTCAGATTAGCAGAACCATAGGTGCATTTCTGTTTACCGTTTATCTGCTCCTAACTATTACCACATGCCAGCCTCCTGCCCTCTTTCCACAGTAGCAGCCCTGTTTACCCAATAGACTGCTTCCCATTAAAATACCTCACCAGCTTTATTTATAGGCTAAAACGCAATGGCAAAAGTTTAGTACTTAGAGAAAGGAAATGTAACACATCCCTCTCTTCTGTTTAAAATGACTGAAAGTATAGCCTTTTGGAGAAAACAAAGCTACAGCAGTCACGAAAGAAGAAAGTGCATTCAAACCTGGTGTCAAGCACACATATTCATGAACTGGTGGCATACTGCACGGAAGAAACATTTAAATCACATTTTATAGCTAAAGGTCAAAAGCTTCTATTTCCCTGCCACGCTTACTGATACAAACAATAGCTATTGCTTAATCAATTTAAGGATAACACTGCATAATTAATTGATTTAGAGGGTATAAGTTGGGTTTTTTCCAAGTGTTACTCCACCAATTCCTTCACACAGAAATACTCCTTTATTTAACAGCATATATTCTCTGAAATTAAAAGGAAAGAAGCTGTTTAAAAGCTTTTTACAAACATTGAAGGAAAACATTACCAATTCTCAGCTTTGGTTCATTGTGCTATTGTCCTAATAATATTCAAACATACTAAAAATCGAGGTAAAAATGTTACTAACAAATACTTCTGCTTCTTAACAATGAAGTGTTAGATGTTTGTTTGAAAACTGAGCTGGGAACAGCTCCATGTTGGGAAATCCCAGTCCTCAAAGCATGAGAGTAGAATCTCACCAGCTGGTTTTGCTGGGTTGGAAGAAGTTGTTGGTCTGTGTTGTCCATGTGTGACACATTCCTGTCGGAATTTCCTTCAGTTCAGGATGTGAAAGTGGCCTGGTCTCTGCCAGGGAGTTGATCAGCCTCCTGTGATTGTATTTTATGGCTTATTTGATTTGGAAAATGACTTCTTTGACCTCTCTTTGCTTCTTAATTTCAACTTCCAGGTATCTTTAGGAAATCACTGGACACCTTCTGAGACTGACATCTTTGGGAAGTGCTGTCAGAAAGTGTACTTTACTCACAGCTGCAGTGCTAAAGCCACTGTCAAAAAATAATGGCTATAGACAAATGATGGGAGGCTCCTACATTCCCAAACAGGATCAGGAGCTCTTCTTCAAAAAGGATCTCTTCTCATCTGGTCTTGCAGGTCTACTTCAAGGACAGTTCATGACCACATTTTTTTTTGTTGTTTGTGGGGAATTTTTGGTTGGGATTTTTGTTTGTTTGTTTGTTTTGTTGTTGCTTAGTATCTCCTCACTTGAGCTTAGCCTTCAAGAAAGTCTTTGAGACTCCTTTCCTTTTTGTGTAAAGCATAATTTTGTCCCAACAGCTGTCCAGCAATTAATCCCAAATTGGAGTTTTTAACAGGAAAGCGCCTGTAATGAAAATCAGTAAGCTTGGAATAGAGTCATTTTTCAGGGAATTTCATGGGATTCCTTGTCCTGATATAAGGCTGGGCCAGATCACCTGAACTAGCTCTGAGAATAAGTAGAGCTGATAAAAATGCTGCGGCTGGGGTATGTGATGACAGCACTGCTGCAAACACAAACACACTGCTGCATTGCTGCAGCTATAGTTGGGAGAGTTAATGACCAAAATTCTGCAGACACATATACACAACTGTGACTACAACTGCCTCTCTGCAAGGAGATGGTGTTGAAAGATTCCAGGGAGAAGTTCCTTCCTTCACCATACTGCTCTCCAGATATCTTTGTGGCTACCTCAGACTTTTAAATTTTTTTTTCCTCCCCAGACAATGTACTTCAGAGTCTTTCTTAAGGTAGTTTTCTTTTTTTTTTTTTCCATCTGAAGGGAAACTACAGCTTGCATTTGACCCAGTGTGTGTGAAAGTCAGCTCCAAGCTACTGTCATATCAAGTGAACTGTAGAGTTCTCCATAGAACTCTACATACTACTTTCAAGCTACCTTTAAAATTCTCCCTCTCCCCTTCCCTTTTAACCTGTTCCCATCAGCTATTTAAGGTGCACTCAGTTTTTCTCTCGCTCTCTCTTTTTTTTTTTTTTTAGCCTGATTACTTATAATTAGCATTTTCTGCCCACATGCAATTGTGCTCTAAACTCTTTCACATTGGGTTAATTCACTGACTTTAAAATCTATTAATTGACATCCAGAGGGAAAAAAGTAAACATGTCTTTAAAGATGGCATGAATGGTTGAATCGAGATTAGGTCCCCACTCTTTTAGTCCCTGATTTTAAGGAAAGGCTGCAGTCTTCAAAAATCAATTGTCTTCAAAGCTCCAAAAAGAAATGGAATGAGCAGGGGTCAGACTCAAGAGCATCCCTTGTGTGCTGGAGTTAACATTACCCAAGTACTTTAAACGATCACTAATTAGTGCTTTCAATAGGCACTCTGAAGACCACAGGGTTGAAATATCTTATTTGGGAATAAACAATTGTGTAAGGCAGACTAGATCAACTCTCTAACAGGGGCAGGAAAATAAATCTTCTGTTACAACCTGTAACCAGAGAGAGGTCCTCAAGGGCCAGCTAAACCATTCACAGTTGCCCCCTTCCATTATTCCCAGGTTAATATGGCCACAGGACTCTTGCCTATACATGCAAGGGTGCTTCCTTGTTAAATTCAGGCTTTAATACAGCCCTCTTTGTCTTGAATCGGGAACATGAGTGTGCCCCTTGGTATTTAGGAGACTAGACAGTAAAAAAAAAAGGTATCTTCACTGTCTGGTTCAGATGAAGCTTGGAAAAATTACTGAAATATTCTTAAAAGTAATAGTAAAAAAGTTTATAAATATTTGTTTCATAATGGTGTCAAATTCAGTAGAGGTAGAATTTCCTGTCCACAAGTGCATTTGAACAAAAGAGGAGTAACTAATAGAACGGGAAATTATAAACTCTGGATTTCTCAGACTTGGTGATATAACCCAGCTTTGGCATTTTCAAAAGAAAGGATAATCTAGAAAAACATTAGAAAAATAGAGAAATTATTCTAGTCTTTGCCACTTCCAGGAAATATCTTTTCAAACAGAAAAAAAAAAAAAGCAGTTCTTCCTTGCAGCATTACCTGAGACATCAGCCCTTAGCTTCTTCTCAAGCACTAACTGATAGCACACACAGATGAAGTTGCCTTAATTCGGGGGCTTTGTCATGGTTAGTTTTTCAAGGCATTGTGTTTTAGCACAGAATTTTCATGGATGAATAATGGCAAGGCTGTTTGTCAGCCCCAATGTGACCAGGTGTTTCAGGGATGCAGCTTGCACAGCACTCAGCTGGGGCTGCAGCCTTTGCAGGGCTCAGCTCTCCAGTTACCACTGGAAACCCTCTGCTATACCCCATGCTGTAGCCTGGCCACAAGAAACAGGCAATTTCTGAGAAGTTGGATCAGGGGTCATCTTTGATTGAAACAACTCAATGTGTAGGTTGGGTTTGAAGGATCTTTAAAGTGAGACATCATGAAATAAAGAGATGTAATTAGTTGTGGAAAGATATCATTTCAAAAGGCAGGCATAGAAAGGGGCATGTGAGTTGGCCAGAGTGGGGAAAGCCAAGCTGCAGTTGGAGGATGACCAATAGCTGATCCATGTTGCCCTTGTTCTTTGTCACAGCAATCTTGTGTTTTTCTGGTTTGGGTTACTACAATTCAAAGCTCATCTCTGGTCAAAGCATGGGCAGGGGAAGGCTTTTTGCATCTCTAACACTCAGGACTTCCTGACTGTGCAGGACACAGGATTTGGCCTTGTTAAACCTCATACAATTGACCTCGGCCCATTGATCCAGCCTGGTCACACCTTGCTCTGCCCTTGTGGGAAAAGGTTGGGTTTGTATTTTAGTTTTCCACGTTTCCCAAGTAGGTTAGAGCAGAGCAGAAGAAGAAACAGATTCTCCAGAAATCTCTCTACTATAGATTTTTTAACAAAAGGATTTTTAAAACAGAAGTCAATGTCACTGTGCAGGTTGCATAAGCTAAGATAGCAGCTGAATTGCTTAAATGTGCTTTTTACAGTTTTACTTCACAGGAAAGCCCTCTCAGAGAAATTAAATAGTACTCATGGGAAAGGATCCTTCTTTCAGCAAGTTTTCTTGGGACTTTCAGGGCCATTAACAGCCCTAATACACTGCATTACCTTTCCAGTCACTTCTTTTCCCTTTGTTGTGATACCTACTTAAAATATCAAAGCTGTGAGAAGTTCAATGAGATATTGAAAACTGAGTAACACAGGTTTTATATGACAATCCTAAATCCCTCCCTCTGTCTTTTTTTTTTTTTAAGAGTTCTTTGCCAGCATCACTAGATGAAAAAGAAATCAAAAGTCCATGGGTGGGACATGAAGGACTGACAAGGTAAAGCCAGATCAAAAAGAAGCCTCCGTTAACAAATCAAAGAGGCTAAACAAAGGGCAGGGGGGGGAAAAAAGTATTTTGAATTCTGTAACCTAGATGTAAACTGTCCTAATTCAGCATTATTTAGCACTCCCAAGATGAATTCCTAGTCATTCTAACCTGAAGAGGGAGGGGAGAAACAATATTCTTCTGGTGGTGTCAGGAGAAATGGCAAGGTTAGGAATGAGTGGACAAAACTGATAGATTTTTCCAGGAGACAAAGCACAAGAAAAATTTTGCTACTTCTTGGTGCTTCTGATTAAAGGTTAACATTTGGGGTGTTTTAGTGTACATGGCTATTGGTCTAATGAAGCTAAAGAAAGAAATTGGAAAGAAAGAAGCGCAAATGTAGCTCTGAAAGTACACCTAGAGAATCTGTAACCTTCGCTGAACAGGGAGGAATCCCTAAAATCTGACTGCAGGTGACAGGCCTGGTGCATGTGGTTTAACTTACAGTCAGCTCTACACTGTCAGATTTAGCATTCCACCACATCTTTTCCCTTATACTCATCACTGTGACGAGCAGGCGTTAGAGCTGCCAGGATCGCACAGGGCAGAGGCAGCTATTGAAACCAGGAAGAATAGTTGGAAGAGCTCTCTGTAGTGCTGAGGTAACATCCAGCACATATCCCATGCTATGCACAGGTTTGGGATCCAGTCAGTCAGTTCACCTTTACACTCCTGGTCCACAAAGGTCTTTGTCAAGTTTGACAACATGTTCTGTATTCAGAGCAAATCCTGACTTCTTCTTGGTGGATGTCATACATTGAAAGTAACTTCACCCTGAGGTTTTCAGCATCCAACTCAGGTCTGATGGGCTGAGGACACAAAATCCAGAAACCCAAGCCAAACTGCAATACACATAAAGGTCCCAGGAGTCAAAACAGATCACATAAGCATAAACATGCAGAAATCTGACAAGAATTACCACGTATAAATATGAATTATTGACTCTGAAAGTGCATCTAGAATGCAAAATTCACCTATTTGCACCTTGAACACACATCAGGTGGAATTGCAGAAATGTATTGCCTTATAGATATATTTTTGAGGGAGAAAAAATAAATGAAAAAAGGGCAAACATCCTCTTTCCATTGATACATTCTGACCAATTCTGTCAGTGAATGTGTGGGATTTCATCTATTTAACCCTGGAAATTCTCAAAACCAAGCTATATTCAGTCTGTATGATCCCCTTGGATGCAAACACAGAAGTGATGATCTGGTAATCCAGATCCAAGCATTCCAGGTCTAACTTCTAGAAGCCCATGCTGAAATGCCTGGTGGCTGTAAAAAGAGGTCTGCACCTGCTGGATTTATTTCCAAAGACACAGGTATAAGCTTTTGCAAATGCCTTTTGCTTTTCTTATGCATTCTGTACTTTGACTGGTCCCAGTTTGAAACTGAAGGCAAATCTTTTCTATTTTTATCAATAATCTGCTACATCTTTTAGAATAAATATTCTTTTGAACATGCTTATCAAATCAGACATCCACTAAGACCAGTTTTTTTTCAACCTGATATTTAAAGGTGGACTTGATAACCCCTAATCCTCAACTGCTCCATAATCTTTTCTTGTTTTGTAAATTGCCTTGAAGTAACCTAGACATGTCTTTGATGTGGGCTTGCCCTTTATTTCCTACACCTTCTGAAAACCTTTCATGAATGAATCTCACCAATACAACAGCAATGTGTAATTCATACTTTGATGCCTGCTATTGAAGGATCTGCTATTCATCACTGCTGCTCAGTGGGTTAGAGGTTCAGGAGAAAGTACACAGAAGGCATCCTCATTGGAATGGTTTCAGATATCGAGATGAGGAAGACTTTTTGTGTGCTTGAGAAGCAAACCATTTCTTCATAATAACTTCCATATACTCCTACAGCACCGTTTCCTGCAGTTCTGCATCTGTGCATGAGTGATGCACTGTGACTCAGCCTTCAGGAACAGTCACAGTGGGGTCTGGGAGATTTGTTTTATATAAATATGTATAGCTACAAATAAATAGAGGCACCTAAATAAATAACTACCAGCGTGTCTATGTGTCTGCACACTGCACTAGTGCACAGTGGAGCTGTTGCTGCAGCATTTCAAGAGTACCTCTTGCAGAGCTATTTATACTCCATGAACTGGCACGTTTCAGATGAATCTGGTATTTAGTTCCATGACTAGGGAACCCAATTCACGTGACACATGGCACACAGGCGAAATTTTAACCTGTTGGACCAGGTCTACTTGCCTGAATCAGATGTCATTGAATCTCCAGTACCCTACAGGATGCATTTGTTTGAATTATATAAACACTGCCATGGTGAATTGCCACTATGAAAAGATAATGTGTACATGCACACAGTAAGTGTCTATTGCCAAATCACCTCTACTTTGATTGACCCTGTACCCCAGATTAGGGCAGCTCAGACATGATATTGATTGCAGGCCATACCTTTGCTTGTAGTGTCCGTGAGTCTGAAAAGGATGTAAGAATCAGGGTTTTTAGCATCTTGCACAATTGAACCCTCAGGCACACTAGAGATGGAAAGTGGGTATCAGCTGAGAACAGAAACTTGCTGAGGCACTGATGTTGTTGCCAGCTTGCACAAAGTAATGCATCAAAAAGCCTCTTAGCAATTACCCCAGCATTTGAGTTTGTTGTTAATTTTAATATAATGGCTTGAAATCATGACTTAAGGGTTTAGGGTTTTCTTTGCAGAATGAGCAACGTTCCAAAAATACTTGACACTAAATATGCACAACATTGAAATTAGGCAAAGTCTATTTTGGAAATGTCAGAAAGAATGTCAAGAGCCTGTCGGGCCGGCGCCCAACATCATCATTCGATATAATGACTCTATTCATCCCATTTAAATCCAAGATCACAACATTTTTCTTAACTATAGGGCAGAAGACAGGAGGTTCTCTTATTCTCTTTCCACCACACTTTGTAATGATCTTCCCTTTCAAGATACCCTCTGTCTCTGCCTTTACTTGTGTTCTGCTCTTATCTCTTTATTCAGGCATAGAGAAAAGCTGCAGACACAAATAGGAGTATGAAAGCCTAGGCCAAAAGGCACTCTGATGACTGCTTACTCTCGGGAAGGGACATGTCCTTGGACACACTTTCTCAGACATGAGCAGCCTGCTCTAACTGGACTTCCTTCAATCAGATAATTAGATTGGATAACATCTGAGGGATCCTCCCAGCCCAAGTTACATGATTCTGTGCTGCTGACATATAAGAAGATGAATAAAAAAACATAGTACTTATTCCTCACGTGGCTGTGAGACATGGGAAAAACATGGTGTCTTCTGTATAAACCTTTGGGAGTTCCAGTGAAGATAGCAGTGCTAAATATACTTTTGTGAAGCTGAAGGACTTGGTCATTTAAATTCTGACATTAGGTTACAGATCTCTCAGAGAGAGATTTGTGGCTATATGGACACCTGCCTATGGGCTTGGATATTAGAAGATCATTTATAGGAACTGATTTGCACAGTGAGTTGATTTAGTCACTGATATGCATCCTTTTATTTTAAAACCTACTCATGTAAAACAAGGAAACAATAAAAGGTGATGATGGTAAGGAGAACTTCTTGAGAACAGGTCCAGTTGATAGGCAAATGTGTCAGACAACTCCCAGCCACTGTGCTGAATATTTCTGTGTGTGGTGGTACACTATGCTCTATGTCTGCTAATTACCATGCCAAGGTCCAAGAGTCCAAAAAGATGATAGTACTTGTAGATTACATTGTACAGAGATGTTAGACGGGCTAAGTGTCCTTAGTGAAGGAAAAGGAACTATACTCCTTACTAATGGTTTATTCTTGTTCCTTTTTTCCATGTAGGCAAGAAAAAGAAATGCTTAGATCAAGGGCTAAGTTCCTTCATCATTTATAACAATACCAACTCCAAGTTAATTCATCCTGTTCTGATCATAGGTTGCATCCTTGCCAAACTTAGCACAAAGCGAGGAGCTTATATGCACTAGTGCTGGATGTAGATTCTTCTCTCCCAGCTTTACATATAGCAGTGAGGCTTCTACTTCAGAGTTATCATCTGTATTCTCCTTACAGGTAGGAAAAGAAACAAGCAGAGTTTGTGATTAATTCTGAAGTTAGTTTTTTAAGCTGCAAGAGCAACGCCAACACAGAAGTACTAGTTTTAGTTGTTTCTGTCAAAAAACCCAAAAGGATTCAGAGGTACAAGTGTATACTATAGAGAGTTCAAGCAAGCAGAATTGAACCTCATCTTCTGCCCATGAATTAACACTTTTCCTCAAAGCAGTTCTGGGAATAGAGGAAGATTTTTCATGCCTCCAGGGCACTCTGGCCATGTCCATACTTCTGAAATAGAGTCCCTGTGTCTGGCTGCAAGCCATGGCTGAATCTTTTCTCCTGCACTGGCCTGTTCTTCCCAATCCTACCCTGTTTTCATGGAAAAGGAGCTTAAAGAAGCAGGACACATGAAATATGTGATATGCTCTGAAAAAGAGGCCATGACACTGTGGCAAGAACCATTAGATGCAACTTCAGTCTACAGACAACATTTGTATAAGGCAACTGTTGAGCTGTAAACACATGTTCCAGTCCTCTGGGCACCAGAATTTCCATCTAGATGACCCCTTCTTTATGCTTCTCAAAAGCCAGATAAATCTGCTAACTTCTGCTGATCCTCTCGTGTATATCAGCACAATCAATGTATCTTCTGACACAGATGTTACACCAAAGGAAGCTGAAGAGGATTTTGCCCAGAGCAGTTCTGCTCCAGAGCTGTCAGAGGGTTTTCTATTTGAAGTAACAGCACAAGTAGTGAATTTCCTTGTCTGCAGACACGGCAAATGAGATGGGACAACATTCTCTGGGCAAGGAGCCCTTGGTGAAAGGCAATTGGAGAAGTGGAAAGTCTGCTCTCAATTACGTTAACGAGATAAATCATTTATGTGCCTTGAATCGATTTTGCTGCATGATTTAAGGGCATCATCACTAGATGCAGTGTTGTCATTCCTTGTTAGTTGTTATTTCCTTGTTATTAATTCTAATTCTTACTGCTTCTCAGCTCTCCATGCTCAGAAAGAGAAGTGCTTGGATTTTCTGTGTTCTGTTGCTATGTAATGTGATATAAAACAAGTTTGGAGTGGCTCCCTGAATGTATGCAACCAAAACTAGCCCAGAAATCCCTTCCACGGCAGCTGCTAATCATTAAATCATGGACCTGTTCAAGGAGCTCTGTATCCTTGCATCAAACTGTATCAGAACCTATGAAGAGGTATTCCTATGGCAACTAAGAAGTCCCTGGGAATATATTTTATGTGCACCCTCTTCGTGATTTTGGATACAAAAGTCTTTTGGCTTTAATAGAATCACTACAAATTATGAAGAATATTCATGTGCTTGTTTCTGAATGTGAACAGGGTGAGGCAGAGGGGGGGAACTCTTACTGTCTTGATACAGCTGATCAGAAAAATTTAGTAGAAATGAGAACTATTTAAAAATCTTTGGAGGAGAAAAATTTAAATTTCACAGATTTTTGCTATTTTCTGCAGATGAAGCAGTCTGTTTTATTAAAAAATTGATTTTCTGTTGTATTTCTAGAACAAATGGGGGAAATAACTGTGGGCAATGTGTTTTCAATTTCAGACAGTGTCATTTTAGGCATGCTATTTATATGGGTGCAGTTTGTATTTTAGTCAGCATGTTTTTCCTGAGTTATTAAAAACCTTTTGATTAAAAAAAAAAAAAAGAAAAGCAAATTTGCAATGAGATGAGGTTCTGTGTTCACATTCATTTGTGAGATTCAAGCAAAGATTCAAAGCTATTTTCACCAGACCTCCTTTCCTGAGTATAGAATTCCAATTTTCATCTTTAAGTGCTTAATCACCTTTACTGAAATAATTTTGAACTCAGGAATAGTTTATGTTTTTCCTTAATACATAGGAATCTTAAATATTTAGTACCTTTTTAAAGGAACTGTTTAACAACGTGCATATCCTATTATAAAACTCATTGCCTTAAAATACCTTTAAACTTTAAAAGAAAGAATCAAAAAAAGAGTCTTGCTGTATTTTGTGGAAATGTTCTCAAAGTAAAAATCACCTCCTGCCTTGCAAGAAAGGGGAATCACTAGTGTATCGGTAAAAGCATGCATTTCAGCAGATGAACTGGTGGATAAATATAGATGTATTTATCACATTATGTTTTTACTCAAAGGCAATGCTGGATTCTTCCTGTCCCAGTGCCAGAGCCTGGGGCAGGGGTGCTGGCTGGGCTGTAAGGTTGGGCACTGGGGCTGCAGCTCCTGCAGAGTGTGGGGCTGCAGCAAGGTGCCGCACAAGGTCCCCTGCTGCAGGGAAGAAAGTGACCAGTGCTGGTAGCTCTATGAGGCCACCAGAGCAGCAGGCCTGTGTCTCTCCCTCCAGTGCAGGGCTGGGCCACTTGCACAGAGCAGCTTTGGCGTAATGATGAGGACTCTCATTTTCTTTTCCAGCTTGGCAGACCCATGATTTTTGGCAGGTGGATGCTGCTAAGATTAGACCACCTCACAACAGTTTTGCTAGGCTCAGTTAATTAATATATGCCACATTTGGAGATAATTAGGAAGCATTCTGTAATTGAATCTCAGTCTCTAATGTCATCTGTAGGATCTTTGCCTCTAGCTTCAAGAGGGAGGGGGTTTTGTTGTACAATGAAGACCAAAGAACAAGTTTTTATGAGACTGAAAGAGAACAGCATAAGCAGGACAACTCCGAGTGCTTTCTCACATGTAACAATATCAATCTTCTATCACTGACCTCCTCCTACTGCTAGCAGAATGACTAAGCAAAGGCTGTTTATTTTCCTGTAGATCAAAGAGAGGCAACAAAAGAGGTCTCCCAAAAAGGTGGTTCAGTGCAGAAGGCAGTGCTCTTGTTTCCCTATCTGATCAGCAGATTCCTTCAGCTTGCATTGATAAACCCGGCTGCTGCTCAGTCAGCCTCAGCCCTGTCATCAGTCTTGTCGGACAAGATGCCTGACTCTTCCCAGGCTGCATGGGAGAATAACAGTGTTGCTCTGGCATAGCTAAAATACAATAGATGGGAACTGGAATATAAAGTGGGGAATTCCTCACATACCTTCCCATTTTCATGGACTATTGGCAGCAAAGAAGAAGAAGAAGGGGGAAAAAAAGTTAAGAAAAGCAAGGCCCACTTTGGCATTCAGCCAGATAGTTCAGTCGTTTTCTTTTAATTGCCTGAAGTCATTGTACATTGTGCTAGGGTCCCCCCTCCCGACCTCTCTTTTCTCCCCATCCTTCCTCTCCCTCCCCCTTGCAGCCACCCTCAGTTCCAGTGGCACTGCTGGAAACCTGGGTCCTACTACTGGCTGAGCTTCCAAGGAGAGAAGAAACCAGGTGCCTACTCTACTGGGCTGCTGCTCTCTGGTCTGATGCAGAAAGAATCATTCTGCATCTGATCTGAAGTTAAAACCCCTCTATGGGTAGCAGTGCTTGTCTTACCAATACTCTCAGCTTTAGTATGTGGTGCCAGACACCATTGGTAACTTGGGTAAACTGTCATAGTTCAGTGAAAATCAATGAGACTGCAACAGCATCCATCAGCTGAGGGTTTTTCCTGGGTCTTTCTATATAGTCATTATCCAGAGTGTCTTCCCTAAGGCCTTGACTACATTCCAAATCCCACTGCAGTCTGTTTGCTTCAGTTCCCTCCACAACTACCAACGAACTAAACAGGTCCCCTCTCTCAGCACTGCTCTGCTACATGGTGCTGCTCAGATGTGTTCCAGAGTTGTTTCATTCAACTTTGGAGTAGGATGCATATTAGTGAATACAGGACAGTTGCAGCTTCTGTGTCCCCAGTGTGCCTTATTTAGTGTCTGAAGGTACAAGGATCCCTGTCTTCTGTAGCCAAAGGACATCAACCAGCACATTTTTTACTGTTTTAATTATGCTTAAGAGCACAGCTCTCAAAGCCTTCATCTACTATCTGTTAAGAGACTGCTTTTCTATAATAACATAATGGAAATGCATTTTAAAGAGCTTTAAGACAATCTTTACCTCCATATCTTTATATAAGCAGTTGTATATGTTTGTGTAACTGTAATTTCAGGACAGTGGATTGGAACACATCCACTGTTCTTTTAGGGATCAGGTCCTCGAATATCTTAGACTTGGATCTTTTCCCCAAACACTGGTCAGTAAAAGTACTGAAATAGGCAAAAGTCTATTTGATGAAAAATAGACAGAAAGCAGACATGGTTTCACTTTGATTATATAACAACCTAATTCTCTGGGATATTCTGTAGAATTTGGGAAGAAATTAATATACTGGATTTTGCATTTTAAGATGATGTTCTGGGTCCTTGAGTAACTGCATTTTTACATCTAACATCTGCATTCAGTCTTTATTTATCTTAGTTGTAGCTGCCAGTGTTATGTCAGTGAATGATACTGCAGCATTCTCCCTTGGAAAGGCTGTAGTGGAATGAAAGAAGAGGAAAGGAGAATCTGCCAATGGATGGAGAGAAGAGGAAGACTGTTGTCAGGAAGCAAAACTGTAGAAAACCAAAAATGAAGTCTTGCTAATGGAGTTTGTAGCCTACAAAACTTCAAGAAAAATGCTTGCAAATCCAGGTTGCCCAAAATATTTGACTTTTTTATATTATAACTCTGATTCTCACTGTATCTAAAGTCTCAGTCCAGTGCATGACAGCATCCATAACTGAACCATTTGCTCTACCTGCATTACCTGACAGAACCTGGGTGGGGAGCAGAGCAGAGCACAGCCCTATCCCCATGTTCTTTGCCTTCACACAAGCAGCACAAGAGTACAGGAGGGTGCGTCCCAAGTGCCCCTAAATCATGAGCTGCACCCTTCATGCAGCGAGCCCATGACAGTGTCTGCCCAGCAGTGAGCCCACAACACTCAAAGACTGTAGTTGTAATCTGTTTGACTTTCAGTGTGAACTCCAGCTTGTTCCTGAAGTACAAAGATGACCTGTTGGTTCAGATCTGAATGTTATCATTAGGAACACTTTCCTAAATGAAGCCTAGATAGAAATCTGCCATGGCTGCAGGGCAGAAGGGACCAGCACAGCACTGGGCAGCAGTACGTGTCCAGCCACACTTGCACCAAGCTGCTGCACTGGGGAGACACACCGGTGGAGGATTTTATCTTGTGTGTTTCCATTAAGAAAGCTTGTTTGGTTTTCCACCACAGCACAGTCTCACATTCCTGATACAGGACAGATAACACCTTCAAAGTAGAGCTAACTATGGGAAGGATAAACGGAGCAACCAAAAATGGGTCATGTTCAGTTATTACACAAACAAGAGCTATAAAAGCACGACAGAAGGAGGATGGAATTACAACAAGTAGCAAGAGATGGAGAAATTTTGCAAAAACTTTCCAAAGCACTGCAGTGCTGCAGTGGGTCCTGGTTAAGGGTTAGTATTTATGCACTGGTTTTATCTCTGATTTACAAAGCACTTTTCATTCAGAGATCCACAAGTGTCTCACACGCACTAGTGCCAAAGCCACTGCATTTGCCACGAGAGTGAGCCAGCTCTGGAATGCCCTTAAAAGCAAATGCTGTCTAATGTTCTACTTTTTAAACACAAATATCAAAGAGAGGGAGAAAAAAGAGAGAGTTGGAGGGATGGGGAGGAGGGAGGGAAGAGTCAATTGCTTTTGCAGAAACTGCAGTTTCTTTCAAAAAACCTGTCATTGACATCTTTCCCCAGAAAACATTTTGTCATGCACATCAGTGTATGTCTGCAAGGAGATCAATCTAGAGAAGGAGTCAAACCAACAATCATCATGTGACAGATTTTCAGATGGTGTTGTCATCAATCACACTGATAATGAGGTGGCAAATTGCTGTCTTATAGGAAAACTAGAAAGACAACTACCCCAGTAGGTGTCAATGAATATGTCAAAGGATTGTCCCTAGGGGAGTCTGAGAAGGTTCTCAGAAACCTTTTGTGAAGCCTGAGTGCAGAATACTTTATTGATCTCTAAAGGACTTACACTGACATGCTATTTCCCCATGACATTTGAACCACCAATTTCCTAACTCATGGTGAGTACCTGCTTGGTAAACACTTAGGGAGTTTTCTTTTACCTTTAGATACACTAAAAAATCTTGGTTTAATATTAGTTTGGTCTTTCATGTCCTAAAGAGCATCAAAAGCAAAGTTTTACAAGTTATAAGCAAGCAAAATGTCTGAAAATATTTAATGACCAATAATCATTTGTACCACATAATAATACTTCAAAGTAACTTGTTTAGATTCTATTGTGAGCTGTATTCCTAGTTTGACTAGTGTATTGTGTCGTCTTAGAGAAGCAAGCTGTTGTATTTATGGAATAACTGCTATTAATCTGCAGAGCTGGGTTTTCAGCACTGTCACTTCTGAAGATTAAATGGTCCTTTTGTTTTCCATTGCTGAAGTCTCTTAGCATCTGAATTAGAGCCCAGTGTGCTCCTGCAGCTGGAGATCATGCAGTCGTGAATTGCTATCACTCCAGGTTGTATTCTAGAGAGCTTTGGTGGCAGACAAGCATCTGTTTACCAGGCCCGAAGTTCTGCATGCCTTGTTTGTCCAGTTTTCAAGCAATCATGGGAATGCTTCTTTTCTCCCATTTTTGTCAGAGTGCAAATAACATGGACTGTCTTTTTCAGTTCTAAGGTAAACTACACTGAAAAAGTGTAATTGTGACAATTTGACAGACTACTTTAATTGCTCTTGGCCCAACTGTGAGTCAAATTTCACAAGATTTCCCTCAGTAATTACAAGGGAAAAATGTGTACAAATTCCTTTGACATAAATTGAATCGTCCTTGACACTGCTTATTTTGGGTCACAAAATGTAATATGAATGGGTGGAATTTGTTTAAGTTTTCCTTGAAAAACATCTTGATAAAAATCTTTATTAAAATCAGTTACAAAAAGAAAACATCCATCCACTTCATAATATTGCACAAAAAGATTGTTTGCTGAGAAGAAGCATATCCTAATAATAAATACTTTAATGCAAACATTTTAATTTGATCTGGGTTTTAGATGAAGCCTAGTACAGCTATTTCTAGACTTGGGATTTGTAATGCAGAACTGTACCTGGGCTTGTGTGGCTGAGGAGAAGTATGCTGGGGACACAGCCTCACTTCTGTATGCAGCTGTAAGTGTGTGGCTGGTACCATAGTACTATAGTGCAGAGGGTAATGAAATGCTGTTATCTGCTCTACCTTTACATTGCAGTTGTATGCAAACCCTTGGTATCAGAGCATGCAGACTTTACATGTATGGCTGCTAAACATTCCTGGTGTTCTCCCACCTTTGAGAATATTTAGGCAGGCAAACCACCTGAAATGATTTTTTTTACATTCAGCTTTTGTCAAATCAAACCTGTGCAAAGAACATGTGACAGTGAAAAGTGTAGCTAGAAGCAATAACAGTACAAGGGCAAAGAAGACCCAAGCCCAATGTATTCTCTATGTACCACTTAAGCTTGCTTGCTGGTTGAAAAGTTTTGCCTAAGCCAAAATGAGGCATCAGCTCATTTCACATGCATCTTGTGTGAGAGGATGGTTGTGAAAGTCTGAGGAGAGTAGTCCAAAAGACTGTTTTGCAGAATGTCAGAAGTTAGAAACTGGAACAATGTCTGGGATTGTTCCTGCTTCTGACCTTTGACATTCCATGAAACAATATACTGAAGCTCAGCTCTACTTCAACATTATGAGTAATGTATTTCAAAGGGTTTATGAGCCTTGTCTAATGCCAGTTAAAGTTGATGGAAAAATTCCCACTGAACAATGGTAATAGTAAGCGTAGTCTTGTTGGATTGCTAAGGGGCCAGCTGTGAAAAGACTACTGTTGTGCTAGATGCTCAGCAGAGCAGTAGCAAGCTCAAGTCCCAAAGAATTTATAATCTAAACAGACAAGACAACCCCATGTGGAGGGAACAAAATAGCCCAGGAACTGAATAGCATCCTATTATACCATGTGTAATTGAGTCATATCAGTATTTAGTATCTTGGATCTTAATCTCCCAATTAATACAATTGGCATCAGAGACTTGAACTAGAGCAACCCCAGTTGCTTCTTAATTGGATTGCTTTTTGTTTTTTTTTTTTTGGTCTGAATGTCCATCATATCTGGAACTCTGTTCATATTCCTTTAATCTCTTACCTGGGCCTTCCAAGTATGAGCTACGTGGCACCCTAAATGAGGTAGCAGGTGTATTTTTTGAAGGCAGGGGACCATCAGAGCCTGAGTGAGCACTACAAGAATGTCAGTGGTGTGTATCTTGCCTATGGAGTAGTTCTCCTTATAGTTACTGAAACTCAAAGACCTCTTCTGTGGAAGGTGCTGCTGAGATAGGCCTGCCATGGGATTTAGGATATATCCCCTTTCACACATACCTAAGCAAAGCAGCAAAGAAGACAATGTGAAGACCACTGCCTGGCAGTCACTACTGCCATCCCTAGCTGAGGTGACTGTGCTCCTCATGCTCTTCTGTGTGCAGCTAGCTTGGATGGTGGTGACTCTCAACTACATGACACTGCAGACCATTTAGGTTCAAGAGGACTGACTGTTTCTTTCCTGTTTGCAAATTTCATAAATATTTTCAGTACTGGACCTTTACTTGGCTAAATCCATATAATATATTGTTGCTGCACTGATCAGCATCAGCACCCCAGAAAAGAGTGGCTCCCTTGGCAACAGAATCTAGATCCTTTTGTTCTAAATGATGAGAAAGGTTTTATCAAGTATCCTTTGAAAGATGAGCTTGCATTATGGTCAGTGAAGACAATCTAGTTTCATCGTTAAAAAAATGTCAATGTAGAAGGCATCTGGGTGAACGTGAGACTTCTTCAACTATTCCTTTCCTTAAAGGCTCAAGGTGGGGAAGAGAGCAAAGAGCTTGTTATCCTAAGTCTTCATTAAAGCCTCTTGTTTCTCAGTCATGTTGTCCCCGTCTGAAAACTTGTAAGAGCTGTGATGTAATACACTGTAAGCAAGGAAATCCCACAGCTGCTACTCACACCCTGAAATCAGTCTCTGCTCAGAGGACTCTCTTGAAGCATTACGTGATCCTTCCTTGCTACCCACTCACTATGTCACTTCCTAAACTCTGATGTTTTGTGCAGCATCTCTGGCAGTTAAAAGAACACATGGACGTGTACAGCCCTGGAGCAGACTGCAAACAGGTTTTTAGAAGCACACCAGAAGACATCTATTTCATAGACCAGTCAAAAGTGACTGCCTTTTGTTGCTAAGGGACTCTAGGGAACATGTGTACTGCTGTCAGCTTCTCTCCACACCCACTGTGAGAGATGATGACTACAGAATCAACCTAGTCAAGTCTAAAGACTGCATAATTCAAGCAACAAGGTCAAAAATCTTGTGTCTACAGGAAAAGTGCACTGCTTTAACTGCAGTCACTTTTTCAATCAACATTATTAAAGCTTGGTTAAATAATTAGGTAAGTAGACTACCACTTCTAATTTAATTTAAAGCTAAGTTAATTTAAGACAAAGTAATACCTGATCTTTTACTCTAAAATCAACATACTCCCACAAGAGTTTGCAGTGATTTACCTAAGTCGACTACATTCATACCCTAAGTCAAACCAGTTCAATTTTCCCATGTAACCAAGGCCTCAAATAAAAAGGCTTTTAAAGACAAGTACCTCAGTTAAACACTTCAGCTGTATTCTGAATGCTATTGAAGTTGATGAGACAGGAGAGGATGCTGCCATCAAGGCACACATTGAAATGTGTTTCTGAATGAGAAGCTTGCTTTGGTTCTCAGGAGCAAACCTCCACTTCAGAAGGAGCTTTCTTAGGATTGTGGCAGGTGAGTATTTTGGTTGGCACATGGAGACAAGTCATAGGCACTGGCACATTTGCACCAGTGTAGCAAAAGCCTAACTAACGCTGAGCTCAGGACATACTATGAAACCAGAGGGGTCTGCCTCTTATTCAGACAGCTGCCATGTGCTGAGTGCTCACGGCTGCCCTGCTGGCCCCATTTACACAATCACACAAACTGATATTTTTCAGCAGAGTAGCTGGGTGTTGCATGGTAGGTGTGGGCTCAGCTGACATAGTGAGTTGCTCCAGATCCTCCCCAGCCCTGAAGCTGTGTTCCAGTCCAGTTTATGCCTTGTTCCTATTTCTCTATCTTTTTCTCCTTAAAGTCAAGAGAAACATGCACCATTTCATAGCTCAGCCTCTTTCTTGCCCTTGCAGAAGGGACTCTGAAACTGATTTAGGTTAATAGCTATTCTCATCCTTCAGTCCTTTGCTTCTTCTGTGTCCTTATCTTTCTACATGCTCATACAAAGTGCAGTTAAAACAAGTGCAGTACTACAGCTGCTTCTAGCAATCCCATTTGGGATTTGCACCTCTCCCCTATGACAGCAGGTCAGCTATTGCTAGGTGTTCAGGAATTCTCATGCCAGAGGGCCTAAGCTCTCCCACAAAGCACTGACAAAGTGTTTACACCTACTGCAGGTCTCTTCCTCAGACACTGAGTGCCATTTGCATTCAAAGTAGCAGGAAATGATGGACTTTGAATGTGGTGCATCTTCCATATACACAGAGTTGTGTGCTCTACTTAGACCTTGGCAATACAGAATTGAAAAGCTCTGATGATCAGAGTAAATTTTTGCTTCCATTTCTCCTAGGGAAGGGCATCCCAGACATTATCAGGGGTTGTCAAAATGCAGATGAGTTTGTAGTGCCTTCACACCCACTGCTCTTTGCACTGACTTGTGGAGCGAGGCCACTGGATGAAGAGGAGAAACATATTCCCTCTCTAATTGGATGATAGTCCTTCTGGTACTAGGAAACTGCTGACATCTTGCTCTGCTTGACTCCCAAGTGCATGTGCATGGTGTCCCCCTATGGAAAGGTCCAATATCTGGAGCCCTATCTGGCATGAGTGCTACCTCAATGCTTTCTCTTACCATAGCTCTGGGAGAATAGTTGCTGAAATAGAAAAGAAAGGGAACAGGAAGGCAAAGGAGAAGGGGAAGGGGAAGGAAAAGAGAATGGAAAGGGGAGAGGAAAGAGAAGAGGACAGGAAATTAAGTGGCTGTTTCATCCTTTCTTCAGGTTATTTTGGAGATAATATTAACTGTTTCTGCCACTTCATGCATAAATACATTTACTTCGGAGGAATCATGAGAAGTCACGATGTCTCCTATCAGTGTGAATTAAGCCAATTACTGTATCTCACATATGTAGCTTTTCCAGCACATATTATACTGATTATGGGGGAATCAAACCACTCCTGATTAGAGGCATCTTGCATAAAATTGTTGATGTAGAGGAAGCAAATTTTCAGGGATACTAAGGAAGAATAGTACTTTATCTTTCAGAGACTTTGGCTCTGATGGTAAAAAACAAGGGCTTGCAGGTAGTGTCGGCTATTTTCCACTTCAGAGTTGTAATAGTTCATCCAGAGCTTTAAAAGTAAAGAAGAATTGAATAATGCTACAGGATCAAAGCAAAGAGTCTGGGATATGAACCTAGATAAAAATGAGAGGAGTCTACAGACAATATGGGGAAATTTTGTCTTACAATTTCAAGGATTTTTTCTCATGGGAAAAGTAACACTTTGCTTTAGTAAAAGAAAATAAATAGTTACAAGCACAACCCATTTGCTGTTTGATGTAACAATGTTATCTGCTCTCTGGACTTTTTTTGTTTCTGTTCAAGGCATAAAATAATTATTGAAGAGGGCTGTTTCATCTCCGTAGAGTACAAAAGTCCTCTTGCTAATTGCCACATCAAATGACTAGAGGACCCCAATGGAAACCTTCAAATGACTGTGAAAAAATTCAGGCCATCACTAAATGCTGGGCACTTTTTTGTGGGGGTGATTTCCCATTGCAGATTAGGTTACTTGGGTGTGGGTTTATCACACAGGAAAGGCCTGGCTGCAGATTAGTTCTGCACCATTGCAGGTCTGTTATGCCAGCTTCATCCTTGACCAAATCGATGGCTAGCACCTTTATTGTATTTTTGTGGTACGAAAGAACACTGGACTGTGCAGGCAACAAAAGAAGCAGCAGAAGGCCTACTGTGTTTCTAAAGTGTTACTTCTCTACTTTTTGTCATGCACCAGTGACATGAGTGCTGGGTCCCAGACTTCAACCTCACACAGAGTCAGAAAAAAGCTGTCAGTCTCGGCTTGTTCAAAGACAAATCCTTTGTGAAGATCAGACTAAAGTGGCATGGTCCATATACTCACTAAAGCATGCCCAGGAGTCAGAAAGTCATAATCCGCCTTTGTACTTATGGCCATTCACATTTTCCTCCATAGCTGGTGCCCAATTACCAGTGCTGTAATTTTTCCTATTGTTAGGAAGCCATAAGGGTTTAGCTACCACTTGTCCAATAGAGGTCACGACCTGATGTATTTAGGCTTTGCAAATATAAGTAACAGTTCCCTTATCAGTGTCACCAGGACTCTTTAACACTTAGCAAGCAGAAAGATAAATATACTTGGCAGATACAATTTGATCCATTGCTAAGCCTTCCATTTTACCAATGACCCATGGCACTCTGCCATTCAAGGCTATGTTAGCTGTTATAACCTTATACCCTTCAGCACCAGCTCAGAAAGCAGCTATCTTATGCTTACAGGAAAGACTTACCTATGACAGCCTGTCAGCCTGGTCTGCAACGCCAGGCTTTGCACTGGGAAACCAGTGATGATCCTGACCTTGCTTGTATTAGTTCTGCATTGGCCCACTTTTAGCAGAACTCCTCCTGACTTACTACAGGATAGGAATTGGGCTGTGTCTCAGGCCAGTTCACTTCCAGGAGGAAGCCAAAGACAGATGATTTATATGTTGCTGTCATTTTTTACTTCTCGACTTTCTTTGACTAACTGGCTAAATTAAATATTGCTTTGTGGTATTTTACAACCCAGCTTTATCCTGAAAAGTTCTGATTATTTTCCTCTCTTTTGTATCCCTTTTAAAACCTCTGCCAGCCACAAGGTCTACAAGAGACAGAACAACGGTCTGGCTTCAGAAGCTGGAGAGTGCATATTCTGTTATACCTCAACCCCTCCAGCAGGTACTGAAATAAGTTCTCTCAGCAGGGTTATGCATAACAGGCACTTATTTAAGAAGGGCTAAAAATGTGGCATCAGATCAAGAGAAGCATCTCTTTTAAGCAGAATAGGGCAAGAATTCAAGTGTGAACCTCTAGTGTGAAAATCCTATAATAAACTGATCAGGATAGGCTGGAGCTCTCTGATATCTTGAAAATGGATCTTGATTGACTAGAGGTTTAAAAGTTTGAGGCATTCATTTATTGCCTCTTCAACAGGAAAGTGAGAAACCTAGCCCTCATTTTTCTCAGAATGAAACTTCCAAATGGTATTTTGCAACCTAACCATGAATGAAAGTTCTTACCAGAAACAGATGGCACTGACTAGCCAGATTCCCTGTTTTGCTTTACAAATCTCTATACAAGTCTTCCTTATTCTCACAGCAGAATTTCTTTGGTCCTCACGTTTAAGTTTATTGATGTCACCATAAACTGTGTGGGTTGATGTATAGGAGGAATTAATGATATTGTTCTATCAGTTTTCTGTCTTCTGAGACATTTGGCAATCAGGCAGCCCTTACATTTGGACAGCAACATCAGTTCGGGCTGATGATCCTTTTATCATCATTAAGCACTGTTTAATCTCACTGGCTTCGAACTGACTTGTTAAACATCCTGCATATTCTTGTGCAAAGACACTCAGCTGACAGTCCTCTTCCTCCCTGCAAAAACTGTCCATAGAGTCCTGTGGATAAAACTAGTAGGGATGCGTGCCCATTTGTTACCTGGATTCTCTAAGTTCCTGCTCTTTCTCCCTCTGTATTCTCCTTTCCCCTTTTTTTTTTCCAACATAGTCTATTCTTCAAACTCTCTAAGCACTAATAAGAAGAGTTTTTCATCATTCTCAATCCCAAATGTAGTGCTGGACCTAGCCCTTGCAGTATGCATCAGGAGTTCTGAAAGGTGAGCAGAATCCAGTCCTCAGCCAGAGGATCCCAAAGCCCATCTTTGTGGATCCAGTACAGACTTTGCAAGTGTGTCTTTACTGCTGGCCAGCTGAACTTCTAGATTCAGATGCTGTTACTCTAGTTCAAATGCCAGGAATATTATTGTTCAACTAAATCTCTACTTTAATTTTCTTAGAGTGCATATACTTTGGAAGCTCTTTATGGAAGATTTCTTTTTAAGTGACAGCTATATGGGACTTAAAGCAGATGATGTATTTCTGGCTATCACTCTTACGTGGAGCTGAGAAGCTTGGGAGAATAGGGAATTCTTTTTTTGTTTTTTAATGATGTGTTAGGGCATGGAGTTTCCTGAACATTTAGCAAAGGGATGTCAGGGTGAAACAGCTGCACATATTAAACCAGCAGTGAAATCCAACTCCTTTTCATCTTCTCAGTTATACAGCTCTTTGTGAAATTATTCCACAGGGCAATGTGTGAATAACTGTTAACTAATGTATGATCAGTTCCATTTTAAGGTGGTACAAATGGGACTGCCTGCATAGTGCTGACATAGATGATGGAGCCAGCACTGAGAAAACACAGTGCCATAAATTGATTCAGGTTAAATGGCCTGATTCTTTGTTAATTATTTTATAGTTCATTGACATTCAGCAAATGTGAGAACTGCAAACCTTATAGTCACAAGGTGCTATGAGATAGCTGTAAACAGAAGGTCTTTGATGCAACAAATGGTACGTAAGGGCAGTCCCATACACACATCCTAACACAAAGGCTCACTTACAGGGCTACTGCTAAAATAAAAAATAAATCAAGCCATAACAGCTATTCTGATCCTGATGGAAAAAATATGTAGAAGAACCTGATGCACTGACCTTTGCCTCCTCAGTCACTTGTCTCTGCTTTAGTTACAGTTTAGAAGATGTTTACAGAAAGGATATAGAGAAATAAACCCATAATTTATATCAGTATAAAAGTAAAGCACTTCTGAAAACAGACACTGTAATCAAATATCACTTTGTTATTCAAAAATAATATTATCAATCTTCAAAGGCCTTGCCGGAAACAGAATATAGCTAAAATAACACAAAATAACACAATTCTCCTTTAGAAGCAGGCAGGGTGTCTTAATTGATAGTACACTCCAAAGCAGTGAAGAGAAGGACTGATAAAAATAGCTGGTTTTAATCAGGTTTTCAATGAACAAGGAGGATGTGTTAATTTACGTGACTGGCTCTAATCTCATTTGGATCTCATTGTTTTCCCATTTAAAAAGAGTCATTTTTTTTTTATAAGTGGCAAAGCTTTCTCCTCCTTGTTGTTTATCAGAAAGTTTCCATGTATCTCTACTTGTTTATTTCAGACTTTACATTGCCTGGTGTGTATTATTCATATATTACCCAGATCTATCAAGCTGCATCCAGATGAAAATTTGCGACCAAACCAAACGTACAAAACAATACCTTACCAAAGTAATGCTGCCCTAAACACAGAGAAGAACAAGACATAGTTTCATCAAGACAGGGTGTTGACAGATTTCTTAGAGAAAGAAATATATTATCTATATATATTAAACTTGGTTGGCTTTTGATTACTACAGATCAGAATTATGAGATTTATTATGCATTATCTCTCACAGTCTGATTTTATTCATGGATTGGAAAGGGAAGACAAATTTCCCTGCCTTCCCAGACTCTGAGGAGTTCCTAAAGTTCAAATCTGGTAGTCATTGTACCAGACTAACCACATAGACATGAATAAAAATGTTTAATAGTACCACAAACTGTTTAAAGAAGCTCACCCAGCAACCAGTTCGATGTTTTGGGTTTTGTTAAAAGGTCAGCAGAATTAATTCACTGTTGCTGGAGAAGCTGACAAAACTTCACACTGCTGATCATCAATCAGAGGGCCTGAATGTGGAGATGTAGAAAGATCAGGGCCCAATTATCTTATTCTTATCCAAGTTCAGGACAATCTCAAGAATTCAAAATCCTTCCCTTTCCTTCCCTCTTCCAAGCTGGGACAGTTCAAGATTTGTTTTCTGATGTGGTTCAGAACCTCCTTAGGATCAGGTATCTAGTATCAGGAAATCCATCAGTTTTAAGAACTTAAAAATCCTTTAAGCATTAAGCTATTGATTCACTGTTAGTGATTGCCAACTGTGAGCTAGACACTGGTTTTCTAGGACCACTGAGGCTCTGAAACCAGGAGTTCTTGTCCTCTTTGGGGCGCTGATGATCACCCAGAGGTGAGGTTTGAGTTTTCTCACCTATATTCACATTCACATCAATGTGGTTACTCAGGCCTAGACCACAGAGCAGAAGGGGTGGTAAAAATGTGAAATGACCAGTGATAATCAGCATTCACTCAGGTATATCATTGGGAAAAGCTTAGGGCAGGAAGGGATGTCCACATGAAGTGGGATTTGTTGAGGAACAAACATTCATTTCTTCTACAATTTTGTATGCCAAAACCCACTAGGACTTACAAATTAAAAATGTTCCCAAATTGGAAGTGGAGGAGAAATGTGATTTCTCCTGGATCAGTATTTCTTATGTTCAGATGCTTCATTTAAATTAGCTTTCTGAGAACCTAAATGGGTAATGCCATCAACACAGGGAGTCAGTTAATTCAAATAATCTTTACCTTCCACTTTCAAAATGCTCACCATGTAACTGTTCAATTCAGCATTGCCAAGACTGTGGCAGCAAAATTTCAGTCTAGAGGAAATGTCACTCTATTTAAACTATCTACCTTTCCTATGCTGGTATGGAATTTTGCTTTCCATTTCATAGAATCACAGAATCCTCCAGGCCAGAAAGGACCTCCAAGATCAAGTCCAGCCCACTCCACCAAGTCTGTCACTACACCATGTCCCCAAGCACCAAGTGGCTGCCCAGGCAGCCCTATTGTAGGGTCTGTTCATCAGACATACATGCATTTGCTCATAGCTCCTGTGCAGCATTTTGTCGTTGTTCATCATGATGAGAAAAAAGTCAAAAAACACCAACACAAACACTCCCTGGAATAAAAATTTCTTCTTTCTTATTAAGAAATCACCCTCTCACTATTTTCTTGCTTCCTTTTAAAGGCATAGTCCCATTGATTAGCAATAAACAGATGTCTGGTAATCACAGGTAAATGTTACTTGATATTCCTATGCATCTTGGCTGAAAAACCTAAGAATGTTTGAAACAGACAAGCAAGCCACAAAAATAAGTAAATTAATGTTGAATACAGACTTAATAACCTTCTTGCAAAACGAATATTCATTCCCAAAGGTCATGAGTCAGCAGAAAACAGATCTCAAACTATTGTTTTGGAGTGGGGTTTGAGTGGGGTTTAAGAGCTGACAATGAAGGCTGGGAATTCGGTCTTGCTCTTGATCCCTTCAGCAGTGCGCGGATTGCACTGAATTTGTTTTGTCAGTTTATTGGCAAGAATTTGGCATAGAAGTCCAGCCATCAATCACAAGAGTTTCTTCAGTCCAGCTATAAATAGTGTAGGTGAAGGTTTAGGGTTGTTTATAAAGAACCCACAAAATCTTTTTTTAATCTGTTGCTGACAGATGGAAATACCACAGCATGTTTTCAGGCTAAACTCAATGCATGTTGCTCAAGACAGTTTGAAGTGCAGGTAGGTGGTCAAAATAGAGGGGAAAAAAAAGAAAACAACAAGTACTTTTCATTAAATTCTTCAGTCTTGATATGGGAAGAAAGCTATTTGAGCAGATATCCTCCAACACCAGAACACTCAGCTGCATCTCTCTTGGCAGATGCCTAGTGTAAGCCTACAGTAAGCTATGCAATGTTTCTGTGCCTAGACTTCTAAATTACTTCTAAAAGCAAACATCTTTCCCTTTGTCTACCTCATTGTCTTTGTTTTCAGGGAAGTTCCTCAGAGCAAGAGGTTCTATGATGTATACAACTGTGGGGGGTTCAGCTCAGCCAGCAGCCAGCTGCCCACCCAACCACTCTCCCACTCCACCTCCTCACAGACAGAAGGCAAGGGGAGAAAATGAGATGAAAAAGCTTGTAGACTGAGGAAAAATAAAAACCATTGCTTACCCTTTCCCAGGCTCAGCTCTGCTCCTCCACTCTTCCCGCCTCTGCCAGGGCACAGGGCTGCAGTTGTCCATAATGGCTCCTTTCTGACACTCTTTCCTCTTCAGTTTTCCCCAGCTCCATGTTCTCTCCGTGGCTGTGGGCTGCAGGGAAATTCCTGCTCCAGCACCTCAGGAGTCTTCCTCCTCCTCCTCATTCTTTGAACCTGTGTGCTCTCAGGGCTGTTTCTTGTCTTTTTCCCTCATTTTTGCCTGTGGTATTTTTTTCCCTTTCTAAAGACCCAGGGGAGGTTTAGGCTGGAGGTGAGGAGAAAGTTCTTCACAGAGAGAGTGGTTGGCCATTGGAATGTGCTGCCCAGGGAGGTGGTGGAGTCACCATCCCTGGAGGTGTTCAAGAGGGGATTGGACGTGGCACTTGGTGCCATGGTTTAGATTGGCATGAGGTGTACGGTGACAGGTTGGACTCGATGATCCTTGAGGTCTCTTCCAACCTTCTTGATTCTTGATCCTTGATTCTTGATTCTTGATTCTTGATTCTTGATTCTTGATTCTTGATTCTTGACCCTATCCCTGAGGCACTGCTGTGTGTGCCTCTTGGAGGGGCCATTGGAACCAGCTGGAACCTGCTGCGACCAGCCGCGTCCTGCATGCGACAGCCCTGGACTCTTCTCACAGAGGATCCCTGCAGCTCCCACTGCCAGCACCTCACCAGAGACCCCCAGCACGAGGTGGGTTTGCATCCTATGGCAAAGGGAACTGCCAGCAGCCATTGTGTCCCTGTGGTGGGCAGCACGCAGGCAGCCTGCTCGCCAAGACCCTCAGGCTGTCAGCCATTGAACAGGGGTCAGTCTCTTCTCCTTAGTATCAAGTGATTGAACCAGAGGAAATGGCCTCAGAGGTTTAGGTTAGAGATTAGGAATGATTTCTTTGCTGCAGAAGTGGTCAAGGATTGGAATAGGCTGCCCAGGGAAGTGGTGGAGTCCCCATCCCCGGAGGGGTTCAGGAAACCTGTGGCCATGGCACTTGGGGCCATGGTTTAGTGGCCATGGTGGTGTTAGGGTGATGGTTGGACTCGATGATCTTGGAGGGCTTTTTTCCAACCAAAATAATTCTATGATTCTGTGACTGATTCTATCAGTTGCTTCCCAGACAGCCTTAAGGGATACCTAGTGACAACATGGAGTCAGGCCTGGAGCTGTTGCAGCACAGCCACAGCTCAGAGGTGCCTGGTGTGGGAGATCACAGCAAAACAAAAAGCCAGCTAAGATCCTGGGGCCTGGGCATGGCTGCTGGGATGGCTGCCTCGTCCCAGAGACTGGGACATGCCTTGGGCCTGGGCAGAATTAGCCTCACAGCACAGCAGCGAGGCCTGCACTTGAACCCTCCTGGTGCGGCTGAGCAATGCCACATACACTTGATTTTAGAAAACTCATTTCTGTCTTTCTATAGCATGTTTAAGCAAAACATTTCCAACAGACACCCACGAGGATGAATAGGGGACTTGAGCATCTCCCCTATGAAAAGAGACTGAGAGCCCTGGGGCTGTTTAGTCTGGAGAAGAGAAGGCTGAGAGGGATCTGATCAATGTCTATCAATAGCTGAGGGGTGGATGTCAAGTAGAGGGGGCCAAGCTCTTTTCAGTGATGCACAGTAATAAGACAAGGACCAATTGAAACAAACCTGAACGTGGAAGATTTCACCTCAACATGAGGAGAAACTTCTTTACAGTGAGGGTGACAGAGCCCTGGAACAGACTGCCCAGAGAGGTTGTGGAGTCTCCTTCTCTGGAGACTTTCCAAACCCACCTGGATGCATTCCTGTGCAGCCTACCCTGGGTGATGCTGCTCTGGCAGGGGGGTTGCACTCGATGATCTTTGGAGGTCCCTTCCAACCTCTAATATACTGTGATTTCACTGTGCCAAAAAAAACCCTGGCTGAAAATAAAAGTTCAAGTCCTGCACAGTGTTAACTTCCCTTGATTTTATTGTCATGATCAGGCTGTTTTGTACTCTCACTAACACAGATGAGTACTAGGCCACTACTGTTGGTACACTGCTTGTTCTCATGAGGGTTAGCAGACTGCTAGGTAGTACCACTATTTCCAGCCTCAGATATTCAGCTGATACAAATTTGTCCCCAAATACTGCTTTTCAACGGGAAATGTAGATACCTCCATGTCTGCACTTCAACCTCTCAGCCTTCCTGAGTCCTTTTCCAAGCTTTTCTCTTCAAACACGTGGTCAAGAAAGTCACTTTTCAGAAGTCAGAAGAGCTGGGTTTATTCTGAGAGTCAGACTCACACCACAATAGAAACCTCAGTTTGTGAAAAGTAGTATTACAACTGTCATGTTGGCTGATATCCTCTACTTCTACAACAGAACAATAGAAAATCAATTACACTGACACCCCGCTGCCTTGCAGGGTGAGACTCTGTAAGCTTTCTCAACAGACATAACAGATGTTTTGTAAAGACTGACTTCTGAAGCCTTGGTCTTTAGGTAGGGAAATTAAACCTGCTTTAACAAATACTGTCTTAATTTCCTCAGTTTAAAATCACAAATTATTCTGTACTTCCACAAGCAGTAGACTTTAGCACTGAGACACCTGCTAAATACTGGACTAAAATCAGTAGTTCTAGGTGTATGGGCCACCAAACAGTCCACAGGCAGTGACACTAGGCAACAACCTCAGCAAATCAACATTGCGCAGATTTAAAAATGTCCCATGCCCTTCCCCACCAACCAGCCTTCTCTGTGCTTAATTTTTACATCTAGAGAAAAACACAGTAGTTGGTATTAGGACTCAATTTTTGCAAAGGATTTTAGCAGCCCACATTTTTAGAGAGGTGGTCTCCCAGGTCAGGGAAAGACTTGTTTTCTGAATGCCTAATACATATTTAAAGGCTGATATAGCACAATATAGCTCCAAGAATGTTATATAACTTACAGAGTGTCTATTAAAAAAGGAGAGATTTTGCCATGTAAAAAAATAGAAGCCTGTGAGATTCCCACCATCTGGATGGAGTCTTTTTCCTTCCCAGATGAATTAGTTGTCAGGGGAGGAATTATTTTAGGCATCAAGTAACCCCTGATTGTGAGTGACAGACTAACACAAGAGCAGATGCAAGGTTACCTCTGCCTATCCATTATGTGGAAAGGAGACCCATGCATGTCCTACTTACTGTGCATACTGACTTGGGTTATTAAAAGAGTAACTAGAGGTGGGTCAGACCCAGAAGATAGCTCATACCACTCACAACAGATGTTCTTTCAGAAGAGAGAAAGCAAACACCGGATACTTTCTGGGGATACTATAGAAGGAGGGGTCTTCACTGCTTACAGCAACCCACTAGTTCAGATTTTCAAAAGAAGCACAAAACCAACTTTTTCATTCAAAATCAGCTATTTCTATAAACTTTCTTAGGGTTTTAATTCTGCAGAAATCATGTCCTGGTGTAACACCTTTCACTCTGCAGAGCAGCATCTTGATGAATCTGGATAAATATAGCAACTGGCAACACTGAATACATCCTGAGATAAAAGTCGGTTTTCACCATCTCCTATTTCAGCTAATGGAAATGTCTTTACTTACATAAATATGGATGCCTGTAAATCCCTCTGTCCTTGCAGGCAGTACAAGTCTATTATGGGAACCTTTAGTAGTATCTGCTCAGCAATGTTATGTCTATAGGTTTATGTCATATAAGCTATATCGTAATACACAAGAAAAGAGACATTTCATATAGCAGAAATATATGAAATGCTGTCTAGAAACTTTTGTATCACCTGATTTCTCTGTGAATTCAAAGATCAGACCCTGTCCATCAATATCTTTACCAAGGAGAGTATCTGAATTAGTCTGAAACATTTGTTTTTAATTTAGTGGGCCCAAAGTAAGTCTGAGCTGGTCTGAGTCTGAAAATTCAAAAGTGAATTGGTGGGCTGCAAAATGTTTTACAGTCTAAAAGGAAAGCAGTGTCCACAGTCAATAAACACTGCAAACCCCAAATCTAGTATAAAGAGAGTAGATGGCCAAAATAAACAAGTACATGAAACAAATGAGTGCTAAATGTTGAGATCTGCTCTTTTTCTCTTCAGAGAGCACGGTGAAACACAGGACTGCGGACAGTGCCAGTGAAAGAGACGCCGTAAAAACATCGCCATCGTGTGGTAAGGAGATGGATTTTTCATACACTCAGAAATCTAGATGTTAGAATAAAGTTGTTTACAACTTGAGGTGCTGACTTTTCCCGTCCTCGGTGTCAGCTGCTTTGACGAGCTCTTCAGTGCTGCTGTTAGAAAACCAGACAGATATGAACCCCATCTACTTCCACCAAGAAGAAATGAACAGTAGCTACATAAACTTCAGCTTAAATTAATATGATCATATTTAACTCCTGGTTGTGTTGCCTTATTTATCAATCACTTGTCTCCATCTTTGAATTACCAAGGCAGTAGGTGGCTAATGCTTGTGCCCAATATCTCACTGCTGAAACTGCTCAGCAGCTGTGCAGCAGTAAGACAGTGGCACACTGTCTGTGGAAGACCATGATGAAGAAATCAGGGTTATTTTCTGGGAACTGACTCTCTGAAGTTATGCAGTCTGCCCAGCCTGTGCTGTGGGGAATGCAGCTGAGCATACCAGAACAAGAACTTATCAGGGCTTTGCTCCAATAATTGGTAACACAGTGTGTCTGAAAATAAACCTGAAGCTTTATCAGGCAGAGTGACTTGGGCAAAATATTTCTATAGGTCTGATTAAGATGCCTGAAATCAGCAGGATCTTTCATCTTTGACCTGAATCAAACAAGACTTTAACCTATTGTGCACTTACTTCTAACATTACCCAGCATTTTCTGGTTTACTCCATGAGTTTCTTCTTAAATCATGTGACTTGTTTACAGTGCAGGTAGCAGTAATACCATAAAACCAGCTTGGTAATTATTTTAGGAGTCATGAACTGTGTGGTACAGTATTGCCCAGTGAGTAATACATACTCTGAAGTTACTCCATTAATTTGCTCCTCTTGATTGCTTTTGAGATAAAAAAAATCTACAGGTTTTGTTATTAAAAACGCCTTTCAAATATCTGTAAAGAAAACCTTTCCAATTTCTTGATATTTGCCAGATCTACTTATTGATAATGAAAAAATGATGAGAAGAGGGACATATTTTATGGAAATTTCCACAGTTCTAACTAAGAGTTATTGGAAATTGTCAAATTACTCTTAAGGTTAACATAATTCCTGGTCCTCACCAAAAGGTATCTGAAGTATGTTATTCATCCTAAGCAATAAACATACCTCTGCCATGAATGGTGGACCTGCAATGTTCTGAAAGTTGCCAAGAGAAAAATCTTTTACATCAGGAAGTAAGAAAGATAACTTCTGGACACACCATGAATAATCAGATTTCTATTCAATCCTTGAAACATTGGTTTTATAAGATGATTGGAACAACTATGTTTTATCTTTTTTTTTTTTTTTTTAATAACAAAGGTGTAAAATCAGCAGTCTATCTTTTTTATATGACTAATTCTCTTCTACTGAAGAGCCTGGCAGCACATGCATTCAACATCTGTAAAAGTTGTCTCCATGGATTCCTAAATTCAGGTACCTGAAGATGGAAGTTTCAAAAATCATGATTTCCTTCTTAAAATCAAGGTCAAAAGTTTGATTGTTTTTCACTGTTATTCTACAATAGACAAAGGTGCACTTCTGATTTTTTTCAGTTGCAGGTGATTGGGGGAAACAAGCGGTTCAGTGTAACTTAGAGACTTTCCTGCAGCAGGCTTTCACAAACCATAATTCTTTCATCCTAACGTAGCAAGTGGAAAGCAACAGATTGCATTTACAGACCTCTGCAAGTCATTGAACACTGATGGCTTGACCCTAAGTCCGTGAAAGAGCTGTTGAGCCTCACAAGCACCAATACTTTGGGTGCTGCACATGACCAAGTGTATTGAAGCCTACCATTACCTTATCACTCTTGGTAAGGTTATCACAGTAACAACTGTTCAGGTAAGGGAAAAGTGCTTACTACCTGTGGGTCTGTATCCAGCAGAGGTTTCTCAAGTACATCGTTTCAGAGGATAAAGAACTAACTGTCTGGTTCAGTCTGGATTGGTAGGAGAGATGCCATTCCACCATCTGAGGGATGCAATAATCTGCTGCATAAAAATGCACTCTTGCACCTGTAGATTAGGCCTGACTTCTTCAGTGGGGCAATGCTGGCATGCAGGATTTCTGTCAAAAATTGTCACACCTTAAACTGTTCCTCCTCTTGGCTCTCTGATGTATGTTGAATGTGTCTTATACCACATAAAGTCGGCCAGATACAAATATTATAATCGGCTACTAGAATAACTAAGATGATTACCCCATTGTAACACAGTTGCCTTTTTTGTTTTGGTTAGAAACCCAACAGTATTTTCCAAACAGCTAAAATCAACTACATTTTCCTCCTAAGTGCTTCCCCAATGTCTGAAATAAGTAGGTGCCGTGCTCTTTGCCAGCAGAAATGAAATCATCACACTAAGACAGAGAGCTTAGCTGAAAGAGCATCAGGCTGCTGCTCTTCTGAAATATCACAAATGAATCACTGCTTTATCATTTCAAATTTTTGCACTGAAAATGTTCCTCAGGCCTAAAACACAACAGAGAATTTATTCTAGACCTTGACAGGTGTTTATTCACAGACACTATGAAATCCTTGCTCATAGCATCACGGGATGGAGCTGGTCATGCCCACAGCAGGTGCATGTGTGTGACCAGCACCCAGGTTAACAGCGTTGCAGTCAGCTTTAGGTTGCAGTTGTCCAGGAGGTGGTGTTATGAGTCACAGGAACTGGAACTTTCTTAGGAAAGCTGAAGTGACCTGAATGTCACAAGTAGTTCTGGGCTTTGGGGAACGAGGAGATTACTTGCTTGAAAGTTAAGATGTGGAAATGTTTAACGATTAGAATTTATTTGTATGATGCAATGTGTCCCGTGAATAATGCAGGTGGAGTGAGACAGCTGTCAACACAGACTCAGAGCCTGATGGGTTTCGTTTGTTTGCTTTTAAGACTGAGATTCTACCACAAACCACAAGGCACAAAACAGACCTTTGACACCTCTGAACTACTTAGTCTTATTTTTATTTCTGAGGGAAATATTTCAAGTTAGAATTGTTTAGCTAAAATCCCTTGTAAGAAATGCTAGGTCCTGAAAATGTAGTACAAAAACTCCAGGAACAGCTGGGGTTCGCCTCCTTAACAGATCAGGATCTAGGAAGAGGTGAGAGATGCATGGGAGGAAAGAGAACAAATGGGCTCTCATGGCAAGTGAAAGCAGACTTATGGCTTCTCTAAACCTTCTATATAGGTAAGGAGTTCAGAGTTACATGGTTGTCTTTCCTTAATAGCTTTAGGTGGATCATGAGTTACCCAGTCACTGTCCTTTCTTAGGTTTGTCTTCTTTCCCCTGTTAAGAACTCCCAAAGTCATATTGAAAAGTTCCTGCTCATTAGAAGAGAAATTCCAACAGACAAGTCGGTAATGGGAAGAAAAGAAATTTCTTACAAACAGAATTATTGAACAGTTATAAACTTCTAATTGTAGTTTTTATCTCTCCTTTGCCTTTCACCACCTGTTACAGGTTTGATGTCTTATCATAATTAACTTGTTTTTCACAGATATTCCAGATGAGTAATACATGAAAGGGCGTATTCCAGGAGGACAATACAGAGAAATTATGTGAGCCTTTATTGGGGATTAACAAGTGCAAGAGCAGTAACAGCTACATTGCAGTGTTGCAAATAGTCACAAAGACATCTGGGACAATGATTTGATTAAAAAGGAAGAATTAACCACTTGTAAATGTACCTCTACATGTTTAGCTAAACTCAGCATGCCTCTTAAGCCCTCTCTCTCTCCTTTATACAAGAGTCTTACCTTTTGTAAAATAAGGATCAAACCCAGGACAACAGAATTTCCATTTCCCAAAATTTGCTTGAAAAGTAGCAGTTGTGGCAACTGGCCTGTACCAGAAACCATGTGGCCAGCAGGAGCAGGGCAGTGGTCATCCCTCTGTACTGGACCCTCCAATACTGGGTTAAGCTCTGGACCCCTCAGTGGTGCTGGAGCAGATCCAGAGAAGGGCAAATAAGCTGGTGAAGGGTCTGGAGAACAGGTCTGGTGAGGAGCAGCTGAGGGAACTGGGGTTGTTTAGCTTGTAGTAAAGGAGGCTGAGGGGAGACCTGGCTCTCTCCACCTCCCTGGTTCCACATGCGCAGTGCTTATGTGGTAAGACTCCAAGTTTAGATCACAAGTGACATCTGATGGGAACTGGGTGCTTCCTTCCATGAAGGCTTCTTTGCAAATCCTAGTTGTTTGTAGAACGGTGATTTCCAGTACTTTGCAGAGATACATGCATAACATACACCAGCTTCCTTTGAAAAGAAACTATAATTATCGACAAAAGCCTGCCTATGATTTAATATTTTAATTTCTGGGAAGAGAAAATGTGAGACATGGTGCTCATTGAGTATGGGTTGCTGCTCACTTTGGGTGTGTGTGGATGACAGTGTCAATTCCTGTTTCCATTCTCGAACAGCCAAACTCTCAGGCTGAGAAGTTCTCAGGCACTTCTGAACAGCTTCAGGGGTGGAAGTACATGAAAGTATACTTAAAATACATGAGGAACTGATGTCTTGGCATAACACCAAAGTGGAGCACCAGTACAGCACAATTTATGGAATGGCCTCAAAAATGTTAGCATTTTCTTACCGCAATTGTTTCATTCTCCTTTGCTGAAGGCACCTTTCTCTGCAGTCTAAACCAGGGATTAGCTTGAATCAACTGGCTGCTAATATTTTAATCCTTTTGCAGCTCATTGACCATAGCTGAACTAAGCGCTGGTCAAGTGCCATGTCACTAGTTCAATGGAATTCAGACTTTGGCACCCTGAAAAAGGCAACAGATGTGCTTTAATGATTATCTAATAACTCATATATAGATTTTTTTTCTTTTCAATTTGCTGTGCTAATGAAATCTAATCTCATTGACCCAACAGACAAAACCATAACACTAAGAACATTAATGGCAAGACAAAGGCCCTGGACGATGCCACGCACTGGCATGAGTCCAGAAATCAAGGCACTGCAAAATGTACTGGGAGCAACAGATAGGCTGACTTCCATTCTACAGGCAGTTAAAACATTAACTGTACAATCTGGGAATTGAGTGCAGGAATGTGAGTTCTCCATGCCTTCAGTTCAGCATTCTGAAGTATCCCTGCTTTGCCTGCAATAGGGAAAGACCAAAGCAACATTTCTATTAGGAATCAGGAAAAATTCCAGACATCCAGGTCCAAAAATCTCAAATTTAACCTTTGCCTGTTTCATTGAGGCCAGGGGAGATGTGTAAAAGATTAATTCAGTTTATGAAATCTGATTTTATCCATAAAATTAATATACTCCAAGTAGAAGAGCAGTAAAGTCTTGACTTATGGTTTTCACTCAATGGCTGTCCAGTCATGAGCAGTCTAGAAAAGAGATTAACAAAATGGCATTTAAATAGAGCAGAGGCTACTGTTTAAGGCATAAAATTAGGGATTTCCAAATCCAGTGGACTTAAAATTTGTCATCCTGCCTCCAATGCCTCTGGACGTCAAGTCAGATGCCTTCACTCTTCATTACCGATCTCACTGGGAGGACTGCTGCTCAGATGCACTGACTGGGAACAAGTGCTGAACTCTTGTTGATTTATTCTGGGATTGTAATGGGAGAGAAATATCTAAATGCTTTTGTGGACCTAGTGCAAACTTTTTAAACCCCAGAATTTGTCTGGAAGTCTGTGCCATGGCACATACAACTGTAAACAAACACTGTTTCAGAGATGTCCCTTAGCTTCTGCTGTCACTGCTCTGCTAGTCCTTGTGCCATACAGCGAAAGCCTTGTTCATGAGAACCTTAAAGAGAGCTTTAAAAGAGAAAATACAAGCAGCTCACTAAAAGACAGCTTTCGTTCCTGGGCCACATGGATGACATTTGTATCATATTCTTTTATCATTCTTTTTTGTTTGCAACATCCTTTCTTTGTCTCAGTCATGCCCTGGATCACTGTGGAGCTGATCTGTTGTCTCAGCGATTGCTGGCTTGCTTTAGCAATGCTATAGCAGCTCTATAATTACATTGTTAAAGAAGATGATGACATGTTTTCTGCAGTTTTATGTGGCTGAAGTGACTTGATCACATTGGATGGTATGGCATTGAGCAATAGCAACCAGCTAGGAACCAGATCTAAACACATGTATCTGGACAGAAGGAGTGAAGGCCCTGTCTGAATCAAAAAAGCATTTAACTGCGTTGATCCTCAGGGCTTCTGCAGTGTGTGCATACTTCCATGCAGGGCCATTTTCCCAGGGATCCTTCCTTCCTGGCTGTATTTCTTTTGCCTTATCCAGGTTGAATTTGATCTTGTTATCTCTGTCTGGAAACTGCTGTTATGTAGGCACTGAGATATCCTATTTATATCCTGGTGACTTTAATGGCAAGTGAGACACACTAGCAGCATCACAAATGAGTTGTCAGATGTTGAGGCCATTGACTTCTTGCTATCTCTCCAGATGACAGTAAGTAAATATTTTGAGGTAGAGAACTTAGATAGAAGTCTTTGATCTTCATGTGTGCCCTGCAGAAGCTACTGGACTCTAGCAGAGATGAGCAGACATCAATCATGCTAATACACAGCTGTCAGATAAAGCCATGTCACCTATAATGGGCAGCACTCTTCTTTGATGGCTCAAATTTGGAAAAATTTGGCTAAGAAGCTGAAAATTATCATTCTGTCTTCTGCAGGCTTGAAGCCTGTGAAAGGGATAGAGGAATGGAACCTACTGGCATCTCTGAGTGTTTTTATTGACCGTGGTTGTCAAAGGGGACTGACCAAAAGATCAGAGATGACCTGACTGACCGGATGCAGGTTGTTGTTTTAGTTTTAGCTTCTGTGAATCCTGTGTGCTTTTGGAGTCACCAGAGATAAGAGGAGAAAAACACACAGGAGGGAAATGACCTACCTCGTTGGGCATAACAATCCCTCTGTCAGGAAGTTTTCTTGATGTGAATTTGGGAATCTTTAACCCCATTCAGCAAGGTTTTGGCCCATGGAATTTAATGGAAATTCTGTGTGGCTAAGCAAGGAGGTAGGAAACCTCAGTGATAGCTTCTGCAAACCAAGTTGCATGTTCCTCTTTCTCTATTTCCAAGGGGCAAATCCAGATTCCCAGGTACCCTGTGATCAACCAGTGAGAAATTGTTCAGGAAGAGTCTCTGACCCAGAATCCTCTGTGCACAGCCACACTACTAGAAATCCACATGAATTCTGCTGGCCAAGGATGAATTGAGCTATGGGATCAAGATTAGGGCTAGGGATGTCTCGTTCAGGTCTTGGTGACCTGCAAGGCACGTAAACTTTGGCAAATAGTTTCACCTCCGCTAGTATCCATTCCACAAGCTGTGAAATGGAAGTTCTTCCCTGCTTTATGGAGTTTCTTGTCAAAGTTTATTTGGGTAAGTATTTAAGTTTTCCAGAATTGATACCAAAATTTCTGTGAACAGGAATAGCAGTCATTGTTATCTATCTCCATGTCCTCAGTTTGGATTCTTTTATCAGCTAGCAGTGGGCAGGCAGCCCCAGACAGTGGAGCAGGCATGAGGCTTTTTAAACTCCATTGCATTTTGCAGAACAAAGTTATTTACTAGGCTCAGCTATCATGGCTGTACAGCAATAAAGCCTCCTGTACTCTAAATCTGATCCTTGAAGGTATCGCTGGCTCCTGGAGTGTTGGGTTTGTTTTAACAAATTCTCATTATGTTTTTCTGTCAACTTCTATTTTTCCTGTCAACCTGCAGTTTCCCATCTCTCCATCTCTGTGGCTTTGAAGCTTATCCCTGATAAAAGGCAGCACTTATGTCAAAATACACTAATGTCATTTTGACACACAAGTGCACAGCCTGGAAGTCATTTCACTTGGAAGAATTATCTCCTTTGGCAGCCTTACTACAGCTGAGTTGAGCTGCTGGGCACTCATGTGTATTTGTCCCACTCTTTTTGTCAGAAGTAAACCCTTGGGACTTTCATCAGCTCACATGAAATAAACACCAATGCAAATAACTCTGAAAAAACATACTAGTCTGAGACTGTTTTCTGGGAAACAGTTTCTTGTTAGTTTTGAGGGTTTAATTCAGGGCACCAGGGTAATCCAGCCAAGTGAGTACCAACATAGCACACAGCATTTGCTCCTTTCCTCCCTTTTCTTCTGCTAAAGCAACATGTCTCTAGTGAATGAAGGTGATGAACGCTTTGGAAGTACTACAGATCATCTCCTGGGTGTTTCTGTGTAACTCTTGCACCTCTGACTGCAGCACATCCCTTTACTAATCACTCTGTAGGAGACCTGTATTAATAGTACCTTTTCTCCTTCCAGAATGATCTTGTGACTTTGGTACTGGACTTTGGGTCTAGAACCTCTCTTTCAGCTCTGACAGAAGGAGCCACAAATTCTCATACTGTCACCCACATAACCTGCAGGTCACAGACCCTGCAGCTCAATGGAAGTTTTCAAGTTTCTCTCAAAATAAATCAAACAGCACTTTTGCCAAGACCCCTTTGCATGTTTCTTGTGCAATTTTAGGGAATTTAGCTGCCAAGAAACAGCACCTACAAAGTGACAGCTGCTTTTCAAAGCAAACATGTGCTTGCAACTTCATACTCAGGCCATTTGGATTTTTGTCTTTAGTAGCTGAATTTTACATAATTTCCTAAGTGCTAAGTGGTGTACTGTGAGTGGTTTTGAAAATTTTCCCATATTTGCCTCTGACTTTATTGTAATCCTGGACAAAATGGAATTAGTTCTTTCCTTCTTCTACAGTTGTCTGTGTTGTGCCTCAGGCAATAGCTGCCAGGGACATGATGGCCCTTGATGACACAGGGTGTTCCTTACCTGGCACTGCCCTGGTCTCCCAAGGGCAGGCTGGCTGGTTTTTCTGATCTGATCCTTCTCAGGCACTGCTGAAATGTGGATTTCTCATCTTCTGGTGCCTGACTGGTGATACTGAGTTGCATGGAACACTGAAACACTCACAGACATCACTAAAGACAGCCAGCAATTCACTTTACAATGTATCTGCTGCATTGTACTCTATAAAAACCACATTTTAAGGGTCTCAGACTGAGTACCTACAGTCAGTGAATATTATTGATATTGAGCTGTCTCAGTTGTAAGATGTAAAATTACAAAATAGCAGCCCTTGTCATCTTACAAAAGGATCAATATACACATACTCATCTTTGGGCTGCACTTAGCTGTTGCAGTGATAAGCATCATAAAAAAGGTGTGAGGAATTTGCATCAGACTTTGAATTGTGATGAAGCTAAGTAAAGCCTCAGAGAACACTGCTGGGAAAAATGTTACACTACAGCAAAGTTAGTTTTAAAGTGTCTGATCATATTGAATGAATGAAGTGTAGGGGAAATGGAGTTGTGTAATAAAACAGAAAAGGAGGAAGGATACTTTTGGTTAAATCATTCAGATTTAAATAAGAGTCAGAAACTTGTGGAGTTCCCAGACACTCCAAAAGCAAATATTTACTGTGAATGCTAGGGGCAGTGTGATTTAATCTGCTTATAGCACAGTAATGAATCATTCATAAAAATCACTGGTTTTGTTAGGATTAGAATTAGGATTAAAGTTGGATTCCTCTTTTAATTTAATTTTATTTTATTTTAGATTCAGTATGAATTGCAGACCTAGTATGAAGGATTTTATTGAGTCTGCATCAAGATTCTGGGAATGAATAAAAGGACAAAGTCACCAGAAGCAAATCCTGACTCTGCTCATACAGAGAAGTAGCTGTTGACTTACCCAGGTTTAGATCTTATTCTCTTGTCTGTATTCTGGACACAGAACAAACATTATGGGCCAAGACTGCGGGTTTGAATGTTCATGCTAAACAAAGACAACCAAGACATCAGGTCTTCTTTAGAATAAAGCAGACTAGATGACCTTCAAAGATCCCTTCCAACCTAAACAGTTCTATGATTCTGTGATTGAAAAAAACATGAAAATGAAATCAAGGCTTAAAATTCTTTCTGAGTAGCTTTCCACTGAAAGATAAAAGTACTTTCAGATTTAGGACAAAATTAGTACTCACTAATAATGTGACAAAGTCTCACATTACTCTGAATGCGTGAACTCAGAGCCATTAAGAGAGCAAATCTCTCACTGTTGCACTGAATTGTGATGGAGTTTTTCATCAAAAGGCTATTTTCTGTTGAATTTAGATCAGTACTTTGTCCAGTGGTTCTCTATATTCACACATCATAGCATCCCTAGAAGGAAGAAGAAAGACCCTTGTCTCTCTGCAAGCTGAAGGCAAGTGACTGAACCAAGAAAGCAGTTGCACCATCTCAATGCAGCATTGTTATTGTGGAGATTATTTTTAAAACATGACTTAGAGAACCACAAAAGTCTCGTCATGTTCTCGAGCTGCCCCGTGCCTGGCTCTCTGCCTTGCCTTCATCTGCATCAAATAATGTGAGATGTTTTACTAGATACTATTTGGAGCAATTAATCAACACCTCTACAGAACAGACACAAAATCTTTCCCACATCTTCTTATAAAAGAAGAATATTTAAACTCTGCTTTTTCTCTTTTCAAAGAGAAAAAATGTTTTTCATTATTCCCAACAAAGACAAAATCCACTGCTTGCTTTGCAATAATGAAATCAGGGTGTACATTGATACTGAATCTTTGTTACACAAGATGAAGGCTGTGAAAACAAATCCCCCTGTTGGGATATCCCTCCACCTCTTTCTTAAAATAAAGGGCCTAGACTTGAGCAGTCAATCTGGAGAGAAACAAGGGTGAGGAGAGCTACCTGCTTCCTTCTTCTCAGCAAGTATTCATTTTAGTTCAGCCTCAGCAGACTGAATGTCAGAAAAACACAAGAAAGAGGTGTTTCTGCCAAGACAAAGGCCAAGAGAAGTGAGAGGACACAGCCATATGCTTCAGCAGTGGCACAAAGCCTCACGCTCGAGGGGCATCTTGCAGGGAACTTGCATAAAGTGCATGCAGCTCGTTAGAGCAGAGCAGAGGGAGGTCTGCTTCCTGCCCCACGCTGCTTGTTACAACAGCTGGCTGAATTCAACTGCAGTTGTAGTGGACAGCAGCAGTTGGGGGCCTTGCTTCTTGTCTGACCATGAAGGACTGCTGCTATAACCTGTCATCACTCATCTAATGAGCTTGAAACAAGAGCAAAGACTCCTTGGCTGCACTTGGCTATCTTTAGGAGGAGTGGTGTGAACCCACAACTGCTGTGTGTGGCAGGTCCGGTTGGAGCTCAGCCCTGGGTACCGATGACAGAGTGTCAGGATCAATTCACACTCTTAATCCCAGTCTCAAATGGGCAGGCTCTGCTTATTCCCAGTGCACAGGCACTCATGTGCTTTTTCTAGTTGAAAAGTACTTGCAAGTCTTTGAAGCTCTGGTTTTAAATCAGAGTAAAACCTCCAGCACCTTCCATTTGGAAGCCTGTCCTTTGTGTGACTGGTTTTCTTCTTGATTATTAATTGCTCACTTTCTGGTGGGATAAAACCTGAGACTAAACAAGATGCCAGCGAGACATCTAAAGACTAAATGCCAGGGACTGACCCCAGTTATGCATGGATCAGCCAAGAATAAACATCAGTATCAAAAACTGCATAATGATTTCAGAATATAAAGTCCCGAGCAATAAAAAATGGTCAAGAGCATCCATATCTTTATTTCCAGTCACAGGCTCCTAATGTATCAACTAAGTTTTTGTTGCTAGATTTTTAATTACACAATGATTATGGTTTGGCAGTTTTGATCCATGCCTAACTCACCTTTTTTTTCTGTGCCATGGTTCCTGGGTAATAAGCCAAGTTTCAGGGTTACCTGAGGCTTTCATAAACACAGTATGACTTTCATAAACACAGTATGACAGTGTGTGGTGTATAGGACTTTAAAGACATAGATGCATTGTCTGTGTGCTGACAGCCAGCTGTTGGTGCACGTGCTCGCAGGATGAGTCTCCCTTTTGGGCACTGCAACACCTTCAGGTGCTGTACAGGGTCTGGTGAGTTCCATCTCTGCCATGAAAGAGTCCATTCTGGCCAGGGCACAATGGCATCCAACCTCAGGCTTGCAGAGATGGGCAAGGATAGAGGGAGGGAAAGCTCTTTCCTTGGCAGAAGACAATGTTGTCTTCACAAGTTATGTGGTCACTTCCCCATTTCAAGCAAGCCAAGGGCTATGGTGGTGGAAGCAGCAGGGGGAAAATAACTGTGTGTTATTAATGTCTAAGCATAGTTAGCTTCAGGCTCTCACTGAACCTCAGCATGAGTTATTACCTGCTGAATCAAGCCCTAGGCTAGTTTAATTATAGGAACATCTTATTGAAAGGGAAGGAAATGAGAAAGAAAATTAAGACAATATTCCTGGAGTACCATCTGTCTGAGTATCTGGAAGTCATGGCAGGTTTCAGATCTTACAGTTAGCTATCACAAATGCCTCACCCCTAAGTATCTAGGAATAATCTTTAGCTCAGAAGAAGTTGTTCATTCAGACATCCATTCAGATATATTCTCCAGAAGCAGGATCCAGGCTCTGCAAGGGTTGATCTGGTATCTTTAAAGTAAAACTAAATTGCATTTGAAATTGATTTGTGCATAAATGTCAGGACTAGAAAAAGATGTGCATGGCTACCTAGAAGTCCTCAGGATGAGTTTTAAAGCAGAGATCCTGCAGATCTCCATAAACAGAAGGCGTTTTCAGCAAAACAACTGCTTCATGAGGGCTTGTGCACAGTTTTGTGCAGTGTGGCACCCTCAGTGAGCTTCTGTCTTTTAATCCAAATCTCCTGTAAATATCTGATAACAGTAAATGTGAGGTGGTACAAGCACCAAATTCACACCAGAAATCCTCAAAGGTCAGGATTTTCTGGAGTATTCCTGACAAGGGGATAGGTTTGTTATGAAACTGGGTCCAAAATTTGGATTTAGATTCTGGATTCTTCTAGAGAGTTCATAGGTTCTTGAGTCTGTAATTTCATTTCAGACCCACCCCATTCTTTTTTTTGGAAGCAACATGACTATGGTGGTGCAGTAGCAGAGAATGATAACACTGCTGCTGTAGGTAATGTTTCCTTTACTTCGTTTGAAAACTAAGGATAAGATCTCCAAAAGTTTAACCCATGGATTAAACCACTAAATTTTAAAGCAGGTAATTACTTTAATTTTTCTCACTGACTACAAGAGAGCTAATAGATATCCACTGCTTTTGAAAAACAAGCCACTAAGGAAACACTGCAAATTATTCTGTTTTGGCCATTTTGGCATTTTTGTATAAATCTGAGGGAAAGTTGGGCAGAAGACAGAGTGCAGTCCCACAATATTTGTGGAGCTGAGCATTAGTAACTCATGATACAGTGTACACACTCAACACAAAAACACCCCTGCCTATGACCACAGAAAAGAGGACATGGAATAAGTTCTCCAGACCTTCATTTGGGCCAAAGAAACATCTAAGTCAAGCTTTATGACTTAGCCATCAGTGCCTTTAGTTATGAAGGAATAGAGATGCCCTTTTAAAGCACTTCAAGTGGCAGAACAGATAGACTGGGGACTGGCCATATGCGACCTGGGTTCAGCTCGAAGTTACTGCAGACCACCGAGATGGAGATATTGTCAGGGGGTGAATTGCAAAGAAATCTCGGAAGGGAAATACTCCCAGAGGCCAACCTTAACTTCACCTCAGAAACCTGCTTTTCACTGAAATACATCGAGGCTGCCATCTGGCGACAGCAGGAAGAATTTGGGTACCAAGAATAATGCCATTGCTAAAGACACAGCAACCACCATACCACATCCATCTTCAGCTTCGATGATATCCGGCAGACACCAGGCAGATAACCTGTTGGGAGTCTGCTGCAGACCACCCAGCCAGGATGAGGAGACTGATGAAGCATTCTACAGGCGATTGGCAGAAGTCTCAAAATCACCACTCCTTGTGCTCATGGGGGACTTTAATTTACTGGACATCTGCTGGAAATACAACACAGCAGAGAAGAAACAATCTAAGAGGTTCCTGGAGTGTGTGGAGGAGTACTTCCTGACACAGCTGGTAAATGAGCCTAGCAGGGGAGGTGCCTCACTCCCTGCTGTTTACAAACAGGGAGGGACTGGTGGGGGAGGTGGTGGTCAAAGGCCATCCTGGGCTTAGTGACCATGAAATGACAGAATTATCGATTCCTGCTGAAGTAAGGAGGGAGGTCAGTAAAACCACTGCCATGGGCTTCCTGAGGACAGACTTCAGACTATTCAAGGCACTGGTTAAGAGTGTCCCTTGGACACTCATGAAGCGCAAAGGGGTCCAGGAAGGCTGGATGTTTTACAGAAAAGAAGTCTCAGGGGGACTGGGACAGGCTGTCCTCTTGTGTCATAAAATAAACTGGAGGGGAAGATGCCTGCCCTGGCTGAAGAGGGAGCTTGCAGGAGCTCGGGAAAAAAAGGAGAGTTGACCACCTTTAGGGACAAAGAATGAGTGGCCCAACCAGAATCCAGTGTGTGATAAGCCTTGCTGATTTCAAGAAGGAGGTTGGAAGGAGGAGATTGAAGCAGTTTTGCAAGTGTTTAAAGGCAAGCATGAGAGGAAGCAGGACAAGTCAGATTTTGAAAATGCAACCAGTTTCCAGTGGGAGGCTGATACAGTGTGTTAATTAAAAGTCAGAGGTGATGAGGGCTGATGCTTTGGCACAGTTACAGCCAAATGCATTTCCATCAAAATATGTTTTCTTAACTGGAGTCAAACATTTCATATCAGAATTTAAAAAAAAAAAAAAGAAAATCCAGCGACATTTCCTGGGAAAGTGCAAAAAAGACAAAGAGAAAGAATGCATGGACTTATTCTGCCTCATTCTGTTCCAGAAGAACAGAAAAGTCTCAGAAAAGCCTCAGAAAAGTCCATGGTGTTGACTTTGCCTGCTTGTATTTCAAAAGCAAAAGGGGATCAGCAATGTGGGATTCTGAAACAGTCTCAAAGTGAAGACAAGAAGTCTTTTTGTTTGATTTTGCAGAGACATGGAATTGTTCAAAGAGAGAAGGTCAAAACAATAGAGTGGAGAGAAAGGTAGCAAAGCTCAGCATGCTGATGGGAAAGGAAAGATGTCAGGGCAAAAAAGAAAACTGTTGGGGCAACTGCAGAGTAGAAATTATGTAGGTTAAGATATAGTTGGAAGAACACTGTAGTTTTAAACTGTGCATCACCAACTAGCACAGCAAAATCTATGGTAAAAGACATATGAAATCCTTTCTGTAGTAAAGCTCTTTATACCCTAACTTCCTTATGAGCTGACAGAGTTTATCAAGACTGGATGTCTACTTGTGCAGATGGGAGTTGTGAGGACAAAGTACTGCAGGTCTCTGCTGGTCTGCCTTTGGAGAGGAGTGTGTTTTCCCCAGCTATGCGCATCTTCCACATTAGAAATACTGAGAAGTTGCCCCCAGACTTCTGGAGGCAGAGGGTCTACTTCCTTATCAGATGACTTTAGGCCCAGATTCTCCAAATATTTCTGCCTCTGTCTCACCCAGATTGCTCTGAAGAAAAATATCTGCTCATGACAAGTTGACAAGGCAAATTAAAGAGCATGAAGCTGTTTGGATACTAGAGTGCTGTTGCTCCCCATGTTTGACTTATGAGAGCTCTTCTGAAATCATCAGTGCCTTGGGCTGCTCCAGGAAATACTAAAGGGGAATTTTGCTCTCAGGAAAGACAGATTATGTGATTGGAAATACCAACATTTCCCAGTGAGCACCATGAGAAAAATGACTGGAATACTGTTTCAATATTATGAAACTACCAAAATATGCTCCTTTTATTTAGCTTATTTCACATTTTGACTATTTAAGGATCTCAGTATTAAACTAAAGAGTCCCAGCTGATTAGCCCAAATTTCTTGAATGAGATTACCTTTAGATTTGCAGCTGAATAAATGCTTGTGTGTCTTCACCTAAGGCAGTCAGAGGCTGCAGAACATAAATCCTTTACACATCAGGTATTTTCATGGCATTAATGAAGATGGGTAGGGCAATATCCAGTAGTGGAATAAGAATAAAAGTAAAGGGCTGGAGTGTAAAGTTGATGTATAAAGCCATACCATAGTGAGTATCTTTTTCATCAAGAGCTAGCAGGTTTCTTTGACTTCAAGTTATGGTACAATGAATTACTCTTCTCCAGGAGATGTCCTTGCTCATGGCAGGGGGTTGGAACTAGATGGTCCCTTCCAATCCAAACCAGTCTATGATCCTATCATTCTGTTCTTCTGTGATTTGCATCTAATGCCAACTTTTAGAAGTGCTTGTACCTCCAGTCTAGTCCCTAGATACCACCTGAAATCTTATAAATTCTGTTTGTTAGGCTGTTTTGTGCCTTTTTTTCTTTTTTTTTTTTTCTTTTCTTTTCAAAAAAGGACTTTGCCTTCATGTAATCCACATCAGATCTGAAAATCACAGGGGTGGAAAAAAAGTCCACATTTTAAATTACTATGAAGTTTCAAAAAAATACATGGATGATTCATCTAAGTTCAGAAAGGTGTCCAAGTGAAGAACCTGCTCTGGGAAGTTCAGATACCCAAGAACCTAGCTTGACTTCTGGATATGCCTTTTTGGGCTGGTTAGACTGGGAATTCAAGGTGAATAGGTTCCAGATGTAACTCTCTCAGTTAAAGGTTTTCAGTTTCTGAGCTGCATCAGTGCAAGGCTTTTAGATGCCATGAAAAGGTCTAAGTAATAAATAATGCTCAGAGTCTTGTCCTCCACAAGGAATTGCATTGCTGTTGTTCCTAAGGTTGAGAAAATCAAATAGGGAAGGTGTTGTGGATGACCTCATGCTTTGGAATGAGATTCCCCAGAGAACAAAGCCAGCTGAAAAACTCGGTGTACATTACTGATGGAGTCAGCAGCGTTTTTCAGGGGTGATGACTTGGGCACTTTTCTAGTGAGTACACATATCTAGACACAAAGAACAGGGAAGGATAGGTCAAGAGCTGATCTCTGTGAGACTCCCCCTTGGATCTTGCATCAGGAAGGAGGAAACAATTACTAAGGAGGGAAACTAGCCAGGAGAGGGCAGAATCATAAAAGCTAAGGGAGGAGAAAATAAAGGAGGGTGAAGAGGATGGTCAGCAGTGCAAAGTGCAGGAAAATGGGGAAGGGATTTGATTTTCTAGCTTTGTGAAGGATAAGCTTTGCACAGTGTTCTAACAGAAAGGGAACAAGGCAGCATCTAGGACAAAGGAGCAGGGAGGAAGTCCCTGTCTCAGCTGGAGTTTGGACATTTGCACAGCTGACACGATACAGATTAATGGGACTTGGTCGACCTACTTTCTTAATCTTGGTGAATGTAAGACTTCAACACAACAGCTTTTTTGGAAACAGGATGCAATTTAAGGCAAGAATGTTCCCTCAAAAGTAAATAAACATGAAACAGATAGGATGTTACGTTCTGTTCACACTGATCACAGCCTTTGCTGATTGCTGAATTTTCTGAACACCAGACTCCTGGCAGGGATGATCCTACTCTCTCTCTCTCTTTTTTCTTTCTATCAATGAGGTTCAAAAATTATGATATTTATTGTACATCATTCAGGAGGAAATACACTTCTTCAAGCCTTGTATATCTTCGATATCTTGAAGGTAATTTGAATTTGCATAATGTTTTGTACACAAGCCTTGCTGTTCACTTCTATAGTTGCCTGATTTGATTTTGTCATAAATACACACAACTGAAGTGGTGCAGCCTCCTTCCAGGGCCTGATTTTATATCTGACAACAGGCAGAGTGTATACGAAAAGGCATATGGAATTTCTGTGCTTGAAATGTCAGGTGCTGGTGGAAAAAAATTCCCTTCGTCTGCTTAGTCAAAACATGAGATTGTCTCTATTTATGCAGGCAACATTTCCTCTGCTGCTGCTGCTTTGTGCTCCCTCACATTATGGCAGTTGAAGACAGATTTCCCCTCCCTGTTTAATCATTCAGCTAAGTATTTGCAGGTATAAGTGCATTTTGATCCTCCCCTGATACCACTGAAAGAGTGTTTTCAGTGGCCAAGTTAAGGATGAACTAAGCAGGAGAAAGCTTGTGGAAACCTATCTTTATGGTGGGCGTACCACAAGAAGCAGAGCACCAGAACATTATCTGGTTTAGCTGTATGAAAATGTCTGTTTATGCATAGCCTAGCATCTCATGCAGTGTTTATGGAAGTCCTTTCTCCTGGGCTCAAGTAACTCAGCAAATGATGGTTTGAAAACAGAGCTAATACTTAAACAAGAGGGGTTAACACACAGCGTGATGGAACTGCACTGAAGTTCTGCACTGGCCTTGGTTTTCTACAATGTAGCCAGACCTTGGCCAACCTCAGGATGCTATCTTACAAGTTCGTTCTGATAGCCAGTAGATGGAGCTTGACACCTCTGGTCTTCGCTGTAGCTTGGGAATTCTTGGAAAGAGAAAAGGACGTTTTACTGCGTTTCCTATTGGCTGGACTTGTTGATAAGATTTGTAATAAAAAAAAATAATGTCAAACTGTGGTTTACCTGCTGCAAAGCAGATCTACATGCTGTGACTGTGTAGGGAGACAGTGGGGAAGCTTATCAATACTACTTTAAAAGTTGGCTCTGAATTGTTCTGGACTGTGTATTTTGAATAACTTTTCATGGAGAGGCAACAGAAATTTTATGCCTGTGTGAAACTTAGGGCAGTGGGACTGTGTGGGGTGAAAGAGGGAATACTTTGGTGTTTAAGGACAGAGTTAAGCGAGGTTTTACCTGCTTTGCCGAATCTTGGCCTTGGCTCATTTAATTTCTTACTAATAAAGAGTAAATAAAATATGAATGTTTATCTTGAGCATAGAAGATGTAGTTCTTAGTCTCTGGATTTTAAAGATAATCCTAATCAGAAGGGTTGTCTGTCTGAGGGGTTTCTGCCTCTTTCTCCTGTCCTCAGAGAGGTTTTACAAAACGTGTGCCTGCAGAACAGTAACACAAATGTGCTTCCCCAGAGCCAGGCAGATGTTATGTACACTCTCCCACTTCGGTGTTACGACTATGGCAAAACGATTATTTTCAGTATTACAACTTTTTTCCCCCTGTTGGGTAGATACTTCTTGCTATTCTCTGGGTACATAATATTATTCTTCACAAAGGAGTAACATACAAGGGTTTGGTCCTATTGATAGCAAGAGATAACTTGCAAGTGATGTGGCCAGGCAGTTACTGCATTTGGGATGTCTCTTTCTCCTAAGGCTTTGCCACAACTTTCCCAACCAGGTGACTTTCCCCCTTTAAGAGCTTGCAAGCAGCCTTGGGGGAAGCTTCAGTTCTCCCCACCTAGGCCACAGCTACCTAACTTGTAAGTCCTTTGATATAGAGTTAAGCAGCTTGTGCCACACAGATCATTAGTAATGAGTTTGTAGGAGGGCTAAGAAAAAATGATCAAACACCTCAGATAAACTCACAACACTCAGCATTTAGAAATTGCAAATTATTAAGTAGCCTCTTTTCAGGACCTGATTTTGAACATTCACAGATGAAAACTACAATACCATAGGTTATGCCTTTTCCAGTTGTCAAAGCACAGATATGCCTCATGAGCAACATGGGGAGAGGACTAACAGCAGACCTAAAGATCATAATAAAACTTGCATAAGCAATGATGAGAACTGAAGGTTACTGTGGGAAGCTGTATTTCATCTGTAACTACAGTACATGCCATTGCAGTGACAGTAATAGCAACAGAGACAGAGCTGAAGCAGAAAGATGACAGATGATGGGCAGCAGGAGGGGGTGTCTGCCTTTGGGGTGACTCACAGGGAGTTTGCAGATAAAATGCAGTAGAATAATTTGGCCAGGGCAGTGTGAACAGACACTAGGAGAGATAAAGTCAAGTGATTCTTTGAAGGTGGTCTGATCTCTAAATATGCTATAGATTAGAGAGGTTGTAAGAGGACTGAGGCCTTGCTGAGTAGGGGCTGGATGGTTATTCCCAACCTTTTCTCAGCATGAGGAAATGAAAGAGTCATGTTCCTACAGATAATGCAGCAGTGTTGCCCTGGCCCTTCTGCCAAGGCTATGCAAGCTTGCCCACTGTCAATCATCTAGAGATAGCACAGGAACCATTCTGACCTCAATCAATCTGACTGCAGAAATACATAGCTTGCTGGACTGAAAAGATTTTACAACATTCTTTCAAGTAAACTGCTGTGAATAAGGAGAAAACAACAGGAAGAAATCCCAGCTACTATTAAAGCTCATTCCAGTGATCTTGAAAAGAGTACCCAGCAAGTGATACCAGTGGGTGTCCTTGACAGAGTTCTCTGCTTCACAGGATCACAGGATCACAGGATGTTAGAGCTTGGAAGGGACCTCCAGAGATCATTGAGTCCAACCCCCCTATTAGGGCAGGACCATAGAATCCAGCACAGATGGCACAGGAAGGCATCCAGGTGGGTCTGGAAAGTCTCCAGAGAAGGAGACTCCACAACCTCTCTGAGCAGCCTGTCCCAGTGCTCTGTGACCCTCACAGTGAAGAAGTTCCTCCTCACAATGAGGTGGAACCTCCTGTGCTGGAGTTTATATCCATTGCCCCTTGTCCTATCACAGGGGCAACTGAGCAGAGCCTGTCCCCTCCCTCTTGACAAGCAGCCCTCGGATATTTAGAAACATTTATTACTGCAAATCCCAGTCACCCTGATACCTACATGTAGGGGTTTTTGTGTGTGTGTGTATAAAATATTTTCTGTCTAAATTCATCTTTGGTATCAATCCATCAATTTTTGTATCATTTCTATTCTGCAAGTCTTTGACTATAGTAGAAGTGGGCCTCTTGTCTGCTTCAAGGACAATGCTTCATGCTATTGTGTCATTTGAATGGAGCCAGTACATAAAATCATTTGCTACCGTTTCCATGTGTCCAACTTTCACCACATTCATCCAAACATTGCGAATCTTTCAAAATCTTGCACCACCCATCAACAGTTCAATATTTCCAATATTAGCATCTGCCAGCTCTCATTGTTGGCTCTCTCCCATCCCCATCATTCCTACTATACTCATCATTAGGCCCTCAGGAGCAAGGGGTTAGAGAATGTCTAAAAATATCCAGAAGGATGTAATTAATTTCAGTGACTTCCCTGGAAATGCAGACACTGCACACTCTGTTCAGATGTTTGCTCACCTCAGACCATTCAGCCTTTCCACAGCTGCTTCCCCTTGCCACCAAGCAATGTGGAGTTCCTGCTCAGGAGTGCAGGGAGTCTCGTGTGGCTGTCCCAGGGCTCTTCACACACTTTCTGCTCTCTAATATCAAAAGCTAAATACTAGTAAGATAATTCTGTCATTGCCTGCTAGTGACTGAGAAAATTATTTCCTTAATGTTTTGGTTCTTCATCTACTTTCCATGTACTCTGACCCTATAAATAGGTTTAGTGTCATCTGAGCAGGGAGCTACAGCTCAAGGTTTATTTCTGCTCCTCTAATCAATTGGTAATGGACTATGTTGTAACATTCCTCCATATCAAAAGAAGCATTCAGCATTTACTTTTGCTCCAGACTTTGGAGATGGTCTAAATGCTTCAGCAAAGAAGAAATAAAGCCACTGCCAGGGAACATAAAATCTGCCATCACCCAATTAAAGGATGTGTAACAACACTGAGTAGGTGAACAACAGAAAACTAAGAGAATGGTTAACCATAGGAAGATAACAAAACCAACAACGGAATAATGTTTTCTGTGCAAGGCCATGGTCCAGCATCACTGCAGCTGTTGGAATGAGCAATCAATCTCATACTGCGTTATTAAAAACAGAGAGTTCTGAATATTTGCCTGTACCATTAACATTGTTTCCTTTGCATTTATCAAGGCAGCAAATAACTCTCTGAAGAGTTTAGAAAGAGGTAAAGGAACTAGCTTAGTCCAAAACTGATTTTCCAAATGAGAAGGACAAGGCATGAGGAAGAGTGGAGTTGCTTACAAAAGAAGGGCTACAATGATTAAGGGACTAGAGCATGTGCTGAGGAGAGGCTGAGAGCTCTGGGGCTTTTTAGTCTGGAGAAGAGAAGACTGAGAGGGGATTAGTTAGCCTTTCTCAGGAAAGCTTGATTGCCACAGTTCAGCAAAACTCTTCCAAAACATAACCCAGGGTCTGCTGAGGGAAAAGGAGAAAAGTGAGGTGAGAAGGAAGAAGGGATCAGATGGTTAATTACTTGAAAGAAAGAGGTTAGTTTTAGAAGTAGTGAAAATGTGTAGAGGATAACCATAAAACCAAACAGGATACTAAAGTGAGAATGGCACAAGCAGAAGGAAGATGGAAAAATTCAGGCTGGGCTGGGAATTCAAACTCTGAGATTTCATCAAGGTAGCAAACACAGGAGTAAGCTGCCAAGTAAGGTCATTAAGAAAGAGAGAGTTTGATGGCTTGTGGGGAAGACAGATGTTTTCTAACTGTAGATTTAGGGTTTTAGTGGCACAACAGGAACATGGAGAAGAGATAAACATAAAAGGCTTGTTGGACTCAGCATGCTTTTCCTGTTCAGCAATGTGTGTGCTTGTTTAGCTCCTATCTCTGATTTCTTGTTCTGAACAGAGACAAGTAAAGGGCAGAGGAGGACAGTTCAGTCAGGTAGGAGAACTGCAGCCAAATGAGCTCTGAGTGTAGACCCACTGAAATCTAGAGAAAAGTACAAGTTATGTCAGAGATGAATTTGAAGTGATTTGTCATTTAGCTGGAGTTAGATAGCACCCTCTCCAAAGCACATCAAAAATGTCCCTGGCTAAAACCTGCCACAGTCTGGTGAATTTCTGCCCAAGAAAGAGCAGGGGACAGGGAAGGTCTTTTTTCCCTCTTCCTTTGGCAGTTCTTAAAAATATTTACACAGCTTTTATTGAGTGATTCATATAGGTTATGGACAGAGTGAGAGATACTCAGGCAGATAATGAAATTCTTCATAAACTCTTTATTTGGAAGTTAAGGGGAGGTGGAAGGCAGCTAACAGCAATGGCAGATGGGAGAGGAAAAATGCAGTGTCTATGGAGTGGTCTTTGCCAGAGGAAGCTCTGTAAGCCCTGTACAGGAACACACTCAGCAGCTATTCAGCATCAAGAAAAAAGCATCGAAGACTGTCCCAGCACCTGTCTGTGCTCCAAGGGAAGGCAAAGAGTCCAAGAGATATAAATCCTGTGGAGCAACCAAGAGCAGCACAAAAAAGTGTGTGGGGAGCTGCTGAGCCAGCCAGTCAGGGCTAGCTGGGATTTTAAATGTATCACAAGCTTTGAACTCTGAGCATTCCTCAAGGTGGCAAACTCAAAGGGATCATGTGGTGCTGGTCACGATGAACCACAACACGCTGTGGAAGCAGAGAGTTAAGAAAAGGGAAAAGAGAGAAAGGTAACTGGGATGTTGCTTCTGATATATTTATTTGTGTTTTCTAAGGAGAACCCCTGGATGCAGTGGTTCCTTAGTGAAAGGGAAAGTTGAAGGGTCTAGACTTCAATCAATAGAAGTCAATCAATATTGACACAAAACAACAAATCCAGTCACTATCAGTCACTCACAGGATTGTTTTGTGCCTGCTGCACTAAGACTCAATGACCTCTAAGCAAGCCATGAAGACACCACACAGCCCTGTGGCCCAGAGGCTGATGTCTGACAACAGCATTTGCTCAAATTCTTTTCCACTTCACAGAATTTTATGTTTCTTCCCCCCAGAGAAAACAATCACTTCTTTTAGTCCCCCTACAAGTCTTCTGCTTTTTGCCCAGGCTCCAGACCAGTACCAATTTTTCAGTTTCTATATTTTTTTTTCTTTTTCTATTTCATTCTTTTAGGGAAGTAGCTACAACTTTCAGCACTGATCCTCTTGAGGCATGTCTGAGTGTTTCCCTGTGACCTCTTCTGCACTTGTCCTGTTATCCATCCTACAGCTATCCAGTTGGTTTGTGCAGATGAAGCTGTAAAAAAGTGCAAATATTCTGTGAAACATGAAATTTCACACCTGTCATTGAGTTTTAACCTCCTGGATTGGAAACTCAGGACAGCAGGCTGGAGGTTGCATTAGACTTCTTTTCCATGTTAAAACATCACTATCAAAACATAGCAAATAAGACTTGAAACTCTCTTCTCTCCCTTCCATCTTCCTGGTGAAACCTGCCATGCAGAGCTGTCTTTTCCCAGATCTCCCTATCTACTTTCTCATCCATCTCTGATACCATATTAAGAGTCATCACAATTTCTAGCTGTTCTCATTGTCTTATTCAGATTCTTGCTTGGATTTCCCAGCCTTCACAAATCACTTGTGCCTCAAAGGACCAATAAATCTCCTATTTCATGCTTGCTGGCTCTCATTTCTCCTCATGGGCTTTCTTGCTATTTTCACTCCATTTTATACTTCCCATCAAACCTGTTCACATTCTGTTCCCCTTGATGCCTTTCTTTCAGGTTTTACTCCTTGTTCTCTGTTGCTTTGTAAAGTCTAAATTCCTCCTTACAACACACTTCTTCCAGTAAAGCTCTCAATGCTATCCCACCCAAAGGCCTTAATCAAAGCCCACTGAAGGCTATGGGAGGACTTCCATGGAAATTGCTTCAGGCACTGAACATGGTCAGTCCTGTGGCTGCCTTGCCTTGCAGGATAGGCTTTGAGAAGATTTAGTGAATCCAACTTAGTCTGCTTCCTGGAAACTAATTTTTTATTTTTTGTATGTTTAAGGTACACCAGCTATTTTATTCAATGTAACTGGATGTATTTGTAAATTTCATCTGAAAAGGAATAAATCTTGGATAATCTTCAAACCCAGAGATTGTCTAAATAAGGAAAGGACTGAAAAGAAAGGAAAACACCAGGAAAGTAATGGATTGAGAGCTTCCTGGAGACAAGAAGCAGGTATAGCCAAATGCTGGAGTTGAGGATTATTTAAAATTCCTTTGACCAGTGTACTTCTTTGTGAAATGGATCAAATACTGTTTCTATTAGATGACAGGGGTTCATTTCCTTTCCTTAGATAAACACTTTAAGGTGCCAGACTCCTCTGTGAGATGATAAATGACTTCCTAGACGTCATCATAAAGGAAGTTGTTCCTTATAACTGTTCTAAATCTGTTACATATCAAATTTCCTGTGCATGGCTGCCACTCTGCAGTGCTCTCCAAACTGTTTCACAAATGCTGGCTGTGTCTTGTAACATCAATACACTCTCTTTCCAGCTCCATCTTTGGCACTGCTCTCAAAACACAGGAGGTCATGGATTGGATTTGTAAGTTAGTGCAACACATCCTGCCTACCTTGAGTTACAAAAAATACACAGTTTGGGGGAGTGATTTATGGGTTTATAATTACAGATGGGGCTGCTCTGTTTTAGTTCAGCATGATGAAGCTGAGAACAGCTGAAGTCTGCTTCATCCACTGATAGGAAATTCAAGAGGGTTATTGCCCTCTTTGTTTTGGAAAATTTGGATTGTGGTTTATATGTCATACTGGAAATGACAATAGAACCTGAGATTCTGCTTGCCCTCATGTACTTGCAAATTGCCTGACAGGCCTGTAAATATCATGTGGTGTCTTCACCCATTTCCTTTGTAAACAAATTGTTAAAATAAGGCTTTCTCTCATTCTCAGAGTTTGAGAAATGTTCACTGTCAGAATAACTGTTGCAGTCTAATGAGTCCTTGTGTTATCAAATTCTTTTCTTTGTTTTCATAAAAGAAAGATGCAGAGTCATAGAAGAGCAATTTTTGCCAGACCACAGACTTCTTCCTTCTGTGGCAATTGCATAAGCAGAAGGCAAAATACCTGCTGCCTGTGTCTGTGGCTTTTCATCAGCAGATGTTCTTTATGTTGAGATTTGAGGCACGTGTCTCTGAGAATAGCCATTATTAATTAAATATTTGTTATAAATTCCTAGTCTTGAGATACTTTCTTCCTTTGAGTCCCAGCCTGGTTTTTCCTGACACTGGTCTTTGGTATTCCTTGGGCTGAGATTCAGGTGGGCTTCAGAAGCCTAAAATTTCCTTGATCAAGGAGTCCTTTATGAAGACTTACTTCATCAAGCATTTCCATGTGAGTTTTCGTTTCATCTGGCAAATTTTTCCAGTTGTCACACAGTTCTGCTCTCACAGGTCTGATTCTGTAACACAACCATTAAGCATTAAACATTTTAGAACAGCTCTCTGGATTGACAGGTTCACATCAATTAATTCAAACCACGAAGAGATAAGCAGGCAGCAGCCTGAGGCACAGGAGTGATTCCATCAAGGGCTGGAACTGTAATTACTTGGTTTGTGTAAATGTTGGGAGAATGTTAAGGAGGAACATGGCTGGAACAGGAAAAAATGTCAGGGATGTATGGATAAAGGAACAGTAAAAAACCCTCAAGTCCTTGACAGATGTATTTGTATTATCACTTCAGGTTTAGCTTTAAAGCTGTTTGGAACATGATCGCTCTACTTGAGCGATTGCCTTTCAGGGACAAATCTGAAGGTCTTAGAAAATATTAGCTGAAGTTATTCCAGGCTAGTGTTTATTAAGTGTCCTTTTAAACACTAAACATATTAAAGCCCAACTTGGTTTGGCTAGAAAAAAATGGAGCAAAAAATCTAGCAGCAATGTGATCTACCCCAGGCTAAGTCATTAAACAAGAGGGCTGAAAACCACCACTCTCTCAATTAAAATAGTACAACCCAAGCACTTCCACTGCAGAGATCCTATCATTTTAATGTAATGTATCTAGTTTGGGTATATGCAGGTATTCAGGGTAGCTGTCTTTAGATTCTGTGGCATTTAAAAACACACTCAGAAGCTTCTCCTCAAATTCTAGACTGATTGAACCAATTTCCAAAGGCAATTAATAGAAAAGTAATAAGGAAAGTCATATTTAAGCCTTTTGTATTGCTACACCTTGCAGCACTGGGAGTAAAATCTAGGATATATCTGTAACATCTAGGAGCCTCCATCAGATTCCTCGAATGAAGACTTCTAGCTCAGGGCTCTGAGTACAGAAAATACAGAAAACACCTTTTCCCAAGAATCTCCTAATGTGGCCTCACTTGTGAGACTGAATGTATTCCAGCACAGGGGAGGCCTTTGAGCCTGAAATGTATATAAACAGAGGTACACAAATCCAGTAGCAATACAGACCTTACAAACTGCCAGCACGTTGTCTTTACAAGAATAGCTGAAGAGCAGGGCAGTTTGGCGTGGCTGCCCTGCCTAATATGGGAAGCAGTGAGCAACAGCAGCACTTGGTAGGAGGCAACACGACTGGCTGGAGCCTTGCCTTGTGTGACAGAGCACTATGTATGCTGACACCTATGGGGCTAACTAGAAGACTGCCTCTTAACACATCCAATCTGATAGAGCTTGTTTGCAAACACAGTTAATTTTCAGTGTGGGAGATACAGTCTCTTATTTATGGCAGTGAAAAATCCCCTGGCATTAAGAAGCAGCACCACCACATCCTCCCTGAAAGGCATTGAGGTATCTGTCAGTGCCTTGGGAGGGATTAAACATAAACATCTGCTGCCAAGTCTGCTGCCATGAGAAATCCAGCTGGGTCTGTACCTTCGGTTCTCATGTGCTCAAAAAGCAAATACACCACAGCTTGTAGCAATAAATCTATGCAGGACTAGACAGGATGCAAAGCCCAACACTTAGATCTAGGAATAATTTCTGCATTTTCAGTTGCCTTTATTGTCTGATAGATCTGTACTGCAAACTGTGTCAGAGACTTCCCATTTGAGAAGTGCTGCAGGTAATGGTTGAATAGCAGCACTAATTGTACCTTCATATTTGGGAAAACTCAAAACCTACTGAAAGAACAGCCAAGAAAAGCTGAGAAATCACTGCCACAGCTGATTTAATGATATGATAAGGCGTATATAAAACTCTCTGCTTATGACTGGAAGATACCTTTCATGGTTTTGATTCATTGCCAAGAGAGTAAAAGATACAACAGCTAAGGAAAAACAAGAGCAATGAAGTATGTCATTTACCTTCCTGGAATAAAACTTCTTTTGAAATGCAGAAGTACCAGGTTCAAAACAAAAAGAGACTTCAACATTGTTTGGAATATGACTGCATGGAGAACAAGGAATAGGAAATGATTTTCCCGTACATATAATGGTTATAAATTACAGGATTTTAAATGGTTTGATTAAAATCATATAATGAAAAAAAAAAAGAGAGAGAGAAAAAGCGGGAAGAATAAAGGTACAAAATGTGAGCACCAGGGACTAAAACCCAAGAACATGAACAGACATTGATTTATTTATTTCCCCATGGCAGAGATGAATGACCCCTGGCATTCCAGATGTACTTCTTGCCTGTTCAACCTCAATGTTTTCAGTGTTTCCTATTAGTTTTTAAAACACCCCAAACCCTAAAGGCGTGCTTGTCCAGATGGGATTGTTCTATCTTAGTTCTGTGGAGAGTTCTCTTTTGATAGAATATTCTTTGTATTCTCTGCTCTTTAACTTACTACCCACAAACAAAACAGAAATCACAGAGCTCCTGGAAATCATTTAGTGATATGAATTCTCTGCCACATGAACAATCACTTCTGGGATGGGTTTATGCATCTTCTTCTGCTTCTTTTCACGCTAGGCTCTAGATTCTCACTGTAGGCCCTGTCACTATGCCAGAATAAGCAGACTTAACATTTTTAGGAATTCCTTGACTTTGTCACCACTGTGATATTTCCCTTTTTTTTCACTCTGGTTTACATATTATTGGAACGCGATTTTGTGTAGCTGTTATGATGTGCAATGTGCCTGTGCACAGCTGCTGGCCTTTTCAAAAACACAGGCAGAAATCTGGACTTCCACTTGCTGGTCACCAGCTGAGGCTTAACTGCTGCAGTTGCCTGATGCCTCCATCTCTTGCTGGAATACAGCCCAGTATCAGGCTATCAGGATGGCAGACCAGCTGTCATCAGGCTTGCTTGGCAACACTCTTGAAGACATCTTCCAGGACCTTTTTCTACAGGAACAGAATTTAAAACTGTGGGCATTAAAAGCAGTTTACCCCTTGCTTCAAAATGGGTTCAAAATGGTTTTTGAATCCTCTGAGCTAAGGCCATAGTAAGGGCTGCAAGAAGAGGACAAGAGTATATCAGGTGTATTGCTCATGTCTAGGGAGGAACAGCAGTGTGCCCAGGACTAGGTTTGGTGCTGATCGAAAGCAGCTGAGCTGTCAGGGCATAATGTGCTCCAAGTGTGGCACACACTGGCCGGGGAACTGAGCCCAGGCTGTGACATCTCCTGACCAAGAAAACTTGAAGGGCCTAGAATCCATGTGCTGCAATCCATAGACAGAATCTCATGGGATGCAGCTTTAAAGGGCTATTTGTGTGCCATATGTAGAAAAACCATTGGTGCATTTCTGTGTACTCTTCTCCCTGCTTTAAGAGAAAGTCTAAGGTGTGTTTTTCAGGAGCATTCATTATCTGACTCACTCAAACCCTTATCTAAAATTTCTATAGTAGATGCATTTCTATTAATTGCATCAACCATTGCCTGTATTTGAGAAGGTATTCAACACTAATATTGGGGAAAGGCAGACTGCTCTCTCGTCTTCCTCCTCCAAGTCCTGCTTTGATTTACTGCTTTCTGTAGTCCCAAATGTAAATAGTGTCACAGCAAATAAGTGTTTAGTGTCTGTGAAGTTTATTCTAATGGTCTATTTAGGTTCTTAAGTCTGAGTTATAATGCATATAAATTAGTGGTCAGTGAGGGTTGTTTAATCATCTAGAAGCCTTGTCATTGACAAAGTGACCTGTGCTGGATTTCTTGCCAGAAAGAATTGAAGTTGTTATGCTAAACTCTGGACAATTTGATGTAAATATTTACCCACCCAATAAAGAGGTGCTAAAACTAATTCAGCCTCAGGATGTTAACTCCTGGAGTTCACACCAGTTCCCATAGGAAGCCAGCTTCATGGTACACAGGAGAACTTCAGATCTCCCTATAGTAAAGGAGCAGTTGCTCTAACAAGGTGAAGAGAAGTTAGAACTCGATCATAAGCATGCCTGAGAAAAATTATATACACACAAAGAGGGATCCACCTCTCAGTCTGTGCTCACATATGGTCCCCATCACTGTGCGCTGCCTGACAGAGTGGAGTTTTTAGTTCTGAGTGAAGTCCATGCAAAAAACATAGATCTTGATGCCCACAGTCATCTAGTGCCATCCAGGATGTTTTAAAGTATTGGGGTGGCTGAAATGTGATAAGGCACAAGTCTGTGAGCAGCTGCATCAAGCCCTTACCCTCAGTAAGTCAGAATGAGAAATCTTTGCCCAAGGGCAGTTTCTGTCAAAATCAAGGTAGGGTAGAGTTGGTGATTTTGGTTTAGCAGTTTGTTTCCATATTCCTCCTGTCAGGGGCAAACTGTCACACATTTGATGTGATGAGTGACTTGTAGCGTCCTCTTTTTCTTCCAAAACATGGGTAGGTTTCGCTGTTCAACACAGGATCAGATACACATCACTGTTGGAGACCTCAAACTGCTCTCCTCTGCACATCCATCACTTGTGATCACTGGAGAAACAAGCTTTCTCCCAGAGAGGGATAGCCAGAGCTTGAGCAGCAAACTGTTGGACAGGAAAGGACTTCATGGCCTGTGGAGAGTAGGACATCTATTTCTGGGCTCCCTGCCCATTCCCTCCCAGCCAAGGAGTGATGAGGCTCTGCCCTTCAAAGCAGCCTAGGGCCAGTTCCTGGGCTCTGCAGCACAGCACCCAGCTGTCAAGCACTTGCAGGCCCAGGAGGCTGCTGCTAGATAAAGGTTCTTTGAACTTACACACCATGAGCTTGACTCCTAGGGCCACCATCTGCACCATCCTGGGTGGCTCTGCTCCCTTTGAGGCAGAAGCCGTGCACAGTCCCTCAGGGAAGGGGACAGCTGTTGCAGTCCTCTGGTCAGTGAACTCTGCAGAGGCTGTTAAGTGTGGCCTTTCCAAAAGCTTTTTCCCTCAAACACAGAGTAAAGCATTCCTGCTTGCTCCATGTTGCCCCACTGCCACTTCACAGTCCTGAGCATCACACGAAGAATAAGAGGACCACAGGGCCTGCCAGGGCTGGAGTTTCTGAAGTGGCATGGCAGGAAGAGCTGTGCATCTCATGTGGCTGTTGCCTTCAAGAGTGCTTTGGAAAGCCTCAGTGCCCTACAGGCTGTGGGTTGCTCAGATTGAGCATAGGGGGGCTTCACATAGCCAGGACTGACCCCAGCTCAGTCCCCTGGGGACTCTCATGGGCAGGACAGAACAGAGGGAAAAGCTTTCATCTCCATAGCTGCCACTGGGAAAAACATAAGAGGAGAGTGGAGCAGTAACCCCCAATGTCATTAGTCAGTGGGCAAGGACTGCTGAGCTATCATCCATTCTGTAGAAGAAACAAAGGGGCAATGACTCCATCAGCAGCTCTGGGGAGGCAGGTGTGCTGTTGCCTGTGCTGCCATCAGGGCTCCCACGTGGCATCGTGGAGCCACAGGATAACCGAGGCTGGAAGAGACTCCAGGACACCTCCTGTCCAAGCTCCAGCTCAAAGCAGGGTCAAGCTACAAGGTCAGACCTGGTTGCTCAGGGCTTTATTCATCTGGCTCTTGAAAACCTCTCTGGGCAACATGTTCTTCCTCACCTTCACCCCTTATCACCCGTGTCTCAAGGATTAAGGCCAGGGTGGATACAGCTGTCTGTGTTGAACTCACACCTTCCTAGAGAGGCACAGCCTTGTCCTGAAAGCTCTCATTTTCTCCAATAAAGAAACTGGGGCACAGGGGAATTCATTCTGCCTCCAGTAAACTGCAAAATTTATCTGTGTGTTTGCTGTCTGTTGCAAATTAAGCACCAACAACACTGTCAAGGTTATAAGGGAAAACTTATTTTCTCTTTGCTCTTGGAGAAAAAAATAGAATTAAGGCAGATCTGCTGAGCTTAAGTTGTTTCCAACTTAAAAGGAATATCGTAGTTTCCATTTTTCATCTCCTAAACAACTGACATTTTCAGAGCATCACAGCAAGCCTTTTTCTGGGGTTTTTGCAGAAGCCAGTAGCAACCTGGAAAAGAAATGACCTGCCCATGGCTGTGTACACACAGGTCTGGAATGTCAGGAACTGTTTTGCATATATTTAAAAACACTCAGACAGAAAGGTTACTGATTGTACACCCCAGAACTGCCACTTGCTGATCACTCCCAGCAGAAGTGGCTGTTTGAATTGCAGACAAATACAATAACAAAACAAAACAAAGTAAAAAAAACAATAAAGAAGCAGGCACAGACTTTTATCCTCTATTAAGAAAACAAAGCAATGTTATTGTTGATTTGCTTGTCCTGAAGTGAAAGATGAAGAGTCTACTCAACAGCACTTTGATTTTAGGGGTTAAGTTTGCTCCTTCATTCTTCGCAACATAAAATGCACTTTTACAAGACATCAAAATCATAAATTGACATAACCAGGGACTAGCTAATTTATATGTCCAGAGAATCTGGCTCCACATGTCTCAGATCAGAGCTTCCATTCTGTGACTCTCTCTCCTTTCTCCCTTGTTATCTCCCTTGCTGTCTCTTGTCGGCTGCAGAAGAGAAACCAATGGCTCCGACCACCCACAGCGTTTGCTTAGCAGCTGTAAAACAGAGGTGCCAAGAACCAAAATACTTTTTTCTCCAGAAGTGTCATCTATTGTAGATGGTCCTTTGGTTGGCATTAGGAACCAGGTCTGATGGCAGCCAGGAAATGTGGTTTAACACGCAGAAGGATAATGTCCTTGCACTGTTTCCCTCAGCCTGAGCATTTCCTCTAGGGAATTCTCTGCTCTGTTGTATACAAAAAGAGAACCTTATCAAGGGGGTGCTGGGGGTGAGTATGTTCTGTGTTCAAGGCCCTAATGACTCTGAGCATTCTCAGCACTTTATGGGAACACAGCCATGGCCCACCTTGGCTTTCATGGGAGTAGAGGAATGTGAATCAAAAATTAAATTCACATCACTTTGTGGGTGGCCGCCTCTGCTCTGTGGAGTATCTTTGTGTATGCTCATGTCTGCCATGACTTGGAGAAAAGAGCCCCTCACTCAGAGAGCAACAAGCTCCTCAGCCAGAGTGTTTACATTCCTAAGCACTAGATCATATTTCCTGACTCAGTTAACGAAACAAATTAAGCAAGAACTCCACACAAATTCCTGTATCCACAGAAAATTTTGCAAAACCCTTACAGATCCTGGTTGCAGTGGTAGGTAAGCTTGCTGAGCTTCATTTTCCACAAGCAGACATTTCTGTCTAAACTACACTTCTTTTCAGAAGTGTTATCAGTGACCTAATGGATTGGTCAGCTTCACCAGGACCCCTGACATATGGGTAAAGCTAAGAAAGTGATTGATGACAGGGTACTTGGAACACATATTTCCCTGACTTAGGTCATTAGGCAAATGAATAATTCAATTTGTTCAATGAGAATGCTGTAAAATCATAAACATATCAATGTTTGCCATGCTGGGTTCTTAATGGGATGTTGTCCAAAGACAGAGCATCAGCTCTTGGAAGTACCTGATTTGTAGTGGGTGAAATGTGCACAGAAAAGCTGATTCACAGCAAAAATCAGATTTTCTTTTTCTGATCACTCCTGAACAGCAAAGAAGTACCCATATTTGCACCTACAGTGTTTCATCAAATATAGATGAGTCTTGAATTTCAGACTGGTTTTGCATACCCATTTAGTGCAGCTTTGAACTGGTTGCATGTCCACTCTCTGAGGCAAGGCACCATGGAAAACATTTCAACATGCATATGAACAAACGTTGTTCAGGACATACCTCCACATCGACCCAATCATCCGTCTACAGCAAATACTTGTTTCAGGAGGGGCCTCAGGAAGTTCCTCATCCATGAAGTTCCATTGGCTGTAATGGAATGGGTCATATGAGTTAGCAACCCCAGGGTGTAAAGGTGGTTCAGAAACTGGCCTTCCACTTTCACCTTCATGAAAAAGTTCTACAACATAGCAAATAAAAAAACTAAACCTTGGTATAAATGTAATAAATTGTGCATATGCACAACACAGCATGTTGTTCTTCAATAAATCAGGGTTTAGATAAACTGTAATTTGAGTATTTGGATAGTATAATAAGGATTTTTCCCCCTCTCTCAGCTCAGTGATGTTTTATGCCAGCTTTCTGTTGATACTTTTAAAAAAATGTATATCCATGACTTAATTTACTTAGCAAAAGCTGACCTTAGCCACAATGTAGGCCTTTCCCTAACCTCCCTGCTCTTTTTCTAACACAAAATTGCAGCACTGCTGAATTACTGAACTGAAAACTTACTGAAAGCCCTGACTGACATCCAGTGACAGGAAAAATCGTGCCTCTTAAAAATCTTCCCCCAAATACTCACCCTGCATCCACAATAAAAAGAAACAATTGGATTCTGGAGTATGCATAGTTTTAAGGGCTTACTCTTAGCATCCCTTTTTAGAAGTAGAGAACAATTCCTCCAGCTTTTTACATAGCTGAGACTCGATGTGCCACAAAACCACGCTGTAAATATTTCTGTTGCAGCAATGGTGTCTCAGTTACCACAAAGAGTTGCTAGGATATTATCTGTCAGGAAGTTTGTTGTGCCTTCATAAAGGAAAATCAACAGTCATTTTGATACATTATGCAAATAATATCCTGTTTTCTCAACAGATTCCTTTGGAGAATCAAAAACCCCTCCCATCCTCTGAGCAGTGCTCACCCAGATCTCTGTCTTCTGCTGGTACTCTCCATTCATATCACACTACCATTTTTGCTGCAGTGATTGCAGTAGCAAATTAACCTGTGCTTAATTGAATTCAGTGCCAGAGATCACCTACAGAAAGCATTTGCCAAGTCAGAAACAGGAAAATCATTAAAAATGTTACAAGAAAATGATGTTTGTTGTCAAGGTGATAGTTAGAAAATACACTGTTAAACTGACTGCTCTGTTTCAGTGGTGGTTATCAAGTATGGCATTGGTGAGAGTGAGGAGGCTACATGGTAAAGTGCTGAAGTGCTGCTGAGACCACACCTGCAATACTGTGTCCAGTTTTGGGCTCCCCACTTCAAGAGAGAGAGAGACCTGCTGGAGAGAATCCAGCAGAGAGCCACGAGGATGATGAAGGGACTTGAGCATCTCCCCTCTGGAGACTGAGAGCCCTGGGGCTGTTTAGTCTGGAGAAGAGAAGACTGAGAGGGGATCTAATCAGTGTCTATCAATATCTGAGGGGTGGGTGTTAAGTGGAGGGGGCCAAGCTCTTTTTGATGGTGCACAGTAATAAGACAAGAAACAATGAATACAAGAACATAGAAGATTTCACCTCAACATGAGGAGAAACTTCTTTACAGTGAGGGTGACAGAGCCCTGGAACAGACTGCCCAGAGAGGTTGTGGAGTCTCCTTCTCTGGACTCACTCAAAATCAGTCTGGATGCATTCCTGTGCAAACTACCCTAAGTGATCTTGCTTTGGCAGGGGGGTTGGACTTGATGATCTCTGAAGGTCCCTTCCAACCTCTAATGTACTGTTGTACTGTGATACTGTGAAGTTAACTACAAAAGAGAATTATGGCTGCAGAATTTTTGCTGACCGCAGTGTATTTGACATCTTAAAAGACCCTGTGATATAATTTAACATTATTAGAGCACTTACAACAAAAAGAGGAAGTTGTTTTCCCTTTAAGACCCATAATTTCCTCTTGAGTTGTCTTTGAAGTTCCCAGGGTCTTTTTTTTTTTTTTTTTCATTAGATCTGCAGCAAATCACTTCATGCTAGCTTGACTTGAGGCAAGCCACAACTTTGCTGTGCTTCTGTTCAGGCACTGAAGAGTCACAACTGGTAAAGAAGAAATGAAGTTCCCTGAACTTTTTGCCTTAGATTCCAAGTAGTGATTCTAGAAAGTAAAAAAGCCTCCAGCATTAGTGGTGAAATGTTGCCCTGGAAATCCTAGCAACACTGACAGGCTCAGAATATCTGTTGGCATGTTCCCATGTACAGAAGAGAAAAAGTCATTTTTGACTTTGCTGCTAATGTAGATGTTTTTCTACAGAGTCCCTGCAATTCCTCACTCATTTCTGTTCAGTAATTTACTCCTTGTTTGAATAAGGACTGAATAAAAGATAAGTAAAGGCCTCCAAATGATGGCTGTTGGCCCTTGTTACTGACAATAGCCAGTAATCTGCAACAGCTCTCTTAGTCTTGGGTTAAATGTATGTGGCATAACATGTGGCCCAGACTTTAACCAAATGTGCTTCATTTTTGTGGGTCTCAGCAAGCCTTTAAGATTGTTTGTGTCAATTGTTTGCATGCCTGTGCATTGCTTGGTGTTGGCTCTAAGTAGCACAAGGACACTTAGTGCAGGGTTTCTGACCCAGCTGGGCAAGGAAATGTCAGTAGGATGGGGAGGTCTCAGGAGATCTGCAGTTTTAATTCCAGGGAAAAGTTATTCAAACAAGTATGAAGGGAATCATGCTAAATCTATTTAAGTTCAACTCATTGCTCTTGTGGTTTTTGATGACAACTTTGGTGTAGAATCAGAAAAATGAAAAGGATGAAAGGAAGGATTCTTTCCGAGATAAGCCAAATGGAAGCTGTGCTTTTGCCCGGCACTGGACTGAAGTTTGAAGGATGGCACAGTGGATTGATTATAGCTGTTCCTTATACAAAGGGAATTCTAAGAGCAGTTGGACATCACAGGAATTTTAGAAGCAACCATATTTTAAAAATTGTGCAGCAGCAAACTAGGGAAAAACTGCTGGGCCTGTATTCAAATAGGTGTTCTGAATGCTTCCCAGTGCCAGGTGTAGAAAAGGGTTTGCATCTCTTGGTATTACCCTGATATTGATGGGGCAATCAAAATTACTGGGGCTTTAAAATCACTGCACAAGACAGGAAAGAACATTGTGAAAGAGCTGGGATCTTCTCCTCAGTCTTGGAAAAGTCCAATTGGCCTTGGCTTTAATAGAATCAATGGCAAGCCCTGAAAAACAGCACCAGTCTTGATGAGGTTTTAAAACTTGATCAAAGGGGGATGAAACTTGTTCCAAACTGGGCTGCAGCCAGCGCACTGAGTAGGTATACGAGCACCTTCCCCCTGTAACTTGTGCTCCTTGTCTTTTGAAACTTCTATATCTGTTCATCTGCTACTTGCTTCTTTCATTGCAATAGTGATTCCTGGCTGCTGAAGGGATTGATGTCATCATCCTGGTGCCCTCCTGTGGGGTTGAGGCCAAGACTGGGTGCACCCCAGGGCATCCAGATCATGTGGTGCTGCTCCACAGCACAGCCACACTCCTTCCATGCCATAAGAGAGTTCCCAGTAGCTCTACCTGTCAGTGTCCTAGAAGGTGTTGTTCAAGTTAAGGATTAAAAAGTGGTTCATTATTATTTCACCAAAGGAAAACCACTTTAAAAGAATAGTTAGGCTAGGAACTTGTGGGTACCTGAAAGTCCCCTGAAGTTTAAAGGGAGGTAATGCAAAGTGATTTTTAAGGAGATTTCATACTTGGCAATGATTGAGCCACTTTGTGGCTGTGTGTTTCACTTGTGACATGCAAGACATTCACTCTTTAGCTGATCGGCTAGCATGCAGTTACTGAGCTGGCCCTACTCCCAGCTGGCTCATGCTCTGTCTTTGATTTCAAGGACATCTTCAGTGAAGTAAGATTATCACAAATATAGGTGCATTTCAGCTGTTTACTATTCATAAGCTCTCATCAATTGCTACATGCCAGCCTCCAGCCCCATTTTCCCAGTATTACCCTCTGCTAAGGGGGCTCAGCACTTTTATTTTTGGTTTAAAATGAATGAAATGTGGATCTTGCTGAAGCAGAAGGAAAAATCACCATTTCTCTAATGGCCTGAAACAGATTTCCCAGTTTCTGATGGTTGTAATTCCCATTAAATCAAAAAACAGCACTCAGACATCTGCTGAGTGCATGGCAGCCCTGTCTGAACGTTTTTGTAGTGGAAGATGTGTTGGTCCTATTCTGAAAGGGACCTGGTCAGCTGAAGGAGGGCATATCCACTCTGCCAGAATGGAAATTGTTTGTTTATTAGCCTAGAAATGTTGTTGCATTTTAATAGCAGGCCCTCTTGAAAACAAACAACAAACAAATAAAACCCCAGTCACACAAACAAAACCCCCCAAAACTGAAGAATTTCTTATTTTTCCTACTGCACCTGAAGCTGCCTGCAGTACAGAGCAACAAGACAGAAGATAAGGTGAGGTGGAAGGGCTCTAGACTGGGATTAAGGACAACTGTCTGGAAATAGAGTTTTTTTTTCTTTTACTTTTTTATTGTCTGCATTGTGAAACAGCTATTTACCACAAAGAGTGAAAATGATAACACAGAGCTGTTTGTGTGAAATAAGGAAAAAAGTGTCCCCTCTGCCAGCAGATATGCTCCAAGCGTCCTAAACCTCACAGGCTCTCAGAAGAGAAGTCACTTGGCACCTCTAGGTAGTAACTGAGACACCTGTAGGAAGGAAAGGAGTTGAATTTGCCCCAGGATGTTTATCCCTGAGGTGACTCTCACCAAAGATGTCTGTAGCCTCTGTTTCTGCCTTCTGCTCCATGGCAGCAGTTCTCTGAGGAGTGCAAATCCACTTGGAGAGCAGATTGTTAACCAAATGCTTTGTTTGTTTTGGTATGGTGTCTGCAGCACAGCACAAAGGACTGCAGCTCATCATCAGATTAAAAAATTTCCAAAACACTGTTACATGGAGTCTTTTCAAACTGGATAGATCCTCTTTCCCGTTTCCTTAGGGAAATGCAGTTAAAAGGAGGTCTCAGCAGTGAGAAAAGAAGGGTAGTTTCTAAGGCACAGTAAAAATGGAGAAGAGGGAAAAATAACTGCCACCTGAGCTTCAAACTAGTTTTCCTCTATAGCAGTTTGCTGTTAGCTTCCTTGAAGACCAAGATCTGCTCATGAGCAGTAGGGTGAACACTTTTGTACCTGTAGAATGGTTTTAAAATAGACACATTGCCAGCATCTCCTTCTGCCTCTGCTGGTATGTGTATAACCATGATGGTGCCAGCCTGAAGACCAGGTAACAAGGACTAAATACAGAAACCCCTACTTGGGCAACAGTTCTGCCAGCATGAATTCATTTTAAGTCCATTAGAGAATTCAGGTTTGTAATGATAAGTGAAAAATCTGAGCTGTGTAAAGTTCTGAGAGTAAAATACGAAAAGGAAGCCTCTCTGGTTTTGCATCTTCTCACTACCTAAAGAGGCAGATGTACAAAGAAGCTGAGAAGAGCTGCTGAGCCTCACAAATGAGCTGAAGTTGGGTTTGAATGCTTGCCATCCAGTCTTGGGAAAGAAGCTTGAGTCACTGTGGCACCTATGGTAGTTCTTCAGCACTGGACACAACTTGATCTGAATCAGTGCCTGAGGTGCTGCTGTGCTTTGTGTGCTTGGTTAAATGTCTATGAGCTACAGTACTCCAACTACAGGTAGGCAAGACACAGAAAGGAACCAAAAGTACTTATTTCACAGACAGGGAATGGAAGCAGAGGAAAAGACATGTTTACAAATTCATGTAGGAGCTCTATGCTGGACCTGAGAAGTGAACTCCATTTTATTGAGCACCTGTTACTCATCCAACTCCTTATTTATTTTAGTTGAATAATAATTGCATTGAAATACGGCAATTATAACACTTGGATATGGTGAATATGTTTCTAAGAAGGTCCAGTTGAAGCAGACCAGTGATAGAAAGAGATACAGGCACAGAGAGATACTAAAGGTCATACATTACGTGAATGACAGAAACTGAGTCCTCTGAGTACTGCTCCGATCTCCTTTTCCCTGCAGCTTTCACTGTACTTTTAGGATTCCTTTGAGAATCAAGACATGGAAACTCCCTTGGACCAGCACTTGGAGCCAAGCATAAAACCCCTTGAGTATGAGTCTGCATACAAAAAAGGGCAGGGGTCTTACAGTTTCATTCTAATTACTGATCATATTTTCAATTGCTTTCATCCAGACCTATTGTGATGCAGCTCCTCCCTATGCCTTGTTTCCTGACACCTGGGGGTTTTAAAGGTACAACACTTCTTATGTTGCTAAAGCTTATGAAAACTGACAAGCAATACCTTTGTGTGAAGGTCTTACAATTGGTCAGTCAAGCCTATAACTTGCACCAACTTCAGAAATGCTCCTGGGCTCTCAAAAGCAACTCCCACATATCAACTGCTCTGCCTAACATCCAGAAACACCTCTGGCTAGAGTGATGCAGGAGTTCCCTCTGTCCCCAGTGTGGTAGAGCTCTCTGCAGTGAGGGTGAAATCCACCTACATAAACTGCAAAGCTTCTTTGCCTATCACCCCAGCTCCTGGTGATTTTCTAGGGACATGGCAACCATCCTAAATGTTCCGTAATACAGAGACATGTTTGGGATGTTGATCTAATTTGCATACATATCTCTGTGTGCCCTTAAATGCATGTCAGTGGGCACATGTGTGTATTATTACCCATGGTCCACTTTCACCACAGCAGGAAGATGAGAGAACAAACATATGGCAGATGTTAGTCTTGTTGCTTAAACACTCTGAAGGGTGTTCAGATAAAGCAGTAGTGAATGGAGTATAAAAATCTATGGAAAAGATCTATTCCTCTGTGCTGGATCAGAGTCTATGAAGTGATGAATCCCACTACTGCCACTGACTCACACTCCCAGGCAGAAGCACTCCAGAAGGAAAATGAGAAAGAAGAGACCTCAGAAACAAATGTCAGGGTAGTCATTTTCTCATAGCAGTCTTTTTGGCAGCTCTATAATAACATGTTGGAGTTTGGAAGGGGGATTCCTCCAGAAGGGAAATGTCCTTAGAAGGACCATTTCCTTAACTCCATTCAAGCCTGTGGGAAACTGCCCCCCGATGACGAGTTCTTCTCAACTAGATGGGATTTATATCTACTCTTCAATTATGATTTATTTCCAGCAGCTCCTCCACTGTGACTTGACATCCCAGAAACAAGACCCTTCATGATCTCTGAAACATTGCTGACAAAACTGATTCAGAATGGTCTTTGCTAGCTCTGCTTACTCTGTAACATTTTCTTTCCATTCACCTACTCCTTTCTCTGCTGATTCTGGAACAGTTGTGTATAGTAAAAGATTTAACACCATCTTACTAGGGATACATAATCTAAATCCAGAGAAGCACAGAAAAGAGATGTCTGCTTAACCTGATTCTGCTTCTGATTTATGAAGCTTGGATTTTGCATAACCACAGGATCACAGGATGTTAGGGGATGGAAGGGACCTCCAGAGACCATTGAGTCCAACCGCCCTGCCAAAGCAGGACCAGCGAATCCAGCACAGGTTGCACAGGAAGGCATCCAGATGGGTCTTGAAAGTCTCCAGAGAAGGAGACTCCACAACCTCTCTGGGCAGCCTGTTCCAGTGCTCTGTGACCCTCACAGTGAAGAAGTTCCTCCTCATGTCTTCACTTCTCCAGACTAAAAAGTCCCAGGCTGAGACAGATGGTGAACTAATACTATCCTGGAAAACAGCCTCCATTTTTGGATTTATTTCTGTGTGCATCTTGTGAGTTTTGAGGTATCTTAGTTTTGTGGAGTTGGTTTTACTCACTCCACTGCATTTCAATTGTAATTTTTCTCAGCTACACAACTGTAACAACTCATATTGCATTGGGCTGATTGTTAGTGAGTTTTTTCCTTCTTCTGCAGAAGTTGCAATCTCAGTTTGAGATCTTAGAATGAGCCTGGGTTCGTTCCTAATTGCACACCCTCATGAGAAACAACAGATTTGCCAGTCTGCTGAACGCCTTCAGTGATATTTCTTAATCTCATTAGTTGCTGGAACTCTATTAAGATGAAGTGTGCTCATACAATGGCCCTGAATGCTGATTATGTGCAGTATGTGGACAGACTCTGGATCAATATTTTAGTTTTACTGGTTGTTCAGATTTGGCAGTTACAATCAAGGGTAAAATCTGCTGCTAATTGATGAAGAGTAACTCCACGGAGAGAGAAGCTGACACTTTTCCAGATGCTCAAAGGAGAAACACAGTCCAATACTTGGTTCTGTACTTGCTCTACAAGTCCTCTAGTTTTCACATAGACTTTGGTGACTCTTGGTGTGACCATTCTATGATTCTCTGATTTCCTGCCAGACTCCTTGGGCACATACACAAACAGCTATTGTGGGGGCTGGCAACCAGCAATTCCAGATTTTTTAACTGATGAAGTTAGATCCTTTCTCAAGTGAGAGACACACTGGGACAGATGCTGCTTTATGCATTCTTTGTGGGCCAAGTAGGAGCAAGAGAGAGCTCTTTTGCCAGCCCACTGCCAGTGAGGGAAAACCTGCCAGTGTGACACTCCATATGTGCTCTGATTCCTGCCTCCTGAGCAAGCCAGAGGTTGCAAGGGCCTTGGATAGGCAATTTGGATTGAATCCTATAATGAAATGAGCACAAACCCTGGAGGAAAATGCTCCCATGCTTCATATTTACATCTGAATTCGAATCCTCCTGCTGTCCTTTGCGTTAGAGTTTGGGAAGGATGGGATTAGCTCCTGCACTGCACAGCACCACAGCAAATAATTACACTGCAGAGACCACTCTTGGCAGAAACAAAACTGAAAGGAAACCAAACCACTCTTTAGTGGTTGCATTTAGCTCAGAGCTTAGAGTTCAAATGCATGCTGACAGACAGGTAATCTGGAGCTTTATATCACAGACAGGTTTTCTTGTGTAGGTGGCTGAGAACAATGAAAGCAAGTGAAAAGTGTTGAACTCCCTTGGCTATTGTAACTGCACTTGGATAAACAATACTGAATTTAGGATTTTCAAGAAGGCAAAGAGGATACCTATGGTACTTTTAGGCCTGTTGCTGTCTTTCATTACAATCTTGAATTACTTGTCTGGTAGTGACACAGGCACTTCTAGAGCCAGGTAAAGCCAAGTCTTAATGCTCTTCTGGCAGACAGGAGTTTCAATGCAAGAGGAAGTCTTTCACTTGGTCAGAGCATGCCAGAATGGCTGCTCCCTGTATAGTATCTGGTGTGATCCCAGATCATCTGTGTGGGGGAAAAACAGGGAGAAAAGCCTAGATGCCAGTGCCTTATTGCAGGGGTCCAAAGACTCTGAAATTTCTCCTTCCATCGTGCATTTGTAGAGGTCCAACCCCTCATTCAGTGCTGTAAAACTCTTGCCAGCATCACACTGCTGGATTTTACAGCACCTCAAACACCCCACTTTATCTTGGAGTGTTTGGAATCTTGGATGAGCAAACTCTTATTGGGTAAATTCTGTCTCTTCAGTCTTCCACAATTGTTTCTTTGATTCCACTTTTACATTTTAAACACATGTATCACTCTAGAAACCAGCCTTGGCACCCACCATGTGGGCAAGCATTGGCATGTGTCTTGTGAGATCAGCTTCTTCCTGTGAGTTAAAGCCATTAGAGTGTTGGGGAGTGCTGTGGTGATTCATGTCTGAACGCTGCAGGCCATGCTGCATCTATGTTTAGGTACAGATGGCAACAGATAAAGAACCTGGAAAATGGGATGCAGAGGAACGTGAAAATTCTTACACAGGCCAGACTTCCAGTCCCTGAATATTGCATAATCTAAGATAAACAGAAATCTTGGTTGTGAAGATGAAAAACCCTGAGGATGGAATGCTTGTTGACATGATGCTGTCTAATTCCTGCTTTGTCAGCCATAAAATTCACCTCCTCATAAAAAGAAAAACCAAAAAAACCACCACAGACCACCAAAGCCAAAGGCAAATAAAGGCAAGTTTATGGAAGGTGTGTTTGCATTAAAAACTGGTTTGCTATTGGCTTTCAGATGCCTTTGGAGCCATGGCCTGTGTTAAAATACCACTTCCACTAAACACTGGAAGCTCAGCTTTTTGCAGAAAAATTCACACAAACATTCTGCTCTTAATCCAAACAGAGAGGTTATGAACCGAACCTTCAAACAGAGACTTGCACTCTTTGGCTGCTCAGCTCAGTAGCACCAAGCTGGTATGCCAGCTCTTGTGCCCTGTAATTAATAACTGTTGTGAGGAAAAAAAAAAAAAAACACACAAGAAAAAGAGGTCTTTAAGGCAGATACAGCCATTGCATATAGCTTGTCTGCTGCTTTAACCAAATAAGGGAACAGGGCATTTTACTGTTTATAATAGTGACAGGAAACACGATGTTTCAAACTGTTAAAGAAAACACTTTTAAACTTTTCCTGCCCATTTCCAAGTTTCTTCAACTCAAAAAAAAAAAAACAACAACCCACCACCCAACCAAAAACCCAAAACAAAAAATCCCCCCAAAACCAACAAAGCCCCAGAGTGGCTATGATCCTCTGGCAGATTTATAGAAACCTCAGTTTTCCACTGTTCCAAACACTCTAACGAAGCTCCAGAGATTAACGTTGTTATCACCCCAGTTCTGGCACTTCTGCAAGGACTGGACACGAGGTCCAGAAAGAATAAACATGTGAAAATCCTTTCCAGAGAATGACAGAAAGTGGAACTAATTAAAGAGGCCCAAGCAAAAGAGATCATTTTGTAAGGCAAACATGTCAATATGTAGCACGTAAGGAAAGTCAGTGCTGCAGTGAATCTGGTGGTGTTTATGAACACCCCTTTGGCACAATGACTTCTTGGTAATTAGGAAATGAGAGCTAATAAAATATGTGTAAATACTTAAGCTTTATGCTCGACAACTCTCAAACTACTGCTTTAGCCTCTTATCAAAACTTAAACATTAAATTGTCTGACATAATCCTAAATGTCTTTAGTGACCAAAAATTTATTACTATCCCCACTTATTGCAACTTTATTGACTTAACCAGGGCTGCTTTTGATTACAGCAGTGAAAGCAGACAGATTCAGGCCATGCAGTCCTCAGTCAACAGTTTTATTTCCTACATTTTTCAAATCCTGCAAGCCCAGTAGCTGTTTAACAGAGCTGCCTTGGGTTCTCCTGGCAATGATGCCAACCCTACCCAGTGCTGATCACCCCTTCATCTTGCTGGAGGTTTTCTTGGCACCAGACCCAGGCTCAAGCAGATGAAATACATCCTCAGGATTTTATTCCCTGCTACTAGTTTTGCATTATGTTCTGAACACAAAATTGAAGTCAGGGGGTTTTCACTCCCCAGAAAGAAGAGCAATCAAGTGCATTGGGGATAGAAAGGTATCTTCCTCAGCCCTGACCAAAGTCACAGGAGCTGTTGTCACTCTAAAACTTTGCAGTCTTGCTGGTGATGCTGGTACAGTTCTGCCAGATCAGCTGTGTGCTGATGCACAGCAACAGCAGAGCTACACCCTCAGCATGCTGAAACTACCACCACCACCCCCCTTTCTTTCACAGCCTGGTTCTTTTAAGGTTGTCATTGCTTCAGTTTGCTTGTAGCATGATGTGCCACTGAAACAGAGCCACCTGTAGAGGAGGCAGTGCTTGCCTCTGGCACTGGAAATGGACTTTGGTGCACTGGTGCCAAATGCAGAGGGTAGAAAGTGAGGAGAAGGGCTGAGTGTACAGATGTGTGTGAGCTCTGTGTATCTCTGTAGTCAGGTTAATTATCTTGCACTGGCTCCCTGGTGTATTTTATTATCTGGCAATACTGAGATTCCTAACTGCTTTTGAGCTTTGCATGTATCCAATGCATTCAGAAAACACCAATTCCTTTAAAAGCACAGCTCTAGAGCCCATGAATAAAACAGAGGTTTACAGATTAAAGTTCCTTTTGTCTTCAGTACAAATTCAGTGTGCAAAGCAAAGGGGAAACCTGCAAGGAAAACTGCACAGCACAGATGAGAAAGAGCGTTGTGGCTGGAAAGCTTTGAGCCTGAGCTTTTTGGGTCTGGAAAGGTTAAGGTACTTTTCTTTGGCAATATTTTCTCTACCACGTCAAGAGCCTCTTTCCATTTTTAACTTTTTTTTTTTTCCTTGGGTGGGAATTTAAATATAACAGAAAAAAAATCCAGACTGCATTCATTATCTAACTTTATTTCTACTTGGTTGGATAGTAAAAGAATTTCCTGTCTACAGGAAAGTTCCAGGCTTTGGAGAGAAGGTTTTATTTCAGGTTGATCAAAACATTCTATGTCAGAGTTGACACAGCAAAGGAAATAAAGTTCAGGAAGTTTGCATTGCTGCCTGAAATGAAGTTTTATCAGACTTGACATCCATGATATTGGAAGTTCCAGCATTCACAAAGGGGCATTCTCTAATTTATCTGTGAATGATTCCAGTTCAGGCCCCAGTGCCACACTCAGCAGCACAGTTACTGAGGTTGTTACAAGCAGCCCTTAGCTCTTTCCTCCTTTCAAAGATGCCTACTGCTCTGCACCATCACCAGCATGAGTGCTGTCATGCTGGGAGAGGGTTTGAAGAACTGATTCAACTCATAATTGGGTTAAGCCAACGTTGCCACCAAATTGTATTCATATGGAACCACAATCACTGCACAATTTCATTCCTTTTAATAAGGCCCTGTGGTGATAGGATAAGGGGCAATGGTTTTAAGCTAGAGCAGGGTAGACTTAGATTGGACATTAGGAAGAAGTTCTTTACCATGAGGGTGGTGAGACACTGGAATGAGTTTCCTACAGAAGGTGTGAACTCCATAACCCTGGAAGTGTTTGAGACCAGGCCGGATGAGGATTAGAGCAACCTGGCCTAGTGGGAGGTGTCTCTGCCCATGGCAGTGGGGTTGGAACTAGGTGGTCTTTAAAGTCCCTTCCAACTCAAGCCATCTACAATTATCACCTATGGACTACCTTACTTCCCTGGAACAGCAACTCCAAATCCCCAAAGGGTTGCTTCATGTGTCTGAGGAAGATGTATTAAGTACAACTCAGGGATGAGAAACAGATGCTTTGTGTGAATGTTAACAATTCCAGAACAGTTTTTGCAGTGGTAGAGTTTGCTCTGGTGTCCTTGGCCAGCTTCCCTGGTGTTGTCACTTGCATTGTATACTGTTTGGATACACTGCAGAGATGGATGCAGCAGTCATGGTCAGTGTAAGGCATCTATCAAAGGCATCCCACGAGCCTGAGGCACACACATAAATTATCTGAAAATAAAAGAAGGAAGAAACACAAATGAAAGGAAGGCAAAAAGCATAAAAATGTGTTTATCTAAGGGGGAAAAAAAAGAGCAGGTAAACCTGAAAACAACTGCAGGAATAATGACTCATGAAAAGTAAGCAAAATGAATATTGACCACTGGGGCCCTGAACAAGCATAAGGTAATGAGGTTGAGTTGGCAGCTATAGAGAGCAAACTGACAGCCCAGTGTCCCAGCTGTCACTTCTGCTGGAAGTGATGTTGTGCAGTACAGCACGAGCAAAACTCTCACTTTCCCAAGTGCAGGAATGAACTCTGCCAACAGCACACCCAGAGAAATGCCTGTCTCATAAACACTGCTGGAGACATGGCAGTAGTGCAAGCAACACCACTAGAACTTTTGGAATTAAGTAAAAAAGGAAAAGAGAAAAAAAAAAGCTTAGGAACTGTTGGACACTCCTAAACTCTCCTCTTCTCCATCCCACCAACTATTTAAGATTAAGTGACTGAAGAAAAAAAAAAAACCTCACATACCTACAAACTTAATTCAACCATAGACTGCCCTGATTTCAAAGGCCGGTAAGTGAAGTTGGAAGCTGCCATTGCTAATGCTGGAAAAGCCAGGCTTCAGCCTCAGGTTTGCAGGAGTGATGGTCTTTTTTTGCCGGCTGTCATTAATGTACAAGGTAAACATTTACACATGAGAGCTAAAGCCCAGAGAAGTTAGCTGACTCACATCCACAAGCCAGGCAGTTAGTGGTGTGAAAAGGATTCACATCTCTTGACTCCCTCTTCTGTGTTTTATCCACAAACCCATTTCTAAGTCACAGGACACTGCAGAGCTTATGATGAAGCCATTCTGCAATTACATCCTCAACACATACAGAGTTACAAAGCCAGCAGAGTTTTGTCAGTTTGGAAGCCATTGATTAGCAGTTCTATCTAACTAACTAGATGAGAAATGAGAAACAATATTTTTATGACTACAAGCAGTTGTGTTTTCCTAGCTACAAACTGGAGAGTATCTGAGCAATGAAATTGAACAGCTGTGATCACACCACAGCCAGGGTTATACCTGCATGCAGTTAATGCAGAGGGACGTCAGATCCAGCAGTGCTCTGCTCCTGGTTCCCACAGGCTCCTAAGGGACTTTCTGCCTTTGGTTCTACTCAACCTCCTCTATCTTTGTGCTGAGAGAGATCAATTGATGAATAGAAGTTATCCCATCTGCAGCTTCCATTATCTGGAATCCATTGACAAACCTGAAGTGGCAGGCAGGTGAAGCCAACAGCTACCAGGCAGTTCAGGGTGGGAAAAGCAACTCTGTGCAGGCCCAAGCATGGTCAGCTATCAGCAAATCTCACCAGAAAGAGCTGTGCCATTGTAGAATCATTTTCCCAAGAGGAGTAATAGAAGCTTGAAACTTTCATACATGGGGTGTCATCACATGAGTGGTCTCACAGTCCTGTGTGCGGTATGACCGCACTGCTAAGGCGTTTGAACTCTAGGCAGGGTTGCTCAGGACTTGCTGTGAATTTAATGGGTGAAAATAGTTTAACATTTGCAAAAAATAGTTTAATATTTGCAAAAATATATTTCCTCCTGATGATTGCTACCTGCTGGCTCAAGGGTCCCACCAAAATGAACTCTTGATTATGGGAGTCTCCTCTGAGACCTCATCTTCACCTGGAAAGTTTTAATTCCTTTGAAAGCCAGTTCTACCAATGTTGTTTTTCTTGGCTGGGAAGAGGGAAGGGCTAGTGGCATAATTACCCTGAGAATTGGAAGAACAGGAAGAATGAGAGTGCACATGTGAAAGCAGGAAACACCTAGGGAGGAAACCTTCAGTGCCTGAAGTCAAAGAAAAGAAAAATGGAGAAGTGAGAAAGAAAAGCACTCTGTCAAAACCAGTCACTGAGGCCCCCAAAGCGACTTCTTTCCTCCCTTGTACTAAAACCTCAGGGTCCCTTGAATGTAACTCTCTGTTATGAGCAGCAGTGGGGAAATGAATAGCAACTGAGCTTTCACACACCTCACCCTGCAACCTGACACAGGCTCTGGCAATGGGACCAGAAAAGCAGAGCAGACATTGGACAGTTAGAAAGGTGAGCAAACAGAGCTTAGGTTGCCTTTCCAGCACAGCAGAGCTCTGCTGATCACAGGATTTACCTGGGCTTGGGGCTTGTGCTCAACCATCTGCCCTGGGGCAAATCCCACTTTTTTGTATGTGCAGAAACACCCGTTTCAATGGGGGTAAGACATTTCATGTCTTAATTTACATTTCAGAACTTCCCTTTTGGTCAGCTTTATTATGGACATACAAAAAGAAATGGAAAAGGGACTGGAAATGTGAGTAGCACAAATGCCACTGATATTTCTACACTAATAAAAAAGCCAAAGGTCCCTTGGCTCAGCTCTGCATTTCAGGGGTATTTGGCATGTTTTTGCATAGAAGCTGGATACCCCCTTTATAAAACCAAGGAAACAGGATCCCACATTTGTAAAGAACTATCTGTGGCCACCCCCAGATCCTAGCTAGTAAAAGAAATGAGGCATCATAACATGCACATGCCAGGGATTGCTTTGCAGTCATTTATTCCTTCCAGAGGAAGGAATGATAAAGAATTGCATTGCTTTCTTTTAGTGTCAGAATCCTCGCAAGAGTTTTAACATTTTCTCTTTCTGATTTACTGTATCTGAACAGTTCCTATCTTGCTCCACCAGTTTGTTGGTGCCCCCTTGTGTTTGAAAGCCCAGGATAAAGATGGATTGCATCCGTGAGTCATCTAAGACACAAGATTCATGGAGAAGAACTCAGTAACTGTGCTTGATAGAGGTACAACAATCAGGGCAGAGGGGGAAATACTTCTAAAAGCTTTTTAAAGGATCGAACATGGACTTTTGGGTTGCAATTTTTCACAGTCTTTATATTTTTCCAGTTGTTACTGATTTTATAAGTTTATGGCAAGTGTATTCTTAAAAGTATTCAAACCCTCAAAAAGAACATTTCCATTTCTTTACTCTGTTCAGGATTATTGTTCCCATGCATGTGAGCAATAATCGAATAATGTTTTTTATTAGCTGGTGGTGAAAGGTATCATGGATTCATAGAATAGTTTGGGTTGGAAGGGGTATTAAAGAGCATCCAGTTCCAGCCCCCCTATCATGGGCAGGGACACCTCCTACTAGACCAAGTTGCTCAAAGCCTCATTTGGCTTGGTCCTAAACAATTCCAGGAATGAGGCATCCATAACCTCTCTGGGCAACCTGTTCCAGTGTCTCCCCACCCTCACAGGGAAGAAGTATACAGGAAAGTATCAGAGGACACCATTATTTTAAGGTGTGTGGGTTGCTGGGTGTGCAGCTCATATATGGGAGAAAGGCACTGGAGCAGAATCAGGCACTGGAGCAGAATCAGGCACTGGAGCAGAATCAGGCACTGGAAGGTCTGTTGTTGTGTCAGTCATCCCCATTCAGACCTTGAGCCTAGTACACCACATCATAGCTGTTGATATCCTCATCAGTACATGTGTTGGCAGCTTCCCACAGGCAATTCAGCCTGTGTTTAAGACAGGAGTTCAACCTGTGCTTAAGATGAAAGAACTGAATAAACTCTTGGGTGTAATTTATTGTTGCAACAGCTGATAAAATAGGTCAAAGGAAAAAAAAAGTTAGATGTGTGGTAACTAATATCCAGATCTCCTCTGTGTTCTTGTGCAGCAACACAGAATGGGAAAGACCCCTGGATTCCTGTTGCAGAATGAGCACAGATGGATGTGGGTCAGCAGGCATGTTGCCAAGCACATATTTTGCTGTGGTCTGGGTTAATGGCAGAAAACTGCATCCAGTGCATCTGTTGTGACTTAGGAGTGTAGGGTGAAGCATGTCAGGAACCCAGCAGCTGAAAAACAACAGCCAGGCTATAGCATCAAGCTGTGAGAACAGCAGTGACCAGCCATGGGCTGGGTGGGTGGCACAACACAGGAATCCAGCAGATTTGAAGAGCTGTTGAAGGGGAATATTCAACAGCTGATTTTGAGAAGAATGGGAATCTCCAGCAGTGTCTGTGAATGTAGCTGTTCCCCACTTTGACCTACATAAACAACACACACACAACTTCCCCAAACCCCTCAAAATCAGTTCTCAGCTGTGGTCAGCATGAGGCTGCTGCTCCCCTGAGAGGCAGCTCACCTCCAGAAGAAAACTCCTCAATCTGGTACTTCCTAGATCGCAGCCCTGACAAATAGAGTAGTGAAGCATCCTTTCTGCTCCTCCTGCAGCCAGACACCTGCTTGACAGTTTTGAGTGTGAGCTACAGGAAATTCCCAAAGGACAGATTAACTCTTGAGTGGTGCAGTTGAGGAGATTTGTTAAGATTAGTTGGAGAAGGTGCCAGTAAAGCTGAAGAAGTGGCCTGGATGTCACACCTACCCTGACACACAGCAACAACTAATCAGAGAAGTTCTACTTTGACTTACAGTAAGACACACCACGAGGAATTTACAAACCTTCTCTATCAAACATTTTTCTCTCTTCCTGTCCAGCCCTCTCCTTCTGTCACTCAGCCTAGCCCACAGCTAGAGGCTATTTACACCTGCATTGCTGGAAAGTGTGTGGTGTTCGGTCTGACCAGGAGACAGCCACTGCTGCATTGCTTCATGGATATAGATTCAAAGCACGATGGGACTGTGTCTGTGTTCTTTCTTGGATCCATTTGATATTCAAAGCCATGCACATGAGGATACAGCCATACCCAATTACCAAGAACAGCTCTCATCCCGTGCAGGGGATGCTCTCTCTTGCTAGGTCTCAGAGGATGATTGCATATTAAAACAGCCTTCTTCAGGCAGTTCTGCAGTTCTCTCCACACCTGCCCTGCAGAAACACAGAGGTTTGAGGCTGGAAAAGTGAACACAATTGTTCCTTTAACCAGCTCATGCATCCTCAGAGTTTCTCATTCAGGTCCTTGGATATTTGTGTTTTGGAAACTGTTGTTGAATCTCCCTGAACTCACAGCCCTGGGCTGGGTTCTCCATTGTTGCTTTGTTTCCAGGAAGTCTTCACAGAGATCCTGACCAAATTCATGATTCACATGTTTAAACCACAAACACCTTGGAGATAAAGGTGGATATGAAAGCAGATAATGTAACCACTTTAAAAAAAAACCACCACCAAACACCTCAATAAACTAGCAAACAGCTTTTGCTAGCTGTTGTAACTGAATATGTGAAAGTATAGAACTTAAACCTACAACTCAGTGGTAGTCTTGTGTGCAAGTTCACTGCTAATGTCTCATGTCTATGGAAAGACCTTACAATATTTGTGTGTTACCTGGGAAATAATCACTGCATGCAGACCACTGAGACTTCCACTATAGTAATTAAATCCTGGAAAAGCAGATCATGTGTAGTATTATCCAAATCTCAGGGCAAGAGGTTCCCTGCTGCTTTGCTGCAGTCTGGTACTGTTAGGATGCCAGGTTTTCACACCTTTACAAAAGTCCTAGCTTTCTAATTCTTGTAAATGTTGTTGTAAAATATTATTCATACACTATTCACTGCCCCTGCATCAAATGGACTTGTGACAGGATCACACACAGCAGAGAGAGCAGCAGCCTGCACAGAGCTAATAGAGGCCTCAGCATCTTCCCATCTGTGGCCATACTGACAATTGGAAACACCTGAGTGGAGAGGGGCAGCCCCACAAAACCTGCCCTGCAGGAGATGGGAAGGAATAAAAAGGGGGTTGGCCTCTTTGTTTGTGGAAGCTGGGCTGGCTGCAGGAAGGCAAGGTCAGTGTGGGCTCCTGGCTGCTTGGGAGGGTTATGGAATGAAGCACCATGGTTTGGGACTGTAGGTGTAATCTCTGTTATTTTGGAGGAGCAGGTGCCACACAAGGACTAGATCTATCAGCAGATCCTTCTGGAAGTGTTATCAAATTTCTGAGCTTTTCAGAGTCTAATCTCCAATGGATATCAAATCTTGAGGTGGTTTAGTGGCATATCTGCTGGTAACTCTTGAGGATATGAGTATGTAGGTGTCTGGGATGTTGTGGTGTATGAAAACCACTGCTGCTCAGGGCAACACTCCCATTGTTGCTAAAGAAGTGTTAAAAAATTGTCTTTTAGTGAGGTGCCAGTCTGTGCAGGGTGTTACTTTTGCTGCTGTCCTGCCCTGTAAATGTCACATAGATGAGAATAGCTCATGGGCCATAGTCTTTCAGTATCACAGAATCCTCACAGTAGCAAAGTTTTCCCTTCTGTTCACGCTCTCTGCGTCACCACATTTCTTTCGCTAATAGTTTTCGCCCGGGTTGCTGTTCCTGCCCGGGTTGCTGTTCCTGCCCGTGTGAGTAACCCCCAAACTGCTGTGGCACGCCCAGATGACTCCTAACGGCTCCTCTTGCTCGGTGCGCCGCAGACCCCTGTGCCCCTCAGGCGTTTAAAGAGCCCTCTGAGGCTGCGCCCTCCAGGTGTATCCTGGCTCGGGGCGGGGGCTTGCTGTGCCCTCCAGGTGTATCCCGGCTCGAGGCGGGGGGGGGGGGGGGGGGGGGTGTCGCTCTGCTCACTACGAGTATCCCGGCTTTGGGAAAAAGACCCCATCCGCCGGCTCTGCCGAACTGTTGCGTGGACGGTTCGGCTTCAGACGCCGATCTCGGAGGCTGATCTCTGGCGGTCGTTTAAAGGGTGTCTATTTGAGTCGCCGTTAGCGCCTCTTTGTGTCTCATAAGCAAAGGCTTTGCTGCTGCCTTTATGAATGGTGCAACAACCGCAGGTTCATAAAAAGTTGCAGTCAACACCTAGACTAAATGCACGTGGAGGGAGATGCTGGCTCCTATAAATGCATAGTGGCAAGTGCAGTCACAGGTAAATACTTCAAGCACTTCTGTATGATTCAAATGGCAGTAAAACCTTAGGAGTCACTTCTGGTAATCAATTTTCTTTGCTTTTGAAACTTTGCATCTTTGGTCTTAAGCAACAGAAGCAGGTCACAGCGTTCAGCCATGGTGTGCACAGTTAAGTACTGTAAGGTGATTTGTGCTTTCCCTAAAATTTGTTCTTCTATTTCCTGTCCTGGTTAGGTAAAGCTTCAGTTCAATGAAGAAGTTTTTTATGGTTAAAGTGGTGAAATGCTGGCACAGACTGCCCAGAGAAAGGGTTAATGTTCCATCTCTGGAAACATTCCAGCTCAGTTAGGGCTGATCAGGTTTGATCTAGTTGAAGATGTCCTTCTTACTGCAGGGGGGTTGGACTAGATGATCTTTAAAGGTCCCTTCCAATCCAAACTGTTCAATGATTGACTGTAAGGAGATGATCAATAGCTGCTGTGGATTGTTAGCCTCACAGATCGAAGAAAAGGTCACATACACTTCCTTGTCTAAAGGCAATGGCCACAGACTTGCCCTATAGCAAGAAGGGATTGAGGTTAGGGAAACCTTTTCTAAATGCAAGGATAGTTTTAAGCACAGCATCAAAGTCCTACAGAACCTTGATTGTGATAATGACAATCTCATAATGAATGAGGAAAACTCAGATCAGCAGTAGCTGGGGTCCAGCTGAATCTCTCTTGAGGTAGAGAGGGGGCCTGGATCCAAAGACAGGGTTAAAAAAAAAAAAAGTGGGCTCTGACTCCCCCACTTCTCTGGCCAGTGCAGTAGAGCTAGCCATAGTTGTCATAATTTCCTTCCATCAGTAACAAGGGGAGAACCAGAGACTAACAGTGACTCACGTGGTCTGAGTCAACTCCTCTCTCTTGCCTTTCCTGTGAACATGGTTTACAGCATCTCCTAATTTAATTTTAAAGTCCTGGCTGGGCTCTTGGGTGGTACTTCCAGATGTAAATTGTAGAGGGGGAAAAGTAGGAGGTTCCTCTAACGTTTGTAAAATGACACTTGGAAACTTCAGCAGCATTAATGGGAAACCCTGCACACATCCATAGTGGCTAAGAGTAATCAGTGAAAGTGTTTCCTGGGGACATGAGAAAGGGAGTCTTCACATATGCAGGAGCAAGGAGTCTGTCTCCTAATTTTATTTTGCTTTTATGCAGAGCTTCATTTTTCACTTCTCTTACACTGTCTAAACTTGTGAGAAGAAGTAATTCTAAATATTTACTCTTAATTTAGAGAATGTGTGGTGACCCCCAACCTGCCTCTGCCATTGGCACAGGCAAAGACCTGCAACGTAGTGGATGTTTTTCACTAGACTGTTTGATTCAGTCCTTAAAATGCCTTCAGCTTTGAGCATCTATCTGGCATACCTGACATGACTATTTACAAACAGTAACATTTTTCTCACTCAATTTTAGCAAACTGTTATTATAAAAAAAAAAGGGTGGGGGGGGAAGAGAGAGAGGCAGAAAGTGTTCACAGAAGTAATATTTAACATAAGCTTACACTTGCAAGAGTGGAGCATTGATGAAAGAATCTCTTTAGCAGAACTACACGTGACCTAAATGAGTCTGCAACAAGTGAAATGTTCTGTGCTTTAGGTACATGAGCTTTATCTAAACATTAAGTGTTACACAGCCAAAAGCCTTGCCATGCTCTGAGGTCCATCTAGCCCAGGGCCCAGTGTCTGTCAGTGGTAAGCAGCAAGAGAAGGAGAGAAGCAACAGAACATCCTTCCTCACAAATGCCTTGCCAACAACCAGAGGCTTAAGAGCTTACTGTGATGAAAATTATAGCCAGGCTGCTTTGTACAGTAGACACCAGTGGACCTATTTTTCATCAAAGTTTCTCATCCCTCTTTAAAAGCTGTGCTCCTAGCTTCATTGTATTGCATGGGAAATGAGCAAAGCTCTGTAGCCATAGTTTTGTTATATTTGTTATTATACAACAATTTGAATAATAATCTTATGGTTTCAGTCTATTATGTAGAAAAAAACCTCTTCTTTTTTATCTCAGTCTTGCCACCTGCTAATTTCTGTGGGTATGCCTTAGCTTTGTGACTTATTCCCCATTTATCTTTCTTGCACTGCCTGCAATTTTAGGGCTCTCTGGAACCTTATTCTCTACCCCATATACGACATACCCCTGAACTTTTCTGTGTGCGCAATGACATCCAGGGACTGTGTCGTGTGTAGTGCTGAAGGTGAGGAGGAGGGGGGCATGCTGCTGTCATAGCCACAGCCAGGGTTTGTTTCATCATCATGTGATTGTGTTCCTGGCGTTTCGGGTGGCTGCCAGGGATAGGAGCTCTTATCTCCGGATGCCCCAGCCGAAAGGAGAGCTGGAGTGTGTCCCTGCCTTCATTGCCTGCCCCTCAGAAGCGTAAAAGGCTTTGTAAAAATAGTTCAGAGGCAACTGCAAGGCAGAGGGGTGCTCAGTGGGCTGGTTGGTTTGTTTTGCCATTGGGGATGGTGTGCCTGGTGTTACTCACTGGCATTTCCCCAGAGCATGAGCACCCTGAACACCCAGAGCCATCACTTGGCTCCAGATTTCAGGAGTGGAGAACTGCGTTATTATTGTTATAAAGGTACAGGATGCATTTGCAGGAGACTGTAAATATTTCCAGCAAGTGCACTTACTGTAGGTGTGGATGCCAAGCAGCACTGTCTCCTTCCTAATTGTTAAGAAAGTGTTTTTGGTTTATCGCATAGACAGCGGATTATCTGTCCCTCTACCATTCTTCTCACAAGTATGTGTTGAGATGGCACACCGGGTTTATCACACACTAAGGAAGAAAACTGCAGCTGGAGTCTCTGCTTCCTATCAGCTCAACAGCCTATTTTAGCTCTTGGGGCTCTTGAAAAGACAAATAGTATTTCTTCTGCTCTTGTGCATGGTCAGAGTCTGAGCATGCTTAGTTCTGTCACTTCAGGTGCAAGAGTGGTCCAGCCTTGGATGATAGTCTCATTGCAAAGTCCATCTGCAAGCACAGGGAGGAGCCAAGGGAATATTGGCAGGTACATGAAATTGTGTGTGGAAGCAGTATGGAGTGATGGAGGTCAGGCAGCCTCTGTCCAGACACAGGATTTTCCCCTCATTTTATAGCAGTTCCCAGCAATGAATTTCTCCAAAGCAGCTCAGGGATCTGCTAGAGCTTGTCTAGGAGAGTGAGAAGGAAAATTCTTGTCCTGCCTCTCAGTATTACTGGGTGGAGCACAGCTTCCACAGCAGATTTTTCCATCACCACTCAAATCTGGGCCATGTCAGCCCAGGACCTTCAAAAATAATAGCAGGCAATTCATGCATTCTTGTTTTCAGGACACTTCAAAAAGAAATGGTCAGCCATTAACACTCAAACACTTGGAATGAGGCAGTAATGTTGGCTTTATTTTTCTTTTTTCCATGCACAGGGCTGGAATACAAATTTAATTTTCCAAATCCTGCTTGTGAGACTAAGACTTCCTAAAGCTTGTTACAAAATGACATCATCAATCAGCTGGCCTGCCTCTGGCTGGGCTTTCACTAGAGAATTACCTGCAGCCCTTGGATGATGAGGGCACATGTTCTGTGTGAGTACGTCCAGGCTGGGTTCCTGCCCCAGCTGTAGTCAGCAGTTGCTCATGGAGCTTGTGATCATTCCAAGGCAGGACACTGGAACCCAGTATTATTTCCAGATTTCTTTGTGTTTCACATTCACAAACCAAATATATATGTTGGTCCTGTGCCCACATTTGGGTCTGTTGCAGATCTCCATCCAAAATAAATTCATTTTAGGCGAAGGGAAAAGAGAATGTTCCCAAGTGCCTTTGATCCCTGGTGAAACAAGGCAGCAAGTGAGGCTTCAGCTCTGCACAATCTACTCTCTGCCCTTCTGCTACTAACACACTAAGCAATGTGCATTTAGAAACAGGCAAAACGCATACAGGCTGAAAAAGCAGAGCTAAACACCAGTGAAACCGTGCAAAAGGTAGCCTGACAGCAACCCAATTCCATTTCAAAGCCTCTAGGGCTTATATTCTGTGAAGGAAAGTCCAGATGCAGAAATTCCCTTGTTTATATATTTGTCTCAGTGGGGTTTGTTTGTTCTATCCCTTGTGTCAAACCTCGGACCAGCCCAGGCAAGATGCTTTTACAATTTAAAAATACAGTCCCATGGATATAGCTGAGCTGTAACCCCCTCCTTTTTCATAACCAAGTGGGTGGAATTAGGACCATGAGCTAAGTGCCTGATCCCTGCCATGTGGTGGGGAGCCCTGTGCTATGCCCCAGTGGTGCTGGGCACCTTGTTTTCTAAGCAAGAGGAGGGGAGGTGGCTCAGTTGTCTACAGACTCCATTGTTACCTGGGGGTGAGTACTACTAGCAAGCTGTCCCTCAGCAATCTCGCTTTTCTGGGTGCTAAGGAGACCAAGGGGGACCTGAGTGCAGCAGGAGCATGGCAGCTTGAGGAGTTTGGCCTCATACAGTGATTGTGGGGTGCTTGGGGACTCCCTGCCAGAAGCTGGGAAGCCTGCTGAGCCTGTTTCCTTCTGGCAGAGCCCTGGCATACTTCTTTGTATTTTTGAGGGTTAAGTGATTGTCTGAGATTAGAGAAAGAGAAAGCAGTCAGAGTAGTACAGATAAATCTGCATCAGTTTTGCCCTGAGTGGGTTTCTACAGCACAGCAGGGATCAGGCTTGGAGAAAATGAGGGAATCCCTGCAGGGCACTAAGAGGTTTAAATTCCTGGAGATGGATGAACCTGGAATCTTGGTCCAAATCTTGTGCAAACAGTGTAGCCACACAGCTAGAGGAGTAGCAAGAAGTAATAAAAAGGTAACTCAGTGGCATCCTGTGAGGGCTCGAGTTTGTTGGTGTGTGCTGGGATACTGGACCAGGATTCCTGGACCAGACCCGGGAAGAGGAGGCAGCCAGCGGTTCAGGCAGGCACAGAATGAAGCCCTGGCTGTTCCGGTGTGATGGAGGCAACTGTCACCACAGGTGGGGCAGTGGGAAAGATGTGGAGAGCTGGGGAGTGGTTCAGTCTGTATCTTGGATGAAGGGAAAGTCATCACCGGCAGCCACGGATGATGCCTTCGCTTTGGCAGCTACTGAAACGTGCTTTTTTTTGATCCTCTCCTTTTATTTTTGTTAAACCAAAAGGTGTGGGAGCTTGAACATTCATAGAAAGTAGGAAATGGAAGGGGGGGGGGGGGGGGGGGAACGGTTAAATCGCCCTCCTTTCAGCGACCGCCGGGGCAATTAGCTCCAGTGAACCCCAGCGGCGGTGCCCCCCGACCGGTCCCTGCCCCTCCGAGGGCTCCCCCGCCGCCGTTCCGCGGGAGCGCAGGGCGCGCTGACCTTTCGCGGCCGCGCTGCTCCCGCCCGCCAGCAGCTGCCGCCGTCGTTCCGGCGCCCAAGGTCAGGGGCAGCTCCGCCGCCGCCGCTGTCAGCGCAGGTAGACGCGGAACCCGCGCAGGGTACGCGGGGGCGGCGGTGCCGGGCGGGCGGGGAGGGAGCGGCGGCGGCAGCGGCGTCACTGGGAGGGCCGGTCCCCGGCTAGGGCCGCGCTCCCGGCGGGCCGGGCCGCCGCCTGTATTTAAAGTGTGGCCGGGGGGCGGCGGGGAGCTGCGCGGTGCCGCTCGTTGGATGAACGCTCCCTGCCCGGAGCGAGGCAGGGGAGACGGGAGTGGAAAGGGAAGAGGAAGAGGAGGCGGGATCCTGTCAAGTTGAGTTTGGTACCAAGCAGCAGCCGAGCTGCGGGACTCGGGGAGGAGATGGAGAAGGATGAGATCCACCTGCGCAGGCTGCCGCCCGCCGCGCCCTGGGGACCGCGTAAGTCACTGGCGGCGGGGAAGGTACGGGGCCGGGGTACGCGGCTTCCCCGGCTGGGAACTGGGCTCTGCGGGCAGCCAGAGTGCCCCGATAAGGGATTTATTATTAGCGTTTCATCCACTATTTTTAAAAATCCAAGCATGATCTCTGCAAAGTACCGGTGAAATAAAATATCTCCCCTTTCCAAACATAAAGCAGTATAAAGAGTTTGAAATCCACGTTAATATAGCAATTAAAAGCTCTTCTAACCCCAGGAAGCCAATCTAATTATGAAGAAGTAGAGTACAAAGTATACAGGATAAACCCTCGAGTTGATGGTTGCTGTTAATTCAGGCTGTGCTGTGAAAGACGAGGGGGGAAGGGGGAGAAGAAAAAGGAAAAAAAAAAAGTATTCTGAAATGAAATGGGTCTGCCTCAGCGTGTCAGTAATGCTTTTACAGAACTGGCTAAACCGTGTGTCTCTGTATCATTAACTAATGTGTGCAGCAAAGTAAATTATATATATTGGAAGGGGGTAGCAATACATTTCTTGGCTGAGAAGTTAGGGAATGTCCAGAGCCAAAGAGCAAGAGCATTTAAATGGTAGGGGGTAGGAGTTTCCTTGGCTTCCCTCTGGAAATAAATCACAGCTCAGTGTCTGTGTGCCTGCATGTGCACCCACATATCCTGTATGCAGGGTGTACCAAGCCTCCACACACACAGCTGAGCAGATTTTTAGCAGCACTATTTTCTGAGGGCGTTCTTCCTACCAGTTTAGAGACAATAAAAGGAGAAGGGAGATGCTAACCAGGAACACACTTGATTATCCAGCTGAATTGTATACAAATGAAGTAAATTTAGCATGGCACCATTATAAATTCCATCCTTTACAATCAAAATTCCAAATCTCACTGTTTGCAGCTAAGAATAGCATGGGGAGCCCTTCTCTGTACTCCCTCTTTTTGGATTCCCATGAAAACCGTTATCCTGGAGTCTACTCATTAGATGGCCAAATATTTCACTGGAGTTCAGCCCATTGCTGAAAGAAATGCTGTGGGCTCATCAGACCCAGTCAGAGCACCCAGAATGAGAAGAAAACTATTTCTTGAATGTTTGACACAAACCAGCTGGGCTTTGTAGCTGAATAGCGGGGGTTTCTCGATGTCCCCACTTGTTCCGTGTTAACTTCTTCATTAAAATCAGAAGGAGTTTGAACTTCTCAAAAGTGAGATGGACAGCAAGTGACCTGGGGAGATAAAGTGCTACCTCATTACATTAACAGATATATCAGTAAGAGGGCTAAATGATAAACTGGCACTGGAAAGCTCTACCATTACTCATGGGGCAGGTGGCAATTTATCATGAGGTAATCACAGTGATAGAGTGAGAGTCCTGAGAAAGTGTTTGAGTGGCTTTTTATCATTAGGAAACTTTACATAGTGCTCTGCAGAGGCATTCTCTATTTAACTGACTGAATCACCCCTTAGCAGCATGATCACTGTGTACCAGCTTCACTAATGAGTTCAAGGGGCAGTTTTGTTCTTGGAAGGGCCTGTTTGTATTGCTATTGATAACTTATCCAGAAGAACCTGTTTGTAAAGGCTGTTGATAAGATGAAACTCCTGTCTAATTACATAGCAGATCCATGTGTCATGATAACAAATCCTGTCCATTTCTTCAGTAATTTTTTTGCTTTTATTGCTGGAGACCCGTCCTTAATGGTTTTCTGTCATCTTTATGCTCCCGTGCTTGTTACAAGGAGCTAGGGAAAAGCTGGGGTCAGCGAGAGGATGATAGAAAACAGGAAAATGAAGAGCAGCCTATGGTGCTCTGAGCTCTGGATGAATACTATCAGTTGCCAACATTCAAAGTACTGTTTTACTTTTCACTAGCAAGGAAAAAAGTGACCTCAGTACATTATTTTTGGCTTTCGGTGGCATGAAAGGACAGGTGTCCTCAGCTCCTCTCTGCCCTGAGCACCCAGACATCGCAGCTCGTGCCTGCCAGCTTATTTTATGCCAATTGCTGCCTTATGTTCTGGGGTGACCAGTGTATCTAATGAGGAAGGGGCAAGGGTCAGAACTGGGGTGGGCTCTGAGGAAGGACACTGGCATGTTGGCTTCTGAAAGGACTGTGATGATGTCCTGCCGCTTCAGAGAAAGGCTTCGAAGCACAGGCAGAAGTGCTCAGAACTGAGCACAAGATCAGGAGTCAAGTTCTTTGCTCCCCAGATTTCAGCAATCAAAAATTCCCTGAACACCTGACCCCCTTTGAAACCCATGAGAGTTTTTTGTCACCAACTTAAATGTCACCTGTCACCCCAGAAAATTAAATGGTTCCCCCTTCTTCTCTGAAGACATTTCTCAGGCCAAAGCTGGGACTTCCAGCAAGGTTTCTCATCTGTACTCCCCTGCTTCCCATGGTAGCACTGCAGCTATTTTCATTACCAGTGAAAATGATGAAGCATATTAAGATAATAATTAATCAAAGATGACAAGGGACTAATAACTGTATTGATTTAATTAGGACTTCTTTTCCAGCTCTGTAACGTGCAGTCATGCACATCATTAACTGAATATTTTAATTTGTAGTAATAGCTTATTAATTTCTGGGGCTGAGCACGGATGAAGCCACAGCTCTGACTGCCTGCTGGACTGCAGACCTGTGCCCTGATCTGCTCAGTAGCTGCAGGAAGTGTGCCTTGCTCTGTCCAAGATTGGCAGCAAGCAGTTTGTCCATCACTGCCAGCTCTTCCAGAGTGCTGAGGTGGTGGGAAAGGGGCATTGCAGAGTCAGGTGTGGTGGGTGCCCTGATGAGGTCTGTGTAGCTCTGTGGCTGCACGCTATGATTGTAGGGGTGTGACATGAAGGTTGGTGTAAAAGCAGCCTGCCGAAAGAGAAGGCAGGAGAGCAGCCCTGGGAAGCAGCAGTATTTATTGACACCAGGAAGGGAAGAGAGTCCCTTTTGACTCTCCCTTTGGATTCTGGTGATTTTGAGAAAAGGAAATGCTTGGGGATGTGCTGTGGTCAGAAAATTAGAGCTTGCTTTAAATTAACATCACTTTGGGGAAAAGGGAGAATGGAAAGGACAGGAGCAGGCATGACAAACTTGGGGACTTTACTGTGTGAAAGGCTGACTAATGAGAAGCTCACTCATCTCCTTCCTGTTTCACTGGAATACTTAGCACTCCTTGGGGCATGCTTAGCATCTTATGCAGCTGGGGCCTTGGCACGTCACCCTTTCCTGACCAGACACTTCTTCAGGAGGCAAAAGAGGTAGAAGCTGCTCTCACTGAGAGCATAACCCTAAATAAATGGCTGGTTTGCAATGTGCAGCAGGGTTTGTAGCTCAGTGTCCTGCTTGGGGTCACCGGTGTCCAGCACAGAGCTCAGTGTCCTGCTTGGGGTCACCGATGTCCAGCACAGAGCTCAGTGTCCTGCTTGGGGTCACCGATGTCCAGCACAGAGCTCAGTGTCCTGCTTGGGGTCACCGGTGTCCAGCACAGAGCTCAGTGTCCTGCTTGGGGTCACCGGTGTCCAGCACAGAGCTCAGTGTCCTGCTTGGGGTCACCGGTGTCCAGCACAGAGCTCAGTGTCCTGCTTGGGGTCACCGGTGTCCAGCACAGAGCTCAGTGTCCTGCTTGGGGTCACCGGTGTCCAGCACAGAGCTCAGTGTCCTGCTTGGGGTCACCGGTGTCCAGCACAGAGCTCAGTGTCCTGCTTGGGGTCACCGGTGTCCAGCACAGAGCTCAGTGTCCTGCTTGGGGTCACCGGTGTCCAGCACAGAGCTCAGTGTCCTGCTTGGGGTCACCGGTGTCCAGCACAGAGCTCAGTGTCCTGCTTGGGGTCACCGGTGTCCAGCACAGAGCTCAGTGTCCTGCTTGGGGTCACCGGTGTCCAGCACAGAGCTCAGTGTCCTGCTTGGGGTCACCGGTGTCCAGCACAGAGCTCAGTGTCCTGCTTGGGGTCACCGGTGTCCAGCACAGAGCTCAGTGTCCTGCTTGGGGTCACCGGTGTCCAGCACAGAGCTCAGTGTCCTGCTTGGGGTCACCGGTGTCCAGCACAGAGCTCAGTGTCCTGCTTGGGGTCACCGGTGTCCAGCACAGAGCTCAGTGTCCTGCTTGGGGTCACCGGTGTCCAGCACAGAGCTCAGTGTCCTGCTTGGGGTCACCGGTGTCCAGCACAGAGCTCAGTGTCCTGCTTGGGGTCACCGGTGTCCAGCACAGAGCTCAGTGTCCTGCTTGGGGTCACCGGTGTCCAGCACAGAGCTCAGTGTCCTGCTTGGGGTCACCGGTGTCCAGCACAGAGCTCAGTGTCCTGCTTGGGGTCACCGGTGTCCAGCACAGAGCTCAGTGTCCTGCTTGGGGTCACCGGTGTCCAGCACAGAGCTCAGTGTCCTGCTTGGGGTCACCAAGACATTTGTAGGTCTTTCCACTGTACCTTCAAAAAGCTGAATCCTCTACTAGATCCTGGCTTACTGCAGAGGGTGGTCAGCACAGTGAGGAGAGCTGTGTATGCCAGAAACACTGGGCAGGCTCCAAGGGAGGACCTGTCCAAACTCCTTGCTGTTGTCCTTTGGCAAGGTGATGGGGACTTTGAAGTGATTAAGGTATCAAGCATTAATGTCATGTAGGGTTGTTGGGTCGCTGTATAGGTAACCATTAGACTCTTGCCATTAGCATGATGACCTCCATAAACAGAAGCCACCACTTTTATTTCTTGCAAGTGTTTTCAGGGATTCTGGGGGGAAACAAAACAACACAAAAACCCCCACCAAAACCCAAACCACACACCACAATTCTGCACACATCCTCACATTTTATCACACAAGCCAAGTCAGTGATAGTGGCATGAAATAGTTCTGCTTACTTCCAGTGACTACAAAAGCAGTTTATCTTCCATGCCACTCTGGGAATATTCACCTTCCTGACCTCACCCATGTTTGCTGCCAAACTCGAGATTATGGCAGGCCTCGCAGCTCTGTCGTAGGTACAAACCCCAAGAGGGGTTTTACAAATGACAGATTTTTTTTTTCAGGGGCTGGCAGCCACATGCCCTGCTGAGACCCTATCAGGGTGTTATTTTCAGTGGTGCTAAGTCATCTTGTGCCAGCTGTTAGATCTAAGCAATGTCACGGAGCAATGTGAGTAACGGTGCACAGCTTTCCTCTGGTGCTTTGGAGAGCAAAAAGCTCGTGGTGTCAGCATGGTCACTGCAAGGTGATTGATGGTAACTGTAGACCTTTTAGATCTAACCACAATGGCTGCCTGGATTGGGAGGCTCTGAATGCTCAGGAAGTGAAGCTCCTCATGCTGGGCTGCATTAGTCACTGCTGCAGCTCCCTAGGCTAGCCCACATGCCCTCAAGGGAAGGAGATTTCTATTTATTTAGTTTAGCCTTTGATTTGTATCCCTTATCCCTCTATTTCTGAAAGTAGTCCTGCATCCTGGTGGGAGGGCCAGCCCTTCTCCCTGCCCCCTAACCTTCTGGGATCCTGCAGCCTTTATCTGCAGACAGCTGACCTGGCTCCCTGCACACATCCTTGCCTCTCCCTTGCTGTGGTTCTTTGTGCTATGCCTCCTGCCCTGCTGTTTCAGCCCCCTTTGCTGTTTCCAGTGTCTTGTCCCTGCCTCTCCTCTGTGGCTGGCTCACATGCTAGTGTTTTCTTCAGACTCCCACGGTTTGCATATTTGAACCTTCTCTGGCAGTCTGTCCTTCCAGCCATTCCAGCAGCTATTTCCAGATTTGAGCTGATAAAAAGACAGGAGTAAGGCTAGATCCAGCCATTCCTCTTCAGTATCTTTGCTAGCTTGCCATATCTCCCTATCTGATTTATTCCTGGCAGCTCTGTATCTGTGCAAAGGCCTGGATGTCCATTCTAATTGAGTGGCATATTAATAATCTATATCATCACTGAAATGTCCTTTCAGACTACAGCTTTGAAAAACAGAACTCTTTCTTTTTTTTTTTTCTTTCTTTCCTCCCTTCCCCAAACACTTCTGACTTTTTGGACGCAACTATGAGGGGCCCAGAAGTTCAAAATTTGAGATCTGTGAGGAAAAGGTGAAGTGGTTTGCAGGCAGTAACTACTCTTTTTGCATCTTATAAATTATTTAACTTATATCATGACATCAGCGATTACAAGTTGCATGGTCCTGGCTCCCAGTCCTGCTTGTCTTACCTTTCCCTCTATTTTTATCCTGCAAAGGGAGAGGAGTCTGTACTAGAATGAGAGAAAATAACTGTTTTCTAAACACATGGCAAATATTTGTTGTTTCTTGTCCATCTTCATTGAAGTCAGCTGCTGTCCTGCTTGCAGAACAAACTTGGAATGTGCAGTAGGGAGCTGTGTGTGGGTAAGTGAGGCTGATGAAGAATTCTGCCCAGGAAGACTGAAACACTTCTCACAGCACTTGGTCAGTGAAAAAGGGAGAAGCTTGGCGACTAAGTTACATTTCCAGTGCAGCTTCAGGACACTTTTAAATGGTGAATAGGAAAAGTGGACAGATGCTGACTTCAGTGACCTCACAGTATTCAGAGGGCTCTGCATTCATTACATTTTAAACCTCTTCTTTGTAACATGATATTGTGAGGGGATTATAATGGCTCATAAGAAGAGAAAAGGCAGCCAAGGTGGAAGTTTTACGGTTTTTACTGCTTTGGATGAAGGAAAGTGGCAGAAATATGCCCAAAGCAAATCCAGTTCTGTATTTCTGCCTCATCATTTCTACTACAGTGTCTTGGCTGATGATGTACCACAAGACAGGTCAAGGAACATGCTTTGCCTTTCTTCCCGGAGTTGGGAGGCAAGGATTCAAGCTGTGCTATAGCTTTCTGTTCATGATATGATTGCCCAGCAGAGATCTACTGCAGGCTGCAAAAGATGGAAGATTTTATGCAAATACCATGAGTTTCATCCCAGTGTGCTGTAGCACTGTTGTCCTGGAAAGGTCTTCTAGTGATGGATGCATGTTATTTTGGCAGCCCAGCAAGAGGAGAGGGGAAAGAAGGGTTGTGTGGGCATGCTGCTTTTGCTGAGAAGCCACTGGGAGTTGAGCAGTCAGCTCTGTGTTAAATCACCTCTCTGGGTTTGGTTAACATGGGCATGGAGAAGGTAATCCACCTCATAGAATTGTCAGGGTTGGAAGGGACCTCAAGGCTCATCCAGTTCCACCCACCCCTGCCATGGGCAGGGACACCTCACACCAGAGCGGGTTGCTCAGAGCCACATCCAGCCTGGCCTTCAAAACCTCTAGGGATGAAGCTTCCACCACCTCCTTGGGCAACCTGTGCCAGTGTCTCACCACCCTCCTGGGGAAGAATTTCTTCCTAACATCCAATTGGAATCTGCCCTTTCTAGTTTTGCTCCATTCCCCCCAGTCCCATCACTCCCTGATGCCCTGAAAATTCCCTCCCCAGGTTTCTTGTAGCCCCCTTCAGATACTGGAAGGCCACAATAAGGTCTCTTCAGAGCCTCCTCTGCTCCAGACTGAAGAGCCCCAACTCTCTGTCCATAGCAGAGCAGCTCCAGCCCTCTGCTCATCCTCATGGCCTTCTCTGGACACCTTCCAGCACCTCCTGATCCTTCCTGTAATAGAGGCTCCAGAACTGGATGCAGTACTCCAGGTGGGGTCTCAGCAGAGTGAAGCAGAGGGGGAGAATCACCTCCCTTGACCTGCTGGCTTTGCTTCTCTTGATGCAGCCCAGGCTCTGGTTTGCTTTCTGGGCTGCAAGTGCACACTGCTGGCTCATGTTGAGCTTCTCCTCCACCAGCACCCCCAAGTCCTTTTCTTCATCCTGAGACCTTTTCTCTTGTTTGTAACTCGGTATGGACACTGTTGATGGAAGATGTCTGTAATGGTTTGGGATGTACCAGCTGGTGCCATGATGTATCCAGATCCAGAAGGGAAGTGTCAGTCATAGGACCACTGGGAAGGGTAAGGCCCAGCAGACCATGGTGAGGCAGCTGTGTAGCAGGATGGTGAAAGCATCCTTTGCTGAGGCTCACTAGTGAAAGCTACTCCACTATTGTCTGTGTCCTGTGCTCCTGGCATGGAGTCTGAGACTGGGCTAAAGAAGGAAAATGGTTCTCTGTGTGTAGTCTGAATGTTGGTATGTGGTCAGCAAACCTCATCCAGATGCTTGTATCTTGCTGCAGACTTCTGAATGTTCTTTTTTTCCTGATGAATGGCAAGAACAGGTTTCTAAAAATAAATTAATGGTTTTCCCTTTTTACTTCCTGTGACTTAATATGCTTTATTTATCTATATAGCTACTAGTCATCATTCTTCAGCTCATGAGAGTATAAACAGAAATCAGCCTGAGTCACCAACAAAGGACATGGAGCCAGGCTGTTTCCAGGATTTTGGGCAGGTATAGGAGTTTCAGCCTGGGGCTCATGGAGGGAAAGTTGTGTGAACCAGCTCTGGGGTTGTGTCTTAGGGGTCTTGCATGAAGCAACACAGAGCTGAAAGAGCGACTGCTGCTGCTTTCTGAGTCTTCTTCCGAGGTGGTAAGACCTTGCAGCACTGTGCAATGAGTTAAAAATGCACTCATTCCTTTGTTTTTTAGGGTTAGTTTATTCCAGACCCTAAAGCTGATCAGAGCAACATCCAAAGCTACAGTTTGCTTTCATTTAATCAGCTCAAGCCATGTACATCAACAGATTTAGTCTGCTTGGGCATCCAGTCTGTTCATCATGCTGCTGATAGTGTGCCCTAACCCGATCATAAACTTCAGTCAAGCTTCAAGTAACGTAATTGGGTTTTTTAGGACATGGGATCTTTTCTCTGGGGATTGCCTGCTAAAACTTAAGGCTGTTCTGTGCAATGGTAGCAGAATGTGCTGTAATTTTGGTTACTCATTACAAATGTGAAGTGGTCTGACCTAAAACATGCTGAGCTTCATTTGCAGTTGCAGAACACATTCTGGGAGGGCCTCTACTCTGTTGGTAGGCAGCACATTTGTATCCTGTAACAGAGGATAAATAGGAAAGACACCTTGCAAGGTATACTGGAGAGTGCAGATCTGTGCTGTCTGTGTGCTGAGGGATGGCAAACAGGACTGACTTTGTGCTCTGGGGGAGAAAGGACTTGCCAATGAACAGTGTAACTCAGGCTGAGTGTTGACATCTTCCATGTCTTCTTACCAGCATGCATCAAGGGTGTGAGCTGAGTAATCCTTAGCTTTCCTTTCAGATAATTAAGTGAGCCTGAATGCAGGTCAGGTCAGTAGAGTATGCTGGGATATGTTGTTTGACTTTGTATCTAGTGGATGGTAACAGAAGGAAATCAACTCTATCCCAGCCTAAACCAGACCCCCCCATACACTACCCATGTATCTTTTCAGATCTTGCCAATAAATCCATTTTTCATGTTTTCCTGTGCACCATGCCTGGTTTGCTGCTTCTGGGTATCTTTGCTCCCTGCTCTTCTTGCTCTCCTCATTAGTAACCATGCTTGTTGAGCTTCATCCTCAGCTGGTGGTGCTGGGGTTTTTTGCCTCTGAGGACTGCTGTGTAGGGTATTGCAAAAGTTTTCTGTGCTTCCCTTCTAAATGTCAAGTTAAGTAAAAGGAATCAAAGCTTCAAAAAACAATAACCTTCCCCCCAGGAGCCATGTTTGCTGTTCCTGTGAGTGAAATGAAAGACTTCCATAAGCAGACAGGGACAGTACTGCATAGCCCAGCACACGTGGCTGTCACAGGTTCCAGGGGATGTGGCTGGCAGGGTTGTGTTTGCAGACTCCATCAATTTGTCTGGGAACAGCCTTCTAGCCTTTGGCATTGGCATCCCCAGGGGCATACATTTGAAATGCTACTTCATCTGTACAATTGGTATCAGTAATCTCCTTGGCAGATAGCTGGGAGCAGCTGAAGAGCACAAGAAAACAGTGTAAGGTACGTTGCCAGGAGGTACTTCAGCTGTAGCAGACACAACTGTTCCTGTGCTGCAGATTTGGGTTTCAAATTCAGTTCCTTTGTAGGAATATTTTACACCTCAGTGCCCTGAGATGTAAGATGGTATTTGGGCTCTCAGGTTAGGATCAGATGTACTCCTAAACAATTGTACTGGAGGACATGCAGGAGACCCTCCTTTAGTTCACATGGTAGGAAGCCAGGTTGAGAGGCAAAGGCTGAACACAGAAGTCACATCCTAGCCCTTTTGCACATGTTTTAGAAATGCCAAGTGCATCTTTACCCAAAGATATCAAAGGAGTTCAGGAGCCTCAGTGAGCCTTTGGGAGAGCACATCAACTCCTTTTGCATTGCATTTGTTTGCAGTCGCAGAGCTGCTGTGATGTGGCGGTAATGGAGATGTCAAGTTTAGGGATTCAGCAGAAAACAAGAATTTTCATTTAGTTCACTCAAAATTGACTCAGCTGAGAGGAGATAATACTTGTCCAGGATTCAACCATGTGCATTGTGTAGGTGAGAGTGGAAGAAGCAGAGCAGCATGGATCTGCTCTAGATTGAACCAGGGTAAAATTGTTCTAGGTGCTCCTTAGTTCAGAGCTGGAGGTCAGGCTGTGCTTATTCACTCTGCTGGTTCCCTTGCAGGGGACTGCTGAGTGCCACCACCCTGGAAAGCCTGACCCAAATGAAATAGCTTATTTGTCATTTTCAAATGAGGGTGAATCTGATCCTTCAAAAAGGCTGTGAGTAATGACAGGTCAGCAGCTGCCAGAGAAAGTGCTTGCTGGTACCATTTTTACACTGCCATAATGACTTCTCTTGTGTGTGTTCGGATAAAGTATCTTTAATTAATCTTAACCACTGAAGTCCATTTGACATCTGCCAATGTAATGGAGTGGCTGGATAATAAAAAACAAAGGCTGCATACTAATTACCAGTGGAAGAGCAGGGTTAGATTGTAAGTGTTCTGCTACACACCAGAGGCACAAAAATAAAGTCTAAGCCTTTTAAAGCAAATAGTTTCAAACTGGCAGAGAAATTAATTTCATTTTTTCAACTTTCTCCTTGTAGCATCTTGGTAGCAAGCTTTCAGTTAAAAGAGCCAAATGCAGGTTTCCAAAACACGATCCTTATTGTCTTCATAATAAAAATTAATGAAAGCTTTCCTTTTTTCCCTTTTCTTTGTTTTTTTCCCTTCTCTTCAATGTATTTTCTTAAAATAGCTCAAATTTGCTGTGCCCTCTGGCCCTCATCCAGTAAAGCACTTAAGCATACAAATAGCCCTGGATTTGGTAGGAAGTGGGCAACTGAGTGCAAACCCCCTTGTGTGTCCCAACATCTTCCATACCTCTGTTTTTAAGGGAAATCTGCCGCAATTTTTCCCACCCTGCACAGTGTTTTCTCTACCAAACATGAGCAGGATCTCACACTCCAGTCACCCATCTCTGCAAGGGGGTTTAAGAACTGTTCAGTTGAAGTGGAGCATCTCTGCACTTCAGATAGCTTCTTGTGAGCTCTGTTCTGGAATCCAGCAGTAATCCATAGTGACTGTGACAGTGAGGCACATGTCTGATGGTAATTGAGGAGTTCAGCATCTCACTGGTCAGGGCACTAAACCTTTGAAGTCAAACCCAGTTGGAGTAGTCCCTGGGAGCTTGTGATTGATTTCAGCCCAGCAATTGCTCTGCATTGACCAACTCAAGCACACTGCCCATTGGTGCCAGGAGCTGCCTCCAGAGGCTGGCTTGCGGGAAGCTTTCACCTTTTGCAGGTGCCAAATGAAACCAGGGAAGCTAGCAAACATGTTTCAACCTCAGGGTGAGACACACCTGATGATTCAAACAAAAAGGCTTCTCAGTCTCATGTACTGTCTGGACAGTGTGTGTGTGCTGTCATTTCCTAATGTGAGGAGGGACAGAAAAAGTTCTCATAGCCAGATTGTGACAGGGCCATGTCCCTGTTTTGCAGTCAGACCAGGGAGCTCATTTCAACTCTTACCCTTTCCCAAGTTTGATGTCATTGCCCTTTCTCTTTCTTTATACCATATCTTTTCTTTTAGCTGCCTTTTTTTTTTTTAATCTATTGTAAAGATTCAAAAGGAAGAGAAAAGAGGATATAACAGAAGTGGGATATAACCAAAGTAGGTAGGGGAAGCGTTTCAGCTGTGCACAGGCAGGAAATCTGAGCTCCTCTGGAACCTAAATGAGTCCTGGAGTACTCTCACTGTTTTCACATATTTATTTCCCTGTGTGGCTGTTCTGCTTTTCCCACATTCTCATCAAAGTGGCCCCAGAAGGGACAGTTGTGAAACAAAAACTATCTGTGAGTAGGGGGAACAAGCCCAGAGCTTTTGTTAAGCTACAGATGCCTTGGGTTTAGCAAAAACAAACAACTTTGACTGCTCTGAGTATTTGTAAGTGTTGATGCTCTCTTCTAAATGTATTTTAATATTGGGGGTGGGAGTGGAAAATGGGAAAGGCAAGAAGAGATGGCAGTGGCCGTCCCATCTTGCTGAAGTTTAGGATGAGCCTATTACTGATGAGGCTTCCTCCCTCCTCCTCCTCTGTCCCCTGGCCTGGATGCAGATAGGTTTGCAGCACTGAAACTCAAGGAAAAAAAATAGTTTCTTCCCCTGGTTCACATGAACTGCTTTGAACTGGAACAGATGTGGATGTACAGAACTATCTGCTTACAGCAACTGTTCCATTTATAACCATGGCTTTTCTATTCAGGTCTCTTTATCATTTTAACTTCTCTTTCCATATCCTTTTCCACAATAAAATATTCTCAACTAAATGGGTTTTCAGCTCACATCCAAAACCTTTGCAAGAACCATTCCTTGCATGAACTTAGTGGCAGCAATGCTGTTCAGCCGCTTTTTGCTAATAAAGATGGCAGTGGAGGCCAGCTTGGGGTTCTGGTATTCATAAGATGGGGACCAGAATATCACTTCATTACCAAATTAGGGCAGAATCTGGAGTCTGATGCAAAAGTGATAAAGTCTTGCTGAAGGTGTTTGTAATATTTAACTTCTAAATGGCATCTCTATTAATTTTCTGCTTTGCTGAACTGTACTCAGCTTTAATGTACAAAAGTTGTTTGTGTGCAACCCAGCCCAAAACCGTTCCAGTGAGCACAGATAAGAGATTCAAATCCAACCACAAAAATTCGGACCACAGCGTTGGGTTTTTGCTTTATGTTGTCTCTTTGCAAACTCCCCCTTTGGAGTAAGCTCATTCACTGGTTAAGTGCTCAATAATGAATTCTGCAGGTGCTCTGCTGAAGGACAAGGTGAGCCCTGCTGTTCTTCCCCTTGCCTTGAGACACCAGGATGTGTCCTGAGACAAGAGGCTGCGTGCAGCCCCGGACGAGCTCGGCAGTGGCGTTCGGTTGAGAGGCATCGGTTCTGCCTCTCCCAGGGAGCAGAGCATGTGGCCTTTATTACAAAATTAGGAATTCATTTTTTTAGAGTTAGTTCAGTTTCTCTGTGCTCTAATTTTCTATGGAAACCATCAGTTGTTTGTATGTTGGAGACCGTATGTGTCAAGTGCTTTGTCTGAGTCCATTGCTTTCAGCCTTGACGCAGAAGAACAAAAATTTCATCAAAGTTGTGGGGCCAGATAGGATTTTAATCTAAACCATGCTAAAAGCTGAAGCCCTCTGGGACTGTGGACTTTCTGAGGGTTCAGCCATGAACTGCCTCCTTCTTTACCTTCAGGAGGGCCAAAGATTTTTCAGTGTAACCTAAAGGTGTTTTTCTCTTCTGGTCAACTCAATACTGACTCTAAAACTGGGCAATGCAGTTCTGAGAGGCAGTGTTGTGTTGATGCTGGGATGCTCTGAGGAGCAGTGCAGGCAGGCAGGGTGTCCAGGGACCACAGGCTATGGATTCATCACAGCATTGAACAAGAAATGCTTTTGCTGTTGTCAGATTGTCATTCAAGTTGCATTAAGTAAAATGAAAATCGAAGTAGAGCTTTCCAGTATAGAAAAGAGAGGTTTGAGTGTTGCCAGCAACAAACAGGTGAAGAATCAAAAGGAAATGTTGTGCTTAATCTGCTCTTAGCAAGGTGAAACAGGTAAGGTCTCTGTCAGGCTGATATGGTGTGGACAGGTTTCTGACACACCACTTGTACTTGCTTAGACTCACTTTAAGCTCTTGTGTAATTGCACCCCTGGGGTGTACCTTTCAGTGTGAAGTGTTTCTCTTCCTCTTTTCTCCTTCCCATTATCTGTACCCTTCCTATTTCAATAGTTGCAGCTCCCTTGATTTGCTGGATTTAATTTTCATCTGAATTTTCTTCTAAGAAAATACCACAGACATTCAACTGATAGCAACCTCTTTGAGTAATTTTGGTTTCACTGTACTTTGCCAGCAGACAGAAAACCTTTTCCACATTATCCCCATGACAGAGCTTTCCCCCTGAACTCTCCTCGTGTCCTTTTGCTACCCTTCTGCAGCTTTAATAAGAATGAAAACTTCGTGGGAACGTCTTCGGTCCACAACCACATCAAAGCTGTGGTTGAAGTCCAGATTTCAAACAGTCCCCAAAGTTGGGCAGCCCGTTTTCATTTGATATGTTCTATAGGGGCCCTGCTTGCATCAGTCAGCAGGAGGCTGGAAAGCAGACACCAAGTTCCCAAAAGCTGATTGCTGGCAGGGCTGAGGCTACATCCATCCCTCTAACTTGTCCCCATGGGCTGTTTTATCCTCTTCCACCAGAGCACCACAGTGTGTCTGGTTTAAATATTGACCAGTAGTAATTTTTTTTAATGTGAAGAGTGTGCCATGAAGGAAAATCTGTTCAGAGTCCTATGATACATCACTTCCATTTCTCTGCACGTTTGCCACTTTTATTGCCTTTATTTCTAAGGAAAAACCGTTGCGTGGAGCCTGGTTCTAGTCAAGGACTTCTCTGGCTTATGTGAGGAGCAGGCAAAGAGCTGTCACATCAGAAGAGCAAATAAATCCCAGTGCTTCCAGCATCCAGGAGTGCCCAGCACTGTAGCACGTGTGGGCACCAAGGATGAGCAGAGACAGCAACAGAGGGAAAGCTTTGACAAGCTTTGGGTGTGTCACTTGGCCATGGGATGGATCTTAGGAGGCAGTCTGGCACTTTCATTCCCTAAAAGCTTTTGACAAGAGACAGATAATACTGCAGAGTTTATTTCAATGTAGATGGTTTCATCTTGTGTCTTTTTTCTCTTTTTTTTTTTTTTTTTTTTTTTTTTTTTTTTTTTTTTAATTCTGGATACTTTCACTTCTTCATACAACAAAAAATCCTCTGCCCCAGCTATTCATTAAGTTGGGGGATTTGGGGTCAGTAGCTGGTTGTATGCAGGAAGGAAGCAGTGGGTGTAGAGAGCAGCTGGATGCAGCTGGAGTGTCAGTTCCTTGGCAGTGGGAGATGTGCCCCCAGCTCCCATCCTTCTGCCACATGCTGCACCCCTGGAGCTGGGAGGGACCTCCTGGAGCTTGGGGGCTATGGGGTCTGCATCTGCTGGAAAGAGAGAAGACTCCTGAGCTGTACCCAGGGGAAAGAATGCAGCTTGTTTCCTTTTAGAGTTTCCTTTTTCTTTCTGGATGCATGCACTCCTTTGGTCAGGTGAGCACCCAAGAGTGTTGGTGAGCATTCCTGCACAGAGTGGTGCTGGTGGAGCTCCTTCATAGCCCTTGGGTCCCTGCATGCTCCAAGCCTTCCCTGGAACAACTTAGCGGGCTCCCAAACCATGAGGTTGTTGCACAGTGGATCAGATGTCTAAAAACACAAATTATCTGAACAGTCCTTTTGACCAAAAGGAGATCTGAACATGGGGGTCTCCAAAACAGAAGTGGTTTGGTTGCTCAGTGCCTGAGCATGCTTGATGCAAGCAGCTGGTGCTCTGCTGTCTGTCTGTGTCCAGCTATACTCTCACAGCATCGAATACATCCTGAGGCTGAGCACCCCAAGAGGTGCTGAGTACCCTTGTCTCTATCACCTCCCATGAGGAGGAGTGATGAGGTAGAGCTGTGCAGCTGTGTGCCAGCAGTGACTCGCTGTCTATTGGGGCTGGCTCCTTTGGATGGAGAAGTCAGGATCAGAAGAAACATAGGAGTCGTCTTGGGACCAACATTGGAGCACAAGGGCTGCCTAGAGAGGCTGCACCTGGGAGGAAGGGGATTATTGCTCTTAAAATGTTTTGAAAGTGAGTAGATCTGGGTGATGCTTTGCCTTTTCTACCTTCCCATCTTACACAGGCTGATTTGTTACACATCTGTGGCATGGGTGATGGATGAGACATTGGAATATTTACTCACCAAATTTGAAGGGCACAGAAACTCACCATGGGAAACCAGCATCTTCCTGTAGGCTGAAAATCTCCCAAGTCAGAGTCTGCCCCAGGCATGTCACACAGCCTCCTCCAAGAAGGGGGCAAAAAGTCTTAGCCCAAACAGAGAGAGAATAATTTTCCCCTGCAGAGTTTTCTTTCAGGTTCAAACCCTCTGAACTGCAGGCTGGTTGGTAAAGTGTTGTTAGAGAGGCTGTGTTTGTGAAACCCCTGTCAAAGCCCTTCTCAAATCCAGGAAGATTTTTGCCTTGATTTGTGTCACACAGAGTTCACCAAGGCTGGCATGAACAAGTGTTTCACTTGGTGTTCTGGACTTCAGTGATGGTTTGCAGCAGCAGGAGCGTGTGGCACAGGATCAAGGAACTCTTAGTTAAAAAGAAAAGAGGCAAGATCCATCCTACCTGACTGAACTTGCACAGCAGAACTGTGAGCCTGGGCTTGTGAGGCTTAGAACTGCAGCATCCCTGACCCCTTGCATCAACAAAGCATTTTGCTTTCTGCTCTCTCTGGTTTGAGCAGCAGAGAGCTCACACAAATAGCAGCTTCAGCTCCTCGGGAGGTTTTGCTCTGTTCTCACCATTCTCTTGCTTAAACAATCAATCATTTATGAGGCTGCTACATGCAGCATTCACCTTTCCTTGCTCTTGGTAGCAGCATTTCTTTCCACCCTGAGTTACATAATGATCTTACAGCTTGAGAGGAAGATCCTGTCATTCCTAACTCCATGCACCTGGAACTTAAACCCAACCCAAAAGTCCAGCTGAAAGCAGACAGATGGGTGTGTACAGGGAGCTCTTAAACCTGCTGCTCTGCTGAACCTTTCTGAGAATACTAAAGAGAAGTCTGCCCTTTAACCTTTCCTTTATAATGCTTTCTGGAGGAATAACTTGCAGCTTTTTTATTTTTCTTGGGAGGGGTAACCCTCAAGTGAAAAATCTGTCTGGAGTAAGTGAGACTGATAGTCACCAAAGTATGAGTTACAGTTTGGAAACGTCTGTGAGCTGCTGTCTCTGAGAACAGGCTGAAAAGGGAGCCTGAAAGAAACATTAGAAAGGAGGTGGAATGTTATTTAAGCTGTAATTATAAATATAGGAGGCACTCTGATGTTGTTGCTTTGCTTTAAAACTGCCACGTGAGCAGGACTTGCTGCCTGGGAGTTTGGAGCATGGGATCCAGGAAAGCTATTTTAGGACAGAGGGGAAGATGCACATTGCCTCACCAGATCTGTCTTGAAATGGTGAGCTTGGACCACAAGAGCCAGGAGCTGTAGGATTTCTAATACCAGTGTTTTCCCCTGGCTGTAGCTCAGCTGCAGTAGGCAGGTAGCTGAGTGAGAGAAGCAGAGCGCAGGGCTGCCCCTCTGCTGGAGTGTGACTCCCAATGGGCTCTGAAGTGCAAAATCTCTGTCTGCTCCCAGCATCATGCAGTGTGGACATGGTGCATCACCCAGAATGCAGATGCAAATGTTTTGGAAAGAGCTTTAGAGAACTATTTCCACCTCTGTTTTCCTTGGGACCAGCTGCTGCTGTTGCACCCTGAAAATAAAATGAGAGCTGATTCCTTTGCCTCTTAAGGAAAGGACATCTTAAACCAATCTTCATGGTGGTATGTGTTCAAATTTCATCTGCTGCTTGTTTGGGTGCCTTCAGAAGTGCTGCACTGGGACACAGGCTCCAAAGCTTCACTGAAGTCAAGGGGAGTAAGCTGTGCAGGTGCTGGGAAGAACCCACCTGGGAGGTGACTGTGTCCTGTCACCTGGGGCAGGAGGGTGGCAGTGTGGATGGCTCAGCATGCAGGCAGGACCAGCAGTGGGCTCATAGCTCTTAATGGAATGAAACCCTTCAGCAGTGCCAGTGGGCAGCAGCTGCTTTGAAATGAACATGATGGAAACGTGTGGGGACACGTTGGTGGCAGTGAGCCCATGAATGCTTGCAACTGAGAGCTCCCTGCCTCCCCTCTGATGCCCCACGCTGTGCCCTTGTGTCAGATGTCCTTAAGGCTGGCTGGACTCATGAGAGCTCCTGGGTAACCTGCTGAACTGTGAAGAGCTGTGGTGGTGGAGAATGTGCATGACCTAGGGCCACAGGCTGGATCTGCTCATGTGTTATGCTCGGCCCTGGAGCTGTTAAGTCTCCCTTCAGCCATGTAAGTGGTGCTGGGTGAGCAATATGTGCTCTTCCCCATGCTCTGCAGTGTTTGAGTGGCAGCATGCATCCACAGTGCAGCATCTGCTGGCACAGGTTGTTCAAAAAGGGTGATCTTGACAGCAGCTGCCAGGTGTGGTTTGTGTCTGAGGTGGTATGAAAACTTCTGCTAATTTTTTGTTGAGCTCATGGATGTGCTTCAGTTGTGCTTTCTCTGTCCCCAGCTGGGGCTTCCACAGGAATTTTGAACTTAAGAATACAGAAAATGTCAGTGAGAGGAGATCATTTTGTGGTGGTATCACCATTTTCAGAATTTCCAGCTTGGTCCTGCAAATTACTCGGTGAGTCCCTGTTTGTGTGCTGCTCCACCATGCAGTTATTTTCAAGCCTAGTTGTGCATCAACACATTCTCCATCAGCCATGCAGATCTCAGCCTGAGCTGTTTAAAATGCTTGAACTGACTCCAGTTCTGAAGTACCACAGCTATCTGAGAAGTACATCAAAGTATCCTTCAGTGTTCATTTCTCTTTATTATCTGTTCTCGAGCACTGATGTTTTGCAGTCTAATTAGTGTATGTGTAGTGGAAGTTCTCTTTCTGATCTCACTTCAGATGTGCTCTTGTGTTTATAAAAGAAGACTCTCCTCCAGTTTCTATGAACCTAAGTTTTACTGTGCCAAACTCAAATCTTTGTTCAGATCCCACAATTCTGTGTGCTCTCAGGTCACTCAGGAGTACTGGGTTGGTTTTCTTTCAGCCGGGTTTAAAGTTCCATCACATGCCTCAAAAAGCGCCCAGAGGAGTCCATGGGAGCTGAGTCCCTCTGTGCCAGCTTCAGGCTGGCCATGGCAGGAGGGTTGATAACAAATCTAAACCAAAGCCTGCTGGTGCCCAACTGCCCCACCAAAAGTGTCTTGAAACTGCAACCAGTCAAGTGAGTGCCTTTAGCCTTCAGCTTTTGTGTTTGTGACTGTGGAGTTTGGATCTGGTGCTAGCAGCCTTAAATCTTGCACTGATAAAGCAGAGTTGTTGTTGCTTCTCTTCCTGGAAAATGATGTGGGATGGCTTGGGATGAGAAGCAGGCGAGTGCAGACCACTCCATCTGGGTAGGAATAATTAGCTGGATAAATAGCAGTGCCTCAGAGAAGGGTCTTGGGGTCACAAACTTAGCATAAATCCACAATATCTTCTGTTGTAAGGAACGTGGAGTAATTCTGCTCAGGGTTGGAAAGGGCTGACCTGGAGCACTTTATCCAGTTCAGAGCATCTCTGTGAGAGAAGTCTGCATGACACAGCCTGAAGCTGAGAGGAGAGCAGCAAAGATGGGAAGAAATCCAAGAAAATCTGTCTTAGAAGCAAGCAGTGGAAGAGAGGCATTTGGCCAGTGGGGTTTGCAAACTTCTGCCTGGGTCTCTAGGTAGAATTGTTGTTTCTGGGGATGATGTTCATTGTCCTTGTCCTGTTCTCGGGTGCCTGATGTTAATGCTGGAAGTTGTTTGGAACTTAGAGGGGAAACTCGATCTTACAGGAGCAGGGAAGGAAAGAGTGGGGAAACCCCCTGTGTGCACATGCCCTCTGTGCCAGCTGCTTTCAGGAACTCCTGGGTCATCATGTCCAAATCTTGGCTATTTTGGGCAACCACATCACAGAATCCCATTCATAAACTGCTCAGGCACCATTACAAAAATAGTTGGGCTCCATTTATTTAATTATTTATTTTCTCTCTTGCCTCCATTGCTCTGATGTGAAAGTCATGCCCCTGCTCTGGAGCCTCCTCTCTAGTGGTCATCTCTGTGTGTTTTAATTCTCAGTGTAGTCACACCTGCATTTGGCTCTTCATTCCCCTTTGCTTTTTGGCCACCCAGCTGGGGTGGGGAAGAGGGTAATGAAGGGCTTGTTTTCTAGCTTAAAAGGCCCAGGTTCTTTTATTGTTGTCTGGAAAGCCAAGCTTCTCCCTCTATCACTGCCACCACCTCCCCAGGCATTCTGCATCCAGTTACATTTGAGTTCATGCTTCTGAAATAGGATGATGCAGGCAGTAGCCCAGGGAGATGCTGCCCTTGCTCTTTCATCTTTACTGGGGGTACCTTGCTCGAAGTACCCTAAAATAGTAGTTGCCTTTTTTTGAGCTGTCTCACCAGGGGACAGCTGTACAGTGATCAAGAGGCATATAAGGAAGGAGCCCTGAAGCATCCTGCAGTGCTAGACAGAGCTCCCATGTGAAACCTCTGGAGAAGATTAGAAACAGCTCATGTTTGAGCAGCAAGCATGTTCCATTGTGCTGAGAGCCCTGATGGGCTTGGAAAGGAATTGCAGTCACGGGAAAGATACTTCCATGGGTGTTCCTGGACCTCCAGAAATCCCATTGCTTTCGGGCACAGGGTTGGCAGGCAGTGGGTGTGCAGTTTTGACATGAGAGAGGAGCTGAGGTGCCAGGTGAGTTTTTCTAGAGACTGAGCAAGATAAATCTCAGCTGTTTTTTTGGAGGTGAGGGCCAGGAGGCAGTGGTATAAAGACTCAGAAGATTCCCAGCTGATCACCTTCACCTCTTTCAGCAGAGGGAATCACACATCTCCACTGTGGACAGCAAGTCCAGTTTCTGAGAGGAGATACTGCAGGAGTGTAGGCAAGAGGCCAGATACAGAAAGCTGAAGAACTGTTTGGTCAGGTATGGCTTTACCTCATTGTATGTGGCTGTGTTTCACAGAGGCTGAAAAGTTTGAGAAATTTATTGTCACTAGCACCTGAGCAGAACCAGCCTGGTCTTTAGTACCTGGAAAGTAAGGAGAAGGCAGGAAGCAGTAAGTGACAGAACCAATAAAGACCCAGGCCAGAGGAAACAGACTCCAGCTGAAAAGTAGAATGGACCTTGTGCCAGTGGTGGGGATGTTAATGCATAGCAGGACTGCAGAAGCTTGGCTTCCCACCTTGAACTGCCATTGCACCCATGAGGACTGCAGCCCCTGATGAGGCTACAACCAGCTGTACCTGATGAGGCTACAACCAGCTGTACCTGATGAGGCTACAACCAGCTGTACCTGATGAGGCTACAACCAGCTGTACCTGATGAGGCTACAACCAGCTGTACCTGATGAGGCTACAACCAGCTGTACCTGATGAGGCTACAAGCAGCTGTACCTGATGAGGCTACAAGCAGCTGTACCTGATGAGGCTACAAGCAGCTGTACCTGATGAGGCTACAAGCAGCTGTACCTGATGAGGCTACAAGCAGCTGTACCTGATGAGGCTACAAGCAGCTGTACCTGATGAGGCTACAAGCAGCTGTACCTGATGAGGCTACAAGCAGCTGTACCTGATGAGGCTACAAGCAGCTGTACCTGATGAGGCTACAAGCAGCTGTACCTGATGAGGCTACAAGCAGCTGTACCTGATGAGGCTACAACCAGCTGTACCTGATGAGGCTACAAGCAGCTGTACCTGATGAGGCTACAAGCAGCTGTACCTGATGAGGCTACAAGCAGCTGTACCTGATGAGGCTACAAGCAGCTGTACCTGATGAGGCTACAAGCAGCTGTACCTGATGAGGCTACAAGCAGCTGTACCTGATGAGGCTACAAGCAGCTGTACCTGATGAGGCTACAAGCAGCTGTACCTGATGAGGCTACAAGCAGCTGTACCTGATGAGGCTACAAGCAGCTGTACCTGATGAGGCTACAAGCAGCTGTACCTGATGAGGCTACAAGCAGCTGTACCTGATGAGGCTACAAGCAGCTGTACCTGATGAGGCTACAAGCAGCTGTACCTGATGAGGCTACAAGCAGCTGTACCTGATGAGGCTACAAGCAGCTGTACCTGATGAGGCTACAAGCAGCTGTACCTGATGAGGCTACAAGCAGCTGTACCTGATGAGGCTACAAGCAGCTGTACCTGATGAGGCTACAAGCAGCTGTACCTGATGAGGCTACAAGCAGCTGTACCTGATGAGGCTACAAGCAGCTGTACCTGATGAGGCTACAAGCAGCTGTACCTGATGAGGCTACAAGCAGCTGTACCTGATGAGGCTACAAGCAGCTGTACCTGATGAGGCTACAAGCAGCTGTACCTGATGAGGCTACAAGCAGCTGTACCTGATGAGGCTACAAGCAGCTGTACCTGATGAGGCTACAAGCAGCTGTACCTGATGAGGCTACAAGCAGCTGTACCTGATGAGGCTACAAGCAGCTGTACCTGATGAGGCTACAAGCAGCTGTACCTGATGAGGCTACAAGCAGCTGTACCTGGTTGGGTCCCTGAAGGTGAAGCAGCAAGGCTGTGTGCAGAGGGGCAGCCTTTGCAAAGGTGGTTGCTGGGTGGAAATTTGTAGCTGCTGAGCTGAATCAGTACCTTGCAGCTTGTAACTCTGAGCTGTGTGGCATGCCCCAGAGATGGTGGTGGGTTAATGGGAGAGAAATGGCTGTCTGCACAAGAGCCCTGTCCTCCCCCTCTCTTTTTTTTCCCCCAGGCATAGGTTTCACTCTGTGCTGCTGGGAAGCGTTTCCATATTTAAACAGCACTCCAGACTGTTTATTGAAGTGGGTGAGCAACAAACCATCCAAACCTCTGGAATCACACCATGAATTCCCCAAATAAACAGGCAGAAAGAGAGAAGCCAAACAGGATACAAGTGCTAAAAAGCCTCAAGATTAGCAAGATGTGTCCCTTTCAGTCAAGCCACCAAAGAATTGGTTTAGTATGAAAAGGAATGGGTTTGGATACTAATTTTTCTACAGTGAGCTGATTTTGTTGCTTGCCATTTTAAACCTTGTTGAAAAGGTCACAGGCTGAGTCCCTTCTAAGTGCCTGAGGGCTGATGAGCAAGAGGGAAGATCAGCAGAGCGAGCACTTGATATTTTCTTTGTGCAGGGAGATCCCGACAGGGCGCTGTGGGAATTATTACACAGGCTGGAGGAGGTGTGAGGAGGCATTTTTTTGTCCACTGGAACATCATGTTCAGGGGTGACATATCACTCTCTAGATATTTTCTCCTGTGAGAACGGGCACTTCAGAAGCTTTGGGCTAGGTCAAGTCATACCTACATTTGTACTTGCTCCAACTTCTATTAGAGCATCCAGCTTGAGCCTGGGAAAAGAGAAGGCTTCAGGGAGGCCTTGGAGAGCTGCATTTCAATATCTGAAGGGTGTCTGCAGGAGGGCTGGGGAGGGACTGCTTAGAAGAGCTTGTAGTGATAGGACAAGGGGCAATGGTTTGAAACTGGAGCAGGGCAGATTTAGGTTGGAAATCAGGAGGAAGTTCTGCACAGTGGGGGTGGGGAGACGCTGGAACAGGTTGCCCAGGGAGGTGGTTGAGGTCTCATCCCTGGAGACATTCAAGGTCAGACTTGATGTGTCCCTGGGCAGCCTGATCTAGTTTGGAGGTGTCTCTGCTCACTGCAGAGGGGTTGGACAAGATTCCCTTGGAGGGTCCCTTCCAACCCAATGCAATCTGTGCATGTGTGATGTACTGTCTTGGGACCTTGATCAAGCAGACTTTCTGTATTCTCCTAAGTTTCTTTGAAGCACTTTTTGTCTGCTTTGTCTAGAGTTGTGCTGAGGTCATGCTCAATGTCTTCCCTGCCTTCGGTCATGAAGGCTTCACAGGCAAGAAGCAGCCCATGGGTTGGGAAGGAGTAAGGAGTGTAAACTGTTGATCTGAGCTACAACCACTTCCTGAGGGAATGTAGGTGGAGATGGAAGTTACCAGGAAAGAAGGCTTAGTCTCATATAAACAAAAATCGAGCTCATGTTAAAATTAGGTGAAGGAAACAGCTTCAGAAAGAGTTCAGGAGTTGTAACCTTGAAATAGCTCTTTGTGTGTAGTCATTGATGGAGGTGCAGCCACCAGCCACAGCTCAGGGGCACTACATCCTCTGTGTTTGTCCTGGTGGTGCCTACCCTTCACCCTGCTCCCTTCACTGCTGGAGGAGCTGCTTAGATGAAAGCTGTTCCTCAGGGAGGAGATGTGACATAGCTTTCCCTAGCCAAGTTCCCCCCCAATTTGCACACACACAATCCCCCTGAATATCCTCTTACAGGCTATAAAGCCAGGGAAATTGTTGCATGCAGATTGTATCCCCAGCATATCTACTGCTGCTCCCATATTGGCAAGAAACAGATTTACATCACCTGGGAAATCCTCTGGTTTTCCTGGAGGATTTTATCATATGAAGGAGACCAACAGGGCCACCTGTGTGTGTGTTTGCCCTGGGGCTGGCTGTGGGCAGTGTCCTGGTGGTGTTGAGCCAGGTGAGGTTCCAGCCCCTCTGCCCCAGGCAGTTTGTGGTGTCTTGGTCTTGGCAGTGTGAAAATAAAAGTTTACAAGCCTAGGAAGTTTTTTTTCAACCACTGTAGCTGGCTCAGCTATGTCTCTCAGTTGAATGCAGTGGTCAGTAGCTGAGCCAGGGCTGCCACCCCTGCTCTCCACCACAAGCACTGCTGCCCTGCCCCACCACTTCCCAGAGGATCTCCAATACATAGCCACTTATCATACCAAACAGCAACAGCTGTGGGTTCCAGACATCCCCAGGGTTAGTCAAGCAAATGATTCAAGGACATACCTAGTGAGCTATCTGCACTGGATTTGAAATCAGGCAGAATTGCACAACCTTCAGTTCTATTTACCTAGTTGCCCTCTGTTCCTCTAAACCCCACTGCTGACATTCCTGTGGTCAGGGAGAAGAACTTTTCTTTCTCTTAATCAGCAATAAATCTAATTGCCTCTTTAAATGAATCACTTCAAGGTAATTTCTGAAGAGCTTGAATACTAAGAAAAATAAATAAGAATCTAGAGACTCTTCATGAGACTGGAAACCCAGCTGGCAAAACCCCCACATTGTCTGTTTGGTCAAGTGGTTGAACTAAGCAACCAGCATTAATGGTTATTTAAAAAAAGGCAATGAAGTTTGCAGCAAACATCAATTTACAGCAGGCTCTGACAAGGTTTCTGGAGTAACACACCACAAGCCAGTGCCCAAAGAAATTACTTTTCTAAATATTTTGGTAAAACAAGATTTTTTTTTTTCTTTTTCCGCCTGCAGACTATTGCTTTTCTAAATCTTTCAGTGCTTGAAGATAAGCAATATATGAAAGTTTAATTCCATTTCATTCCCTTGTTTAGGTTTTGCTCACCAGAGCAGTAAACATTTACTAGAGAAATGAGCAAAACATTTTCCTTCTTTCAAAAAAAAAAAAAAAAGGGGAAAAAAAAAAAAAGACAGCAAGTGAAATATTTTCCTTCTGACCAAGAAAAGAAAAACACAATAAAAGCTTGTCTTGGGCTTATAAATTTAATCACACTTTAAAAGAAAATAAATTCCTCCCCTAAATTCTGGGGTGAAACCTTGCCCCTCTATAAATAACAAGGTTCCAGCATCTCCAGTGTCTTTCCCAGGAACTATGCAAACAAATGATGTTCTCTTTCTCTCATCTGCACTGATGTCAAATCCTGGCTCTTGGCAGGAGGTGCCATTTCCTTTCTTACCCAGAATATCTTCATGCAAACCAGCACTGAACACGTGGGTGGGATCTTTTTTTTTTTTTTTTTTTTTGTAATCTGCTTCATGGTTTTATTTTGGAGTCTTGGAGCTGTAGAGTAGTTTAAATCAAACCCCAACCAACTCACCCATTTGCTGATGGAGCCTTCCATTGCTCAGTATCTTCATCAGTGACACTGACAGTAAGACTGAGGCAGCCTCAGCCAGTCTGCAGATGATTCCAAGCTGAGTGGTGTGGTTGATAAGTCTAAAGGATGGGATGGGTGCCAGCCAGGGGGAGCTGGAGAGGTGGGCTGAGGAGAATCTCATGAGGTTCAATAAGCAGAAGTGCAGGGTCCTGCACCTGGCTTGGGGCAATCCTAGATATCAGTCCAGGCTGGTGGATGATCACATTGAGAGCAGCCCTGGAGAAAAGGATTTGGGGGTGCTGGTGGGTGAGAAGCTGAAGAGGAGCCAGCAATGGGCACTGGCAGGCCAGAAGGCCAATGGCAGTCTGAATAATTCAGGCTTTTGAGTAAATCTGCCCCTGGTGCAAAATCCTTGCCCTTGGGCTGGCTCCTGACTGCTCAGCTGATCTGGAGAGGTACCAGCTAGTAAAGATTGCCAATGCTGGTTAGGGAGCAGACCTGGTGAGCTGGGCACAGCACTGCTGCCATCATCAGCTTCCCTGTGAAGAATGTCTGCCTCTGCTCAAGCATCTCAAGTCTGCCTTTCATCTGAGGGGCTTGAAATGCCTTTCCAAGGCACTGGCCCAATCCTTCCTCTTGTCAGCACTGAAGGGAACCTGGCTTTGCTGTTGTGTTCTCCTCCAGGAATTGTGTCACCTAAGATGGGACAGCCAGGAATTCTAAGCAGAGTATCTTATTTTCCTGTAAGCTGTGTTTCAGCATCCTCTGGCACAGGCCAAGCTAGCTGGCTGGCATGAGGAACCTTCCTGGAGCCTCTGCCTCTTGTGGCAGGCAGATCTCAGCTCTTTCTTAAAATCAAGGAGGAGATACCTGGTTGCAGTGTCACTGCCCTGGGTGTGCCTCAGCTTAGTTATCCAGAGTGAGGAAGGCAGAAAAGGGTGCTCTGATGGATGGACAGGAGCTACTAGAGCTTTTCTCCTTCATAGACTTGCATTCACTTGCTCAGGGAGAGATGGTTCCAGTGGAACTAAGCAGGTTACTGTCACCTAGCAGCACTGCCCTGCATCCAACTTGAAACTCCAGGGCTGTGAAGACAACCTGCTAGAACCAACCTTTTGCTCTGCACAGGTCTGGGGTTTATTTCTTCAAATAGCACAGAGCTGGAGGCTGCACTGGGCCCGTGGGTGAGTACCACCTACCACCATCTCCCTGTCAGATCAGCCCCACCTGTGGTGGCACACCCAGAGAACATACATCAGGTGGGGCTCCAGCACACAAAGCCCAGCCCCACCCAGGGTGACTGGCTCCTGCAGCGCAAACCTACAAGAGCTGTGGTTGCTGAGTGCTGACTGGAGTCAAAAACATCTTTATCAGGTCTGCAGAACCTCCTAGGACATCCATGCCCAAGTCTCTGTGGTCTGAATGCCTTTCATCCCTTTGTATGGAAATTTAAACCTGAGTGGAAATGTTTAAATGGGAAACCTCTTGGCTCAAGTTAGCAAAACTAGAAATGGGGAGATTCAGATTGGATGTTAGGAAGAAGTTCTTCACCAGGAGGGTGGTGAGACACTGGCACAGGTTGCCCAGGGAGGTGGTGGAAGCTTCATCCCTAGAGGTTTTGAAGGCCAGGCTGGATGTGGCTCTGAGCAACCTGATGTAGTGTGAGGGGTCCTTTCCCATGGCAGGGGGGTTGGAACTGGATGATCCTTGAGGTCCCTGCCAACCCTGACCATGGCTTAGTGGTGCCCTGGCAGTGCTGGGTTAAAGGTTGGACTCTATGACTTTAAAGCTCTTGTCAGCCAAAATGATTGCATAATTCTACTGTTTGCAAAGAACCATCTGCAGTGGACTTGAGCTTGGCTTTAGTGCTGCTTTTTGTGGACTAGCACCAGAGGCAGATCAGAAATACTTTCCCTGTGTCTGGTAGAAGAAGAGTGCATAATTATTTTAGAAATGTCTCTGAAAACAGACTTACTTAATAGACTATTAAATACTTGATGGCTGGGGACAAAGAAGTGCAATTTGGCTTTGGGGGGGAAGGCTTTGTGTGTTGTTAGAAAATGTGTGATGTTGTAGGCTTTAAATAAAGGGGCAGTATGAGTCTTATTATGGTAGAATTTATACTTGCTGGTCATTGATGTGCTGTTGAAAATGCCATTTCAACCCAAATCTTCATTTTATCATCATTAGCGGTTTTAGAGGATTTGCTCTTTAGTTTTGGACTTCACAGGGGTTAGATGTGTTCAAGCCTGGGGCTACATACTGCAAACAGAGTCAATTATCTTTAAAAAAAAATAAATAGAAGGGCAGAAATAGAAATGATGCCATAGTTGTGTGTCCTTCTAACTGATGATAATAGATCAATAACTTTAAAGCTGGAGACAGCCTTCCAGGAAAGCTGCAGGCCTGCTCTAAAGACCCACTGTTGATAAGCCAATACTGAGAAATAGAGCTGAGCAAGCTCATGTTCTAAATCATCCTGCCAGGAGCTAATTTCTCCCCACCCATGTGACAGGAGTTGGTTTTCAGACTCCCAAATACTGGACACAAAGTCTCCAGAGGGGTTCTGCCATTCAGTGCAATGTGAAATGCTAACAAAGTGCTCAGCAGCAGCTATGTTAAAACTGTCCTGCTGTAGAAGTGCTTCTCTTCTGTGAAGGAAACTCTTTGGAATCCAAGTTTAATTTCTTCCTTTTTCTTGATGGATTGGATCACAGCCTCCTCTTTGCTTTATTAAGGCAATACCCTGCAGAGACCTCAGCTACAGCCAAGTTCGTAAACAGATGCAAGAAAAGGCAATGGATGAGTTCCAGGGTGTCCTCCTCAGCATGGTGCTGCAGAAGATGAAAGGGGCAAGGAGTCACCTCTCTGCAGACAGCTGGGCAGGAGCTGCCCACATCTCTAAGTGTTAATCTTGCCCAGGGGTAGTTTGGTTGCCTTTTAAAGCAGCTCTTTGCCTGTCAGGCCACTCAATGTTGTCAGTGCAGCCTCCTGGATCTCCAGCAGAAGTGCTGCTGGAGGCAACATCTGGCTGCTCACAGCTGGAGAGACTGGAGGAAATTTAATTCTGCTGGTCACAGATGTGGATCTAATCAGTGCTTCACTCCTGGGCTTTGAACAGGACAACAGTTGAGGACAGGTAGGAGCTCTCCTTGGAGAGCCCTGCAGTTCCTGACCGGGCTCTTGGTCTCGGGCCAGGGCCTCGTAAACAGGTGCCAGCATCCCAAAAAAGCTCTGCCCTCTTTGCCAGCAGTGGGGATCCTCACTGGCACACAGCTCCATGGCCAGGAGGAGTGACCCATGGCTCAGCAATGAGACACACTTGTCAGGTGGCAAACTGAGGCTTCCTTGACATTTGCCTCACCTTATTCCTCCTGAGGATGAAACAGGGATTTCAGGATCCAAATGTGACCAATCTTTAAGGCATCAGTAGGGGGAAAGAAAAAAAGAGGAGAGGTGGTAGGTGAGTCACTCAGGAGAACGATTTCTTTGTCCTTAGCCCAAGGATTAACCTGTAGCTTTGAACTGGGAAGACAGAGGGTGGAAAGGAATGGGTGAGATGTGCTGAAGGAGAGTTTTGCTGCTAGGGGGCAATATGTGGTAAGCAAAACCTCAGCCAGGAGGTTTTCTCTTGCTCTCTGTCCGAGTTGGTTTTACAAGCACCCAAATCCCCCAGATATTTGGGATTGTTTGCACTATCACTGCTTCTGGGGAAAAAAAGGGGGGGAAAGTAAAAGCATAGTATAAACAAAAGCCACAAGCTCTATCTCGAGGTGCATTTCTGCATGGGGGCTTTTCTCCCTGTGTTTATGTGAGTGCATCACTTCCTCCCTGTAGCAGGGCTCACTACCAATCCTGTGACCTGTGCACAACACTTCAACTTAGCAATTTATTAGAAAACAAGTCTTCAGCCTGAAGTATTTCAGGAAGATTTTGTGAGGAGCTGGAGTTATGGCTCCTTTGAAGTGATTTGCACAGGAAACTTATCCTGCATAATTCTTTACTTTTCAATCCCAATTCTATCACAGTTTATATAAGGGGGGGAAAAATTAGTCAGAATGGGGACATTTTGAAGTCTTAAATCACATGATGTTGTAACTCTCCTGCTTTGTCCTTGTTGAGAACAACTGGGTCAGCTAACAGATCTCTTTATGACTATTTTGTTCTAGCCACATTCTTAAACACTCTTTAAAAAAAAAGAAAACAAGGGGAGATAAGAGAAGGAAAGAAAACAAGGGGAGATAAGAGAAGGCAGCTTCAGCAAAGTTAGGAGTTTCAGGTTGAGCAGTGAAATAGTTTTTTGTTTGTTTATGTATCCTCATGCTGACTTGATGATGCTAGTTTTAGAACTAGTGCAGGATGTCTCTGTAAACAGTGCATTGTGTGAATGCAAGTTTCTATTTGTTTTAATGAAAAATTACTTTTTGCCTGAGAATATCCAGTGGTTATAGATGGTTGTGGCTGTCAGAAGCTAGCTAAGTGAGCCTGAGGCTGCTAGTGGAGAAAAGACATCCACTTCTAGAGGAGCCTTCCAGGTCTGCTTCCCCTGGTCACCAAAGGCTGAGCCTTACAGGTCTGCTTCCTCTGGTCACCAAAGGCTGGGGCCTACAGGTCTGCTTCCTCTGGTCACCAAAGGCCGGGCCTTCCAGGTCTGCTTCCTCTGGTCACCAAAGGCCGGGCCTTCCAGGTCTGCTTCCTCTGGTCACCAAAGGCCGAGCCTTCCAGGTCTGCTTCCTCTGGTCACCAAAGGCCGGGCCTTCCAGGTCTGCTTCCTCTGGTCACCAAAGGCCGGGCCTTCCAGGTCTGCTTCCTCTGGTCACCAAAGGCCGGGCCTTCCAGGTCTGCTTCCTCTGGTCACCAAAGGCCGGGCCTTCCAGGTCTGCTTCCTCTGGTCACCAAAGGCCGGGCCTTCCAGGTCTGCTTCCTCTGGTCACCAAAGGCCGGGCCTTCCAGGTCTGCTTCCTCTGGTCACCAAAGGCCGGGCCTTCCAGGTCTGCTTCCTCTGGTCACCAAAGGCCGGGCCTTCCAGGTCTGCTTCCTCTGGTCACCAAAGGCCGGGCCTTCCAGGTCTGCTTCCTCTGGTCACCAAAGGCCGAGCCTTCCAGGTCTGCTTCCTCTGGTCACCAAAGGCCGAGCCTTCCAGGTCTGCTTCCTCTGGTCACCAAAGGCCGAGCCTTCCAGGTCTGCTTCCTCTGGTCACCAAAGGCCGAGCCTTCCAGGTCTGCTTCCTCTGGTCACCAAAGGCCGAGCCTTCCAGGTCTGCTTCCTCTGGTCACCAAAGGCCGGGCCTTCCAGGTCTCCTTCCTCTGGTCACCAAAGGCCGGGCCTTCCAGGTCTCCTTCCTCTGGTCACCAAAGGCCGGGCCTTCCAGGTCTGCTTCCTCTGGTCACCAAAGGCCGGGCCTTCCAGGTCTGCTTCCTCTGGTCACCAAAGGCCGGGCCTTCCAGGTCTGCTTCCTCTGGTCACCAAAGGCCGGGCCTTCCAGGTCTGCTTCCTCTGGTCACCAAAGGCCGGGCCTTCCAGGTCTGCTTCCTCTGGTCACCAAAGGCCGGGCCTTCCAGGTCTGCTTCCTCTGGTCACCAAAGGCCGGGCCTTCCAGGTCTGCTTCCTCTGGTCACCAAAGGCCGGGCCTTCCAGGTCTGCTTCCTCTGGTCACCAAAGGCCGGGCCTTCCAGGTCTGCTTCCTCTGGTCACCAAAGGCCGGGCCTTCCAGGTCTGCTTCCTCTGGTCACCAAAGGCCGGGCCTTCCAGGTCTGCTTCCTCTGGTCACCAAAGGCCGGGCCTTCCAGGTCTGCTTCCTCTGGTCACCAAAGGCCGGGCCTTCCAGGTCTGCTTCCTCTGGTCACCAAAGGCCGGGCCTTCCAGGTCTGCTTCCTCTGGTCACCAAAGGCCGGGCCTTCCAGGTCTGCTTCCTCTGGTCACCAAAGGCCGGGCCTTCCAGGTCTGCTTCCTCTGGTCACCAAAGGCCGGGCCTTCCAGGTCTGCTTCCTCTGGTCACCAAAGGCCGAGCCTTCCAGGTCTGCTTCCTCTGGTCACCAAAGGCCGGGCCTTCCAGGTCTGCTTCCTCTGGTCACCAAAGGCCGGGCCTTCCAGGTCTGCTTCCTCTGGTCACCAAAGGCCGGGCCTTCCAGGTCTGCTTCCTCTGGTCACCAAAGGCCGGGCCTTCCAGGTCTGCTTCCTCTGGTCACCAAAGGCCGGGCCTTCCAGGTCTGCTTCCTCTGGTCACCAAAGGCCGGGCCTTCCAGGTCTGCTTCCTCTGGTCACCAAAGGCCGGGCCTTCCAGGTCTGCTTCCTCTGGTCACCAAAGGCCGGGCCTTCCAGGTCTGCTTCCTCTGGTCACCAAAGGCCGGGCCTTCCAGGTCTGCTTCCTCTGGTCACCAAAGGCCGAGCCTTCCAGGTCTGCTTCCTCTGGTCACCAAAGTCCAAGGAAGACGGCTTGCCTAAGTGAATAAAGGTTACAGCACAGTGTGCCAGATTTCTGTGGTGGAAAACATCATTAATTAGTGTTAAATTTTTGCAAGAGTTTGGGGACTTTTGCAGCTGCAACTGTAGTTTGAACACAGGAACAGATGTTTGTGACTTTGAGGGGGCTGTAAATTAATTTAATCTTGTTTCCCATATTGTTCAAAGAGACTCATTGGAGAATCAAGAGGAGAAGCAACTGATGCAAAGGCACAAGGTGTGCACAGACCCTCCTTACCTCTACAGTGCCTTTGTCTCTTCTGATCTTTCCTTCCACCAGTTTCTGTCCTCATGCTGTCATCTCTGTGGTTCACAGAAGTTCCTCTGCTTCAGATGAATGCAGTGCTTGCTTATTTTGCCCAGGAAATGGCACCAAGCTCACTGTACCTGGTGCATCCCACAGAGGAACCAGGTCAGACTGGCTATCTCTACCTGCTGCATCTCCCTGCTCTGAATCGCAGCTGGAGGCTCAGTGTAATCCACAACATCCTGAGATCTTTGGGGAAATTCCCACAGGAGCAGAAAGGTAGCTTGAGAGCTGCTGCAAACATCTCTTTGTGTCTTCTTTCTCTTGCTCTCCATGTTACCTCACTCCTGATGAAGCCAGGGACAGCTGTTGGGATGTGTATGGTCACATATCCATGGAGCTGTTCTGCGCAGAGGTGCTGCCCCCAAGCCTGTTCTGTTGTCCCAGCTGGGACAAACACAGGGCTGTTAACAGCAAATATGGGAACTCGCTGGCAGTGCTTGTGCTCAAGAGCTTCTGTTCTGTGTCTCATGTTCACGAAGTCCTTTCTCAGGCCTAGATCACTGGTGGTGTTGAAATTGGTAGCAAATGCTTCTCAGGGTTCTGCACTCCTACAGAATGGGGATGTTTACAGACAGGCAAAGAATACTTCCAAGTGTGTCCTTCTGTATTTACATACATATTATATAGACTTAGCAGGGTGTTCTCTGGTTCCTAGCAAATATTGGGAAATGGCAAAGCAACACATAATCAAGTGTCAAAGAAGTATTGGGCAGGTCTGAGGCTATGTTCCAGGAATATTAGGCACCCCTGCTGTCTCAAAATCCATGGGTTTGTGATGAAGATCACAGCATCACAGTACATTAGAGGTTGGAAGGGACCTCCAGAGATTGAGTCCAACCCCCCTACCAAAGCATGATCACCCAGGGTAGTCCACACAGGAATCCATCCAGGTGGGTTTGGAAAGTCTCCAGAGGAGGAGACAGCCCTGGGCAGCCTGTTCCAGTGCTCTGTCATCCTCACTGTAAAGAAGTCTCTCCTCATGTTGAGCTGAAATCTTCTTTGTTCTAGCTCCAAGCCCATCTGTGCATAGGGAGGAGAAAGGGCTGATTGCTTCTAAGGCTGGGTTGGAATACACCAAGCACTTCTCCAGGCCTGTGCTGTGGTGTTTTCTGGTTAGTAAGTAGCAGAGCCTGGATTAGTCAGGGTTAGAAGGCAGCAAAGCTGGCAATTTTCACAATACTCTCCTCCTTCAGCTCCCAGCAGAGAGATGAAGAGGTGAGCCTGACTGAAATAGGATGGTAATGTGCTTCATGCTCTTCATATTACATCAACTCTCTTGCCATAAATAATTCTGAGCGTGAATTTATTTTGAGATTAAATTACTGTCCTTCTTTAACAGGATTAACGCAAGCCAGAGGTACGTGTTAAGTCTTTCAAGTACTCTGTTCCATATAAAAAAGATGTTCTGTGTTCCTCCAGAGAATGCTTTAATGGGAATTCATTATAATCCCTGGGTGTTTGTAATTACCAGAGTGGTTTGGAGGGCTTCACTCAGTATTAAATCCTGACATCATCTGCAAGCACAGAAATCAGACTTGCTGTCATTAAGATTGTATCAATGAAGTTCTCACATTTCACATCTTTTCCAGTAGTTATAATAAACCCAAATTGTCTGATTCACTGCCTGCCTATTGCCTGTTTGTTCTCTCTGGTTACTGCCAGGCTACTGCTGTATAAACAGGAAGGTAAATATCTGCTTGCAGGTGGGTGATTGTGCAGGCTTGCACAATAGTACTGAATCACTTCAGCAGGTCTCCTTGCTCTGTACTGGGCATTTGTCAAACTCTGCTCACCAGTGCAGCTCCAGAGCACAGGGAGCTCATTTGGACTCAGTGATGCTTGTGATTTTCTGCTCTGAACATATTACATCCTAAGAGTAATTTCTGGACTAGCACTTTTCAGCTCCCAGGTCCATTTTGAGACAGACAAAGTATTCAGGCTCACTGAATACTTCTAATATGCTCTGTGAGACCTGAAGTAACCAGGGTTTGACTTTTTTAGTACATTGTGAAAGGAAGAAAAAGGAGAGGGGACTTTTGCAGCACTTAAGCTATTGTTTCTTGAAAGTTGTTTCAGGCATTCCTCCAAAGGCAAACACAGGTTGTTATGCTTATGAAGCTTCAAAAGTTGGTGTATGGTTACATGAGTATGTTCCAGCTCTAGAATAAAAGCTTGAGAACAGGGGCTTCTGCAGCTGTGTTGGTTCCCATGTCTTCAGGCTCTGTGTGCATGTGTGTGTTGGGAAAAAGATTGCACACATGTGCTGGGAATGGTGACAAACATGCTGGTTGCTCCCAGGAGACTGCTGACTTTTTGGCTGCCTTTTCCTGCTACCCCATTAAAAAAAAGCTGCTTTATCTATTACAAATTCTTATTCAAGTGCTCTGCTGAGTTTGAGGATGCTGCTCCTGGGATCACATCTTCTCAGAGATACCTATGTGGACATTTGAAAGAAAAGCCAAGAGCAGCAGCAGGGATCTGCACAGGTGTGTGCTGCACCCAAGAAGTGTGTGAGGGTAGCTGCTGCCCAGCTGGTGTGCAAGGGTGATGGCACCAGGAGTGCTGCAGTTCCTAGGAGGCAGGCAGCTCACAGGGAGTGACTCAGGGCAGAGGTTTCTCTGATACAGGGACTGAAATGAGGATCACAGAGTGTTTGGGACTTCCAGGGAAGCATATCTACCAATTTCAGAGAAGCAGGACTTTTACACCACTCATCTTTATCGCACTCTGAAAAGCTCAAGAAATGTGCCAAGGCTTTGGCTGCACCTTGCTCTGCAGCTGCAGGTTGTTGTCCAGGTTAGCTCCTGCATGTCACCATGAAGAGCATGGATTGGGCTCCTGCGTGTCACCATGAAGAGCATGGATTGGGCTCCTGCGTGTCACCATGAAGAGCATGGATTGCAGGTTCATGCAGCTCCTTCCCACCAGGAAAGTTGGGTCAGGTTCTTTGGGGCCCTGTGTTGTTGAGCTCTGACCATCTCCAGGGCTCAGTGTAGATTTGCAACCTCGCTGGGCCCTTTCCCCACTATGTAGTCACCCCTGTTGGTAAAGAATTAACATTTATGCTCATCATTTCCCTTGTTGCACCTTGGGTCTGTAAGCCTCCCATCCTTTTGCTGTGCACCTGTGAGTAGAATCTGGCTCTGCCATGTCTGTACCTGCTCAGCAGGTAGTTGAAGGCAAAAATGGGACCCTGTGGTTTGTCTTCTCTTCTTTGGGCTGCATAAGCACTGCGCTTTCAGCCTCACCTCATGAACTCAAGCCCCCTGGTCATCTTGATGGTCCTCCACTGGACTTGCTCAAGTTGGCCAATGCCCTTCTTGTGCTGAGGAGCCCAAACTGCACACAGCACTCTGTGATCCTGCAAGTGTCAAAGACAGGGAGAAAATGTCATCCCTTGACCTGCTGTCTTTGCTTCCTTCTCTAGCCCAGTGTGCAGCTGTCCTTCACCACTGGAGACGGTTACTCACTTTCACCCTCTCCACCAGCACTGCCAGGTGTTTCTCTGCAGAGATATTTTCTACCTGGTCCATGCCATTTTGTGCTTGAGACTGGCTTGTCCAAGGACAGGACTTGTGTTTCATGAGTCTGCTCTCAGCCCATTCTTCCAGAGGCAACCTTGCCCTCCAACTTCTCAACCATGCTCCTCAGTCTTATATCATCTGCAGAATTGGAGAATGAGATTTTCCCCTGTCCCTTCTTTTCACATCATCTCTGAAGTTCAGCCAAGTCCAGACAGGTAGTTTGGTGAAGAGGAGCAACATGCTTTTAGGTTAAGACATAGCTAATTAAAAGCAATAGCTATCCTCACCTCATCATAAGCTCAGTGGCAGGTCTCTGTAGGAGGGCAGCATTTTTCCTAATGGGCTGATTCTGTACCATTTCTGCTGCTCTCTGCTCCAGAGGCAGGGTTGAACTGGTTGCAGCAACAGCCAGTTGTGATAGAGCTGCTCTGAGAACATGCTCCTCTGCAGGTTTGTGGTGTTTGTGTTTTGGGGGAGAGGCTACCTGTGAAAATTCTTCCTATATCTTCACTCAAAGACAAGCAGGTCCTGCTCCTCTGTGGTTTCAAAAAGGCCACAATGCTGCAGTGTTGTACTTCAGTATCAAAATGAATCCAATCTGGGAAAACCTTGCCTGTCAGTGCCTGTGGGAATGCACAGGTACACAGTGCTTTGCATTTGATCAGGTTACTGGTTGCTCAGTGAGATTTTGGCATTACACCCTTTAGCACATCTATCCATGTAGGTAATAACTGCAAACAACACAGGTGGCTGGCATCTTGAGAGGGAGGAAAACCTCAGCTTTTCAGAACTGCTTAACTAGGCATGGTTCAGTGAATCAGATTCAGTCCATGGGTACTTGAGGGGAAAGCCACTACTCAGTTTTTCAGCATGAACAAGTGCTTGTTGAAGAAGAAAATCCTACTGAAAAAGAGAAAGCACCATGCCACCTACCACCACCAGCTAATTCTCAGCTGGTTTTTCTTTTTTCCCCCATTTTTCCTTATCCTCCCAAGAAATCATTCCATAAGACCATACAGTAAACACATCCTGAGAGAGCAGTGCAGGAAAGAAGCTAACTGATCACTGTTTTGGAGGAGGAAGGAGACCTAGGTAGGGCTGAAGAAGGCTGCAGGAAAGCTGAGAAGGGAGGCAGGGAGAAGGGGTGTGAGCCCTGCAGGAAGGGCTCATTGGCAGGAGAAGGCAGAAGCAGGATATGTTTCAGCTTTTGGGTGGCTCTGGGAGGAGCAAGTGTTGGGATGAAAGTGTCTTGTTGAAATCATTCCTTTCTGTTTCAGACACAGACCACAGGGAGTTTCATGGGGTGGATTTTCTGCCAGAAGATCTCAACAAAGCTCCAGAGGAGCCAGGGATGAGGGTGAACAAGAAGTACTCCTGTCTGCCTGCTGAGGAGAAGGGCATCCACATCATCAACATCCGAGCTATCGAGGATATAGGCTATGACCAGCACGAGAGCACAGTGAGTAAAGGACTGGCCAGATGTGCCATAACTGCTGTGCTGAGCTCTACTCCTCAGTTCCCTATCCCCAGGATGCACTGAAATCCTCTCTCTCTGCTTTGCAGGAGTGCTGAGGTGGGCTGCCACCAGCCACAATATATCCTGGTTGAGTGGGGTTTGATCTTTGCTGTGAAGAAGGGAAGTGAGGGATCCTTGTTTAACCTGTAGCACAAAACAGGGATGGCTGTTCCCAGAGTAAGGAATCTGGCAGTAAGGCTGTGGCACATTTCTTTGCTCATATAGAGTACAACAAAGCTATTGTTAGCATAGGTAAGGCTAAACTAATCTGTAGCACACAACAGAGGTTTGATCTCCAGTGTCATTAATTGTGCCTTGGGTCAGTTCTTTAACCCCCATTGTAAAGAAAGTTATAACATGAATGAATACCCACCAGGATTAGGAGGTGATTATGTCATAACACATTAAAAGTAGTTTATTCAGGTAGAGGAACTGGGGTGGAGCGGGCTACATAACAGATCTCACTGGGGAAGGTGTAAAGCAGTGCTGGGTTCCTTGGGCTTGTGCTTAATTAGGACGGAGCATGGGGGAATAACTGTCACTGTAAAGCTGAGATCTGGTGAAACTGAAACACCTTTTCTCAGTCTCAAGAGAGGGGAGATGAACTGCACATGGTCCAAGTCATTGTGACTTCCTTCCCTCATAGCACTGCAAGAAATGATATAGTCTAGAAGTACCTCTCAGCATTGAGACCCCACCCTGAAACACTCCAACCTTGCATTTGTCTCTCCAAAGTAGGTCTGAGGTGCTTCTTCCAGGGTTTGGGTTACTTCTCTTTCTTCTTGGGGTTTGGCTGCTCTCGTAAATGAAGAGATGCCTGGATGCTGTAGTGCCCACAGTGCAGCACCTTCTCCTGAACCATCAGGGAGTCTCCACAGGGTCAGCTCTTCAGCTGGGAAGCTCAGTGAGATGTGAAGCAGCTGCCATGCAGTTCCTGCAGGGTGACCTGTCCCCTTCCTGGTGGCAGTGGCTGGAGGCAGCAGGGACAGTAGGGATTTGCTGTGCAACTTTTCTCCACCCAAAGCATGATCCAGGAGAAAAGGAGCTGTGGGCAGGATCTTTTTTGAGCTCCCCAAGCAGAAACATGTGGCACACACTGCTCTCATCTGCAAGAACCATCCTGCCCCTTTCCTTTATTGATTACCCTCCAGAATAGACCAGCTGATTGCTGTCCCTCATAAAGCCAGTCCAGCAAGTGTAGGAAGTGGTTGGAGTCTGAGCCTTTTGCTGTTTTATTTCCCTGCACTTAGCTGAACACCTACCAGTTCAGCCCAGGTTTTCAGAAACTGATGTTTAATTAATTAATAAGCTCCCTACAGCTTTAAAAATTAAATACAATAAGTTATTTTAAAAGAAATCCCAGTGTCCTGTTCACAACTGGTCTGGGTTGGGGTGGGGGGGGGGGGTTGGTGAATTTTTGGTTGGTGGGTTTTGGGGTTTTTTTATTGTTTTGGGTTTTTTGTGGATTTGTTTGGGGGTGTTGTTGTTTTGGGGTTTGGGGGTTCTTTTGTGCTTTTGTTTTGGGTTTGTGTTTGTTTGGGTTTATATCAGGTCTGGGGTTTGTTTGTTTGTTGGGTTTTGTGCTTTATTTTCTTTTTAAATGGCCTGTGCACCTCCAAGGGTAGACTTGTGAAGTACCCCTGAGAAGGGCTGTTGCAAGCAGCAGGCAGTAACTGTCAGGACTTGGGTCTGTTTCTGCCCTGTGTGGGTTTTAGAGAAACATTCAGAAATGGAACTGAGGTTTGAGTCTTACATCTCTCACACCTTGCAACAGTCACACAGCATTAGCTCAGGAAGAGATTAAAGCCTTTGCCACCACCAGCAGCTTCCAAAGTGGCACAAGTTTTGTAAGTGGGGAGAAAAAGGGATGAGGTCAGTGAGCAGGGAACCCACTGCCCTGGCTGTAGTCCATCTGCATTGCTGGCTGTGCTCCACCAGCAGCTGACTCCCCTCAGTCTGTATCTAAGATGATCTCTTTCTCAGATGATACAAACTTGCAAGGAGAGATAAGAGAAGTGAGAAATGTTTGCACATGGTATTAATCTGTCTGTCAGAACTGAAAGGCAGGTGTCTTGGGTGGAAAAGGACAGATGATCTTAGTGGTGATTAACCCCCAAAGGAGAAAACCAAATCCACCAAGTGGCTGATTTAGGAGCTAGTGTGCTGGTAATGAGATTAAATCCCAGGCATTTCAGCTATTTATTCCTGCCTGATAAAACCCCAGCTGGCTATCAGGAAAGTTGCAGGTGTTAACTTGCAAAACTGTTTTGATTCAGGAGCAGGGGGGGCTCCTCCTGTGTGCCTGCTGTTTGAAGATGGCTCACTGTGTGCCCCAGGCAAGCAGGAGCCCTTGGTGTGTCCGTGTTGGCATGAGTACTCATTCTTCTTCTCCTCTCTCTTCTCTCCACACCCCCATTCCCTGCTTCCAGTTATTAAATTCCCTCTCCAAAAACCCAGATGCTGACTGCAAATATGGACTCTACTTCAGAGATGGCAAGAGGAAAGTAGACTACATCCTAGTTTACCACTACAAGAAGTCCTCCTCAGCAAAGACGCTCAGCAGGAAAGTTCATCACAACGATTCTGGTGTCCAAAGCACCAAGAAGGACCAGCCCCTTCCTGGGAAGGGAGTGCAGCTGGAAATGGGGGAAGGTGAACCCCAGGTGGATTACCATGAAGATGACAAGAGGTTTCGCAGGGAGGAGTACGAAGGGAACCTCGTGGAGGCTGGGCTGGAACTGGAACGCGACGAGGATGTAAGAGGCCATTGCAGACAGTTAAAGATGGGGGCTGGTGGTCAGCCCATGGGAGGTGCTGAGCCATTCCTGTCAACCTGGGTCTGATCAAGGTTGCACAGCTCTTCCACAGCTTGATTTCAGTCCTGGCAGCACCATCCTTGCCCACTAATTCTCTTCACAAGAATGGCATGGATTAGCTGGAGGGGTGGAAGCTCTAGGCACGTGGTTGGACTTGTTCTAAAAGGTCTCTTCCAGCCTCAGTGGTGCCATTGCTTCTGTGATTCTGATGGGCTGTGGTGGTGTTAATGCCCCAGTGAGGGTAAGCTGCTTCGTGTTCTTGGCCAGAACTTGTGCCACGTCCACTATTGCAACACAGCCTGCTGATGTGTTGCTGTACCTACAAGTGAGGCTCAAGTTGCTCTGAACACTACTCCCACTTTGGTGCCTTTCCAGGGTGCTGGGGCTTGCATAACTCCAGTTCTAGTGAAAAATACCTGATAGGGTCAGTGTCATTCTTATAGCTCAGTATAGAGCTAAATTGGCTCAAGAGAGTTGGTCCCTGCCCAGGTACATGGGGCTGTGCTGCAGTTTGCTCTTTCCATTCTTAGATGTGATCAGTCCAGCTCGTGATGCCTTTCACCTGCACCCTTAAAAACAGGGTATTCTATTAAAAGACCATCAGGCTGCATGAAAAATGCTGTGTGAAGTGCTGCCAGTGTGTGATTAGTAGAAATAGCCACAGCCATATTCATTTCAAAGAAAGAGATTGCAATTAACTGATCTAACCAAGAGGCCTGAAAAGTCCTGGGAGAGAGGGTAAACATTTAGGCTGGGTTTGTTTACAGGAGCTAAAAGTTGAGATGAAATATCTAGACCCATGATCAAAGTACTTAAAAAGAAAAGGTGAACCTGCTGTCTCTTACTCACAAATTGCAGGCATTTCTGCAACAGTGTGTGTCTGCAGATGTGTAAAATACACATGTGGCATGGTGTAATGCAGGAAACCCTTTCACTTCTCTGTCCCCCAGGTGAAAGCCACGACTGCTTTCCATCCAACTTGCAAGTTGTTGTAGTCAGCTGGAATCCTGCCTGTGCCAAGTCAGAGACAGTTAAATCCTTTGCAAGATGGGAGGTCCCCACCTATGGCATGTAATATGATTTGCAGTGATGTAAAAGGGTCAGGGTTCAAGCCTGGACATCCTGAGAGAGAGAACTCTGCTTTCAGTACAAGATACCAGAGCAGGAATGTATAGAGATGAAAGCAAGCCATATGCCATGATGCCAGGGGCATCCTACACTGATGTGCTGGCATGTGTGCTGGGCTGGAGGTTAGGGGAATAACCTCCAATCAGCTGGGCTTGGAAAGGTGCCAGGAAGCTGTGTTGGATGCCTTACGAATGGCAAAACATAGTAAAGGCTTCTTTAAACAGATGATGTTCATTAAATCACTTAAACTCTCTTCAACACCTGTGCCATGAGGCCAGGCTGAGAGGGTTGGGGCTGGGGTTGTTCAGTGTGGAGAAGAGAAGGCTCCAGGGAGACCTTCTGGTGGCCTTTCGGTGCTTAAAGGGACCGAGCAGAAAGCTGGGGACAGGCTTTTGAGCAGGGCCTGTTGGGACAGGACAAGGAACAATGGTTTGAAATTTAAAAAGGGAGATTTCAGAGTGGATAAAACATCTTTTACACAGAGGATGCTGAGATCCTCACCCAGGTTGCCCAGAGAGGTGATAGAAGCCCATCCCTGGCACCACTGCAGGTCAGGTTGGTTGGAGCTCTGAGCAGCCTGCTCTAGTTGCAGCAGTCCCTGCTGAGTTCAGGGGAGTTGGACTGGGTAAGCTTTAAAGTCCCTTACAACCCAAACCCCTCTGTGATTCTGTGAAGTCAATTCAAAGGTGGTTGGCAGCCAGGCCTTACAGGAGGGCTGGAGAAGCTGGTTTCTAGAAGGCCAGTGCAGAATACAACTGTGTGAAAGCTGGGAATGAAAGTGACTGCCTGGGGTCCCTGGAAACAGCATTCAGGTTTCTCTCTGTTCCGTTTGCTGAATGCCTGCTGGTTTGATTTGTCCCATAGCTTTGAAATGATTACTCCTGTGAGGGCAGGTATGGGGGGAGTGGGAGTGCCAGGAGCAAACCCCCAGGTCCAGCCATCCAGAACAGAGCTCAGAGAAGCAGCAAGACCCAAGCATACTACTGGGATTAACATTAACATTTCTGTTTGTCATCTGTATTGCTGAATTCCCCCTACCAGCATTCCTCATTACCATGCACAGTGCTTTAATGTAGAGATCCACTGGATCTGGATCTGAGGCTGCTGCTTTTTTCCTGCAGTTCTGGTCCTCTGAGGTACTGAGCAGCTCCTGGGAGGCACCAGGGCCTCTCAGTTCCATTCATTACAATGCCCTCAGGAACCCAGCCCGTTTGGCTGGATGCCTGTGCTTCAGATGTACCTGGCTCAGCCTGTGTTTGTGTCCATAGGTAGCTTTTACTTCCCATCTATCTTCCTACCTGTTTAACCTCTGGTAATTGTTCTGCAAGACAATAGCATTTGTGAGTCACAGCTTGTAGCAGCTCAGCACACAGAGGTGGTCAGAGATTGTCCTGTCAGAAACAGGCTGTCTCCAACAAGATTGATTTTGGTGGTGGTGGTAATAGACTGTTTGTTCCTTAAACAGAGATGAAACAGGAGGGTAACAGTGTTTAATCTAGATCATTTAAGTTAGTCTGAGTCTTAGGAAGAAGTTCTTCAGCACAGGGGTGGTGAGGCTCTGGAACAGGCTGCCCAGGGAGGTTGTGGATGCCTCCTGCCTGGGGGTGTTTAAGACCAGGTTGGATGAAGCCTTGAGTTTGGCTGAGAGGCATCCCTGCCTGTGGAGGGCAGGTTGGAGGAGACGATCTCTGAGGTCCCTTCCAACCTGAGGCATTCTGTGATTCTGATTTCTTCTCACCGGTGACCTTTTCTTTCAGACTAAAATCCATGGGATTGGGTTTGTGAAAATACACGCCCCGTGGAACGTCTTGTGCCGGGAGGCAGAATTTCTTAAGCTCAAGATGCCCACGAAGAAGGTGAGTCCTGGTTTTCCCTTTTCCCTCTGGAAGGCAGGGTTTGAACATATGCTCATCTCTGAGCGCTTCACAAGCAGACTTCTCTTCCCACAAGCATCTTTAAACCCCTCAGCTGATCTGTACAGAAAAGGAGAGCCACAAACTTGTGAGGGGCAAGCAGAAAGAACAACTTGGGAGGAGGAAGGGAAGTGAAGAACTCCTGGCTGCTACCTCTGTCTGTCTGTGATACAAGTGATTTCATGCCACACTTCACCCTATCAGCCTGCTTTAAAAGAGATTACAGTTGATGATGAAATCTGTGTACATTTGGGAGGCTTTGTTGTTGTTGTTTTCTTCTTAGCCAAACTGCTAAAAACGATCAGAAGATTAACCCTTTGTGTGCAGGAGGCTTGCTGGGTTCAGCAACTCTTCACACACATTGTTAGTTGTGTTTGCAGCAGCTGGGACTACTCTCCCACCAAACAAATCAGCTTGCAGAATATTTGGAATATCATTAAAGAAATGGCAGTGTGTTTCCATCAGTTCTAGATTGCTACCTGTTCAGTCAGCAGAGCTTGGAGATGGATTAATATTTAAACACATACTAAGTGCATGTCCCCAGACTGCAGAGGGAAAGTCTGTAATGGAGTGAGAGACAGTCTCAAAGCCCAGCATCATTTATTACAACACTAAACCCACACTTCTGCTTTGGACCTCATATTAATCCCCATTATTACCTCCCTTACCACTGATTCTAATCAGAAGCACAATTAGATAACAGCAGTCTGCTGTGATGCTGCAGTTAAAGCTGCTTTGCCACAGAAGCAAAGGCAGCATGAGCAATTTTTTAGGTGTGATAGAGGCCACCTAAGCCTGCAGACCTTGGCCAGGAGAAGTGATTCGTAGATTGAAAGAATGCTTTGGGTTGGAAGGGACCTTAAAGATCATCCAGTTTCAACCCCCTGCCATGGGCAGGGACACCTCCAACCAGCCCAGATTGCTCAAGGTCTCATTCAGCCTGGCCTTGAACACCCCCAGGGAGAGGGCATATACAACATCCCTGGGCAACCTGCTCCTGGGCCTCACCACCTTCACTGGAAAGAATTCCTTCCATGTGTGTCTGAGAAGACCTTCAGACCCCTAAAGCCTCATTTCAGCCCTGGATCTGCACATAGTTTATGTGGCTCAGAGAAGGAAGCTTGTAATCCCCTTTTTTGACCTGCTAACACAATTCCTGCCTTGAGTGCTACAGAACAGCAATAGACCATTCAAGATATTTTGGTTCCTTTATATGGAAGAGAGGAAACTCCTGAAAACTACACAGTATTCCCAGGAGAGTCCCCTGGGAGAGGAGACCACTTCTGTTGTTTTCCTCAGAGGCTCCACAGTTGCTTCATTTCTTTGTCCTATTGCCCCAAGAGAACAGTAAATGCCTGAGGAGCCAGTGCCCAGTGTACCTCCATTGAACACCCCTGTGTGATCATTTGGAGTCAACCACAGGCTGTATTTTGGCTCTGAGGGAAAGCAGTAGGCTTCCTCTGCTTGCCTTGGTTGGACTTTGCCATCCCTCTGTGTCTATCTGAATGTTCTCAGGAAAGTCAGCTGCACTCCTCCATGGTTTGCTGTGATGTGTCACTGAATTGCTGCTTGGTTCCTCACAGTTGACTCTCCCTCGTGGCTGACCAAAAGCACTCAAGTTGCCCTGTTCTTTCCTCTCTGCCCACCCAGATGTACCAGATCAATCAGACCCACGGGCTTCTGAAGAAGATCAACTCTGTGGCTCAGAAGATAACGGAGCCCATCCAGCCAAAAGTGGCAGAGCACAAACTTCAGACGGTGAAGCGTCTCTCCTACCCCTTCTCCAGGGAGAAGCAGCACTTGTGAGTGAGAGCTGTCCCCAGCTCCCAGCCCTGCTGACAGCAGATAAGGCACTAAAAGGTGGAAGGGAAAATGGGCACCTGCACTTTAGAAGGATCACTGTAAAGAATATTTCCATTCTGCAGTAAATGTTGGGGGGTTTGGCTCAACGTTGAGGAAGGAGGCTTTGCAGAGCCCTCCTTTGAGATCTCTGCCTGCTGTAGCTACTCTTGTAGTGTTGGACACCTGTCTGTGTCACCACTCACATCAGCTGTTGGACTGCCAAACACAGCTCACAGTGTAGTTTACAACAGCTTCTTTTCCACCTGAAATAAAATGCTCACTAAAAGTCGTAGCCAGAGATGTGGGTTGATAAATATCAGAATAGTTTAATTCGGCTGCTAGGGGCAGCTCACAGATGTCCTGCCAACCAGGCCTCCTCTTTGGAGGTGGTATGAAGTCAGTGGTAGCTTTGCCATCGATTTCAGAACAGTTAGAGGAGCTGTACACGTGGGTGTAGGAAAAAATCACCAGGTGGGGCCCAGCCAAAGTTTCAACTGGCCAGGATTGCTTTGTTGCTGCTCTTCCTTGGCCAGCATCCCAGAGAAGAAGCTTTGAAGACTGAGTTTATGTATGTGCCAGCTGGAACAAACAACAGCCCTAGGGCAGGATTTCTTCACTCTGGGGGGGTTAGTTTTTAATCAAGGGATGCAGAACACTGATAAGAGCTGTGTATTAGATTTGCAAAAAAGTTAGTTGAGCCAGTCAATGTATGTGACGTTTGACATGCCCTTGGACTTGCAGGAAAGGTATTTTTGGATTCATTGCATGTAGGAGGCTCCTGCAGCCAAGGAGCCTGGTGGCTCAGAGAAAGCCCAGAAGATGTTCCTTGGTTTAGGTGTGGCTGTGTCTCATGCAGTTTACAGTGGTGGCTTTTTCCAGGGAGACCAGCTGCATGTCTGAATAAGGAAGGCAAGAGTGGCTTCATGAGGTTTTAGGTTCATGCACCATGTGAAGATGATTAGGAGACATTTTAGGCCACCAGTGATTGTGGAGTCAACTTAAATGAGCAGCAACAGTCTGCAGAAAACCCTGCAGATAAACTGAGTGAAAGGTACAAGCAGCCTCTTTAAATGGGAGAGTTGTGGTGGCCTTTCTTTGTAACAAGCTTGCTACAACCACTTCTTTAATGTTAGCTACAAGAGATCCCCAGGAGAGATGAAAATATTGAAGGGGTCAACAAGAGCAGGAAATGACTGCCTGCATTTTAACCTAATGGGCTTCCTTCTAATCTTTTAACAGATTTGATTTGTCTGACAGAGATTCCTTCTTTGACAGCAAAACCAGAAGCACCATAGTAAGTACTGCAGATAACTCAGGTGTGGTGGATGTTGCCTTGGGCATTGTGTTAGCAGCCCCTCTGCCAGTTTTAGTACCATGTCTGCTGCAAGTTTGCCTTTCTTAACCCAATGCCAGGCCCACCTGTGGCATCAGGTATGGAAATCAGAAATAAAGCATTTCCAGCTGCAGCTTCTGTGCTGAACATTAAACGACAGAAATGCCTCCAGGTCAGAAAATTGCACCTTGCTCTGATTTGTTTCTGCATTGCATCTCCCCTGATACCCAGCACAGGGACTGGGCTGAGCCATTCCTCTTTTCCTGCTGGAGGCTCTGTCTGCTGCTGCAGTGCTTGCATGGGGCTGCTCCTCTCCTCATTGAACTTCTGCAGTTCCCTTACAGAAATGAAGCACAGGACAGGAACACAGTATCAAAGACTACATTTGAGTGCTTCCTTGTGACTTACAGAGTGGGGGAGAGGGTGCAGCTGCCTTTGTGGGCACCGAGGAGGGATTGAAAAGCCTTCTCATATGACGTCCAGAGCAGTTGGAAGGGACCATGCCAAGCAGCACTTGCTGCAGCACTTCTCAAAGTATAACATGGACTCTTTGCCCCATTCCACTGCTGCTAATCATCCTCTTGGAATGTGACTGGGAACCTGCTTTTATCTTATATTTAACATTAGCCTTATGGGATGCTAGAGTGGTTTCAAAAAGAGCTTAGATCACAATTAGAGCTGCCTTTTATTGCTAGGGTGATAATGGCTGTAAGCTATCTAACTTCCCTTTCCTGCTCTGAAATTCCAGTGTGTGGACCTCAGGATGTAGTTCCCTTGTAGTTTGAGGTACACTGGTTTGATGTGAGTGCAGGTTATCAGGCCTAGGTCAGCCTGAGCAGGAAGGCAGATGCAGAAGCACAGAAATGGGAAAAAACTCCCAAAGGACAAACATTGAAGTGGTTTGGTTGTGATAAAAAGTTTCAGCTGAGCTTTTGTTTGTAGACTTTCATATCTAGACACAGAGCAAAAAGCTCTTGTAAGCCTAAGAAATTTAAAGGGGCAAGTGAAGAGTTAAAATTCATGAGTACAGACTGAGAAAGGGAGCCAAGACAAAGTTGCACAGCAGGACAAGAGAGTGAGCAAGGAAATGAACTGGAACAGAAAAATGGACTGAAACGATGTGAGCTGAGAGCAGAGGAAGAGGAGGGATGGGGTTTGGGAAATCCCTCAAGGAACACCAGGCGTACAACAGGAATGCTGGTGGTGTGCTTTGTTTGAAGTACCTGTAAGTCACCTGGTGTAAAAGACACCTTGAACATCTCCCAGCATCATTTCACCCTGTGTGCACTTGTCTTTGTGTCCTTGTGTCTGAGAGCTCTCCCCTGCCTTTCTCGTAGGTATTTTTAAACTGCAGAGCAAATATTGACCCTTCCGCCTGCTGCGAAATGAACAGGAATCTTGTCACTCCCTGGGAGTCTTTGCTGAATAGAACTAAGCCAAAGACCTTTTACTTATTAAATAACATGAAATACATTATACAACTGGAAATCTCTGTGACTGCCCCTTGGCTCACTGGAGTTCCAAGAGAGCAGACAGATGAGCTGTGGGCTTGCCCCAGATGCCCTTGCTCGCTTGCCTTTATGCATCGGGCAAGCAGCAGCCAAGCTGGCACAAGGACTAGTGAGCATCCCTGGCTCTCCAGGCAGGCCAGTCGACAGGCAGCAGATGCCTTTGCCCGTGGTTTTCCTCAGCTGCCTGCTCCCCTGCCAGCTTTGCCTCAGCTGGACACTTGCCCTGGCTAAGAGCATTGTCACGTGGGAGTGGCACAGGGCAAAAGCTTGACCGCCTGGGCAGCCTGCTGAGAGGTCCAAAGGTTATTTACCAATAAATGCAATCAATCCTAAACTAAATACATCTGCTGTGCCTCTGAGGTCAGGCCAGCTCAGAAATTGTAAGGTCAGCCTGTGTTAGTCCAGTTTGTGATAAATGGCTGCGTGCTGTGTACGTGTTAGGAGCCGAAGCTCTGCTCATGTCCCTGGGTTGAAGCTAACTTGCACCACCAGAGACAAGAGCTGGCCCAGTGCACCAGCTGGGCTGGGTAGAAGAGGGCTTCTGCTCCTGGATCCATGTCCAATATGAGTGAAAACAGTATTGCTGGGCTGGTTAGATGTAACCCTGCCTCCCCCAGTCAACTGTCTGGGTGGCTGGCTGTTGAGTGAAGCCTTCCTCCCGTGTCCAGGTAACTCTGCATGGAAATCTTTAAGCTCTGCTCTGCTGAGTACCTTGACTTTTATTAAAGAATGATGACTTCATCCACATCTTGGGTTTGCCAATATTTGAGCTGCACACAAAACCACTGGCAGTGTTTGCAGTAACCCTTTCCTTTCTCTTCTTTAACTTCTATAGGTTTATGAAATATTGAAAAGGACAACATGTACCAAAGCAAAATACAGCATGGGTAAGGAACTTTATTTAGCTTTAAGATCAATGCTGGTTTCAGGTATTGGCAATAACTGCAAGCTGTAACTAGCTGTGGATTTTAGCTTTCGGGTTGTGGGGGTTTTTTTCCCCAGCTCTCTAGTTTGATGTATGTGGATATGATTGTTTTATTTGGAAATGTAATTTAATTAACATAGCTGTTTAGAATTTTTTCAAATGTGAATTCGTAGATTGGATTCTAAATTAATTGGTAGGTGAGTGTGCAGCCCCTGCAGATGTGAGCAGGTAGCCCCTGCACTGGTTTATATCACATCCAGTCCTAGGTCCTGATAGTCCTTTGCAGCAGGACTGGATGTGATTACAAACCAGTGGCAAAGATGTGCTCTGCACTGGGTCACTTTTCCACTCCCTGAAGTGGTTGTGTGAGGTTCAATAACTTCAGTAAAAGTCTGTGGCTTGGCTCATTCCTTTAAATAGGAACCTCACATTTTTATTGTGGGGTGGCTTTTCAGTGGCTTGAGTGGAATGATCTTAACTGACTGCTCAACACTGTCCTGAGTGGAACTGAGATGAACCCCATGGAAGAGCCAAGGACTAAGGCACACCCTGAAAGCTGGCCCAGCTTTTAGCCCCCCACACAGGTGCTGGGTCAGTGGGTGCAAAGCTTGTCCTGCCACAAGACTTGAGCCTTAGGGTTTGTGCTCCAGGAACTAAATTCATAACATAGGGAAACAGGAACTGCAAATCAAGTCCCCTCAAGGATTCATTGGCTGCTCAGCTGTTACAGACTTCATTTTGTACATACCATGACCTACAGGATATACTTGACCAAAGTTAACAGTCAAGGGTCATCCAAATTATATAAGGTGGAAGGCTGAATTCTGTCATCCTAACTTCCTAACAGACAAGCAATAGAAACAAAGTTCTGTGAGGAAAAAGTCATGATCATGGGGAGAAAAAAAAAAGTTTGATAACTGTTGGAATCTGTTAGAGCGCTTCATTTGCCTACAAGCAGTTAAATAAAACAGTAAGAACTTGAACTACAGGTAGTTCTCTTCAATATTGACCCATCAGGTGCTTAGAAATACAGCAAATAACACAAGAATGCTGGTGCCAGAAATGACCTCCACGCTTTGGCTTTCCTGCTGAAGCCATGACATACAATGTCCAATTGTTGAGTCCTTACATACAGTGAGTGTTGGTGGCCAGCCAGCATGAACAGAAGGGCTGTTTCCCTGTAGCATGGGAAATCCAAATTAATCTGTGACTTCTAGGACCCTTTCTGAGTCTGGTGCTGGATCATTTTCTTTGGGAATTATGTATTTGCACTCTTGAAAGAGGAAGGTCACACAGCTCAGTTTATTCTTGCCTTGGAGTTTGTTACTCACTTGGGTTGTTATTTTCTTTTTTCTTTTTTTTTCCTTTTCTGGTTTTGTGGGTTTTTTTGTTGGTTTTTTTTTGGTCCAGAAATGGGAAACTCATTTGAGATTAGTGAATAGGGCAGAGGCTAAAGGAAAGTAAAGTGTTAGGATTCCTGGATCTTTCTTCTGCCTCAGCCTGGCAAGGTCACACAGTATACCTAATAAAAATGTCATTAGGGCAGCCTGTCCATAGGGATACTCAGCATAACTCTGTCGTGCCCTTTGTGTTCCAGCACTGGAATGCTGGGTTACAACTCAACAAAGGTTGTGAACAGATTTGAGCAAACAGAGATAATGCTGCAGCATTTCTGCCCAGCAGGAAAAGGCAGCTGCCCACTGAACACTGCAGGCTTTGTTATTTATTTTGCACCTTTTCAAATATGAATCTGCCCTCACTGTTAAAGGCTGGTATGGAGAAGCGTCTTGTGTAGCTCTTTGGTCAGTCACACAGCCTTAGGGAAAAAAAAATTATCTGCTCAGCTGTTTCTGCCAGGAGCATGGAAATGTTTGCACATGTTTCACAGCACTGCATAAGCTTAACCTGGACTTTGAAAATTAATGATGCTGCAGGACACTGGGCACTCCTGGAGCACTTCCTCCAGCAAGAGATTAGTATCTGAATAATGTTAATGATGCTCAAAAAGTCTCATTTCAAGAACAATGAGGCATTTCTGGGTGAACCCACAGAGAGCTGTTCCCTAGCTCCTAGTTCCTTCCAGTGCAGTCCCACACTCTGTCAGCAGTGCCCTGATGGACAGCATGGAGCACATAATTTTTCTGGTCTTTTTCTAAGTCCTTTTAAACTACCCAGGATGAATCCAGTGGCTGGATTCTTTCTTCTGGGTTGGGTTTGGTTTGGTTTTTTTGTTGGCATTAATCATCTTGGCACAAGCTCTTGACTTAGCTCTGATTCAGCACCCAAAGCAGGTTCACTGAATCCCCCAATGCATCTTCACGGATAACAGGACACCTCCAGACACGGCTAATGCTCCAGATTTGGAAGTAGCTATATTAGAGCCAGCAGCTGCAGCAGGAACATTAGAGAAGTTATGTGCTACACTCCTCAAAGGTCCAGGTCCAGCTGAGTGAGCTCTGGGAACAGTGCAGCAAGCTGCAGTTTGTAAGAGCCCCTCACCCTCCCACTCCTCCAGCCTTCCTCTCAACTATTCCCAAGCAACCCAAGTTCTTGGCACTCTGGCCCCAAGTTAAGCTCCAAGTCCCTGATGCCACATACATGATGTAGATGCTTTCAGCCTCATGCATGTCACTAATGAACGGATGTGTAAACAGGGAAAGGAGAGGGAAGAAAGAAGGAAAGTGCCCTCTTAAATAAAAGACGAAAGTGTGGTAAATATGGTAAGTATTGCCCCAAGGGCTTTGCAAAGGCTTTTCCTACCATTTCTCTAATCAATCTGAAATCTGAACTCCCAGCTCTGTGTGGGTGATGTGTGCGTGGTGCCCTGTGCCATCAGTTCCGGCCACGTTCTTCTCGTGAGCCAGCCTCCTGCTCCATACTTGCCAGTCTGCAGGCTTGCCCTTCAATCAAGCTGACCTTTCAGAAAATGTGATTTATCTTAATGACTAATTCCAAGCCATTGGCTTCTTATTCTTGATTCTCAAATATATATATATATATATATATATATGACTTCCTCTTGCTCTCTGCAGTTTTCCGTTTCATAAAACGAGTCATGTGTAATAACCTGTATGATTAAAAATGAACCTACGTGGTAAGGAGTGAGATGGCAGAAGAATCATCCTCTGAGCAGATGACTTATTTTGAGGGAAGTCTCCAGGAAGGATGATGAAGTGAGGCTGTCTGACCTCAATTTATAAATAACTACCATGTCTTTATTTTTCAAGGTATCACCAGTTTGCTTGCCAACGGAGTTTACAGTGCTGCTTATCCTTTGCATGATGTAAGTGATCTTACCCTGTATTCTACATGTCTGCTACCTGACACCACCAAGTCCTGAATGTTCTGCACGTGAACTGCACTGTTCCAAACAAAGTGGTTTGGACCTGCCCTCCTGCCCACCTGCATCATTACTGCAGTAACTTCTGCAGGTTGTTCCCATCACTCTGCTCATTTTTAATGAATTCCCCACCTCTGCTCTACCTTTGGTGACCCGAAGATTAGAACATAACATTAGAAGAGTTGTTCTGGTCACTTGGATCTTGTGCTAATGAACAAAGAAGGTCTGGTGGTGGATGTGAAGGTTGGAGGCAGCCTTGTCTGCAGTGACCACGAGGTGGTGGAGTTCAGGATTGTGTGAGGAAGCAGCAGAGTATTAAGTAGGATTGCAGCCCTGGACTTAAGGAGGATTGCAGCCCTAGACTTCAGGGGAACTAGCTTTGACCATTTGAGAGACCTGCTTGGAAGAATCCCATGGGTTAGGGCTCTAGAAGATAGGGAGACTGAAGAGAGCTGGAAAGAGAGCTGGTTACCAAACCAAATACTTCTTCTATTGTTTTTTGACCTTCTGCTCCCAAGGTCCCTGGCACCAGTACAAGGAAACATTTATTCCTGGGGCACCAAGTGCCCAGTTCCCTCATCCACATCTCCCTGGCATTCCCCTTGCCAGTACAGAGATGTCAGCAGCTGTGTGCCCAGCTACTGGAGGGAAAATCATAGGTTGAAGTGACATGTTTGATGGGGCTGGGTGTGACCATAGACCTTTTGACTGATGAAATCTGCTGTGGAGCAGCTTGGGATGATGTCAGGAACATGTTAAACCCTGGTGTTCAGGAGGGTTGAGCGAGGCTGGGCATTTCGGTGGCACCCACGCTTGAGTTGGGCATCCCCATCCTGCCAGAGGTGCACAGCAGCTGAATGCTGATGGCGTTTTTCCTTAGAGGTTTAGGCTACAAGTGGAACTGGCACACACACACTGTTAGCTAGGCTGCCCCAGGAAGGCTTGGCAGGCGTCAGGGGGAGGTGGCAGTGCCCTGGCTGCATGAGCGCACGCCGTCTGCCGAGCCTGGAGCTGGCTTTCTGACATGGGTTGTGAAGATGAAAAGTGTCTTCCTGGTTCTGTGCTCCCCTCACTCACACTGGTTGTACATGAGGCCACAAATGTTTTCTGAGTGTGAGACCAGAGCAGTTCTTTATCTGCCTGATGTTTATCACAAATGTCAGGCACTCTTAAGCTCCAGCGATACCGCCTGGAGATCCAGAGAGGTTAAATAAACTTCTCCTCATGTCCTTGTCTCACATCTTTAGACAGCTACTGATAGTCCTAGGTAGAAATTATTTATTGTCTTAGTTTACTCCTTTATCATATTTTAAAAATAGCTCCAAATTAAAACCTCAAATCTAATCAGCCCTGAGTGTTTGGAGAGGCTGGATAGGGATCAGCTCTCTGTGCTGATTTCTTCTCTTTCAAGTGGACTGAGCTGAACCCCAAATACCATGGCAATACCACATCCTTTCCCTTGACATTTTTAGGCCACCTTTATCACTTATTCATTCCTTTTTGCCCCAGTGACAGATATTATTACTCTTTTCTTAATGTGCCTGACGACAGAAGACAAAGTGTGCCGTGACAAATGGGCTCCTAAAATACAGCATTGTTGTACAGATTGCTTTTTCTGTTTTTGATGCATTAAGTGAGTGGAACACGTGGGCACGCAAGGGGAGGAGCAGCTCTGGACACTGCTGGCTGAGTGATGCAGATTTCCTCTTCTCTCTTTCTTCACAGGGTGACTATGAAGGTGAAAATGTGGAGCCCAATGACAGGAAAGTAAGTGGGGGAGGGGGGGGGGTGAAGATGTTTGCAAGAGGCACCTGCTAGAATCCAGATGCCTGTTCTCTCTTATCACTAGTAACAAGTGACAGGATGAGAGGGAATGGCCTTAAGTTGCACCAGGGGAGGTTTAGGTTGGATTTTAGAAGAAACCTCTTCCCTGAAAGGGTTCTCAAAGACTGGAACAGACTGCCCAGGGAGGTGGTTGAATCACCACTCCAGGTGTAAGCAGCTGGACTTGAAACTTTTGGAAAACGTGGTTGAAAGAAACCTAAAGCAGAATGAAACCCAGATTTGCAAGAATGTTGCTGTTTACTAGAGGCCTGCCTGTAGGATTCTGTTTCTGCTCTTATTATTGCAAGGAAACTGATAAAGATGAATGGTTTGGGGTTACAGAGAGGCAAATCCACTTAGGTTTTGACATCATATTTCTGTAAAAGTCAAGAAGTTGTACTTTCTTGAATTATTGGAACCATCTGCATGAGAAGTGCAGCAGTCCAGCTTGGAAAGTCTGTGTTAGTGAGCTGGGAGGAGAGCTGCAAAGCTGCTGTGGAAAGGCTTTTTGCTGTGATCAGATGTGAGGAGCAGGAATAGGCAGGGCAGCAGGGCTGCCCCTCCTGGCTTTGCTGCATTGCACTGGGGAGCTGTAGGTGGCTGGCATCTGTCAAGCTTCTCAGGATAAAAGAGCCTCCAGATTTAAGCAATAACATCCTATTGGGTCTGTTCTTCTATGAACAAGATTAAGAATGTTGCCCTCCCCATAATGGTAACTGGTTTAGGTCTTGGTTCCCCACTGCAATTCTGCCAGAGCTGAGCTGCTTATGCAGCCCTCACCCACTGATGGTTTCAATTTTCTGCCCTTTTCCCCCTTTTTTTTCTTTTTTTTTTTAACTCAAAATAAATACCTTGGCAATAAGCAGTTCATGCTCTTACATTAGAGTAAAAAAGGGAAAAGGTGATGCTGTTGCCAGGTGAATTAATGAAAACAGAAGTGACCATCAAAATGTCTCCTTGAAATATCCGTCCAGGACCATCCTGCTACCAAGTTGTTGTCACTGGGTTGAAGCAGGGTGAGAAGCAGCAAAAGGAGATTGGATTTTGCAAGCTTTAGATCTGCAAAGCTTCTCTTCCCTTTGTCCCCCAGAGGGGGTGATGGCTGGGTAGCCAATGAGCACAGCTTGTCTTCTCCAGTATTTTCTGATTTCTTGTTCACAGAGTGAACTGAATTAAAGGGAAAAAAATGACATCTGAGAAGCACTATTTATACATTTTACAAAGGAAAGAAGTTGAAGGTCTCAGAGGAACCTATTTTTGTGATGGATTCAATTTTGTAAATCACTAATGGGGATGGTGGTTTTCCTTGGCCCATGTCCTAACCAAAAGGAAGAATGGAAGTCATCACGTTCTTTCAGCTTAAAGCTGAAACATTCTTAAAGGCAGTCTGGGAGGCACGTCTGCACAGCACCTCTTCAGGGATGCTGAATGTTATAGAATCATAGAATTGGCAGGGCCGGAAGGGACCTCAAGGCTCATCCTGCTCCCACCCTCCTGCCATGGGCAAGGACACTCCACACTAGATCAGGTTGCTCAGAGCCACATCCACCCTGGCCCTAAAACCTCCAGGGATGAGGCTTCTACCACCTCCCTGGGCAACCTGTGCCAGTGTCTCACCACCCTCCTGGGGAAGAACTTCTTAATGTCCAATCTGAACCTACCCATTTCTATTTTTGCTCCATTCCCCCCAGTCCTATCACAACCTGGCACTCTATGCTTTGTACAGTGAAAGCAGAGCAGTTTATTATAGTTTGGGGGTTTTTTTCTGTTTTCTAACTCAAAGTGTATTCACCTTTCACATCCATTCTGTTGGATACCTCCTACAGATGACAAAATCAGGACTGCACCTCCCTGCCCCTGCTGTAGTTATCCATTGGTTCAGTTCCTGAGGAGCCTTTTAATGTACTGCAGTTGGTCACTGTATTGCAGCCTGTCAAATCATCAGAGCTGGTTGTCATTCCTAATGCAGACTGCAGGTGTTGGCAGCTCATGGGCTGGAACCCCCAAGTGGTGAGGGCAGAACCACCACCTGAGCTGTGCACTTTGCTGGGCCAAAGGGGACACCACCACTGGTGTGCAGAGTGCTTTAACTTTGGACCTTGCCTGTCTGGTTTGCAGCTGCTGTGTGAGGAGTGGGCGAGCTATGGAGTCTTCTACAAGTACCAGCCAATTGACCTTGTGAGGTGAGAGCTCAGCCCTTACTGTCATTTTTCCATGGGACAGGGACACAGGACAGCTCCTGTGGGTGGCCCTGTGGGGATGCTGCCCTCAGTGTCATCCCAGGGGGACTCTGGAGACTGGGAAGTTCCCTGGGGGAAAAGGAGTTTTCTGTGGGCTTAGAAACATGCTGATGTATCCCACCCAGCCTGGAACTTATTTTTCATGAATGTCGTTGGCTCGTGGTGAGAGCTGAGACTCTTCGGAGAAAATGAGGTGCTTTGTAAAGAGGGTTAGCTATCCAGAGACACCAACTCACACAGCAGGACCATGGGTGAAAAAAAAAATAAATGCTTGGACTGGCTTGCTTTCATGGTGCCTGTATCTGGATTAACTCCAAGCATCATGAGAAAGAGAGTCCTCTGAGAAGAAAAAAATTCCCACAGGTCATCAGCTCTTACTTTCTCCATGCTTAATCCAGCTGCAATTTGTAATTTTAGCCCTGTTGTATTTTCAGAAATAGGAAACATTTCTCTCTCTCTCTCTCATATTATTTTTAATGTATTTCAGAAAATACTTTGGAGAGAAGATTGGACTTTATTTTGCCTGGCTGGGAGTTTATACACAAATGCTTATTCCAGCTTCAGTTGTAGGGATCATTGTTTTCCTGTATGGCTGTGCTACCGTGGATGAGAATATCCCAAGGTAAAGCAAACAGATTCCATGATCGGAGGCAGCAAGAAGCACAAAGCAAAGTGTTGCCTTGCTCTTGAGGTGTGTTGTCACTAACAGCTAGGCTAAGCACAGCTGAGCACTGGCTCCCAGATTCCAGGGCTTGCCCTGTGCCATCCGCAGCCTGACAGCCCAGGCCGTGTCTGCTGGCTATCGCTCCCCCAGCACTGTCTGCTGCTTCTTGCTGGGCTTCAATGTGCTCCCACCACTCTCCCTCCTCTCACCCCACATGCATGGATCAGGGAGCCTGCAGTCCCACTGACTTCTGCTTCCTGGGCCAAGTGTGGGCAGCAGAACTCCAGCACGTTTTGAAGGGGTTAGCATTTACTGTTGAGATGACTTCTGCAATTTGCACTGATGGCCTAAAAATAATTCTTGGCCACTTGCTCAGGTGTTGGGATTTTTCCCTAACTCAGATCATTATGTTCAAAGAAGCCAGCAAAATGCTGCTAATGACAGGGTTTAGTGCTTCCCATCACAAAATGCTGAGCAGGGCATTGTGTGGCATCAAAGATGAATCAGGAACAGACGTGCTGAAAAGAAGCTCCTGACTTCAGATGAACAGAATCTTGATCCCCTATTATTTGTTAATATTTCAGTAAGTTTTGTCTCAGAATGTTTTTGAAGCCCTGTGATTTTGCATTATTTGCCCTGCATGCATCATCAGCTGTGGAAGGAAATTACATAGTCTGTGCAACAACCATGAGCCCTGAGTTACAAAGCAGATAATGGATACTGGAAAACAGATACTTGTTTGTCACTGAGATTGCTTTGTACTGCTTCCAAAAGTTGAGGAGAGTCAAAGGGAGGCTCTCTGCTGCTATTTCACAGATGGAGGGAATAGAAAATAAATTGGTTGAAGTCCAGTCCTGGAGCTCAGCACTTGCCTTGTACCTTATCTATTGCTGTAGTTAGGATTTCCAAACAAGAATGGTTTTAAACTTTTATTTAGTTGTTTTTTTTTTTTTTTTTTTTTTTTACTGTAAGATCCTATAACAAAAAGCATAGAGCCTTCTGTCTCTCAAAATCCTATCTGATATCCCTTGCAAACAGAAGTAGGGCTGGGGGTGGAGGGAGACAGCAGCCCAGCATGGGGACTTCAGCTCCTACAGTGGTGCAGGTTGTGCGCAGAGCTGCTTGCTGGGGCAGGATCTAGGCAGCACTGTGAGGGTCTGATGGTCCTCCAGCCCAGAAACTGATGCTGCACAGAGGAGAAAGGATCATCAGAGCACGGGAGATGGAGCTCTACTGATCATATTTCTTCCTTATCTCATTGCTTCTTTGCAGCATGGAAATGTGTGACGAGAGAAACAACATCACCATGTGCCCCTTGTGTGACAGGACATGCAGCTACTGGAAGATGAGCTCTGCTTGTGCCACTGCTCGTGCAAGTCACCTGTTTGATAACCCTGCCACTGTCTTCTTCTCAGTCTTCATGGCTCTCTGGGGTAAGAAGATCCATGCCTTCACGTGAAGGTTTTTAATTATTTAAAATACAACAGGAAGAAAGAGAAGAGATAAAGCAGGTTGTTTATACTCAGGCAGTTAATTATAACTTTCCCATTAAACTGTCACCCCAAAATTTATATTCTGGACCAAAGGCTAAAATGCAAGAAGTTGTTCAAGATGCATACCAAATGAAATTGTTAAGCATCTGTCATAAAACTGCTGCATGGCATGTCAGAATTTCATTAACAGGATTGCTCCGCTTGCCAGAAACCAAAATCTAAATCCATTTGCAGAGCCAGCTTTCACTTTAGAACATTACAGAAGGAATGTATTGATGTATTCTGGGGTTGAGGAGGGGGCTCCACAGGGAAGTGTAATGGCCTTTAGTGTCTCAGGACAAACCAAGATTGATTCTTGAGTGTGCTCCCAGATGCAATTAAGTTTATCAGCAAGCAGGCTTCATGCCTGTAGACCATGAAGCTGTGGCTTTGTCAGTGCTTTTTCTGGTGGTGCCTGCCCCTGTGCTTTGAACACACCACTTTGCCCCTCCTGCCATGCCTCGTGACATCTTTGTGAGAGTGTCTTCAGGAATGGTTATCGAGGGCTTTTCTCCTCCTTCTTCATGCAACCCAGCACCAGGCATGGATGCTGGGGGGAGAGTAGCCTCCTGTGGTCCTCCCTGCAGGCCAGGAGGGCCTGGTAAGGTAAATGGAGACTGGTGAGCTCCAAACCCCCTGTTTGTAACTGAGAGCTCTGTACAAAGCTCTGAGGTTTGGCAGCCCCATAGCCACTGTGTCAGCGAGAGCAGTACAGGATGATGCCTGTCCCTCCTACATGCCTTGCTGCAAGCTAGCACATAACCTGCTTTGGGATATGTTTAACCTTAAAAGTGTAGCCCAGGTTTTTATTGGTTCTGGTAAGGAGGGACTCATTTGTTACAAGAGCCTTCACCTGAACTGATTTTGGTACAATTCCATGTAGGTCAGTTTACAGCAGTGCCTTGTTGACCAAGATCTCCATGTGAGATGACATGTGAGATGCAAGTCTAAGAATTCATTATGAAGTACCATATGGAAAAGGGCAAGGATGGTTCTGCAAAGGGTTTGGGGAACTGTGGGGAGCTGGGAGCACTGCAGGTTCAGAGGGAAAGCTGGGAAGTGTGGGGAGGTTGAACTCAACCAGCTTTGCAGCAGAGAGGAGGGATCTCTGCCTTACAGCTCATCTTGCCATGGAGCATATAGGGAGAAATGTGATCTACCCAAAGCAGGATGTGGTGTCAGAGACTTTAAATAGTCTGATTTTTTTTCATGTGGAGAATCAGGTATCAGTTCCAATCTCCCTCAGTCACCACTGCTGTGAACCCCTCATGGCTCTCAGCACACAATGCTCTGCTGTCCAGAACAGCAGCACTGTTTGCCTCCCTTTCCTTGACAAACAGCTGTGGGTCCCTCCACCCACTTTTCACACTCTTGGTCGGAGTAAGGCAGATTGGCAGAAGCCAGTAGCTGTGCTTTCCACAGAATCAGGCTCAACAGCTGAGGCAGCTTTGGAGTGGACGTGAGATTCCTCAAGTACTTTGGGGTCACCACGAAATTGTGCTGTGGTTCAGTAGCATATAAAATAAATGTTTTGAAAAGCTCCTGTTGAGTTGGGGAAAACAGAACTTTTCCCACACCATTTTGAATTTCTGTTGCTGTGCATGTAATTGCTAAAGGATTTGTCAAAGCAATGGTTTACAGAATGAAAGGAGCTTTGGTTTTGAAGGAAAAGCACAAACACAAACTGTCTGTCTCCAAATGCAGGCACATACATAGCTTCCATTGTGAGCACCTCTGTGTGTGAGGACAACTTTTGTTAGCTTCATGTACAGCTGAAGAATTGAGGCAGACCCCAAGTAACCTGCTCAGGTGACCCAAGGTATCCTTAGCACAGCAAGAAAATTAGCCCAAGTTCAGGGGGATTGCTGTGAGCAAACATCTGGCCAAGCTTGCTTTGTGTGGTGCTGGTATCACAACACCCTGGAGAACTCCACTGACACAAGTGTCAGAACAGTTCCAGCAGGGAGCTGGACCCCAGTCAAAAGATCATCATGAAATGTGGCCCCTGGCCCAGTGCTGTTTGGTGTTAAATGGCATTAAAAATGTCAGAGAAGCCAGATAAGATCATCTGGGCAGTAAGCTCTGGGAATGGCTAAGCTCCACTTATGCTTGTGGGCCCAGGTGAAAGAAATATGAAGACACAGGTGCCCTTGGCAAGGCAGAGGTGGGTGCATCACTACCTGGCATGGTACTGAGGGCTTTTAAGAGGAGCTGGCTGTGTTTCAGACACAAGCTTTTCATTTTGCATTGCTGTGAGCCAGCCCACAGAAGGATTTCTAGTAGCAGTGTCCATGTTCCCTGTTTCTCCCTGCGCTCGGAAGCTGTGGCCCCTGGCATGAGAACTGCTGGCAATGGGGAGAGGGGAGGCAATTGCACGACTATGACACAGCCCCTCCAGTGATCCAGCTGTGGCCATCCTGACTTACAGGAAGCCTGTGGCTTCTAAAGGGCTCTGTTGTAAGTTTTGCACAAGAGAGTTTTGCTTGGAAGGTGAATGAATGTCCTGACCCTCGCCTGGTTCCAGTCATGAGGGTGTCCTTTCCTCTCCATTCAGCTTTCTTACCCTCTCCCTGCCTCCAGTTCTTCTGGATGTGAATGTTTCTGAGCACATCTGTTAATATTCACTGCAGGAAGCTCCCCTGGGAATACCATTTCTTGGTAGCCTTGTCTCTTTCATAATCACTTATTTATTGTACAGCAGTGGTGTATTCCCAGCAGCTAAATATGTCCTCTGAGAACTTGCTCAATCTCAGAGGCAGATAGACTGATATAGACTGGGGTTGTTCCTTGGGACTCAAGGACTGCTTTAATGAGGCTTCTTTTCTGTCATTCTTCTCCATCAAAAAAAAGAATTAAAAACACTAAAAACCCTTAAGTGCTTCCTCTTGAGCAGCTTGCCCACCTGCAGCTTTCACACTGACATCATTGACATTTGGGTTTGGGTGTCAGGGCCAGAGTTCGCCATCCTGTTAGGACCACTAGATGGATGTGATCATCTCAATACAGACAGGCTTTATCTGGCTATCCTGGGGGGAACAATGAGCCCATCAACACAGGGCTAGCTCTTGGATTAATGGAATGGTTAGGGTTGAAGGGACCTTGAGGATCATCTATTTCCAATCATCTATTTCCAACCCCTTACACTCTGGGTGTAGCAAAAGCCCTTTTTTTCAGGTGGCCTAGGCACAGTGTTTGGCTCCCAACACATCAGTATTTCCTAGACAGACATTACTGTTGAATAAGAGACACAAAACTGAAGTCAGCCTGGCCTGGCATAAGATACATTGCACCTTCTGGAGATGAGAGCTTGCAGACCTAGAGCAGATGCAGCAGGGCATGGCCACTGTGCCTCCTAAGCCAAGTCCTATGGACTGATGTGGTTGGGTTTTGGTAGAAAGCCCCAATAATTGTAACCCTTTGTTTCAGCTGCCACCTTTATGGAGCACTGGAAGAGAAAACAGATGCGTCTCAACTACAGGTGGGACCTGACTGGGTTTGAAGAGGAGGAGGTTTGTCCCTTCAGTTCTGACTCTTTGACTTCCACCCGCGTGCTGCCGATAGCTGCTTGCCCCAAGCCCTTAGACACTGCCTCTTGGGAAACTGCTCCTGGGGCAATTCCATCACTTAGAAGAAGGGGAAAAATCTATACCTGAACTCTGTGGGGCTTTAATAGCAAGGGTATGACTAATGAGACTTGCTGCCATGGCAACGTGGTTGTATAGCCACAAAGTCTGAGTTTTTTTGTCAGTGTGCAGTCAGGTCACACCTAGCAGCGAGGGCATGGAATGTACAGCTCAGCCCATGCTGCTGGGCTGATGTCAGCCTGCTAACAGCTCAGGATCTCATTCCTCTCCTGCTGCTGTAAATCAGCAAGGGATGTATGGAAGTTGATAAAGGTACTGGGGAAAAAGGACAGAAAAACTCCTGTTAACTTTAACAATGCGGGATCAAGCCCTGCCTTGGAAAATGCCTTAGAAAATATCTGCCAGACATGTGGGCTTGGGGCATTGGGAGGGACACAGTGGAGGGGTGGTGGTTTGGGGTTTTTTTTATTTGCTAAAATAAAAAAAAATAAAATCCCTAGCCAGGTTTATACTAAATGTGCTAAATAGTGTGTAGGGGGAAAGGGCTGAATCTGTATGAAAAAGGCTGTAAAAGTCAATGAAGTTTTAGAAGGAAAGGAGAGGACATCATCAGCTAGCTGGGATCACCTCACCTTTGTGGGTTTAATTTTGCTGCTTTATTAAAAAAAAAAAAAAAAGGGAAACACCTTCATAGCCCTCCTGGCAGCAGTCAGAGATGGCAGAGGTGTGTGGATCCCTTCCATCTTCCCATCACATGTGTTGAGCCATGCTGTGAAACCCCTGCTGTGGGATCCGAGCTGGGAGCCGTGGCTAGGACTGCTTTGCTTGCTGCCCAGCTGGCTGTTAGTTACTGTTGTTGTTGTTGTTATTAAAAGAAGCCTGACTGCCCTTGCCCTATCACTAGATGTTCTAAATAGATACCCAACAAATACTGCTCACGTGAAACTAAAGCCTCAGCCCAGCCCTGGCTTGGGCACCGTGAGGCCTGATGAGCCTGGCACAATTATTGTTCCCCTCACCCCAATGTCTTTCTGCTTGAATTATCTGCTAATATCTTTATCTGCTCCATAATATATTTGAGCACACGGTGCCAGCAGCCCTATGCTGTGTGCTTTGCTAGATCATACCTGTCTCACTGGGAGAGAATACAGGGATTTATATCCTGGATACTGGACTGCTGTGTTATTTTTGGTAAGTGGTGAGCACACATGAAAGGGGCAAGGATTAGCTGTATCTTTCCAACCTCTGTCCTCTTCATGTTAGACTTCAGAGCTCTTACAGCTAAAACAGCAGCTGTTAATGAAGTAGATTTTAGTCTTTGTTCTGGGTACTCAGTGCTAGATCGTGCAAAAAATGCAAGCCCCTCCTGTTTCTGATTTGGGTGAAGCTCAAGCTAGTCTCATGCTGAAGAATCAGGGTTTCAAGGGATAGCCTAAAAGTCTCTCACCTTCTGGTGCTGTCAGGCACACCCAGTTCAGACAACACTCACAGTAATGTTAGTAAATGCTGTAGAACAGGAGGAGAGTGATTTCCTCTGGTAGTGTCTAGCCACCCCCTGGGCCTGTCTTTGTGTAATGTAATTTAAAAATATAAATCCACAACTGTTCAGTAACCAAATTTTTGTTGTTGTTTTTTTTTCCCTTGTTTTTCGTGTTGGTTTTTTTATTTTTCTGATTCCCTGAAGGAGGCAGTCAAGGTTTGGAAATTTTTTTTAATTGCTCCTCCATTTTTATTGCCTGTCTGCTGATGAATGCCATCTTTTGATCTCCACCTCTTCTTTTTCAAACATCAGATTTTCTTTAGATCTCCCACTGGTTGCTTTGCCTTTACACGCTCCCCCTCGCCACTCGTGCAGACCTCTTTTCCACTCCATCCTGTTCCCATCTGATGCCTCATTGTCAATTCTGAATCTTTTGTGAATGCATCATTATTGTGAATTCTGAAGTCATGAATCCTTCTGAATCTTTTGGCTGTCCCTTACTTCTGAGCATTCCCTGCTCCCTCTCCTTCAGTGCATATGGGTAATCTGTGGATGCTGTCCAAGACAGGGTCAAGGGAAAACCCTAAATGACAGTTTTCTGGGATCCCAAAGCCATTTGCATACTGACAGCAGATAACTCTTGCCCTCATGGGCTAAGGATCAATGAGATTACAGTTAATGACTTGCAAAATCTAATTTTTATCAAAAAGGCAATTAAAATGCAAGCCTGATGCCCCTTGGTATGGCCTCTCCTGTAGAATTCCATCTGTAGGTTGTACTCTGTACTCACATGTAGTAAATTCAATCTACATAGCACTGCATGTGGGTGTCTGATAGTGACTCCAGATCATTCAGCACTTGCTGCTGTAGAACTGGGAACAGTTTGGGATTGAACATGTTCTTGTTAATTGCAGTCAGCTGTGAACTGACACCAATGACACCAAGTGAAGCAGAATGCAGTTAGAAAGCTTGGAAAAGGGTCGGGAAATTGACCTGCAAAAGCTTCACATGCAGCTGATACTGAAAAAGAAATAATTTTGCTTATTAACTCTGGTTTATTTCACAGGACCATCCAAGAGCAGAATATGAAGCTAAAGTTTTAAAAAAATCCCTGAGGAAAGAGCACAAACATAAAGAGGTATGGTACAAACACCGGGCTGGCTTGCAAAAGACTCTGAAAAGGGAGGTTGTTACAGCAGGCACTGACCCAAGGCTAAGAAATGAGTAAAAAGTAGTCACTGCACATTGGGCTTGGATTCCAGATGTCCTTGCTCCTAGCACACATGGGATACTCAGTCTGTGCTAGTGCATCAACACATGTCTTTGGTGATCAGATACAGGACAGTGGCTTTGGGAAGCTGGTTGAGCTTGCTTGAAGGGCTGTTTCTGTGAGGTTAGCAAAACAAGTTTGAGAAAACTGTGACAAAACCTCTCCTTCTCTGCCAGCAGAAGCACCTAAAGCCTGGTAGAAGTTCTCTGTTTTGGGGGAGCTTGGTTTGTAAATGAAAGCATTCCTGCAGAGTACTAACATCAGTTTCCTTGCTGAATCCCAGCTCTGAGACTTTCTGCCTTCTGAAAGCTCAGCTCCCCTCTGGTTCCACTGAGGTAGTGCTCACTTCTGCTTTTAACTTGCTCTTTGCATCCGGTGACAAAGGTGCTGCTGGGCATCCCCGGGGCACATGCAGCTTGCCAAGGGCTGGGCAGCTGCCCTGCCCCCCCTTCCCTGTTATTGTCTGGCAGCAGCAGCCTTGAGCTGGCAAAGTTTCTCTTCTCCCCCACATCCTGGTTTCCACCTGCCCAGAGGTTATTCCCCCTTTAACTGTGAGAATTCAGTTTTTTGTAAGAGTGATTTTAAGCAGAGAAGTAGAAGCTCCACCATAAACAAACCCTCCCAGCAGAAATTCCTCTTGTGTACCCATTCCCAGTGGCACAGCAGTGTGGAGCCATGCCCTCAACTGGGATTTTATGAAAATCCTGTGGAAATACAACTGCAATAAGCATGTTCACAGGGAATAAGCTTTGAGAGGCAGCATACAGAGGCTGGGCTGCTCTTGATGTGTCTGCTTTTGTCATGTGGTTATCCTTGAGTACCACTGGGGCTCTCTTGAAAGATGCTACAGAGCTGCAGGTGATGTGGGCCCACTAATCTACAGGATGTCCTGTGTAAGTGGTTCAGCATCATGTGCAATCCCTCACTTGTAGCACTGCTCTAAAACTCCATGCAGAAGGGGAAGAATTTCACAGAATCGCAGAAATGGTCAGGTTGTAAGAGACCCTCAGGATCACCAAGTCCAATCATTAACTCTGTTCTACAAGGGTCACCCCTAAACCATAGCCCCAAGCACCACATCCAGACTACCTTGAAACACATCCAGGGGTGGCAACTCCACCACCTCCCTGGGCAGCACATTCCAAGGCCTGACCACTCTTGCTGGGAAAAAATGTTTCCTAATGTCCAGTTTAAACCTACTCAGTGGCAGCTTGAGGCCATTCCCTCTTGTTCTGTCACTAATTACCTGTGAGAAGAGACCAGCACCAGCCTCTCTACAACCTTCTTTCAAGCAGCTGACCTCAGCCTCCTCTTTTTCAAACTAACCACCCCCAGCTCTTTCATTTCCTCTTCCTAAGAGGTCTCCATTTGGGCCCCTGTCCTCCTCCAGGCTGGGTAAACAATGCTGGAACACAAACTTTGTTGTATTCCACTAACACCTGCAGTTGGCTGTATTTCTGTGCTCATTAGGAGTTCAGATCCTCATTGTGGCAGCCTGCAGGGTAATCAGTCAGGTAGTCACAGCATCACTATGGTTGGAAGAGGCCTTTAAGATCATCAAGGTCAACCAATGGTGGTCTCCAAATATGAGAGTATGAAAGCTGAGCAATTAAGAGAGGAATTTATTTTCTTTTTTTCCCAACCAGACTATTTATAACATTTTGGGCTGTGCTCAATGTGGATGTTACTAATTTGGGACACGTGAGAAAAGGAGGGTTTTTTTTTCTCTGAAAGATTCAGTAATTATCTTTCCTTGGGATCTAGAGTGTTAAAGTTCAAATTCAGCAGTTGTAACACAAGGTGGAATTCTTAAAGTAAAAAATACCTAAAGTTGCAGCAGAAAGTGCTCATGTTTTTTCAAGGGAAGTCCACTTGGAGGGGAAAAATAAACAAGGAAGAAAGAGGAAGAGAGAGAGAACAAGAAAGGAAAGAAAGGAAGAGAGAGAGAACAACAAAAATCTTTTTGGACATCCTTTCTATGTCATAAAGTAAAAAGAAGAGCAGAATCCTAAACGAAAAAGGGAGTTTCCTTTGCAGGATCACTTGATCTACCCCAGGATATGGAGCAAGAGTTTGTCTTTTGTTGTTGTTCTGTGGTATTAACCTAAAGCTGAAACAAAAAGCCTTAAGCGAATTGAGAGAGCACTCAGTGGTGGCTACATTGCTGCTGTGCTGAGTCAGGAGGAAGACAAGAGCCGACTGTAGCCAAGCTTTGTAATGCTCTCTTGCCCCATCCTGTTTTTGTTTCCCTTGGCTGCCACCAGAAGCACCGGTATTTCCCAGAAGAGACAGCAAACAAATGGAGACAAAGAGTTAAGACAGTCATGGCTGGGGTGAAATTGGTTCTTTTTATTCAAACTTATGAAGAAACTCAAATTATGAGTAATTATGGAAGACACAAATCAGTTTGGTTTTGGCTGTTGAACCTTTGTTTAATATCCACCTTCGGTTCTGGGTTTCTTCCCCCTCCTCGCCTTGTGTCTTGGGCACTCTTTGGGACACTGGGAATGGCACTGCACGGCTAATCTTAGCTTCACCAGCCTGGGCTGACCTTGTGTTTTGCTGTGTGTGGAAACTGTTGCATGCAGTTCCCCGAGCCAAGGTGCATGTCACAGAAGCAGAGTCTGAGTGACCTTTTCCTGTCGGCTGCAGCGCTGCGTCAGCCCCTGCTGTGCTCCTGCCTTGTTCATGTGCTGCTGTTGAGAGACAATTCCCAGCATCAGAGTTTGTGAGTGACTCTAGATGAGCAACACTGCTCCAAATGAGAGGTTCATACCCAGCCCCATGAGTGTCTGGGTGTATCATAGAATTACAGCATTGTTTGGCTTGGTGAAAGCCCTCTAAGATCACCGAGTTAAACAGTCAACACAAGCCCACCATGGCCACTAAACCCTGTCCCCAGGTGCCATGGCCACACATTTCTGGAACACCTCTAGGGATGGGGACTCCAACACCACCCTGGGCAGCCTGTTCCAATCCCTGACCCTCTTGCAAGAAAGAAGTTTTTCCTTGTCTCCAACCTAAACCTCCCCTGGGGCAATTTCAGGTAATTTCCTCTCATTCTATCACTTCACCCTAGGGAGAAGAGACCAACCCCCACCTCTCTACAACCTCCTTTCAGGGAGCTGTAGAGACCACTGAGGTCTCTGCAACTACTAAGTTACAACCAATAACTGTAGTAACTTGACAGGATAACTTACTGTGGGTTATCCTCTGAAGAGTTATTCCACTTGCACGTCTTGGAGTGGTCCATTGAATGCCACATGGATAGCCAGGTAGTTAAAAATCCCTTAGTAAGGGAACCACATACTAAAAATCACTTACTAAAGAAATTTGAAGTCTTCTCACACACCAAAACAAGATCTTCCCTGTCAGCTGTGTGCTCATCTTGGAGTCACTCAGTAGCATATCTAATCTCTGTTGCAGTGGAACCAGTTGTGCAACCTGAAAGCTGCAAGTGTTAACTGGGGAGGGAGAGGGGGAGAAGGGGAATTTTTCTTGGCAAAGCAAGAGAAAATATTTAAGAGTAAGAGAGCTCTTAGCTCATGGTTTGTGACAGCCTATTTGCATGTTTCCTTCTGAAAGTATACAGAAAGCTCTGGTTTATTGATACTTGCAGTGCAGTTTGAACCTAGCTATGCAGCAAACAATTTGCCTGGCTGGAACTGTGGCTGTAAACACCATGGCTTTGCATCTCCTAACTCTTGGGTGTTTGCTAGCTTCCCACCCCCATCTCTGTTTTTGTCACACATGCAAAATCATAAGCTGAATCTTGATTAAATGTTCCCTTTTTTCTCTCCAAATTTTAGACAGATAAAGAAAAGCTGACGTGGAAGGACCGATTTCCAGCCTATTTAACCAATTTTGTTGGCATTATCTTCATGGTAAGCATAGAATCATAGAGGAGTTTGGGTTGGAAGGGACCTCCAAAGGTCATCCAGTCCAACCCCCCTGTAGTCAGCAAGGTCATGCTCTACTAGATCAGGTTGCTTAGAGCCTTGTCCAGCCTCACCTTGAAGATCTCCAGGGATGGGGCCTGAGCTACCTTCATGGGCAACCTGTTGCAGTGTTGCAGCACCCTCATGGTATAGAACTTGTTCCTCACATCAAATCCAAATCTGCTCTTTTCTCATTTCAAACCATTGCCCCCTGTCCTGTCCCTGCAGGCCTTTGCAAACAGTCCCTCTGCAGCCTTCCTGTAGCCCCTTTCAGGTGCTGAAAGCTGCTTTAAGGTCTGCCTGCAGCCTGCTCCACTCCAGACTGAACAATCCCAGCTCCCTCAGCCTGTCCTCATAGCAGAGGTGCTCCAGTCCCCTGACCATTTTCGTGGCCCTCTCTAGATCCACTCCATCAGGTCCATGTCCTTCCTATGTTGAGGGACCCATAGCTGGATACAGTACCCCAGGTGAAGTCTCACCAGGGCAGAGCAGAATCAGAGGGACAGAATCCCCTTTCTCAACCTGCTGGCCACCTGGCAACACCTGGGATTTATGTCACTGACTACACTGTACAGGACAGAAGTGATGGAAATGGTAGTGACACTATGCCAGACCTTCTCAGCTTGATGTGGTTCCCAGTGGCTTTTCCCAAGAGAGAAAACTCAGGTATTTTATTCTGTTATAACCTAAAATCTGTTCAGGAGACTTTGCTGTCTCTTTCCAGTAAAGAAATAATTAAACAGGGTAGGGGGAAAATGGAAATTGCCACTGCCATTGATGGGACAAAACTTAGCAAGAACAGAGAGGCCTCTCAGAAAGTCATCAGGAAGTAGGGGACAGCCTTGTTTTGATACCAGACTTCTTTGAAAGAAATGATGTGGCCAGCTGCAATCCTGCTTGCAAGGATTTTTCCTACATCAGTCCATTTGGGGTTCTTCCATGTGGCAGGAGAATTGCAAACAGAGCACTTAAATGAAGAGGAAGGTGCAGAACTGATGAGAAAAGCCTTTCTCCACTTGCTGATGAAGCAGCAGTGTTTGAAGCAGCTTTTGAAGGAAATAATAATTCAAGACAAGGAACAGGGTGGCAGCTGGAGAGAAGAGCTTTAGCCCTTTCCAAAGGTAGCAGGTGCCAGACTCAGGGCATTTGTGTTTGGGGGATAGGGATTCTGGTTTGGGGCTTTTCATTTTATATTTGTGTTTTCAGAGAATGGAAATACAATAAAATCTGATATGCTTAGCTGGGAAATCAATAACGTATGAGGGCTGTGTTTGAAAGTTAAGCCATGAAAAATTCAGGCAGATTTTGTGCACTTCTCAGTGTCAGGAAGTGTGTTGTTCCAATCAGCTTTAATTTCAGTTTGGGATCACAGAATGGTTTATGTTGGGAGGGACCTTTCAAAGTCATGCAGTCCAACCCCCTGCAGTCAGCAGGGAGAGCTGCAACTAGAACAGGTTGCTCAGAGCCCCAAACAACCTGACCTGCAATGATTCCAGGGTTGGGACATCTCCCACCTCTCTGGACAACCTGAGCCAGGCTCTCACCACCCTCACTGTCACTTTTCTTCCTTCTCTCCAGTCTGAATCTCCCTTTTTCAGTTCAAGCCATCAGCCCTTGTCCTGTCACAGTAAAGCCTGCTGTAACCAAACACTGTCCCTGTCTGTATGGCAGCATAGTGAGCCTGAGCAGGGGCTCTGAAGGCTGTGTGCAGCCTCAAGCTCAGCTACTCCTCTCTGCTTCAGCCCTGCCTTCCTTTTCAGCAAGGCAGACACCGTGTGTGCTGTTGCTGCTGGGGCTGGAAGGAAGCCCACTGATGCTTTTAATACAAGAGAATAGTTTAGGTGCCTTTTAAAATAAGGGGGAAAAGCCTTTTCCATGGGCTTGTGGCATCATTGCATCAATGTGATCCTGGAATCGCTAGGCACAGAGGATCTGCTCTCACAGCTTCCTGGGAGCCTTCACACAGAATTGGGTGGATTGAGGCTGTGGCCCAGAATTCCCACTGTGAAGGTCACTGCCAAGTGCCAAGCAAAGTGCTGAGAGTTACCTCTCCATTAAGAGGCTGTGCTGCTCTTCCTTGCAGGTGGGGCTGACGTTTGCTATAGTGTTTGGAGTCATCATCTACAGGATCTCGACGGCAGCGGCGCTGGCCATCAGCTCGACGCCCTCAGGCCGCTCCAGCGTCAGGGTCACCGTCACAGCCACCGCCGTCATCATCAACCTGGTCGTCATCATCATCCTGGATGAAGTCTATGGCTGCATTGCAAGGTGGCTAACTCAGATTGGTAGGTTGGAATCCTCAGCTGACCTTTACCTGAGGAGCCCCAAGTGACTGGCTTCAGTCACAGAATCACAGAATGTGAGGGGTGGTTGGAAGGGACCTCCAGAGGTCATCATCCAGTCCAACCCAGCTGGTGAGCAAATCCAAGCGAAATTCTAACCAGCAACTTGCAAACACCAAAGCCCACAGGAATGTGGTTTCCTTTTGGAAGATTTTGTTTAATCACTCGGTTAGGTAGGAGCAATGAGGAGACGGCAGAAGATCCAATTCCTAATCTTGAGCTGCACTCTCCCCTATCACATGAGCACTATTTGCATTTTCTGCCATTTTTGTTTGGTGTAAGACAAATAAAATGCAAGTCTGAGCATAGAAGAACATGGGGGGGATGGAGGAGGAGAGGGAGGAATGAAAGTATTTAATCATTTCCAAAAAGCATCAGTGACAAAAAGTCCAGAAACCCTTTCAGATAGGTTCACAGAATCACAGAAATGTTCAGGTTGGAACAGAGCCTCAGGATCACCAAGCCCAACCCAGAACCCTACTCTACAAGGCTCACCCCTAAACCATATCCCCAAGCACCACATCCAAACTACATTTAAACACATCCAGAGTTGGAGACTCTACCACCTGCCTGGACAGCACATTCCAACGCTGGGAAAGAATTCTTCCTAAGGTCCAGTCTAAACCTGCCTAGTGGCAGCTTGAGGCCATTCCTTCTTGTTCTATCACTAATTACCTGGGAGAAGAGACCAGCACCTTTCAGGTAGTTGTAGAGAGCAATGAGGTCTCCCCTCAGCCTTCTCTTTTCCAAACTAACCATCCCCAGCTCCTTGAGTTGCTCTTCATCAGATTTATTCTCCAGGCCCTTCACAGCTTCCTTGCCCTCCTCTGCCCTGGCTCCAGCACCTCCACATCTCTCTTGTATTGAGGTGCCCAAAACTGGACACAATCCTCAAGGTCCAGAAACCCTTTCAGATAGGTTCTTGCAGATGATTGTTCTGGAAGTCAGCCAGACATGGAACGACCTTGGGCTTGCTGTTGTAACACATCTGAGGGGTGAGCTCCTCAGCAGCTCCACTGCTGGCCTCAACAAGGCCCTTTTGCTTTTACAACTGCCGTAAAATAAATACTAACCTCTTGGTTCAAAAGCTGGCTGACGTTTCCCAAAGGCCACTTGTGCCAGGTAGGACAATCCTCTAACGTGTTGTCCCTGTGGCACTGCCTGCAGAGGTGCCCAAGACTGACAAGAGCTTCGAGGAGCGGCTGATCTTTAAGGCATTCCTGCTGAAGTTCGTCAATGCCTACACCCCCATCTTCTACGTCGCCTTCTTCAAAGGCCGGTGAGTGAGGCAGGAGCTGCTCAGGCTCCCAGCTTGCTGCTTACCAGGCAGCTGCAGCTGAGCTAAGACCACAACTGGACAGTAAAGTAAATCTGGTTTAAAACCTCCTTGTACTGACCCAAAACCTCAGCAGCCTCCTGGGATAGGGACCTGGAATTCTGCTCTCTCAGCTGAGTTGTAAAGTCATAACTTTGGGGGCATAGGGACCTGGAATTTTGCTGTCTCAGCTGTGTTATAAAGCCATAACTTTGGGGGCATAGGGACCTGGAATTCTGCTGTCTCAGCTGAGTTTTAAAGCCATAACATTGTCCATCAAGATGCACTCCCCCAGCAGGCTGCTTACTGTTGCCTTTTTATCACTGCTAAGCTGCTGTCCTTGTGAGGAACACCTTTCTCCTTGCAACCAGTGTGGAAGCTTAAGGCTCAAAGTAAATATCTGTGTGGCACCTTCTAGTTGATGTAAGAAAAGGAGAGTTACCTTAGAGCACTTCTGCCCTGATGTGTCTGTGCTGCTGTAGGACGCAGGCCTTGCAGTTTGACTGAGTTCCTGCCTCAGTCAGCAGGACTTGCTCTTTAAAACAAAACCACTTTTGTAGGAATAGATCATGGAATTACCAAGGTGGAAGGGCCTCAAGGATCATCTGGTCAAACCTTTCAACCAATATTAGGTGATCAAACTTGAAGGCATAGAGTTTGACATAAATAGCTTTTGGAACGAAATAGTATAAAACCCATGGAAAGATTTTAATTGTAACCATTGTGCCCTAGATTTGTTGGACGTCCAGGAGACTATGTCTACATTTTCCATTCCTTCCGAATGGAAGAGGTAAATGCATTTGCACCCTTTCTGTGATCACAGGATGGTGGGGTTGGAAGGGACCTCCAGAGATCATCCATCCAGTCCAACCCCCCCTGCCAGAGCAGGGTCATCCCAGGGCAGGTCACACAGGAACACATCCAGGTAGCTTTCAAAGTCTCCAAAGAAGACTCCACAACCTCTCTGGGCAGCCTGCTCCAGGCCTCCAGCACCCTCACACTAAAGAATTTTCTCCTCACATTGAGGCAGAACGTCTTGGATTCCAGTTTGTGTCCATTCCCCCTTGTCCTGTCACAGGGCATGACTGAAAAGAGTCTGGCCCCTTCCTCTTGACACCCACCCTTAATGTATTTGTAACCATTGATCAGATCCCTCTCAGCCTTTTCTTCTCCAGGCTGAACAGCCCCAAGTCCCTCAGCCTGTCCTCATAGAAGAGATGTTCTAGTCCTTTAATCATCCTTGTAGCCCCCTGTTGGACTCTCTCCAGTAGTTCCCTGTTTCTCTTGAACTGGGGAGCCCAGAACTCATCCCATTACTCCAGATGTGGTTTCACTAGGGTAGAGCAGGGGGCCAGAAGAACCTCCTTCAGCCTGCTGGCCCCACTCTTCTGGATGCACATTGGGTGGCAGCACCATCAGCTGCTGCCCCAGGGATGCTGCAGATGTTCTGATTGATGTTTCCTCTCTCCACCTTAGTGTGCTCCAGGTGGTTGCCTAATGGAGCTGTGCATCCAGCTCAGTATCATCATGTTGGGCAAGCAGCTGATTCAGAACAACCTGTTTGAGATTGGCATCCCGTGAGTAGCAGCTTTTGTGTCTGTGCTTCTCTGTAAGCTCTTTGCAGCACTCTGTGTGTCAGAACCTGGCTGTGCTGAGCTCGGGGACTTCCAGCAACTTGGGGCTCCTGCACAGTTTTGATGAAAAATAAGCATGGAGCTTACTGTGTCAGTTGATGTGAAGCAGCAGTGGCACTGGCCTCAGGGAATTGCCTCCCTTTGCCCCAGGAAAATGAAGAAATTCATACGCTACCTGAAGCTGAAACGCCGCCACTCCCTGGACCACGAAGAGCACGTGAAGAGGAAACAGCGCTACGAGGTGGACTACAACCTGGAGCCCTTTGCTGGACTGACCCCTGAGTACATGGAAATGAGTGAGTCAGCTGGCAGGCAGGCATCTGAAACCAGAACCCTCCTGGCTAACTGGGGGCTGTGACCCACGGACAGTGGGCACAAGGCAGGACTCCCTGAGTGAAGTGTGCGGTGTCAGGCTGGGACACCTCCACATCTCTCTTGTATTGAGGTGCCCAAAACTGGACACAATACTTGAGGTGTGGCCTCACCAGAGCTGAGGTCAAGGGGACAATCACCTCCCTGCTCCTGCTGGACACAGCATTGCTGATACACTGCATAGTCCACCAGACTGGTGCTGTTTCCTGAAGTCTGGACCAGTATTCTGAGAGCCAGGTGTGCCTGTTGACCAGGCTGTTCCTGTTGACCAGGCTGTACCTGACAGAGCACAGATAGGTAATTTTTTTTTTTTTAAGGAATGTATTGTTGATTCCATTTTAAGGAATGTATGTTGAGTGAGTGATATGGAAATCCAGCTCTGCCTTGCTGTGGCTCTACAACTACACTTCTTTTCCTACTTTCAGTCTTGGACAGGCTGAGAACTGTTCAACATATTCAGCAAATGCAGTACCAACCATTCCTGAAGGGTCTGTCTTAAAACAGCAACTTTATGTAGCATGTTATGGACTTGACTAGGCAAAACTAACAGTAAAGGATAATGAAGTATGATAATAGCCCCAAATGGCATGGCTGGTAAATGCAGAGATGAATGAGAATATCTGATGACCTTGAGGTTCAGAGTAGTTGAAACAGACTGAAATGTAATGGTACAGACTACAAGGTCATGCTGTTGGCTCCTAAAAATAAGAAAAACTGCAGTTAGTGAGATCAGCAGTTGGAAGGAGAAAAAGATGGGGCTTTAATAGTGCCAGGCTGGATATGCCATCGATGTGGTGTCCTCATCACCCAAAAGCACCTTCCCAGATTGTAGGAAGCAAGTTATTCCCAACAGAGGTAAAGAATGAGTCACATCCTTTTCAAAGCATGTAAGTTTCTGTTCTTCAGAGCAAGCTTCCTGGGGGATTAGAGAGGGCTAAAGTCCTGCTGGGTGGAGCATGGCAAGTTTATGTGGAGCGAGCATGTTTGCTGCTGGCATCCCAGCTCCTCAGATCGCTCCTGTGCCAGCCTTGCCCATGGCAAAATCATTCCAGGAGCTTCCCCTTGCTTCTAGTTCCTTTGCCTTGCCTTGTGCAAGAGGGACAAACAGCCCTTCAGTGCAGGGCAGCAGTCAGGCAGTGCCTGCCACAGCAGACGTGGCGTAGCACTGAGTTGGGGGCATGCACCTTGAGGTGAGGGCATGCACTTGGTAAGCACTGGCCACAGCCACTGCAAGGGTTGCCTTTGTCTCCCACAGTTATCCAGTTTGGGTTTGTGACTCTGTTCGTCGCATCCTTCCCCCTGGCTCCTCTCTTTGCTTTGTTGAACAACATCATTGAGATCCGTCTGGACGCAAAGAAGTTTGTCACTGAGCTGAGGAGGCCGGTGGCAGTCAGAGCAAAGGACATAGGTAAGTGCAGGCTGCTGCTCTTCTCCCTCTTTGCTTGCTCCTGCATTGATGGCAGGATGTTGTTGTGCTGAGCTAGTTTCATTAACAGGAAGCTCTTTACCGGAACACTCCAAAAATTAGGCTGTGGTTTAAGTGTGAGCTTTAACTCAGCAAGGCTTTGCCTTTAAATAGAAAGGGCAGAGCTGTGAGCTCCCACGGATCTTTGATCCAGTAAACAAGATCACCTCCCAGACCAAAGTGATCGATACCACGGCCAAATATTCTGCAGGGTTCTGCACATCAGCAGCTCTCCTGCCAATGCACTTTTCTTGCAGAAGCAAAAATTTCTCCATTTGTTAACTCTGGATCAGGCTGGAGAGATGCACTTGGGAAGGGGAGGAGGGTCTGTGGGTAAATGCATCCCTTCGTGCCCACTCAGTGCGAAAGGGCAGGCTTGAGAGCTGCAGCACTGCTGGCTGGAACTGGGACCAGTGGCTGTCTGGGGGCAGCAGAGCAGCCCTCCCCTCACAGCTGTGGCTGTGTGCAGCAAGGAAGCTCTTTCTCCAAACACTGCTGACTTAAGGCTAGAAGGGTCAGGCAAAGAATTTTTTGTATTAGAGAGCCAATCAGCAAGAGCAGCGGAGTTTATGCTCCGTTACCAAAGCTGCTGTTCCCTCTGGTGTTGTGCAAGCAGAGCTTTTCCTTGAGCTCATCCTTGTGCCCTAGGATCATCCCAGAGTTGAAGAACATACCATGATTTGTTGTGCTACCATGGCACCGCTTTGGGGGTGCTTTGTGGCTGGCTCATTTGATGCTGCATGCTCAAGTTGCTGGTGGAGATGTTAGGAGAGGTGTTGTTGGGCTTAGGCTGTGGCAGGGTTTGTAGCAGGGTGTTTGGCTGGTTGGGGGGGGTTGGGCCTTTGGGGGGGTTGGGGTTTTATTGGTGATTTTTTTTTTGGTGGGGTTGTTTGGGGTTTTTTTGAGAGGGTGTTAATTGCAATTTACTCCAAGTCAGTCCCACTCTTGTGGATGAAAGAACCTCAAAGATGGCCACAGACAAACCAGACAAGTTTTTAGGTGGGGTTTGAATGAAATTTCTTGATCCTTTTCTACCTATGCCAGCATTCCTCTGTCTCACGCTTGCCTTCCTCTTCCTCAAAGAAGATTTAGCTTTAAAACTCAAAAAAAGAACAGGCACTAAAACATCTTTAGAAAACAAACTTGGGAGTCCCTTTCCTTAAGGGTCATTAATTTAATCTCTTATCATCTGTTCTTTTTTTTGTTTGTTTAAAAGATAACTCTACTTGAGCAGTCACAAATGCTCCCAACACTGTGAGCTGAAAAAGTCATTTCTCTGATTGTAATGAGTGGCACAGCACTTTGTTTGTCTCCTTCTCTAGGAATCTGGTATAATATCCTCAGAGGAATTGGGAAACTTGCTGTCATCATAAATGTAAGTAACTGGCCATGAGTATGATCTTTACTCAGCAGGCTGGCTTTTCCATTCTGTTATGTTAGCTTTTTTTCAGTATAATCCCTTAAAATCAAGTGAAAGGCTGTGATATAGGCACCTTCTGAAATACCAGTCAGACACAGTCTCTTCTCAGGCTGTGGGACCAGCAGCAGTAATGAAGCAGCAGTGGCAGCTTGTTTCCAGAATGGTTTCATCAAACAGCTTTTGCCTTTCAATCAAACAAGTCCACGGCTGCCTACTTTTGCTCTTCTGCAATACTATCACTAAGATGATGCATCTTTTAGTTAGGGTCCAGTGGACAGCTGGGTGTGAATTAGTTCAGCTCAAAGCACAGTGAAAATTGTGAAATTGAACAAATCTGACCTCAAGCTGTGTTGCTGCCACTCAGACAGCTCTGAAGATCCAGCAGAACCTTTCTGTTCACTTCAGCAGTGAACAACCCAGCCCTTAGAAAATTTTAGCACACCTTAATATATTTGTTTATGTACTTAACTAATGCTCTGTGTGAATGGACATCCCCAGTGGTCATCTTCATTGCACCCCACCTGGGGAAAGATGAAACCCCAGCTGAATGACAAGCCCCAGAGGTGCCTGCAAGGAAACAAAAGCAGGGGCTGTATAGTTTTCTCACCATTATCCAGACTGGAAATCCCTTTGTTTTGCCCACAGGTGTTTGCTGTGCTATGGCCACACCATTCCTTGGGTTATTTGGTACTCTGCCTTCATTTGTCTTTAGCATTTCTCCTCTTTCCCTCTGGAAATAATTTCTCTATTTTTCTCTCTCCCCCTGTGTAATCTCCCCATCATTCCCCAGTGTTATTCTCCCCTCTTTGATCTATGTGCCCCTCTTTATCATGAAATAAGTAAAACATTCTGTACTGTGTTTGTTCCACATGCACATGAAATTTATGCCAGGGAGAATGTTTCATAACAATGATAAATGAATGAAGTATGAAGAACTCAGCCCAACTGGCTGTCCTCAGTTTGTATAGGACATTTTTAGCAAACCTTTTAAAATAATCAAATAAAACACAACTTTTGTGGCCATAAAAATAAAACTTGGCTCGATCTGCTCATCCTTTTATCTTGATGGAGCTAAAAGCCACATACAATTAACAGCCTCTTGCAATGCAATGCTAATTTAAAGAGTCAGTTCCCTGTCAGCTGTTTGTAGAACAGAAAAATGCTTGGGAATCCATCAGCTGGACCTCAGACAATGCAGCAGGGACAAGCTGTGACTGGGGCACAGGGGAACAGCACCATGTTTTGCTCCCCTCTGATGCTGGGGGGCATGGCCACTTTCTTCTCTGGGGAGCTCCAGTTGTTACCCACCTAGAAATGTCTGCGGGTGTGGAACTACTCCATCTAACACCCTGCAGCTCAGAAGAGCAAGCACGAAGTGTGACCTTGTTGCAGCAGTGGGCACTCCACTTCTAGCGCTCTGTGGGCTGCAGTCTGTGCCCCCCCAGAGCAGTCCCTGAGCTGTGAGAGTTGTTTGGGCAGGATGTACTGGAGGTGATAATGAATTCAGCACTGCCTGAATACTGTGCTCACTTTGTACTCTTATGGCTTAGGCATTTGTGATCTCATTCACATCTGACTTCATTCCACGCCTCGTGTACCTGTACATGTACAGTGAGAATGGCACCATGCATGGCTTCGTCAACCATACGCTATCCTCTTTTAATGTCAGCGATTTCCAAGCAGGAACAGCTCCAAACGACCCCCTGGATCTTGGCTACGAGGTTCAGATATGCAGGTACTCTCTTGAACAATAACTCATTTGGAATGGGACAAGTCTGGACGTTCCTTGGGGTTGGACTCGATGATTTCTTTGGGTCCCTCCCGACCCCTGACATCCTGTGATTCCTGGGGAGGCCCCTGGTGTTTTCACCTGTTTAGCACCTTGGTGGCCTTCTCCATCAGGTGAATCTGTCATGGTGGCTCAGTCTGTCAGCCAAGATGTTCAAGGCAGTGGCTGACAGCCTGAGCAGCCACAACACCTGACCATGAAGTAGCTGCTTATTTTGGGAACCTGAGGTTAGTGTTGTGGAATTCACTCTTGGTCTGTGCAAAGATTTGTATTATTATGCATTCCCTTTTTCAGAAGAGGAGATAGAATCATAGGTTTGAGCTGAAAGGCACCTTTAAAGGTCGCCTAGTCCAACCCCCTGCAGTCAACAGGGACATCTTCAACTAGAGCAGGTTGCTCAGAGCCCCAAACAACCTGACCTGCTAATGAGAAAAATCACTCTGAGAAGAAAGAACAAATGACCAAGTTTTCCTCTGTATCAGCTTTGCTTGCTTTTACTTTCTCCTGGTTTCCTTCTGGTGATCTCTGGGCACAGGATAAATAAGGCTGGCCAAGATGATTATAGCACAGAACTTACAGAAGAGTGGCAGGGGCATGCTCCAATACAAATGCCAAGTTTATTTGCTTTCCAGTGCCAGGCTCTTCTCATCCCATCACTTCCTCTGTATTCCAGGGATCTTTAAATCATTTGACAATATGGAGCCCTAATTCTTTCAAAACACTGCCAAGGTGTAGTGGTTTTAAATTGGATGTATTTTTCTCAGCCCTGTTTCTAACAAGTTATGGTTGACTTGCTCACAGATCTTCTGTAAGCCATAGCTAAGGCAAAAGCCTCACCTGCTCTGTATGGCAAAATGCAGCTGCAGGCTCTTGATAATCATGAACAAGGAGACCACCACTCAGCATAACAGTCTGGGGACCTGCTATTGGCATTTCTACATTCAGAATTAGTCTGAAAAATTCCTGGGGTTTTGTTTGTCAGGCTTAATGGAGTTTGAGTTGGGAGCTGTGTAGGTTACTCTGTCTTTATGCAGCATGAATACTGTTTGTGCTAATCAAATCAGAGGATGTTCAGATGGAAGATCTTTAATTCTGGGTAGAACTGGCAGGCTGTGGGAGGCCTTCAGCTGTCTTCTTTCTGAGAGGTTAATGCACTGAGAGTGAACCTGTGGATGGTTTGGTTTTCTGTTCATGAACTCCTGCTGCTGCAGTGTGAGTGATGTTGCTGATCTACTGAGTCTTGTTTTGCAGGTACAAAGATTATCGAGAACCCCCCTGGTCTGAGAACAAGTATGACATCTCCAAGGATTTCTGGGCTGTCCTAGCAGCAAGATTAGCATTTGTGATCGTTTTCCAGGTGGGTCATGCTGCAGAGACAGAAAAAGAGCTTCCTTCAGCTCTGTAAGGCAGGCCACCTTTGGATGGCTGTTATCAGGCCAAAGGAAGTCTCTTCTTTCTCAGCTGTTCCATGGAAAAGCAAAGCAATTCACCCATTCTCTTTCATCCTCATCCTCCCACCCTACCCACCCAAGCTCAGGTATATCCTCAGTAGAAAACTTCATCCACAGGGATACCCTGAACTGGTTTGATGTAGAAGCAACTTAATGACCTTACTGAGCAGCAAAGCACAAAGCTGATACTGCTTAGATTTCACCAATGTCTCCAGCTGGACATCAACAAACTCGCTCAGGCAGCATCAGTTTCATCCAAACTCATTCCCAGACTGAACCAGGAAATGAAATGTCCAAAATTCCCCTGGTTTGAGTTTATCTTGCATCTGAACAAGGGAAAAATCTTGTCATTCTCCACTAAGTGCCATTTCCCAGTCCCAGCAGTGATGCTGTTGTGGCACAAATGGTTGAAGTCTGTCTTATCTAAACAACTTATCCTTATCTAAATGACTTGTTTCAAAATTTTTCTCTGGTTTTGTTTCGTTTTACAAAGCAGGTGTTCTCCCTCTCTCATATGTGAATTGAGGTGTTCCCATCAGAAATGTCATTGCAACTGATTTTACCAGCTCTCATCATTCTACCTCTTGCTATTTGCTTCTGCCTCTCTGCTGCAAGCTGGCAAATGTAAAGCCATTTATCCATGGCAGTGTTTCCTTTTAATTGCTGTGTGGCTGTGGCAGTACTTGGACATAAATCATTTTTTCTCTTCTTCTAGCATGAACAAGAACTCGAGATAAGTTTGGCTCAGTATCAGGCTCGTGACAGTTGAGCCCAACTCAAATATTGTCCTTTCTTCATCCTTCTGAAGTACACCAAAACTGGCCCCTTCCCCTGCAGTTGTCCTTTCTGTTTGACCTTGCTGACATTTTCTCACAATTTCCTTTTCAGAACTTGGTCATGTTTATGAGTGACTTTGTGGACTGGATTATCCCAGACATTCCCAAGGACATTAGTCAGCAGATTCATAAAGAGAAAGTTCTCATGGTAGAGGTCTTCATGAGAGAAGAGCAAGGGAAGCTGCAAATGCTAGAAACGTGGAAAGACAAGGAGAAGAAAAAAGGTGAAAACTGTAACAACCACAGCCCCAGGCTCACCAGAAGCCGCAGTGGGAGCTTGTCCTCCTGCCACTCCTATCCCCTGGAGGTGTAGCAGAGGAGGCGTTGGGGATCCAGGGGCATTCCACTGACCACAAGCCATGGTGGAAAGGGCAGGACTCAACTGATGGACAGCCTGGTGCATGCTGAAGGATGCCACTTTGTCAGGAGGAGAAGGTGGTCCTCCACCTTTGTAAGGAGAGCCCCTCTCACAAAGATGGGAGCAGTGTCCTTTTTCCTTTTGCACAAGCAGCAACGCAGGGAAGTTTTATATTGCATCGCTAGGTAACTCTGCTGCCGTTGGTGTGCATTAACTGCAGGTCCTTAGGACCTCCTGATACAGAGATTCTCTGAGAACTTGGCCTTAGCCTACTCATTGACTAAATAAAGGTAAATTTTAACTACTACTAATCTAAAATGTTTGGAAGCCCATGTATGAAGGTCCATGGGGTAAGCAGATAGAGTATATACAAAATCAGCTTTAGAGAGTGCCCTGGGTTTCCTTTTGGCAGGAGAGGACCCACATCAAGCCTACCAGACTGACCTGCCTTCTGGATAGGGTTTGGCTTTGCTGGTGGATGTCTGCAGGTCTGAAACAAGCAGAGCTCCTGCTGAACTGTAAGAGTTCCACAGTGCATGAGGCTCTTGTGGTGATCTGCCCCACAGCCGAGCCCCTCGCCGGGGCACTGCTCCCTTCAGAACCATCAGGAAAGTGAGTCTGGAGAAGCTGCTTTTCCCCAGTGAACCACCGATGTGGGTGAAGTGCCCCAGGCTGCAGTGGCTGTGTTGGAGCAGTCCTCCAGCAGCCCCTCGCTCCCGGCCAGGCAGCAGCAGCAGCAGAGGTTTGGAGGTGGTGCAGCAGGGAGCTGATCACATCTGGGTAATGCCCTGAACTACGGAGCACAGACAGAGCTCCCGTGACTCACCGCCCTGCCCGCTGGTGTTGCTGAGGAAATTCCCTTTTCCCCACTGGTTTAGCACATCCCTTTCTCAGCCAGGTTTCTCTCTGTTAGCCCTCTGTCCTTTGCAGGAGAAAGGAGTCTGCACCCCTTTGTCGCAGCCAGTTGCTGCTGCAGATTTCTGGGAATGGCATTTCCCAGGGGCTGTGCGGGAGGAGCGAATCCAAGCCGTGTCCCACTTGCTGCCTTCAGTGGAAATTCTGCCTGCACTGGGGCTACAGGACCAGACCTTCAGTTAGCTACAGGACTTTTCTTTTGTCTTAACATACTCTGCCTTTTGTACAAGGAGCTTCCTTAAACCCTTAGGTAGGACGCCTAGCTCAGTCCCATCAGGACGACTCTTTTTAAGCCTAGCACATTCTAGTTTCGCTTTGTCAAACGATCAACTGCACTCCCAACTTAATACTGGTGCAATTAACCTCATTTCTTTGATGGCTTTGTCTTGTCCATGGCACTTGCATTGCAAAGAGAAAAGTGAAAAAGACAAATAAAACACACATGAAAGATTTCTTTAAAGTCTAACTACTGTATGGTTTGTTCCAAAACCAAAGGTCAAAAGACTGTTTTAAAGAGAAGTGAGTTAGTTCTTTTCTCTTCTCTTTTTTTTTCTTTGCCAAACTAATTTAAATATTAATGCTAGAACTTAAAAAAAATTAGTAATAAAATTGCCATATTTAGCTTTTGATATATTTATTTGTTTTAAAGTGACAAACTTGATATTTTTCTGTAGTCTGTCCAAAGAAGGTACCAGAGCAGAAATTCTATGGAAGAAGGGAAATTATATTAACCAAATATTCTTGAAGCTTATTTAAAAATATTGATCCAACCAAAGATTTTTATTAATAAAGGGCTTATATTTTGTTAACTCTTGTTTCTGTTGTATTTTGCCTTGCAGGAATGTCACTATTTTTAAATTTTTGTAACTTATGGTGGCTTACTACTGTAGGGCCAAATCCTGCCTGCATTATACACACTGTAAGCATTACACCTGGTAGTAAGTCTCGACCAGATCAGGCCCAGTGACTGCAATAGGGCTGTGAGTGGGAATAAATTGAGCAGAATTCTGGCCATACATCTTGTTGAAAAGGTGTTTTTCATCCTCTCATTCCTTGGTAGCCCAAAAGATCCAGAAGAAAGGCAAACACAAACTACCTATTCTGAAGAGAAACCTGAGGGAAACTTCCTCCACGGGGACTGAATCTGTAAATCCTCCTCCAAAAGTATTCCCAAGCTAATACTGACATTCCTGTAAATGGTAGAAGTATATCCTGAGCGCATACTGAGCAGAATTCCTCCTTGTTTGCTGCAATCCTGCACTAGTACCAGTTGCTTTTACTTTCTTTTGTACAGTGAATTGTTTGAAATGGACTTTTGTATATAAAAGCTGTATTACTACTTAGAGAACTCAAATCCTCTTTCCTGGAATCCTTTTTTTAAGAAAAGCAAATCTATACTGAAGCTGTTCTAGTTCATTGGGGAGGGGGTGGGGGTGGGAGTTTGGTTTGGTTTGGCTTTTGGGTTGATTTGGTTTTTTTTTTTTTTTTTTTTCTTTGAACACTTATTTCAAATAAACTGAAATATGCAAGAGTTTGTCCTGTGGGACAGGTTCTGTTCCCAGCCCTCCTTGTGCTCTGAGTGCTGTCAAATTTGAGAACTACAGAAATTCCTGTTCAAACTGGATCTGGGATGCCCTGTCCAGTGCTCCCTGTGTTCTCAGACAGCAGAGACCAGAACTGAGGTGTGCTTGCAGGTACTGCTTCCTTTACAGACATCTTCCTAACAGTGCCAGAGGTAAATCTTGTGTTTGAGCTGCTGCAGATCCCCTCTTAGAGATTAATGAATCCTACTTAGGATGTATTTGTACACTGGCTGTGCTGGAATCCCAACCTCCCACAGATGGCTGCACTAGAGACACTGAATGTTAAGTGATGGATTTTATCCTGGCAGCTTTAATTTTCTTCTGATTTCAATTTTAGGCACTTAGCAGAATGTAACTAAGAGACATCTGAAACCAGCTGATAGTGAGGAAGAAAGCTACCTGCTTTGGGCATTTACAGGGAAAAAAACCTATTCATTAGGAATCAAAAATGGAATAGTAAAACTAAAGGAATGAAGCTGAGGGAGTCTTTGACTGTGTCTTGCTGCATGCCACCCTGAAGGGAAGTAGCCAAGGAAGCAGGGTGGATCCCCTGTGTGTGTCATGGGTTTGTTGTCTTGTGGGGCCCCTACAAGCAAGGCTGGGCTCAGAACCTGCCTTGCTCTTTCACTTTTTTTTCTCCTTTTCCCATTTCCTTGTTCTGTGAGCAGGAAAGCACCAGGCTTCATGCCAGCTGTCCCTTGCTAGCCAGCAAATATTCATGCTCTGAGTAAGGATGTTTAGTTAGAAGGTGGGAATTCTGTTCTGAGATAATGGATATGAGAACCACAAGCAGGTAAATCACTGCCTGGTCAGTAACTGGTTTGGGTTGATCAGCTCTTAAAGACAGAATGAGCTCAGTGGATGTAAGACAACTGCAGAAACAGTTGTGGTACTTTGATGAAAAGTGGGGATGGGTTTCATAGTTGTGATGCAAGTAGAAATTGGTTTTCTTTTTACCAACAGCAAATTTGAGGTGGGCCTAAGCTAATGAGGATTCACTGGAAGAATACAAAGAAAGGCAATAGCGACAAGCAGGGATCTGTAAGTGTCCAAGAAATACCTAGTGTCTCACAGCTGCCACAAGGGCCAGGTGTGACAGCAGACAGCAGTATCTGTACTTGTACACACAGCTGAATTCTGCATTGATGTGGCTGTAGCTCCATGGTGTGCATTCAGAGCTCTGGGCATGCTTCTGCCACCAAAGCCTAAGCACAAAAGCTCAATTCCCAGCCCTGCTTTGATCAAAGGGAGATCCCAGCCAGCCCCCAGTGTATCAAACAGGAGAACCATTCTGCTGCTTACTCAGCCCAAGAGCAATTGCAGACAACAGTAGGAGAGATCACTGCTAGGAGTGGTTGCTAGACCATTTCTGAACCATTGCTAAAACACTGCTTGGGTTTTGCTACCCAATTTTTATGGCAAAGACACAACTTCAGTTGGTGACTCTGAGGAGGAAATGGTAGCCACCCAGTGTGAGTCTGACAGTGTGAGTCTGAGTCTTCTGGATTTCCATGTCATTGTGTTTCTAAGATACTGTCTAACAAATATTTTGCAGTCTTAAATAGCTTAAGGGTGAATAAGTCTCAAGTCAAGGCACAGACACATTTCTATATTTAAATCCTCGGTGCTCTCTGGTCCTGAGCTTTTTGGCTGTTGTGATTCCCAATAAGCAATAATAAACCAATTTACTTTTCATCTTAGGAGTCTGAACTCTCCTGCAGTTTCATGGATCACTTGAGTCCATTTATATTTTCCTGTAAAATGTTCAGAGTAAACAACTCTTTTTTTCCTTTTCCCGCAGAAACTACGTCTTAAACTTTATATGGATTCCACTGAAGCTCTGGTTCAGTTCTTGAGTACTATTTATTCCACCACCAAACACAATCTGCCATTTTTAGTGCATCAGAGAAAAAGCAAAGCTCTTTTTTTAGCTTCCTCCTTTTTTTTTTTTTTTTTTTTTTTTAGTCTAACAGGCCTTTCTGGAGCAGAATCTAACAATGTGACTTCTTTTTTAAATTGGAAGTTCTTTCCTTCATTTCCAGTGCCATGGGTGCTGCCTGCCTGGAGGTCATCAAAAGCCAAGGAAAACATTGCCTTGGACCGCCTCAGACTGCAGTGTGCACTGCATGAGAGCAAGCATTGCTTGTGGAGTGATTGGCTCCACTTACAACCAGAGTCCATCACATTTATTCTGTGGCACTTTTAGAACCCCAAGTGTCAGCTAAAGCCAAAGTGCAGTGCTGCAGATGAGTGGTGAGAGCAGCAGAGTTGTGCACACTGTTGTGTTGGTCTCCACAAGGTAAAGGGCTCTGAAACTCAAAGGCATGGTAAAGATATCTGAACAGTCACACAGGTTTGGAGGGCATCCCTTTCACCTTGGTTAGTACCACCTGTGTGAGAAAATTCATCCCCAAAATGGAAATCCAGCCCAGCCTGAAGAGCCATCACAAGGAAAAGAATCACATCAGGAAATCTCTCACAGAGTGCCAGTGCTGCACAAACTGAAGAGCAGTCCAGGGCCCGTTCTGCAGAGCAAGAGTTAGGGCAGGCAGCTGCAATCTTTCTTAGGGCAGAAGAAAAGCTGACTCCCTGCTTCTACATGAACAGACAGTGGCCACCTTCTCTAGTTGAGATGTAAGAGAGCAAGTCTAGGGAAAGGTGCAAATAGGGAAGGGAGGAAGCCAAGGCTTTGACTGCTGCTCTTAGCCCCAGGCTAGCTGGAAGAGCAGCCCCAGCAGCTGCTTTTCTCAAAGAATCACTTCCTGAGGCTAGGCCACTTCGAAGGCAGAGTACCAGGTGGCCTTTGCCAAGGGTTTTGGAGCACTGTGCAACCTCATCCTGCCAAGCAGTGCAGTACTGTTGGTCTTGTGTTCAGCTGAGAGCTGGCAGGCTTTGGGCTTTTGGGAGGAAATGGATGAAAAGAGTCAGAAGGAGAAGCCCTGTCTGGCATGGGTGAGGGCTGGGTGACTGCCCTCTCTGCTGCTGTACTGAGGTGCAGGGAATCCCATGAGCCCTGGCAATCAAAGCCAAGCAATCCCTCTAGGAGCTGGTCCCAGCTGGTACAAGCCCTCTGGCTCTGTAGCAAGCAAGTCTCTCCAGCCCTGCAGTAGAGGTGCTGTAGAGGCTGCTCTGCCTCTGCTGCCTGCTTTCAGCTGAGGCAGCAGCCTTGTGTCACGGTGGGACAGTGCTCACAGGCTGCTTCTGAGTGCAGTGCCATGAGTCACCACCCCTGTGGATTTACAAATCCTCCAAGGCAGTGAGTGCTGCGGGTAACAGCTGCTCTGTGGCCACACAGAGGAGGCACTCCCTTGCTAATCAGACTGGAAATAAACCTTACACATAGAATCATGGAATTGTTAGGGTTGGAAGGGACCTCAAGGATCATCCAGTTCCAATCCCCCTGCCACGGGCAGGGACAGCTCACACCAGATCAGGTTGCTCAGAGCCACATCCAGCCTGGCCTTAAACACCTCCAGGGATGAGGCTTCCACCACCTCCCTGGGCAACCTGTGCCAGTGTCTCACCACCCTCATGGTGAATTTCTTCCTAACATCCAATCTGAATCTCCCCATTTCTAGTTTTGCTTCATTCCCTCCAGTCCTATCACTCCTTGACACCCTAAAAAGGCCCTCCCCAGCTTTCTTGTAGGCCTTCTTAAGATACTGGAAAGCCACAATAAGGTCTCCTTGGAGCCTTCTCAGCAGTGCTGCTGGAGCAGGGACTCAGAAAGGCTCTGCTGGCATCTTCCTGAAGGGGAGACCAAAGATCCACTGATCCTGCTCCAATGGGCAACACTACTGCCAGTCACAGGCAGCAAAAGGGATGGGAGACACAACCCCCTGCCTGGGTCTGTTGTTGCTCCTGTCACTGCAGTGAGCTCACCACACCTGAGCTGAACTCAGAAACCAAACAAGTGTGGCCAGGGTCATTTATTCATATTTAGTAAGGTGAAATTTTACCTTTGGGAATGGGAGACATTCAGAGGCCAGGGTATTTTCTGGTCTGTGAAGAGCCTACTCTGCAGAGATGTGGCTGGGAAAGAGGTTACATTTTTCACACTACCTTTGTGATGCTGGCTGGTCCAAAGGGGTTAGCGAACAGAACAAAGAAATCTCTGATGCTGCTGTTTCAGCTGCAGTGCTGTGCCCCAGGCAGCTGAGTGCTGCTGGGCTGTCAGGAAAGGGGAAAGAACCCTTGCCTCAGGTGGCAGGATGAAGGCCTGTGCTACAGGACTGTCTGCATGATTGTAAGAAATACATCCAAGTGATGCAAACCAGTGCAAAATTGATCCATTTTCTTTAAAATAATTAATTTTAAGTCATCCTAACCTTTTTTTATGGCTATATTTGCCAATGCAAAGAAGGAGCTGGAAGGAAAACACCTCCATTTATTCTCTAAGAAAATAATCTCAGTGTGGCAAGTATTTACCTTTTCTTGTTTTTATTGGGCTTGGGAATTGGCAATGCAGCAGCTCAGGAAAATAAGGAGCTCTTCAGGAATTAGTTAGCATTAGCCTCCAAGCCTGGCAATCAGACCAGCTGGGTTATTGCCTTGCAGGAATAGCAGCTTCCAGTTTGCATCTTAACTTTGCTTCATTCTCAAGCAGTCACAAAGCCACAGTCCCTGCAGTGGGTTTCAGGCATTGGGGCAGAGCCAAGTGCTGGGCTCACAGTGGCTCTTCACCACCCTAAGGGAAATATTTTGCCTTCAGCCCCACACTGGTATCTCTGTGCAGTGCTGTAGGAAGCAGACATGTGGCCATACCTCAGCAGAAGTTACCAGGAGCTGTGGCATCTCTGTACCATGCACACTGCACTGCAGGCTTAGCTGCAGGAGGGAACTGCCATGGGGGGGCTGCCTCACATGGCAAGTCTAAGGTAACCCTCAGGGAGCAAATGCTTCCAGTGGTCTACAGGTCAGCTTGGTCTAGTTCCAGCAGGGACTGAATGAAATAAAATAGAGAGGGCCCAAAAAAGACACCTAAACCAGATTGGATGGGCCTGGAGCCACCTGGTCTAGTAGGAGACAACCTTTAAGGTCCCTTCCAACCCAAACCATTCTGTGACTCTAATGCTCATTCACTACTGCCCCAACCCAAACTATTCTGTGTCTCTAAATTCATTCACTACTGCCTGGGGAGGCTTTCTCTTCCCTCCCTGGCTTATTTCACAATGACATTCCTGTGCAGACAGCCCTCCTGTGCTGTTTTCTCTGGTCTTCTGTTTTCTCAAGTGCAAAAATGGATGTTGCAGAGCCTAAGGAATAAATATGGGCTAGAGGAATGAGACGTGCTGCTCTACTCCATACACACAGCCTTACTGACATGTGAAATGTTTGTCTGGATGATTTCATACTTACATGGCATGATGAAAATTCACTACAAAAATAGGTAAAACGTCAAGTCAGAGCTTTTCAGCCGGAGAAAATAAACACAAGTCTACAATTTACCCTTCCCCTGAAGTTAAACTAACTCCTTCTGCCAACAATAACACAACAGAACTGTATCAACATAATTAGATCAACACTTCTGCTGGTTCAATATTAAGTTCAAGCATCTGTTAACAACTTATTGCTTGTTGTTGTTGTTTCTTGGCCAGATCTTTTATCTGTATACAACCTATTCATGCTGGAGGTCACTTTCTTTTCAGTCCTTATTTACTTTTCCCACACTCTGCTTCTAATTTTCTTTCAGCCCACAATAATTTGACATTTCTTATAGGCCTTTTTGTCACAGTTTTCTCCTAGGATCCCAAGCCTCTTCACAAATAGTTCCTTTACTAGAGCACTTCTTTCCATGCTAGACATTACAGCAACAGAGAGGTACTAGCTGACAAAAGAAGTGTGGACAGATCAATTATTCACAACAGAAAGTGCAGAAACTGTCTTGTCTTTGCTGAAAATGTGCATTTTAGGACGTTGCAAACAATGGATGAGGGACATTGAATGACTGGTAAGAAATCTCATGCAAATGAAGTTTATTTATTCACCATGGGAGTAAAAACAGATGCAAGCAAACAGACCCCCTCTTACTGCCCAATGCAGCTGGTAGGGAGGGCTTTGCATTTTTATTATACAGAAAGATCAAGATGCTCTTCATTCCCTTGAGAGAGCATGGCATTGGAAACAAAAGAAATGCACACCCCAAAAGAGAAACAATTTCTCAGCACTGAAACAGGATTGAAGGTATCCAGTCTATGCCAAGAAGTTTGTCCAACCTGTGTCCAGAACTGTCAGGGAAGAGAAGAAAAATACCTGTATCAACACTGGAAATTCTAGCACTGTGTGCAGTCCATGGGGGCCTGGGAAAGGAGAGAGATTTCTCTGAAGATCTGATTTGGGCATGCCATGTGCTGTCCTGAAGCAGCCATGTTGCAACCAGCATCACTAGAAGAACACAAGTGTTGTTGTTGGAGAAGAGGAGCTGGCTGAAAAGAGAAGGGCAGGTGTTCATAGTTACAGAAAGCTATTGGTCACAGCAAGAGCAATTTGCTTGACAGTAATAAGCAGTCATCAAAGGCAGCCTCAGCAACTGCTGTACTTGGTAATGATTGTTAATGAGCACTAGTAGCAATCAGATTACATCAGAGGGATTGCAGCACCTGCAGAAACTGCCAGACATTTCCACAGCCCCAAAGCACATCAGAGTGTGATGCCAGAGCAGAGGCTAAGGGCCACCCAAAAAGTGTAGGTTGCCTTGGGTGGAAAACACAAAGTAACTTCTGAAGTTTCTGTGCAAGCTCATCCCAACTCCCCCCTGGTTCAGCACAGCCACATACAGAGCTCCATAACGTTTCTTGCCCAGGGCATATGGATTAACAGACTGCTCTTTAAAGAGATGCTTAGAGCCATGGAGCTTCCCAAGCAGCCTTCCAGCCACCCCATGGACATTCACACACACAAGCCCCGTGCAGAGCAGCCACACGCTGTGCCTTGTCGTGCCCACAGTCTCTAGGTGGGTGTTTGATGCCTGACTGTCCTGTGACCCAACACCTCACTGAAAGCCAGGCTGAAATCCATCCTTTTGTTGGCTCTCTTTGCCCTGCTCCTCCAGCAGAGCATGAAATGGCAAGGCTCGCGTTGAAACACTCCCAGGCTTCGAGCTCCCTCTGCAGTGTTTTGCCAGGAATCGTCTTGCCTCAAGAACCCTTTAAATGACTGGGTTAGGACCCCGAGTGCTCAGAGCACTTCAATTTCTGGGAAACTCCTGCTGAAACCTGAGCAAATCTAATAAACCACCATTCTGATGTGGAACAGCTGACCTTGGCAAATACTCTCTTTGCTAAAGCCCCATGAACTGCTGTCAAAGGAAGTAACTGGAGGAAAGCAAGTTCTTGGGTTGGTTCATCTGTGAGTGTCAGAGGAGAGTTAATGGGGGGCAGCTTCAAACACAACAGGAGAGGCTACTAAAGCTCTATGGCATTAGGAAGAAGTTTAAAAGATGTCAGCGATGGTTTATATCATAAGTAACCAATAACTGGTTTCTTCCACGTTTGATGCTGATTTAGACACCTGCAGAATTACACTGATGTAGGGAATCATTTTCACATCTCCTTATCCTTCAGTGTGTAATCTGGCCACTAAGTCTTATACTCCTCCGAAGCAGTCCCTCCTTCCTGTAAGCTCTCTTCTTCCACTTGAGTTTGCCCAGCAGTTCAACCATGCAGGTTGAAGGATCCCCTTCTCGATTTCCTACTGATGCTCTGATCCTGAGCTTGGAAGAAGTGGTCCTTGAATGTTAACTAATTACCGTGGGCCCCTTTACATTCCAGTTCTCTGTCCCATGAGATTTCCCCTAGCAATTGCTTGAAAAGGCCAAAGTTGGCCCTGCTGCAGTCCAGGTTGTGCTCCTGCTTGCGGTTCTCTTCCTACCACACAAGATCCTGAACTCCACCACCTCACGGTCGCTGCAGGCAATGCTCCCCTCAACCTTCGCTTCAGCCAGATCCTTCTTATTAGTGAGGCTAAGATCCAGCAGCACTCCTGTCTTAGCTGGCTCAGCCACCATTTGCATCAAGAATTTACCATCAATGCACTGGAGGAACCTCCTGGACTGTGTCTGGCTGGCTGAGGAGGCCTTCTGGCAAGCATCTGGGTAGTTAAAATTCCCCATGAGAACCAGGGCCTGGAACCAAGGCTTGGCCCAGGCTGACCCAGGGCAGTGGTGGCATCCCCACCCCTGGAGGAATTTCAAAGCCTGGAGATGTGGTGCTGAGGGCCATGGTTTAGTGGTGCCCTGGCAGTGCTGGGTTAAGGGTCAGACTTTATCGTCTTTAAAGTCTCTTCCAACCAAAACAATGCCGTGTGGCCTTTTCATCCTTGCACTGCTCTCCTCCTCCCCTTTGGCAGGAAGCCTCAGAAATAACCCTTGTGGGTACAGCTGCTCAGAAGCAGTCCAATCATTCTGTATCATATGGGGAACCTGCCGTTTCTTTCACTTAGGGCTCATCAAAGCGGGCCCTGGCCCTGCTCCTCCTGCAGCAGGAGCCCGGCCGTGCCGAGCTCTGCTCCCACACACGTTCTGCATTCGGCACCACAGAACAAGCCGGGCTGTCTCCGAGGGAGGGCTGCTGAGCACTGCGCGGCTCCTGGAAGCGGTCCGAGCGGCCGGTGTGGACGGCAGCCGCTGCCACCCTCCTGCGCCCGCCACCTCACGGCGCGCGGCTGGGCGCGAGCGGACCCGCCGGAGGCGACACGTCACTTCCGGGTGAAGCCAGCGCGCGGGCGGGGATCACGGGCAGCGCTCTGCTGTCGCCGCGGTGCTGGGACTGGGCCAGGCCAGGCCAGGTCAGGTCAGGTCAGGTCTCGTCACCCCAAGCTCTGTGGCCTCCCTAGAAGTCGCTCTGTGAAAGACGGACCGCAGTCCGCCCCTGGAGGCCGGGGACCGGTCTCTGACAGCCTTTCCAGTGAAGCCCGTGTCGACTCGCCCCGGGGCCTGGTAGTGGTTGTGGTGAAGACCTCAGCACTATGGATCCGTTTTTGTCTCTGCTGCACTCTTTCTCCTCGAGCTTGACAGATAGGGAGCTTTCTTCCATGAAGTTTCTCTGCATGGATAAAATTAGGAAAAGGAAGCTCGAGGATGTCCAAACTGGCGGGGAGCTCTTCACCATCCTTCTCGAGCAGCAGGACATAACAAGATATGACGTAGCGTTTCTTGAGGAATTGCTTAGGAACATTAAAAGAGAAGATCTGCTCTTAAAGCTAAAGCAGTTCGTAGATGAAGGAGAAGTTAAGGCTCCTGAAGATCAACCCGATCCACATGAAAAACGTAAGTGGATTATATTTTTTTTTATTCCCTCCTTCTCAGGCAACCCCTGTAAATCTGTACCACGTTCTCTAGCTGTGGGTATGCTGAGAGTAAACACCGAGTACGGCTGCTTGGTACTTGCCTGCTGTAGCTGAGCCCAGTGCTAAGGGTGCTACTAACTGCAGGCCAGAACTGTGTTGTACCCTGGAAACGTACCGTGAGGGCAGCATACGCTGCGAACAGCTTTCCGGGGCGGAAGTTTCTTCCCTCTTACTGAATGGTCACTTGGCAATCGTGGTATGTACGTGGGCTTGTAAGAATAGCCAATGGCTTTTCCGAGCGTGATGTGTGTGACTTGCAGTATGTGCTGTGCAGCGAAAGAAGGAGCACTTTGCTGAAAAACACCAAAACCACAGCCAACTTGTTAAGACTGTTTCATATTTCTTAGTAAATCCATGGCTAACTTGGTATGTTTCTGCTGTTTCAGGTCTTCAGAAGGTAGCCATGGAGGTCATATGCGATAATGTTGGGAGAGACTGGAAAATGCTGATGAGGAAACTGGACTTTTGTGATGTGAAAATGGACAGAATAGTGGAAGCTAACCCACGGGACTTGCGTGAGCAGCTGGTTCAGTCTCTGCGAGAGTGGCAGAGGTGGAGGGGAAGAGATGCAAAGGTGGCTGACTTGATAACAGCTCTTCGGGGCTGTGGTATGAATTTGGTGGCAGACAGAGTTGAACAGGAGCTCTCGCTACTGAACAGTGGAGCCAGGTGAAATCAATGCAAAACCACTTCCAGGTCTCAGATATGGATGGATGCAAAAAGTAAAACAGTGCCTTTGGCTGTTTTGAACCAAAATATCATTGCTGTTAGTAATTCTGCCCTTAATTGATATGCTTTAATTGGTTGATCTGTGGACAGATGAAGATTAACATAAAGCCAAATTCCTTTCAGATAATGCCTTATACTTTGGTGCTTCCTTTAAGAGACTTTTAACTTTTTTGAAGACTTGAACACAATTTTGTAGGAATTCTTACATTTTTGTTCTGCCACTCACCTGATAACAAGATCTGGTTTACTGCAGGTACTTTTCAAATACATTTCTGGAATTACATCCATGGGACACTTCTAAAGCAGCTGTACCTAACATTTCACAGGGAGACTGGATTATTTTTGTGCATGTGTGACCTATTATTCTAATGGGAAAGGGGGAAGGAATAGAGCTCTTAGCTGTGCACTGGCTTTTCCTTTTGAGTAGCATAAGATAATACCTTCTCTAATTTGTCAAATCCATTTGTTGTCTGTGAAAGGATATACTAAGCCAACTGTAACCTCAGGCCCTAAGACTGCAGTGCAGGAGGGTCAGTAACTATGGAGGTGGCTTTTTCTTGGCAGAAAACGTGCCTAGTTGAAATCAAATGTCTGTATCAAGTGCCTTCATCAACCTGAAGGAAATGTCTTCCTGAAGCTGTCAAAGAAAAGTATGTGTGCCCCTCAGATGTTTACAGCAGTTACTTGTGACTGCCATGAACGCTTTAAGAAAGCTTTTAAGATATGTTTACCAGAAATCATTCCATAACCTGCATCACAGTCTGGCCATGTCTGCTGGGAGTTGCAGCTCACTTCCTAAGTAAGCTGCAGTTATCTGTACTCTTGGTAACAAAACCCTTCTGGTGGAGGGGGGAGAAAGGCTACTGAGGGCAAAAACAATAGTACAGACTTTGCTCTAGTGACAGCCTGTGAAGAGTAGCTGTTTCTTGCCACAGTTCTCTTCAGAAGTTGCTCCAGATCCAGTAGCTCTTCCAAGTCATCTGCAGTTTTTTAGTTCATTCCTGTGCCTTGACATTCTTTCAAAGTGGCTGTAAGAAACTCGTGGGAGAAGGAGGATTTATGAACAAGACCAGATTCCATTTTCAGCTTTAATTTGGAACAGACTTCAAAAGATGGCCTTCATGCTTAATAAGGCTGGAAAAATTGCACAAGCTTCAAGACATGCAGGGCTGTAGGGGCCTCTGGGGACTGTCCTGTCTGCAAGGGGGAGAAGTCCTCTGAAATAGTGCTGGAATGAGTAGGATTGTTTGTTACTGCAAACATCCTACCAATTACTAAACAGACACTTGAAGAGGAGAGGTTTCTTTTCCACCACTGTAGCTGTGTGGCTTTTACCTGCTTCCAGGTTCAGTTGAGGTGGTGCTGTTGCTGAGAAGGCAGGTGTCAGCATGTAACAGACCACTGCTCTGCAGAAATCTTGTGACATTCCTCATTTTCAGGTGCTTGTTGCACTTAATGCCTCTCGTTTAGAGGATGACACTTCAATACTTGATTATAATTAGTGGAAACTGCTGTAATGTGAACTCACTTTTTCATTAAGGGGTTTTCCTTAAGCCATTCTCACAAGTATGTTTCTAATGGTAGTATATTAAATACCAAAGGCTGCGTCCAGCAGAGGAGCACTGGGTAGTACTGAAGTTCCCACCTGCCTTTTGGGCCTATACAGCTCTCCATGTACTTGCTCCAATACCTCAGTATTGATTCTCAATTCCAGACTTCCATCAGGAGAGACACTGCTGACTCCAGCTAAGTGTCCAACTCAAATGTTTTGGAGGTTTTTGCTTAATAGATAAAGTCTTCATTCTACAGCACTTAAAGAAAATGATTGCTTCAGACTTTCCTTCATGCCTCTAGGCAATCTTGGTGAACAAAGTGGAGTAGGAGTGAGCACGATGAGTTATGGTTGTGATGAAACAGCTCTCCTGCAGTTCCAAGTTCAATCTCTGGTGACATGTTTTTCTTACCCACTTGTAAGAAGTCTTCTGGTTCACAGCAGATGGACTTATCTGGAGTATGAAAAGGAGTGCACTGCCTACTGCATATAAACAGGATGCTTTTAAGAATCGGTAGAAATAACTTAATAGTTGTAGCCAAGCCCTCAGCAGCTACAAGAAATTCTCTGCCTTGGAGCCTAAATCCCTCTTGTTTCTTCAAGGCTTTGCACATAGTGGATGTTGCACTGCCTATGAAAGCAGTGACCTAGACTGCATCAATCCATGCAGTACCTCAGGGCCAATTAATTTACACTGTGTTTATTAGAGATTAAAAAATGATTGTCTGTGAACAAATTCAAGTGAAACTAAAGGGAAAGCCTTTTTATTGGGAGGAGGGATAAAGGAAAAGGATGCAGTTTGTAAGGAAATGTGATCCTGTTGGCAATCATTTCAAATGAATATAATATTTTTATAACTGGAATTAAATTTCTATATTGTATCATTTTGTCAACACTTCATTAAAAATACTTCCTTAAAACCAGCAGAGGTTTAACTGGTTTATGTTCTGGGATTACTGTCTGTGATGAGATCTCTGAGGGAAGAGAAATGCTAAGGGTACTTGGAAAGCAAGGAGCAGTGCTAAACAGGTATTATGTTGCCAATGTCCTTCTCCAAGCACTATAAAAAAGGAAGCAAAAACCTTTGTCACTGAACTTCTCAGAGGTGCTAAAAGGCTGCAGTTTCCCACCAGGAGTAGCATCTGAATGCTGTCACTCAGGGAAGTCAGGAATTCAAACCTTTCTGCCAGCTCTCAGAAGCCCAGACTTGAGTCAGAGTGCAGCATGTGCAGGGGAGAGGCTGCCGGTGAGTGAGGGCCTTACAGCTGTTCCCTTGGTTTAACTGACAGTAAGGATGCTGTTTGGGTTGTAATTCATTAAAAACAGCTTGCAGGTTATTCTAAATCTGTTCAGGCTTTTAGAAGTGAAATTGATGAAGGCTTTGGTGTGTACCCTGGCACTTAGCACACTGAAGGCTTTGAATGCATTAAATAACTTAATTGCCCCTGTTAGAGTATTCTCAGGGATACTCTGCAAGTGTCTGCCTGGGAGGAATTACCAAAACCTCTTCCTTTTGGTCTTTTCAGAGTCTTCTTTCCTCCCAGCCTTGAGAAAACAACACATCAAAACATGTTGAAAGTATCATCCCAGCAGAGCTCTCCTTTTGTGAGGATTGTTTTTCCATGTCCCTTTGCAGTCCCTTTCAGTCCTTGCCCTTTCCTGTGATTATTTATCAGTTTTATATCACACATTAAAGTTTGAGGGATTTAAAATGGCATTGTTTTCATTACTGAGCTAGAAGTTCCCCTTATCCAAACTGCTTGTCATGCCTCAAATGCAATGCTTTGCTTGCTTTTTCCTCCATTCCCCACACACAGACAGCTGCACTTCCTCCAGCCTTTGTTTCATTCCTAAAATAATTGGCTGCTTTCTAAAATCTGATTGCTGCATTTTAATTGTCTTGTCACAGAAAGCTTAGTAAGACAGGGTGCATCTCCAGGCCCTTTCTGGTGCTTGGGAAGTTCTTCATGCAGGCTTTTGGGCTGACTGCTGTTCAGCTGAATGTATTTCTGGTCACTGTCTTGGTTTCTTCCATCATTCCAAAAGGTGGTCTGTGCTTTCCTTTCCATTTCCTGCATGGATCACCTGTGTCCTTAAAATGTGTTCCAGCATGGGAAAGATTTTTCTCAGTGCTTTCCCTCCCTGATTTGTTGCCTCTGTTCTCTGCCAGTGAGTTTACTGCAAGACTGCAGTGGTAGAATTAAGAAATCCATTCTCTGTTTCAACTGTATCCTATAAAAACAGGAATTGTGGCGGTGAGATGAAGGGTGAGGAGGGGAGGGAGTCTCAAGAGCTTCTGAAAAATCTCTTTGTAAGGACATTCAGAGCTGAGAAGAGTGAATGTTCAGAGGGTGTGTTGCAATGGGTTCTGGGAAGTGGAGACTTAGAAACAAGAAAGCACACAGCTTTACTCTGCTGGGAACCAAGAGTCATGGAGACTGCGTGGCATAAACGTCACACTCACAGAATGTGAGGGTCTGGAAGGGACCTTGACAGCCTTTTATTCATATTTAGAGACATTTTCTAGAAAGGGTCAGCATCCACCTGAGCAGTAAATCTGCCCAGCTGCAGGGACAGTTTGGCTCCAGTCGCCGATCTCTGCGACTTAAGGCACCCTTAATGATTAAACAGGCATAGGCTTCACCCACAGAGCTCTTTCTGCTGCTCTCGTGCTTGAGAGCATTAGGCATTCATGTCTTAGACTAAAAATAACACAAGTTTGGTTTTGTAAACCTTTATGTAATACCTGTTATTAAAATCTGTTAAATTGGTGGTATTGGTTGGGTTTCACCAGGCTGGTTCCTGTGATGTGATTGCTGTTGGGAATTGAAAACTCATCATTTTCCAAATCCACCCTGTGGGCAGCTGTTCTTGTGTGGGTGAAAAGGTAGCTTTCCTTTCAGCTTCGGGTTTAGTTTGTGGAAGAAAAGAGTAATGACTTCTGGCAGGTTGCAATACTTAAGGCAGCTTTCAAAGTAACCAGTGGCTGCAGCAAAGCTGAGGGGTTTGCGTTCTCTGAGACTGGAGAGATTGGTACAGAAAATGGAAGTCCTCTAAAAAGTTTTGAGGATTGTATCTCCAGTGCAGAGCAGTAGGTGCCTTTGCTAAGGAAAAGCAGCTTTGCACATTTGCTGCTTCCAAAAGCACTCAAACTGGCATTTTGATTTACTTCAGGGTGTCCAAGAGCAGGCCTTGTGCTGAGTGAAGTTAGAAAATGGGACCCCTGTCACCATCCAGCTGGGATTTTCTAGAGTGGGTGTTTTATTTACATGGGACTCTGGTTTTTATAGAACTTTTCTGTAAAGCAATCATCTTGTAATTAAAAATGCTCACAATTGTTACTATGCTTTCCATTGTTTCATGCCATTACTCCTGTTGGTCCCAGCAGGAGCAATCACTGTCAGAAATAACTGGCAGAATTTAATAAGCAAGCATTTTTTTTGTTGTGGTCTAACTTGTAAAAAGCTGTTAAAACTCAGCTGTTCTCCATGTGTCCACACTACCTGTGGCACAGATTTCTCCAAAGGGGTGTCTGGAGACTGCCTTTCTCTACAAAAGTTAAGTGATGCTTGTATGCAGACATGGTGAGCACCTGTGAGCACATAAACCGTGAGCAAGGTTTGCTAGAAAAATTAAGCTACAAAACTTTTCTTGTTGTTAATTAATTAAGAAGGACACAGAGCTGTTGGAGTGAGTCCAGAAGAGGCCACAAAGATGATCCAAGGGCTGGAGCACCTCTGCTGTGAGGATAGGCTGAGCGAGCTGGGGGTGTTCAGCTTGGAGAAGACTCCAGGAGGACCTCAGAGCTGCCTTGCATTAGCTGAAGGGATCCTACAGGAAGGCTGCAGAGGGACTTTTCATGAGGCTGTTTAGAGACAGGACAAGGGGGAATGGTTTGAAGCTGAGGGAGAGCAGGGTTAGACTGGAGCTGAGGAAGAAGTCCTTCAGTATGAGGGTGGTGAGACTCTGGAATAGGTTGCCCAAGGAGGCTGTGAACTTTTGAGCAGGGCCTGTTTTGCCAGGACGAGAGGTGATGATTTGAGCTAAAAGAGGGAGATTTAATAATCAGTGATTCAAATAGATTGTGCCATTTCTCCTGACATAAGAGGCCTCACCAGCAGAGTCTGCTGCGTGTTACTCAGTTGCAGAGAGCTCAATTTGTTTAGTGAGGTCTGAGAAGTTCCCACAGGCTAGTTCAGAAACATTAGAGAAGGAATTATGGAGAAATTAGATCAGTTTCATTTAAGCAGTACCTGAAGTGCCCCATAGGCTTGTCCCATTTTCCCTTTAAGAGCTTCCTTTCATCCCTTATCTCTGCTGCAAACTCATCCCCACACACATCATTAAATGCTGAGTAATTACAGCAGGCAGGCCTGAGGGAGGCCAAACACTGGTTCCCTTGGTGGTTTGAAGAGGACTTTGACATTTCTTGAATCATTTCTATTTATTCAGATTGCCTGTTCCAGTGGTTTTTGCTATGTTCCACTAGGATACAACTTCAGCAAGGGAAAGATGGCAGAGATGGAATTGCCATGGCACCTGGTCAGGAAATACCCTGGGCTTGAAACGTTTTCATGTCAAACGTTACAGCAGCAGTGGCAGCTTCCTGGTTTTCCATGCAAAGAGAAGCAATGGGGAGCTGCTGACCAAAGAATGCTGCCAGCTCCTTTCAGTCACGTATTTGGTACTACAAAGGTGGCATTATTAAAGGCAGACAAAAAAAGCCTCTTAATCATGCAGCCAAACTGAGCCCTAGGAGCTGAAAAACGCTTCCTTTGTGCGCTCCTAAAGCTCGCTAAGAACTCACTGCTGTCCCTTTTTGCAGGCTTTTCTGCAGCATTTTGGCTGAAAACAGATAAGAGATTCTGTCTCTGTGAGCACTTCAAACTGGGAGTCAGGAACTTTCCTCGTTGCTGCTGGTGGACATCCTGACCTTCCTTCAGAACACAGGGCAAAACAACAGCAAAACAGCACGGGAAGTGGTGCCTAAAACTGCAGATTGTCACTGTGGATTTTGGCTGGCATAAAATCTGATGATTCTGCTTACAGCAAGAATCTGGTACTGCAGAACTTAGTTTTGTTGTATCACTGGCACTGAGCATTCCCCTCAGCAGCTGAATACCCTTGGACATGTAGCAAGTAAATGCTGAATACTTGTGCAAGGAACATGACAGTTTGTACAGCCTGAAGGTGTCTTGGAATCAAACTTCTGCCATGTGACTTTGGTGAAACTGTGCAGGTGATCATGGGAGGCCCAGAAAGTGTTGGACACAGAATCCTCCCAAATCCTGCTGTGCCTCTGTGTGTGTATGCACACCTCTCCCTGCATGTGTGTATGGTGTGTGCACAGATGCACCCCCACACACCCTTAACTGAAGTGATTTGGTGTGACCTGGAGTAAAAGACTTCCCAGACAGGCTGCTTATCAAGTTTGTGTCTGTCACTTGCAAGCTGTGACTAGCTCTGTAAAGAAGTGCACCCCTGTGCCAGTCTCCAGGAGCACCTCTAGTTTTGCTAGAAACAACTGTGTTGCATTGCTGGGCCAACACTAAGTGCAAATTGAGGGCGAGCTGCTGCATCTTCAAGAGGCAGAGCAAAAGTGATTTAAAGCCATTGCTTTAATCTTACAGATTTAAATGTAAGAATTGACTTAATTTCTAGTATACACTTTCCATATTTTCCTTCAGTTTAATATTTTTGAGCCAGTACAAAATCTGTGTTTCTGACACTGTTTTCTTCCCTGTTACTTCTGCTCTTGCTGGCAGCAGCTGTAGACATCAAAGAAATGATTCAACAGGTGCAGTGCAGCTTAGAAATGCTATAGCTGACCAAAGTGAATGGAAGAATCCTTCTCGTTCTGCTTGCACTTCTGTGGTGCCCCTAAAGGATGGCAGCAGAAGATGGATGAGTCCCTGAGATTTCAGTCTGTGGCTTTACAGGTGAAAGGTACAAAGAATGAGTCAGTGCCAAGTTCCTCGACGGCTTTTGTGGCAAGGGCAGCAGTTCACTAGCCTGAAACTGCCAAATGAATCTCCCCATGGCTAGACATGAGATTTCTATGAAGCAATGTTAATGATTGCTGGAAGTTTTAGGCATCATCATTTCAACTCGTTTAAGGGACAAAGAGAAGCTCTAAGTTTATTTGTATTTCAAGAGGATCTGACCTGTACTTGGAGCACTGATTGATTTTATGGAGCACAGGAAAGGAAGAAGTGACCAATACTCCCCCAGCTCTCTATGCAAAAGCTTAATTGGCTTGTGGTAGCTCAGCTCACAGGTCCAAGCTAGAACCTGCTCCTGAGTCAATATTTCTGTTGACTCTTTTAAATGTGAGTTGCAATGCAAACACATGGGATGGTCAAAGGGTCTTTCATATGAATTTTGTTCAGGAGAACATGGAATTTAGCTTTGAAATAAACTGTTTGCCCTGCTTGTTACAGCACAGATGAGCAATGTCAGCTCTGCTGGTTCTTCTGCTGTGAGCTATTATTCCCCTTTATATCTCACACGTGGCTTTCAGCCCTTTCCCAAAGGCTGCTTTGTTATTTTCACTTTGTTTAAGGATTAACTTAAGATAAGGACAAAGCCTTTTCAGCTTTTGTCCTCCTTCCTAGAAATAAAGACTCTTCACCAAGAACAGGGAGAGGACTACCTTTCATCCCTTTTGCTCATTTCTTTTCTCTTGCAAGCTGCATGCCATGTAATCTTATTTTCAGCAGCTAGATTATAAATGGCTTTTTATTTAATAACTGCCAGCATTAAGGAACCGTACTTTGACAAAAGCTCCAGAAATACCTCTGTACAAAGGATCAAGGCATCTAGGCAAACAGAAAAACATAAAGAGTATTATCTGTCACAACACAGGGACATATCTTCTGTTGGTAGCTGAGTCAAAAAGAGTACATGTGAAGACCTGTATAGTGGCTGAGGGCATGCTTACAATCCTGTAAGATCTTTTTTGCTGTGAGTTTCTGTACACCCAAAGCCAAGCCTCATCTGGGACTTGGCACCCATGTCTTTGGGACACAAAAAGGCACGTTACACTTTGTAATTAATGTAACTTATTATGTCAGCATTAGCATCAGGTACCAATGGAAGTCCTGCTCAGTGGGAGCTATCGAAGCTGCGTTTGTCTTAGCTCTTTTTTAGCAATAGATTTTCTAGAAGGGATGCAGAAATTGGACACTTCAGTTGAGCAGTGGGGGTAAGTCCTGTGAGCAAGGCAGTGCAGGGGCAGCTCCTGCTGCTGTTGATGTCAGACAGGATGCTGCTGGTGTCCTGCCTTCTCTGCGAGGCACTGTGGGTTCTCCTCTCTGCACCTCTTGCCCAGGTTATGTGCTGCACGCTCTGGGTTTGTGGATTTGCAGGGAATTTTGCTCAAAGTCATGGCTTTTCTTCAAAAACAAGGATGAGAGCACTTGCAATTCTCCTGATGTCTATGTTGACAGGCACGTGGTTAAACAGCAGAGCAGCATGCACTGGATGGGTCAGGGCTGGGACAGACCAGCACAGAGGCAAGCAGGGAAGGATTTAGCTTAAAAAGACACTGTGATGATTTTGCAAAAGAGGAGGAGCACCACTTACTATATTTCCATTGTTTTTCTTAATATTTATTTCAAGTTGGCTTGAGCACTCTTCCCAGAGGTCCTGGATTTCTCCTCAGGCAAAAATAGAGCTGTTTTGTCTGAAATATTGTCTGTTTTCCCTGAAGGTTCTTTTCTGACTGTGATTGCTTTTAAATGTCACTCTGCTGCTTAAGGCTACTAGTAGGTGGTCTGAGCTGAATGTTTACTATTATGTGGCTTATACCTATACTTATTTTCCATGTCAGATCCTGACCTGGTAACCTCCTCCTTCTCAAAATGCCACAGCTGAAATGTAGTTTGCAATGGCTTGGTTGCTTAGGCAGAGTTGCTGTTAAATCATCAGAAATGAACTTTCTTTGCTAGCAGTTTAATGTAACTTAGCTATTGACAGGCAATCTTAGCTGAGCCTTAGCTGATCATCTTGAAACTGGAGATGGGTTTTGGCAAAATATATTGCTCCCCTTGCAGGTTTCCACAGATTTAGAATTTTTATATGTTGCTGCTTTCTTGATGACTTCATTTTGAGGCCGTGGTGTTTTGCAGTCAACATCTCAGCCAATTCATTTTAGCAAATTAATATTTTCAGTAAATACTGTGAAGACAGTGGGGAATTCTAAAATGGTAAAAGCACACTTAAGTCCTGTCCCTAAACTGGTGATTCACCAAAAGCATTATTTACATTTTCATTTGCCTACAAGCTGAAGCTGGTTGCACAGAAGAATCATTTTGCCTTGTTTACACAGATGTGTTTTGGGACTAATACCTTACCAGTATTATCAGCTTCACATACACAGGCGAGTATTTCAGTTCAGCATACATCTGCATAGCAGTGATTGCTGCACACAACTGCAGGCAGGCAATGTGCCTGTAATGAAAGGTGTGTGATCTCCTGAAATCTAGTCCTTTCAGGTTTAAAAACAGGCTTAAGAGCTATTTGAGTTCTCTCTTTATTTTTAAATGCTTTTATCTACTACAGTGTGAAGTACTAATAATAGAGGATCCTGAGTACATAGAAATCATGGTCCACTTTGCTTAGTGCCTACTCCAAAGCCACTTGAAGCAATAGGAGCCTTTGCATAGCAAAGTGGGGGAAGAACAAGCTTCCCCCCCCCAAACTCTTTACAGGAGCAGCAGTGTTATTTCGCATGCAAATCTTTTCTGTTCTAGGCAGACTATTTATAGGGCTCATTTCATATAGTATTAAAATAATACAATATTTTAATTTTATTTTTTCTCTTAAGAGGTCTCAAAACATTCTAAAAGCTGAAAGCTCCATTTTAAAAGGATCTACACAAAAACCAGCTCCCATCCTCTTCTGGGGTCTTGTGAAGTAAATAGGTGAAAGGCTCAGTGTCTGTGGGGCTCACTCAAAGCCCAGTGCATGCATGTTTTGGAATAAGAAGAACTTAATTCTTTTTTTCTTGGTAATTGTTTTTTTACATCTCCTGAGAGACTGCCATGGCTCTGAAGCTCTAGGCTCCAGTCTTGCAAATACAGTCATTTATTTCCAGATGACCAGTTACAATTAAGACAGCCAAAGCCTGGGCTGCTCACTTGAAAGCAATGAAGCCAGTAACAGCACTGCTTATTTCCATCAAAACTCACAGTCCTACAAACAAGCCGTGCTGTTTCCTTTACGTATCCAGCATCCCAGCCCAGATTCACCTCTTGCTGGCTTAGCCATCTCCCTGCAGCTCCCATGGCAGGAGCCTGGCTGCCCTAGGCTCCCTCTGCAGTCAATGAGAAGAGACAAGCATCTTGAGCAGTGATTCATGGACCACACCAAAGATCTGAATCATTCCGATGGAGTGGCTCTCTCGCTCCACTGATTAATAGAGGCAACCAAGGGTAAATGGGTTCATGATGTAGGTGGTCAGCCAGGTGGAATGTATCCAAACCTGTTCTAGTTAGGCAGGAGCTGCATTATCACAGCCGGCTCTGAATTCTTGACTGCAGACAGTTTCTTCTTCCAGTGTTATTCACAGCTGTCTCACATGAATCTGGCCTTTCCTAAAAGCATTCTTTTTTAACAAAATGTGTAGCTAAATAAGTCACAGCCCTATTGCCCTGAACTTACAACTGGATGCACTGTTAAGTAAATATCCATTACTGTAGTTCCAACAAACCTATTTGAAGATGTGCTGAAATCAAAACTTTTGCTCAGTGTAGACTGTGTTCACATTGGGTGTTAAGGATATATTTCACTCCAGACTGCACGAAATTGTACTTTGCTTTAGAAATTCTTTCTAGCTCAAGGGGATTTCTGCTGCTGTAAATTCATACACACACACACACACACACACACAAAAGACAACAGCTGCAAAACTTCTGAACTGCAAATTGCACAACTGAAGCTGAAACTAAGCTGCAAACCTCTTTGAGTTCAGAGGGCTCGTACTCGAGTTGGTAGATGTGGTTTTGGTTGCAAGACTAGCAGCTGAATTTGGAAAATATTTATGGTCTTGACAGAGCTATGATTCCCATTAAAGTAAATCATGGAGGTTCATCTGGTCTCTCTAAAGTTTTCTGCATGTCTTCATTTTTCTGTGTCTCGTGGAAATTTTTCTTCCTGTCAGATGCAGTAAATCCAGCTCAAATCCTTCTGAAATCTTGGAGCAACCAATTCTGCTTTGATTTACAGCTGCCTAGATCCAAGCTAGATCCATGTGGGCCCACACTATATACATTAACAGGTCGATGGGAAGGAGAACTGTGTCAAGGCATGGCTTCAAGAAGTCACGGCTTCTGTTGCCGAAGGGCTGACACATTTACTGGTGCACTTATCTTTATACAAGGGCATAACCATTAATTACCATCATCCTCTTCTCCATAGGCCACCTTCCAGCCTCTTCCCCTCTCATTCCTTCTCCCTCAGGCAAAGTGTCTCTTCTGTCTAGCAACCTCCGAAGACATTTGTTCTGGTAACAGAACAGTCCAGGTCACATCTATCTACTGACAAAAGAATAATCAGTGCTGGTGGCAAAAATCTGCTTCTTTCATCTGTTCATTTCGGTTTGAAATGCCTGAAATGAGCTCAAAATGCACTTTGCTGATGAGCCATTAAATCATCTGTAAAGGACAAGGAGTAAGGAAGGTACCGTTGCTTCAACTCCTCGGAAGGGAAACAGAATGCGTAGGCAATCTCGGAGTGTTTTCAGCGGAGGTTTTGTGCTGGGTAGGGTGGCTTTGAGGCTCAAAAAGGAAATCTCAGTACAAATGACCCGTAAAGCACTCTGTGGGCAGACAAAGTATGCAGCCCGGTGCTGCCGAGAAGTGCACGGAGAGAGCTTTCCTGCTTTGCCTTCTGGTGAGCAGCTCCGGCGGCGCAGCGCGGCTGGCAGCAGGTGTTTGTCCTCAGAGACGCACTGCTGGCAGCTCGGCGCGGCCGGGCCCCGGCACCTCGCCCCGCACAGCTCGCTGGCAGGAAGAGGTGGCTGTTTTGCTGAGCTTGGATAAACATTAGGATCTAATTTATCATGTGATAGGAAAGGAAAGCTGCCTTTTTACTTCTCCCCTCGCCCCCCCCCCCTCCTTGTTTTTAACAGCTTTTGTTTGAATTTCATCATGTGGTTTGGAGGTGCAAAGAGTGGAGAGATATTTAACCTGGGTCTCTGAAATGAGCACTCTGCTGTCAGCTGATGTGAGAGCAGAGCTCTTTCTGGATGTGTCTGCAAATATTAGGTCCCACTGAATAACGTGGTCAGGGAGCCAGACCTCTTGCTGAATTTACAAGAGAGGCATCATACTCCTTTAGTTACAAAGACCTGAGTTGCTGCTGCTCTTTGTGTTGTACAGTGTCTCTTGGGTTACATGCCCAGGAGGGAGGAAAAAGGAAATGGTTTTCCTTGTACTACAAAATAAATAGGAATGCTGAGGAGGATTTTGGTATGTGCAGAACCTGGGTGTTCTCCTGACTTTATTATTTCAAGTGCATGATGTACAAAGATCTGACTAATCAATCGTGTTTCTACGCTGATCCACTCTGAGCTGTGGTGGACTGCACAAGAGGACAGCAAGAGGGTTTCCAAATCAGGCCTTGCAGGTAATTTTGAGCCACCTCAGAAATTCTGCTGTATCCATGGTCTGGGCACTGATTGTAGCCTTTGCAAAGCAAGGTGCTTAATGAAGGTGTTTGCAGTGTGTCATGTGGGAGGCATGTTCCTTAACTAGGATATGCTGGATTCAAGTTCCCTCCTGGACTAGGCCATCCTTTTGGGCATGAATAAATGCCTGGCTCTTTATACATGAGGAGACTGTGACTCCTTTATTTAGAGCAGGCATTTATATGCCATGGGAACTCTTTTCCCACCTGAGGCTGAAACCCATTTCTCCAGAAAGTGTCTAACCACTGCAATTTCCATCTCTCCTCTGAAACTTGTACAGTGATACATGATTTGAAGGTGACAAAGATAAAGGTGACAACTCCTTGAGGCTGAGGAGGGCCTGCAGCTGATCCCTCCTACCTCTTAGATGGGAAGTCCAAGTACAGATGTGAGGAGCTAAGAAAGCTGAATGCAAGGGTGTCTGTGCCTTGATAACAAACTGGTTGAAGTGGAGCTTAATGTGGAGCTGATTCATGTTTGTTCTCCATTTCAGAACTGTGTGGTAGGTTCTTTTCTTTCATGATGAAGTACGATTGGCATTGGTAGGACTATTTTTGTTTGTTTGTTTGAACCATTTAAGGATGAAATAAAGCTTGGTTTCAAGCAAAAAACAACCACATTGCAAGTCATAAGAGAAGAGATAATGACATCTTTTGGGATCTGAGGTTCACTTATTCATTTATTCTACATGCCCTGGCTCTGAAATCAGTTAATCTGACTGGATGTATTGCAGTGTTTTCAACTCTCTGCCTGTTACGGTGTTTAACATTTTGCCTTTACATTCACAGAGTCTCCTGTTAAACTCCAACCCAATCAGGCCAGATTCTTTCTACTAACATTATTAGTTTTCATTTATTATGTGAGAGGAGTTGAAGTGAAATTGTATTTGCTCATGCAACCATAAATTGCACTTTATTTTTCAGCCTTGTTTTGGTTTTGCTTGAACACGTTATTGTGAAGATGCTGCCTTGACAGCTCATTAGAATGAAGTCCTCTTCACCCACAGAAGCAGTACAGCAAAAGTACTCAAGAAGAAAGGTGAAGATTTTGCTTTTTTCTGGCATGCACTGTCTGCATGGATTCTGACCTGGAAAGACTTCTGTGACTTGCAACACCATTTAGGCAGAGCCAGGTCAAACAGTTTCAGCACAGTTGAACTCTGTGTCCCAAAGGATGAGGACAAAATAATGAGCACTGTCCTTTTAGTAAAGGTATCTCGTTCCTCCATCGCCCTCACCACCACAGCTGACATGTGGGAAAGATTTGCAGGGAACAAAATCTCAGATGTCAGCGTTGGAAGGAGCAGGACACAAAGTCTGCAGTGAAGACTTGCTGCTCAGTGATGACCCTGGCACAGGGAAATCCTCAGCCTTGGGAGCCAATGGCCTATGCTCTCTCTCATACTCAGATCTCTGTCAGTATGCTTCTTCATTTGCTTGTCAGTTAGTGGCAACAAGAGAATTCCCTTAAATGCTTGGAACTACTTTGGAATGTGTAATTTGGGTGACTTCAGTTTATTTTCCAAAAGATGTTACGGTGTCAATCTCACAAAACATTGCTTTCCAAATAAAATTCTGAGTTCTGAAATAAATTTTGGAATCATTGAAGCAGCTGCTATGTGGAAACTCTGGCTGGGATAAAATTCCATGCTCTCTTTTGGCAGTGGAAAAATGTCACTTTTCTGGTGTTATAGAAGCCTAAGAAATACCTGATTGCAATCAACTGATGGTAGCTTCCTTAGCATACTTTAATCGTTACGCCTGCACATCTCACTTCAAATTGCATCATACAATAGTTCAGGCACAGCAGTTCAGAAGCAGGCCTCCATTTGGGAAATGAACATTTCTTCATATGCCTTTACCAGTTTGTTTGTAAAATGTGTTTTTCCACCTCTCAGAATTAACATGTCCTGCCTTTCTTTGCTTCAAAAATATCTTTTTTCTGCAAGTGTAAGCATGAAATCGAGACACTGTACAAAGCTGTCACTTTGGTATTAGACTTGCAGTGTAAGTGACAAAATGACAACAGCAGTGGAAAAAACCCTAATATTCCAAAACATGACTATAATTTTACCTTAAATGTAATGAGCAAGAGGAATTCCTTTGATTTTTTGAATGCTTTTTCACTTAACTGGTATAAATTTGGCTTTTACCCTTCTGAAAATACTGCATTATAAAGGAAGGAAAGAATAATCTGAAATCCTAGACTGAAAGGTAAGGCAACACCATTTCTCCTCTTCTGCCAATACATTTTCATCCTATATATTTGTGACCATAGAAAACTGGGTTTGTGCATACAAAGAGTTTTTTAACTTGTGGTGCACTTAACTTCTCAACAAGTGCTGAAGTCTGAACAGTCAGGAGTAAAGGCTCCATAAATGTGAGTGGAAAATGTCGATGTGTTGTTTTGGAAACAGCTTACAGCTTACACGGGGGGAAAAACCCAGACAACTCAAAACGGTGTAGCCAAACCCAGTTTCCTGTAGAGAATAAGCTGCAGTGTTGAACTCACCCCTCACCGGAGTGGTGCTGAGGACATGGTGGCACTGCTTCTTGACAGGGACAGGCAGCAGAAGCTTTCGGACAGCACACAGGCGAGGTATGAGATGTGGTGGCAGAGGGCACTGCACTGCTCCAGATGCTCTCTGCAGCCTGGAGACCTGCACAGGCCTTGGCTCCTCCAGCTGCCATGGTGGCCACAAAGCCATTAGTTACACTGCTTGATTGGGTTAAGCTATCACCCCATGAGCCACAAGGCCTGGGCACACAGGTTACCACCTTCCCCAAAACGCTTTGGGTGTACCCTACAAGGGAGCAGGTGGAGGGCACAGGCGGTGGGATGAGGCCACTGGAACAGGTTGAAAGTGAACAGGCAAGCTGGGACAATGGGAGCAGGCTGAGATGAGAACAAGCCGAGGTGAGAGGAAGAGGCTGGAATGTGGGAGCGTGCTGAGATGGGAATAGCTGAGGAGATAGGAACTGGCTGAAGTGATGGGCACAGGTTGAGGCATTGGGAGTGGGCCGAGGAGATGGAAGCAGGCTGAAGGATCTAGGCAGGGTGCAGCTCCTATTGGCAGGTGCGGGCAGAGCCGCCTGACAGGGCTGTGCCATGACACGCAGGTCCCGGGAAGGTAGGACTGCAATTGCAGACCGACTCTGGCACACACAGTGGTGACGACTCCAGTCCTGCCCGCTTGCTCAGCCCTCACTGAGCACACCTCCTACCCTGGGGCTCTGCTCCTCAGCCGCGGCAGTCCTCCTTTCGGGCGAACACGCGTGGGCGGCGAGAGTATCGCTTGTAGGGGAAGAGAAAGGGCGCGCACCGGGACTGCAGCCCGGCCTCAGCAAGACACTGGGTCTCGAACCCGTGTCCCACTCCGCCAAGCAAGCAGGCAGGAGCACCCGAACCTCCCCGCGCGGTGCATTGTGGGCCTCGCACTGATTTATGCAGGAGCCGCAGAGGGCGCCGGGAGAAGCGGGAGGTGGTGGCGCTTGGTGCTGGCGCGGCGGGCGGCAGGTCGGGGGCCGGCGCCGGCGATCGGGGCGCTCTGAACACGCAGGGCCCTTTGCCGCCCTCTAAGGCCACAGCAGCACCGCTGGGTCCAGGCCTCAGCCGGCCCCTCGCTGGCCGCCACGGACGTGGAGGCGGTGGCGGCGGGCGGAGCCGGGCCCGGCCCGGAGGGACGCGAGTCCTCCCGCCATAGGGAAGCCAGCCCCGCTCTCTGGTAGGGGCCGGAGGGAGGGCTCGCTCGGTCCTCGCGGTGCTGGGGCCTCTGCAGCTGGGTTCGCTCCTGAGCTGAGCCCGGGCCGGCTGCGTGCGGACTGCCGCGGCTGCGGGGTCGCGCTCCCGGCGCTGCTGGGGCCTCCGACGGGGAGCGAGGGAGGCCAGTCCCGGCGGTCTCCTGTGAGGGGAGGAGGAGGTTGGGGGGGAAACAGAAAAGCCTCATCTTTTCGGCCAGCATCTTTCTTTGTCGGGCCCTGCCGCGGGGAAGAGGAGCGGCGAGAGCTGCCGGCGAGCTACCGGTGCCCCGTCTCTCTTCGGGGCCTTCCCCCCCGCTGCCTGTGCTTCCCGGGCGCTGCCTCCGTTCTCATCGGATTTCTTTCACCACTTTTGGGCTGGATATCTCGGCTTCGGAGCATCGTCGGTGGGACCAGCCGGGCCGGGCACGAGTGGAGGGCTAACGCGGAGGAAACAACAGGTCTTCCTTCTCGCCTTGCAAAGCCATACCAGCGCCTCGCTTTTGGAATTATAAATGTTTGAACTAAGGCCCAGGAAACTGGAAGGAGAGCCTCCTGTTGGAATTAATAGAAGAGAAAAGAAGGGAGGCTTTTCCAAATCCTTTACGAGAAGGCTTGTGCCGTTTTCCCATGCTGTTTGTACTCTGTTGAATAATGCGATTGTGACCTGAGTGGAATTTATGAGCGATGAACTGTTGAAGCTTGTTGCACCGCCGCATCAAGCTACTTTTTTTCTTTTTTTTTCTTCCTTTTTTTTTTAACTTCTTTTCCCTCACCACATGATCCCAGCTGTTGCAGGACCAATAGGCCACTAATAGAGGGATGGGAAGCTGAGACGGTTTCTTTGTACATTCTTCTGTTGTGGGGACTTGGCTGAAGCTGCTGCTGCTTTTTACTGGATCTGCTTTTTTCTCGGCAGGTTTATTTGTTTTCACGTGCACGGGGTGTTTCAGTTAACTGGACATTGGACTGAAGCTGAATGGATGCCTTGCAATCTGAAAGGTTTTGGAGGATAACAAAAACCGACTAAAAACAGAGAAGAACTGGTACTGCTGGAAACCTGGGGCCTATTTTCCAAGCCTTTTTATTTGATTGAGCAAGGTAAATAACGTAGCGGTGTTGAAAATACAGGGCTTACGGTAGTCATGCATGAAAATGTATGCACTTCAAGCAGTCCCAAGTCTTTCAAGGGATTGAGACGTCCCACAGTAAGGGTGAGAATAAGCTTAAAACGTTCAGATCTGAGTGGAGTTTAAGGCTGAGAACAAACTGTGGTACCTGAGAGGCTAAGAGAACTATTTTTTCTGCATTGTTTTGGGTTCTTGTAGGTTTTTGGTGCTGAGAGGCTGGCTGAGGAACTTTGGAAGTCTTAGTGGGAGAGTGCAGTAATTATATTGTTTTTTGTTGTTGTTTTCCCATGCTTTTTAAAAACTTGATGCTTTTTACTCTCCTGTAAGGATCTGTTAGGGTCTTGTAAAAGCATTTCCAATTTAACAGTAGAGCAGTACTGATTTGCATTGTTAACTCTATTCATACTCTGCCTTTAATTATTTTTGTTTACCTTTACTGTTGTTATCCACAGTGACAGCTGCTCCTATTGCCTAATGAATTTTTTACTTTTTATCTCTCTTTATGTCCTGAATTGGCCTGTTTGGATTTACCACTAATTTACATCACTTCTAACATTTACTTCACTTCTAACACAGGCTTTCTACAGCCAGCATAAGCTCCGATGTTTTAGATGCTATCTTTCTATATTTCAAGCATTGGAAGAAGCAGATAATGATTCTCAAAGCATGCAGTGTCATCAGTTACTGGTTTAAGTGTATGGGTTTTGGTGGCATCCTGCATGCTGGATCTTTGGGTTTTTTGAAGATCTCAGCAGCGGCTTGCTCCAAATAAAAAAATCCATCAAAATGAGATCACAGTTTGAAACACAGCTGTAAAAATCTGGTTTTGCAAGAAGTCACAAGAGTCTCATTAAGAAGTGACGTCTTGATTGAATTGATTGTATACCTTTTCTCCTGCAGTCTTAATGAAACAGTGGCAAGCACCTATGGTGTTGTCAGCCTTTGCTGATGCTATCATTGGGAAAGCTCAGTTGGTATTATGGGTAGGAGCCAAAATTCCTTTGCTTACTCAGTTTAAATTTGTTTGACTTGAATTTATGGTCTTTGTTCTGTCTTACTTTGTTTCAAGATGATGTGTGAGGTGATGCCAACCATCAGTGAGGCAGAGATTCCCTCTGGGGGAAATGGAGGCCATGGTTCAGGTTCCCCATTACAATCAGACGCTGATTCCCATTTTGAGCAATTGATGGTATCCATGTTGGAAGAAAGGGATCGCCTTCTGGAAACGCTCAGAGAAACTCAGGAGACACTAGCGCTGACCCAGGGCAAGCTACATGAAGTTGGTCATGAGAGAGATTCCTTGCAGAGACAGCTCAATACTGCACTTCCACAGGTATGAACATTTTGAAAGGAGGGTTACCTTTCAATGATATTTGTGTTCTTTGTGGTATTTTTCTGGCTTTTTGTAGAATTAATTTACTGAGAAGTAAAGACAAATCTCTCTTGGCTCTTTCCTGAAGTATCTATCTGTTGATGCTTGCTCACTGCACGAAAGGTATGAAAGCAGGGAACATCAACACTTCCCTTCAGTATATCTTCCCAGTTTCTGGTGTTTCTTTGGTTTAGCCTGAGTGTGAAGTTGTTGTTATAGCCTTTGGTTTAGTAGAACTTGACGGACTTTCTTCTGTCACTAACGTTTTTTTAGTGTTGTTTCTAACTGCCCAATTAATTCACATTCTTCAGAGTTACTGCAGGCCATTCTGGTACCATTATGGACTTGGACTTAAACTTGAAAATTTAAAGACTGCTACCTTGTGAGTCCATGCTGGGTTGTCATGGCAATGTGGAAGTCAGACTGTGGTGTTTAACTCATTTAGTTCCTTTTGCAGAGTGGATTTGGTTGGATTTTTTTGTCTGATCATGGTAAGAGGTTGCAATGATGACTTCTGGAATAGCAACATTAGTGACCTCTGCAGGGTCCTGACATACAGCCTGTAATGGTGAATGTGTTTATGGTAGCAGCCCTGTGCAGCTGGGAAAGCTGCTGTGTCTGTGGAACTCCTTGGGGTTTATCTGTTCTGGTTTAAGAAAATACACTTGTATACTTTGCAAAGTGCTTGGTTGTGGGCAAAAGAGAGGCAGCTTTCAGGTGGCATTTGACTGTTGATAGCCCTGCACTTGCTAGCATGGGGAGTTGTTGTCCATGATGTTGTGATGATGTCATACATGAATGCATTATTCCAAGGACACCTGCTATTTTACAAACGTTGACATGTCCTTAAATCCTGTAGATACTGCCTATACTCTTTGGAGCAGTGGTTTTATGCCCTTCTGTTTGCACTGCCCTCATTGCAAAGTAATCACTGTGCCTGTTGGTGTGGTAATGGGTGCTGGCAGCTGGTAAGGGACAGACTAGAAAGTAATGTTCAGCTAGTAGTGTTACAATGGTGTGATGGAAACAGCAAAGGAAAAGTTCCACCCTTTGCTGTTCCCAGTGTTAAATCATGTGCTGCAGGCAAAAATCATTCTTTGGTTGTTTTTTTTTTTTTTTGGTTGTAATAATTGTGGCTTCTCTGTAGCCGCTGTTTCAGGCCTGCTCCACTAATGGATGCCATTAATGTATGATCTGTAAACTGCTACATTGAATTTGTGGCTCAGTAGAATCACACAAACTCCAAACTGCACTGCTTCTCTTTTCCCTTTCCTTCTCAACTTTCCTTCCTAAATCTAGTGATCTACTTACATGTTAACATTTATCTGTAGATAAATTTCTATAAAATTAATGCAATTCCAACCCAAATTCCCCTTTTCAGGAATGTCTCACTGTAGGGTTTCATGTGCAATCTGCAGGAAAGCAAATTCTGTGGCTCAACTGAGAAATCTTAGTGAGATTCTGTAAACATATACAACAGGGTATGGATTTTTCTAGATTGCTGTTGAAAACTTCTCTTGGCCTGGTGTGAAACTGTGCCACTGCTGTCCTACATGTGCTTAATCTCACAAGATTCTGGAAGGTGACCACTGATGGTGCTTTCAAGAGTCAAAAATGTTTTCTGTTCTGGCTGCCGTCAGAAGTAACAACGTATTTGACAAGCGAGGGTTGTTGTGGTGGAGTCAATTGCTTCATAGGTGTATGTTCTTGAAGAGGTGAAATGATGTTTGGGGCTTAAGTTCTACCAAGTGTTCACTTGGACAGCTTTTTGGTGGCTGTAATATTTGGAACTAGTCAAACTATTTTTTGTTAATAATTTCAAGCTGAGCATTCTTTTGAACTGCTGTCTCAAATGACCCATTGTTTAGCTGTGCCTTTCAAGGAGGAGTAGCAGCAGGATAACTTTAAATTTACTGGCAGCTATGTTATCTAATTTTCAGTAAAGAAGGGCTTTAGTAACGTACATCTTCAATTCTTTTTCTCATGGTAGCTGTTTTCAACTTAAAAAGATGTGAAGGTCAGTTTAACTAGTTGTACAAACACCAGTACAATTGCATGAGTTACTACATCACTGTGTAACCAATGTGTTAGTCCTCCCCCCAGGCTTGGCATGCAGCTCCTAACACGTCTTGGTAGTTGATTTAGGAGCACTTTATCGTAAGCAGAACTGAATTGTTTGTGTGTACACTTTTCCTGGTTTAGATATTTAGCTGAATCAGCCAGTTAGGCTGCTCTGGTGACCAATGGAGACTCCCTGTACAAAAGAAGGAATGCCAAACTGATTGCTTCTATGCCCCAACTACTCCTGTTTATAGTATGAAGACACTGAATTTCTCATGGCATCCCTGTGCTGAATTCCTTACACCAACTGAGATGCTGTGTGTAGGGCAGAGGCTCCCACTGATGTCTATATAGCTGCAAAATGGCAAATTGGTTCTTTTGTATTTGCACGTCTTGCAGATGGCTAAAGCAAATGCAGTTTTTTCTGCAGCACTGATGTGCACTCCTCTGAAGTGGCAGAGAAGCAGATTTTTCTGGTGTACTGCAGTGTGGTGGTCACCAACTAGTGTAAAGGCATCACTTCTAGCTCACATAAATCTGAAACAGCTGCTTGGAGTAAGAAGAGTTGTGTTGTGAATATATGATTCAAAGTGAACACTCCTATATAGATGTGCTCTATCCCTTGTGCTCACACAGAGTGAAACTGACAAGTTTTTCTGGTGTGGACAGCTGGAAATGAAATGCATCAACATTGTCTGATAAAATAACTGGATTCTTGGCAAGGCTTCTTGTTTTCTGGGAGTTACCTTCTATTACACATTACCCTAGTCAAACTGTACTCTGACCTTGGGAGATGAACTTGATGAGATCAAATTGCTGTGCAAAAACTTAAAATTTATTTTATTCTTCCTAGTTTTTTTTTAACAGAATAAAAAAAGGAAGGGAAATGTTTATCTTGAACTGAGAGAAGTTTTTAATGTAAACATGCTCAGTTATGATCTAATTATAGTCTTGGATTTAATTATGCCCTCCATATGCTTTCTGGAGTGTATTCTGCAGAGTTCAAAGCTTGTGTGCAGAAAAGTTAGCAGTCTGTGAAACATGCAGGACACTACTGCATCTAAGAGTTAGATTTTTGAAGTTAAGGTCAACAGGGTCCGAGTGAGGACTGCTTCTTGCTGTTAAGGTATTGCAGGCTGGTAGAGGTTTCTGTGAATGAGAATGAGATGCTTGCTTTGGATGGTAAACACTGGAGTTTAATTTACAGAGACTCTGGTACCTGGCAAAAATAAAAGCACACTTTATGAATTCACATCAGCTTTTTTCAGGATGATGATCTTAATGTATATTAAGGATTGTCTAAGCTGATGTACAAATACTACACTTCTGTACTACAGTAACACTCCTATGAAGATCCATCTTGATCTTATAATTCTGAGCTTTTGGTCTTCCTTTTGTCATACTTGATTTTCATTCCTATGCCAGGTAAGTAAAAGAAGTAACAAGTTTTCTTCTGTGATTGTGATGATCCTGTACAGAGTTTCTGTATTCACCAATGTATATATAGGAGCAGATGAGAACTTTGTCAGAGGCTGTGTGTAACTAAGAGAACTTTTACTGCAATGTGGGGTTAAATGTACAAAAAAAAAAAAAGCTGCCTCTAATTTTGGTTTGGCTTCAGCTTTACTGGGTTGCCCATCATGTCTTAGTGAGTCCACAGCAATTGCTTTCTATCTGTAGTAAATACCTCATCACTGGTGCACAATTCAGCTAAAAATAGATGGTGTTTGTTTGGGTTCAGTTAAATTCAGATTTTTCTCTGCAGAGTGTTCTCCCTTAGCTGCACAAATACTGTTTGATGTCTTGCAGCTAAGAAATATTTAAACATTTGGTCCAAAGACTGCCCTGGCATTGTTTTACCATGACAAACCTAAGGATTTAGTTGCCATTTTAATAATAGTGGTGTTTGGATTTCCTCCAGATAAGTTTTCAATAATACAGGATGTCATAGCTGTAGAAATGAGGTTTTGCATCGTACAGGACTTGGAGAACAGAGCTGCAGAAAGTACATTAAGTAAAGGGCTTGCCAAGCTTTGCAGCAGCTGAAATTTTCTTAATGCTGTAAGTGCAACTCCATTTGCAGTATTGTTCACTGCTGCTCAGTCTTGAGGTGACACAGCTCATCCTTCTTGCTGCAGCAAGATGTGGTGTTGTATTCTAAATCAAACCCCTTCATCTCAGCAGGCAGCCATGTGTCCAGAAATGAGAGATTCAGAAGGACTCAGCTGTGCAAATGTACGTCAGAGCAGACGTCTCCATTTCTCTCGTCCCATTGCTGCAGCAGAGATGAGCCCAAGTGCCACCACTGTGTTATCAGCCAACTGTGGTTTTTAGTCTTGCCTGTTTTGAGTTTCAGTTGCTGCATCTTACTTGGTTCTTCTAGTTTTTGTCGTTATCTACACTAGTTTCAATTTGATGGATTTAGTGTTCCCAATCCTTCACTGACTTGATCAATAGCCCTGATGCTTCTGTCTTTGCAAGGCATAGGAGCAGACAACATTTATCCCAAGCTTTCACAATATGGAGTTACCTGAAACTGCCCTCTATGACAGGGCAAAAAGAGGAGTAGCTACACTTGAATAATCATGGAGTATTTGCTCTGACTTACTCTTTTCTCATTTAAATGTTTGGGTGAGTTTGTTTATTGAGACATCTCATCCCTCCCCAGCAGAATCTCATTGCCTGTTAGCAACTTGCTGTTCGTACTATGCTATCAAATGAGCTCATCTTGATTATGAAGTGGACCTTTCAGCCAAGTTAAATTTAGAATTAGTTTTAAGGGTTGGGTTTTTTTGTATTTGAAGATGCACTTCAGTGCTGTTATAATGTCCTGCCAGTCCCTTTAATAAAAAGGTTTTATGAAGTCTGAATCCATTGTTTTAATTTTCCTTAGTTTATTTGCAGGAAGAATGTTTTGATGACTACACAGAAATGCTTTTTGTTTGTTTTTAAGAGTGGATGTGGCCCTGAAAGATGAGCTGGTGATTATTTTTCCTCCTGTTCTGTTACTATGTACCAGTGTCTGATAATGGGCATACTAATATTTGGTGTTCTGTAGTCCACCTTGCAGCTGACGTACAGGCTGTGTGAGCTGGGGGGAAAGAGCTAAAATCAAACCAGGCTGCTTTAAAGTTTCATGGTGCATTTAGAACCAGGTAGACTTCACATCTCTAGTCCTGTGCTAACTTCCTTGGAGCCTCTTGTACAGCATGAGTGTTCATCTTGATATTCTGAGGATTGTTCCTCTGCAAGCTCATCTATTTTTGCTCTGCTCTTGTTGAGAGTTTAACTCCGACTACTTTAAAGATGTTTGTTAGCATTCAGTGCAACTACATAGCTGCAATTTCCAGTTAGGTGTTTTAAACAAACAAACAAAAATCCTCTGTGATTTTTTTTCTTTTTTGAAGATAAGTATTAATGAAAATTTCAGTTTCTCCTCTCCTCATGTTGTGACATCTACTGGCCTGTGATTCTGGTTTCTCCTTTCTGGTATTTATTTAGGAGAGGTGGATGTTGGTTTTCTGCACTGCAGGAGTTGGTCTTAGAATGAAGAATGCACATTTGTTTGCATTTGGTATACTTACAGTTAATAACATCAGCAGCAATTGGAAATCTTTGAGAGAACATTTTGGGTGTCTGTTAGCAATTTTGGGGTTTGCTCTTTATAAATTAGCACTGTGTCCCAGAACTTCCTTAATATATTCCACATTTTAAATTAACTTTGCTTTTTTATTTCCCCTGCTTTAAGGGAATACGATAGAGCTCTTCACGTAAGCTGCTTTTAGAATTTTAGGCAAGCTTTAGTTACTGTAACTCAGCAAGGCTGACTGGTGTCTGTTGACATATATCAGAAAATACCATAATCTCTTGCACATATGGGTCTGAAGCTGCAAACACTGTGTTGTGCATGTCAGGTAATGTGGGTATCCATAACTTTCCAACTCTTGTTTTTGTCAGCCTGGCTGTGGGCTCCCTGAGTATAAATGGGGAAATGTGTGGCAAGTGTTGCCAGGAAAAATGTTTTCACGTTCTCCAGGCCAAAGGAAGGATTATTATTTTGCTGTCAAGTAGGGTGAGGTTTCTCTTCAGCTTGACTTTTTCACAGGAGTGCATGGAAATACTTTTTCTTTCTGCAAACTCCAGAGTATTGTGTTGTGAGCTGGACACATCTGTGGGTTGCTTGAGATCATTACTCTCCTGGTTTGTATGTTCCAAATCAGTGGAATACTGTGATTACAGGAATTGTTAATGCTCAGTTTGATTCTGATGTGGTGTTTTCCTATATGTTCTCTGTAAATTGATGTTAATTGGTGATTAAGTTGGAGTTCACCTTGAGTTTCATGTAAGCTCTACTGAAAATGGGTTCCTGTCCCCAGCAGCATGGCAAGGCTCAGTGGCCTGTTCCCACAGTGGCTGAAGCCCTGACATTAAGAGAAGCTTTGTTGCTTAATCTTCTCTTCTGCTACTCCACAGTGGCTATCCTTGAACTCTGCTCATGTGTTTATGTTGTCTGCCTAGGATATGGTTTTCAAGGAAAGGTTTTTGAGAACGTCTTAACAGGAGTATAATTTTGGTTGCATCTGAAATATAACTTGGGTGCATGAGAACGAAACCAGTCAGTGTATCTTTCCTGTAGTTCCTCTGTTTTATGTAAATATTTAGAAATAGTGTTTTGTTTTAGAACTTCTGTGGAGTGCTCCAAGATTCCTCGATATAAAAAAAATCCTTCACTCCCAATATTAGGCACAATCGGATATCTGCAGGACAGATCTCAAACAAGGACCATTGTTTGTAGGGCTGTGGGGGGAAAAAAGCTTGAGAGATGTTATATGCACATCCTTCTAGTCTTTTGAGAGGAGAAAGACTTCCACTTGTCAACCAAGTAAGTGTTTTCTATTTGTGATAGGAAAAGGGGCAGCTTTGATTTTTATGTTTTAGCTTTTTCTTTCCCCGTCCTGAATAGCAGCAGTCTGTCTTTGGGTGTCCTCTGAGCCATGCTGATAGTCCATGGGAGAGTTTGTGAAGCAGAATTGGATACTATCTAATTGCCTAGAAATATTCTGAAGCACAGAGGTTGCTTTGTTTTTAATCTTGCCTCCCGTATAAATATATAATGGCTTTGGTTCTGTTCAGTCTAAGTTATGTGTAAAGAAACATTGCTTTTTAGATGCATATTTGCCTTTTCTAAAGAATTGCAAGGTAAAGAATGTGAACCAGGGGTGAATAAACTCTTTACTGTCCAAAGAAGCGAGATTTCTTTAGCCTACCTCGGATGTACAGACCAGGGCACAGTCCAAGGATACAAGTGTATAAGCTTAGGTAGCTGAACAATTTACATAATTAAAAAATTGCCCCCAAACCACCTTAAGATGTGCAATTTCAACAGTTTTTGTGGTGACCTATCCAAAGTTTCAGTTGTCTCAGAGTATGATTGAAAGCTCTGTGAGTGTTCCTGTACAGAAATGACCTTGCAGTTGGTGAGGTTTGCTAATCGTCTTCTCAAGATGAACACTTCCCTGTAATCAGGTGATTAGTTTTAACTTCATGAAAAGGAATTCTTTTCCCCTGCCCAAATTCATGGTGTAAAAGCTGAGAGTTACTTTAATGTGGAGAGGGTTCATGAATTCCTGTCACCGGATCCATAGTTATGTTGGCCTGTGGCGACCAATAATTACTAAGCTGGTGTAGTGCTGTTTCTGAATTTCTGGTCATGAAGCAAGTCACTGAATAGGGAGAGACTGCTGGAAGTGGAGCTGCTTCTTTGCTTTGTGTCCTTCACAGAATGCTTGATATGAAACTGTTCTCACTGTGTCAATCAAGCTTGATTTGGAAAACCTTTTGTAGGAAAAGGGAGTGGTGTACACATCTGAGAGGACTTTTCATCAGTGGCAGGATTTAAATTGTGGATTTGTGGGTTTGAGCTGTGGCTCCTCAAATGTTTTATGTGAGCCTGTTACAATAATTCAGTAATCTATATTTTAGCCAATCTTCTCCTTGCACTCTTGCCCATAAATGGGCAATCTGCTGAGCTGGTGCTCTGTAACGTGGGGAGGTTCATGGCCCTCTGTTACCCTTGCTGAAGGAAGACTCATGAGCCTGAATTCTGTCAGCAGCTGTGCTTCTCACTGCAGTTTGTGCTTCAGGGAGACTGGTGGATTTACTGTGCCCACTGGCACCCTGAACTCCTGTGTGATTTCTATATTCTTTAAGATTCTGTTGCTTCTCTTAGTTAAAGTTCTGACTGATATCTCACACTTTTGACTCTCTTGCTTCTACAGAGATTTAAGACATGGGCTGCCTTTTGTGTTTTAATTGAGAAACTCAGAAATAAAAGAAACTTTTGTCCTGGATCAAAGGACCTTTAAAAGTGCACATGAGGCTCTCTTGTTCAAGGAGGTACCTGTAGCGCTAGAAGTTGTAATTAGGGGAGTAAAGGATGACTCCACCTGAGAGGCCAAGGCTGGAACTGCAGAGAATGGATAGAAGGTGATCTTGGATGTATGGGTGGATTGATACGGAGTTTTTGCATGTTTCATAGAAGTTCATGTTTCATGGAGTGGTTTGGATTGGAAGGGACCTCCAAGGGTCATCTAGCCCAATGCTTCTGCAGTCAGCAGGTAAACTAACTTCAGATGGTCTCTTCAATGCTCTTTATTTCATTTGGGTGAATGAGTGAAGTTTGGTTTAGATAATTTCAGGGATACCTTGGGGTAGGCCTTTTTTTTTTTTTTTTTTTTCCCACTCCTGACTAATCCATTTTTCATGCAGCATTATCACCTCTTTGTAATCCATGGGCAACAGGGTGGAAGCTCAGAACATCCTCTTAGCTTTGTGGAAGAACACAAGGCAGGTGCATCTATTCTTTTAGAGCCTGCATCTTGAGTTTTCAGAATGTCTTTGGAGGGTGTGGTGGAACAACACCAGCTTCCAAAAGCTGAGCCTTTGTTTTAGGAAGTCGGGAATTACTTTACTTCATGTGAAGTGGGAATGAGAAAGGTTTTAAGGATTTTTGCTCTTGCTCTTTGTCCATGCAGGAAAGAAGCTGTCCTCTTCCCGTTCAGTAATCTTATTTCTGCTGGTCCTTCTATTGGTGTGACTCTGATCCCCTGTGGGAACTGTAGTCATTAGAGGCCGTGTGACACCCTAACACTAGAGCGTTTTGTGCAATGGTTATAAAAGATTAAATCCTAGGAGGTCGTAGAGGAGAAATGGGCCAAACATGGGTTTGTGGGGGGTTTTTTTTGTTGTTTTTTTTTTTTTGCTCAGTTGAGTAGGAGGCTGCAGGATGCTGGTTGCATCAAATTTCCCGTGTAGCTCAGTGTGGAATAGGAGCTTCTTCCTCTCCTCAGACCAAATTTCTCACTAATCCATCTTTTGCTTCAGCCTTTGTCACTGGTTGGAGCACATTAACAGCCTGTCCTTCTCTCTTTATCTTTCCTTCCTTGCCTTCTAGTGTCAGTCACTTCCCTGGTTTTGTTCTCTGATGTAAGAAGCTTTGTGAGCTCAGGTACTTGAAGTATGGAACTGTTGGCTATGGATACCTTTGAACATTAAAAAAAGCTTAAAAAAACCACCCACAAAACATCTCTTTGGCACTTAATCTATTGCTGAGATAAGTTTTTCTGTCTTTAACTACCATGCTTGTCTCTTGTAAGACCTGAGATGATTCTTTTTCATGGCCTTTAGAACAGCCTTTATTTGTAAAAATTGAGCAGATTTTCCATGCAAGGCCCAGTTAGAGTTATTCTGAATATTGCACATTTGAACACATGTACCTTCAGTGAGCCCAGTAAATTCACTTAGCATGTAAACTGGGGTGATAGAGTACAAAGAAACCTAAAACTAAAACGTAAAGAGGCTGTAAGTTGAATTTCCTGCTGGAGGCACGTATCTGTCCTCACTCAGTATGACTTGCTTAAACAAGTTTGAAATTATAAGGCTGAAGTGTTCATCACTTGGCAAAAAAAAAAAAATACAATAGGAGAGCAGCAAGGGGAAGCACATGTTGCTGCTTGCTTAATGAAGGTGGCTTGGCCAGCCTTATTCAGAGATTCTCATGCATTCCCTTGTAACAGAGTGTGAAAAATGCACTCTACAACTGCTAGCCACAGAACTAAACCTGGCAACTGAAGGCCAAGATGAATGATTAGAATAGGGCAGGGCAGTGCCTCAGCTGCTGCTTACAGTTTCTGCAAGCAGCAGGAGCTTGTCGCTGAAATAATCCTGCATGATGGATCTTGTCCTGGGTCTGCCTCTGGAAAATAGAGAAGCAGAAGTCATGTGAGGATTGATTTTTAATTTTTTAAAAATGTTTTATTTAATTTTTAAATTTTTGTTTAAATATGGCAGAGCACAGGGTTGAAGATGGAACAGTTTTTAGTTTGTAAGAGTCAGAAATTTAACATGAAATGTCAGCTGAGCCAGAGCTGTGCTGTTACTTGAGTGTGTTCAGAGCTGATGTAGATAAAAATACATGTCATTTTTTCTCTTGTCCAAGGAAACTGACAGATCAATGTTGTTCATGACCTGAAACACGTTGCTACAGCTTTTGGAGTAGCTGCTTGGCCTCTGTAATGGCAGGAGGCCCAGAAAAGATGCTAACCTTGTTCTTATTTTCTCAGCATATCTTGGAGTTTTATAGTTTGGCATTTTAAGAAGCACTGTATGCTGTGAAATCCTGTATGGGATCCCAGGAAATCCTGACCAACTTGATGCAGAGAAGAAAAACTTTCATGAGATCTCTCTAGTGTCATATTAAAGATGGAGACTGGCTCTGTCCCATATCTTGCCAGACTGGTAATGCAGGATTCTTCCTCTCTAATTAAGTGTATTCTCCTCCTGCCATAGTGTCTATGGGTGTGGGTAGGTTTCTTCACTGACATGGGACTCCAAAAGTGGAGATGCCTAAAGGTACAACTAAGAAGTTGTGCTACTACTTACTGTATTAATTACTAATAGATCAGGCTAGGGGTGCAGGAGTGTGGTAATTCATATTGTGAAACCCTTAGAATTCACTGGTTCAGAGTGGAACTGAGAAGTTTATATCTCTAACACCCCCCAGGTGCTGTAAGCTCGTTTCTGTGTGAATGCACTCTTCCTCCTGGAGTATTGGTGCTTGGGCTGATGCCCTATTGGAAAAGGTTGCTCTGTTGTTGACCAGTCTGAGTGGTCACAGCTCTGCAGGAGGTACCCAGACACATCCCAAGCTGAAAAGCCTGTTTGTCAATGATGACTAAAGTTTTCCTGATACCTATTTTAGCTGATCTTGTACTTTTTTTTTTTTTTCCCTAAGTTGAACAAGCCTGGTATGGATTTGTATATTTCTGTGTCATATTTGCCCTTTCAGGGGACTTTCTTTTATACATCCCAGAGCAGCTAAGGTGGAACTCTTGGCACAACCACCATGTGACAGCAGATTTTCTGCCATCCTTGCATATCAGTAGATGCTAAATTTTATCAGGTCTAAACAGCACTTCTTGTATTTCTTCTGCTTGCTGCTAGGCAGTTGTTACCTTACAGCTGTTGTAATAGTTCTGCTTTGGGACTTCCTTACTTGGAGGATTCACTGAGTAGTGACAGAATTTTAAAACTGCTTTACAAAGGCAAGAGAGTAAAATAGCATAAAACTAGGAATTGGTGTTTCTAGACAGTGTTCAGTTAATTTCTTTTTAATGCTCTGTGCATGCTGTTGAGTTGCAGGGTAGCCCCTCCCCCCAGCTGCGAACTGGGAGAAAGCCTTGTTTAAAAAGAAGCAGTTTGGTGTAGCTGTCTCTGGTTCCATACAGAATCTTTGATGCACATATGTAGCTTTAAAAGTAGTTTAGAAGGCTATGCTGAAGTGGGTTGTGCCCACTTTGGGTTAACTGACTCTGTACCCTGTGTGAGCTGCCATACTTGGAACAAATCCCAGGTGCTGGCAGTGATTTGTTAAGGTTGCTGAGAGGATGAAAAAACCGCCTGGAGAAAGGATGAGTTTCAGTTTTCCCAAGAGCACAAGGCTAGTTGCTGTGCAGGAGGATGCTTACTTAGCAAGGTGCAGGTTGAGGCTGCAAGACTTTGACTTCTGAACAATTTCATGGTCTCTGTGTGAAGATGTTGCAGGAGGCAGCTGTGGCAGAGTCTTGCAGATGTGATTATTGTATTCCCTGTGTTGTGTGGAGGTCTGATTAACAGTGGAGCTTGGAAAATGCTCAGAGATGGTCATTTACCTTGCAGTGCAAAGCACACAATATACAATCAGGGATCATTGGCTTTCCAGTCATGCACAAAGATACATTTTTTGCACGAGGCTTTGCCCTTAGTCTTGTATATGCAACAGCAATGTTTTGTTGGGTTTAGAGAGAGCTACATGCAGGGTTAGAGGCAGTCTAGATTCTGCTAGTCCAGGTGGTTTGGACAGGTTGTAGTTAATGATTTGAGTGGAGGTGGCTCCTGTTTGCCTGTTCTCCACCTGTGCTTTGCTGTGTACTAGGATTTACAGGCTCAGTTTCAAACTGTTCTATAACACCTATAAAGTTTGAGGTGAAAGGGAGATCTCTGGTCCTTCAAGGAGTGGGAGGCTGGATCCAGCCATGTGTGGGTTCTGGTGCTTGTACCCCTCACCCCCCAAATAAGACAGGTCTGTCAGAACTGTGTTGGATCAGGGCAGGGGGACTACAGAGAGAAGACATGGAACTGATGTGTTTCTGCCTCCTTTTGCCTGTTGCTGCTGAATGTCTCTGGCAGAGCTGCCAAATACCTTCCTTCAGTTCAGTTTGCTTGCACTTCAGCATGCGGTGCTTCCGAGAGCTCCCAGCACTGCAGCCTGCACTTAGTGCTTTTTAGTTCAGGCTGGGGGAATGCTGCACAGAAACCTAAGCAACTCACTCAGGATGGTAACTGGAAACCTATTTATTGCCATGGAGACTTGGTCTTACTGTAAGCTTTTCCATTTTGCTCTTGGGCATATATTTGGTACCTATTGGCTGGGAGTTAACAGTTGTCAAATGCTGGGCAATTGGTTCTGCTTTCAGCTCCAAAGTGGCCTGGAAACAGCCAATTTCATTCCAGAGAAATAACATTGTGTAACTGTAAACACTTAAACATAATTGCCTGTTTAGGATTGAGCAGTGTTAATGACAAAGCCTAGATAGGTCAATCCAAGAAGTAAGCATGAAGAATACTAGACAGAAAACAAGGGCTGGGATGAGAATTTCCTCAGGTTCAGTATTAGTCACTGAGTAGCAGCTGGCAGCAGCAGTCACTTGAGGGTTTTCATGCAGTGCTGCAGATTTGCTAGAGGAAAAAATATTTTTTTTTCAATCAAGGAAAGAACAAACTGCTGAGAGTTGACCAAAGTAGTATTAAAGATTTAAAAATATCTCAATGCCACTAGTTGAGATGTAAGAGCTTTTGTAATAGTAAAGAAATCATCTGTGCTTTGGAGTTCTACACCATGTTATGCATAAGGAGAAAGAGAAAGGTTAATTCTAAGGTACAGCATATTCTTGCTCTGAGGGCAGCTGGGAAAAAGACAGCTACTACAAGCATGAAAACCGTTTCAGTGCTCTGAAGCACAAGACTTTGACAGAACCCTGTTTTAATATCACTGGAAGTATTTGGGCTTTTTGAGAACAAAAGAGTCATTTCTCTTAATGCTTGAAATCAGATATTCAGGTTTTCTTGGATTGTTTTGTGTAAGACTTTATATTTGTCATTTGGATGCATGCATCATGTGAAGTAGTTGTGGTTTATGTGTAGGGTAGATGACAGGATGGGCTCAGGTTCAATGGCATGTTCCTCTGCTATTCTTCTCATGCCCTTTTCAGCTTCTCAGATTGGGTAGGTAGCTTGATGCCCAGGCTGCAGAACAGAGTGTTACTGCACTACAACAAATGCTACTTGGAGATGAAATGGATAAATTCCACTGCCACATTTCTGGCAGAGATGTTCCTAAAGATGCATCTGTTGCATCTTCATCCTTGTGTTGCCAGCAGATGCTGCTTTCACAGCATTTAACAAGAATTTCTTGGAATTTAAAATGTTTCTTCTTTTAATGTTTTCATTCTTTTAGTGAGCCTCCTGGCCATGTTACTGCCTATAATCCATGATTCCTTACATGCTCCAGAGTAATGTTGCCTTTGATTTTCCTTGAACAAATTCCAGGCAAGTTTACAGTTTTGTTTGTAGTGAGTCTGTAATGCACCTTATGCACATGTTCCTGTGTGCCCTGCCCTAGATGATCCTGCTTTGGCAAGGGGGTTTGGACTCAATCTCCAGAGGCCCCTTCCAACTCCCACCATGCTGTGATTCTATGCACAGACTCTCAGGGATCACCTCTTTCTTTCAGGCTTTTCCCTAAGACAAATACTTTCCTGTCATGTAGCATTTCTTGGTTTGTGGTATGTTATCTGTGGAACCTCTAAGTGATGTTTGTAATAAATACGGAGAGAAATTGTTCCTGAAAGCTGTGGTGTTCCTGGACTGAGATCTTGCCAGTAACCAAGTAGCTGTCAGCCCAGATATCAGGAATGTGCTGGCTTGTCCATGAGACAACAGGTGATCCAACCTTTGGAAGGAGGTGATGTTGTGGCCTGTGAAATGCTAAAGGTCAGCTCTGCAGGTTGATGCAGAAGAAACGCTGCTGCCGCTTCAACAATCCTAGGGTTGGTGCACCAAAGCTTCCCAGGAAACACAGTGTTGAACAACAAACTCACTTGCTCCACTTTAGCTCTTTGTTGGGACTGTTTCTGGCAGCAAGTGTCATGTTTGGAATGATGTAGTTGGTTCCAAAAGTAAACATTTCAGTCTGGTGTAGAGCTTGGGTGTTGGTCACTGTGCTGATCAACAGGGAGAGTTCTCAGTGCTCTCCTGCTTATTCTGGGTCTCATTCTTCTCAGTCCTCAGAGCTCTGTGTGTGTTACTTTGATGGCAACCAGAAGCAGAGCAGAACTTTGTTCTGGTGTCCTCAATCTTCTCTTCAGCTACAGGAAAGAAGTAGAGCTTTGTGCATAAGTAGAAAAGTTTTTCAGGATTTCTTTTTCCTTTTAATTCTTTCTGTACATCCCGAGCCGACTCAAACTTTTTGGATATGACAAAGTTACAAATAGTTTCTCTTCTGAACTGCTTGAGGAAATCACAAGTTGTCTGCTGCTGAAGGTAAGCATTAAAACTAGAAAGGGCATGTCTTTTGGCAGTGCCAACTGAAACCAAGGACGTGCAAGTGTTCTTTATTAGGCAGTTTATGGGGCTCAAAGCAACTATATTTTGGCCAAACAAACAGCAGTGGCAGGGTTATGCAATGCCAGGGAGCCATGGCAGCCTGTTTGTGCAGCAGCAGTATAAATTCCTCTGTGCATTTGGGTCATCTGGCTGATGGTTCATGTCCTAATTGATATTTTTGTGCTACAAGTTACATTAGCACAGGAGGAGGCAGGGCAATAGAACTGTCTGCACTGTATCCTTTGGAGAGGCAAGAGACTTCTTGGCAAATACATAGCTGTTCTTCAGCAGGTGAAGCTCTTGCAAGTTTTAGATAAGAAAATGTATGCTAATGTTATGCAGTGATTTTGAAATGGAGAAAGGATGATAAAGCAGTGTCAGGTAGTTTTGACTGATTTCTTTATCTTATCCTCAAGACTTGAGGTACAGGCTGGAAAAACCTAGAATGTTACCTGTCTGATGTCCTTTGGAGAATCACAACATGTCTATGCTTGTAAGTGTTGGTGTTGGCATTTTGAGGGCAAAAACACCACCAAGAAAAGTTTCTATCAAGCTCTTTTGAGTCTGTTGATACTTGGAAGCCTCTAGGGTGGAGTGTCAAAAGGTACAGGAAAAGCATGGATAGGAGGGAGCATTCTGCAGGGAAAGCTCATAACAGAGTCAATTTTTCCATCATCTGTGAAGCCTGAAGTAAACCCCCCAGGTTTACCTTGCACTCAGGAACCTTTTGTAGTTTGTATTGTATGTTTGAAAGTTCCAGTAGCTGTTCGCAGACCAGGTAGTTTTAACAGATGTTGTTCCAGGGGTTTAAACTTGAGTCCTCCAGTGGTAAAGCCTCAGGAATGCTCTGTGATGTAACGAGTGTGTTCTGGTAGGTGCTAGGGTTATGCATTGTCTCCTTAGATCCTGACTTGATGCTTGTTGTGTTGTGCTGGTTTCTGTGTTTTACTCTGCTTAGTGCTCTGTTTCCCTCAGCAGTCATTTAAATCAAACCAACCCAACAACTTCTCAAAACAGTAACAGTGCGGTACAAGGAAGTTTTCCCCTTTGCTTCCCAGGGAGACCTCAACTCAGATAATGGCCTTGAGAGACAAATGAGTTCTCCAAAGTACTGGTCAGAGCCATCTTTTATCTTTACAGCTGACTGTAACGGTTTGAAGTGTTTGAACTGAGGCCTGCTTAGCATGGCTCGGCAAGGGATGAAATGAATACTTCAAGAAATGATGTCAAGTGTTCATATGAATCCACTCTGACTGTATCCTGATAGCTGATGTACTTATATCTGTCTGGTTTATTTCAGGAGTTTGCAGCACTTACAAAAGAGCTGAATGTGTGCAGGGAGCAGCTGCTTGAGAGGGAAGAAGAAATCGCGGAGCTGAAAGCTGAAAGAAATAACACGAGGGTTAGTTCCTTGTCCCCCCCAGGATCACCATGCCTAAAGCTACATGGAAAAAACACCGAATGGTGGAGTTGTACAGCTGAAAGCCTTCTGTGGGAGGCTGCGCTGCCCTCTGTCATTGCAGCTCTAACTGGTTGAGGTTTTGTAATCCTGCAACACCCAAGATCAGAGGAAGAGTGGGCAAGCTGTACAGCAGCTTATGCTGCTGCCAGCAGAGTAGTTCCTCTCCAATTTAGAGCATTTCCTATGCACAGAAACCTCATTTGAAAGGCAGGCTGAAAGAGAGGTAGGAAATGCTCAGATATGGCTTCTGACATGGCTGAAATGTTAAAGACAGGTCCTTGTGCTTGATGCAGTGATCTTTGGCTGTCAGATTTGATGTTTAGAACTCAAAGCTTTATGTTGTAGGAGGCAAAGTTTTCAGCAGCTGTACAGAACAGGAATAAACATTGATCTCTTCTTGTTTTAGTTATTACTGGAACATTTGGAGTGTCTTGTCTCCAGGCACGAGCGATCTCTCCGAATGACTGTCGTAAAGAGACAAGCTCAGTCTCCAGCAGGAGTTTCTAGTGAAGTAGAAGTTCTCAAAGCACTAAAATCTTTATTTGAGCACCATAAAGCCCTTGATGAAAAGGTAATGACATCTGGTAGCTAACATCTTCTCCTGGCCCCTCTTTCTTCTGTGTAGGCCATGCAGTTTGTGCTGAAGTTGAAGCAGTCTCTGCACTTTTTTCCAAAGTCAGGTAGTGGCTTTGCTGTAACTGCAGCAGTAGCTGCCTTCCTAAGTGCATGTACTGCACTGAAGGGAGGTGTTGCACTTTTAGTCTAGTACTTTATTACCTGTGCTAATGGGAACTAAGCATGGTTCAGGGGCAGTGTGTTTGTTGTTGGAACACATTTGCCTAACTGCATAATATCAGAACTTAGTCTTTTGATTATATAATACAAGAAATGCACGAAAGAACAGGAGGAGAGGAATCTGCTTACACTGTGAGAGGAAATAAAGCTGTTAAGGGAACTCCACCCTTCACTTGTGCCTGATGCTGGCAGCAAGATGTGCTGACTGAATTTTGTTGCTGACTCAGTTTGCCTAACTTTTGTGACCCTTATATGTAAAGTCTGGCAAATTATTTTAAGTTGGGTTCTGTCTCTTCTGCTGTGTTGTAACTAAGTGAAAGCATGTGCACCCTGTGCCTTGCAAAAAGATAGGCAAATTCTGGCTGTCTTTCATTCTTAGAATCATAGAATTGTTAGGATTGGAAGGGACCTCAAGGATCATCTAGTTCCTCACAGCAGGTCAGGTAGTTCAGAGCCATATCTAGCCTGGCCTTAAAAACCTCCAGGGATGAGGCTTCTGCCACCTCCCTGGGCAACCTGTTCCAGTGTCTCACCACCCTCATGAATTTATTCTTAACATCCAATCTGAATCTACCCTTTTCTAGTTTTGCTCCATTCCTCCTTGGGTCTTATCACTCCCTGACACCCTAAGAAGTCCCTCCCCAGCTTTCCTGTAGCCCCCTTCAGATACTGGAAGGCCACAATAAAGCCTCCTCGGAGCCTTCTCTTCTCCAGACTGAACAGCCTCAACTCTCTGTCTTCATAGCAGAGCAGCTCCAGCCCTCTGCTCGTCCTCGTGGCCCTTCTCTGGACACATTCCAGCATGTCTATATCCTTCTTGTAAGAGGGGTTCCAGAACTGGATGCAGTACTCCAACACTAACCCAAGTGTTTGCTTATGACAGAAAGGAAAAGCTGGATTTTTAAGATCTGCATAGTTTCTCTAGAAGGCTTTTGGAATCTGTTGTAATTAGTGCTGGCTCAGGAATAAGTGTAATGGAAATAGTGTCATTGTTACCTGAAAGGGTATAGCAGTAGGGGAAATTGATTTCTTTTTAATTTGAATGATTTCAAATGATTTGAAATTCCTCTTCCAGGTAAGGGAGAGGTTACGAGTAGCACTTGAAAGGTGCAGCTTGTTGGAAGAAGAACTAGGTACTACACATAAAGAGGTGGGTTGCTGTTTTGCCTTCCTCCTGCATGTGCTGTGGGTGTTGTAGTCAATATTTGTACAAAGGAATTTATGCAGTTGTCAAGGTTCACTTTCACTTCTTGTGTTTGAATTGTTAATTATTTTTTCCTTCCAAACAGGATAGCTATGATTTTTAACTCACTTGGAAAAAGAAGAAAGGGAAAAGCTAAAACCCCCCCAAACTTCCCTTACCTTCCTTTTACAAAACCCAATAAAAAGATGTGAACAAGAAGAGTTCCTGTGGCTTTAAAGAGAATTTTTGGGTTGCAGTGGCATCAGTTCTGGAGTGCCTGTGCCCTACCTTGCAGTAGGATCAGTAATTGTTTTGCTCCTTTGCTTTTGCAGCTGTTCCTGGTATTATTAGTGAGAAAGGAATTGACTTGAAACATATGCATATAAACTTTTGTTCTTTTCAGTTAATGATCCTGAAAGAGCAAAATAATCAGAAGAAAACAATTCCAGATGGGATGCTGGATATAAACCATGAACAAGAAAATCCTCCAACCACAAATGGGAAGGTACAGCTCTTTGCTTTGTTAGCTGATGGCTGAGTGTTTGTTGGTTTGGTTTTTTTTTAACCATTAACTGGGATATTTCAATTTAATGCTATCATAAAAGACTTTGCATGACCCAAGGAGAAGGTCTGTTACCACACTGCCACTCTGTGCAGTCTATTTAACTTGTCTTGGGGGAGGGATGTTTGCAGGTGAGTTTGTTTTCCAGATTCCTGTGCAACATGCAAATGCCTTCTGTCTTTTGCCCCCTGTTTGACAGCGATCCTCTGATGGTTCTTTATGCCACGATGAAAACCTTACGAAAGTGATTGAGCTCCAGGACATCATAGACAAGCAGAACAAAGAGCAGACACAAATGAAAGAACGCCTTACTGCTTTGTCCAGCAGGGTGACAGAGCTGGAAGAAGATCTTGACACAGCTAGAAAAGACTTAATAAAATCTGAAGAAATGAATACGAAGTTACAGAGGGATGTCCGAGAGGTGAGGAGGGAACTGCCGTGAATGGGACTGCTTAATAAAATGTCATAGAATTGTCAGGGTTGGAAGGGACCTCAAGGATCGTCCAGTTCCAACCTTGTTGCCATGGGCAGGGACACCTCACACTACAGCAGGTTGCTCACAGCCACATCCAGCCTGGCTGCAAAACCTCCAGGGATGAGGCTTCCACCACCTCCCTGAGCAACCTGTGCCAGTGTCTCACCACCCTCATGGGGAAGAAATTCTTCCTAACGTCCAATTTGAATCTACCCATGTCACTGCTGCTCAGCTGTCTCTTTATGATTTTGGCTGGCTTTGGTTTAATGGGTGAGGAGAAAATTGCTTGGAGCATGATAGTGTTATATATATATTTTTTTTAATTTAAAAGAGTGATTGCTGAAGAAAATGTCTTGGGAATAAATCTGTGATGAGCTAGATACTTTGTGAATGTATTAAGTTAGTCTTAGCACTGCAAGCTTGATCGTGTTCTTGAAAAGATGCTTGGTCTTGCCATAAAGGCTAAGCTGATTTGAAGTTCACAGGTTTTAGTCTTAAAGATATATATGGTTGAGGAATTTAATTTCAGTGATGGATGTCAAGTGACCCAGTAATAGGACAAGGGGCAGTGGGCACAGACTGGAGCACAGGAAGTTCTACTTAAGATAAAGGAGAAACTTCTTTGTTATGAGGGTGCTTTGGGAGCAGGCTGTCCAGAGAGGTTGTGGCATCTATTGGAAACTTTAAAAATCCACCTGGATGTGATCCTATCCTGAGCAACCTGCTGTGGGTGACCCTGCCTGAGCCAGGGGGGTTGTACTAGATGTCCAGAGGTCACTTCCAACCCCCACCATGCTGTGATTCTTTGTGATTGACAGTTCCTGGTACTGATCAATTGCTAATTTCCAGGGTCCTGTGTATTGCAGTGCATCCTTGGTAAATAGGGAGCTTAGTTAAATCCAAGAGCAATCTCTGACCGTCCCCAGCAAGTAAGATGTGCTGTGTTTGTGCCAATGCAGAGGCAGCAGAGCCGTGCTATGATTCAATACAGACCAGACTCTTTAACTACTAACCATTTAAAAAAATATAAAAATCATTGAACTTGTAAACCTAAGTGAGGCTCTTCTCTCTAGTTCGTTTTCTGCTGAGGGAAATAAGGATGTATCTGATTTGTTAAAAAAAAAATAATAAAAATTATTGCTGCTATTGGTTTGTGGCGCTTTTTTTTTTCCAGTTTGTTCACTAAATAATTACTCCTTCCATTCCAAATTCTGTCCTGTGTCTTGCATAGACTATGGCCCAGAAAGAAGACATGGAGGAGAGAATTACAACTCTGGAGAAACGCTACCTCGCTGCACAACGTGAAGCTACATCTGTGCATGACCTCAATGATAAACTTGAAAATGAAATTGCCACTAAAGACTCCATGCATCGACAGGTTGTAGCTTGAAATAAGAGAACTAATGGAAGTCATCAATGTTCACACTGTACTTAAGCACTTTGCTTTTAAGGAGATAAATATCTGCAATGCGCCACTGGTAGTGATTGTTTTTCAGTAACTGGAGGAGTGCATTGTGTAGTTTTACCCTGGAAATAAAAGCTGAGAGAGTTTGCTGGGGAGGGAAAATGGGTTTGAGCATTTTGGTGCACTGAATTGTGGTGCAGCAGGGCTGTTTGCCCTCTTAATTAATGAGTAATTTTCTGATATGTGAAAATTACTCATTCTAAGCTACACCAGTTTTTAAATGTGTGGAATGTGTCAGGAGTATTTTAGCCTGCAACAGAAGTGAATGTTCCCTTATTTCAGGAGAAAATCTGACATGAGCTTGAGATGAAGCAGTCCAACTCCATCAACCAGAAATGGCTCTTCAGCCTATCACTTCCTGCCTAGAGGCAGGCAGCTCTTGGTCAGCAAGACAAGTCCTTTTTAGTATCATTCTTAAAAGAAGTTATTTAGACTTAAAAAATAACTTCTGCAATAATATCCTTAGTGGTACTCAAAATATAAAGGAATTTTTGCCTTGATGTGGCTCAACATCTTGGCACAGCCTGGACAATGAAAATTCACAGGTTGTTAGATGCTGCTTCCCATACCTACTTTTCTTTGATGATGTATGGTTGCTTTCAGAATGCACAAAACTGCAGGAAAGCATTGGTAGAGAAGAGTTTTCTTATGTAATGAAGGGGAAGGTGCCACATCTTTGGTTATGAAACCAGTTTGGGACAGTTTGTTCTCCATAGGTCTAGTACAGCAGTAACCTGTGTCCTTGGCCTTCTCAGATGAAAGTGAATTTACTGTTTTGCCACTAAAAGTTTGCTGATCACAATCCTGTGCAGAGTGAAGACAAGAACAGGCAATTGCAGGAACGACTGGAACTAGCTGAGCAGAAGCTGCAGCAGACTTTGAGAAAAGCTGAGACTTTGCCAGAGGTGGAAGCTGAGCTGGCACAGAGAGTTGCAGCACTTTCAAAGGTGGGTCAGGCAGTGTCCTCAAGGCTCTCTGCTTCCTTGGTCTCCTGCTACAAGAAACCTATTCTTAGTGTTGGGTTTGTTACATTGTTGTTTGGGTTCAGAAAGTGTCTCTCTTTGTTCTGTACGTTTCTGTTCATCTTTATGAATATACTTTGCTTTACTCTCTGCTGGGTTTGGGCTTTCATTTCTGCTCCTCAGAACTGGAGCAGGTTTTCTTATTAACTCTGCTACACGGTGAAAATGTTTCTCTGAATTACTATCTTGCTGTCTTTTAATCAATTGTTCAGTCAGAAGCATGAAGTCTTCTGAAACAAGTTTTTGTGAAGGGGAGCCCAAGTGGAGAATGTGGGGGGAGAGAAAGAATTGCACTCAGTAGTAGTGAGAGTTTTAGAACGCTGCACATGCAGTAATGAAGTCTGAAGAGTTGTGTAGTAACTGCAAATGAGCCTTTTCAAGTGTGTGTGTGTGTGTGTTCTCTTTTCAAGTCTCAGTTTCACTTCTTTCCCTGTTATCTTTCCTGTCCCTAACTGGCTCTGTAGTCTGACCTTTTGTCTCCTGGGAGCTCTGCTGCTAAAGATGCTAAACTATTGGAACTTGCCACCAAGCTTAGGAAGGTAGAATTTGTATCTTAGTCCTTGCTTCTGCTTGCTGCTTCCTGCTTTGCCATGATTACTAACAAAGGGTCATGCTGGTTAGGGTAGTGAGGAAAAGCTGAGAATGCATTCAGTTTGTATTTATTTTGGGTTCAGTTCTTGGGGTTATGAATGAACTCCTGCTGTTGCAAACTCATTTGCAGAGAGTAGCTGATTCATGATACTTAGGGGTGAAGAGGCTTCATTTTGTTACTTACCATCTGAACTTTCAGCAGGTTCTTCTAGTGACAGGCATCTGTTCTGCATTGTGCGTTACCATAGATGGCAGTTGTGCAAAGCATGTCAGATATATTATTGTGCTTCACTGTTTCCATACTTTTGAGACTTGTGAAAACAAAAACCAAACAACCAAATTCTAATTTTGCTGTCAACTTGACAGGCTGAGGAGAGGCATGGCAATATAGAGGAACGACTGAGACAGATGGAAGCACAGCTGGAAGAAAAGAATCAAGAACTGCAAAGGGTATTGTACATATTTTTGGCAAAGATACAAAGCTGAAAGAATCTCATCCCCTCCATAGCTGCCTATTATGCAGCAAAGCTGGGTTGTTTCTCATCTCTAAAGGAGACCCAGAGTTTAGGCTGCATGATAGTTGGGAGATTTGAGCCACTGTACTGTGGGTGACCTTGCGTCTCAGGAAAAAGCTGGAAGTTTGAAAATAGGCTGGGAAATACCTGGTTGCTAGTGAATTGTTCTCATGATCAGGCAGATCAAGAACTGACTGGAAAAACAGGTTCCTAGCTTATAAATAATGGAATTGGTTCTAACATCTGCTCCTTTCTTGAAGTGTAAGCTCAGATTTCTGAGCTTCTGGTCTTGGAACAGTTGTTGGTGCTAAGTGTCCCTTACACTCCGTTACAGAGTCAAGGAGTCATTCCTTCTTCCTTTGGAAAAGTATTTCTATTGAGGAAAATGCATTTGGATTAAAGAAAGCTTGCTGGGTTTACAGCCTGGACATTGTTATGGACATTTTATATTTGAAGTTCTTTCAGTAGCTTTTACGTATCTTAGGCTAGACAGAGAGAGAAGATGAATGAAGAGCACAATAAACGTTTGTCAGAAACAGTTGATAAGCTTCTGTCTGAATCTAATGAAAGGCTCCAGCTTCATCTCAAGGAAAGGATGGCTGCCTTGGAAGATAAGGTAACAAGTCATATTCCTGCACACATTAATTATATATTCTTCACTCTGTAGTGATTTGTGTAATTGGCAATGTCTGTAACTCGGGGAAATTATCAATGAGTAGTTCTAGCTAAGGCTGTTTTCTAGTCTGGATTTGGAAAATTTGTTCTTAAATTTATTTCTTTGGGTTTTTGATTCGTAGAATGGCTTGGGTTGGAAGGAACCTTAGAGATCATCTAGTTCCAACACCTCTGCCATGGGCAGGGACATAACAGAATCACAGAATGTTAGGGGTTGGAAGGGACCTTGAAAGATCATGGATTCCACCCTCCCCCCCCAGCCAGAGCAGAATCCTAGAGTAGGTCAGCTAGATCAGATTGATTGAAGCTCCATCCATCCTGGCCAACTGCTGTCTCATGGCAATGAAATGCTTCAGTTGCAGTTTCTAATCATGTGTTCAGACTTTTATTGAATGTTTTCTTCTGCATCCATGCCAACTCACTTCTTACACCTAAGCCATCAGTCAGGTATCTAACACGTCTTCCCAGAATCCCAGGACTATGCACCTCTCAGATCATTTCATAGATTAAGTTCATTCCTTTCCCTGTTTTTGCCCTCTTTGAGCTGTGAGGAAGGCAGCAGTGCAGAACAAAATGCTTTGAGTTGCTCTAAGGGTCCTTCTCTGCCATCTAAGGCTGCAAACTCTTACTTTTTGTTGTTGTTGTTACCGTCACTAATTTCAAGATCATCAGCTGCTCCTAGTACTTCAGAAATCTTGATGGGACTTGTCAGGCCATCAACATGGTTGCTCCAACAGTCATGTAGAGGATTACTTTGAATTATTTTGGCTGCCTAATTAGCCCATTTTTTTAGTGGTCTTGTCAAACAGTTTTAAAAGGCTGGTGTGAAATGTTTGTGGAAGTTCTGCTGTTATAAATCTGTTATTTAGAGGGTTGCACACCTGAAAGGATAAGCTTTTAATTACAGTCAAAGTGAAAAGATGTAAGCAATAAAGTGTCTGCAACTTGAGATGCATCTGTGTAGTGTTGACTGAGTTCTTTTGATGCTCATTCTGGGTTAAGAGTTGAAAGCGTTTATAAATGATGTGCTCTGTGATACATTTTCTCTAGAACTCACTTCTTCGAGAAATTGAAAACGCAAAAAAGCAAATAGAGGAACTTCAGCATGAAAAGGTACAGTACACATCTCTGAAATGTGCTGGTGGAAAGCTGTAGCTGCATTGCTGCAGAGCAGGAGTGGATTTGAGTACCCCCATGAAACTTGGCATTACCTGGTTCCTTGGAGAGCAGAGAGCTGTTCCTGCTTCCTTGGTCGTGTTGCGTGCCTCAGGTTTACGGTTCTGTAGGTAACACAACATCTTTTTATTCAGACTTGACACTTCTGAGCATAAAGTGCCTGGGTAGGGTGGCAGTTTGCCAAACTTGAGCAGAATTTTTATACTGCTCTATGACACTAAAAAGCAATACTTGTGAAGTTTGGTATTTTTTTCTTAAAGCATTGGGTGCCATGCAATGTTTGACTAATAAGAACCATTGTAAACTTTTAAGAACTGGGGGTCAGGGAGAGAAATATTTATTAGCCTTGGCTGTTCCCTTTCAATAGCAGATGTCTGGTGTTCAGCTTGTCGTAGAGCTGACAAGTTCCCTTCTTGAATAAAAGTGGTGGGACCTTTCAGGTCTTCTCAACCTTAAGCAGTGGCAATTGACTTTGTGGTCATGTTGTCTGTTGTGGAAGAATCCTTGTTAGTGCCTGTTAAATCCAGGTAGATTCCTTCTCACTAAACATTCCAGTAAGCAGCAAGGCCAAATGTCAGAGGCTGTGCTTCTGTAATAAAATGAAGCAGGCATGCAGAGAATTTTGCAGAATATGCTTTGAGTTTGTGTATGTGGAGACCAGCAGTTTTCACACCAGTCACAGATGTTCAGCAGCTGCCACTTTTATTAGTCGTGCCTTCTTTTCTCTTTCATTGGATTTCTCTGGTGTTCAATTCTGAGTTTCTAGAGCACATAAAAATGTCTAAGCTTAACGTGAATGCATTTAGAGCCTTTTGTGCACAGAGCTTGAAAAATCTTGTTTCTTATTAAACATTACTACTTAATTATAGAGAAGTTAGTAAGAAGTGAATTTTGTTTAGTAACTGTTTTAAAATGTATAGTCCTTACCTAAAGTCAGTGTAGAGGGGCAGCAGACTTATTCTTGGATGCCCTTTTGTGCTGGTGCTGTGCTGTGTGTAGTAAAAATCATTTAAGCATTTTTTGGTTTATGCCATCAAAAGGGGATCTTTTAAAAGTCTCTTATTTCTGACTTTCATAAAAATGAGACCAACCCCCTAAATGGCAGTTTATAGAACAGTCTTTGGTTGTGTTTTTTTTTTTTTTTTAAAGCATGTTAAGTATTTTATCTGTTCACTTTTACAGGATCAACTGGTGTTAAACGTTGAAGCATTAAGGGCTGAAAATGACCAAGTGAGACTCAGAGCCACATCACTTCATCATAGGTACCAGCACTTAACTGTAGCTTAGTTTTTAATAATTTCTGTCAAGTCACTTTGCTAGATGCAATTTGCACTGTTGTGACTGCAAATACTTTAGTCACAGCTATAAAGCATATTCCTTGGGGAGCAGGTAAAGCAGTTTTTACACTGCTTAAAAAAGGAGGAATCATTTGGCTGGCCTTCTTGGTTTGTTTTCCCTGTCCTCTCTACCTTCATGTTTCTTCATGTTCCAGCAGACCAGATTTTAGGTACCCTCTGACATCTTCATCTGTGGCTGACAGTCATGCAGACTCCTACAGCACCTCGTCAGTGTTAAGGCGTCCTCAGAAGGGACGTTTGGCAGCTCTCAGAGATGAACCTTCAAAGGTAACAGAAAGCTAACATGGAAACAAAGCTTTGGCAACAAATTACCTTAGATGAGACTAACCTATTGCAAGGAGTGGTTAGACTAGGGATACACAGCAATAAACTGCTAGAGTGTGCACATCCTGCTGTGCTAAGGCACAGCTGCTGGTCTTTGTTAGCAAAGAATTGCAAAATTGGGATTTTGAAGTCCAAGTTGTTTTGAGTGTGATAAGACTGAACTCTAATTCAAACCAGTCCTGCTTCTGTGTGTGTACATGAACATGGTGCTGTTTTGTGAGCCCTTTCAAGTGCCTTTCATGGCACAAAGTTCTCATTGGATTTTCTAGCAAAAGTCTACTGTGAATTAGCCCAGATATGTGATGTTGGCATTTAGTCACTGAGGCTGTCCATTGAAAAAATTCAACCTCGTTGCAAGATGCAAAGTTTTCTGCATTTTAGCTTTTTTTTCTTACTTTTCTCTAAACACTGCTGCCTTGATGGATGCATTCAGCATGTAAGTGGACTTTGATTTATGAACTATTTAAAACATTTTGAGAGACAGTAGAAATGGTTTGGTTTTCCCATTTGAGTCAGAATATATTTTTTAATTTTTTTTTTTCTTTTAATTCTCTTAGGTTCAAACTCTAAATGAGCAGGACTGGGAGCGAGCCCAGCAAGCAAGTGTGTTGGCCAATGTGGCACAAGCATTTGAAAGTGATGTGGATGTTTCTGATGTGGAGGATGACAGGGAAACCATCTTCAGTTCAGTTGATCTGCTGTCACCAAGTGGTCAAGCTGATGCTCAGACTTTGGCCATAATGCTTCAAGAGCAGTTGGATGCAATCAACAAAGAGATTAGGTATGGTCTGTCTGCTGTTGAGGTTTTGATAAAAATGAGTTTCTGTGACACTGGAAATGCTTTTGGTGTGATTACTTAGAGTGGTGGATGCACATTCCTGGAGGTGGGCTGACAAAGGAGCTAGTTGCTGATACCTAAGCGTTCTTTTCAGGTTCTTTGTCCTCAGTCCCATTCATGGAGGGGATTATGAAATTTTAGTTTGAGAGAAACCCCTGTTCAGTGGCAGTAGCAGTGGTGTTTACTACTTTTTTTCAGGCTGGAGGAGACAACTTAAGTGTGTCAGGTGTTTAGGCTGTTTTGTCTGAGTTGCCACTTCTTCCTGGTGCCATCCTACTCAGATGGTGCTTGCCTTCGCACCTTCCCCTGAAACTTTGCTTTCTTGTAGACTTATACAAGAAGAAAAGGAGAACACAGAGCAGCGTGCAGAGGAGATTGAGAGCAGAGTGGGGAGTGGAAGTTTGGATGCCCATGGCCGCTTCCGGTCCATGAGCTCCATCCCTGCCCCCTATGCCGGCAGCTCCCTTGCAGGTTCCTCCCCGCCTGGCAGTGGCCGCTCCACCCCGCGGCGGATCCCGCACAGTCCGGCCCGGGAAGTGGACAGGCTGGGGATCATGACCCTGGTAAGTATCCACTGGCTTGTGTTTTCCAGAGGTGCTCCTATTCTGTAGGAAATGGGTTGTTTGATTTCCCCTTCCTCTCCTTCTTACTCACCTGTATTTTTCCTCTCTAGGTTTTTCTACTGCTTCCTTTCAACTTCTGTAAAAGGTGTCAGATACAGTCATAATGCTTAGGAAAAACATTCAGAGCTCAAGTCTATTATTTGGTCAGCATCTCATGCCTAATTATTCCTCCTGTTGTTATGGTCCCTCATCTGACTCCTCTTCCTACAAGAAAATAGTGTTTTCTTTTCAAACCCTGGTACAGCAACCCGTTTCTCCCTCTGCTTTAAACTTGATTTTTAGGAGTCCACTATTCCATTAAATATTCAGCTAAAATCGATTTGCATATATTGTATTAGTCTTGAAGGCTGGAACAACTGTTTCAATGAGTGCTAGTGTCTCATTTAGCCCATGAAGACTGGTAGGTAAAGAAGCATCTGTTAGATGCAGTAGCTGATGAAGTAACAGCTTGGGCTTAGCAGTTCAGTGAACAGAGAAAGAGAGAGATCCATTTTTTGGACACACATATGACTGCTTGGAAAAGCTTCTCCTAGGAGCTGCTTTGTGCATTTAAACCTGTCTTTGAAAACAGGATTAAAGTCTTCCACTGTCTAGCTTATACATAAATATTAAGCAAACCAAAGAGTTCCTCAGATTTGGGATGTCTCTTGGATCCAGGTGTTTGTTTGCAAGCACTCTCCAGGAGAAGCTCTTTCTCTGGTTAGTCACATGTACCTTGCCTTGTGTCCAGGTTTACATCTGCATTTGGAACTTCACTTGCTAGTTGTACATGCAGCACTGGACTTGCTACACCTTACAGGCTTGGGTTACTGTGCTTATCATGCCCATACTACATCAATCAGTAAACAAGGAATTCTATCATCACTGAGGGCAAGGGGACTAGAAATGACTGACTTGGCTCAGAGAGGTCTGTTACAGCAGTGCTTGAAAACAAGTATGTCAGCCAAGGACTTCTGCTGGCTTTTTAAAATGAATGCACCATGTACCAAAGAGTCCTATTTTTTCATAAAAAGGAACCATTTTGCCTTTCTTGAATGAAAATCAAATCATTCAGGTAGCTATGGCCATATATGCAGGGCCAGGCACACTGCTCTGACATGAAACCAACACATTTCAAAATACAGAGTGCTTTATATTCCCATGCTTCACAGCAATAGGTAGCTAAGCTAAGTACTTCTCTTCCAGAAAACTCTATCTAAATGTAAGTAGCTACTGTCTTGACCACTGCCTCAGAAGAATGTGTGTTTTGTGTTAAAATCCAGTGTAACTGCAGCAAAGTGAACTGTGCTGTGTGAATTCAAGGCACTTGATCTACCCCTTGCGTTTGCCTGATGGTTTTGTACATGCAAGCAAGAAGCTAGGCTTCAGGATTTAGAGTGAGCTTTCTGGAAACTTCTGGAACAGCTATTATGAATTACCAAACTGAATGAGTTCTTAGGGCTTTTGAAAATGCTTGAACAGAAAGGTGTATTAGTTTCTGGCTGTGTAGGCAAATCACCTCAGTGTTACCTGCAGTCATGATGTTAGGCAGTTCAGTTAGCTGAAACCTCTTGTGATTAATGGTAATTACAGAGCATCAACATGATACATTGTGAAACTTGTGGCTCTCTTGAACAGGGCTTGTAGACAGTTTTCATTCCATATGGTAAACATCTTTGTTTTTATGGATTGTAAAACGTAACAGATGAAAGATCCAGCAAGGGAAAGACGAGTTGGCTGTGCTTAGGGAGGGACTGGATGATCTTTAAAGGTCCCTTCCAACACAAACCCTTCTATGATTGTGTGAACTTAGGGTTTATTACCATAATACTCTGTGGCCAGATGGAACAAAGCTTCGCCAGTAGTGCTGCATAGTTTGCATGTATTCTACATTAAAACATGATAAAAGCTCTCACTGTGGGAGGGAAGCAACAAATCATTCTCCAACTTCACAGGAGACTGACTTAATTTTTAAGTAATTTGCTGCCAAATGCAATGATCACTATTAAACAAATAATCTAAATTAAGCTTTGTCAGTATCCATCTGAATAACTTGGTAACTTGTTTATGTAGCTCAGGGTTGCTGCCTTGCTCTGTGCACAGGCAGAGGTGAGCAGTACCTAGAAAGTGAGATACAGTAGATTCTGGAGTGGATGGAGGGTAAAATAAAGCCAGTGGTAGACTCTTGGCTCAAACATTCCAGCACTTGAATCTCAGTATAAGGAACAGGATACTGCTACTGCACAGAACTCAGCAACTGCTGGCACTCTTTCACAGTGATGAAAGTGGGGCTGCTTTTTATACTGTTTAGGAGACTACTGCAAAAATGGCTGAGGTGTGAGAAAGACACCTCACAGCCTGCCGTGGCTATGTGGAGGTTATACAGCTCAAGGCAAGTCCTTGACACAAGGATGGAAATCCTCTCACTTTCCAAAAGCAGCACCTCACACCTCCTGTTTCCCTTGCTGAAGGGAATGCAGCTGTTGTATGCTGATGTGCCTCTGGTGCCCATACATTCAGATATCTACGGTACTTCTGCAGATAACTATAAGTCTGGATTATTTTTTTTTCTTCCTTTTCCCCTCTTCAGGGACACATTTAAGTAATCTGATATGAAGAGTGCTTCCTACTCTGTACCTCTGTGTGCCATTGCTGTAATTGTTAATGATATTCTCCCTAACATGTTTTGTCTGTGCTAGTTGTTTCAGTCTGTGCTACAGTTTACAATAAATACAGCTTCTCCAAATGTTTTTTCTTTGCATGCATCTATCAGCCTAGTGATTTAAGGAAACACCGTAGAAAGGTAAAAATCTTTATTTACTGATGTGCCCCTTCGTGTTCTCCTGTCCCCAAACTCATTAATAGATACCAGGAAATTAAAGAAAGCCTTTGCAGGGCAGCTCTCTGATACAGCAAGATGAAACGCTCTCTGACCTTAAATGTCACATGCTTTACCCTCTTAACATCAGTGTAGTTTGGTTTTGTGCATTTGTTTGTTTGTCTGCTCTTTTGCTGCTGTGGGGACTGTTGTGCTGCTTTCTGTTTGTAACCACTGTTTGCAATTTTGATTAAAAAACAAACATTTAGCTTTAAAGATCTGTTTTGACAGACCTCTGTACAGAAATAAGTCTCTTACTCAAACTTTGAGATAAGCCACAGCCACAAGTGCTTAGGAACTGACTATGGAGTTGGTGATCTTGCTAATGATTGCCTAAACATGAGGAGTAAGAATCAAGATGCTGCCTTTTCACAGGACTCTGGTTTTCTGTCTCTGCACTTGCTGAAACTGATGCTTCAGGTGTATTCCCAAGTCAAGTTTTATGGTGCTGAACACGACTGAAGTTCTTAGCTCTGTGTATGAATAAAAGATTAGTGCTGCTTAGTCATTTCCCTAGCTAAGACTGAAATGTAGATAGTTTGCCGTAAAGGTACAGAAAATCCAAAAAGAAGTCAAAAAATAGGGAACTGCAGAATGGTAAGGGTGAGAGTATTCCTTTATCACTAAAGAATGGATTTTCCTTTTCAGTATTTCTTGTAGCATTGGTTCTAGCATTTCTCAACTTCTCCTTTTCCTTTAGTCTCCAGCTTCTTTAGAAGAGGTACGAGATGATAAAACCACAATCAAATGTGAGACATCCCCGCCTTCTTCACCTCGCTCTTTGCGTCTGGACAGAGTCCAGAAAGGAGCTCTGCACACAGTGAGCCATGAAGATATCAGGGACATAAGGAAGTAAGTAGCTGGGAACAGCAGCTGAGCATTTCAGGTTATCAGAATGAAATCTTAACACTGCCAAGCTGGTCAGCCTTTAGGATCTTAGTGTAGCTGTTGAAGAGTTTCTCAGAAATAGGAGTGTGACCACAGAAATGGGGGACTGTTCCACAGACAGGAAGAACAGAGGTGTTGATTATGGTCAGAAAAGCCTTTATGCAAAGAATTCTCCTGCTCCTCAAAGGCTGCATTAAGTCTGCTTTGGAAATGCAGGATCTGCAATTCTAGTGTTCTTTCACAGACTGGAATTTTAGCTATACATTCAGAAATCACTTGCGAAATTGCCATAATTTTGATTTGCAGATGTTCTTCTCAGAGTGCCTAAGCATCTGGGATGGACTCCACTCCAGTGTTTCAAGCTTCTGTTGTCTGCCTCAACTTGCCAGTGACTTGTGCTGTGGTTTTAACCTCTGCAGTGTGCTTTAAGCACTTCTAGTCTTGTTTCTTAAAGAACTTACTTGTAGTTCCATGCTCAAGGGTATAACTATTCTGTGCCTTCCTTTCTTGCCTGATGTAGTTGTTTGCACTGTTTTGTTTTATTTTTTTTTCTGCTTAGTGTCATGTGTGTTAGTGGACCTGTTTCTTTTCATGACTCATTCAAGGCTGAAGTTGTTGCCTGTGAGTTACTGAGCCTTTGACTCACAAAAACCTGAACTGCTACGCCAGTGAATTTCTTGTACAGGTGCTCCTTTATGACTCTTTTTTTTTCAAGTTCAACAGGCTCACAGGATGGGCAAATAAGTAACCCCAGTAGCAGTAACAGTAGCCAAGATTCCCTTCATAAAGCCCCCAAGAAGAAGGGGATCAAATCCTCTATCGGCCGCTTGTTTGGCAAGAAAGAGAAGGGACGACCTGGACAAACCAGCAAGGAAACACTAGGCCAAGGTTGGTCTGCCCTGCTTTTTGCCCTCTTTGATGTCTGTGTCAGTGTGGGCATATCTGTCACTGATTGTGTTGATGCTGATGTTTCGGACCTAGCGCCACCACATCTTCTGGTAGGTCTTTTTGTGAGGGCAGGATGCAAGTTCCACCTGTCCTTTGGTCTCCCCTAGCCTGGTTATTGAACCCTATGGAGGTGTTAGGGCTTGTTCTGTGAAGCCAAAACTTCTGCTGTATCTCAGAAGTGCAGGAGGCTTTTGTTGTTATTGACACGGATAGTTCCCTCTTCACTTTGCTCCTGAAGGAGCTCTGTTGAAATTAACTAGCTCAGCAAATGCTGTGGTTACCTTTCTTGTGTAATTGTTTGCATAAAGCAATAGCCCTGACATTGACACCACCATGAGTGATATGGGGACACTGAGAATTCATCTTACTGGTGGTTTAAACATGAGATTCTCTGTGTGATGCCAGCTGGTTTTAGACAGCACCTATTTGAGTCCATCCCAATCTGCCTTTTTGTACCTCATCTTGATGGACGAATTCAACTCAAAAACTGAGTGCTAGATGTGTTCCGAGGTTCAGCTGTGTGCATTCCTCAGCAGTAACATGGCAAAGGATGAAGCACATCTGCTCAGGAACACAGCAGTGATTTTTAGAGTTGCAACTAACCAAATCTGCGAAGATAACAAGACTGACTTTGGCTTTGTGGTTTTTCTTGTAGCTGGCATGGGAGAAGCAGACAGTGCTTCTCAGGATGCATTAGGTCTCAGCAAGCTTGGAGGTCAGGCAGAAAAAAACAGGAAAATGCAGAAAAAGTAAGTTACCAAATATTTAAAATCTTCTGTGAAAGTATTGTTTTGGTTAAAATGTGGAGGCTTTCTTGGTTTGCTTTTGTTTTCTTACATTTTTTTGTTTTGCTGGTTTTGTTTTCTTGGTTTCTTTTTTTTGTTTGTTTGTTTTGGTTTTCTTATATTTTTGTCTAGTCTGGTGCTATGGCTAATAAGCCTCTGTAGAATAGCTGGGTTTTGGGTTTTTTGAACTGCTTTTTCCAGAACACTCATGATAGGATAGATGATGGTGAGTTGGAAATGTATTTCAGAGCTGAGAACTTCATGTTGAAATACTGGAATAAAAAACCTCAGATGCAAAAGCTGACTCTTATCAAACTTCCCTCCCAGATCTGTTAGATTTAATACCTGCTACTTTAGATTTAATTCATTGGGAAGATTTCCCAAAGTTGGCTTTGACTGTTGTGCTCAGAGCATGGAAGAGTTGGCAGTGAAAGCAGGAGATGTTCTGTGCAGACATCCCTCTGTTAAGCTATTTCTGGTTCCTATCTAGTCAGTGACTCTCAAAGTCTTGTATTGCAGCTGCAGGCTGCTGCTGTGTTCACTGTTTTCACTTCTGTTTAAGGTTGTCCTGACATTCTGCCATACATTTTAACAGCTGAAATCTTTTTTACCTTGTATCATATAACCCTGGATTCCTCTTTTTGTATAAATTGTGACTATTTCCCATTTTTATGGCACCTTTCAGGTAGGCAGTTACCATTTCCTAGCCATGAGAATGTTCTTAGTGTGTCAAAAAAAAAATCTTTAGTTTGCAATTCAACTTCTGAGTGTCTAGTACATGATTTGTTGTTCCCAGATTTGGAAGAGACTAAGCAAAGACTACAGTCATAAGTGAAAAACAAGATATTGCTGCTAGTAGAAATCCTGACTTGATGCTTACTTATATGGTAATACAGGAAGCACTGAAATTTCTGAGTAGGATCTGGCATTCTTTGCATTTTTCCACCCAAAGCTGAGCCATATACCTTGAACTTTCATTGCTTCTGTTCTATTGAGGTCATTTTACTCTGTGTCAAAAAAAGGTGGCCAAGATTAGACACTGTTTTTGCCTTTTCTTACTGGCCTTTTGAAGACAGAACAGGGAATGTTGCAAAGAGTGTTAATTTTCTCTTTGCAAGAGATTTCTTGCAGTACATAAGCTCTTAACAAATAATGCCTGGTGACTGCTAATGAAAACCAGCAGTGTGTTGGTTTAAGGAGTCAGAATGGAATGTGGGTTTGTTTGTGTAACAGAACACTCAGCTGTTTTTCTTCAGCCTGCTCCACTGAAGGCAGTCTTAAGTTACAATGATCTGGTATTTTGCCTTCTCTCCAGAGCTTTAAAGCCACACCACATCTTGACTGAGGAAGGAGTTGTAGTCTGGTGATATCTACATAGTGATAGGTCTGTTCTTTGAACAGTACAGAGCTTTCTCAATATCAGCAACAAATTGCATCCTAGGGTAAAGCAGTCTGTGCTGTCTTTAATAAACACCAAAAAGGCACTTGCAGATAAGATATTGCTGCACACCTTCTGCTTTTCCAAAGGGGACTTGCAGTGCCTTACGTCCTGCACACCTCATGGCTGCTTCAAAGGCAAATCTGTGTTAGACAAAAGCTTGCAGTTTGAACCCACATAGCCTGGCTGCTGTGGATGTGTGCTTATTTTCCAGAGGGTCTCTGTGACTCAGATGTTTCACTGGGAGTGGGTATGAAACAGGCCTGTGGATGAAGATGTGTGTCCTGCTGAGAGCAGCAGCTGGGCCCTGGGAGCTTCTGAGAGAAGCAAATCTTAGCATTCAAAAATGCCAGCAAGGTTGTATAATCCAGCTGTTGGAGTTCTGCCAGGTGTGCTGAGCATAGGAAGCAATATTACCACAAAGTGTGAAAGTTCCCTTGCTGCCTTCTTGAGATGTTCATTACAGAACAAGTGGTAAAGCTGCTCTGCATTGCTTTTCACTTTGATTCTGGAGCAGAGTGGGATTGAAACCAATAGTTGAGGCTGACTCTTCCCATGTTCAGTACAAAGAATTCCTGTTACCTGCATGCTTGGAGCAACAGCAGCCATTTCTCTTTCTAGGTGTCTCTAATCTTTATCTGTTTGTCTTTCTGATTTCTGCATGCATGCACCCAAACAGGCTCAGGGCAGTGCTCAGAGTCTTTACTAACAAAACCCTATTATCGTTATAGAGTTGAATTACAGTGCACTCTGCCTGGTGTTTGTATGCCTTTTGAGCTCAGTTTAATCTTAGTTTTATATTTTTCCTTCATTGTTTCATTTTCCTTTTTTGTTTCCCATTTGATGTGGTAGAAAATCAGGGTAAGTTTGTTTGTTTGTTGTTAGGGTTGTGGTGAAATGATGCTAAATGCCATCCTGATCTTTAGCAATACATTAAAAGCTGTAACTCTTCTCCAAAAAGTCTAATTCTGAGCAGAGATCTGGAATTCAAAAGAACTTACTGTGCAGATGTGTTGCTGAAAGAAATCCAGTCCTGTCTAGTCTAGTTCAGTGTCTTTTCTTAATTGTGGATGGTGTCAATTTTTGTCATGCAGATACTAACCCCTACTTAGATGGAATTAGTTTTGTAGTTGGGGCTTGTAAGTTGTTTAGCACTAGTGTGTGTGTGTATAGATACAGATAGATTGTGTGTGTGTATTTGTGGCAGTTTGTTGCCAGGGTAGATGTATTTGTGTCAAACCTTCTATTTGTTGCATTTCAGTTGGTTTTAGTGTTTTGCTCATCTTTGTGAGCTGTGCTGTTGACAGTGTTTGCCATGACTCTGTGCTTTTCTGTGTGCAAGACAACAAACTTAATACTGTATTAATCAAAAAGGAAGGCAACCCTAAATTTAAGGTGATTTTTCCTTAAAAAAAAAAAAAGTTGATTACAGACCTGAACTCAGTCTCTAGTGATGGTAACTTTCCCCTGGTGTTCTGTCTCATACTGGTTTCTTTTCATCTGGTGTTTCACTGCAGTTCCCTTCCAGTTCTTACACCTTGCAACTCTGGCATTTCACTCTCTTCACCACCTTCTTTGCAGTGTGTTTTCTACCCTCAGCTTCTTCCAAATCTGTTATTTTTGGTTCTATCCAAGAAATCTTGGATACAACCTTGCCCTTTGGCTGCAAGCTCTGGATTTATCTATTCCCATGCTGTGTTAGTCCAGTGACAAGGTGACGGTGCCCCAGGCTGCTTATTTCTCTTGTGAGGTTAGCCTGTGCTTGCCTGCCAAGAGCTGTGCTAGATGCTAGTAGTTCACGTGGTCTTTGAAGGCTCTGGTGTGTTCACTGCTACACTGAACACCCCCAGGTTCAACATCATTTCTCATCCCACATGACCACAGTTTCTTTGTTCTCCACACAGGCATTAGATGCCTTTTCACTGTAACAGCAGGTGCTTCCCTCTTGCAGCAGTGCTTTTGGTCTCTGTTCAAAGTGATGTTCAGCCAACTTTTTATTACTTCTGAATGTATCTATCCCATGGTTTTGTCACCTAAGAGTTATTCTGGTAGCCAGCTACTCCTCTGACATTCTTTCATCCTTCCTGGTGCCAGCTTTGTACCAGCTGTTAACTCTACCAGTGCTGCTGCAGTATATTTTTCCTCACAAAGAAAGTGGATTTTGCACCCCCTTCTTAAGTGGTGTAGTTGGATAACTTGTGAAACACAAGTGATATATCACTTGTTATCTTTGTATCATCTGGTCATGTATTGCTGGAGTGTAGGAAGGTTTTGGTGGAGCTGGAAGGGGATTGTTGGAAGAGGAAAGTTCTCTGCTATAAGAAAAGGCCAGGGAGGCATCACTTGCAGGTGAAAGTGCAGCTGCCTTTGAATTTTTCTGTGTGATGTTTTGTGCCTGTGCCATGTCTTGAGCTTTCAGTTTAATGATTTCCTATGCAAGAAAGCTTTTGGTCTCTGCTTGCACATGAACAAATTCTATAATTAATTTTCCACTTTATGGCTGCATTCCTCTTCAGATCCATTGAATGATTTCTGCAAAAAGTTATCTCATAAACATTTTTCTTTTGGTTTTTTTTCTGTTTCCACATCTTTGCCTCCATCACATAACATCTCTTCCTGGCCATGCAATTATTTTCTGCATGCAACACGACCATGACTTTAAAGTTTGCCTCATGACCTCTCCTTATACTTTTGATGTGTTCCCTGCACTGCTCCTCTCCGAAGGATTTGATGTGTCGCAGTTAACCTGGAGCAGAAAAGGAGACTTGGAAAGACACCAAAAATTACCCTGCAGTTCCCTGACTTCCACACAATACCCCAGTGGCTTTATAAGCTGAGGGGGAGGCAGTGATAATGCTCTTCTGGGGGCATCCTAGTCAAACCAGAGGCTATTTTGGGCATGCCTATGCCCTTTCATGACAAATGGGCATGGCCATGCTACCACAACCACCATAAAGGAAGACAGAGACACCAATTTTGTAGTTAACCTACATGGCAAAAGCATTGCATTCCTTTCTGTTAATACAGTATTCAGCATTTTATTCTGTTCTCACCAAGCATTATTTTTTTAATGTCTTATTAATTGATTTTTTTTCCCCCCTCTTTCTTCAGTCTTTAAACAAAATGAAGCACAATGGAATGTGTTCAGAATTGTGGGATTAATGTGGAGTTCTGCAGTAGCAGGGAAATACAATCTCCTTTGTTCCTCATTTAGAAAGAAGCAGATCCTTGGGGGAAATGGAAATGTTTATTGGTTTTATGGACTTCTCTTTGTTTAGAAAAATCTGGCTGCTGAGCTGCTAACAGCTGAACACTATTTCCATCTTAATTGTTAGGTCTGATAATGGGTATGTTAGAATGATTTTTGTCACCACTTACCTGGCACTTCCTTCTTGCCTCCCCTTTTTTATTGCCTGGGCAGTACATTTTAGCTAATTAATTAGGATAAAAGTATTGGGAATTTTTTCCTAGAGCAATGCAAATGTGCTGGCGTGCAGGTGGTGAAGTGCTACCTGTTGCTAAACCAGTTGCTAGGATATTTATTACTTCATTGATTATTTTGCTATATTTAGTCCTCTGCCAGCACGAGGATCCCAGGTATGCTAGCATGAAACAAAGAGCTGAACACTGTTTTGTACTGCTAACAAAAAGCTGTGAGTCTGTCAGTAAATCCTTGTGTGGGAGGTTTTTAATACCTGTAACTTCTAAATATTTGATAACCTTAGGTCTAATCAACTACACAGTTCTGAATGCAGGGAGATTGTTTTAAATTGTGAGAAAACGATTTATACATAACACAGGATTTTGAAACTATTCCATTGTTGCTTATCTTCTTAACTCTACCCTTCCAGATAAAACTGAACATAGAAGCCAGTAAGAAGTGTCTAGTTAGGTGAAGTTGGTTTTGCTGAATTTCAGAGGAGAGTGAGTGGAGATGTAACAATCTCTAACTGGCTTTCCAAGGCAGCTTAGATAAGCATTTTTTCCAGATAGATACACCCAAGCAACTTTGTAGGCTGATACCTGCAACACTAGGATTCGTTTCTTGGTTTATCAGACCCTCTTTGACAGCTATTTCTAGGGATTTTGTACACTGAATTGTCAGTGTTGAACTGTAGTCTCTTCTGTTTCAGAGTGACAAAGGAAATGGTGTTGTCAGAGGAGGTGAAAGCTGGGTTTCAGTGCATAGCCTTTCAGAATGTAATTGCCAAAGCATGGTGCTCTGAATCTGATGAGTGTCTGAAGCTGTGCCTGAAATTCTGACAGGCTCACTGCTGCAGACTGAAATTCGCCATTAAATGGTTACTGTCCCCATTTCCATCCTTAACAGCCTGCTGGGCAGTCCCATTTTGATGGCAGGAACATGTGATGTACTCAAACATTCCGGAGGTTTCAAATCTGCATGTGGCAGCAACTGAGATTCTGACTGACAGATGAGTTTGACATCCCCACTGGTGTTGGCAGGGTTGGTTTAGTGTGTCAGTGGCAGTTTCAGGCACAGGTTTCTGAAAGGCAAGATCCCCCATGTCTGCCACTCTGAAATTTCCTCTCCAGTTTCTGCCCCTCACTAGTCCTTGCCTGTGTGCTGTGCGTGCCTTAGATGAGAATATCATAGAAGTGTGAGAATGGCAGCAAGCTAAGTGTTGGAAATAAGAGAGTGATTTGAATGCAGTGTTTAAATTGTAACATCTACTTACAATTAGTTTCCTTGTCATTAATAACTCCTCTCTAATTGCAGGCATGAGCTGCTAGAGGAGGCCAGAAGACAAGGTTTGCCTTTTGCACAGTGGGATGGACCTACTGTGGTCGTGTGGTTGGAGGTGAGTAGCCCCCTGACATAAATGATGCCTCCCTTGATGTGCAAGGGCTTGGAGCTGGGAATAGTTTCCAGATCCTGCTCACTTCTTTCCTGTGTGTTCCAGCTGTGGGTTGGGATGCCAGCCTGGTACGTGGCAGCTTGCCGAGCCAACGTGAAGAGCGGTGCCATCATGTCAGCCCTGTCTGACACCGAGATCCAGCGGGAGATTGGCATCAGCAACCCTCTGCACAGGCTGAAGCTCAGGCTAGCCATTCAGGAGATCATGTCACTGACCAGCCCTTCTGCCCCTCCCACCTCAAGGACGGTAAGGAGAGGGATCCAGCATTCAGCAGCTTCTAGAGCCATTAGAATGTCCCAGAATGTTACTGTAAACCTGTCACTGAGAACATCTGCACTCCACAAAACATTACACAGTAGAGGGACACTCCCAGCTTGGTGTGGGGTGTGGGCACCCCAGCTTGGTGTGAGGTAGTTCGTCCTTCCATGAAAATGACATAAAGGGATAACTACCTTGAAGGGCCTGAGGGGTGTGGCTCAGTGTAAGGGTGTAACTCAAAGTATTCACAGACTACATGTTGCTTGCTTCATCCTTTGGCCTCTAAAGGATTTACAGTACAGATGCAGTACATGTGCATACAGAAACTTGTAAAATAGGTGGAGGCTCTCCTAAGCCATGTCTAAGGCCATTAATTCCAAATACTGATTCAGGCCATATCAAGCAGCACTGCTCCTGCATCCCTACACCACAATGAATCTGGACACTTAGGGTGAGCTCCTTCTTGTGTCTGCCCTGCATCTCAAGTTACTGCTGAGATGATGTTCCTAGGCTGCAAGTGCATTTTTCAGCTTAGAGCAGAGTCAAATGTTTGCCCATTAATTACCTCAGTGTAAGCCATTTATCACAGTCAGTGTTGGTAATATCTTTGAAGCAAGGTGATCCATGTTAATAGGCTTTGATTCCACGCTAGTGCTGCCGGCAGCCAGACCTGTAAGAGCTCAGAAACCATTGCTTTTGCCCGTGCCTGCTCCTCATATGTACCATTGCTTACCTGTTCTGCACCCTTTCCTCCTTGTTACTGCTTTCCTTTCACTGGATGGGATTGCTTCCCTTGGGGTCATTTTAGACCACGGGAAATGTCTGGGTAACACATGAAGAGATGGAAAATCTTACAGCCACGCAACAAACGGTTAGTTGAGAGCGTTGCCACTTCTCTTCCTTAGAGTGCTTTGCACACTTCTTGAGCATTTGAATCACCTGCTTTTGGTCTTTTTTTCTTTCTTAAATTAATTAATTTAAATTCTGGATCATTGCTACTTCTAGTCACTAACCTTGTAACCTGCATTTTGAGTTTTAATTTTTTTTTTTTTCCTTTGCAAAGCTGGGTGGTGGGAAATCAACACTGATCAGATTGCAGCCAAAGCTCTTTCCAGTCTGGGAAATGGATCTCTGATTTGATTAGCTCATAGACAAAATGAATTGTTTCTGTGGAAACCTCTCCTCTCCAGAAAACTTAATCAGTTGATGGGGTTTTCAACCTCTCAAATGAAAATGAGTGCCTTGCATATATATATATATTTTTTCCACATGCATGCTGCTTGCTTTAGCTAGGATTTGGTTTGGTATGCAGTAGACTTAGAGCTTTGCAGTGCATCTCTAACTGTGATCTCCTTACTAAACTTAAATACTAATGCTTTTGTGTTCTTTTGCTTTTCTAACCACCTAACAGGAAGATGAGGAGGGAAGCTGGGCTCAGGTTGGAAACTTTCTGTAATATTCTAGACTGTGTAAACTGTCACAATAATTAGAGCATGAAAGAAGCTGAGTTTTCTTTAATGTCTTTTAGTGACTCTTGGTGTGGCTTGGGGTTTGGGAAGGGGGGAACTACAGGCTTCTCTCTGTATCACACATACTGAAAGCTAGACTTCTATATTTAAGTGATTTACATATTTTAATGTTTTCTAGATTTGGTGGTTCATCATTGCAAATTTGTAACACACTGTCTTACATAGTACATGACAGAAAAACTGTTCCTAGAGTGTTTAATAACAAGGCTCTTAGGAGAAGAATATTCAGAAGTCTTTATTGTCACTAGCTTTCCAAATTATGTCCTCTAGTTTGAGTCACCTCATTGTAGTTGCTCTTTCTTAGTAAGCATTGTTGTAGTCTGCATTGAATAGATCAAATGTTAAAAGCAATTTCATGACACCAAGTGGGGAGTGTTTTGGTGGAGGTGACTCTGGGAAGCCAGAAGTCTAAGTGAAATATTTGCTCTGTATGGAAAGTCCCTGTACAAGCTGGCCACCATCACAGGTGTGCTCCAAGATCTAGCAAGCCTAGAGAGCTAAGCAGCTTTCTGTGCTCTAATTCTGTAATCCTCCTTGATTAATTGTTTTCCCTTAAAGTGGTGACAAATCCTAATTGTATTTTCAGGCATTGAGGTAGTCAAGCATTTTATACAGGGCTTTAAACAAAAGCGAGGCTTTGCCTGTGACCTGTATCCTTGGACACTACAGTCTCTTCTTGCTCAGCTGCCCTCCAGCTAAAACCTCTTTGAGGTCCCATTAACTCCACCTGAGACACATGTTGTCATGGGTAACAGTCACAGCTTATCTCCTGGCTGTAGCAGGCTCTGTGGCTGCTACCTAGCGATGGCTGGCAGGAATGCACTGCTCCTGGCTGGCAGGAGTGTACTGCCACATGGAACTGCTCCCGGCTGGCAGAAGCTTCCTCCTAGAGGAGAAAGCTTTTGGTGTTTAATTGCACAGTGAAAATGAGTTATTACCCTTGACTAGAAAAAGAAGAGCTGCTGGGTTTTGTTGCTGAAGGAATGAGCAGATGCATTTCTTTAAGAAATGCCTGCAGTGAAAGGGGGGTTGGGGCTTAGGATAAGGGCTAGCACTTAGAATTGCTTGTTCTACAGCAGTGGGGTTTGACTTTCTGCTATTTGATTGGGATTGCTTTCTGAAAAGTGTACTTAAAAAAACAAAACAAACAAAAGAATGCCTGCAATTGTTCTTTAGATACCTGAAATATATACTTGTGGAAAATGAGAATCCCTGCCCTGCTCTCTAGGGATACAGGATTTGTATCAAAACAAAGCTCCTGCTTGTGCTAGCAGAACAGTAGAGCTTAGTCTTGTTATACATATTGCACACTCTTTTATACTCTTGCCCATGTAATAAATGGAGGCAGTTTTGCTTGCTGATCTGAATATCCAAACTTGGCCTTTAGGGAACATCCCTCCCTGTGTAAGTGTTCAGCGTTTCTATTTGCTCAGCATTAGGTAGGCACTGTTTTACTTCTTTCTTTGTCATCTAACCTAAAAAAAGCTTTTCTCTCTTATTTCACCCTTTGAAAAGTTTGTTCCTTACTCTTTTCCCACCAGACATTAGCATATGGTGATATGAACCACGAGTGGATTGGCAATGAGTGGCTGCCGAGCCTGGGGCTGCCACAGTACCGCAGCTACTTCATGGAGTGCCTGGTGGACGCTCGCATGCTGGATCACTTGACTAAGAAGGACCTGCGTGGGCAGCTCAAGATGGTGGACAGCTTTCACAGGTGAGGGCCTTGGAGTGAGCGAGAGACCTCACGCACAGGAAAGCTCTCCATTGTCACAGAACCATAGAATTATTTGGCTTGGAAAAGCCCTTCAAGATCACCAAGTTGAACAGTCAAACCACCACCACCGTGGCCATCAAACCATGTCCCGAAGTGCCATGGCCACAGGTTTCTGGAACATCTCCAGGGGACTCCACCCACCTCCCTTGGCATCCTGTTCCAATCCCTTACCACTCTTGCAGCAGAGAAATTTTTCTTCATCTCCAATCTAAACCTCTTCTGGCACAGTTTGAGGCCATTTCCTCTCGTGCTGTCACCAGTGTCTGATTGTTGGTTTTCCTAATATTTTTTTGGACAGGAACAGTTTCCAGTGTGGAATTATGTGCCTGCGGAGGCTGAATTATGATAGGAAAGAACTTGAAAGAAAAAGAGAAGAAAGCCAGAATGAAATTAAGGGTTAGTGCATTGTCTTCACCCTGGTCTGATTCTTGTGTGTTGTCCCTGATCTGCTTCCAAAATGTGTTTAAAAATAACACCAATAACATTTCACCAAAAAAAAAAAAGGCACTGGAGGAAGGAATTTTAATTGGGCAACTTTGCTTTCTCCACAGATGTCCTTGTCTGGAGCAACGAAAGAATGATCCACTGGGTAGTGTCCATTGGTCTTAAAGAATATGCCAATAACCTTATAGAGAGTGGAGTTCATGGTGCACTTGTGGCCTTAGATGAATCCTTTGATTACAATGCATTAGCTCTCTTACTGCAGATCCCCACTCAGAACACACAGGTAAGCAACAAGCAGTCACTCTGTGGCCCATAGGAGTTTTGTTCTCCTCTGGGAAGGTTACAAATGGAACTGATTGGTTTTATTGCTAGTTAAGTGCATGACTTAGGACCCCCAGAGACGTGGGACCCCCAGCTCTAGAGACATAGACACAGGAAGTTGTTCAGTATCTTATAAGAGGAAAAACATAGAACTATGATTTTTCTTCTGTTTTCTGATGATTAGTAACAATTCCGCTTGATAAATTTGCTTGAACAAAATAATGTTTTCCTTTTAGCCCATTTTCACACCAGTGTGAAACTCAGCTTTTGTGGGAGGCAAGTTTTTATTCCAAAGTAATTGTTTGAGCCAGAAATGATGACTCTGTGTCACAGTGAAAGGAAGGGAGAGCTGTTAAAGCTTCCTTAAATCTTGAGAAAGTCACAACTGCTAAGGAGGTATTAAACAGTTTGGGTTATGTTAAGTTTTAGAAGTGACTGTAGATTACTAGTTACTAATCTTTTAGAATTAATTCCCATTTCTTTTGTATTATAAACTTCAGGCTCGTGCTCTTCTGGAGAGGGAATTTAATAACCTTCTTGCTATGGGCACTGACAGAAGACTTGATGAAGTAAGTTACTTGAGTTGTTGGCCCATATTGTGGTCCTGGGAACTTTATTGGAACTAACTGAAAGAATTTAAGGTCTTTAAGCTGTTGACAGAATAGTGACAGTAATCTCAAAGAATTTCTGAAAGGAGCTATTTCTGTAAGATGATTTTGAATCACAGAATGATGGGATGTGGAAGAGACCTGGAAATCATCCAGACCAACCCCCCTGCCCCAGAGCAGGTTCACCTACAGCAGGTTGCACACAATGGGGTCCAGGTGGGTTTTGAATGACTCCAGAGATGGAAACTCCACCACCTCTCTGGGCAGCTTTCTCCAGTGCTTCCCCACCCTCAAAGTAAAGAAATTCCTCCTCATATTTAGATGGAGCTTCTTATGTTCAACTTTGTGCCTCTTACCTCTTGTCCAGTTTCTGGACACCATACTCCTGACACCCACCCTTTAGGTATTTGTAAGGACTGATAAGGTCCCCCCTCAGTCCTCTCCAGGCCAAGAAGCCCAAAAGTCCATCAGCACATCCAGGGGACCTCTATCAGTCTGTGATCTTACAGTGCATGAAAACAATCACAAGTCCTGAGTATAAAACAACTAAACCAGATGTGAAACTTAGAGGTAGATCCTGTAACCCATAGCATAAAGGAGATCTGTCCTGCACTTCTCAAGTAGTTCTGCTGTAACTCAGTGAACAGTTTCAAGCTGCCATTGCTTCCCCAAGAGCCTCCTAACTGTGCTGCCTCCTCTTTGGTACTGAGGGGGGTTTGTGGCAGCACATGCAGGAAAAAGTGGTTCAGACTAAGGGGTTAACCTCATGTGGTTAACCAGGTCAAGGAACCAGTCTACAATATTTGCCTAGCATGAGGAAGAGGCCAGGGGAAGTGGGAAAGTGCTGATTTAAACTGGTTTTGGCTCAGTGAGGTGAAGCACACACAAGTGTGCTGAGGAAGGAGGCTGCTATGACAGATCTGGATTGAGTTTGTGGTTCTCTCTTGCCTCATGGACTTGTTGCAACCTTCTGTGGCACATCATGGCAGAGATGTTTTCCAGTATACATCTTAAAACCAGTAAGGTTTTAATGACATCACCAGAAAGCAGCTGTTGTGGTTTTCTGAGCCATTTTCCCTTAGTGATGTCAAAGTGCAAGAGAAGGAGCTTTGAGGGAACAGCTGCTTGCTCTGTTCTAGTGGCACAGGGCAGTTTGATCGGGAAGACAGTGTCAAATAACACAGGCACTTGTCTCTTCATTCTAAAAGGGGATGAATTTTAGATAAAATGGCATTCGGGGGATTGAAGTATTTGTACAGGTGAAGCTGGCAAGTGGAGATGCCCAAGGACTCTGCTAAACGTGTTTTACCTGTTGTATTTAGTAAGAGCAGTGTTGGATTGCTGAAGTGGAAGGGCACCTCAGAGGTACAGCTGTGTTAATGGGGGAAATTCACCTGGGGGGGGCAGCCCAAGTGCTTAGGCAAAGCCCTGCACAGCACTGTAGTATTTACTGCACTTTTTTCCCCTCTCACTGTCACTTCCTGTACTGTGTAGCATGAGAAGGCACAAGGCTGTATCATCATTCCTGTAAGGTTAAAAGCAATTCAAATGGAGCTTTTGTGTCAGTGTTGCCAAAGCAGCTTTTATGATCTGCTCCACTCCTCACATCCTCCCAGAACAAGTGATGGAGCACTTCCAAATTACTGCAAATCATGGAATGCAAACACTCAAAGCACAAAATGCTTTCCTAAATGTGCCTAGCACATGAATTTCCATAGTGACTGAGGTGAGAGGCCTACACTAGCAAACAGGCTGTGGCAAATGAAGACCTCTGCTGCTGGACCTGAACCGTTCTGAACATTAACTCGTTCAGTGCCGATAAAGTTATTTCCAGTTGTCAGTAATCCTTGTAATGTCAGTATCAATTCTCCATTTCAATCATTAATGATGTTTATCAATGTAACAGGATGATGATAAGAGCTTTAGGAGAGCACCTTCATGGAGAAAGAAGTTTAGACCAAAGGACATAAGAGGTTTAGCTGCTGGATCAGCAGAGACTCTTCCTGCAAATTTCAGAGTTACAACCTCGATGTCTTCACCCTCTATGCAGCCAAAGAAGATGCAGATTGATGGTATTCATTTTGTACTCTTTTAAGCATGATTGACTTCTTTGCTTGAGATTCCAGAGGAATTAAGTTGAAATTACCTTTTTTTGCTGCATAAAAACATCTGCCTGCATGGTTTTGTATAACACTGTGTTTAACCATGAAATGCTTTTTGAATTTCAGGTAGCTGTACTAGGTAGGGAGTTCTTTTATTCCATTGGAATGAGCAAATGAGTGTTTTGGTTAGAAATCAATTTATGTTAAACTAGGAGAATAAACTCACATTTCAGTAGAAGGCTTTTAATCACAACATGCATGAGTTCTAATTAGCAGCAATTGGAGCAACATAAATCTCACTTAGAAAATGCATTCAAAAGTGGTCTGAGCACTCTCCCTCAGATAGCTTTGAGATGATTAAAACTTGAATGAAAGGTGCAGTGCCCCCCTGCAGTGGACATTTAAGTATTGATCAGTCATTGCTGTCTGCTTGATCTCTGATAGGTGTGCCTGTGTGCACATAGAGGTATAGAGTAAAACCAACCACAACAAACAAGCCCCCCAAAACCCCCACCTGGAAGAGGAATTTCATCACCTGTCATGTGGGGTGTCTTGCCTGTTTCTAACCAGTCTCTGTAGTACCATGAGAATAAACACTTGCTTGAATTTGTTTTACAAAACAAATAATAAATGGAAAGTGAAACGCATTAGGAGAGGATGGGAACTTCAGCATAGTCTGTCAAAATTGTCATGGGTTCTAAAGATTGTATTGAGGAGTAAAGCTCCAAGAAGCAACCTTTGCATCTGATGTTGCTCTCTAAAGCATTGTTTTAAACTTTAACATGGTCATTAGCACAATATAGTTTCCAGAATTCACATGGCAATATATGTCAATGAAAGTGAAGGGGTTTGCCATGTAAAACCCTTTCCTTTTTACCATGTTGTAAACCAGGAAAGGGCCTGGACTCTATAAAACAGGAAATCAATTACTTGTGGAATTCCCTCTGTCAGTTTTGGTGTGCTAGTTGGCAGCCAGGCTTTTTTAGCATTCTTTTTGCTAGCCACTGCAACTGGAAGTGGATAATACATAAACTGTAAAACAATTCTGCTTTTGTAACTTTTAACCTTAAAAGTGGGGTGAGTACCATAGCTGTGATCCCATTGCTGTGGTGATTTGTTTGGGGGTTGGGTTTTTTTGTTTTGAGAACTAACATGCATGCTGTGTTCTGCATGTCTTCCCATGCTTCTTGGAATAGGCAGTGTATCAGGAACACAAAGATTGGATTCTGCTACAGTAAGAACCTACTCCTGTTAAAGCCTTCTCCTGGTGAGTAAAGTTGATAGGTATGGTAGTAAAGCAGCTGTTTGTGAAATAAAAGGTGGGGTGTATTAATGATACTCTGCGTTTCTGCACTTCTAAAGCTCTTTGAGGTTTTCAGAGTTAGTTGTTCTATTGAAATCCCAGAGGTGATTTCCTATAATGAAATATTTACTGTTGTAGGGATTGTGCTCTTTGGAGAGGTTGTTTTAAACAGCCTGCCAAAGCTCCTGTGCTGAATGGCTGTGTAGAAAGTGCTGAAACTAAAGGCTGGATGAAGCATCTTGGGGAAAGCTGGGAGAAGGGAGCAAACCTAGGCAAAGAATGTAGTGTGACACTGCAGTTCAGATGATTGGCCTTGCAGAGTTTTTGCTTGGTCAAAGCTGTCTTACACCAATATGCTTCCTGTTGGATGGTGACAGGGATAATTGCATAGTTTTCCAGCCCTTGGATACTTCATGCTGCTGTGATAGCTGAATCTGCCCAGGCAGCCTAAGCAACCTGCAGCTTAGATGTGGGCAGGTGTGACCTGTGCTGACAGCAAAAGGCAGCTTTCTAACAGCAGTATTGAATGTGGAATGCAGTCTCTGCTGTATTTCTCATGGAACAGTATTTCTGTGGGTTTGCAGAGACATCTGAAAACTAAATATACACTATACTGGATTTTACCAAACAAATCCACTGATACTTGCTCTTCCCGGTACCTTCCATGGGTTGTATGTTGCCAATCTTGTCTGCTTAGAGCTCCTTTCCTGCTGTTCACCAGCAGCATTCCTAGCAGCTCATGTCCTGGCTGCCTTTTCTTCCAGTGCTGAACATTTGTGCATATCCAGGTTCAGTTCTGAAGAGTTCTGTATATGAGCTGCTGAGAAGGGGAACTCTTGCACACAGCAACTTGGCTCATGGATCTGTCTGTTTACAATCTCAGGGGCTACCTTAGAGGGTTTTTAGTTTGAATAAGTTTGAAGTTTTCCTATCCCTAAGACCTCCCCACTCTGATTTTTTTTTTTTTTTTTTGGTATAGTCAGATGATTTAGGATAAAACTCTAGGCAGCAGAGATTTGACCTTGTTCTTTACTTGGCATTGCAGCTGGAGATTACAGAAGGCAATAAAACTGTTGACGTTGTGGCATGGCAATGATGTGCTGCATGACTGCTGCACTGCTGAGCTGTCTGTGAGCAACTGAATTCATCTTTTGAAAAGCTGCTAATGGCTTTTTTTTTCTTCTCTTGTGTGTTGTTTTTGTTTTCCCCCCTGTGTGTGTTGTTGTTTTCAGTTTACCCACACTATTTCTACCGGTGATATGCAGCATTTGGAACATTTGGAACCCTTAACCTGTTAATACTTGTGAAATGGACACTTGGAGATATTTTATTACAGAGTTTTTAATTAGCAAATAAATTCATGAGTACTATAGAGAAAATATTTTAGAATCTAAATGTTTCTTATATTTATGTGACTTCTCATTTATATAGTTGCTTACTTTTTTCTGTTTTTATTCAGTCTACAAATCAAATCATTGCTGATTTTTTTTTTTTTAATTCTAATGTTAGTCTTTCCAACTGAATGTACTGTAATGCTTGTATGTATATGTCCCTATGAGTAATATAGGGGGGTTGTAAATTATGCAGTTACTGTAATTACCATTGTTTTTTTAATACTGAAACTGAAGGTGAAAAGGATTTTAATACCTTTAAAACTATCTTGACACCAAGCAGTATAGATTTTTGTCTTTTGGAAAGGGGAGCTTAGGTCTGAAAACGAGCCCAGCTTTTTTTCAGGTAAGGACATGCTGTTGTAGGTGTGGTACACCACTGGTGGTTTTCTCAGAGCTGTACCTTTCCACAAAGAGGAGCTGTCAGTAGTGAGAAGTTGTCTTTATTTAAAGTGTAACTTGTTTGGAAAGCTAGGAGGAAGTCTAACACTACGGAGCGGTCTGTGTTTATGTAGCGGATCCCCGCAGCGCCTGCAAACAAGCCATAAACCAAGGACTTTGTGTTCTGTGTTTCTGTTGTCCTTAACTGAGGAAGATAGACTTCATAATAATTCCTGGTCATAATCCATGGGCCACAGAGTGTTTGTCCTAGATCTTTCTGACTGCTGAAAGGTGCTGGTGAAGCCAGTTGCAATGGACCAAGCCTGAAGCACTGCAGTTTCAGGTCAGCAGTGAAGGATGAAGGTACAATGGGCTGCAAACAAAAGCAGTATGACTTTGACTAAAGGCCTTACTTTTCTTACCTGTTTTGTACACTCGTTCTAAAGAGCTGTCTGGACTTTCACTCGTGATGGTTGTAGCCATTTTGGACTGTGTGAGTAGAAAACGTGTCCAACACTTGCAGATGGCCTGTTAAAAGCCAGCAAGAGCCTGTTGGGCTGGTGCATTATTTATTATGCGACAGTATATATAGCATGTCTCCTTTTCTTACTTGGGTTTCCACTTTTAACTTGCTTGTAAAACTGAGAGTCGTTGTTACTTGTTCTGTTTTTTTTCTATTAATCTTTTGTGTATTTTCAGATTATGTAACAATATGTACAGTCTACTTTTGAACTATTTTTATCACAGTATTATTTATTGCTTTCTTTCAATAAAGTACTGATGCATTTTTCCACTGCCAATAAAACACTCTTGAGAAGCTGAGATCTCCTTGTGCACAGGCAGATGCTGTTGGGGTGAGTGGATGTTGTCAATAAAGCATCTTAATGACTGCCTGCTGCCCTGTGGATCTTGTTTCAAAGGATGACTTTTCTCCAGTAGAAGAATGTTCCGTTAGATGTGACGTTTCCTCTGGAATTGTTCAAGTTCACCCACGTTCATCGCTTTTTTTTGAAGACCAGTTTTCCAAAGAAAACTGCTTAATTGCCTACTTCTGCTTGTAGTTAGACCTAGGATTTGCTTTGAAAAAAAATAGTAGCAAAAGCTATCACACAACTTCAGTGTATCCTGGTCCAGGTGATGGGGATGGCAATGCTGTTCTGTGTAGCAGCAACAGTTGCTTTGTTAATGAGATGAGATTATGACTGTAGAGGTACTTGGGAAGAAAGCTAGGAGGTGAGGGAAGCCATACAAAATTGTGTCACACTAGGGCTGTTGTGTCATTTTGAATGTGCTTGTAAACCATTTCTTGTGTGGAAGAGAAGACTGAAGGATAAATTCACAGGATAACCGAAGCAAATCTTGTCCTCTGGATCAGCAGCAGGATGTGGAGTGCATGGAATGGAGACACACTGTGCTGGAGGCTTTAAATGTTGTGGTGTGAGGCACTTGTCCAGCCTGGCTGTGTCAGCTGCTGGCTGAGCACTTGCAGCCTCTTTTATGTTTTTCAGAGAATCTCTCTTTCTAGAAAAAGCTAAGCTGAAACTGCAGAGGGAGAGAACCTGCCTCAGCGCTCAGCTAAACCTCACTGTTTAGAACAAGGTTGCATAGCCGTTTCTGGTCGCTGCTGTGATAGTTGGTGTTTGAAGTCATGTATTGTTGCTTCTCAGAGGTGAAACCAAGGCAGACTAGACTTGTCCAATGTGAAAAGAAAACTGTTTCTTGTGAGGCTGTAAAACTTGAACTGTCACAGAACAATGGAACTGACCTGAGAGCTGGAATAAACGAGTGAAATAGAAAAAGCTTTCACAAACTGGCAAACCTGTGTGGTGACTTCCTTTTGGGATTACACAGCAAAACTATCTCGAGAGAAATTGAAACACTTCTCTCTTAATTGTAAACCACTCCCCTGGGTAAGTACAACTTCTGGTAAAAGGCTTTAGATAGGAAGAGTGTTTATAAAAATTCAAATTTGAAATGTGAGACCCTTCTTAACTTTACAACCTTGTTGCAGCTATCTGAGAGGGCGTTAAACTTGCAATGCTTGCATGTTTAAAGGGCAAGGAATCTCAAAACAGAATTCTAACTTTGTCCTTCTGCTTTTGAACCCTTGTAGAATTGAGATAAGAAGCTGCTTTTGCAGTGTCTTATGGCCAGCAGTGATTTATCATGCCAGAACTCAGAGCAAAGCATATGTGAAGTAGTTCAAGTAGAATTTATGCTTGGGGTTGAGTAGACTAGAGATTGGGAGGGAGAGGCAGCAAAATTAATTTTTAGGTAAGCAAATGGACACGATACTAGTTTTGAGGGATGATGTTTTTGAAGCTGAAGAATTCCTTTGCCTGCAAAAGGAAAGTGTTTATTCACTTCTTGATAATCCCATTTGCAGAGCTGTAGTTTTGTACTGCTTTAACTCAGGTTCTTCTAATTTTTTTTCTTGGTGTGTATTTTTATTAATTTTTTTTTTTGTGTTACCAGTAATCTCTAAAGAAGAAAACAAAATGGTGGTGTAGTCTAATTTAGGTAGCAGCACGTTGTGTTTTTGGATGGCATGTAAGAAGGGCAGGATGAAAAACGATCTATAACTGGAGCTGGTCAACAGGGACAGGTGAAGACTCCAAAAAGGCACAACAGACAGTGGAGGTGCTCAGAGCCTGCTGTCTGTTCTAGCAGACATCTCTTGTAAGAGTAAGGTCACCCTGTTTTTGAAAATACTGGGTAAATTACCTTGTGTAAATAATACAGGAAAAAAGAATTGGCCCTATTTGTACTGTGAACTGGCCTTGGGCTTTAGGTGACTGTTGGTAGCTGTCCCAGTAAGCTTGGCAATCAGTAAGTCAAACTGGTCAAACTCTTGTTTTTATTTTGTTTTGGTTTTTTATCTTGCCTTTTTTTAAATTGAATTTGGCCATTTGTACTTTTTTTTTTTTTTTTCCCCCCCAGAAATCTTCTTTAGAGTCTTTCCTGCCCTCCATAAGATCGTGGATAAACAGCTCCTAAAGTGTTAAGGATGTGCTTTAAACCCCCAGTATTTTTCCCTTTGGCATCTGTTTAACTCTGTGAGCAGTCAGAGCTGAACCTTTTGCCCACTGCTCAATCCTCATTTGGGATTTGCACTTCCCAAATAATTGCAATTCCCAAAACAGGCTCGTCCAAAAGTGAGTATTAAGATTTAAAATAAGCCCCCCCCCTCAAAAAAAAAAAACAAACCCAACCAACCAACCCAAACAACAACAACAAAAAAACAACAGAAACAAAATCTCCTTTGAAGACTGTGCCGAATCGGCTATAGCCATTTGTTGAACTCCCGATGGAGCTTTCCTGCGGCGGCAGTGGTTTGTCAGCTCCCCCTCGCCGGAGGCTCTAACAATCAGGGAACGGAGCAGATCTGCTGTAGACTTCAATTACCTCTTTGTATCTATATTCCTTTTTTTTTTAAATCTCCCCTCCCCCTAGTGCCCGGGAGCAATGCTGTGGACTGAGCGTTTCAGGGGAGCGGCGGTCCCGGGATCCGCGTCCCGGCCGCGTCAGCACCGCCGGGGGCGGGGCATGGCTGGTCCCTTTCCCACCTGGAGCCGCCCCGCCGGGAAGAGGAAGTGGGAGCTCGGGAGAAGCGGAAATTGCAGGAGCAGCAGGAGCTGCCGCCAGCTCGGGAAGCACCGGCGGGGAGTCAGGGCAGCCGCGGCCGCAGGAGGAGGCGGTGGGAGCCGGCGGGTGCCAGCGTAAGCGCGGCGGGGACGGGGCGCGGGAGGCTTCCCGGGCCCGCTTTACCCGCGGGTGGAGCGGGGTGACCCTGGCCGGCACCCCCACGCCCCCTTTCCTTGGGAAGGGAGTTCTGGCGGGGCCGGGAGGCTTTGTTGGGCTGCCTCTACCCGCAGGCCGGGCCGCTGTGAGGGGCTTCCCCCGGCCCTCTGCCCGTGGAGCGCCCTGAGAGAGCTGCCCCCATGGGCAGCTGGTCGCTTTCCTAGGGAAAGGCCGGGCCGGGCGTACGTGGCTCTGTCTCGTTTTATTTAAATAGTCCGTAAAGCTGCTGTTTGCAGCGCAAAGGCCTCGGCACTGGTAACTTGAAGGAAGAAAAAGCCTCCGCTGTAGGACGCTGGGGGGCTTAGAGAAGGCAGAGGCGATGAGGGGAGGGCGAAATAAGCCGCGCCATGACCTGCAAAGGTAGGGCCTGAGCTTATCACCGAGCCCTGGGAGAGGAGGGGAGTCTCCCCCGAGAGTCCTTTTCCTCCGGTGCCCTGACGGGATCAACAAGCAGCAGGGCAGCTGCAGGTCCCCAGCAGGGAGCCAGGCCAGGAGCTCATCCAGCCTCAGTGTAGGCCTTAAGCTGCTGCTTGGTTCTCTTCAGCTGCAGAGCTGTGTCTGGGCTCCAAGCGTCGGCATCTCCGTTCCGCCCAGGAGCGGGTCCCTAGGCGCTGGGGACCAGGGGAGCTGCCGAGGGTGCGGCTGAAGGTGCTGGGCAGGGTGGTGTGACTGCTGCTTAGTCATAGCAGCGGTAAGGAAAGAGCCGGCCTGCTGTACTCCTGCGTGTTGTTTGTGTTTGAAATGAAGCCTTTTCTTTTTTCTCCGGAAACCTGACCATGTGAGTCAGTGACTCATAAATAGATCCTATTTCTCCACGTTCTGTTTGGGAGAGATGCTAGGATATCAGCCCGCTGCAGAAACCGGGCTTCTTCCTATTAGCTGCCCACCAGTGCTCAGAGGTCGTGCCTGAGACCCCTTGTTATGAGGCTGCTTTGCTCCTTTTTCATGGAATCATAGAATTGTCGGGGTTGGAAGGGACCTCAAGGATCATCCAATTCCAACCCCCCTGCCATGGGCAGGGACACCTCTCACTAGATCATGTAGTTATAGAATACAGGGTTTAGGTGTGGGAAAGTATTGGTGTTTCTGTGCATAGTTTCAGAAGAAATGTGGCAGATTCTGGGTTTTGTAAGGGTGTGTGTATGACATCCTTTTTTCCTTCCTTACTGTTTGTGAGAGATTGAGGAAGAAGCAAAGAAATCCAGATTTAAGGATGTAGTTTTTGTTCTTTTAAATGCCTGAGCACAGCTGAATGCACAAAGGAAAACCAAGCAATCAAATGAATGCATGAACCAAGTACCTGGGAAAAAAAAATTGTGTTTTGTTTTAAATCTATGGAGTAACCACATGCATGTGTACCTGCACTTCAGCTCTTGTCTCCTGAATTCCTTGTCCAGGCCACTTGCACAGTGTACAGGGTGGTGGAGCATGAAGGGAGGGTTACAAGCTGTCCCCCAGCAGTGGCTATAGGTTTGTGTTTGCTTACAAACATGGCCCCCACCTTGAGTTTCATTACTGAGATGTTTCTGTTCAGCTTTCCAGCTGCTTGTGTTATAAATATGTAGTCTTTGAAGAATATTAAGTAGTGGACATTAATGAATGTTAGTTCCTTCATTGTCATAGGAATTCGGAGATGGGCAACCTGAAGAAGCAGAAAGGGAAACATGCTGCTATTTTGTCAGGATGTCATCTGGCCTGCCCTTACACCCTTCTGCTACACCACTCTCTGATTTGCTAGCTTAGTGTTTGAGAATTGATTTTTCAGTGGCTTTCATCCTTGTGACTAGTGCTGCCATTTCTGAAACGCTTCTTGGAGCTGGCTCGTCAGCTCCTCCATCTGGATGGAGGAGAGCAGGTGGTGTTTTTCCCTCAGAGCACTTTCTTTATGGGCTATTAGTTTGAAAAGGAAGTCTTCATTCCACCTCCTGGATTATGACTGTATCAGTGAAACAGTCCATGGTAACAATCATTATAATCTAATTCCTAGTTAGTAAGTTAAGGGCTAGTGGACAAAATGATGGCGTGCTGAAGAACTGAACTCCAGTGGAGCAGTGACCAAGAAATCCTTCCTCTCACCCCTGCACCTGGAAAAGCTGGGGAAAAAGGGAAGCTTTTTTTGGTTGGCGTTTTGTTTTGCTTTTAAGAACGTCCTTGTTTTGATCTATCCAGAGTAAAGGGTAGAAAACACAGCCACTAGCATAGGCAGGTCAGGTATTTTGCTCACTAGTCACATTCCAAAGTGTTAATTAAAAGTGTCCAACTTGATACTCCACAGGGGATAAGGTTTCTAGAACGTGAGATGCCCCAAATCATTAGCCACAAAAAAGTGTTGCATGTTATTCTTAGATCTTAACTGCTTGCTCTTGATGAGTTTTGCTTCCTGCTGCAGACACTCACTCTCTTTTCCTCCTGAAAGCCAAGCGAGACACTTGAGCCTGTGTAGGTATCTCAAGAGGGATTATCTGAGGCAGGCAGAACTCTGGTTCTCTGGTGTTGCAGGCAGGTGGACCAGTATCTGGATTGCATGCAAAGTTTTAGAGTTGCTTGGATTTCTCTCATAATGTTGAAACTCACTGCACAACAAAGGGAGCACATAGGTTGTGCTGCTTCATAAACAAGATTTTGCTGCTTGTTTGTGGTGGCTGGGAAGCCCCTACTATTCCTGTGCCTTTAACAGATGCTTGGCATCCAGAATTGGCAGCAGTCTTAGGAGTGGCTCTTGGCTTGGAGACCTATTGGAGAAGTCTTTCAGTGCAGTGAATGGGGAGAAGACACCCTATTAACTTGGGCAAGGACAGACTTCTATGTCCTCTTGGAAATCATGTCAGTAACTGCTCCTAACCCTTTTGAAGTGCCAATAGGAAAAGTAAAAGGGATTTTCAAACCATCTTGGGAAAACAGCCTGAGAGCCAATGGCTCTTGCTGCAAACACAGCTGCTGTTACTGGGGTTAAGCAATGTACTTCAGTGGGAATTCTGGGCTGGCTCCTCAGCAGCTTGTACAAAATGAGTTGGTATTGTGACTGTGACTGTTTCTTCTGATGGTGTTGCAGATGTGGAAGGCTACTGCAGGCCACACCATTTCTGTCAATCAGGATGATGGAGCTGATGACTGGGAGACAGACCCTGATTTTGTGGTACGGCTTTTGGATTTCACTGACTCAGCAGGAGCGTGTTGCATAATGTGTTAAAGAGAAACTCTTTGGGAGGGGGGGCTGTGTTTCAGCAAAAGAAACTTGCTGGAGCATATTCCTGGAGGGAGGGAGAAGTAGGGTTCTGTGCCTGGGAGTGATTTACAGAACTACCTTGTTTTGGCTGGGTGCTGCAGGGAAGTCTGTACAGAGATTTGTGCCAAGACGCAGCAGCCTCTGGGGGCTGAACGTGTGCCCACTGCATTTCAGCAAGGCACGAAGCACAGGGCTCACAGCTGAAGAGAGGTGAAGGTGGCAGTGGAGCTTTTCTAACTCTTCTGAACTCAGTGACTGCTGGAGGCTTTTGCTGTGAGCTCTAAGTGCAGGTGACTAGTGATGTCTTTGGGCTTTTAACTCTTTTTATGTGTCCTTTGCAGAATGACGTGAGTGAGAAAGAACAGCGCTGGGGAGCTAAAACTGTGAAAGGATCTGGCCACCGAGAGCACATCAAGTAAAGCAGCTCTCTTTTTAAATCTATCAACAGTCACAATCATCTCCTCTTCTAGGATACTTGTATCTTCGTAATTCAACTAAGGGTTTCCACGGAGCACTGATGATTTGCCAGGTTGCTGGTCTCTCAAATGTGGCAGTATCTTCAGTTCTGAATTAGTATCAGAAGCATGGTGTAGGGACTCTTAAATCTTTTATGGGAACTGGAAATGTTTTTCCTGCTTCTGTGTTTGGGAAGTTTCTGTGTTCTGTTTTGGTGCAAGAGCCAATGCTGTGAGGGGAGAAGTTTGTGTTGGGAGATCTGAGCACCTTCAGTTAGGTGCTTTAATGATTCATCTGATCCTTTAATTCTTGGCCTTTGTTTAGAGAACTGCTACCAAACTCGTAATGATTCTGGTAAAGGCAAAGTAGCACATTCTGCTTCTGGCAGGAAGGCAAAAGAGTGCATGGTGAAGGGCTGTGAGAAAGAAGTGATCTATCTTCTGAATCTGTATCTCTCACCAAAGGTGTCTAAGCCTTAACTTTAAAGCAGCTTTGGGAAGTCTGTGTTTGCCGTGTTCCTTTTGGTGTTGATGGTCTATTTGTAGGGTGAAAGCTCAGAGTAAGAGCAGTCAGTGCTGCACGTGGAGAGGCTGAGCTATGCGTAGGCTGACTTCAGGGAGCAGTTTGCTGTGTTTGGAGTGCAGTGGGGACGCCTGCTGGCTGAATTACACTCGAGGAGGCTTTAAACTCAGGTGGGAAGTGCTATGAGGTCCAGAGTTTCCTCTCGGATTATCTTTGGTGGATGTAGCCTGCACTGCTGCAAGTTCAGTTCCTGCATATTGCAAGGGAACACTCAGGGAAGAGGAGGTGCATGGCTCCTTCCATCCTTGCTTTGCATCACAGCTGTTTCCAGAATGCTCAGCTAGAGTCCTGTTACCATAGGGACTGTTTGAGAGATGATCCCTGTTCTGAAAAGTTGCCATCTAAGTGAAAGGTGTTGGAAAGACTTCAATTAGGACATGAGAAGACTGTATGTTTCAGGCACATAGCAGTTCAAACAGCAAAATACCCTTTCATGGTAGTCTTGAAACTAACTCTTGCTTTTGTTTGTAGAGAGTGTTTTGCAGTAGAGCAAATTCTGTTTCTTAGGCTAGGGTACATGCTTTGGGCTCTGCAAGAGTGGGAAGGGCTCAAAACATACAAGTTGTCCAACTTTTAATTAGGAGATATTTTTAGCATCTTTTTACTTTGCATCTTCTTGAAGCTGTCTTCTGAAACTGCCTTAGTAAAACTTGCTGCTTAATTATCTGTCTTCAAAGTATTCATCAGCTGAGAGAGAATGTATTCCAAGAACACCAGAACCTCAAAGAGAAGGAGCTTGAAACAGGACCGAAAGCTTCCTATGGCTATGGAGGGAAATTCGGCGTCGAGCAGGATCGCATGGATAAAGTAAGTAGGAATGCTTCCCTGGGATTGAGGGAGAAGCCTTGCCTTGCCTCTGGCCAGCACAACTTTATGTGCTGCTGAACCTTCTTGAAGATGCCAGGTTGTTCCAAGATTTGGAGATGTGGAAGCCCAGCTCATGGCATAAGCTACATACAGCAGTGGCTCATGCCGATGGCAGAGCATCGCTTTTGCAGTGCTCTAACAAGGGCAGTTGCAAACACTACTACCCCAGTCTGTCAGATGCTCTTACAGAAAGAACTGGCTTAAACCTCTTAAAGAATCAGGAACAAGCGTTTTAGGTGGCAGGTTAGGAATCTGTGAAGGATGAGAAGTTCTGGGATGTGTAGTGGCCCCACATGTTCCTGTTTGATGTTTGCTCTGTCTTTCGAGCACGTCTGCATGCTTATGTCCTGAGTAAATTCCCCTGGAGTCAAAAATCAAGTTCCTAAAGGTGTATTTGTGCAAGAATAAATCCAGGTTTTTTTTTTACTTTGAGGTTGTGCCAGCAGTTCTATGCATGTAGAGGTTGCCAAAGAAAGAAGAAAAGGATGTGCTGCTGCTGGAACAGTGGCCAACTGTGAATGTAAAAATTCCTTGTGCTGTAGTGGTTTACAGAAGGACTCAATGGCTGTTCCACAGAGAACTGCTCTCTAGTCCTCAAGGGGCCTTTGCAGACCTTTGAATCTGGGGAAGGAATTTCTCAGCAGATTTAACCATGAGGCCTGTTCTGCAGCTGTATAGCTCTCTAGTGTTAGCAGGTTATCTCTCACCTGTGCCCAGGGGAGGGAAAAAGGAAAGAAACAGAAGTGAGTGCCGTGTTGTGCAGGCCAGAGCTAGTGATCAGGAAAAACACAATCATGGGTCATGCCCATCTGAGCAGTACTGGCAGCTGGAGGCCTTCATAACTTACATCTTTAATAACATTTTCTTCTACAGCTGTAGTTCTGTAACCTGATCATTCAGATCTCTGCTTCAGAGGTACCTGGGGCTCTGTGAAAGTCTTGAGGCTTGACTCACCTGGAGTAGTTGAGCTTCACTGCAGCGTTGTCGTGGTACAGGCTTCTGCTGCATTTAAGATAAACCCTTGCTGCTGACTTAAAAAGAACAGTTACATCATCCTACATGCCAGGGCTCTGTAACTGATGTAATATGGAGCAGAGCATTGTGCTGAGGAATTAGGAGGGTGATGTACTCTGAGATACATATTTCCAAGAAAAAAGAACTTTTTCCAAGTCTCTTCTAAAAAGGGCTGTGCTGTAACACTTGGGCTTTGATGAAATGCAGAAAGTCCTGGTACCACCTAAAGAAAACAACATACTTAAACCTTGCCTACCTCAGCTGGTACAGCAAAAGAGGGGCCATGTAAAGCCACATAAATCCTTGGATTTCCAGAGCTTCATGTCTTCCATAAATGTGATGAGTAACAGGAAGAAGAAAGGCAGGTGGGAGCCTTTTCTATCACATTTAAGAGTGACTTTTCTATGGAGCAGCTGCAAAACGAACAAGAGTGTGACTGGTTCAGTCAGGGAGAGAAAGGAGCTTTTATATTGCTTCTAAGTCAGTGCCCTGTTACTGGCACCCTGCTTCTGTTAGCTGACAGTCACTTCAGCATGACATGCAGTGATGCTTTTGCTTTCCTCCCAACACCTGTGGTAAAAAAAAAGGCAGATAGTGTACAAGCAGCAAGTTTCCACTGCTTTTACCCTAAGTTCACTTACTGTTTCTGGATACCTGTCCTCCAATTAACTGTCTGATACTGGCATAAGCAGCTTCTCATTCCTGACAGGTCAGAGCTTGGGGCAGCTGCTTGGAGGGGGCTCTGCTGCGGCTGCAGATGCCAACTACATTGTCCGCAGGTGCTGGTACTGGTGCTGAGTCTGGGAAAGGTACTTGGCACGGGGTGCAGCGTCTCCATCTGTACATGGCTGTGTGCAGCAGGTTGTGGAGTCTTCTCTCTTTGCCTCTGGTATGGCAGAGATGGTATGGATTTTGTATGTATCTTGCTCCTGAGCAGCAGACTCAGCTGTTCAAGTGGCAGATTGCAGGTCACGCTGGCCACTGATCAGTTTTGGCACTGGGCAAGAAGAAACCCACATTTTTGTGATGTTTTGTAGCACCCCTTCAAGGTGCTAGACTCTAGCATCTGTTCCAGGATCTAGAGTGCTACACTGGATTAATGTAACACTATCTGGATGTACTTTCAGGGTGTAATTACATACGCTGTGTTATACCTGAAGCCAGTGACAGTGTGAGGCAGCTGCACCTTGGTTTGCTGTGGGACTTGGTCAGCTGGGAGACTGGAGCTGGGATGCCTTTGGCACAGGGAGCTATGTCTTGATGTGGATGCACCACTTCATGTTGCAATGCCAACTTGCAAGTGAAGAGAAAAGACAGAAGGTGCCTGGTTTTGATTAATGCAGAAGATGAGTGTCCCTCCCTAGATGAGTGTCAGCGGACAGCCTAGCTGCAGTTGTGTTTGGTAGCAATCTGGTATCAGCTCAAACAGAGGTATAGCTCTGTGCCTGAATTCAAGGCTGTGTGCTCAACCTGGAACTAAATCTCTTTCAGCTCTGCCTGAACACCACCAAGACTCCATCTGCACCATTCTAGGTTTTGTTCCTGTGCTTTCAAAGTAAAAATCCAGAGCATAAAGCAGTCTTCATAACACCCTGATGTTGCTGGCAGACTCCATCCTGCCACTTACCTTGCCTAGGCTGTGTTGGTGACAGTCTTCTGGAGCAGGTAGAAATTCCCAAGGCATTCAGTTTCACCAGGAGGAGTGGCAGTGATGCATGTTTTTAACAGAGCTTATGTTCAGCTTCCTTGGTGCTGCCTGTTCTGAACTTTCCCATTTCTTTTAGTCAGCTGTTGGGCATGAATATCAGACCCAGCTTTCTAAGCACTGCTCCCAAGTGGACTTGGTGAAAGGATTTGGTGGCAAGTTTGGAGTACAAACTGACAGAATTGACCAGGTGAGCCCTCTCTTATCCTACTGCAGCTGCTCACAGTGGTGGAGCTTCTCCTGTGGTATGGCTGTGGCTGTTTTCTCTGGGTATTTATTCTCATTTGTGTGGGTATCTTAAGGTGTGGGTGTGCAAAACAGCCACACCTTCAAATGCTGGTGTGGTCTGCTCTTGCTGCTGACACTGAGTATTATGGAGGAAATGGAGAGAAGTTGAAAAGAAAACTGGAAAGAGCTGTTAAAATATGCATTGTAGCCAGACTGTGCTCTCTGGTGAGGAGCATGAATGCTACAGAGAGAGGGATTTGGGGATGGTTTGTCCTGTATCACAACATGAACTGCTGGGCAGAATAATTGGCCCTTTCCAAGGCTGTCTAACAACCCCTGCATGGAAATGCTGAGTTCCTGCTGCACTGGATGGCTGAGGCTGGCAAGGCCAGGGTGTGCTGCTTGTTTGCTTTGGCAGTTTGCTTTGGCAAGGGATGACAAAAAATACTTGCCATGAGTACATGGACTAAGTTATCATCTAAATGAATGTGGCCTGTAAGTTAAGTAGCTGTTTGTGCTCCTGATCAAGGTCAGAGCTGGGTGGGTAGACAGGGATGTTCTGTGCTGTTGCACACTGCAGTGCAGAAGGCTTTCTGATTCCTCCTTGTCACATGTGCCATTTTATTTCTCTTCCAGACAGCTGTTGGGTTTGAATATCAGGGGAAACCTGAGAAGCATGCCTCCCAAACAGGTAAAGTGGAGAGGTGGTTGCCTTGGTAGACACCTTTTTTATCTGATAGAGTAGAATAAATCTTCATTCTTTTACTGTTTGTTGAAGCATCCACATGATACTCTCAATCAAGTGTTGAGGAGTTTGGGTGGAAGAGAAGATGGGGAAAAAAAAAGAATTTCAAAGTGATTTCATGAGTCAATGAGGTTTTAAGACAAGGAAATAACATGTCATTGTGAATCTTTCCTTTTGGAAGTGAGGTTCAGGGACGTTTTGGAAACACTGGAAATTGTTCTGTACTGTGTTACACCCTGTTGGAAATAGGGAGTAGATTCAGGAGGAACCATCGTAAACTACAGGACTGTTGCTCATCTTATTTTCTTTGTTTAAACTTAATTTTGTCTGCCCATGAGCAGTATTTCAGTTCTGAAGCAGCTTTCTTCCCTCCCTCAATTACTAGGATATGATGTTTCTATTAAAAGCTTCTTCCATTTCATTTTTCTTGTGGTGTGCTCTGGATGCAGACTACTCAGGTGGTTTTGGTGGAAAACATGGAGTACAGGCTGACAGAGTGGACTCAGGGTAAAACTGAGAAGCAAGAGTAGCCACACCTGTTCGTGGGGTCATGCTCTGATAGGACAGGCAGTGTTGTAAAATACTCTTTTTGTTATATCTGGTGCACTCCCAACCTGCTGAAAGTTACAACTGAGTGAAATTGTGTTGCTGGAAGTTGGACTACTGAAAAGAGAGACCTAAACCATAGGTTCTGCCTGGTTTGAAGTGATGGTTCCAACTGCTGTTCCTTTGGAAGCAGAGCACACAGGCTCCTCTGGAGGCTTTTCACAACTTTGGATCTTTGTAGATTAAATTCCTGAGGCTGTAAGCAGTTTAACCACAGCAGAGAGGTGCTTCTGAAAGAATCAGCGCTTTGTAGATGAAAACATTTTTCAGAGTTAGTAGTGTTTAGAGTCAATACCGTGTTGCTAATCAGGTTTCCAGGCATAGCTGATCAAAAATCAACCATTTTATTGAAAAAAAAAAAAACAACCAAACAAAAAAACCCAAAAGTAATTTTTGCCATCTGTTTTCAGTTTATCTCAAGGAGGTATTTGCACTCTAGAAATGCTAAAGAGAAGCAGGGGGTGTTTGTTTCAAAGCATCCAGGCTGTTGCTGACATAGGTTTTGAAGTTCACTTTGCTATAAGTGTCTCGAGAATTTTATCAGAGTCAAGTAGCAGAACTGCTGATATCAGCCAGCAGTGCTGTTCTGTTTTCTATCCTGAGAGGATGTATTCTGAGGAATTTCAGACTTGACTGTCTGGAGTCAAGATCAGCAAGGATGTCAGTACTTCTTTTAATACCTGGTGTAATGGGAGCAGCTCTGACTGGCACAGGTTTTCATGGCAATATTTTGTTATTGACATTGTACAAACAAAATTCTTCACTCTTGTCTCTAGATTATTCCAAGGGCTTTGGTGGTAAATATGGTGTTGAGAAGGACAAAGTGGACAAAAGTGCTGTTGGCTTTGAGTATCAAGGCAAAATGGAAAAACATGAATCACAGAAAGGTTTTTATTCTCTTCTTTAAAAATACTACTTCAAGCAGCCTTTTGCACCTGGGGAGCAATATTTGGGGGGTTTTTCTTTGGTGGTAAATGTGTGCTTGCCCTTTGTGCATGCAGGTTTTTGTTTCACTGAAACAAAAAGGAAGGCATCATAAATTGTGCCTGGCTCTCACAACGATTTCCAAGGAGCCTGATGGCCATGTGGATGCTACTGAAATTTGTAACTGCACAGACCTGTGGTGTCCAGAGGCAGCATCAAGCCCTTTGGTATTTGTGTGCATTGCACACAGCTATAGACATGTTGGATGTGGATAGAATATGGAGTTGGCTTGGCTGCTGGCAGGCTAGCTGTCAACGACCTTGATTGGGTGAGACTGGTCCCCCCTTTGTTCATCAAAGTTGGCTAGCTCTGCAGCTGCGAGAGAAGAGGTGAAGGAAGTTTTGCTCCCTGGGAAAGTGTTTTGGGAAGCAACCTGGCAGGGAAGTAAAAGGTATTTAAACCCCAGGGTTTGTAATCATTAAAGGGCTGGCAGTTGTTGACAGTTGTTGGTGCAAATGCTTCTCATCTCGACGGGCACTGGGCGGGGGGGAGAAGTTTTTCGAAGAGCTCCTGAGAAGCCTGGCCGGATTCTAGGGGGCCTGCAACATCCTACAACAGCTGGATGACTTTAGGCAGGAAGTACCTCAGACTCTTACCTCTGGATGTAATGGAGACTGAATCCAGTAACCTTCACTGGATCCATGGTGCTTCCTTGCATCATGATCATAGAATTTCTGAGTGGAGATCCTTGCCCTCTGCTAGGTAGTGTTGCAGTGGGGGAAAGAGAATGCAGGGCGGTGTCATTGATGACAGGGCAGCTCATCCCAGAACACCCTCCTGGGTTTTATGAGATACTGTTTCAGTACAAAGTGCAATAATGTTTCTGAACCTTCACCCACGCAGATTATGTGAACGGGTTTGGAGGCAAGTTTGGAGTGCAGAGAGACAGACAAGACAAGTGTGCACTTGGCTGGGATCACCAGGAGAAAGTGCAGCTGCACGAATCCCAGAAAGGTAAATCAGCTCACCAGGCTTTCCTGTGCCTTCAGACTTCTCTCATTTTGACTTTTCTCATCCCTGTGTGAACCCTCTTCCCTTGTGTCTTTAGCCTCAGCCTTACAGCAGCTGCCAGCAGTCTCATTTTCCTGTGTTTCAGTGGTTGTGTGCTGGTTATAATGGTGCCTGCAAAGCAGGTTTAACACAGCTAGTCCTGAGTCCCTGAAGGTTCAGACTTAGTGATAACTTCTCACTGGAGAAGCTTTATGAGTCTGCAGCTTGCCTGGAATTTCTCCTTTTTCATTGAGTTGTGCAAGCCACAAATTAGCAATTTCTTTGTATATCAGCAAATAATCTCCCTTCTCTGGTCTCTGGGTAGGTTTGTGCACACTCCCATTTTCCTGCAGAAGAAATCTGGTACCTAATCCTATCCTTTCTTATTGCCTGTAGGGTACCTATTCCTATGGAACACTGGTACCCAGAGGTAAAACTGCAAAATAATGATTGCTCCCCAGCCTTCTGCTTGTCCACTCTTAGCTTCAAAAAATGTATTTTTTAAATTAAGGGAATTGAAAGTGATCCTCAGAATATTCTGTTGGATTCTACAGCAGATCTGTTGTGAAAGAGTTGCCAGCAGCCCTTTGTTTCCTCATTTTCTACCATACATTGAAATGGCTGTTGTGAGGCAACAGCAGGGAGTGGTCATAGATGGTAGTTCAGGTGTTCTTTCCCTCTAGCTATGTGGCAGCAGGAGTGTTCCTTCTTCCTTGAAACAGTGCTTTGGAGGAATAGCTGGAGGGCAGACCCTGTCTTAACATCTCTTTACAAGTCAGCTCTCTAGAGTAAAAATGTTAACCACGCTGATGAAGGAAGCTCATTTTATTGTCCTGTATCCTTTTGTATGTTGTTTTGTTCTGGTGAACATAACTCTGTGTGTGTGTTCATACTTTGACCAAATACTGGTGCATTATGCAGCATGTATGAAGAATGGTGAGAAGGGCTTTTTCCCCTATGGCTTCAGAGTGGTCTTATGTCTGATAAATCACATTGGCCTCTTCCTAACCTCAAGTGAAACTTCTTTTGAATTGACTGTTACAGAAGTCTGTTGAGATTACTATTTTTTTCCCACACTATCCAAAATGATTTGTAATTGAAAATATTGCAATACTGATTTTGAGTGTCTCTGACTAAACTTCTTTGTTTTCCTTCATTGTAATTTATGACATGTGGCTTTTTCAGACTATAAGAGTGGTTTCGGAGGGAAATTTGGTGTGCAGAGAGAAAGGCAGGACCCATCTGCCGTGGGGTTTGATTACAAGGAGAAACTAGCCAAGCATGAATCTCAACAAGGCACCGTTTTCACTTGTTACTCTCTTGCCAGTGCAGCCACTTCTCACAGCCCAAGCAGCTGGGTGCTAGGAATGTGCAGACACTCTCTTGCGCTTCTCTTCCTACAAGATCTAGCAGTGTTCTTCCACTTCATTCTTACAGTGCTCCACCAGGCAAGCCTGTGCTCAGGGAACAGGTAGCCAGTGTTAACAGCTCCACAACACCATGTATTTAGTTACCAGCTCTACATCCAGTGTGTACTACAGTTATCAGTAGTATGATGTTAATGACCTCGTACTTAGCAGTTTTAGAGTCCAACTGTGAAGCTTTGCCTGCATGAATTATAACATTGATACAAAAAATAGTCAGAGGAAGACCGTGCTTGTTATCATTCCCAAGCAATAGATTGTGCTAAGATAATTTTAAAATTATTGTAGGTCTCTTAAAGCAAGAAGTAGGGAATGTTTGTGAGCAAATACTGTTATAATACTCTCTTTATCCACTGTGAAACGGTTGGGGTACAAACCATGAATTCCTGGTTTTCTGTTGTCTTAAAGTGAGAAGTCTGGATCAGGAACATGTGAGTGTAGTATATTCATCTTGGCTGAAAATACATACAAAACTGAAAAAAATGAGGTTGTTCATTCTGATAGTCAATATTTTTCTGTGCTGCAGAACAAATTTAAACTTGTAGAGTGTCAGGTGTGCCTTAGCAGAGCCCAGATACAGACACTGAAATAGCCTGTGGTTAGGGGACCAAAGTGTAGTTGAGAGGAGAAGGAGTAACTGTTACTATAGTCCAGGGCTGTGCAGGGAAGCCTGTAGTGCCTAAAAGCACATTCGTGCAGCTCTCTGCCCCCAGACAGAGGAGCCATATGGTCTTGCTGCTCCTCTTGCACTGGCTCTGGTGCTTAGACATTTTTCTGAGTGCAGCTCACTAAGAAGAGCAGAAAGCTCCTAGGTTTTGTTAGGTGCTTTTCTTGTTAATGTTACTAGTGAGTTAAACTGATTCCAGAGTATAACAAGTGCTAGAGTCAGCATCAGGTGAGAGGAGGAGTGTGCGGCTCAAGGGTGGTGGGGAATACCATGACCACTCCATGTCTCTGGTGGCAAGTTGCAGGCTTGTGCTGTCTGTTGGAATTGCCCCTTTCCATGCCTAGAGCAGGAGTTCTTACAGAGTTCCTGAGCTGGACATCACAACCAAACCCACTGGATTTAGAAATGTGTTATCTTTTCCTGCCAGTCATAGAATTCACTGAGTTAAAGAGAGAAAAACCTCACCTCTGTGGTCACTGAAGACTGGATAGCACTCCTCCCAGCAAAGCAAAAGGACTTAGGTTACAGGATGCCTGCAGAGGGCTGAGAGGTGGTGCTATGAAAGGCTGTGTTAGTGAGGGGATTCCTTTGAAGGGCTCATCCCTTACTCCTTGCTTGACACCTTATCAATCCTCAGCTTAATGTCCATTCAAAGAATGCATGTGGCCCCCAATCTGTCCTCTGCTGGTGTAGCAGTTCTGTATCCTTTCTGCACCAAAAGACAAGTTGCATTTTCTTTGGTGGCTGTCTCTGTATCTCTGCATGCAGCTGAAATGGCTATTTGCATTTGAAATGGCTGTTTGTATTTGGCAGAAAGATGGGAGGGACAACAAAGAGCCTCCTCTAACCTTTTTATCCTGCTTTTAGATTACTCGAAAGGATTTGGTGGGAAGTATGGTGTCCAGAAAGATCGGATGGATAAGGTCAGTTGTTTTGCAGAGCACAAAAAAGTCTGGTTAGATCTGTAAGGTTCAGCTCTTAGTTTCTGGCTGTTTCTCTAGGCTAACAGCAGAGTTCTGTGCTTCTCTAAACCTTTAAAAAGCAAATTTGGGGGTTATAGAAAACCTTTAAAGGTCCCTTCCAACCCCAAACATTCTGATTTTATTCACACAGCTGATGGCAGTTTGCACACACGTGTTTGTGTGTGGCTCAGTGTAGTGCAGATGTCTTGAAGCAGGGAAAACTGAAGCCTAGCCATGAAAGAATAGCAGCATTGCTGTGCAAGAATGAGAAAATCTGTTCAGCTCACAAGTTCAGTCGAGGCTTCTAACAAGTAGCTAATGCTTTGTCTTCAGGATCTCCCTTTAGTAGACTGCTTCAAAGAGATATCTGATATCTACCAACTTTGCCCGCATGGGTTCTCAGGAACCTTCTCTTCAGGAGAAGTATTCTGTATTTAGTATTCTGTAAAATCTTCTGTAGAAGATTTAGTATTCTGTAACAGTGAAAGACAGGGCAGCTGATACCTCCTTTCTACCTCTCCATCTTTAAATTTAAACAGCAGTCCTCTGGGAGATTTCTCTACTGAATACACTTACCCTCAGCTTTATGTGGGACATTTAAAAGTAGACAGAGTTGGAAAAATCTGTAGGATTTTTTATTTCACTTGTGGCTTCAGGCCTCAAGAGCATTCCTTAAACCCTAGTGTTTTGAATGCTCTCAGAATGCTCCCTCTGCTGTTACAGTCTCTGCTTCTTGAAGGGAGCTGCATTACCCTTGGTGGAACTCCTGCATAAGGTGGATTACAGCAGCAACTGCTACACAGTTCTAATGAGTCATCTGTTCATAAACCACTTGTTCAGTTTTGATTAATAGGATTTTGTTTGTGTTTCCTGAAGATTAATTCCTGCATAGTTTGACTTCTAGAAAGAATGATCCCATTTTTTCTAGTTTTGATTATTTGTGATTTTGTTTTGCTGTTCTGAAAAAAGCCCGGGGGTGGCAATATCACATCAAATGTTACAGGTTAAAGCTATCTGAATGTCTCTGTGAACCTGTGGGGTGTGGAAAATGCAGTCTTTTTCTCCTCATTGGCAGAATGCAGCAACTTTTGAAGATATTGAAAAACCAGCATCAACTTACCAGAAGACCAAACCAGTAGAAGCTGGTAAGGCACTGGCCACAAACTCTTTCTTAGGAGGTGATAATGTCCAAGAGCCCAGGACATTACTGGCAATGTAGCAGTGCTGAGTAAGAATCCTCTAGAGGAAACTGCTCTATGTGCAGCTCTCTAGTAACCCCAAGTACTCTCTCCCTCCTCCCTTTAGAGGTTGTTTTTGTTTGATTGTTTTTTTTTTTTTCGTTGGTGGTCATCAGAGTTGAGGAAAGGAGACAAAAAAGCATCAGAGTGGAGCATAGGTTGAGGGGAGGGGTGGATGGTGGAGACTGTCCCATGAGAGAAGGGAGGGAGAAGTGTTGCAGAGGTTTTTATATAAAAACAATGAGATGCACAGGAGGTTTAGGCTTGGAAGGGCAGAAGGAAAAAGGGGGATAAAAGGACTTTTCTGAATGGACTCTGAGCTCAGAGAGCAGATGAGAAGAAACATTCAATCCTAGCAGAAACTTGTAGCAAAAACTCATTCTAGGCTGTCTGCACCCTTAAGCAATGTTTGACTTTGATGTTTTGAAATGTTACAGTTGCCAATAAAGCAAGCATCATCCGAGCTAACTTTGAAAACCTGGCCAAGGAGAAGGAGCAGGAGGACCGCAGGAAGGCAGAAGCTGAGAGGGCACAGAGGATGGCCAGGGAGAAACAAGAACAGGAGGAGGCCCGAAGGAAACTGGAGGTCAGTAAGATTCAAATCCCATCTGAGTGGTGTGTCTGGTGTGTTCCAGTGCAGTGTCCCTTCTTTCCAACTAGGCTTTAAAGCTTTTTGTGTGTTTGTGCTTCACCGCCCTGTGACGGCAGCCATCCATCAGTGTGCACCTTACGTGCACAGCAGGGGAGAGATGTGGCCCTTGAAAGGCCCAGGCCTTGGTGACAGTTGGTGATGCTGGGGTTGGGAAGGTAGAGGTGGTGTCACCCACTGCACACAGCCATGAGAGGAGGGGAAAGCATCTTCCCAGTGCTGATGGAACCTTAGTTTGAGGAATAGGAAAATTATTTGAGCTTTGGCATGGTTCAAAGCTTCGTGACTCCTGTGTTTTTCATGTGTACAATAATTCCAGGAAATGTTTAGTCAGAACTTTTCTGCATGTTTGGTGACACTGCTGCTGAGATGGAAGGAACAGAGCATTAATGGCACTTTGTCCTCCACATTCTGTACCCTTGCTTGGTTACATGGTGCCTGGGATGCCTTACCAGCAGTAACCCTTGGTGTCTGCTGCCTGCAGCTGCCTTCCCTTTCATGCCAGCAGTGTTTGTCCAGAGCCTTTAGCAGTTTCCCCTTGCTGTGGTCCCCTTGCTGCTGTTCTGATTTCATGGCCCCATGCCTGTAAACTCTGATGTTCTGGTAGGGAGTGGGAAGCCATTGATGCTAGGGTAAGAACAGGCCCTGTTTTCCACTTCTCCTTCACTTCTTGTTTAGCAGAGAGTTTATGCTGGAGAAGACAAACACAGGGCACAAACAGGCAGAAACCTCCTGAGCTGTGAGTAAATGCTGCTTGGCCATGCAGCTGCCCTGAGACTGAGCAGCCAGCCAGCACCCAAACAGCCTGCTCCAGCTGCTGCAGGCACAGGCAGGCAGGAGTGGCCAGTGGGGAGATGGAGCAGGTCCTGATGAGAAGCCAGTGGTATTGGAGGGGATGCACAGCAAAAATGCTCATCCTCATCATCTTCATTTCCATTTGCTATGCTGAAGAGACCTTCCCAGGGGAGGATGCTTGTCTGGGACCCTCATCACTGTTCTTCCTGGCTGCCCATGGGGGAGTTTTCTGGCTCCTTTCTTCTCTCTTTCTCCTCTGTTGTTTTTATTTTCCACCAAAAGTATCTTTCATTCTTAGAGCCAACATACACCACCAGCTGCAGACCCCATTAATAAATCTTCTTGCATATGAACTTGTCTCAGCATCCTCTGAGACATCTGGAATCCAGGAAAGACTGCCAGATGGTTTCTCAGATCTGTTCAGTCCTTTGTCTGACACAAGTGGGGCAGGCCCCACGGCTGGTTTCTCACTTGTGGAAGGTGCTTCCCTTAGTGGGGTGCTGCTCCAGGATGGCAGGGTGTGCTGTTCACCCCATTCCATCAGTATGGTCTCATTCATCACAGACTTAGACTTGGTGTAAATGATCTGGTTTAAAAGTCTGAAAAGCAAAATCCATGATAGGCTGGCAGTGACCTAGCTCCCAACTTCCTAAGTGAAATACGAAGTGTCCCTCCTATCACAGAACAGTTACCAACCCCCAGATGCTGACCGCCCTCTTGTTGCCCAGTTGCACTGGTGCATGCATTTCTCCAGCTACCAATGCAGGAGAACATCCTCTTGGTTCTCACTGCCTACACCATGCTTCTGCCAAGAGAAGCTGGACTGGCAGCTCCCTGAGGTCCTTTCCAGCCTGGGGTTCTGTGATTGTCCCTTCTGCCAAGAGAAGCTGGACCAGCAGCTCCCTGAGGTCCCTTCCAGCCTGGGACTCTGTGATTGTCCCTTCTGCCAAGAGAAGCTGGACCAGCAGCTCCCTGAGGTCCCTTCCAGCCTGGGACTCTGTGATTGTCCCTTCTGCCAAGAGAAGCTGGACCAGCAGCTCCCTGAGGTCCCTTCCAGCCTGGGACTCTGTGATTGTCCCTTCTGCCAAGAGAAGCTGGACCAGCAGATCCCTGGGGTCCCTTCCAGCCTGGGGTTCTGTGATTGTCCCTGTGCATTTGGGGCCTGGGCTGCCTTTGCCTTCTCTCAAACAGAGCTGTGTAAAATTTGTCTTGCTCATCTCAGTCTGGACACCATCCCCTCCCTGCTGGGGATGCTGAAAGGCTGTTCATTAGACTAGTCCTGTTCCAGCCCAGTTGGAGATGACTGGTCACATGGATCTTGCCAAAGGCTTTTTGCTCAGTATTCCCTTCTGTGCCATGGGTTTGTAGTCTGGGCTGAGTGGGGGAAAGAAGTTCAGCTTCTCCAGTAGCTCTCTCACCATTCATTGTGGGTGATTGTGTGCTGACAAGGCAGAGCTGGGGGTGGAGGGTGGTGAATTTAGGCTCTTGTTTCCCAGTTCAGCTTTTCATTGAGGTTTCCTGCTGCTGGGGTAACAGTTCTCCAGAAGGGTTTGACTGTAGTAGCACAGGTTCTCCTGAGTCACTGCATTCCACATCTTCTTTTCCCCTTTCTGTCTCAGAAATGCCTTTCTCTCTTTGCTGTTATTTTTGCTGTCAGTGTGGGTTAAATTCAAGCAATGGTGCTTGATTTTCCTTGTGTTTCATCAAAGATTCTGTTGCCTGGACACACTTGAAGGTTTTTTTCCAAAGCTGGTATTTAAATTTCACCAGATGATTAATGTTCTTCCAGACTGAACATCTCCATGGTTAATTGTGTGGTTCTGCAGACAGGGAGGGGGAGAGGACAAGGCTAAGTGAGAACTGAAGGAGCACTGGCTGTGCTGTATCTTGCTCAGTAGCTGGGCATGGAAAGGGGAGGGCTGTCAGCCACAACATCCACAGATACTATAAAGGGGGGGCATAGACTTTGACTGAAGTGAACTTAATTTCTTGAAGTGAGCTTCCTTGCACAGACAGAAAGTTCTCTCCCTTGCAGTAAGTCCGTGGGCATGCCTGCCTCCCACAGTGGCAGGTACAGATGGCTGCATTCCCTCAGGAACTCTTCACTGCTGATCTCTCTGCTTTGCCTTTCACATGGCACACAGGCAAATGCTGTTGAGCAAGCTGGTTTGGATTGATGGCTGCCTCATGATGGAGCTGGCCTCTGCCTCCTCAGAGAACAAGGCAGCATGCTCTTGCACGTGGAGTGTGGGAGAAACCCAGCCTGAGAGGGGACTGAAATGGAAATGTTTTCTGGCAGTTCTGCTGTGGCTATCCTAGGCTGTAATCTGGATTGCAGAAACCTGTATCCTAGGACAGCTGTGGCCATGTTTGACATTGTTCATGGATTGATACTACTTAGCTTGTTCCCAGACTTAAATTTGACTTCTAATAGACACCTAGCTTTTTGTATCTGTAGCACAGGAGTTAAAAGCTGGGGAGGACTGTTTGTATCAGGCCAGATTTTCTCCAGAAGGCACAGCACTAGGCTTTGAATTGCCTTCAAAGCTAGTTCTGTCCCCAAGCCACACTTCGCTTTCTTTGTTAGATGTTTTTTTTCTGAGCTGTGACAAAGAAAAGGAAGAATTTTTTTGTTCATGGAGTCCTCTCTCTTCATCTCTGGGCTACAGTTCCTCCTGAGGATCCTTTGGCAACTTACTGCTTGCTGTACCTCGGTCTCCCAGAGCACGTATCCTCTTCTCTTTTACAGCAAAGAAGAAAGTCTGGCCCTAGAGCCACAGTTTTCCTTCTCCCTGTGGTAGAGAGAGGCAAGATGAAATAGCCTGCTCACAGCTGGGGTTTTTCAAGTCCTGCAAGCAATGCAGCATTGCTTGTGGCTTTGCAGTGGGGACTGCAGATTTGCCTCCTGATTCGCAGGTAGGATGGCACCGTGCCGAGTGCCGGAGTACTGGACTCAGAGCCCTGCTCCTTGTGGCACAGACTACAGCACCAGCACTGCTTCTGAACTCCTGAACCCCAGCATTGTCAGTAGAGAGGGTTTTCTTTTGTCTGAACTACTCAGCCCTTTGCCTTGGCATGTGTTTTGCAGACTGCAGGAGCTTGCAGGATCATTTCTCATCAAAGATAATATAGAAGTTGTATAATTAGAACTTGCAGGCTTCAAGTTCTCTAAACTTGGGCTAAAATGGGACATGAGACCTGGGCAGCAGATGAACAGAATGGATCTATTGAACACAGGAACCTTGCAGCTCCTGTGGGAGTGTGCCAGAGAACACTGGGTGCTCTGGTTTGAAATCCCTGTGTGCACACACACTGTGTCATTTGTCTTTCTCCACTTTTGCCTGCTTTGCTGCATTTCTGAGACTTCAGTGTGCAGCCAGTCTAAAGCTTCAGGCAGGTCTAACAGTCCAGTCCTCTTCTGCTGCCTGCTCACAGCAGTGTATTGCAGAATGTGCTGTCTGTCTGTCCTGTTGGGGGGCTGGTCTTGTTCCATGTCATGGCACCCGTGATTTAGCTGCACTGAGAGTTTTCTTTCTCTTTAATTTAGGAGCAAGCCAAAGCCAAAAAGCAAACTCCACCCTCATCTCCTACTGCACAGCCAGCTGAGCAGGAGGCTCCCTCAAGCCCAGTCTATGAGGTTTGCTACTATTACTTCCAGTTCCTGTTTATTATGCTGAGCAGAGGAACCTTTCCACAAAGGGCTGCTGAGCCTCACCTCTGTTTCTGCAGGATGCAGTTTCCAGTGAGGTGCAGGCTGCCTACAAGGACCCCAGCCCAGCCGCGCCTGAGCCGGAGCCTGGCTACAGAACTGCAGAGTACCAAGAAGCAGTGAGTCAGCGAGAGGCAGAGTATGAACCAGAGACTGTCTACGAGGTGGCAGGAGCAGCAGAGCATTACCAAGCAGGTAGAGTGTTTGTTTCTGATAGGAAACCCCTGAAGAGAAAGATTCTTTCCTTGGGCAACAGCTTGCCGAAGAGTTGTGCTAATAACACACTGCCCTACTTTGCTAAAGCCTGGGTCTGATGACGCTTCGTAGATCCTCCACCAACAGACCTTAATTAGGAAATTAAGAGCTGGCTAGAGCAAGGCTGAAGTTGCTTCTGTGAGATGATGTTGGAATAATTCCAGTGCATAATTACCCTAGGGTATCAGTTCAGAAAGACATGTAGGGGGGTAGCCATTTCTACCCAGCTCAGCTTGAGAAGAGCACAGAGATGGAGAATTCAATGTGTTGAGCCAGTGCTGGCCTGCCAAGCACAAATTCTGTCAGCAGTTCTTGGAGTTTGACATGGATGTGATGCTTTCTGTGCCTGAGAGGGAATGGAGTAAGAATGTCTGAACCTAATGAAACAGAAAGAATCTGGTTCCTGTGGGTTGCCATTTCCTCACTTCTTCTGGTTACCAAATGAGGTGTGAAGAATGAACCTGCTCACTGGAGTATGAAACCCCAGGAATTTCAGACACACTTGCCTGTAGTAAATACTCCCTTACACACTGACCTTGGGCCACTCACTGTTCTGGCACACTGGACAAGGCTGTTTGTGCTGTATTGAATGCCTACTTGTGAGTCCTTTCAGATTTTGTGTGTGCTGTAGGCAAGAGTCCACTTCAGTGGGAACATCAGCACTGCTGGGAATGTGCAGTTTGTGCTCTGCTTCCTCTGAGGGTTAGCAGCAAAATTAGAGGAGCACCATTAAAAACGTGGGGTGAGAGGTTGTGTGCTTCATTCTTTTAATTTTCCTCCTTTCTCTTTAGAAGAAAATGCTTATGATGAATATGAGAACGAACTTGGGATCACAGCCATAGCCCTTTATGATTACCAAGCTGGTAAGCAAAGCTGCTGTGTTCAGCCTTGGCTTTGAGATTCTGCTCTGCCAGATACCTCTTCATTTCCCCTTGGCCTTTCATTGTCTAGGTTCTTGTAGTAGTAACATATGAAGTGAAGATAAGAATTAGGGACTTCTTGATTCAGCAAAGGCATTGAGACACTTCTGAAAACCAGTAGCTGTTGTTTCTGGAAATGGTGGAAGTTTCCAAGAGCTTTTTTTTTTAACCATGACTGCTCCTGTTAAACCTTAGCATAACACCTTTAAAGCCTTGCCTGGCTAATGCTGAAGAGAGATTTAGGAAAGTAAAGTGAAGGTTTTGGAGTCTCCTTCTCTGGGGACTTCCAAGACCCATCTGGATGCATTCCTGTGTGACCTGTGCTGGATTCTATGGTCCTGCTCTGCCAGGCGAGGTTGGACTCAATGATCTTCAGAGGTCCCTTCCATCCCCTAAACATCCTGGGAGCCTGTTCCCAGTGTGTTAGGTAGCAGTTGTTGCTGTAAGCTAGAAACACACTCAACGTGCTGTAGCTAAGAGCCCAACTCCCTCGTCACTTGTGGGGGAGAAAATGCCCTGATGGGAGAGAGGAAAGGATGGGTCTCTGTTCTTGTTAGAGGCAGTGGGGCTCATAGACCTGAGATGATGGTGTGGAGCCGCTCCCCTGCGGACACTGAGCCTCTCTCCTTCCCTGTGCAGCGGGCGATGATGAGATCTCCTTCGACCCAGACGACATCATCACCAACATCGAGATGATCGACGACGGCTGGTGGCGGGGGGTCTGCAAGGGCCGCTATGGGCTCTTCCCTGCCAACTACGTGGAGCTGAGGCAGTGACTGCTGCGGGCTGCTGCTTATGCCTTAATTCCCCAGCCGTGAGATCTGGCTCCCTACAGGAGGACCGGTGATGATTTCTGAGGAGGGAGGGGGTGTATCCATCCTGCTTTTATATTTAATACTTTGCTGATGCTTTTTAAAATGTTTATGCCACAGAAATCGCTAATATATTGTAACTCTTCTGCTCCTCACTCAGGCTCCTGGGGGCTATCTCCATGCATTTGGAAACGTTTCTTCTCTGCCAAATTAGCAATTGTCATGAACAGCCTTCCTGAGGACAGCTAGCTGTCTGTTGTAATAGTGCATGTTGGACTCCTAAGTGAGCAGACTTCCTTAGTGTTCCAGTCTAGATAGTCTTCCACTAAATGTTTTCAGCTGAGAAAGTCATGGCTATGCAGGTTGCATTTCCACAAAGAGGCAGTGGGGAGGGCTGGGGAGGTGCATAATTTTTTTTCTTCTTTTTGTCTTGAAAAAGCAAAGAAAATGCTTGGAAGTTGCAGCCATTGGCAGTGAATCAAATACTGTCTGGTATTTATGGAATATTAGTGTTAGGAAGGAAACAGTCTGGTCACTTTTTCCTTCTCTTTTAAAGTGAAGCTCCTTGGCTCTTGCATTGAGATTTTTTTATTATGACTTTTTTCCTGCTCCTCCTGTCCATGTTTTCCCAGAGAGGGCCTGCAAACACTCTAGCACTGATTGTCCCAAATTTCTTTACTCTTTTTTTCTGGTTTCACTTTCCTCTTTCCCAGGAAAACTTGGAAAAGTTCCTGTACAAGTGCTGAGTCACTCAGCAAGGCTCCCACTTGTTCAAAGGGAAACTGGCACCCGGAGCTGTGTGATTGATTACCTGCAGGAAGGGGCTCACTGCTTTAAACAGGGGGGAACGGGCAGCTGGGTTCTGTGTGCATCATGTCCTTTGTTCTCACAAGGAATGGCCTGCAGTGCCCTGAGGACATTCTGTGTAACCATCTTTGAGTCCAGGAGTGTCAATACAAGTAACTGGATGTACAACTCATGCAAATGATCTCTGTTTTTACTCCATACAAAAGACAACTGTACTCTGTGTGTGTGTTCAGCAGAAACTGCCAGTAACCTTCTACTAAACAACAGAACTAAACCTGTTCTTTGCCAAAACTGAAGTTCTCCTTGTTCTAGAAAGCTGCAGATTTAGGGTCCCTACCAAAGAGTGCAAGCTGCATCTAACACTGCAGGTGTTCAGTGTCTGTTACTGTCTGTTTCCACCTTGTGATCCAAATGGGAGTGGCAGAACTGGTGCAGGAGCTAAGAAGGAATGCAAAGAATGGTCATAACCTGCAAATTTGGACCAATGGACTAGAGGAGGCCTGTGTGAAACAGTGACATGCTTAATGTAGCTAGGAAGAAGGCATCATGTTGAACCAAGTCTTGGATGGTTGGGACAATCCTTACCAAATGTCATGCCTGTGTCATGATTCTGTACCTGTTTTCCCTCTCCACAGTCTCATTTCTGTGTCATTTGCATTACTAGGGTTGGGTTTTATATGCAGTTTATTTTATCCAATTTTGCATAGAACACCTCATAGGGATATGATTTTTTGTAAATTAAATATTCAATAAACTTTTGGAACCATTTGCACGGAATACTTTTGTCTTTTTAACTTGCTTTGCCAGCCCGTTACAGTTACCTGGTCTCAAGCTCTGGGCCCAGCCTGCTCAGAGCCCTTGCTGTGTGATGCTTGCTGGTCTTGTGAAGGACACCAACACTTGCAGCTTGCTGCTGCCTTCCTTGTGCTTCCCTGACCTCAGAAACCCACTTGCTTTGTCTTCTTCTCCCATGTGGAAATACTTAGATCAAAATTAGACTTTGGGTGAACCTACAGGAGAGAGGTCTTTTGTTTCTTTAAACAGCATTGGGATCTCTTTTGTCTTTGCTGAAAATGGCAGTGAGCCTGGCTTTGGTGAGAAGATTTGTTCCTGGCTTTTGAGGCTACTGCTGGGTATTGAGCACAGCCACTGCTTATGGGCAGATAAACCTTCACATCGCTTCACAGCTGTCCTGCTCTTGTTCATGCCAGGGGTCTTTGGTGCTGCCTGAAGGGTGTCCTGCCTTGCTGGCCAGGCAAGCCATGTTTCACAGTTCCTAGTTCTAAGCTTTCCTGAGCATCAGACACTTGGCAATCTGCTGCTGGAAATGCAAATCCTAACACCCTTTTCCTAATTGTCCTTTAATGCCTCTGTCTTAAAGGAAAGCCAGAGTCTCAGAGCTCCCTGGCAGCAGCCCTAAAGCCTTGAGCAGGAGATGTGCCCATGCAGGTAAGCTTTCTGCACCAGAGGGGTGCAGGGTGGGATTATTAAAGCTTTATGCTGCTAAAGGAAGATAAAAGGGGGAGGGGGTCAGTGTGGGCAGTGAGCCTGTTGGCAGGAGGCAGCAGCTCTTGAGCCCTCTCTGGGCTTGACCTGGTGGCAGGATGGGGCTGGAAGGGTAAGTGTGAATGGGGAGGATGGTGCCATGCACAGGGCAGCTGCCATGCTAAGACCTTTCAGTGTTTTTTGAGGGTGGTGTGTGGGGTATGGCTGCAAGGTCTGTGGTTGGGGCTGCTGCCAGAGCTGCTAAAAGTCAAACAGGCTTTGAGGGGGTTGCCACAACTCTCTGCCTGGCAAGACCTAAGTTTCAAGCAGAGAGGGAAAAAGCTCAGGAGGGAGGGAAGGACCAGCACTGTGTGAATGTGCTGTGGGTAAAGCCCTTAAGCAGCATTGTGGGGAAAACACTGCAGGCCTGTGTCCAGCTCCTGTGTCAGAGTGATGAGATGGGAAAGGACTAAGTTACTGCAAGAACAAGTGAGGTGACACTTTCAGGAGTTAAATCCTGGCAGCCTGTTCATGGATTGCTTCCCCTAATAGGGGAAGTTTCATCTCTCAACCCTTAATTTATCAGAGTGTGGCAAGATGGCCTGTGCTAGACTGAGTGAATACCTTGGTAGGTCTCTAGGCAGCAATGCTGTGAGTGTATTGGTGCTACTGTGTGATCAGAGGTAGTCAAGCCTCAGAGGTTTAAGATCCCTCTTATTCAGCAGCAGTAATTGCTCAAGTTACTTGCAACATGTGCTGCTGAAAAAAATAAACCCACCCTAAACTCTGCCTTTGGCATCAGAAGGGCTGGCTCAGCCCTCCTGGGTAACTCAGGTGAGCAGCAGGCAAGCTCATTAATGTCTGCTAAGGGAAGGCCTGCAGCTTCACTGCCTGCCTTTGGCTGAGCCAGTGCCTGTCCTGGCACCTCAAAGCCATCCTCTTGCTCCTTCTTCATGCAGTCGTGGTGGTGTTCTGCAGCATGCTGGGGCTTCAGCTGACAGAAGTCTAATCAATGAAAGTTTTTTTTACCCTGCTGAGTGTCATTCTTCTCCATCAGTGATGATGAAGCACAGCAGAAGAGGCTTTAACTTAAATATTTCATATTTGCCTGTGCTAATTGCTAGCAACAGTAAGGACAGGGCTGAAAAGCAAATGTGAGAGGTGGAGAATGGCTCAGAGACAGGAGAAGCCTTTGACTGGCCCATGCTGATGTGGCAGAAGCTGCATTAAACCCCCAAGTGCAGGGCTGCTGACAGGGAGGAAAGTTTCACCTCACACAGACCAGTGGCATTTCCCTCCTTTAGTCCCACTTAGTGCCTGAGGAGCTTCTCACGTGAATTGAAGGCACCTAATTCCTTTTTCTTACTAAGTTGTCTGAACTGGCTCTGTTTTGCAGCCTCTTTGGAGTCCTGGAGCAGGAGCTCTTGGCTAAGGTGATGTGGCCAGCCAGCATGTCTTAGGATGATGGAGTTGCTCCACTTGGAGCAGGTTGCCCAGAGGCTGGCTGGGTGAGGAGAGTGATGAAGAGTGATGAAGAGCCTCTCTGCAGCACACAGGGTTAGCACCTCCAAGGCATTTTGAGAGCTTGGCAGAGCTCTACCAATGCATTTTTCAGATGCATTCTATCAAACCTCTCCTTAAGCTGCTGCTTTATTTTTAGGCTGCACAGATGGCAGCTTAAGAGGCTGGTGAAGAATGTGCCTGCATCCAATTTATTTTATATAAAGCCTTGGAGCTGTGGAGGATGTTGCTGGGGTTTTGTGTGCAATGGGCCATTACCAGCCTGTTAATGCTGACTAGCTTTTCCATAGCAAGGCTCAGCCTAATGGATTTTTGATTTTTAAGCAAGGAAGGGGAGCAGGAGGAAGGGGAAATTATAAAATGAAGTGCAATGAAGTTGCTCTAAGAGGTGGCTTGGCTGAGATACACTGCACCCCAGTAACAATTTCCTTTTGCTTGTGCTCTGTGACTCCCCTGCTCTGCAGTTCTTTCTGAACCTGGCAGGCCAGCTGCCATCTCAGCATATTCCAGTCTGTAAAGCCCTTTCCTATCAAGTAGAATAAATGATAGTTGCCAAGGATCCCTAGCTGAAACACCTCCTTGTAGATGAGTGCTTTTGCAAATGCAGGCTTAAAGCCACCTGTGATTTTCTGAGAGGCTTCAGCCTGTAACAGAAGCTTTCAAAGAGCAACCCATGGATGTTTGATACCCAGCCAGCAAGCTGACTCCTTGGGGTATGGAGTTCAACAACTGCTGCCACTCCATGCAGTTGGCCTTCACCCTGCATCACACAGGGATGTGGAGCCTTCAAGCCTCAGGCTGCAATAATGCAGGCATCTCACCATGCTCATCCACACCTAGGGAGCAGGAGGTTTAACTCCCACCAAGTCTTCTCAAATTCTCCTTATGCTGAGCACACCACTCCTGCTGTGACTTACAGGTGCTGCTGTGAGCTTAGCTGGTGAAAGGGAACTTGATGTATTAGAACAGAGAAAGAAGGGAAAGAGCAGGAAAACTAATTCAAAAGATTGTGCAATGCCAAATGTACAGAGAGCTGCTTGGGTGGCTTCCAGAAAGGGGATCTGAACTGATCCAAAGGGCTTTAATTGACATATTGGTCCCAGAATCTAAGCAGCTTGGCCAGGAAAGGAGTGATACATCTTCAACTGCCTTGAAAGTGCCTTGCACACAGCAAGGCAACCTTATCAAGAGGTGCATGGGGGTCTAGTGCAGCTTGTCTCAAAGCCCAGAGCTGAGTGGCCATTTGGAGTCAGGCAAAATCAATTTAACAATTACTGTTATTTAATTAGCTCCTCCTCATCCCCCACCCCCACCTCACTTGGGTGTAACAGCAAAAGGTAAGACCTGAAGTACATCAGAAGATTTTTTTTTTTTTTTTTTTTTTTTTTTTTTTGTCTTAGAGCAGTTTGTCACCCTGAAGCCTCTTCTCATGGTGGGTGCTGCTGGGTCCCAGTGTGCCTGCTGTGCTTTGATGGGAGCTGTTTCCCAGTGAGGATGTGCATGCTGAGGCCACCCTGCTGGCTGCTGGCCTTCTACTTTTTCCCCAGCATGAGCTCACCTCACCTGGCTGTGGGTGCTCCCTGTGCCCATGGCAACCACGTGTGTTACCTGCAAGCCACATCCAGGTGGTTGGCTCTGGTCCTCCTTCCATTACTGAGAGCTACCCTCAGAGCTCCTGGCACTGCTGGTGTGGCTCAAAGCAGAGCATTTACCAACTTGTTAACCTCTTCCTGCAAGTATTTGGTCTTCTCCAGTTGGGACTTTTTTGTGTGGCAGATGCTGCTGGTAAGTGCAGATGCTGTTGCAGCTGGTTGGGCTGCTGCTTTAAATGGTGTTTCTTTGGCCAGATGGCCACACTGTGCTCTGAGGAAGGCTCTGCTTGGCAAGTGCAGTCCACTGGCCTCTGCATGCAGGTCTCCTCTTGCAGTATTTACAGCTTTTGATTGCAGCTTCTCCTGTGCCATGCTGAGCCAAATGCTTGGCACTCCTGCAAAGAAGGGTTTCACGTGGAGGGTGCCAGCCCTTGTTGCATGGCACAGATGCCTTGGTCCAACAAGAAACCACAGCTGTAGAGCCTCCAGACATCTCCCCAGATAAGGCAGCTTGCTCTTGGGGTAGGCTGGGCTCCCACCACCCTCTTTTTCCCAATCCAGTCCCTGCCTGTGGCAGAAGTGTCTGCAAGAAGGGTCCCTGGGGTAAACTGCATGAGGTGAGAGTCAGTCACAGAATCGCTGGGCTTGGAAAAGACCTTTAAGATCCTCAGCTGTTAACCCAGCACTGCCAGGTCACCACTCAACCACCTCTGCCCTTCTTTTAAATACCTGCAGTGGTGGTGACACCACCATGGCCCTGGGCAGCCTGTCCCAGGGCTTGGGAACCACTTTGGGGAAGAGTTTTTTATTGTTTGTTTGCTTTTTCTTTCCTAATATCCAACCTAAACCTGTCCCGCTGCAGCTTGAGGCTATTTCCTCTTGTTCTGTTGCTGTTACCAGGGTAAAGAGCCCAAGCCGCATCTGGCTACATCCTCCTCTCAGGGAGTTGTACAGAGCAATGAGGTCTCCCCTCAGCCTCCTCTTCTCCAGGCGGAACAACCCCAGCTCCCTCAGCTGCTGCTCACAAGAGTTGGGCTCTAGACCCTTCACCAGCTTCATTTCTTTACTTTGGACAAACTCCAGCACCTTAAGAGGACTTCTCCTGAATTTATGATCTTGCAGTGCCTGGGGTTGTGAACTCCCACACTACTCCTTCTAGGAGACTACACAGCATCCCTTCTCCTCTCGCAGTCAGGACTTTCTTCCAGTCTGAATTTATTTATCACCAATGGTAACGTTCTCCTAGCGCCGATGTTCTTTCAGTTCAGATCCCTCTCCTGGATGCTCACCCACTCCTGTGAGTGGGAAAAGCAGACAGCTCCCTGCAGCCTGCTATTTGCTTGCTTAAACAGACCCAGTCATTTCCAACCTGCTGCAAGCCCCCACTCCCATCTCGCAGCAGCTCTTTCCCACACCATTCCTGACTGCACCTGCTGCAGAGGAGCTCCTGTGAACACCCTGCAGCCCACTCACACTAATGGGTCCTGAACTTCTGATTGGAAGAGCCTTCCCTTCTCCATGGCTCTGTACTGTGCACAGAGCTTTCTCTTCCTGTCACCCCCAACAGTCCCTTGGATTCATGGTGAGTTTGCCTCTTGGTGCATTATCTATGAGCAGGTTTTCAGTTTATCCATAGAAACTCAGAAATATGGAATGGTTGGGGTTGGAAGGGACCTCTTGAGATTAGTGACTCCAACCAGGGCAGGTCACACAGGGACATGTCCAGATGGGTCTTGAAAGTCTTCAGAGAAGGAGACTCCACAACCTCTCTGGGCAGCCTGCTTCAGCACCCTCACCACAAAGAAGTTTCTCTTCCTGCTGAGGTGGAACTTCCTGGGTTCCAGCTTGTGTCCATTGCCTCTTGTCCTATTACAGGACACCACTGGGAAGAGCCTGGGCCCTTCTTGACGTTCACTCCTCAGGTGTTTGTAAATGCACCATTTGACCTTCCCTGAGAACAAAGCAGCCTGGCTGTCAGCACAAGCAGGGACTGCCTGCAGCATTGGGTCTAGTGTTGGTGATAGTCTTTACAGGGTCTTTACCAGCACCTAGAGGGTAAGAGATCACCCACCTGGGTAAGAGATCACCCACTTGAGTAAGGCTGTGCAAAAGTGCTTTGAACCCACAGAGCAGGTGAAGAATTATCCTCAGAAAAAGAAAAAAAAAAAAAGTCTTTTCTAAAGCTTGCACAGTGTCTTCTAGAAGTCCCCTGCCCTTGTTTCAGGTCTCTGTAACCTGAACATCAGCACTGGCAGAGCTTTCACACAGGCTCAGGTGTAGGGCACAGCATGGCAGCTACTGCTGGGTCCCTCTGAACTTTTGACAGGTGAATTACACAGAGCTGCAGGAGGCTGCACATGGTGGAACTGACAGCCACTGCCTCCTGAAGACAGACAACTGCTGGGGCAGAGCAAATGGAGCCCAGTTGCACAGCATGGCTCGAAGGAAAGCAGCAAATCCTAATCACAGCTTGCTTGCTTTTTCTTTTTCTTTTTTTTTTTCACAGTTAGACACAGAGCTCAAATCCAATGATGACCAGAAATTGGTTTTGTTCACTTTTCAGCACAGTACAGACTAACAAGTAAGAAACACTTCAAGTTCTGCCTCTGCCACCTTTCCCTGTTCTCTGCTGAGTGCTCACCTGGACTCCACCACTGCACAGCTTAAAACACCTGGAATCAGCTTCAGACAGGACCTCAAGGGGCACCAACCAAGTCAAAAGGACACCTGAATGACAGGGCCACAGTAGTTTCTCACTGAGTATTTGCTAGAGGCAGGTTGGGTAGGGGAGGCCATGCCTAGCAGGGTTCCAAACTCATTGTGGGCACCTGAGTGCCCAATTAGGGCCTCATCATCCTAATGAGGCAACATCTCCCCCAGGATCTTCCTTAAGGAAAGTGAACCAAAGGTTTCAGGAGGCTGTGCAGCTTTCCTTTTTCTTCCTGTGTTTTTGTTTTGTTTTGTGTGCTTTTGTTTGGGTTTCTTTGGTTTGGTTTGGTTTTGTGTGTGTGGTTTGTTTGGTTTGAGGGTTTTGTTTTCTTTTTTCTTTTATTTCTCTCAGAAGTTACAAGAAGTTGCTTGAAATTGTTCTTGGGCAGCTAGGGAAGGCAGGAGATTAGAGACCATCAGACCACACCAAAACTGTGAGTGGAGAAGCCATTAAAAGGTGAATTCCATTTGGAGAGGTCTCTGCTGTATTTTCCTGGGGGTTTTTGAGTGAGAGGCACTCTGCAGCATCTGTTGCAATACCTTGGTAAGCACAGGCACCACTGCTGTCCTAGCTGCACATTCATTCCTAGAGCTGCCCAAGAAGCTTTCCACTGAAATCACACCCAGAGCTCAGCCACACCTGCACAGATTCCTTCTGGCACTAGCCCCGGGAGAAAAACCTTAACACTTTCACTGGAGAAACCAAATTTCAGCTCTGCAGGCACGGCTGGGAACTGAGCCACCAGCCTCTCTGAACTAATTCCCAGCCTGAGTACCTTCTGCAGGTTGGATCTGCAAGAGCTGCTGCTCATCAGCTCACAATCAAACAGCCTGAGATTTACAGCACTGGGCAGAAATTATATTCCCACTAAAAAAAAAAATCCATGCCTGATGCAGCTGAAGGCTCACATGGAGCTGCAGTCACAACAAAGGTGATCGAACCTAACTACCCCTAACCTAGCAGACACACTGCAGCTCCTTAAAGAGCTCTCTTTCGGGCTTTCCCTGCCTTTAAATATTGAGGCCACTCACAACAAGGAAAAACACTGCCGAAAGGATTTCTTGTAGCAAGAAGGGCAGCAGTATGCACCGGAGACAGCCGGCAAGGGGCTGCGCTCTGGCTGCGCGGCTGCGGCCGGCAGGCTGCGCTAGATGCCAGCGCCGGAATCGCTTTGGTTCAGGCTTAAAAGCACCAAGCCCCTCCTCGGCTGGTTTGCTGCTGCCCCTGGCTCCTGGCAGCCACAGCAAGAACCAGAGGAGCGTCAGGGCAGCAAACTGAGACCAGCCTAAGTCCCGTTTCATTGCCTCCCCCCATTCACCTGATCTGAAGGGAGGACTTCAGAGCAGTCTCCTTATGCCAGAAATGGTTTGGAGGAGCTGCCAATCATTTCTGCTTCCCTGCCGCAGCCACAGGCAGCTCTCACTCCAGAACACAGCACTCCAGGCTCCCTTCACCAGGTGCTGCAACACACTGAGGACAAAGCTCTTCATTTACCGAAAGGGTGGCTGAGCCAGGTGGGAATAGCTAAAGTGCATGCACTGCTTTTTACACCTCCTCTTCTCCAGACGTGCTACTCTGGATGGCCCAGCACAGCTACTAATTTTTTGTTTGTTTGCTTGTTTTTTAACCCCCATGGTTTTGGGACAAAAGGAATGAAAGACCACAAAATGCAGAGAAATACAGAAAAGCAAGAATGCAACAGAACACAGCACAAGGTACACAGCAAGGACCAAACCTTCTCATTCCTGTCACCAACAAAGCATTCTTTGTTTTGCACTGCAAATACCTGACTGACTTTGGCTACAGAGATGCTGGATTGCCACAAACACCTGGAATAAAGGAAAACCCTGGATTTAATTCTCTCTCTCTTTTTTTTTTTTTTTAAACAAAACAAAGCTGCCAAGTACTTTTTGTTGGAAAAATACGAGAGAAATCATCAGAAACTACAAAAATTAAATTAAATTAAATGGTGAACTAGAACACTAGCTGAGAAGAGAACAATAGTTAAGGAACATATGAAAACCAAATGGCAACAGTTGTAGGCATTTATTCCATTGTCTTAGAAAAGAAAAATAAAAAATATTCCTCATCACATCACCATTTCAAGAGAGTAAAGCAAAGGAGTTTGTTGAAGCCACAAGAAGCTGTGAGTTGTTTCCTCAGTTTTGGCCGTTTCAAGCCTTGTTTATTCACAGTACAAACACACCCTGCCAGTACATTGCTTCAGTCACAAGATGCACAGAGTCTGACAAGGAGCACTGTCCCCTTCCTCCTCCACAGAGCTGCTCTGCTCTACAAACACTCAGCCCCTTCCCCCCAGCGCCTCAGTACAGAACAGAGCCCCAGGACAGTGTCTTGCACCACTGGGTTCCCAGCTTGCACCCCAGAGATGCTCAGCCAAGGGGAGGAACATCCACAAGTGCTCAAAACCCACCTTAAGGCAAAGAGAGAAGCTAATTTTTTTTTCCTGCCACTTGCTGACTTTCCAAATTTCCAACCTGAAGCTGCAGTTCAGAAATGACCTCATGCTAGGCATAAAAAATGCTTTAACCACAAAAGAAGAGACACACAAAGGAAAGGGTTTTTTTTCCCAGCAACAAAAGCAATAATTCTACCTTCATTCTGTCCACAGTTTGTTAAAGCATTTTATGCACTTTCAACAACAGCAGACTGCAACTTTTTTTTTGTTTTGGGGGGGGCAACTCCTGTTTGTTTGCTTTTAATAAAACTTCAGACAGTGTTCTCTGCTTGCAATCAGAACCACAACCCTTAGTGCAATATGATATTTATTTCTTACAGTAATTTTGGTTGCCATACAAGAGAGTATTAAGGATTGGGGGAAAAGTGCAAGTTACAGGAGCTTGATTTTTTTTTTTTAATTTTATTTTTTTTAATCAGTTGAAATAAGAGGAATTAAAGCACAAAAATTACAGCAAACATAGATAACGTGAACACAAGTTGTTACACAAACTCTAGCGAGGAACAGATTCATATCTAGAAAAAAGAAAAGAAAGAGAAATGTAATGGGAAAAAAAAAGAAAGATCAATATTGGTGGCTCATACACATAATCATCGCCAGATCAACTGGGTAATGCTTGTCCAGGAACTGAGGGGAAAAAAAATAAATAAAACAAACTAAAATAAAGTAATAATTCACTATTTTAATTAACTTAAGTAACCACAAATAATTAACTGCTGTGATATGTAAATCCTGTAAATCAACAGTCACATCTAAGTCATTGTTATCATATATGAGTTCAACTGAAAGTGTTCTCAGACACCCCAGGGGCAGGGGGGGTCTGTGCAGTTATACACAATTTACATCTGGAAAGGTTTTGGTCTTGTATACACAAATATTACAGAAACTAGGGCACAGGAATGCAGTTGGGTTCAGTTACAGGATAGAAACAAAAGTGGAGCCTAAAACCCAGAGTATCATAACGTGGTTCAGAGAGCTCTACCACCTTGGTTTTCACCATCAGAGTAGCATGAAGTCAGTGGGGCTTCTCTCCCCTTCCCCCACCCCCCAACACTTCCAGGCTGGTGGAAAGACTGGGAGGCAACACCTCTGTTACTATTGCTTTCTGCAGCCAGATCACCACAGCCAGCTTGGCAGGTGTGCTGAAAGCAGTTCCTCTCAGGTCTCCTCACCTCTGCTTTGTAAGACACAATGAAAAAAAAAAAAAAACAAAACAACCCAAAAACCTATTTTGCTAGCTCTTTAATGTCTTAAACCTCTTGTCTGCTACTGCTGTTGCCCCTAGGCTTTCAGTACCTGAAGAGATACACCAGCAAGAAGCACTCCTGTGTGAGAAAGCGATTCCTGCCACCTGGCATTTACAGGGTGTGCCAGCACTCCTTCAAGCCCAGCTCCACCAGAAGGTTGTGATTAGAAAGCAGCTCAAAAAGTCAACTTCTGCATTTGCTGCTGCTGCTGCTGGAGCAGTCTCTGCTGTACTCCCTGGCACGTGTCATAGAGGTAATAGCAACTGCACCCAAGGAAAGCAAACCCAGGAGAGCATGGCATTAGTGGTTTATTTACTGATTCTGTCAGGTCACCACATGGAAGACAATGATGGCTAAAAGTTACCATTCCTACACTTGCTGAAGGCATCGGCTGGCCTCCCCTTGCCTGTTACCCACTACCTGAACCAAACTGCCCTTTTCTACACCACCTATGGAAAAAAAAAAAGTCAGGACCCCTGAAAAGTAAAATGCCTCAGGACTTAGGGGGAGGGTTGTTGTTACAGGGTACAAAGAGAGCTCAGTGTTACAGCCCAGAGGGTGGCTGTGCCCTCAGGGTGGGAGGCTGAGGGAGCTGTTCTGTGCCGGTGACTGGAACCACTGCTGAAGAAATATTCATCCTGCTTTGTAGAAGTTCTAGCAAAGATAGAAAATATAACACAGCTCTGCTGGTTCAGATGCATCCAAATGAGGTTGATTTTTTTTTTTTTTTAAAAAGGTCAAGACTTTATCATTATTCCACAGAAATAGTAGTAGTAAACCACAAAAGTGTTGTTTATTTTTTTGTTCTTTTTCTCTTTTTTCCCTTTTTTTTTTTGTTTTTGTTTTTAACTTTCTAGCACTGAAGTGGCACAAAGGCTGCCCAGTAGACCAGCCACTTATTTTCTTAAAATATTGTGCTTATAAACTATCTGTACAACTATTTAAACTTGCAGTAAAGAAAGAGATATTTAAAATGCTAAACTTTATGTACTCATACTAGGGCTGTTGCAGACCTAATTAGACACTTGTTTGTGAGCAAAAAAATAATCACAATAAAAAAATTAGAGATAGGCTGGACCATATCAAGGACCATATCAAGGAAAAGAAAGTTCAGGTACCTTGCAAAATGTAAGAGAACCTGAAAGCGTGGTAGGTAGGCTGTCTAGCCATCCACACACAACATACCCACCTCAAACAGCTTCAATATTATCTCAGTAAAGACCTAGAAAAGTCACAGATATTTAAGAGGTGTTAATTACAAGGGGAGTTCAAACATGCAGAGAGAGACTTGTTAACTTGGGGGGAGGGGGGGGGGGCGGGGAAGAGAGAGAAGAATAAAAAGAAAAGAAGAAGTCAGAGTAACCAAATCTGTGTCTTTCTCCCCTGCTGACTGAAGTCTCCTGGAAAGCTCTGGGACTGTCCTTACCCCACCGCCCAGCCCATGGGTGGCCACAGTCACCTGGTTCCTAGCAGCACCTCATTAGCAAGCCTGCAAAGAAATGGCTGGAGCCTGATGGCAGCATCCAGCCCTGCTGAAGTGCTCAGTCTGCTCTCCTTGTCAAGAAGCCAACAGTTCTTAACAGTGATAAAAACGAGAAGCTGGAGAGCTCCCCAGCTCCCCTGGCCCTTGGAACACACACAGCCTGCAGGGCTCCATGCCTCTTCCCAGCCTAGCATTACCTTTTTACCTTTTGTTGCCTTTGCAGCAAGCTGAAACATTTCCCTTTCTGCCAACAGGCTGAAATCTCTCACACTTAAAAGCCTGGCAGCCTTCCCCTGCCTTCAATGGGAGCAGTCATCTATCTGCTTCTTCCTGGGCTGCTGCTCCAAACAGCTAAGCACTCACCACTCACTGAATGAAATGGCACTTCTGGGGGCTCTGAAGTCCAAAAGCTGGGCCTGAACCTTGCAGAGTTCAAAGTGCCACTCACAGCAGCAGCTGGTTGAAAACTGGGGGGGTCTCAGGTTCAAACTATCTTCATTTTGTTGTCCCTCCAAGCGTGCATTCCGCCTCCGTTTCTATGCCACCTCTGCACCACAGATGAACAGAATGGTAGGGGCTGTAAGGGTCCTCTGGAGATTATCTAATCCAAGCCCTCTGCCAGAGCAGGTTCACCTACAGCAGGTTGCAGAGGATGGTGTCCAGGTGGGTTCTGAGTGACTCCAAAGTCCCTCCTCGTGTTTAGATGGAACTTCCTAAGCTTGTGCTCATCTTACAGGTCAAGCCAATGGAGCATGTACTGAACTTGTTCTGCCACCTTGGAAGAGTGCTAAGTGTAACTGAAGAAATAAAGAAACACCAGGTAAAACAGAGCAAGGGTACCTTTGAACCAGTTCCAGCAGAACAACCAGCTGCACTGCCAGCACATCCCAGAGCTGAACCAGCAAAAACCAGAAATAGGAACTCCTCTACCTCAGTATTGTGCCCCTGCTACCAATAAAGCTGGGCTTGAATGGTAATGAAGCAATCTGTCCTCTTAAAGCAAGAAAAGGGCTGGGGAAGGAAGCCTGCCTGGAGACTGTCAAGGAGAGGACCCAGCACTTCTCAATAAAAAAAGGAAATGCAGTGGGAAAGAAAAGTGGCAAGGAACGGTTCCAGCAGAAGGGCATCACCAGAGGCAGGATTTTTGAAGTTAACAATTTTCTCTCTCTCTCTCTCATATCTCCCCACAACTTTGAAAGAAAATGGCCCCACTGGTGTAGCTTGGTTAGGTTTAGTTTGGGCATGTAGCACACAGTCTGCCTTCCCTGAGTACCAGGAACTGAACTGGTTTCCCCCTCCCCCCAATTTTGCTGGCACTCAAGGACAGACAAAGGCATTTGGGGTATTTCAGTACCAGCCCATCTCTAGTTATCAACAGAAGTTTGTGAGGCAAAGTAGCTATTCTTATCTGTCCAGCAGCTGCTTCAAAGCTCTTTCTATGTTCATTCTGTGCCCAACTCTAGTCACTCCAAGGTCTATCAGATCTTCCTTCTGTAGATTTGGTAAATGAGTGCCATCTATTTCATTGTCCATAAATGTTTCTTTATGTTCACCTAAGTTTAGACTTTCCAACCAATCTGCCACGTCTGGTTTAGTCCACAGGTGGACAGGCTTAGTTGTAAAAGGCTTATTTGAGATTGGCTGTTGCAGTATCGAGGGAGAAGGAGACCTGCTGCGCCCTGTGGTCAGGCTAAATAAGTCCCCGGATGGGGGTTGGCTGGGTAGGCTAAATACATCGGACAGAGTTGGAGAAGGAGATGAAGCTGAAGCAGAAGCACTCAGAGGAGCAGGCAGGATGTCTTTATTAATCTCTGTTGGTGAAACCACAGGGCTTGGAGCATGTCTTGCTCCTGAGGTCCTGCTGTCGTAGTCTGGGGACCTGCTCTGCAGGGTGATGGGCTGGCTGCTTCCAGGCCGGACAGTGAAAGTGATTGTTGTACTTCGTGTACCTGAGACAGTGCTCATGACTTCTGTGCTCCTGCAATTGCAAACAGACAGTGCAGAGTTAGAGCTGGCAGCCACCACAGCCACGCCTGGCAGGTACAGCTGGGCAAGGCTTCCACGTTCTCACCTGCCAGTGAGCAATACCAGGCTGAGAGTGCTGGGCTGGCATCGTGACACAGCGCCCACAGAACGCTCATCAATGGGAAGCAACAACCACAACCAAAACTTTGCTTACAAGCAGTTCAGAAGGAGACCTCCCAGAGCACATTCTTCCTTTTTGAGGCTACAGCAAGGCAACTCATGGTGAAAAGAGAACCACTGAACACAACAGGCACAGAACACTGTGCTGCTCCCCATGAGGTGCAAGCAGGATATGGTCTTCACTGTGGGGAGGGCTGAGATCCCCATTTCAGTTTTCACCAAGCAGCTTCTCACACAGTTAGACAGCAGAGCCAGCAACAGGAGTTATGTAAACTCTCAGAAGCATTGGATTTGGGCTCTTTGGCCACCTCCTCAGTGAATTTTAGGGGGTGTTTGCATTTTAGGCCATCTTTGCACTCCCATCTGTTCAGAGAACATGCTCCACAGGCTCCTCTCATTTCCCTTTCTGTCCAGCTGGCCTCTTCAAGCTCTCCAAATGGAACAGTCCTTCTAAGACTCATGGAGACACTTCTGTGATCATTTCCATCTACACAGAAACTACACTTTGGCAGTTTCACTGCAAACCTTAGGGACACAAAAGCCCTGCTACTGTGAGTGCCCAGGGGTGCTGCAGCTGCAATGGAGTCACTGCCACCTAGCTCTTGCCTCAAGGAAACTTCAGATTACAAACCAAGCAGGCATGAAACTTGCCAAGAGGCTCACTCTGATGCCGAGCCTGGCAGTGGGTGAAGGAGCAGCTGGGTTTGCTTTTGGGGATACAGAACAAATTCAGAAGCAGAAGATGCAGATTCAGGTCTGTTGATATGATAAAATGCTTAACCCCACAGCCCTTACTCCTCGTGAGAAAACTCTGTCTGTCAGTGCATGCACTTCAGACTCTTCTGCTGAGCCCTTGAGTGCCTTCAGCTCCAGAGCTTTGCACTTTTAGGACACCCTGCTAACCAGGAAAACCTTCAGCTAATTGCAGGCACTTCCACACGAAAGGAAGGATTTGTTTATCCTGGAAGTGATGCCATGGGCTCCAGGGGATGATCTGGAGGATGCTGCAGATACATCTCTAAGCCAGCCCCTGACTGAAGCCCTCTGTACCCAAGTGTCAGATTGCCCACAGGACTGACCTGTCCTGCCTGGGCAGAACTGAAGAAGACTTGGGTGCACGATGGCAGACAGAGATGGTGCCCACAATAATGCAACTTCACCACTGTGCAGCACAGATCTCATGGAGCCAAAGAGAGAGCCTGGGTCTGCAGCCCCTGTGTTTAGAGTGCTGCTCTGGAAGAAACTGCAACCTCTTACTAAGCCACCCATTGAAGCCTTTGTGTTAATTGCCACCAGATGAAGTAATAATCCACACAACAGGACTCAGACCCCACATCTGTTCTCTCTCAGCTGTGTCCCTCACCACTAGATCCACTTTAGGAGTGAGAGGCTCCTCTGCCACCACACAACCCATCATGGAATCAGGGTGGCTTTGCTCCTTCCAACACAGCACTGAGACTGCTGGGAGGAGGATGTGGAGTGCAGGGCTACCCAGAGTCAGGGGCTTGCTCCCCAGTGCAATGTAAGCAGGAACATCCACAGAAGGGGAGTGACTTTGGTCACCCACATCCTGAGGTAAGTGTTTAAACCAAAAGATGGAGGTACCAGGACTAGTGCATCACCTCCTCAGCCTTGCTCCTCCTGACAAGTACCCAGCCATTACCTGCATGAGAAATGTAGGCAACCAGCCTGGGGTTTTATTAATCCCTTTCTCTGGCATGAGCCTCGCTGCAGTCCTGGCAGCACTGGAGATCTTCAGGGTTTCCTTGGCTTACTGCTGCTAGGGTGAGCACTGTGAGTCGCAAATACCCTCAATCTGGGGCTCTGGCACACCAGGAACAAGCCCAGTCACCAGGTAACCATCAGCACTGCTCCAGCTGGGCTCTGGCACACCAGGAACAAGCCCAGTCACCAGGTAACCCTCAGCACTGCTCCACCAAGGTTCAGAGTGTGCTGGCACCCTAGCCAGGCTCATTCAACTCGAGCTCCCAGCACCACGTTATTAGAAAAGCACCAAAAGAAGCTTCTGGAGAAGGCAGCTGCTGTTGACAGGAGCAGCCCCACTGCCTGCCTGCAGTGCTCCAAGCATTGAAAGGGGAACAGGAAGACCTTTTACAGAGCTGGGAGATTGGCACTTCACTTACAGTCCAGTAGGAACAACTGCAGTTAGCTCTCCTCTCTTTGTAATTTACAAAGAAAGGAAACACTTGGCAGGGTTTGGAGAGCTTCCTGGGATTTCTTTTTTTGTTTTGGAGCTTGATGGTTCTCATTGCCTTCCAGGACTGGAGCTAAGCCTTCTGACAAATGACAAGTCCACCACCAAAGCCTACTAACCAAGGGGTGCAAATTATTTCTGCCTACTCTACCTTAGCAGTAGGAGTCCTACACACTTTAATAAGGCATGATATAATTTTCAATCAGCCAAAAGAACTGCTTGGAAAGAGGCTGGGCTGCTGATGGGGAGAAGAGCAGGGTGAGTTTTGTATAAATGTGGAAGTGTCTCCCTGTCCCTTCACCCACAATTACCTTTCCTGTCCTGCAGATACTAGAAATTGTGGTTCTGTACCCACAGCCACTGTGCCAATGTCAAAGAGCTGATGGAAATCCGTGTTTTATTATGCCAGATGCTGAGAGATCCTTTCTGCTACCTGACTGAACCCCAGGCTCAGCACACACCTCCTGCTCTCTAACTCAGTTTTGCTGCAGCTTCTCTGTATTGTTCCTCTCACAGCCTCCCTCCTTAGGAAATCCTTGGCACCCTTCCTTTAAACACAGCCCCCAAATCAAACTGTGTGCTCTTCTGGTAAGTATTGCTCAGGCTGTGCTCCCCAGCCCCTCAGACCCCCAGCAGCAAGACTGGGGGGAGCGAAGGTGCACTTTGCTCTCTGTCAGCCTGGACCAAAGAAAAGGCTCTGCATCAGCAGGATGAAAAGGTCTGTGGGCACCTTGCTTGTTTTCAGGATTCTGACTTCTAAAATGCAACTCTGGAAGGATGATAAGAAAAGTATCTTATTTTTGCTGACTAAGGCGGTTTCAATACCAGCTCAGTTTACAGCCAGGTCAGTACTGAGGCTCTCCTAGACATCAACCCTTTGATCAGGTTGCTCACAGCACTCTGTGGACATTGACAGACTCAGCCCTACAGCCAGCACACCTCCTTCAAGAAAGCTCTAAGCTCTGCTACATACCTGGGCACACAGTCTGCACCACTGCTCCTCTTCTGGAGGAGTTTTAACCACAGCACCTTGAGGTGGCTGCTGCCTCCAAAATCATCCCAGGCTGACTGTCTGCTTGGCTCCCAGCTGCTGTGCTCAGCCAGCTCTGCTCTCAGCTCCACAGCCTTCATGGCACACACACAGCTCATGCTGAAGGCCATGGCTGCATTTCCAGGCTTTCAGTTTAGATCCTTTGATTCTAAGATTATTTTTTCCCCTTTATTTTCCTTTCTGTCTCCTGCTGTACCCACTCCAGCACACTGGAGATGCTGCTACACTGTAATTGTTACCCAAGGGAAAAAAAAAGGTATGTTTGTTTAACTCCTATATCATCCTAAATTATCATTTATGACATCTCCAATGCAAGCTGGGATGTAGATGCAGCCTTTAAACCATCAGCTGTCTTTCATTTGATGGCTGATTGGTATCCTGGTCAATAAGGAGGAAGCACATTCCAGCTGGAGAGCAGGCCTGGATCTGTTGTGTTATGGCTTTCCCAGATTTTTAATAAGAGCAATTTCTTATGGCTTGTTTGATCATCTGTTACCCCAAGCATATTCAATCCATATGAAACCTGCCTAACCCCAAATTTAATTTCAAGAAGGTGAAAAACTCTGACAAATGATTTTAAACAAAACTTGCTCTGTTAGGATCAGCATATGGCAGGAATTTGGGAACATTTGGTGCAGAAGGCCTGCATGGATTGCAGCATCCAGGATGTTGCCTCCTATTAAAAGCACAATGGATAGCTCCAGTGGCACAATGATGAAGCCTCCAAGAATAAAAGTCACCAAGACAGCTTGTGGGCAACAAATTCTTTGAAACTTACTAAATTAGTCTGGCAGGATTCAAATTTGCTCTCAACTTAAAAGATAGGAAGTGAACCAGTGAAAGAGGGAATGCTGCCACAGCTCCTCAGAGCCTCCCATGGGAAAACCAAAACACCACTAAGCTCTCTTGCCAAAAGACTTCTGACAAAGCTCTTCCTTCCTATCAGAGAAAAAAAAAAATGACAACCAACAGAAGCAAGGAGTGAAAGGAGCACTGCAAGAAACAAACTCTGAACAGATTTCTGGGGAGGCACAAAGCTCAAACTTTGCCTCCATCTCCTAGAATCTTTTTACCTTCTTTTTGGATCATCAAAGGAAAATTGTATGGTGGGAAAGCAAGACAACAATTGTCTGGTTAGGGGAAGAGTCAGAGTGAAGGCTGACCTGCTGAGTGCAGGAGACAGAGCTTCTGAGAGCAGTGTTCTTTTAGGGAGAAGAATGGAGGAATGGTTAGTGACTGCTGCAAGTCACTGTTCAGCTGGAGCAAATAATAATCCTTAGGGGCTGTGCGATTCTGCTCAAGGGCAGAATTTTCCATGCAACTGGTACAAAGGTCTGGAAATCAGCACTAAGGGAATGGTGCAGCTGAGGGGCAGAGGACCAGGAGATGGCCTCAGCCCTCTGTCCTTGGAGAGCTGCAGGGAAAAAGGTCAAGGGAAGCTGGAAGGAGACAGGGGGAAATTCCCCAGTGTCCAAGGACTTCCAAAACTCAACAGTGATGACAGTGGCAGATCCTGATTGTTCTGAGGGCTTTTTGTCTCTACACTGAATCTCACACAGTAAACCTGCACTGCTCAACCATCCTTCCCCACCCCTCTAGCTCCAAAAATCCATCAGAATTTGGGCATATTGGAAAAATCATGTCCCTTATTTAGGTGCTCAGCCATGAGGTCTGGAATTTAGTCTTAGGTGCTCATGTTGTCAGAACATTTGCTGAACACCTCTCCAATGAAAAGGGCTTCACTGCAGCCTGAGATGAGCTCCTGTTTCTGGTTTAGAATGGCTACCACTGCTGGATTAGGAGGATCCAATCCACATTGCACTTTGCAACAAAGCCAACACCAAACCCATCCAAAGGCAGTAAGAGTGAGGGAGCATCAGAAAGAAGCAGCAGGTACAAGACAGAGCACTCCAGGTTTTATGGTTGGCACTTACTTCATGGCACTTCAGCACGACCCTCCTCTGGCAACAGCAGTCATGACAGCACATAAAAATGACAAAATGGAATGACTGAAATGCTGAAAAATGACTGACAAAGCAAGCAGTCCTGTGGAACTGACAAAGCCAGCAGTCCTGTGGAAGGGGCTGCAAACAATCAGCACGGTCAAATGCATCTCATGGGACAGCAGTCAGCAGAAAGAGCAGGGCCTGGGAATCACCCCACAAGTGACAGCTTTCTTCATCCACACAATCATACAATCACAGAATGGTTTGGCTTGGAAGGGAGGTTTAAAGGTCATCTTGTCCAACCCCCCTGCAGGCAGCACAGACACCTCCAGCCAGAACAGGCTGCCCAGGGCCACATCAAACCTGATCTTGAATGTCTCCAGGGATGGAGCTTCAACCACATCCTTGGGCAGCCTGTTCCAGAGTCTCACCACTCTCATTATGCAGAATTCCCTCCTGATGTCCAACCTAAATCCACCCTGCTCCCATTTCAAACCATTGCCCCTCATCCTATCCCCACAGGCCCCTCTGAACAGTCCCCTCCCATCCTTCCTGTAGGACCCTTCAGACTCTGAGATGTAGCTCTCAGTCCCCCTGGAGCCTTCTCTTCTACCTGCAACACTTCAGCACAAGGAACATTTAGCTGCTCTAAGTGAGGCCAAATCATTCTACACCACAAACAGACATCCCTCAGGCTCCCAATAGAAACTAACAACATTACCTTGGGGTTTTCTCATAGCTGTGGCTTTCATGATATTCAATCCATACCCCACACGACTGTGACAATGCAATTCCTTGTATGGTTACCCAAAGTTTGACTACTCTGAATGATTTATCACTCAGCTACCTTCAGAGACCACTTAAGTACAAGTGGTTTGTTTTGCACTTCCAGGTATGCTGCCAGTGGGAGAAATAAGCCACTCCTTGGACCTGTGAATGTCACACTAGTCACTAACAAGGTGTGCAAAAGGAAGCAAGAACTTAAACCCCATAATACTAAGTGGCAGAGATGGTAAATAAACTTCTCAGTAATAACATCAATAAGTGCAAAGTGACTTCAAGGAGTGATTTCCTAGGCCAGCTTGATACTGTGTGATAAAAATGGGGCATGAGAGGTATCAGCATGAATCAAATCACACAGGGAGTGTGAAATAAGCCTTGGATGAAACATTTTTTTTTTTCACCTCTTTGAAGCCAAAATGAGTTATGGGACTGAAGAAAAAGTAAATTATCACTATGTTTTAGAAGAAAAAAAAATCAAGGGAAAAAATGGGACTGCAAAATAAATCTAAGTAACTGAGATCAAAGTAACTGAGAGGCTTGTGGGAACTGTCTTTGAAGCTGGAGAAACCTGAGAAAGCTCCTGTCCTATGATGTAGACCACAAATGTTGACAGTCTGTGATCAGTGTTCCCTGCTGTACCACAGAACTGCAGAATCACAGAATCAGCCAGGTTGGAAGAGACCTCCAAGATTGTCAAGTTCAACTGATCACCCCACCCTAACTGATCAACCAGACCATGGCACTGAGTGCCTCATCCAGTCTCTTCTTAAACACCTCCAGGGACATCGACCCCACCCCCTCCCTGGGCAGCCCATCCCAAGGGCAATCTCTCTGTCTGTGAAGAACTTCTTTCTAAGATCATACCTAAACTTCCCCCTGCACAGCCTGAGACTGTGTCCTCTTGTTCTGGTGCTGGCTGCCTGGGAGAAAAGACCAACCCCCACCTGGCTACAGCCTCCCATTGGGTAGTTGTAGACAGCAATGAGGTCTCCCCTGAGCCTGTAAAATTGTTTGCCATGGACCACTCCTTATGCAAACCTGCACGTCTGGGAGTGCCTTCCCTTCGATCTCTGTGCTTTAACCATGGATGGGGAACCTGACCTGGTTAACCACGGATGGGGAGCCTGACCTGGTTAACCATGGATGGGGAGCCTGTCCTGGTTAACCACGGATGGGGAGCCTGTCCTGGGCAAGCACCTTTACCTTGTACTGAGACTGGCAGTTTTGGTTCCCGTCGGCGACTCCAGTCCTTCCCCTGGCTTTGAGGACTTCTCTCTGTTCATCTGCTGCAGTATTGAGTTCAACTCACTAATAACGTTAGCCTTGGGGCCTGAGAGGATCGGGCTTTTCACCTCCGGCACGTCGCCCCACAGCTTAGATGTCCTTTGGGGAGCAACTTTGGGGGCGTTGGGCTGCACGCTGACCGGAGGTGGGGGTGGCGCGGGAGGAGGGATCACGAAGCTGTCCACGGTCTCCTCGATCAGCGCGTCCTTGTAAAGTGCATTGCTTTTGTTGATTATGGGCTTCATTTTTGGCTTAGGAGGTACTGGGGGCTTGTCCACCAGAAATGTTTGCCCATCTGCATAGACTGTACAAGTATCCACGTTCTCACCCCCCTCCGAGGACAAGGTGGAGATGCTGGACACTGTTGAGATAGTGCTGGTTGTCTCTAAGTGATGGTCACTACTACTCCGACTGTCCACCTCCTCGATGCCAGAGTCAGTGACATTATCAAAGCTGTCAGGGGGTGGCAGGAAGGAGGCAGGCAAACAGTTTGAGAGACCCACTTGCTTTTTACTGTCCAAGGAGTTTGCTGGCTGGCCAGGGGCAAAGGGCGCAGGGGCGGGCGTGCCGTTCTTCCGCTGCTTCATCAAGTCCGTCAGAGCCGTGCCGGGAGCCGCGCGGTCGTCGGGGATGTCGAAGCTGTTGGCGAACTCTAAGGGGGGTGGCAGCGGCTCGGTGAACAGGAACTCCTCATCGATGTCCACCGAGGCCAAGGGCGGCGGGGGGATGCGGAAGGGCAGGATGACAGGGTCGTCGACGGAGCTCGCCGCCACCATGGTTTTGCAGGGAGATGCCGGGGGCTCGGGCACGGCAGGCACATTCAGCTCGCCCTCCACTTCCTCGCTGCCCTCCGGCCTCTCTGCTGGGTAGTCTTCAGGGTTCGGCTCCATCTCGGCTGTCTTCTCCTCTTCATCTTCAGGTGAATCATCTGATTTGGCCGTGTCTACGGTGTGAACCATTAACAAGCCAGCAGACTTCTGCTGCGAGGTATCCACAATGTTTATCAACATGTTCTTCTTCTCCTCTGGTTTCTTCTCCTTCCCCACATCCGCCTCGTACTTGTTCTCAGTCTCCTGCCTTCTCAATGGGCCGCGAGTGTTCTGCCTGCTGACAGTCGCAGTGACGGGAAAAGTTGTCTCAATGTTGGGTCTCAGCTTCGTATCGATGTAAAGTGGTTTGTTAAGGTCAGCTTTAACAGTGTCCCCTTTGCCTGGAATCTGCTGCGTTTGTTCTTTCATGGCTCTGTCCCTGGCAGAGAGAGCGAGGGCTAGCGGGGAGTTTGGATCTAGCAGCTTCCCCGTGACCGGGTGTACGTAGCTCTCTGGGCTGGGCGCGTTGCTGGGCTTAGCTGCCACTGTGCTGTTCTCAGTACCTTTCGTTTTGGATGAAGCGTTCAATGTCCTTGGATCACTTTGACTGCTGGGCTCACTGCTATTAAAAAGATTTTCAGGCTCCCTAGGGGCAGGAATTGGAGATGGTGACATCAGCTGTCTGAAACCATCTTCGCTGCTAAACATTGCTTCATCGGTGAATTTCGATTGCCTCATCCGCGGCGTCGGCGGCGTCAGTCCAACGTCCTCATCTCCCAGGTCAGTGGAAAGGAAAGCCGGAGAATTACGCCTTGCTTCCAGCCTCTTTTCCCTGTCCCTCACAGCTCCAGCAATGGCTGCCGCAAACGGGCTGCTGACACCCAAGCTGTCGTCAGGTCGGAGTTGCCCGGGTTGCTCTGAAGACTGAGGGTCGATTTCCATGCTGCTGCCTTGGCTGCTTTTCCCGCTGCTGCTGGTGGATGGCTCTTTCACGATAATGGTTGGGATGGGAATGGAGCAGGTCTTTTCTGGACTGTCTTCCACATTGGATTGCTTCACCAGCATCCCCTTTCGCCTCGCCGGCTTGGCTGGCACATACACAGCCTTGCTGGCGATCTTCCCCACCTCGGAGTAGGGGTTCTCTGGCATCTGGCCTCTCTTCCTGAAGTTGGCCTGAGCTGCGGCGCTCCGGCTGTACAGGTCCTCAGAGTCCAGGGAGTATCGGTCCAGCTCTCGTCTGAAGTAGATCCCTTTGTCCCTAATCATTGTCCCTATGTTCTCGGGCCTCACCAAAGCGATTTTTGAACCTGAATTCTGATTAAAGGGAGGTTTGATAGTTCCATAGCTCCTTGACGTTGGGGATTTGGGAGAGTTGTAGAGAGAGGGAGAAGGTGGCGGTGGTGAAGGAGGTAAGGACTGCGGTGGTGGTGGGATATCTTCAGAGGTGTCAGGCATCGAAAGACTTCTGGTAAACTTCAGCATAGGAGGAGCCAAGAACTGTCGTTCTTCCTCTGTTATTCCTGAAAATCAGAAAGCAAAGTGAAAACTCTATCTCCTGCCGGGACCCCTTACATGCTGCATCATTTTTCTATCCAACCTAAAATGCCAGGGTGCACTTCACATGGCATGAAGCAGATGGGAAATCATGGAAGCTGTCCTTGGATTGACTCCTACCACAAGCATTCTTTCTTGCTGAACTTCCAGAGAGACCCAGATGCCAGAATTAAAAAAGGCTGCCAGAGAATTGCAGTGAAGCTGCTGGCTGGCGTGCAGGCTGACGCTGGGGCTTATGGACCACACCAAGGCAGCTGTAGAAAACCACATTTCCTTCCAAAACTGTGGAACAGGGAAGCCATTCCATTCAAAAGAGTGGCTTGTACCTTGCTCAAGCACTCTGTAGCTGCACATCACAATGCATCTTAGAAACCCAAGGGATTTTTAAGATGCATTTGAAACTCAGCAGAGGGACTGTGAAGATTCCATGGGTGGAAAAAAACCCCTCCTAATGGCTCATTTCAAAAGATGACATTCTACTGTTACAAATAAGGCTTTTACCATAAATAAGGTGGATAACATTGGGCTAATTTAGATGCTAATTTTACATTAGCATGTTGCAAAACCATTTACTGCCATTATTTTGAATGAAAAAGAGGTAATGTTTTTGGTCTGTTTAATCAATGGGGATTCCTTTGCAAACTACACAGCTTTTGCCTCAATAACAGAGAAAAAAAGGAGTAACATTTTGCCCCAGATAATGCACTGCAAAAGGCTTGTATTGAGCTTTTTGTTTCTCCTTCTCACTGCCTCTCCTTGTCAGAATGAACATTGTAAAGAGAGGAATTAAATTAAAATTCCATAATATTTATGTACTGCCATCAAAGCAGAATATGGCCATGATCTCATCTTAGGCACAAACTTCTTTTCTCATGAAGTTGGTATAAAAATTAAAGGGTCATTTGCTGAAGTAAAGATGCTGGAGAAAGAGGCTCTAAGAAAGAAGCAAAGCTACTAGAAGCATGTGATTAATGCACAAGCAAACTATACATGAGAAGCATTTTACCTATGGATTTTTGTCTTCTCATTGTACCCCGAGGTATACCCAGAAAAGGACCTTGAGGACTCCCTGGTACAGTGGGCGTCATCACAGCAATACCCTGTCTCTCATACATGGACTACAAAAAAGCAAACAAAGAACCCCACAAGTATTAAAGCATGCAAGGCTTTCTCTCACATGTACACAACTCTTCTGTCACGTCTCTGAAGCCACTCCCCCTGTCACTTAGAATCCTGATGGAAATCCTAACACATCTGGCATGGTTCTGGGGAGAAGGGAAGGAGAAAGGGAAGGCTGGGCTTTATCTGCATGCTCACAGAACGTACAGCTGCTCTAAGGGCAGTTAGTTGGCATTATTTACAAGGCAGTATGTTAAATTTCCAGCATGTTTTGTGTGCTGTAAAGAAAAATGGAGGAGGAGAAACTGGACTTTGTTTTAGTCACTTCCAAACACCCAGCCACACATTGAGCAGGTGTCAGTGTTTGATCTGCACCTAGCTGCCTGCCCTCTCCTCTTCTTGGGAGGAGATCTGTTCCTGGAGCTCTGCACAGACTGCAGGGTGTCACTGGCAGTCAGCATCTCAGCTAGGAGCTGAGGAACATCACCTGAATCCCAAAGCACCCAACTGGCCCTCCTCGTAGGTCATCACAAAATTTTTCTGCCTCCTAGAGTGGCCTTAATTCCACAGAACCACTGAATTGCCTAGATTGGGAAAGGCCTTTAAGATCACCAAGCCCATTTCCTTCCATCCCAAGCTGCTGAGAACAGCAAGGTTCTTGTTGTGTTAGGATTGACGCTGTTTGGGAGGGGTGAGTAATGGAAAAAAATACATCTGAAATGCAAAAACCTCAATTATCGTTCACATACTAAGGTGTGAAAGAGCACATTCTGTAGCTTGAGTAATCCAATTTCAGAGCTCTGGAGTTTAAAATTTTAATACCTGCTATAGTATTAATGTCAATTCTTCTCCTACAAATCAGCATGCATTATTTAACCAAGATATTACACAGGCCATTAGGATTAACAGAAACCTGCGGTAGGAGAAACCTCCACTTTAGGGTAAATGTTCTGGTGCTGAAACTCTAATAGCATAACCCTGACTTTTCGCAAAGTTTTTTTTCAGGTTGGGTTCAGTGGAACAGTGGCACCTCCAAGTTCAGAATTTAGTGGTGTCTGGCCTGCTCAGATTACAGGCAGAGCAAGTCCACATCTGTTGAACACTGATGCAGCATTGCTGTTCATGGGACGGTCTCAGAATAAACACAAGGATATAATGAGAAAAACTTTACAGGGGTCTGTAGACTCTGCTGCTAAAACCTCCTATGAGAAACATGGAGTAGACCATACCTTAAAGTTACAAGGCAGTAAAATGAGTACATGAAGTCACACTTGTAAATTCTTTTCTGTTGCATGCCCTGCACCCTCCAACCAGTTCCAGAAGCACAAGCAAACTTCATGGCTCCCACTCACATTCATATCTGTAGCTGAAGGGAAACATCTACTAGAAGGCCGCTGTTTAATAGTTGCCACTCTGGAGTCCACAGTTGCATTGTCTGCAATTCTTGATGGCTTGGAAACTGGAACTATTTCATCCACCTTATCTGTAATATAAAAAGCATTCAGTAAAATAAATACCGTTTGTCCAAGGACTGAAACTGCAAGTAGTGCAAGGTCAAAGGAAGAGATTTACTTCTCAAAAAAAAAAAAAAAAAAAGCAAAGAAAAAGGTTTTTGGTTTTGTTGGTTTTTTTTTTTTTTGCATTTTAACAAGGCAATGCTTGAGCATCATAAACCGTGCAAGCCGAGCACTTTTATTGCTGCTACAGAACATGCATGCTTTAGTTTTAAGCCTGCATGCATTCAATGTTTACTTAGTGTGACTCGAAAAACAATCCTCTTCTTCAAACCTTCAAAATGTGAAGGGAGAATATCTATATAGAAATGGAGAGAAGACCTTTAGAAAGAAGGAATCTGTACAGCACTGTTTTCAAATAGAGATAAGCAGACTGTACTTAAGTCATCAGAATTCCAGTGATAGCTTGGACAATAACAAGTACTCCAGAAGTGCTCTTTCATGCTCTTCTTATGTAAGCACATCCTAATTCTTTCATGCTCCTGGATCATTAGGTTAGCATCAGTAACTGCAGCATTTGCTTAAATAAAACTTTTATGTGTTTGATACTTTCATAACTGGACAGTCTGGGAATGCATTGAGTTGTGGTCAGTCCGTTTGGTCAGACCAAATAGTCCGAGTCCAAATCTGAGGAGGAACGTCAGCATTTGGGATGTGGGGCCCTCACCTACCACATGTCATGGTAAAAACATAGGAAAAGCTTTCATCAAGATGTTCTGAAGCTTAAAGCTTAGCTTTAGCCCCATCTCTGACTTTGGTCATGATCAAAATTCATCAGCATTTAATAGGTATCGTTAGTCCCTCAGACTGAAGACCTCAAAGTAACCACACAGTCATCCAGCCAGAGCCTGGCAGCAACCTCCTTGCTAATTCTACTGCTAGAAAGCTAAGGCATGGAGAAATTAAATGACTAGCCTAAGCAGAATTGTTTGGGGTTTGAATCTGTACTGGAATCCAGACCTGAATCACAGCAGTAAGCTTCCTCCCTATGCCTTCCATTGCATTTGCTGTCCTGATATCTTATTAATTTAGTGTCTTCACCAAGGATTAGTTACACAGCCTGTGGACTTGGTGTGAGTGAAATCCCTTCGCCTGACTCCTAGGCTTGCACAATGTGAGCCAGAGCCATGGGACTTCCCAGCAATTAGATCAGTTTCCCAAACAACTGATTACTTGCTTCAGCCAACAAGGATAGCTACTTCAGCAGGATACTACAGACTTTAAATGCCCTTTCCCCCCCCCCAGTCTGTGGTGGTCTAGAGATGGTGTTGCTATGTCAAATATCAGATTTAGGGACTTCTCTCACTGGAGAGCAGTGCACTTGGGGCCCTGGATATGGATATGGATGGGAATAAGGCAGGAGGAAAAGAACTTTTTGATCCTTCTAAACAGTAGATCTGGCTGATGCCAGGATGGTATTTTAAATGGGAGAAGAAGAGAGGGAAGAACTTTTAGCCTTCTGGTTAGAAAGAAGGTTGCCCTAGAAGTGGATATTTCAGCGTCACAGAGGGTCAGGGAGCAGGCAGGAAAGGAAAGGTTGAGCAGAACCAGTAAGCTGAACACTGCTGAAAACTGTCTCACAAGAGTTGTGTTGCTGTTTCTTTCCAATTGAAATTAGCATTCAACTATTTTCATCGGCCTGCTTTACTTTTTTGGGGGGGTTTGAAATCATCCAGGGAAGGAGAAAAGGAGAAAGAAAAATCTGAAAAGCATCACACGTGTTAAAAAATAAAACAAGTCACATTTCATAAGACTTTGTAATACAAACAGTGACCTTCTGAAAGAAAAAATATCTGCACTTCTGCTTAGCAAAAGAGGCATCAGAAAGCAATGGTGTAACCATGAATCTATACAGCAAAAATATGGCTAGACTGGAGAACTGTCCTCAGGGGATCTGTCACCAAGAGCTTCAATGGGGCAGAGATTTCCTGTTAAGTCTCTCCCACCCTTCTTATCATCCCAGAAGCCAAATGACTGGTCTTTGGGATACAGGAAGAAGAAAGTTTTGGAAAAGTGAAGCACTAGGTACTTAAACTCTGTAAATAAGGACTATCACTATACCATGTAAGAACTGATGCCCTTTATTTTCAACAGACACATGTAACCATATACCCATTCAGACAACAAAAAAAGCTACAGGCAAAGAGTGATGAGGCTATGACAGACACTTGGAAAGCATGAAGGTATTTGTTTGGGGATGAAACATACAAACCCTCCAACTGCCCTGATTTTGCTAGACAATACTCAATGCCAGATCCTACTTTTGGATCTGACCAAAATATCAGTTGGTACCAATTCTTAATACCATCTACTATTTCCAGTTGAAAAAAAAAAAAAAAACAAAACTAAACAAATCCTTTGTTTTGTGTAAGTTTATTGCAGATTTCTCATCTGTAGACAGGTTCTCATCCCTTCTCACCCTGTATAGCTGCCCCCACTCAAGTGGTGCTTTGTACCTTGCCAAGTCTAGTTAAAGCACTTGGAAATGAGAGAGGAGAGAAGGTGGAAGCTTAAGCTGCTTTGCAAGGAACCCTTTAGGAGTTCCTGGTGTCGTATTTCCAACAGCAGCACTGCCACATCCATGCAGCTTCTTCTTTTGCTCTGCTGCCCTTGATCAGAAAGCAAAGGTAGAGTGGAGGTTGTCATTTAAAAACTACAACAACAACAAAAAAATAAATCTGAAGCTACAGAAGCATCCAGTGTGTGGAGCAAGGATTGTTCTGAATGGCAGCAGCTACCAGGCGGGTCCTGCAGAGTTACGTCAAAAGCTTCACATCTGGCCACAACTGCACCCCACTTGTGAAGTGCAAGCACTATGCAAGACCAAAACATCCTCACTGTGGTTTGTCCAATGTGCTAATCAGGCCAAGAAAATTAACTGGCTGAATTGTATTTAGCTGCATTCAAACTCATCCCAAAGAAATCAGACGTAAGCACACTGGGGCAAACTTCCACCTGCCTTTGCCTGTATCTAGGCTGCTGACAGTTTGCACCAGTGTGCAAACCAGCTAAGCACCAGTAACACCAGTTCCAAAGGCCACACCTGCTGGAATAGTTTACCAGGCTTCCTGACAGCCTTCTCTCCCAACCTCCCTGTGACCTCCAATCCTCTGCAGCACAGCATTCCTCCTACCACGGAGAGAGGAACCTCACCGGCTTGTGCTGGGAGTTCTCTGAGGATGCCTCTACAAACAGTTTGACCAAAAGAGCTATTAAAAAAAAAAGCCAGTGGTACTCTTAGAAGGAATGCAGCTGGATCTAGGTGGAAGGAAGGAAATATTCTAAGGTGGAAATTGGAGCTTGGCCACACCAGCTGCATCTCACTGTTCAACCTTCAGGACAGCCCAGCCAGGAGCACGCACACACGCACACGGACACAGGAGCAATCTCTGGCTGGCTAGTAGAGCAGCCCAGTGTCACCTGCTTTGTTCTGAACTGGTAGAGTAACCCAACATCATCTGCTTTGTTCTGAGCTGGTAGAGCAGCCCAGTATCATCTGCTTTTTCTGAACTGGTAGAGTAGCCCAATATCATCTGCTTTGTTCTGAACACCTTCAGCCATGCAGAAAGAGAGGGATGGAGAGTCCATGGCTCGGGGGACAGAGAGCACAGCTTGGCTCTTATCCCAGAAGAGGATTTTTGAAGCCTACGCTTCTTCTCTAGCATTTGCCAGAGGAGGAATTCATCCCTGCTTTGCCATATCAACTCTTCTGAACCTTCACAAGAAGCTACACCGGCACGTTGAGAGTCAAGTACAGGAGCCATGCTACACCTGTGAGAGTTAGTTACCACCGCTCAAAGGGGCTCCTGGCAACAGCATCCTGTCGAGGACTGTCAGGGGTAACCACATGGATAAGCCAGTCTGATGCCTCTGCATGCATAGAGCAATTTGAGTGCCACTATAGTAAATTCCCCCGAGAGAGGCAGCACCAACAGATATAAAACAATTTATTGCCAAGTGTGTCTCCATCTGCCCTGGGTTAGCAATGGCACCCATGCTCAGCTCAGGGTGCCAGCCCTCAGGAAATTAGATGGCCTAAAGGCACAGAAAGGAGTTGCATTTTATCAGCATCTCTGATGAAAAGCTCTTAATCACAGACAGGCTAGCACAGTACCCAACAGCACGTCAGGACTTTTACATTCTCAAGAGGTCTGCTAGGCAAGCTGCCTTTTTTTTGTTTGGTTGTTTTTTTTCTTAAACAATTAATATCTGTGATAATTACAGGGGACAGTCTCCTCCTAATGGTTTGGTTGCAGGAGATGGCTTTTATCCCCATAGCACACATAGCTTAGTGACTCCTGTTTCAAAGCCCCAGACTCTCTCAGAGGAAAAATTATAATGCTGCCCATCAAACCACCAGATCCATCGTAAAACGAACTTGGAAAAAGAAAAAGAAAAAAAAAAAAGAGAGTCAGGTGCCTAGATAGATCTGGTGGCACATCACTACACAGGCCCCCAAAGAGAAATATGAGGTATGATCCTGGCAACATTACTTATTGTACGACATAGCCAAGACACGTGGAGTAGCTCCACCGAGGGTCTTAGAAAGAGAGCTTGTCAGACCCACAGAGGATAAGGATGGTCATGATCCGGTACAGGCTAACCCCAACACCTCAGGCTGGCATGCCAGAAACACCAGGCAAAGACTGATCGAACACAGTTTCGGAGGCGAGTATGGCCAAGACCTGTATACTTACCACCCAGTCCAGAACGCTTGCTCAGAGGGGATGGGGTAATGGAGAAAGAAAACTCAAAGAACAGCTGCCTCAAGAAATGACTTGTATTTGTAAGAAAAGCAATGAATGCCTGGCACAGAGTAAAAAAATGCTCTTATGAAGTTAAAGTGAAAGAACAGAGGCAAATGCTCTTCAAATACCAGCAGCACACATCGTTAACAGTGCAAATATGGACTACAAAATGTCAGCCTAACCCTAGTCAGCCAGAACACAACGCTAGCCAATGTAGGAAATGGTTGATTGCTGCCACTGATGGCCCTTATGGCTAAGAATTAAAAGGACAGGCACATTAAAAAAAACCCTAAAAACCCTATGGTGTGGTTATTTTTTCTTCCCTCCCCCTTTTGCCTGGCGTGGAGGCATGGGCAACGAGGCCCTCTCGGTTATGGCTCTCTGCAGCCGGCCACTGCGACAAGGCAGGGTGGCCTGCGGTGGTTCTCGAGAGTCGCTCGTCCCTTCGGCCCCTGGTAAGCACACAGTGGAGGATGCCACTGCGTCCTCACCAGTCCACGTCGAGGCACAAGTCAACTCGACGTGGGGGGTGGCTCTTTGGGAGATGCGTGTTTCAAGGACCTGTGTCCGTGGCTGCTTGAGGAAAGCTAAAATCTCTGACAGGTAGTTATGGATGGCTCTTGTGGAGGTAGCCACAATGCCCAGCTGCAGTTCCATGCGGCCCATGGACTGCGACATGAGGCCCATGGACTGTGCATGCTCCCTCTTGATATTTTCCAGCAGCTGCACAATCCTGCTGTTGGTTTCCATCAACAGCTTCTCTCCCTCTGTTAGCTGGGGCTGCCCTCTCCAACCCCGATCCCTAGGGACAGGCTCAACACCGCAGCGCTCTTCATTCATTGCATCATTTCCCTCCTCCTCAGGAGAGTCACTTTCAAACTGAGGAGTCCTACTGAGCGACTGATCCCCGGGAGACTGTATGTCCATGGTGCACTCCGGGGTCCGCGCCGGCGTTTGAAATCCCTCAAAATCCTCCCCAACGTTGCTGTGTGTTTCAGACGAGGACAGCGGCCACTGCCAGCTCTCCGTGGTCCTGGCCGGGGAGTCTTCGTCAGAGGCAGGCACCGAGGATTCCTGTTCTTCGGCCGGTGTGGACGGCGAGCTCCCTGGGTGACGGCCGGCTTGCCCCGAGGATCCAGGAACCTCCCCATCTTGCTCCCCAGTGACATCTGGCAATCAAATAGAGGAGCAACAACCACTGTATCTGAGGCCAGGCAGATGGAGGTATCTACATGCATTGGACAACACATAGAAAAAAGCCAGCTGGGAAGCCAGTGTATGTGTTTGGGCAAACGGAAGGGCGGGCTAAGGCTTAGTGGCTGCGTTGGGCACGTGGCAGCTGAGGTGGTTAACCACGAGTGCACACTGTCCTGTACCCAGAGCACACACAGCCCCGCTGCCCCCCAGGGCAGGGGCTGCCCCTTCACCTCAGCGTGACTGCGACAGGAATGTCAGTGAACCTAGCGAGAAGCTCACCTATGCACTGCAGTGGTGTCAGGCAGAAATCCCCGGGACGAGCTCAGGGCCAAGTGTCCAATTGAGCTTCCTGGGTGTGCCAGATGTGCTCCACACTGGCTGAGGGCAGCCCTTTGTTGCTCTGAAGCACTGCTGGCTATCTTCGCTTTTGTCCGACGTCTCACGTCACTCCCACCCCCAGGGAGCTCTCTCCCAAAACACTGCTGCAGCTCGATGTGGCCATCCACAGCCCTGATCCCGCCAGCAATGCCCTCCCCAGCGCCTGCCAGGATGCCCTTGCTCTCTTCTCCAAAGGGCAGGTGATGCTGTCTGAGGGCATTGCTCGCCAGGATCTCATCAGCTTCTGAAAATCGACTCAGTTTTGCCCTCCCCCGGCTACCTCTTCCCTTGCCTGAGGGCACGTGGTGGAAATCTGGGTGCGAGTGCTTCCCTGTGGCAGCTCAGCATACAAGGGGGCACCACAGCAGAGGTGAAGGAGGAGGACACTGCAGATGTGCTTACTCTAAATCCTCCCCTACAGGAAATGCACTCCCAAAGGCTAGGTACAGCTTCTTGCACCCACAGTCATCACTGGCTCGCAGCAGAGCACCATCTGCCCATCACCATTCTTGACTACAAGAGTCGGTGGCCGTAACTTTCACCCTTTCCATGCTTCAGATTAAAAAAGCACAAAGAGTCCACTTCGGGTTTTTTTTGTTTTGGTTTTGGGTTTTTTTTTTGAGGGGACAATTTGGTCATCAGAAATCAATCTGGGGCAGTCTGGCTAAAATGGTGTAGTCTGGCAGCCCAAAGAGCCTGCACCCCTCACACTCAGGCAAGGGACACATGAGGGAAGCGCTGGTGTGGGTAAGACTGGGACCTGGGCACCAGTGGCTGCCTGCTGCTGGCTGTGCTGCTCGGAAGGCCAAGTCAGTGCCAAGTCTGCTCTCTGGCATCCCAGTCCTGAAAAATGTTATTCTTGCAGGATTAATTCTGCTCTTGGAAATAATCCGCATGCTGCTCTTCAGACCTCAGCTTGAAGCTGTAAGCTTACATCTGGCAGGTGCTGCTGAGCTCCTGTTAAATGACACTCCTGGTTCTGATTGTGAATCAAGGGGTTTGGGGCTTTCCTTAATTTTTCTTTGGTTATTTTTTATGGTTTTAAATGGAAGCTCCTTCCGATAGACCCGTGGATCCCTTTTCCTCTAGATCAGTCCCTGTCTACCCTGGTGTGGCACTCATCATTTGTACACCCAAGTGCCTCCAGTGTTATACTGCTCTAAAAGGGCTTCTGTGTGCTTTAATAGAAAGCTGATTTTAAACCAGTGTCTCTTATTTGTGCATTTAGCATGGTCACTGCTTCCAAGTATTCACATTCAAAGTATTCACATTCCCTCCGTGTCTGGCTGGACTGTCCAGTTGCATGTTTCATGGAAAGTGAGGATGAGATTGTATTTGTAAGAAGGCATGAGCTCCTTATGGAAATGGATTTTAGGGACAAACTGGTCATGCAATCACTGCCTCTCCCACTCCACGGAGACTTGAAAGGGACTGTCTAGCAACCTGCCCCTCAGTACTGCTTCTTCCTTTGCAATTCTTCTCCCCCTCTGCCTAATACAGCCATAGGTGCAATCCTTCCTTAACAGATCTCTCTAAACAACTCCAGTGTAGGACCACGAAATCATTTCTCAGCATTTTTCTATTTGAGTACACATGAGGAGGAAAAAAAAAGAGAAAGAAAAAAGAAAGAAAATAAAGAACAAAAAACCAGGGGACCTAATTTTTACCACATATAGCAAACACATTTCAGTTAAAATCTATGGAATCAGAGAAGGAGATGGGATCAAATACATTCATTCTGGTCATACAAGAAAGTCTTAGCTAGCAGAAAATGCCCTGCCTCTGAAAACTCCATTTTCCTGGCAAGTGTTCTGAACAGAGCCCACCTAGCAATTGCTTAAGTAACAGAACCAAACCAAGTTAAAAGTCAAAAACTGAAGCAAAACAAAATGAAAAAAACCCTCCAACCCCCACATCAGTTCATGAATATTTCTGTCCATAGCATCACTGGGTTTGGTTCAGGGGGACCACACCACCTTTGTTATTTGTGCATCTTGACACGCTCGCCAGAGGCTTCCAAAGAGAAGTTTCTCTGAAAAAGCAGTCAGATTTTGCCAAGTCCCTAATTCTCCATGAAAATCTATCACTTGCAGTCCTCATCATCAGTACTTTCAGCCTTGCAGAGCTGAGAGGAGACCAGCATCTGGCAGAGGTGACCAATACTACAAATGACAAAGGGCACAAGCAAGCAGCCTGTGAATACCCCTGGGCAGAACGTTACTTGTGGAGCCTTGCTGGCGAATACTTCTGAATAATGAATACATTTTCAACAGGTTCTAGGAGAGGTTTGTTAACTTGACTAGCAATGAAGAGGAGCAATATTCACAGCTGCTGCTGTGATTCATTACAAGGTGTTCAACAAGCCTTGGCACTCCGGGTCCTGGAAGCTTTGTGAGGCATTGATGTGGGCTGTGGGGAAGCAGAGGGTGTGCTTACAGGCATGGCCTGACATGAGCTCTCCTTCACTACAGAGCAATGATGGGAAAAGCTGCCTGAAGGTCAATGGCTCACACCACCTGGCTGAATGGGTCAGTCTCTGCCCAGGAAATCCATTCCTTGATGACCAAAGGTCGCCCTGAGTTCAGACCGGATCTTGGTAGATGACTGCACCAGTGGCTAGGCTGGTGCTGTGGAAAAGGTGTGCCAGTTACTGACAGGTAACTGGAAAACCTGCCCTGGCCAGAACTGTCCTTGTCAGCCAGAGAAGACTGACTGCTTTCTACAGCTGCTGACAGCAGGATTGAAGCTGGCTGAAATTAGTCACCTCAACTAACTACCTTCATCTCATTCCCCTGTCAAAGGGGTGACCTAAAAAGAGGGGACACCGATTGTCGAGTCAGAACCGGCCACACACGAAACTATGAACCAACATGGCTGATCTTGCTCAGCTGTTAACTTGCTCTAAAAAGCTCTCTTTTAAATCCCAACTTTAAATCCAGTGGGTACAAAGAAGCACAGCTAGCTTCCTTGGGTGGGAAGCAGTGGGAAGAGGTCAGATTCTTTGATCTTTCTACCATTTTCACCATCCCCACATTCAGCAATTTCACTCACAGTGACAGATATGGCTTACAGGCAAAATAGGTCACTGAAGTCTTTTTATAGGTATCTTTATATTTATACCCAGTGAAATCAGCCAACAAACTGGCAGTCTCCAAAGCTGTGGCTTACTTTGTGTTTCTAACCTCATGTCCCTTGCTGTCACAGGGCAAGGCTCCCATTTTGATCCTTAAATCACCAAGTAAAGGGATCAGAACTGTTGGCCTAAAGGACTGAGAAGCAGCTGGAAGTCAGTGACCCACTGCACTTTAACTTCAGTGTTTGATGCCTCTGAGTGCTCTGCAGCTATCTCCCAAAGCCACCTGGGACTCATAGGTTTCTGGAGACTGCTTTTTGTTTTACTTTGCTGTGTTTTGAGACAAAATGAGCTCTGTCATTCAAGTGGTCCATGTAAGAGGAACTAGTGAACCTTCACCAAACTCCTGGCTCTCTTCCTTGCTTTCCTGCCAGACACATCCTCTGTCTCTGCAGTGAAGCCTGTGGCTGGCTGCCTGGACTAGTGTTTGCACTGGGCCGATAGAGAGCTTGGTCTGATGTGGTGGTGGATCAGCAATGGCTCCTGGTGACCACAGCAGAACTGCTCCATCTTTTGTGCCTGCAGGGGTGAGCTGTGGCTTGCCTGATCCTGTTTTGAACATGGTGATTAGTAGCCAGGATGATTGCAGCCTTTAGGTTCATCAGTATGTCCATCATTTTGGAGCACTGCCATACCATGCAGTCTCTTTGCAGCACAACATTCCTTATCCCAGAGAGAGTCCTTTAAGCTCCATATCAGACACGTTTAGGATTGCAGCACTTACTGGGTTGAGATACATGGAGCACTGAACAGTTGATTCAGCTGTAGGGATAGAGGCCAAGCACAGAGCAGGTCTTGGGGCATAGACAAACTTTAGAGACATCAGAGGTATTTCTGTAACTTTTGTACCCTGAGGAACGTTTGAGATTTTTACGCCTGTGTTGTGCCTTACCTGCCACTCGGACTGGCAGTTGGTCCCTCCCCTGAGATGTGCTGCTCTTTAAGGAGCCCTCCTTTTGACATCCCACCATTTCTGTTTCACCTCTGCTACTGGATCGTTGCCTTTTCCATTATCTTTCCTTCTCAGCCTGCCCACCAGTGGAGCTGGACGTGAGGGGTGGGCACCATCTTCCTGCTGACAGGTAGGTGGAGATGTTCCTTGGCCACACCAAGTGGGCCAGGAGCTCAACAACAGCGGTAGGGGAGCTTCCTGGGACCTGCCTCTGCTGCTCTGGACTTGGGCCTCTGCCTGTATCTGCATCATGCCTCCTGGGGTGGGTGCATTTTTCAAAGTGCTTAGGTACCAAGGTGAGAGATGCCTTGTAAATACCTAAGGGATACAGACAGAAACTGTACCAGGCGCCACCAGTAATGCAGAGCTTCAGGCGGTGCCAGCTGCACCCCCAGGCTGGAGGATCACCCACCTTTTCCAGCATCCACGGCCACCCACTGCCAAGGTATGGCACGTGTGGCTTTCCTTTTGCAAGGCCACAGGACATTCAGTCTTCCTTGGGGTCAACAGGCACACAGCCCTCAATGGCAGGTGCTGCATGTGCACACAGTTTGCTTCCATCGCCTTCCCTAGACATCTGCTGGCAAGTTTAGTTCAATTTCTTTCATTAGCTGGTAAAAAAAAATTGATTCCTTGTCCATAATCTGCAAAAATCAGTTCCATAAGCAGCACCAAAACTGCAGGGGTAGACTTTGCCTGTGCTTATTAAAAATGCATAGAGATTCATCTCAGCTATGTAAAAATAAGGCTACGGTGGTGTTTTTATCCTAGAGATGAATTGTCTACCTTTACTTTATTAATAAGTAACAGGTTTTTAGCATAAAGCCCTGGAGTGATTATGGGCATCAATACATTTGCATGGCTGAAAACACCAACAAAGCATCTAACATCACTGGGTGCACTTATTGACATCCTATTCCTTTTAGACCTTCCAACAGCTGTGCTTTAAAAGACTCTGCCCTGCTGAGTCGGTAAAAGAATAGCTGGGAAGTAACCTTACAAATCTTCAGGGTGAATGTCTGTGGGTGGGGGGGAACTAGGTAAAGGACAACTTGGGTAAACAGCACATATGGGAACCTAGACAATGCCTTGGAAGAAGCAGGTGAGCAGAAGTCTAGAACAGCTTTGCAGTAGTAAAGGGGTGGTAGCAGATAGATGAGAACCTACTGACTGCAAAAGAAAGCTTGATCAGACTAGAGAACTCCATCATGTGGCTTGTCATAGAAGCAATCACACAGGATGAGTAGATCTGTAGTGCCTCTGGGGAAAGAAAAGGTGACTCCTATTTGCAGGTGGTTAAACATGCATCTCCATTCCATAGCTGTGCCCACTAACTAAGCCCTCTGTTTCTAGCTGTTCAAATGGGAAGGGATTTACAAAACTTGGTCAAAGACCAAAGGTAGCTAAGGTACAAGTAGGTCTTCAACACACTGCTAAGAATTTCAAGATTAACCTTAACTGTTACATTGCTTCAGTGCAAGAATATTAAAGGTTGAGATTCAAAGCCAAATTTGTTGTTTCTGACCATATTTAGAGGAAAGAAACAAGTTCAGCCTCCAGATGTGTCATATAAAAGTGCAGCTAAAAGATATGCAGAAAAGGTAATACTTGAATTTTCATTGAGACAGGCTAATCCTCATAAACCTGCCACCACCAGCACACTTTCCTCTGGAATTAACCCTTTCCAGTCCCCTCCCCAAAGGAACAATCTGCAGCAGCAGGATTGTGCTTAAACCACAAAGCCAACGTCACACATTTACCATACTGCAAACAACAGGCAGAGAAGATTCTGTTAGTAGTTAGCATGGCAGGGAAATAACACAAGTGCTTTGCAATACAGCCATGTGGAACACTTCCCTTCTCTGAGAACTGAGGAGAACCACTTGGGTGTTCTCTGGGGTACTGCAAACTCTACAGAGTACACTCAGAGCCCAAAAAAAAAGAGGGGAGGGGAGGGAGGGAGGGAAATGATGTCAAATCAATCAGTAAAACATAAAAATGGTTTAGTGACTAAACCCAATCCTTTAGCATGGTTTATCTGTAAATCCCATTACCTGATTTAGGGAAATGATTTTATGTATTCACAAGGAAGAACTATCAAAACTCTCTGGAAAAGTCTCATTTGTGTTTCTTGGGCTGTAAACATCTCCACATTAGCACACAGAAGTCACATTTACATTTTATCATCACACCATCAAAAGTAATTTTCAGGAAGGCAAACTGGTAAGGTTCAAATACCTTCTATAGACACAATTTTCAAGTACCAGCTCTTTAACAGTCTGCTCAGTTAGAGAAATAATTGTACAGGCATGGAAGAGGCACCTGCAGTCCTGCAGCCTTACAATTCAGCCTACCTTGAAAGAGGAATGGTCATTGTCTAACAGTGGTTTCTGTTCAAGAACAAAAACAAAGCAGAGAATATAGTCAATACCCACTCCTACCCTGCAAGCCAGGTAGAATTTAAGTGGCAATTTGATGTTCTGTTTAAGAGGCAGCATTTGAAAATCTGGCCTAGTCCCAAAAGAAAGACAATCAGCCAACAGGAGCCGAGAAGAAAGCTGGAGAACCTAAGACACCTGCAGCCTTCTCTGCTCTTACACTTCCACACCAAGGGGAAAAACCAAGCAAACTATGATTAATTATCTAAACACATTTATTTTTGGTTATATTTGAAATTAATTAACATGGGCATATAACATTGGAAAGGGAAAAATAAAAATAAATTGGAAAAAAAAAAAAAGAGAGAGAGAAGAGAAATAGCAGCAAAGGGAGTTTTGAGATGAGGGAGACAAGTCCTTCATCTCCCTGGCTCCTGAAAGAGAGAGAGAACACATTAAAAGTGTTGAAAAGGTTTTCCACTGCCCTAACTGTACCCTGTTGGGAAACACATGCAACTCTTCCTGCTCCTCCTGGTTTTGGTGATGTGGTTGGATTTCAACTAGGACTCTGTGAGTACAGCCAGCCACACTCGCTCTTGCCCACGGATTGAATTCGTCTTGTCTCCAAACGCTACCAAACCCCATGTTTCCTTTTAACACTTACAATTCCTTTTCCAACTTCTTTTATACCATTGTCTGGTTTGGCTGATGCAGAAAGGTTTTGAAAACCTTTCAAATTACTGTCCTGCAGTAAAGAAAAACAAGTATCACAAAAGGGCGCTGCACGCTCAGGAACAAGCTGACAATTCCAGATGGTCCTAGTGAAAAGGAGGAGAAACCTACAAAGAGACTCAACTGACCCCAGCATCTTCAACCTGCTAAAGCTGACCCCTCAGAACATGACACAAGCCCTGGTTTGCAAAAGTGTTCAATGCTGGGAGTCACTTGGGAACTGAAAATCCTGTGCCAAAGGTTGTTACTCAGCACGTTGCCAGCTAGGTGCCAATTTTTTGCCAACATCAAGTCAGAGTTGTTCTCCTTGGAACATGCCCACTTTCAATACTCCTGTCTTGCCAAATGTTTTAAGAGCACATATGTGTAGGGATGGTCCTAATCCTGTACCTTCTTACAGTGCTGTGGCCTCCCTGCAAGTCAGACTTCAACTCATACAACCTCTAACCCTCCTACATCAACAGCAAACGAGGTTCACCTTTGCAGATTCCACCCAGAGGCCCTGCTTTACACTTGGGAAAAATGATGAACAACCTAATGACAATCTTTAGCTCACCAGGATACTGCTAGCTCATTAGAATTCCAAATACAGAATGCAAATCAATTACTTACAAGGGTACCCTTCAAGAATTCTTCATTAAGTCCATCGCCTTTTGTTCCCATCTTCTAAAATACAGAGTCTGCTGAGGATCAGAAAACCTTCTTCCTACTCAGAAGCACTGCAGCTGCTGGAAGCTACCCGAGGAGCCGATGCTGTGAGTGCTGTGAAAGTTGTTTTGCTGGCATTCCCATCGTTTCCTGCAGACAAATCTCCATCATCAACTCCAGCACAGTCAAATACAAACATGGCTTTTGAACCCAGACCTTTGTGAGCGGTTTCTTCAAACACAACACAGCCCCATGAGCTACTGGGCTCTCTGGCATTCACTGATATCTATTTGCTCTGCAGTTTCATTGTTTCAGATGCCATTAGGATGTGCCACCTTTGAAACAATGGACAACAGGAATGGGATGAAGTGTGGATGCAGACTGCAGTCAGAGCTAATAATATTTCTTTTGAATGCCATCAACTGATATTTTTTTCTATTCAAAAGCCACTGAGGCTTGGTGCCAGGTAACAATAATCTGTGTTGGTGATATCACAGTTATTCTGTACCTGAGAGGTGGTGCTAGCACAGCTGAACTGTTCAGAGCAGGACAATTCTGGTGCTGGTGCTGAGGCCCACATCAAACCCCAAAGGATCAGCACCCACACACAGAGAGGGATTATGCCATATCAGTGACCACATCCAATCTAAAACCAAACCAAGTCCCCCTGCCCCCCAGCTCACCACTGACCCTTTTGTGACGCTGTTGAAGTAACATTTAGCAACACAGAAGAATTATTTATCCTGCCACTCTCACAGCAGTATGAAAACAGAACCTGCTCTGTTCTTAGTTCCGTACTTTCTCTTCCAGGAGTTTTATATTAGGTTTGTTAAAACAAAACTCTGTCCACTTCAGCTTTCACTGAAAACCCCAGGTGATGAAACCAAACCCATTCCCTGGCAGTCAAAACAACCCCAGCACCTTAAGAGCAGGAAAGTCTTAAATGATGTCTCTCAGCCATCTACAGACCCCAGTTTATGGATGTGCTCTTTAAGTGTTGCACCATTTTTACATCCTCCATCCACAAGAAGTAACAGGTAAGTAAGTTGAAACAAAAACTGAAGGAAAACCCCTTTCAAAGCAGCTTTTCACGAGCCACAGGAACGTTGGTTGATTTTTTTTCATGAACATAGTGAAATTGATCATTTCTAAATGTTCATTTTGAAATGCTAATGATACCTCTTTGCTGTAGCAAGGATGAAAAGTTAGGACCAAAAGGTTTTACTTTTCATGTTCTATTTTTAAGCTACATTCAGATCTTCCTTTCAATTTGTAACAGGAATATTTTGGTTATTCTTCAGCCTCGATGGGCTCACTCTGCACTAAGCTGGAGTTCTATTTTCAGTACTGCCTCCAAAGAACTGCTGTTACAACTGACAGTGAGTTTACACATCGCCATAATTTACTCATTCAACAACTCTTGGAAACCTACAAGTCACAAAAAAAAATAAAACCAAACAAACAAATAAATAAGAAAGGCTTTTTCCTCTCCACAAAATCCAGAGAGGAGTTTCACTGTTGAAACGTCCCCCCCCGCCCCCAGGCCCCCACGTTTGGAAGGTGGTTGCTATCTCTGAGTCTGGCAGCTACTGGAAGCAGAAAGGCTTTGGCACAGATCAAGCCCAGTTTACATCTCAGTGATCTGTGCTCCATAACTGCAGTCAGATGCCAACCTTGCCCACGCCACGCTGCTGGGAACCTAAGCTTTTGTCTCCCATCTCCTTAGACACCACCACCCAACTTGAGCATTGCAGATCCAGCCTGTGTCCTTCCCTTCCCCTATCCTCCCAGCGAACCAGAGCCCCTCTCAAGAGACAACCAACAAAACCAGGCAAACAGAACCACAGAAGCCATTATTTCCATCTTAATGCTTCCCTCACCCACCACCCAGAAAAACTGAATTTTTGGTTGACAGAAGTCTCTAAAATAACATAAAGATTTTTTTTTTTAATATGCTGCCAACAGATACTTTTCAGAACAATACCAGCAGCAATGGTTTGTTTATTTTTTCCTGCCATATTCTCTGCATGGAGAATGGAACTAGCTGGAACCTCTGTTAGTGACCTGAAATGAGGTCAGGAAAGAGCAGAAACATAAAAAAGTGGAAAATAACCCATTTTTGTCCTGTTTAATGTTAAAAAGCAAAAGCTTCCCTGTGGAGAGAAGACACTGCCTACAACCTAGCTTTCCTTCCTGTGACACTGAACCTTGCTGGAGAGCAGGAAGCAGCCTGTTTCCCCCAGCTATCACCCAAGGGGCTCAGGGAGGTTTGAGACTCTTCCTTGGGCTAGACACCATGAAGACGTGCAGATGACACAGGCCCTGCTCAGGAGAGCTTACAATCTAAGAAAGCAAAAATGACATACAGGAGCATGGAGAAAATACAGCTGAACACAAACAAACTCTGCACACATGTACAGACATCGATAAGAAAGCCTCTCGAGGGAGCACCACCGCTTCTGCCTGCCCCTCTGCCTAGCCATCAGATGGTTGCTAACAGGGACCAGGAGGGAGGTGGGTCTTGAGGAGGGGTTTCAGGGAGAAGGAGGAGGCCTTATGGATCAGTTCACGGAGGGCACTCCATGCATAGGGGACAGCGTGGCAGCTGTGCTACTGAGGAGTTACACCTGTGCAGAGCAGCATTTCTCCAGGGCAAAAGCTGAAGTGTTGTGTGCAGGACCCTTACTTCCTGAGGCAGAGACAGTGTGGTTATGGGAGCGAGGGCTGGAGCTGCTAGTGTGGGACTACACTGGGGAGGGCACTGGCCACGCAGTCCCTGGGGCTGCCAGGCAGCACAGTAACTGTGGGGAGATGACATGGAAGGGTTTGGAAAAGAGTTGGATACAAAGAAGGAAAAAAAAAAGGCAAGATGAAGGAAAGGAGACAAAAGGAGGAGATGGATGCAGGGGGAGGAGGGAGAGGGGAGGAATATTTTCAAATGTAGTCTTCTGTTTGAGTTCTAAGTGTGTTTGTAATTTGTTAACTAAGTAACTAAAAAACAAATACAATAATTAATGTACGTTTGACACCATAAAGAAACTGGACCATATGCCAACATTTACATTATGTTATTATCCTTCACTATGGAAAGGTGAGAAACAGGTTAAACAAGAGACAAAATGCTTCCCCTTACCCTTCTTCTTCCGTACTGAAGCTTGGAAATAGAAAGGGAATGAACTGTGAATCAATTCTGAAGGTAATTTTCACACACTAAATCCTTGACTGTCATTCTGAGCATAAACATTTCTCTCCCACCTAAGAAGTTACTCTCTCCCTGCGTGCCTCTACTGCACAAGTATCCATCAAACCACAGCAGACAAACAGCTTGGCAAGAGCAGAGCTCACCAGGGTTCATACCTCAGCTGCAAGATGCTGGGGATACAGCTACAGATTTGGCTTTTTTTTTTTTTTCCCTAGATTCTCTCTTAAAAGCAGAAATTGGGGCAACATACTGATAGCAGGGCTGTCAAATGGTGGTGGTGGTGGTGATGATGATGATGCTGATGATGCTGGGGTGCCTCAATGCTTTGCAGTTTGGGAAGGCATCCTTAGCACACCTTATCTGCCCATACTTTTGGATTAACTCATTTGAAGGAGAACAGCTGCTGGGATGGGCTGCTCTGTATGATGGAGAACAGAGTAGCTAAAAACATGTCAATAAAACCACAAGCAGAGTTCAGAGCCAGACAAAGGAAGTGACTGTAAGATATGGAAATTAAACAAACAAACAAAAAAAATCATTCCTGCTAATTTAGCTTAGGAGAAATTGCAAAAAAATATAGACTCCAAGGGAAAACAAATGGGGAATTTCTGTTTAGATTTTCCACTACACCATAACAAGGGACATTTAATAAAATTAAAGGCATCACATTAAAAAGCAATTAAAAGGAAATACATTTGTACACAGCACAGAATTAGCCTGTGGGATTCCTTGCCACGAGACATTATTGAGACCACGAGCTGCTTCAGTTCAGCAAAGGGATTACACAGAAATGCCAAGGAGAACACCCACAGTGCTCATCTAGGGCATCCTGGCTACTTTGCAGTGGATTTCATGAAACAAAACATTGATTCCTTTGAAAGTTTCACAGAGATACAAATGTGGGTGTCCTCCTAGCTCATACACATGTACACAGAGAGAGCAATTCTCTATAAATACACACACACAAGCTCTGCTTTGCATCAGGAGACACCTTTTAACTGATGAGAGTGAGAACATTTCCTCTGTGGAAGCTTGGCTGGTTGCTGTGCAATTTAAGGATTCTTGCTCTTCATGATAAAAGCCCTTTTACAGGGCAAATGTTCCAATAGGTTGAGCAGAGATGCCCTTTCTAACAGCAGATTGTCAGCTAGGGTGGCAAAGTGCAGGGAGCTGGGATTTACAGGCTTGCTTAGGAAGAAGACAAATTTCTGCCATGCTCTGGTATCACTACAGCTTTATTAGGGGACATCCACTTCTGGAACGTGCTTCTGGACTATCCATCAGAATAAGAAAGTCTTTGCCATTGTAACACTGACCCCATCCAGCTAAAGACAGGGATGGGAAATGTGCTCAAAGCTTCCAGTATGTCCCAGCTGCTGGGCACAAGAGCTGCAGAGCTTTCTGCCAGCCAAGGGGAACAAATGGCAGATCCAGTGCCATAACCTCAGTAGTGTGGGGGGAAAGCTAAAATATGATGGTCTTCACCACAGAGGTGACATCACTTTTCATCAGCTATTTCCCCTGGTGCTGCTTCTCTCTGCCTTAAGAACAGCATCTACTAGGTAAGATTGAAAAGAGAAATGGAAGAATATGCTCAGTTTGGAAGGGATTTGCAGAAAGGGATAATGAAGGGGTGGAATGGTGCTTAAGTATCCTAAGTATTCCTGTCCCCTTGGGAAAGTTTGTTGACAAGCCAGTGAAATTTTACACCCTTTTAGTGCTCCATGAAAGGAAACCAAACAAAAACACCCTGACCCAAAAAGTGGCTCCAGAAATATTATTTAACATTTTAATCCTGGGAAAAAAAAATGTGGAGCATTCACAAACTGCTGGAACCTTTAGACAAGCTCCTGAACTTCCTGGTTCAGAAACCCTGCATTGTCTGAAAGCTGATAAGAGCTAAATAACCAAACTGTTCCATTTTGGTCCTCAATTGGTTGTCATGCCACAGGGAAGGCAGTAAGCACTTCAGAATCCCTTTGTCCTACTGAAGCTGTGTGCCTTGACTCCCTAAAGGATGGATGGGGTCCATCTGCCCCAGGAAACATTGACTTCCAGAGGACAAAAAAAAAACCCCAAAAACGATAGCTACAAGTGGCTCTGATTCTTTCTAGTTGTCCTTCTTGTGGATCCATACCAGAAATAAAAAAGCTTGTAAAAGATAAGCATTTAAATCAATGTAGGGTTACATGGCCAGATGGATTTATTATGTGATCATGTTACCCTGCTTGGTTTTCACATCCAGTTATCACTTGCTAAACACACTGCTTCAGGGTGATGGCCAAATACAAACATGCCTGGGACTCTTCTCTTTGCTCCTCTGCTCCATTCAGAACATTTATTAGTCTGGCTGCAGAGATTCTGCTTTTCAAATGACCTGACAGATTAACACCAGGAAGAAAAGAACTATTCCCTCCCTTCACTTCTACACAATAAATCACAATTCCCAAAGAATTATGAATAGCTAGAATGGGGATGATCAAGCAAAGAAATCTACAATCACATTTCTTAACATTAGCAAATGAAAGACCAAATGCTGAACGTTCTGATTACCATTAGTGAGGAGAACTACATTGATATCATGCACAGAAGTCAAAGGGAGATCACAATATGCACTTTTTGGGGTTTTTTTTGGTTGGTGTTTTTTTTTTTTTTTTTCAGATCAGAGGCTAAGGAAAACAAGTGGAAGCCGAAGCTGCTTTAAGACTGTCAGCTTTTTAACAACAGCTTCTGGCAGCTTACCTTTGTCCACTAATGAGAGGCCACAGAAATTTAAAACAAAACAGCATTAGATGAACTGAAAACCCTCTGCAGCAAAGCTAACAAAAACACGACATGGCATTACTTCTGAGTAGATGTGCCAAACTTTGATGATGCAATAAAATATCTCAACATTCCCTTGCACAGCAGGAAAAGGCACAACTTCAACAACAACAACAACAAAAAAGAAGGTCCATGCGAAGCATGCAGATCTGAACTCTCCAGAGATGCAGCATTCTTAAACCCTTCTCTCTCCCCTACAGAGTACAGAGTACACAGTGCAGCTGTTTTAGTCAGTTTAACAGATAGACAGAGATAAGAGCTACAGCTAATTTCACAGTTCTATTATGCCAGCATGCTTGTCAAAAAAATGCTTTCTTACCAAGCTCTTCAAGCTCTGAGGTCATTGACTTAGACCGCAAGGTCAGTGCAGTGGTTGGAGCTCGCTTAGGAGGTGGTGGGGCTTGGCATTAAACAGAAGGACAGACAAGTGTAAGTCAACACACAGCTCTGACCCGCTCCCATTCACATGCACAATCCCATCTTTATGCCAATAATCAATACCTACATGCAGAAGGGGAGGAAAAAAAACAACCCAAGATGCTTTTCATGTGCTGAATTTTGGTACCGTTTCTACTTCTAGCGTAGGTTGCTTGACACATCAGCAAGCTTTTATGTAACAGGATGCAGAGAAACATTTAAAGCCCAAATAACTCTGCTCTTCTATTTTTATTTTTTTTTTTCAGCAGGAAAAAAGAAACAGACTTTCTAGCAAAAGTGCCTCCCAGCAGTTGTGCTCCTCCTTCTAAGAAATGCACCTAGCTAAAAATCTCCTGGAGACCAGCCAGCCTCCACCAGATTAATTTCATCTTTCACTTAAATCTGAGAAACGGAAGGAAAGAAGACTCAAATTTATCTTAATGGTTACAGTGAGACTAGGGAAAACAGGTGATCCTCAGAATAAATTAGATCTTAAACTGTCAAGGCAACCATTAAGCACAAAGCCAAAAATCCTGCTTGTGTTCTAGTGTCCTGTCAGTATTTCTGGAAGCGTGAAAGGATGTTAAGATCAGAAAAGATTATTACAACGTTGGCTGGAAAGTTGAAGATCTCCAGTAAACAGAAATGGCTCTGGCACACAGGAAAAAAATAAGGATTCTTAACTTTTTTATCTTCTTTCTCTTGTGTTCAAGAGACATCCTTTTATTACAAGCACTCTCCTCACTTCCCAGCATTTCCCTTCTGCTGGGTATCCCACATAGGTTAAGTGAGGCTGAGTATCTGATACTGGTTAAAGGGAGGCTGGGCAACTGGCATTGATTAAAGGAGGCTGGGTATCTCCTATGGGTTATGTGAGGCTGGGTATCTAATACTGGTTAAAGGGAAGCTGGGTATCTGCTATGGGTTATGTGAGGCTGGGTATCTGATATTGGTTAAAGGGAGGCTGGGTATCTGCTATGGGTTATGTGAGGCTGGGTATCTGATATAGGTTAAAGGAAGGCTGGGTATCTGATACTGGTTAAAGGAAGGCTGGGTATCTGATACTGGTTAAAGGAAGGCTGGGTATCTGCTATGGGTTATGTGAGGCTGGGTGTCTGATATTGGTTAAAGGGAGGCTGGGTATCTGCTATGGGTTATGTGAGGCTGGGTATCTGATATTGGTTAAAGGGAGGCTGGGTATCTGCTATGGGTTATGTGAGGCTGGGTATCTGATATAGGTTAAAGGAAGGCTGGGTATCTGATATTGGTTAAAGGAAGGCTGGGTATCTGATACTGGTTAAAGGAAGGCTGGGTATCTGCTATGGGTTATGTGAGGCTGGGTGTCTGATATTGGTTAAAGGGAGGCTGGGTGTCTGATATGGGTTATGTGAGGCTGGGTATCTGCTATGGGTTATGTGAGGCTGGGTGTCTGATATTGGTTAAAGGGAGGCTGGGTATCTGCTATGGGTTATGTGAGGCTGGGTGTCTGATATTGGTTAAAGGGAGGCTGGGTATCTGCTATGGGTTATGTGAGGCTGGGTATCTGCTATGGGTTATGTGAGGCTGGGTGTCTGATATTGGTTAAAGGGAGGCTGGGTATCTGCTATGGGTTATGTGAGGCTGGGTATCTGATATTGGTTAAAGGAAAGCTGGGTATCTGATATTGGTTAAAGGAAGGCTGGGTATCTGCTATGGGTTATGTGAGGCTGGGTATCTGATATTGGTTAAAGGGAGGCTGGGTAACTGGCATTGATTAAAGGAGGCTGGGTATCTGATACTTGTTAAAGGGGAGGCTGGGTATCCCTCACTGGCTTCACCATAAAGGAGGCTGATGGCAAGAAAATCCTTCCACACAATTCCCCATGTAAAACGGCAACTGCCAGGTATAACAAGGCAGGCAACCAGCTTGCATCAAAAAGAGGCAAGGTCCAAAAGTGCAAGTTTTTGGCAAAGAGCACACTCTCAACAGAAAGCTCTGGAACAATGACAGAGAACTGGGGCTGGTTTTGCAGAAGCCAGTCCCCTTTGGGGTGTATCCAGCAGCACTTTCCTTTAAAGCCAGTGTGACACATCCCAAAAGGCAGAGGTGAAAGGTTTGTGTAAAATGTGTGAAGAGTGATTTCATCAAGCTAAAAGCAATGTCTGGCCACAATTTACTTCTACATAGCCTTCTTCCCCTTCAAGGGGCTTTGGTTTTTTTTACATCTTTTTAATTCTTTTGAATAAGCAGTAGATGTCAAGAACACTCAGAGTGCAGACAGCCAGCTTCACTCATGGACAAAGAGGGAGCCCTTGAGTGCTGAAGAGCCACATGGCTGTGAGTGACAGCTCCAAGAAGCTGGTGGGAGGAAGAGGGATTTTCACATCTGTGATGCTGTGATGCTGCTGTATTGAACACCAGTTAGCAGCAACAACATGCTCTGCTTAATGATAATGATGAGGGCTAATGACTTCCCTGTGTAACTGTTACCTGAGAAACCCAGGGGCATCTAAGGTGAAGGAAATAGTGAAGAATTAAAATTCTGCTGGAAGCAGCCCAATCTTATGATATGCATTAATGACAAAACCCCTTCTCCTCTTTGTACCCAGACAGTTCTTTCCCAAAGTCTTTGTGGCACATGATGCTATCCTCAGCTCCTCTGGGTAGCTGTTCTCTTGCTAGCAGCCAAGTGGCAGAAGAAAGAAGTTCTTCTTCTGTGCACAGTTCCTACTGGCTGGAACAAGCCCCCCACTTGGAATTCATCCAGAGATGTTTTCCCCTTAAAATCTGCTTGTTTTCTACCAGCCCTCAGTGTAAGCATATTGCTTACTTTTGTTGTTCTTACAGAGGTCCCTTCTAAAGAACATGTTTTGCACAGATTTCAACTGGAGTCCAGCCTCACCTCAACTCCATTTGGAATGAGCTAACAAGAGAATCCATTCTTTGTGCTTTCCCCCTCTCCATACTGTAAGAAAGTTTACTACAAGACCTCCAAATGTACAGCTGTGTAAAGACCCCATAAAGAGGACATTTCATGGCCAGCATGGCAAGAGAGCACCATCACTTGTGTTACACATTCATGCATAAGGCAATAGAATTGAATTCCGTTCAATTAAATAAGAGGAGGTTATTTCAAATATTGAAAGTGAAGTACATAAATCAGAGTAAATCTAAACCATCAGTTTCTGTGGAGCAAGCAAAAAAGGAACCCATGAGGAAAAGGGAAAAATGTACCTTTCTTTCTAGCTGTGTCATCTGGATCAAGATTCCTGGTTACTGTGACGACCTTAAGGACGAGGTGGTTGCCCCCTTGGCGAATCATGTTCACCACCTGCCTGTGGCCAACTTTCACTACATTCTCATTATTAACCTGCAAAGAAAGCAAGCAAGCAGTCATTTAGATCCAGAGGCAGAAACCTTCCCTCATGTTGGTTTGGGGAAGGAGCAGGAGTATATTGAAGTTCTAACGATTGTCTTTCAGTAAAAACACATTGTTAAGGCAGAGCAACAGGAAAACCAAGCCAGCTCCTCATGAAATATCTAACTCATTTCCTTCTAATCACCAGTGTCAAACAAACAAACAGAAAAAGCTAATGAGTTCAACCAAATATTTCCCTTTACACGTTTTATTTCCAGCAATTACTGTGCTGCAACTCTGCATTTCATACACTCAAAATATTTTCTTAAATGAAAGCCATTTTTCATGGCTGTACTATCCACAAACCTTTATGTGCATTTTATACTCTCTAACATAACCAGTGAGATAATAGGAAGCTTTCCCTTCCAGGTCATCAAGGAACAAAGATTTTCACTCCTGAAGGAAACTCTCATGTTCAAGAGACATTCTTTTGTTCTATGCACTCTCCTCATTTCTCAGCATTTTCTGCAAGTTTCTGGAAGGATCTAATGCCCTGGAATGGAACAACAGAGCCCTGACCAGCTCTCGTGGTCATGCCAGCTGGATCTTAAACTGCACTGCAACACAAAGCTTTAAAATGTATATTCTCTGGGTCATTCCCAGGGCTACATCAGCTTGTTCCTCATACACAACTTTCTGTAAGATTAACTGAGACAGAAAGCAAGCTTTGACACAAAACCTGTGCATAGCCATGCACAGAAGTCATTTATATATTCATTCAACCCCTAAGAAGTCACTGAGGGCCATCTGCCCTGGGAGTGAGAGCAGCAGAGAGGACCCAAGTGCTGCATGTGCTGTTTGAGCACAACAGACAGCGAGGAACAGAAGCAGTGCAGAGCTGCTGCCAGCATACATGCTGGGAGGCTGATCTCCATCCAAACTCCACTGACTCAGTTACATTTCACTGAGATCACTCAGTGCCTTCCAAAATGAACAGTCATTCTCCAAACAAGTGTTTGGAGCCTCCACTATTTATTCTGACAGGCTGGGCACCTCACACACTAAAGAATTTACCGTTCAGAGCAAAATCACTCATTAAATATTATTGCCACTTAGCTGAAGAGCAAGCACAAGCAGACCCACTGCAACTTGAAACCATTTTTTCCCCATCCCTTCTATCAAATGTTGCCTGTTTTCAGGCTCTAGCTGTGAGACAAATGCATCATGATGAAAGGACACCTGGGTCAACTGCATTTTTAACACCATGCTATGGTCAGAATCATAGAATCATAGAATCAACCAGGTTGGAAGAGACCTCCAAGATCATCCAGTCCAACTGATCACCCAGCCTTAAACAATCAACTAAACCATGGCATTAAGTGCCTCATCCAGGCTTCTCTTGAATGTTTCTAGTGATGGTGACTCCACCACCTCCCTGGGCAGCCCATTCCAATGGCAAATCTCTCTCTCTGTGAAGAACTTCCTCCTAATATCCAGCCTATACCTCCCTTGGCACAACTTGAGACTGTGTCCCCTCCTTCTGCTGCTGGTTGCCTGGGAGAAGAGACCAACCCCCACCTTGCTACAACCTCCCTTCAGGTAGTTGTAGAGAGCAATGAGGTCTCCCCAGAGCCTCCTCTTCTCCAGGCTAAACAACCCCAGCTCCCTCAGCCTCTCCTCATAGGGCTGTGCTCCAGACCCCTCACCAGCTTTGTTGCCCTTCTCTGGACATGCTCCAGAAGCCTCAAAGCATAATCCCCAAGCTCTGCTTACAAGCCTTGCATGCTTTCTGAGATGCTTTTTTGGTTTCATACACAGGGATGTAGGTGTAGCACATGCTGAATATCCAGAACCTGTTGAGCAAATATGAAATTCTTTCCTTCTGTAGGTGGAGGATATAAAAGAATATTGATTTGGATAGGACTGTTGCTGGTTTGTTTTATTCTACACCTTCTTAGCATCTGGTATTTAATTTCAAGATACAGTATTTATGTATCTGGACCAATGGCATCGAAATTTCATCTAAAACATTTAGCAAATGGGAATTAGTCATTTATTTCCAAATTCCTCCCAGTATTAAAACCTCAACCAGGTAATTCAGTCATCAGCCTGGAGAAGAGAAGGCTCCCAGGAGACCTTAATGTGAGCTTCCAGTATCTGAAGGGGGCTACAAGAAAGCTGGGGAGGGACTCCTTAAGGTGTCAGGGAGTGATAGGACTGGGGGGAATGGAGCAAAACTAGAACTGGGAAGATTCAGATTGGATGTTAGGAAGAAATTCTTCATCATGAGGGTGGTGAGACACTGGCACAGGTTGCCCAGGGAGGTGGCGGAAGCCTCATCCCTAGAGGTTTTGAAGGCCAGGCTGGAGGTGGCTCTGAGCAACCTGCTCTAGTGTGAGGTGTCCCTGCCCATGGCAGGGGGTTGGAAGTGGATGATCCTTGAGGTTCCTTCCAACCCTGACAATTCTATGATTCTATGAATTCTTATCCACAGCAAAAACATTCCTGTAATTAAGAACTTCAGAATGCATCTACTCTGGAATTCTTTACTGGAATTAAATTTTCAGGCTGGAAGCCAGGATGGATTCCAACAAAACCCCTGAATGCTGACAAAAAATAGAGACTTCCAAATAAGCCAAAAGCTAATATTAATCAAACCCCTGTAGAGCAGTGCAGAGTGATGAATGTGGAAGACGCTAAACAGCTCCTGCAGCACGCCATCTGTCAGCAGGGTTAGGTGCAATGAGATTTCACATTTACATGCAGCACACTTTTCCAAGGCTGCCTCAGAAGCAGAACCTGGAGAGCAATGTTTACAGCAGCCTTGGTCCAAAGGCCCCTTACAAAAACTGGTACCACAAAGGTTTGGTACCACAGAAATAAAACCATTGCTAGGAGAGCTGATGGTTATTGAACCCCAGGAGTCTGCAGACTTGATACCAAAAGCAGGAAAGCAGCAGAGCAGCTCCTCACCTTCACTAGCTTTAGCACCTCAGGGGATAAAACTGTAGCATGATGACCAAGCAGTCCCAGTCCCATCAGAACTGCAGGAGCTGGTAAGCATCCAGCATCTCAGTGACAGATCCATTGTTTCTTCTGACTTTCTGCAATATTTTCTACATAAAATATTGAGCACAAGGCTGAGGAGCAGCTGAGGGAACTGGGGCTGTTCATCCTGGAGAAACTCCCTGAAAGGAGGTTGGAGTCAGGTGGGGGTTGGTCTCAAGGAGCAAGCAACAGGACAAGAGGAAATGGCCTCAGGTTGTGCCAGGGGAGGTTTAGGTTGGACATGAGGAACAATTTCTTCCCCAAAAGGGTTGTAAAGCCCTGACCAGGGCTGTGGTAGAGTCCCCATCCCTGAAGGGGTTTCAAAGCCATGGAGGTGTGGTGCTGAGGGCCATGGTGACCTGGCAGTGCTGGGGTAATGGCTGAGTTTGATGTACTTAGAGGTCTCTTAAAACCAAACTGATTCTCTGATTCTGTGATAAAACAAATGACTACAGAAATGGTCATCAAACACCAGAGCCCTAGCAAGTTTGTTTGACTTTTTTTTTAGTTTGATATTATTCAGGAAAAACTTTTTTCCTGGCTATTGTCTCAAGAGATGATTCAAAAACACAGAGTAAACCAGTGACAAAGACCACAGACAGTCATGAATGTCACTCTCTTGGACATTAAAGTAAGTTTTCAAATGTAGAACTATGCAGTGGCTGGGGTTGAAAAATAAAAATGAAGTAAAAATATAAACTAAAAAGTAAAAAATCATTAAAAAACATAAACTTTTAAAATTTAAAACAAACAATTAATAAAATAAAGACAATTAAAAAATATAGAATAAATACAAAAATATAAATATAAAATATACCAAACCTAAACTAACCTGCACATTGTAGGGTAGCAGATGCATCAGCTGGAACACATTCCCCAGAGCAGCCTTCCCGTAGGAAGGTGCAAAAGAAAAAGCACTACCAGAGAAAGAGACCTTTGCAGAGTTTGTTCTATTAATAATAACTTTAAAAAAAAATTCCTAATTTCTTCAGTGTATCATCCTAATCCTTCCATTATCTAAACATTCCCCTAGTGGAAAACATAGTAAAGAATTTTCAGCAGCCACTGGGGCTGACCAAACCCAACTGCTCTGCTCACAATGACCACTGGTGCCACGGTCAATAAGTTCACCTTGCAGCTGGCAGTGCACATTTTGTCCAAACAACCTTCTCAGAAGCTCTTTGGAGCCACTGAACTGCTTCAACAAGAGCCAACAGCCCCCCAGGGCTGCTCCACACCTTCCTTTTGGACAATCCTCCATTTGTTGTAAACCCTTAACACAAGGACCCTCACCCAAGGACGCTTTGCACCACCAAAGCCAGGAGCACACCAGCTCCTTGTGAGCCAGCATCACCAACAGGCTCATGAACAGCATCCAGGTGAACAGTCCACCTAGAAAGGTTTCTGTCCAAAGCAGACTGTAATAAATTCTCTTGCCAGCAAACTTTTCCTTGAGTGTTTCTGGAAAGGGCTGGATTTGCTGACAGACTTTGAGGAGGCAAGTCTAATCTGGTACAGATGGACACAAGGTTTTATGTCCTTATATAAAATGCATTTAACCACAAATGATTCCCAGGTTCCTTGTCTCCAGAAGCTGGCAGAAGAGTTTAATTTGTGTCTTAGGTTAACAGAGAAAGTAACAATAGAATATCCCACCATGGAAACCAGCTTATTAACTTGTATCTGTAAACCAAATTAATTCACATTGTACCATGGGAGCCTGGAGAGAGAAAAGCAGATGGCTTCAGCCTGCTAAGCCTCAACTCTTCCTTACTTGAGCAGGTCCTGCAACTGGCCTTGAACAGTCTAGAAAATTCCTGAAAATAAAGAATTCCTTACTAATAGAAACAGCAAGTTCATCTGCACACTGATCTCCAACACAAACATCTCCAGCTGTTAGCATTTGCCCCTACCCCATTCAATCTAATTGAGTGAGAAAGATGCTTCTGAGGCTTCACTCATCCTGTGCACGTAAGAGGCACAACCCAAACCCCAGCTTACCAGGACCAGGGGCAGAAGCATGTGGAACTTCCAGCTGAAATCTTGCACTGAAAAGCATTTGACAGTCATCCACTTGCTGACAGACTGCCTGGATTGGTGGCCCTAATGCATGGGAGGCTGTGAGGAAGATGAAGCCTGTGAGCAGCACACCAGGTCACTGCCAGGTCACCACTAAGCCATGTCCCTCAGCAGCAGCACCACAGTACAAATTTCTTTGCATAAGCTCCAAGATTAGGATAATCAAAGCAGGTCTCAGACATGCTGTGGAGATGATAACACCTTGAGGTTTTGTGTTTCATGCTGGCATCACACTCCTCTCTCTGTGCAGAGAGGGGGATGCTGTCCCTCTCCTCCTGCAGCTCCCATGGCAAGGGGAGGTTTGCTGCCTGCTGCTTGCTCCCAGCAAGGGCAGCAGAAGAGGCAGCAGCATAGACTCAGCAGCAGCAAACCTGTCATCTTCTGAACTGCAGCATCAGTCTGGTCTCTGCCTGGAGACAGCTGAGCCATGCTGTTGAAGAAGGCCTTAGCCTGCATCTCCTCATCCCCTTGAGTAGCACCAGCACTTTAAATCTTCCGCTGCATTTAGTAACATCTATTTCTGATAGAAGCATGGGAATGAAGAGGCATCTCAGATCATAAACTCCAGACTCCTCTGTTGTCATGGCAACTGCATCACATAATTCATTTCTTAACATTTAGCCAAGCTCCATCTTGGAACTTCTTAGATTTCTTGTCCTTACTATTTCTGCTAGGTCCAGAACCTCTGAAAAGGACCTTTTAAATGAATGAATGAATGAATGAATGAATAACCCCCCTCCATCCTAGGTGTGTGACTGGTCTATATTCATTTTCTCTTCCTATGCCAAACTGCTGATAGCCTAAACATCAATTTAGCCTCCTGCTCTCCCTCCTTCCATTCTACAAACGTCTCAGCTAAACAAGCATCTTAAGAACCTTTTATGACAGTCACATCCAAGTGGAGCACCACAGCTGTCCAGCATTTCAAAGCCAGTTTTGGTTTGGGTTTTTAATGGGTCTAACTTCAGTCAAACTAGCTCCTAAAGATGGTCAGAGCTTCACCTGTGTTTCACCTCATCTACACTGCACCCATGTCAGTGTCTGATCTAAGAACCCCACAACTTATCTTCTACTAATAGCTTACTGACTACAAGTAGGGAATGTCTGCACTACACCTTTCCTCATAGTCCGTGACCTGGAGCACAGAGTATCTGAGAGAGCTACTCACACCCAGCCAGACTTTTCTTTCAGCAACAAAACATTTGATCCTGATATTGATGAAGAGCTGTAGAAGCTCTGACCTTTTTCCACCAGAGTCAAGCTGTGGACTCTGCTCAAGTGACCACATGCATGCACACAGCCAGAGCATAACCAGAACACACAACTGGGTGTTTGAACAGAGCTGCTCCCCTTAGCCCATTCTCACTGCAATTCAGGGCATTCAACAACAGCCCAGCCTGGCTGGAAACAAGGGAATGAGATATCCATGTGGTGCCTGGAAAACACCTTGCTTTGGCCCACCACAAACATCACCAGAGAGCACAGGGGACAGCACTGCCTCTGTACAGATCTCAGGGGTTCGGGAGGGTCACAGGCTCACAGGATGTTAGGGGTTGGAAGGCACCTCCAGCGATCAGAGTCCAACCCCCCTGCCAGAGCAGGACCACAGAATCTGGGGCAGGTCACACAGGAAGGGTCGAGGGTGAAATCCTCCAGGAAAAGCAGCAAAGCTGAAGGTTGCTCTTTGTCTACCACCTGTGCCATGGTTTAAAAGGTGGAACCACATTAAATTAGCACTTCAGTCTCAACTTCTGCATTTTGTATATCTGTATCTAACGGGAAAGCAGGGGAAGGGAAGGAACTCCAGTCCTCCTCAGGCTCCCTCACACAGGACAGTCCAACATCACTCAGTTCCTTGGGCCCATTCCTACCAAAAATAATTGTCTCCATTAATCAGTACCTGTTGCTATTTTGAATCTTTTGGTTTCAGTCACATTTCTTAGGAGAGGTTTATTGCAGCTGATTGAACTGCAGTGCACCACAATCAATTAAAGTACACTTAGGATGAGTTGGCCAATGGCTTTCAGGTGTAAGAGGTGGCAGTTTGTCATGCCAGAACTTCTCTTAGGGGGAAGAAAAAAAAAAAAAAATCAAGTGATTTGTGGACTTCTGGTTTGCTCTCTCAAGCACACAGCTGAAGGGCTTTCCGTTTCTGAGGAATCTTCAGCACAGTGTTACACCCAACTGCCAATATATCAGCACAGAATCACTAAGGTTGGAAAAGCCCTCTAAGATCACCCAGTCCAACCATCACCCAGCACCACCATGGCCATCAAACCATGTCCCCAAGTACCATGGCCACATGTTTCTTGCACACCTCCAGGGATGGGGACTCCCTCACTTCCCTGGGCAGCCTGTTCCAATGTCTGGCCACTCTTGCAGCAAAAAAATTGTTCCTAACCTCCAACCCAAACCTCCCCCAGGGTAGCTTGAAGCCATTTCCCCTTTGTATTGTGACCTGTTTTCACAGAGTATGACTTAAATTCACTGGATATGTCATGGTCTGGGAATGCCAAAGACGAACAGATGTGCAGTGGTCTGCGTGGTCCCTGACCAGTTCTCCATTTCTGCATGCTCAGGGGAGTTATCAGACAGGAAAGCTGCACTAGGTAAAGAGTGCTGGAGGTCCACAGACAGAGCCTGGGCACAGTTTGGTCCATGGCTAGGAAGAGAGCCTGGGCACAGCTTATGATTTGACCTCCTTTCTCTAACAAATCTTTCTTATCTTCCCCCCTCTTCTGTTCTGATAACTCAGGAGCATGCAAGAGCCAAATATGTCATCTGGTTGGTGATTCTTCAGAGGAGGCTGGCCTAATTTAATCACAGAGGTTGGATTTGGCATTCCCCTCACCCCTTGGCCTAATTTTGTTTGCATTGTCCTTGTTTGCTGCTCCTCTTGCTTTTCAGCATGTACTTCTTTTGTATATCTGAGTGCCAGTAGCACCTGACAGTTCACACACATGCTCCTTTTGCTCCTTGAAGTATACTCAGTGAAAGTAAACTGATAACTAAAGATCTTTTTCCTTTAAATCCCAATGCTTAAAAAAAATTTTCTCATTTAAAATTCAGTAAAATTAAAATGAGGCTTGAAGTGCAACAGGGAATATCTTAGCATTCATTTCATGACCAAGCCTCTTATGTTTAATTTGTTCTCAGATGCTATTATAGCCTATAAATTATGGTATGCAGCCAGCACCAAAAATAGGATGCCAGAAATAGCCAAGGGGAGGTCACCCATATCCTAATGAAACATCTCAAGCATATCTGCCCTTCACAGATGGAAGCATGCATGAAAATACAAAACTGCTTAACCACTGCAACTAGAGCTGCTCTCTCCTCATGTCTCTGCCATGCCCTGAGTCATCCACCTCTGCTGGGCTTTGGTTTCAGCAAATTCATTATTTCATGTTAAAAAAAAAAAAAGGCAAGCCAAACCACACATTCAGGCAGTGGTTTTGCAGTGGAAACAGGAGCTCAACAGACTCTCACCCCTCTACTCTCCCCTGCTGGCCGCTCACCCCCATCCTAGTTTACCAACAGGGTGCAGGGTCACAGGATCACAGAAACATTCAGGTTGGAACAGACCCTCAGGATCACCAAGTCCAACCCAGAACCCTACTCTACAAGGCTCACCCCTAAACCATATTCCCAAGCACCACATTCAAACCACCTTTAAACACATCCAAGGCTGGCAACTCCACCACCTCCCTGGGCAGCACACTGCAGTGCCTGAGCACTCGTGCCCTGAGAGAGTCACCTTTGTGAGGCCCTTCTGCTAAGCTGAGTCAGGGCTGGGGAAAGGAGGACAATTTGAGTCTGGATCATTTCCATGAGTTGGTTCCCACTGCCTGGTTTCACACCTGTCTGCTGGCTCAGCACTGGGCAGCACCCTGGGCCCAGTGGCAGCCCACGTGGTCGACAAGCTGTGGATGAGCATCCGACTGGCAGCACTGTACCACCACACACCACTGCTGCATCCCTCAGCTCCTCTGGCACAACTTCCTGCAGGGCAGCATGAAGAACTGGCTCCATGTGGGACAGACAGCATATCTAAGCTATTCCTGGAGATGGCTCCTGCAGGGGGTTCCCCTCCAGCTTCACCTGAGTGGCAGAGGGGACAGGAATGGGGAGCAGAGGAAGCTGAAGGCAGCATTACTCCTACAGGTGCTCACCTGATTATAGCCTGGGAACCACAGAATCATTTTGGTGGGAAAAGACCTTTCAGATCATTGAGTCCAACCATCAACTAACACCACCATGCCCATTAAACCCTGCCCTAAGTGCCCTGTCCACACATTTCTTCCACACACCTCCAGGAATGGTGACTCCACCACCACCCTGGACAGCTCTCCTGGGCTGTGCTCTGACCTGTGAAGTGATTAAATGCTTCAGACCCTAATTAAACTATTCCCAATGCAACACTTTATAAACATGAGGCTGCTCAACACTAAAAATACATCCTGCTTAAAATCTGGAGTGCAGCAGCATTATGCAAGTGCTGAGAAAACAATAGACCTTTATGTGAATTCTGAATGAACCACTTGCTAAGTGTTTACAACAGGTAGCAGAGAGCCGGCTGAGCCCTTCCATTTTAAAACCCTGCAGTGAAGGCTACTAGGGGAGAAATTCTAAAGCATGTGTCAAAATACAGATCTCTCTATAAGTATTTCCTTTCATTAGGTAAGCACACAGCAGACAGACAACAAGATTTAGTTACAGCATGGCTCAGGCTGGAAGGGACCTCAGAGCTCATCTCTTCCAACCTGCCCACCATGGACAGGGACACCTCTCAACTAGACTCAGCTGCTTAAGGTTTCATCCAGCCTGGCCTGGAACACCTCCAGGGAGGAGGCAGCCACAGCCTTCCTGGGCAGCCTGTTCCAGAGTCTCATCACCCTCACCCTGAAGAACTTCTTCCTCAGCTCCAGTCTAACCCTGCTCTGCCTCAGCTTCAAACCATTCCCCCTTGGCCTGGCTCCAGACACCCTCAGGAAAAGTTCCTCTCCAGCCTCCTGCAGGATCCCTTCAGCTATTGTCAGACAGCTCTAAGGTCCCCCTGGAGCCTTCTCTTCCCCAGGCTGCACACCCCCAGCTCCCTCAGCCTGTCCTTATAGCAGAGCTGCTCCAGCCCTTGGATCATCTTTGTGGCCCTCCTCTGGACTCACTCCAGCAGCTCTGTGTCCTCCTTCTGCTGGGGACACCAGAACTAGAGGCAGTATTGGAGGTGGGGTCTCAGCAGGGCAGACCAAAAGGGCAGAATCCTCCCTCTTGCCCCACTGGATGTTTCAAATGAAACATTACCCAGGCAATACCAGCTGCTGGGTTCTGTAAATGTCAGTGGTGTTCAGCTCAAACCTCTGCAGAGATTACCAAGCTGTATTGACAGAATGTGTACAGATAATCTAGATTCCCCTCTCCAACACAGAAAATGAAGTTTGGCTTTAAGAACTGCTTGAGCATGTGCGGAATAATCAGTAGCTCACACACAAAAATGGCTTTTGTATTAGAAATGTAAGAAATACCTAGCAGTCAGCTGAGTCAGGAACTTGGTGATGTTAGGAGTGTCCCACCCTAAAAGAGAAAATTGCAAATGGTACTAATCACACTGCAATTTTCTACCACCTGCCAAAAGAATGTCCACATTTCATGTAAGACTTCTGAAATGGAAAACAAACCTCCAAAGAGTCATGATACTGTCATTCTGTGACTGTCATTATAAGCACAGAATCATGGAATTGTCAGGGTTGGAAGGGACATCAAGGATCAACCACTTCCAACCCCCCTGCCATGGCCAGGGACACCTCACACCACAGCAGGTTGCTCACAGCCACATCCAGCCTGGCCTTCAAAACCTCCAGAGATGAGGCTTCCACCACCTCCCTCGGCAACCTGTGCCAGTGTCTCACCACCCTCATGGGGAAGAATTTCTTCCTAACATCCAATCTGAATCTTCCCATTTCTATTTCTAGAATCTACTCATTTCTGTGGAAATGTTTAGTTTCAAATAACCAACCAAATTAAATGAAAGGTGAAACTACCTATCAGCAAAGGATAAACTGGAATTACTGAAGTTAAAAAAACAACCAAAGAAAAAAGATCCAGCCCAGAGGAGGTACCTTGTTTGCAGCAAGAGATTGTCCTCTGCCTCTGAAGAACAGCTCCTGAACTCCAGCTATGTGGTGTGAAACTCAGCTCCCCAAATCTGAATGTGTGAATGCATCACTTGCACAGCAGATGCAGTTTGTTCTAGCTGCCTCCCAACTATTCATGTTCAATCTGCTCTTAATAGTTGTGGTTCTTTAAGAAGACAGGATAGAATTCCTTTTTTTTTTTTTTCCTGGTTGTTTAAAAATTATTCTTCCTGGAATCCTGCATCTAAAAACTGCACCAAACATCCCAGTTCAGCCTGAGAGCTGTAAGCTTGTGCTTCGGTTCAGCAGCCTGGAGAAGGGGAAAACACCTAACCCACTGCCACACACCTAACCAACCATCAGCCATGAGGGAGGTGAAAAACTCTGACAGGTTTGATTAGGCAGCACATTACAAAAAACAGTCATGGTTGAGCACTGGATCAGGCTGCCCATGGAGGTGGTGGAGTTCCCATCCCTGAAGGTGTTCAAAACCACCTTGGGACATAGTCTAATGGCCACGGTGGTGCGTTGATTGTTGGGCTTGGTCTTAGAGGACTTTTCCAACTTTAATGACCCTATGACAATCCTCTGGTATCTACTTTTGCTGAGGAGTGTCAGAATTCACCAGATTCCCCCAGAGGAGCACCAACAAAAATCCTCCTGCTCCTACTTTGTACCAGCACAAAGCCCTGGCTGTTCATAACTCTAACGCAGGACAGACGCCGGCCACCGACGCAAAGAGCTCCACAGCTTCAGCTCAACCCAAACTCAAGAGCACCACAGGACAAATTTCTGCAGTGCTCTTTAAGGAAAACAAACTTCTTTATAAGAGCAACCTCATTCATTTATAATAAGTCTTTTTGTTACCACTTCCAAAAAAACATTCTGATTTACTTACTAGCCACACGGAATGACTTTATGGCATCTCAAGCAAGAGTGGAAGTGCAAAAAGCTTCTCTGTTAAGAGGAAATGATGCATTCTGGTTAGTGAGCCAGCACCATAGAAGGGTAACAGCAGACTCCTCAGAGCATTTTGTCATAGTGAATAAGGATCAACCAAGCTTTCATTAAGTTTGATTTTATTTGTAAATAGTTGGAAGTAAAACGATCTATTTTTGTATGATCTGATGACTCATGAAGCACGAGAAAATTTTCTGGCCTTTAAGGAGGCTCCACCTAGCCTATACAGAACACTTGTCCTGAGGCAATATCCTTGCAGCAAAAGGCAAAACCAGTTGAGCAGTGCTTTGCCTTCTGCATTGCTCCTAGTCTGTGAGTGCCTGCAGCAGCAGCAAGATGACGCAGCCTGGCCTTTGGAAATGTTTGCTCCACAGTCAAATTCTCTATCAAAACAAGGGGAAAACACTGCTTTGAAACAATTCTTTCCTTCTAGCTGCCAAAAGGACCCCAAACCTACCTTCCCCTTTCTTTCAACACCTGAATTTAGCAATCAAATTGCCTGCTTCCCAGAGAGAAGTCAGCCGGGCAATGGATGGGATGAATCAGCGCTCTCAGGCACTGACATTTTAGGAACACACTGAGCAGCTCCACCACCATGTAAGAATGCAGCAAGCCACCAGGAGCACATTACTGAGATGAATGTGCCACAAAAAGCACAGGCACTGAGGAGAGGGAGACCAATGAAGCCCAAGTGAAGGGAACAGGTTCCTCAATCAGAAACCAGCAGCCTGGTTTGCAACAGCAGCAGTTTTGCTGACGTGTTTCCCCTGCTGCTTTTATTATCAGAGAAACATTCAGGTTGGAAAAGACCCTCATGATTCCCAAGTCCAACCAATAACTACTCTAAAGTTCACCCCTCAAACCATATCCCCAAGCATCACATCCAAAAGACCTTTAAACACATCCAGGATTGGTGACTCCACCACCTCCCTGGGCAGCACATTCCAGTGCCTGACCACTCTTGCCATGAAAAAAATTTTCCTAATGTCCAGTCTAAACCTACCCAGTCATAGCTTGAGGCCATTCCCTCTTGTTCTATCGCGAATCATCTGTGAGAAGAGACCAGCACCAACCTCTCTATGTCTTTTCAGATAGTTGTAGAGAGCAATGAGGTCTCCCCTCAGCCTCCTCTTTTTCAGAATGTGCATTATGTTTAAAAAAAAAAACAACCAACTAACCAAAAAAACCCCAACAAAAAAATTCCCACAAACTGAAAATATTCATGGAGAGCAAAATCTCAGTAAAATTAATCCTATGTTATATATTTTGGAATGTGAATTAAGTCTAAAGCAAGCAAGGAAAGATCAGAAAAGACACACACAGTATGTACAACAAAGGAAGAACAGAAAGGGACCATGGTGCCAGACACTGAACGGCAGAAAGGTGAAGCTTGGATTTAACCCCCAAACATTATGCAAATCCCTTACCATTGAAATAAATTGCTTTGTAACTAAGTGTTGTAGAACTGAATGTAATTGTCAAGTAAATTCTCCTGCAAAGGATTCAAACTTGGAGACACTGTAGAGAGAGCCAGAAGTTCCCAGAGTCAGTACTGGCAAAAGCTGTGCTTGTATTCTACCCTTGAATGTAAGATAGAATCATAGGATGGTTTGGGTTGGAAGGGACCTCTACAGGTCATAATTCCAACCCTTCTGCAGTCACAGCAAGGACATCCCCAAGTGGATCAGAGTGCTCAGAGCCCCATCAAGCCTGATGTTGAATGTCTCCAGGAATGGGGGCACCAGCACCTCCCAGGGCAATCTGTTGCAGTGTTCCACCACTAGTGGATGCCTTCAGTGAAACTTAGCAGCTCAAATTCCTCAAGTATTTGGCAACCTACATCCCACTGCAAAGGAGAGACAGCTCCTCAAGTGCTGGGGTGACATGATGTGCCAAAACTTAATGGTAACTCATCTCCATCATCAGTGAGGGCCAGTCAAACGCTTGCTGCTGACGGCAGTGCAGATGGCAAGTTGCACACTGCAACCTGGCCACCTTCCTGAGTACCGAACTCCCTGCTGGGCTACTAAATCCTGCTTGGCCAGCACCTGCAAGGGCACTCCCACCAGACCCACTGAAGGGTTTGGGAATCAGCATGGGCCAAGGACCATTTCCAGGAGAAAGGATGGATGCAGCTGCCCTGCTTTGGAGGCTGATGCTAGCTGTATGGTAGTGCACTGCTCCATCCATGCCAGAAAACATTTCACACTTTAATTTACTAGAGCACGTGAATTTTATACGCCAGAGAGGTGTTTGGGAAAAAGAACTTTGTGCTTTGTCAAACACACATCAAGCAATCCCACCAGTAGTTACTGGTTTAATTTCATAGCTGGCAAGAACAAATTCTTTAGTGACATGTTGCTCACATGGCCTTGCCATGTGATGCACTCACATGGTGACAGTGTGGGCAGCAGGTACACTCACCAGGCTAATCTATACATCTAGATGGCTTTAAGGTAGTCATTGATTCTCTCTGAATGGGATCTTGTCTTTTTTTCAAGCCCAGCCTCTTTGCTTAATTGCCCAAATTGCAGTAGAATCACAAACCTATTTCTCTGCAAATGCCTTGACCTAAATCAGTTTTGCCCCAGTTCCTGACACTGTCAAGGCAGTCAGGCAACAGCAGAGGGACAATTTTAGCATATCCTAATATGTTTTTTATTGATTTCCAGGTGAGTTTTTTAGACTCTAAGGAAGACAGCCACACAGAAAAAAAAAAAAACAAACAAGTGATTTAGATCCCAAAGTCTCACTATGGTAACAGGAAAGCTTCAGTTCTAAGAAACTTGCTGCCAAAAGTAACCTTCACCTGTGCTACTCACTCATCCTAATGTGCACCCCAAACCCTGCACAGGCAGCACTGCTGGAATCACCCCAGTCTGTGAGAGATTATCTTCTGCCCCGGGGCTGCATGGTTGTTTGTCAGGCAGCCTTCACATCTCCCTGCAGAGTGAACAGCACTCCTGAGCCCGACCCAAAACTCCTGAGAGCTGCTGCAACTAACAGTATTTTTAGACATTCTAAATCCATGCTGTGTGAAATAGTGACCAATGGTTATGATATACTTTCCTTCACACACACATCTGTAGGATATGCTTATAGCTAACAAGCTGCTTCTTACCAAAGCAGCCAAATTGTGTCCAGAGGAATAGAGACAAACTTAGCTGTGCAGCTCACCAGGGACAGATCTGCCCCAAATAACTGGTAAGAGGCATGGAAACTGTAAATCCCATGATGTTCAGAGGCAGCATTTGAAAACTAATTAAATAAAGCAGACAAAAGATGCCATTAATTAGTCCTTGATGCTTTCTGAATGGGGAAGAGCAGCTATGATCCCATACAGCCTTTACTTAGTCCACCAAATGGTCATTCTTGATACCAGGGAAGGGCTGCAAGAAAGTAACACAAAAGGGCAATGGACCAGGGAAATAACCCGATCTGCTGAACATCAGCCTGGCTCCAATTTTAACATCACCCCAACAGAAAGCTTTAAAGCAATTCTGTTCATGTTTCCATGGAAGTTCGTCCTCAGTGTTCCTACTCAGAAGGAAAGAGCTGGAAATGCTATGCTCCTGGAGAGACTGATCTCATAATTTATTTCAGAAGCTGATTTTCTCCAGATGTGGCAAAATTCACTGGGTTTGTGTGTCAAGGTCGGGGCAAGTATTCAGGTGCTCCTGAATTCCTGTGCTACCCCTGTGAGCTTGATGAGGTTTGTTGAAGGGGGACTCCTGACATCCCTGTTTCATGTGGAAATGCCATGTGCCATTCTACCCACAACCAATGTCCCTAATTCCTCTCCTTTTGATTTCAAAATATTGAAGGGCACTTCGTCCTTTACCTCTCTATAATTTATTCTGAGGACATGTCTAGGACACAGAAAGAAAAAGGTATGTGAGCAAAGGTGCAGCTGAGCTAGCAGGGAGCAATCCGGCACTCCTCAGCGGCACGGTGCAGAGCCAAGAGCCTGAGCACCGGCACAAGTGCAGCCGCACCAGCGAGGGGCTGCCCTTCGGCTAATTAGCACCACATCAACACCTCTTAGGCACTTCCCAGACTCGGTGCCAGCTCACCAGGCCATCCACAGCGTTAATGTGTGCACCCACACTGCTCACATCAAACACAGGGGGCAGGGAGGACACAGGGAGACTGCTGCTGGAGGTGTTAAGTGTAGTTTCCCAAATGTCATCAACATCAGTGTGATTTTGTGCACTAATGACACCAGGATTCTCAGGAGCAGGCAGGCATTAGCTAAGGCAGGCAGGAGTTATTCCTCAGCTGCTACAAGAGAAAGATAAATGTATGTGACTGCTAAACTTCTTCCTTGCTGTGAATTCTGCTCTTGCAGTGTCCTTCTGTGACCAGAGTTTCCTTGGCTTTCCAGAACAACCTCCAACTGCACCTCCAACTGCTCAGGGAAAGGGGAAGCTACCAAACCCACCTCTCCCTCTCCCAGTACACTCACGTTCTCAGAATTGAATCAAAGACACCCTTAGGCCTGTAGTTCTGATTGAAGAAAAGAAGGAAAAGCCCAACAAACAGGAACCAGGACTTCCATCCCCTGTATAACCTTTGACTTTCTGTGAAATATTGCCATCCCCTGTCATCTTTAGATAGATAACCTTTGTATAGACAGGAGGAAACGGAGTTGCCTGTGTAAACCTCAACGTCCCTCTGTTATTTTGATATTGATATTTTCACATTGCTATATTTCCGAATAAGATAAGAAGCATGGACTATATAAGTTTGTACTGAAATCTCTTTTGATACACAGGTCTTTTGGAGAGATCCTGCCTGTGTCCAGCGCTGTGATAAAGGCATAATACAAGAAACTTACTGAGTTTCCTGTCCTTCTCTAAATCATTTTGGCGACTGCGGCAGGACAACTCTGTTTGGCTGGGGGACCTGCTGAGGAACAGGACCTCTCAGGGCGCCCCCGAGAGATTCTCGAGGAGACCTCTTCTACTCACCAGATCACCGCAGGAACAGACAAGACTGCTGACGGAGAGAAGGTATGCTTTTATTAAAAGAGGAGGGGTTGTATCCATAAGCCGCAGAGGGACGCCCTGCACGGGAGAGGAGCATTTATTGCCACCCCTAGGGAAAAGAGCTCTTAGGTTGGACCAGGGGGGTCCAAAGGGACTTAACATATTGTTTATATTTTAAGTATACAGGTTGGAACCAGGGGGGTTCCTAAAGGGACTTAAAATATTGTTTATATTTTAAGTGTGCAGGTTGGGACCAGGGGGGTTCCTAAGGGGACTTAAAATATTGTTTATATTTTAAGTGTGCAGGTTGGGACCAGGGGGGTTCCTAAAGGACTTAAAGTATTATAAACACTGTTTATAATTTGAGTGTGTGGTTGAGTGTGTGTAACTGAGACGTAGAAAATCTACGAAGCGAGAGGGAGTCCCAATCTGCGGTTCCGTTTCTCCGCGAGGAGGACGGCCAGAGAGGGACAAAGCGAATGAGCGAATGGGAGTGTGGCCAATAATTGTATGTTTGGGACCGGTCATTTTGTCATAATTGCATTTGTTGTGTGTTGTAAAAAGCCAGTACTGTGCTGTATTGTGTAGAATGGGGGGGAGACAAAGTAGTGAGATCCCAAAACATACCCCACTTGGTTGTATACTTGCCCACTGGGATGAAATTGGAGGCCCTCCAGGAGGGTCAACAAAACAACAGACCCTAATTAAATTTTGTACCTGGTGGTGGCCATTATATAAGTTAGGTGATGGAGAAAAACGGCCTGTAAATGGGAGCCTAGAGTATAACACTTTATTGCAATTGATGTTGTTTTTAAGAGGAAAAGAAAAATGGGAAGAGTCAATATATGCTGACATGTTTTTCTATCTCCGAGAACATCCTGAGCTTCAAAGGGACTGTGGTATAAAAGCTCCCTCAGATCCATTAGTTTTGGCCCTTGAGAAGGAAAATAAGGCTAAGAACAAGAGGTAGGCACGTTTGAAAAGGTGTTGTTCTGCATGTAGCATAGGGCAGAGATGCCTTAAACTTGAAGAACCAAAAGACCTCCCTGAGTTTTATCACCCCCCAGGAAAACTGCAAGGGGTAGTGACAGCAGGTCCGGGAGATAACACAGAGGGTCCTGGTAACAGCAGTGATTCTGATAGTGACACTGGAGTTAGCTCCACAACCCAGGCTCTGGGAAGCCCAGTGGCAAGAAGGACCCGAAGACAACAAGTAACTGCCCTGGCTTCCCAGCTACCCATTCAGGCCCCTCTGCGACAAGCAGTAGGGCCAGAGGGTGACCCAGTCTGGATTAAGGTACCTTTTACAAGTCAGGATTTGGATAGCTGGAGGAAAAAGGCTAAAAATTATCGTAATGATCCTACAGGGACAGCTACTCATTTTCGATTTATGATCAGGCAGCATAACCCAGACTGGGATGATATCCAGTTATTACTGGAACAAATGACTGAAACAGAAAAACAATTAATTGAAAGACATGGATTAGAAATAGCAACAGAAAGAGTACAAACTCGGGGAGGGGGAGCGAATATAGGGGATGTATTTCCACTCCAAAATCCAGGATGGAATACAAATGATGCCCTGCAAAGAACTGGACTGGAAGAGTACCGGGAATTTATAGCCAGGGGAATGGAAAAAGCTATCCCGAAAACAATTAATTGGTCTGTATTATACTCAGTCAGACAAGGGCCTGGAGAATCGCCCTCAGAATTCCTAGATAAGCTGAGGGAGGTCATGAGGAAAAAAACCTCTCTTGACCCTGGGTCAGAAGTAGGTACACAGCAACTGGTATCATTATTTATTGGACAATCTGCTGGTGATATCAGAAAGAAGTTGCAAAAATTGCCAGCTCTGCAGGGAAGGGATTTCGAGGCACTTTTGGATGTAGCATGGAGGGTATTCTCTAACAGGGAAGAAGAGAATAGAAGAAAAGAAAAAAGGATGTTGGTGGCAGCACTGCAGGAAAATAGGGAGAATAAAGGGCCTACCAAGGCACGGTTGGAAAAGGATCAATGTGCAATCCGTAGGAAGAAGGGACACTGGAAAAGAGAATGTCCAGAAAGGAAAAAGAAAAATAGGGTACAGGCACAGCTGGAAGAGGTTGATTAGGGGGGACCGGAGGGAATTACCCTGGCAGACCCTCTGGTTGTAATAAGGCTAGGGGAAAAGGAAAAGAAATTGGAGTTTCTGGTTGATACAGGAGCAACCTTTTCAGTCTTAAATGAAGCTTTTCTACCTTTGGATGAGAGCTGTGTTTCTGTGGTAGGGGCTACAGGTCAAACTGAGAAGGCGTATTTTTTTAAACCTCTTAAATATAAATATGGTAAAACCTGGGGCTTACATAAGTTTTTATATATGCCAAATGCCCCAAAGTCATTACTAGGTAGGGATTTGTTAGAAGCATTGGGAGCTGAAATTAAATTTAATAAGGGGAAGGTAGAATTTAGGGTAAGGGAGGAACAGTTAATTGAGGTTTTAAGTCTTGCACTAATGAGCCCTCAACGAGATGAAAACAAAATAATAGAAAGTATAAAAGATCAGGTATATCCTGGAGTTTGGGACACTGAGCACCCTGGAAGGGCCAAAAATGCTTTACCGATAACAATAGATCTTAAACCTGGAGCCCAACCAATCAGGATAAAGCAATATCCTTTAAGGAGAAAAGATAGGGAAGGAATTTTGCCCACTATAGAAAAATTTATAAAATATGGGCTGTTAACAGAATGTGAATCATCATACAACACCCCAATTTTGCCCGTGAAGAAACCCACAGGGGGGTATCGGCTAGTACAGGATCTAAGGGCCATAAATAAAATCACGAGGGACATTCATCCGGTAGTAGCAAACCCATACACTCTCTTAACTCGATTAAGGACAGAGTTAGAATGGTTTACCGTCCTGGACTTAAAAGATGCTTTTTTCTGCCTACCTCTGGCCCCTGAAAGTCAGTCACTGTTTGCTTTTGAATGGGAGAATCCAGAAACTAACAGAAAATGCCAACTGACCTGGACAGTGTTGCCCCAGGGATTTAAAAACAGCCCCACTATTTTTGGAAATCAACTGGCAAAAGAATTGGAGAAGTGGGATCAGCCAGAAGGAGACGGAGTCCTACTACAGTATGTAGATGACATCTTGATAGCAACTCCAACCACAGAAGAATGTGAAAAGTGGACTGTGAGTATGTTAAATTTTCTGGGACTTAATGGGTATCGAGTCTCCCCACAAAAGGCCCAAATAGTACAGCAGCAAATAACTTACTTGGGATATGAACTGACTGTGGGACAACGAGTGCTGGGCCCTGAAAGGAAGGAAGCCATATGCTCCATTCCACTTCCCAACACAGTAAAAGAACTCCGAACCTTCTTGGGAATGACAGGCTGGTGTAGGTTGTGGATTTATAATTACGGCCTGTTTGTCAAACCTCTTTATGAATTATTGAGGAAGTCTGGTAGGGCTCTGCAATGGAACGGAGAAGCTAAACAAGCCTTCCACACTTTAAAAAGGGAACTGATGAGGGCACCAGCACTAGGCCTACCTGATGTCACTAAACCCTTTTTGTTATATTCCCATGAAAGTCAGGGAATAGCACTTGGGGTCCTCGCACAAACTTTAGGACCCTATCGAAGAGCAATGGCATACCTCTCCAAACAACTGGATGAAGCAAGCAAAGGATGGCCAGGATGCCTGAGGGCTGTGGCTGCAGTCGCAGTCAACATTCAGGAGTCCTGCAAATTCACAATGGGACAGGAAATCACAGTCCTAGTATCACATGCTGTCTCTGCTGTGCTGGAAGCTAAAGGGGGACACTGGTTGTCTCCACAACGATTCCTTAAATACCAGGCTGTGTTAGTGGAGCAGGATGATGTGGAGATCAAAGTCACTAATGTTGTCAATCCAGCCTCTTTCCTCATGGGAAGTAATGGAGAGCCAGTAATCCATGATTGTTTGGAAACAATCAAGGCCACTTACTCCAGCAGACCTGACCTGAAGGAAGAACCCCTGGAGATGGCAGATCATAACTGGTATACTGATGGAAGCAGTTTTGTGATCCAGGGAGAAAGAAAGGCTGGGTATGCTGTAACTACAGAAGAAGAAGTGATTGGGGCAGAAGCACTACCAGGTAACACTTCTGCCCAAAAGGCGGAAATAATTGCTCTAACTAGAGCCTTAGAGCTCTCTCAAGGAAAAAGTGCAAACATATGGACAGACTCCAAGTATGCCTTTGGAGTAGTGCATGCCCATGGAGCCATCTGGAAAGAGAGAGGACTATTGTCAACCCAAGGAAAAGGCATTAGGCATGCAGAAGAAATATTGAGGTTATTGGAAGCAGTACAGAAACCAAGCAAAGTAGCTATAATGCACTGCAGAGCACACCAAAAGGGAAACACTGGTCAAGAAAGAGGTAACCGGTTGGCAGACAAAACAGCTAAAACAGTAGCCAGGGAGGGGAAAGAGGTGGCAGAATTTGTTTTGGTCCCAGATGGTAAACTGACAATTGAGCAAAAGGAACCAGAGCCTGTGTATAACACAGAAGATCAGAAATTAATTAAGGACCTTTTAGGGACTAGGGTAGAGAAAGGATGGGCTAGGACACCGGATGGGAAATTAGTCATACCTAGTAACCTCCTTTGGGCATTTGTTCAGATGGAACATGGAAAAACTCACTGGGGAGCTGAAGCTCTGTATCGAAAGTTGGTTCAGGAGTGCATAGCACGAAAACTGTACACCACTGTAGAGCAGGTAACTCGACAATGTGAAGTATGTCTTAGGGCCAACCCCAAGGTGGTGAAAGAAGTCAAGCTGGGACAGATTAGTAGAGGAAATTATCCGGGACAACAGTGGCAAATTGATTTCACTGAACTCCCAAGAAAGGGGGGATATAGATATCTTTTGGTACTTACTGACACCTTCTCTGGTTGGCCAGAAGCATTTCCCTGTCGCACAAACAAAGCTCGGGAGGTTACCAAAACAATGTTACAAGAAATAATACCCCGGTTTGGGGTGCCTGCTACTATTTCCTCAGACAGAGGATCACATTTTGTGGCCAAGGTAATACAACAAATAAGTAAGATCTTAGGAATTGATTGGCAACTCCACACTCCTTACAATCCACGCTCAAGTGGACAGGTGGAGAAAATGAACCACTGTGGTGGTTTGAAACTGTCTTTTTAATTTTTCCTTGGAAAGTTCAGAACAGAGAAAGTGAAAGAATGTAAATAAGTCACTATTGGGTGTAAGAAAGCAAAATAACAATTGTTCTAAACACTTCCATTGGATAGATAGAAATGTTTAAGAACTATTACCCAAAACAAAGTAGGCATTCTGCACATTCTGCGTTCTGCAGTGGGGGCAGTTGCTGGGCTGTCTGGCTGCTGTTTCTTCTTCTCTTCTGGCTGAAGATAACACACTGACCTTGGCAGCTAAGTTAACAACTTTCTGCTTAACTAACTCTGCTTCTCTGTCCAGGGGGGTCTGGGGAGAAGCTCCTGGGAGAGAGAGAGAGAGGCCGCTTTGGGAGGGTCCCCTTGGGGGGAAGCAAAGGGAGATCGCTTGTGCTTTTCTGTTGATTGTATGTATTTGTGAATGTTGTGAATTTTGTATATTTGTACATATTCATTGCATTTCATTGTAGATTTTAGACTTTGCTTGTAAATACAGCCTTCATTTGCTTTCAGACTGAGCTAGCCTGGTTATTGTTGGTGGGGGGGGAATTTCAGCTCACACCGACACAACCACTTAATTAAGAATCAGATAATAAAAATTGGACAGGAGGCAAAACTCCCTTGGCCACAAGCATTACCAATTGCCTTGCTGTGAATTCGAACTAAGCAAAGGACTAAGGAGAGGTTAAGTCCATTTGAAATTCTATTTGGAAGACTCTATGTGGTAGGAATAATGAATCCTTCTGAACCAGGGCAGTTCAGAGAAGAGATGCTGAATAAGTATGTCCAACAGATTTATAAGAATTTAAACATGATTAACAAACAAGTGATTGGAACCAATGTGAGGGGACTAGACAAACCAGTTCATGATGTAGAACCTGGAGATTATGTCTATGTTAGATCTCTTTCAGAAAATCCCCTGGAACCCAAGTGGACAGGACCATATCAAGTGTTGCTGATATCCCTCACAGCTACCAAAATCAGAGAGCAAGCTGCTTGGATACATCACACGCGGGTAAAGAAGGCAAAAGGCAGCCCTTGGAAAGCAGAAGAGCTGGGAGATTTGAAGTTGAGAATAACTCGTCAATAATGTTTACTTATTTGCTGTTATTTAAAATAGTAACAGTGGTAGCGTGGGATAATAATTTGTATGTACAAGTAATGAGAAATATAACTTTAAGGTTTAAGCTAGAGTCATGTTGGTTATGTACTACTCTCCCAACTGATCAATTAGAAGTGCCACTTCATGGAATACCTCATAAGAATTGGACATTTGAAGTTAAAGGAGGTAAAGATTTTTCAGATCTTATGTGCCAATATGGAATGGGGAACGGAGAAAAGGGACCTAAATATGATCTTTTACCTTGGGATGAGAAACAAGAATTTAAAGCATACGCAAGATGTACTGACAGAAATATTACCAGATTCCCATTTGGGAATAGGCATTTTTTAAAAAATCTTTGAGTTACCAAGTTGCATAAATACTACTAAAATAGGAAAATTTAGAGAACTCAAGAGGAGGTTAAAACAGTATTATGATTTTAAAAAGCAATCATATTTGAATCAGTGTAAGATGGCTCCAGGTTGGTGGTGGCTGTGTGGAGATGGATATGCACGAAAGAGCTTACCAGAGAACTGGGAAGGACATTGTGTAGGGGGACAATTGATCCCACAGTATACAATACATAATGAAATAATTACAGGGATTGTAAGAAGTCCCTGGAGAAGGGTAAAAAGAGTACTGAACACACTAATAGAGAGACTGATGGGATTCCATCAGTCAGATGGCTGATTCCTGTGATAGGAGTAAGTGAATTAGAAAAGGCTGTAGTGAATATCTCAGCCAGTATGGAGATTGCCCTTGCAGCAACTGAGGATGCCATTCGTGCAGAGCAGAAGGAAATAGAGAGTCTGCATAAAATTACAGGACAGTTTAAATACGCTTTAGATATTTTATTTGCCAAAGAAGGAGGACTATGCACAATAGTGAATGATAGTTGTTGCACATATGTAAATGAGGAAAAGAAGATAGAAATGTACTTGCATAAAATATGGGAACAAAGTAAGGTATTCCATGAAGTGAGCAGGGATGATATATCATACGGATTTTCAAACCTCTGGGAGAAGTTAACCTCGTGGATGCCCAACATTTTCTGGCTTAAACAATTATTAGTAGGAATTGTAATGATTATCATATTAATAGTAGTCTTGATTAAGGTAATTATGTGTATTGGAAAGAGTGATGTGAAATCATATCAGAGGTATAAAAATGATAAACTTAGGCATGAGTTGGAAACTGGAAATTATTTTAAGAGAATATAGTATAGGAATATACTATTGGATGGAAGAAAGGGGGGAAATGATTGAAGAAAAGAAGGAAAAGCCCAACAAACAGGAACCAGGACTTCCATCCCCTGTATAACCTTTGACTTTCTGTGAAATATTGCCATCCCCTGTCATCTTTAGATAGATAACCTTTGTATAGACAGGAGGAAACGGAGTTGCCTGTGTAAACCTCAACATCCCTCTGTTATTTTGATATTGATATATTTCCGAATAAGATAAGAAGCATGGACTATATAAGTTTGTACTGAAATCTCTTTTGATACACAGGTCTTTTGGAGAGATCCTGCCTGTGTCCAGCGCTGTGATAAAGGCATAATACAAGAAACTTACTAAGTTTCCTGTCCTTCTCTAAATCAGTTCCTAGCCATTAACTGGGCAAAATTACTCTTTTCCCCCATGCAATCTGCATTTTAGAGCTCAAAGAGACTATAAGTAAGACTATAAATGTGGAAAGAGACATCCCAGACCAGGCTTTCATTTAGCTAGCAAATGCACACTTTGCTGGTTTCTGCTCTATAACCAGGGATTTTCTAAATTGCACTGTATTTGCCACAATCCACTGCAATACAGATGGGCAATTACAATGCCATTTTGCCTACATGGGACCTACCTCAGCTAAGGTTTTTTTCTGTTTCCCCAGTGTTCTTTAGACTGTGACAGTATTTGAGACATATGTCTCTGCTAAGTGATACATTTCCCTGTGAAAGACTAAAAATGTGAATGATTTGCTTCTTGCATTATTCATTATCCAGAGTGTGCCCCCCCCCCCCCCTTTTTTTCCACCCTTCTTTTGTTAAGTGCTGTGACTGTAGCAGGTCTCTATCACCTGCAGTCTGTTTCCCATACCAGCATTAAGAAATCATTTTAAGAAGTCACACTTGGATTATGGAGCAAGTCTTTCCTTCAACAACAACAAAAGCCCCACTATAAAGGTCAGAGACTTTCAATCATTCTTAAAGATGAATTTCAGGTTAAGAGGTCAGCACTAGGGAGAAAAAGGCTGCTGAGATGTTTTAAGAAGCTGAGCTGCTGTGTTCACGGGAGGAAGATCTTGAATAAACACTCTCCTGGCTAGCTTTGTTTCCAAAGGAAAACTAGCACAAACTCCTTGGGAAGTTGTCCCTTGTCTATGGATAGCAAGTACACCAAGAGTTCTTCCAGACCCAAGCCAAATGACAGCTGATCGTTTACATAGACCTGTTCTGGTTGGAAGAGACCTTGAAGATTATCGAGTCCAACTGTCAACCCAGCACTGCCAGGGCACCACCAAACCATGGCCCTCAGCACCACATCTCTGTGGGTTTGAAACACCTCCAGGGATGGAGATTCCACCACTGCCCTGGCCAGCCTGGGCCAGGCTTTGACAACCCTTTCAGGGAAGAAAGGGTTTCATTAAGTATTTCATTAAAGCCTAGATCCTTTTCTAGACCCTTCTTACAAGGCAGGAATACTGCAAATACAAAACGTTTTCCCCCATCTTCACCTGGGAAGAGATCTCCAAGGAGACCTCACTGCAGCCTTTCAGTACTTAAGGGGGGGGGGGAGGGAAAGATTAGGACAGGCAGTTTAGCAGGGCCTGTTGTGACAGGAGCAGGGGTGATGGTTTGAAACAAAAAGAATGAGATTTAGAGTGGAGAGAAGGAAGAGATTTTTCACACTGAGGGTGGTGAGACCCTGGCCCAGGTTGCCCAGAGAGCTGGGAGGTGCCCCATACCTGGCACCACTGCAGGTCAGGTTGTTTGGGGCTCTGAGCAACCTGCTCTAGTTGCAGCTGTCCCTGCTGACTGCAGGAGGTTGGACTGGATGACCTTGAAAGGTCCCTTTCAACCCAAATCATTCTGTGATTCTCTACCCTAGATCTCTGTAAAAACTTTCTGGCTTGATGATTCTATCCCACTCACTTCAGTAACATCAACTAAACAGCAGAACAAGGGTGAAGTAAGGATTAGGATCAAACTCTGTCCTCTAATCATGGGCAAAGTTTCTCATGGCACTGAGTTAAGCCCCTAGCTAACAAAGCATCACTGGTAAGTAGGACAGAGTCTGTTGTCTTCAGCCAGACAGAAATATTCTTAAACAAGAGGGTGACACTGAAATTTTTTAAAGCCAAAAATAGAAAGGAAGGATGAATTGCAGGTTCTGATTTAAAAAAAAAAAAAAAAAGAAAAAAAAGAGAAGGCTAGTTTCCATCTGGACAAGATGAAGCAATCTCATTCCAAACCAGTACAGGGAAAAGTCCTAGATTCCCTATTCTCACATCTTGCTTTGCCTTGTAAGCAGGAAGTGCAGTTGTATCATATTTGATTTTGTTCACTGCATTCATCACAGCTCCAAGTAGCAGCAAAGTCCCACAAAGCCTTTCCACTGGGAAATCATTATCTGCCAAGTGGGACTTGAGGGATTATCAATTACCTTCTCTTTGCTTTTTGCTTTCAGTGGAAGAGTTACAATCATTTTGCCTTCAAGCAGTTGTACTACTTTGATTCCTCCCCCTTCATGCTTTTCAAAGCCAGGTGCCCAGGTGCGTGTACAGCTACATGGGCAACCTCTCCCTCGGAGCAGCATGCTGCTTGTTACTGAAGCATCTCCGAGCTGCCTCCTTAATTCAGCACTCCTACCACTGGCCCTCAGGTTACTGAAGAACACCCTCACTTAACTATGTATAACTGGGTGTATTTCTTTATTTGCCTCACCCCAGGGTTATCCCATAATTTATCAAGAACAGATGAAGGATGTTGTTTGACATGACTGCAGCCCATCTGGAAGGTTGTAGGAGATCTAACGTGGCCGAAAGCTATGATTTAATACGGGTCTGTGGCAGCTAAGTAAAAAGCAGCAAAGGATGAAAACCTCACTGAGCATCACAACTGTTAGCACTGCAGATGCTGTATTAGTTAAAAGCTTCCTAGATAATAGTCACAGAAACAATAAACTGTGGCCACTTACTTCCTTTCCTGCTGCTGTGCAGCAAGACACAGATGAAAAAGCCAGAGAAAGAAACAGCAGCAGTCTGAGGGCTTGCCAGGATTTTGATTAGTGGTCAGAGTACTGCACTTTGTCTTGTCTTTTATGTAAGAATAAGGATGAGTCACACAGGACTAAAATAAACACCTTTTTTTCAAGGCAGGCTTGCTAATAATAGCTGCTACGTCTTCAGAGTCTCCCCCAGCTGGAACTGTTGTCTTAGTAAAACTCTGCTATGGACCTTGCTGTGGACACTCAGAGCTGAATTTTACCTCTGCTGATTTCACCTTGGTTCTATATTTTCATATGATAGCATAGAATAGATTCCTAGAATCACTCAGGCTGAAAAAGACCTCTAAAGCACATCAAGTCCAACCGTCAACCCAACACCACCGTGGCCACTGAACTGTGTCCTGAAGTGCCACAGCTATGCATGTTTTGAACACCTCCAGGGATGGGGATTCCACCAGCTCCCTGGGCAGCCTGTTCCAATGCCTGACCACTCTTTCAGCAAAGAAATTTGTCCTAGTATTGAATCTGAACCCCCCCTGGTGTAACTTGAGGCCATTTCTTCATGTCCAATCGCTAATTACTTGAGGGAAGAGACCAAGCCCCACCTCACTCCAACCTCCTTTCAGAGAGCTGCAGAGAGCAAAGAAAAATCAAACTCAGTAATTCACACTAGACAGCTGCACTGGGTTTGTGTGGCCAGGATTTGGGAGCAGGTTCAGAGTGGCTTCTGTGAGAAGCTGCTAGAAGCTTTCCCTAAGTCCAATAGAGTCAATGCCAGCCAGCTCCAAGAAAGATCCACTGCTGTCCAGGGCAGGGGTTGTAGCACATCTGGGACAGGATATTTAACAAGGGGAAAAAGCTTCTGCACAACAGCAACTGAAGCCAGAGGAGCAAGAACGTGTGAGAAACAAATCTGCAGACACCAAGGTCAGCCAAGGAGGAGGCAGAAGAGCTACTCCAGGTGACACAGAGCAGAGGTTCCCCTGCAGCCCACAGAGTGAACAGTGGAGCAGGTATTCACCTGCAGCACAAGGAGTACCCTAAGTTGGAGCAAGGAGATGCCCAAAGGAGGCTGTGACCTCATGGAGAGCCCATGCTGGAGCAGGCTCCTGCAGGACACATGGAGAGAGGAGTCCATGCTGGAGCAGGTTTGCTGGAAGCCCTTGAGACCCTGTGGAAGGGATCCATGTTGGAGCAGTCTTTTGCTGAAGGACTACCCTGTGTGGAAGGGACCCGTGCTGGAGCACACAAAGAATGTGAGGAGTCCTCTTTGTGAGGAGGAAGGAGCAGCAGAGAAAATGTGTGGTGAATTGACCACAACCCCCATGCCCCAGTTGTAGTCTGTCTTGCCTGTGACAATAACTGCTGAGGGATCTCCCTGTTCTCACGTCGACCCACAAGACTTTTGTTTTGCATTTTCTCCTTTGTCCAGCTGAAGAGGGGAGAAATAGAGCAGCTTTGGTGGGCACCTGGTGCCTAGCCAGGGTCAACCCATCACAAGAGTGGGGCAGGTGCTGTGGAAAGCTTTAGACAGCCATTCCCCCTGCACTGCAGTGATGCCAAAAGGCAGCCAGCTGCCTGCCTGCAGTGCTCACCTGGAAAACAGGAGCAGTGCCTCTTCTGAAACACAAACCCTCTGCCTGTGAACTGCTCCAGACAAAGGCAGGAAATTTTCAACGCCTGCATCCCATAATAAACACACCAATTCTATTTTGACACTGAGAAAACGATTAAAGCATTACATGTCTTTCATGTGTCACTGGGTAAGAATGAGTCTAACCATCTCCAAAGCTTTCCAGACAGCAAGTTCAAATATTTGATGTATGTGAAGAGCAGAGCACGGCACGGGAGCTGCATCTGAGGGTGAAACCTGTCACAGCACAGCAAACCTCCACAAACAAAAGCAAAGGCAAACTTCCTGAGTTCCAGCCGGACCAGGAGGAGCTGTTCATGCCCAGCCCAAGGGACAAGCTCTTCCTGCTCCAGCGTGCAGCAGACAGCTCTGCGGGATTGATGCTTCTCTGGATTCAAGCTGATAGTTTTCAGATGCTGCCAAGCTCTTCGTTCTCTCCACAACAACAATCACCCCCTGCTCCTTCCTCTGAGCTGTTAACACAGCAGCAAAACAATGGCCTTTATGTGTTGGTGCTTACCCTCAGGACAGCCTGGCCATTATCTGAGCCAGGATCAACCACTTCTGGCTTTGATCAGCCTTCTCTGCAGTGAAGGCTTATCCTAGTTAGAACCTACCTCGGCCTCACCCTTGTTTTAGTCAGACATGGGCAGAGTGATCTTTTTCAAGCACATTTTCTAATTGTTCATAGAGGGAAAATCATTCTGTAGAAAAGCAAGCAAAAGTCCTGCAGGTTCAACACAACTGATCTTTTGCTGCAAGCCTCAGACAGGATTGCTGTCAGGTCACTGCCTTTTGTCCTTCCAATCTGACAGCTAAGGGTGGCTCTTAGGAGAAAAGCATTATCAGTGGCCTTCTCTTAAGATTTAAACCCTCCACTTAGCTTTTAGCTTCCTGTGTGAAACTCTTTTTATTATGTAGGCAAACTTGGAAGGGTGAAGCAACAGGCTCTTTGATGGCTCTCATAGTCCTGCCACATTATGAGCATTATATCAGACACTCCAAATCATTTAATCCTCTTTCTCCTGCACTTTGGAATGATTTCTGGCAAAGAGAGCTACTGAAACTAGAAAATGAATTGCCCTGGCAGCAGTTTCTTCCTAGGCTTTAAATAATAATAATAAAAAAGGCAATAAAAACTTACATATGAGAGGTTTATATATATATATATATATGAAAACTTGGAATGCTTTCCACCCACACTCATTGTGTGACACAGGAACCCAGGAAGCAGCACAGCTACATGCTCCTCATGCAGGATGCTTTGCCCATACAGATGCAGTGAAGCTCAGATTCCTTATCATGTAGTGAAAGAAGGGAAGCAGTACAAGGAGAGCCCTTTCTCTAGTGGAAGAACTGGGCATCCCTCACACCTGCACAGTTTGGTTTGTGTCTTTACATCTATCTTTGGTGTCACAATCCAGTCTGTTAAAACCAAGGGTAAAGAATTTGGTCTCCATGCTTAAAGAGGTGGAATTCCTTATCCTGGGTTTTAACAGACTGCTTTGGACAAGATTCTTCCACCCAGTGAATTAGAAACGCTGACTTGGGAGATTTTCCTTCACAACACAAAAGCAAGATCCTTCAGCAGATTACAGCAAGAATGAAAGGAGAATTTCCTTACTAAATAAAAGGAACCAGCAACTGCATCTAATACAACCTTCCAGAGCCTCCTCCCCTTATCAGCTGAGAAGGAAGGCAGCTGCCCTCAGTAGTCACAGCAGAGACTAACTTGACAGACTCTCTTAAGTTAATCAACTAAAGCCACAAAATAAGTTAATAGGCTGTTAGAAACTCACTGTCAGTTCAAACCTGAAGCAGAATGGAAGATGAAGATCAGAGTGGAGGTATTCCACTCAAACACTAATAGGTCAGCTGTTAGGGAGGTCTACAGCTCTCCCAGCAGGAAGGCAACTGCATGCAGATAGGAGCAGAGACTGCCCTCCTGTCTCTGCCTCCCCAGACGTCTCCCCCAGCACACTCTTATGCTTCACCCAGAATATCCCAGAGGGTTGCTTAAAGAGCTCATTAATTCCCCAACCCAGATTTCTGAGGGTCACAGAATCGTTTTTGTTGGAAGAGACCTCCAAGAACATTGAGTCCAACTGCACAGGTTAGCAAGTTGCCAGAGACAGAAAAAGTTTTGCAGCTGTATTAACCTCTGCTCCGTGAGTCCCTGTGGTTCCTGAACACAGCATCACCCAGGTGGAGTCAGCACCCCTGGAGGTGTTTGCAGAACCTGTAGATGGGGCACTTTAGGACGTGGGTTAGTGGCCATGGTGGTGTTGGGTTGATAGTTGGGACTCCAAGGTCTTAGAGTGCTTTTCCAACCTTAATGGTTGGATGATTCTAAAAACACATCTCCTCTTGCCACAGAAGCAGTGCCCACAAAGGCCAAGAGCTTCCACACATCACCACAGGAGAAGCTGCAGAGAAGCTTGCTCATGCAAATGAGACCCTTCCAAACCCCCCACTGCTGCACATCAGAAAAAAACAAAACAAAACAAAAACCAAAACCATTCTAAATTACAAATTACTTGGGATAGGCATAAAAATGTTGGTTGCTAGATGGCAGAAAACTGGAGTAAAATTTGTAATGCAGATTTCTGCCTCCTTCTATCATCATTTAAGACTTCACTGATGCTATGTGACCTCTTTTCCAGCTCTTCTCTGTAAGAACAGATGGATGTCAAGTGAGTAACATGGAAAGGAATAGTAAAGCCCTGTGCCTCTCTGAGAACAACAAACAAGCTGTGGAAGAAGATACATTTTGCTTCTTAGCAATGGCTTCTTTTAATAGAAGTTTCCTCACCCCTTTTTCTCCACAGTCTCTCTAATTGATAAACCAAAGAAGACAGCTTCCATCACTAAAACATTCCCAAATTCCTTTAAGGTTTTTTCTTTCTCATTACTGACCCAATAATAAAAGACTGACATTTTACAGTGGCCTTTCAGGAAGACACAGATCATGGGCAATCAATTTTGAGCATCCATCTCTGCAGCATCTAGAAAATTAGTATCCATATCAGAGGCCTTTGTATCAGAGTAGAAGCCATCCACAAAGAAATGCTAAAAACCCTTCCCTTTTGGAGCATCTCTTTGGAATTCTCTTAGTTTCTGATAGGACAAGGTGCAATGGGTGCAAGCTGGAGCAGAGGAGGTTCCATGGGAACAGATGGACAAACTTTCTCCCTGTGGGGGTGTGGGAGCCTTGGGGCAGGCTGCCCAGAGAGGCTGTGGAGCCTCCTGCTCTGGAGGCATTCCAAACCCACCTGGATGTGCTCCTGAGTGACCTGCCCTGGGTGATCCTGCTCTGGCAGGGGTTTGGACTGGATGAGCTTGGAGGTCCCTTCCAAGCCCTAACATCCTGTGACACTGATTGTACTTCAGCAGTGGAAAGAACTCACCTGGTGCACTTTGCTTAAGCTTTTTCACTCTCTCCCTTAAGCAGAGAAGAGGCTTTGCTTGCTCACAATGCCTTAGCTATTTATGCACCCATATCTGTTAAGAAAACCACCACCTGTATCAGTTCTTACATGATGCATGGATATCCATGGAATCCATGAAATAATACATGGAATCCATATGCACATAGAATACATTATAGAATCACAGAATTAACTGGGTTGGAAAAGCCCTCTGAGATCATCAAGTCCAACCTACCACCCAACACCATATTGCAGCATTCCAAGATGACAGCAGCAATATTTATTAAGTATTCTTTTGTCAGTCCTGCTAGAAGCCTTGGTAGAGCTAGAGAAGGGTTGGACTGGATGATCTTAAAGGGCTTTTCCAACCAAAATGATTCTGTGATTCTGTACCAAGCAGCAAAAGAGACAGGAAAACAGAAAGGCTCCTATCTTGGGTACAACATGCTTGAGTTTCCTTTGGTATTGGACAGAATCCATGTCAGAAGGGAACAACACAAACTCCTCACCATTTACCATTTTCCACAAAGACCTTTAAGCCAAACAGGCCAAAGCAGCCTTATCCAGCAGCAGAGTCCCTAAACCACAATGATTCCCACCCTCCCCAGCCAAGCTACCAGCCATACCCACAGGATCAAGACATTCAAGCTATCTTGCAAGGGCAGAAGTCAATGGCATAAACCTCTGGACACCTATGCACAGGTCTGAAGCTACTCCTCACATATGAGAGCACATTTCTTGGACAACACTCACATCAAAGAGTGGCCACTATCCAAGAAACATCATAAAAAGACTTCTGACACAATAGAACCAGTCCAAGGAGGAGTCCCACCTGACATTGCTGCAGTCATGCTGTCAGCATAGAAATGCTGCAAGTGGCAGATTTGAGAGAGAAAACAGAGGTCCCTTCAGGAGAAGGGGAAGGTCAGCATAAAGGAGAGCATGCAGAAATCCAGCTGGTCACTGGGGATAAACACAAAAAGGGCTGATAAAAACTGAAGGTTGCTTGGAGAGCAAAGCTGGAAGTGTACAAATGACAAAGCACTTCAGCTGCACACAGACCCTGGGCATCAGAGCACTGCTGCAGCAAAAAAAAAAAACCCCAAACTATTTGGGCCACAGAAACTGCTTATAGAGGGGGAAAAATCTAAGAAAGAGTTAGCTTCTGAAAATAGTGTCAAGAAAGAGCTATTCTGGATACAAGTCAAAGGCTAGGAAAAAAGGAAGTGAAATGAAATTTTTAGCTTGTGAGAGTCAAGATAAAGGAAAAAAGACTTCAGCACATTTAGGGGTGAAAAGGAAGAGCTTTGCTGGGGTGTGCCCCACGAGTGAAAGAACAGAGTTATCAGGGCAACAATATGGAGGACATAAAATTACTGAAAGAAACTGAGCAAAAGACACCTTCATTTGCAGCAGGAAGCTTGTTTCATCTTTCCAGGTGAGGATTCAATCCAAGTGACAAAGACAAATCTAAAGCCTGTCCTGCAACTGCAGAATGTGAACCACTGGAGAGATGGGAAGAAAGGAAGGGATAAACACCAGCACCAACACTGGCATAAGAAGGACGCACTGAAACAGAGGGGATTCAAGGAGCAAGGCAGTGTGAGGTGTCCCTGCCCATGGCAGGAGGGTTGGAACTAGATGATCCTTGTGGTCTCTTCCAACCCTGACTGATTCTATGATTCTATGATTTTTTTTTCCCCTTGAATGTTCTGAAATTAATAGCATTTGTCACAGCAAATGGATCTTTAGAGTCCAAGAAAGGGGGGGGGGGGGGGAGAAGATAAAAAAGTCCATGTGAAATAAAGAGAGGAACAGCATCAGTTTCACACACTGCTGTAGGGAACAGATTTCAAATTACAACCATTTAGTCAATGGAATAAATCAGGTTTTTTTTTTCCCAAGATATAGGTTAAGTTAAAATACCACCCAGCTGCAAAGTGCTGGAAGCCAGGCTGGATGAGGCTTTGAGCAACCTGGTCTGGTGGGAGGTGTCCCTGTGCATGGCAGTGGGGCTGGACTAGATAATCTTGTGGTGAAATACTGGAACAGGCTGCCCAAGGATGTGGTTGAGGCCCCATCCCTGGAGACATTCAAGGTCAGACTTGATGTGGCCCTGGGCAGCCTGCTCTAGTTGGAGGTGTCCCTGCTGACTGCATGGGGGTTGGACAAGATGACCTCTGAGAGTCATCTGAATCTGTGAATCTCTAAGGTCCCTTCCAACTCAAGCCAGTCTATGATTCTATGATCTGGTAATATTTTTGCAGGCACTATCAAATCCACTCCAGGAGTCACTCACAGCAGCAGCAGAATTTAGGTTCTCTCTAATTCAGAGGCATTTAAGGAGGATGAACTCTGGCCTGTTGCTAACCTGTATCATTTCTCTCCACACTGCCATGGCTGGGAACACATTTTGTAGACAACCAAACTCAAGACTGTGGCATTAAACATAAAAGGAGGATGCTGCTGCTATAAAAAGCAAGCAACATGGAATTTTATCTCCAGAGTTATCCTGCTCTCTGTTGCAGGTGCTGGACCCTACAATTAACCACGTGCCTGTCTTTTCAACACCTTGGACAAAAAGATCTCTGTAAATACAGAGGATCTGAAGGTGAGCTTCTCCTTTCTGCTCATCCTTCACAACTGTTGGAATTTAACATTCCATGCAAGTGCCACTGATTGTTGTATCTTTCATTTCCCACAGCTACTGCATCTCAGATTATTGCATCTGCTCACTGGAGATTCATTTGCACAGAGATCAGTTTATTAACCAAAGGCCTGATGCAAAAATCAGTTTTCAGCAGCATCGTTTCCATCTAGCTCTGTGCAGCTTTAACCCTTCTCTCTAGCTGAAGCTAGGAAGACTTCAATCCTTTGAAATTCTGCTTAATTTGTGTTTGAAGAAAACACAGAAGGATGTCAGTGCACTTGTGTGCAGTCCTCTTGCCCACTGGAGCTGGAGAGCATCACGGCATGGATAATATTCTCAGAGTCCTATTTCCCCTTCCAAGTTACCTCTGTAGAAATAATTCATATTCCAGTTGCTGCTATCACCATCTACAGACACAACAAGAACTGAAGTGTTGTATTTCTGCATCTGATAACTGAAGATGCTGCAATCTGTCAATGTATCACAGTTCCTTGTCCTATTAGTGCACACCACTGCAAAGAGCTTGGCCCTCCTCACCCCTCAGATATTGATAGATGTTGATCAGATCCCCTCTCAGCCTTCTCCTCTTCAGACTTAACAGCCCCAGGGCTCTCAGTCTCTCTTCATAGGGGGAGCTGCTCAAGTGCCCTGTTCATCCTCATGGCTTTCTGCTGGACTCTCTCCAGCAGGTCTCTGTCTCTCTTGAAGTGGGGAGCCCAAAACCGGACACAGGATTGCAGCTGTGGTCTCAGCAGGGCAGAGCAGACGGGAGAAGAACCTCCCTAGCCCAGCTGGCCACGCTTTTCTTGATGCACCCCAGGATGCCATTGGCTCTCTCAGCCACAAGGGCACATTGCTGTCCCATGGAGAACTTGCTGTCCACTAGGACTCCAAGGTCTTTCTCCATGGAGCTGCTTTCTAGCAGGGCAGCCTCTAACCTGTACTGGTCAACTGCTGAAAATTCCATCTGATGTCTGGAACAGATGAAAACTACCCTGTGCTCTCAGTTCCTGCAAGGCTTAGAGATGGCAACAGATCCTCACCCCACACTGTGCTGCTCTCTAGCACCCACAGGCTAAACATCTCCCTCCTGACCTCCAAGCTGCTTATCTCCACAGCTTGTCCTCACTTGGTCATCAGGAGCAACTCATGGTGACTTCTTGAAAGTTAGCAACAAAAACGCCCCAGGGAGCACAGGGGCAGCTCAGTCAGCATTTCACATCATCTGCTGCAGTCACCACACCATTCAAGGAAACTTCATTACCTTTATTGCTCCTGAACACACTCAACTGCCTCAAGACCACTTGCAACAGAATTTAAGAAAGTAAGTGACAGCAATCACTTTCTGGTGGCAAAAGATGGTAACTGCACGTGGTCTTGTTTAGAATGAATGAAGGCAAATTCCTAAGCATTTTTTAAAAATCATAGAGATACAAGCCATTAAAAAAAAAAATCCATAGATATGAAGCTCTGAATTAGTGTGCTGCAGCAAAAAGCCTCACTGTCATAGAATCATTTCAGCTGGAAAAGGCCCTCAAGATCATCCATCTCAGACCATTCATCATCCAACCCTTCTCTAACTCCACCAAGGCTGGTGCTAAACCATGTCCCTCAGCACCACATCTCTGCCTCTTTGAAACACCTCTAGGGATGGGGATTCCACCAGTTCCCTGTGAAGCCCATTGCAGAGTTAAGATAACTCCCATCTGTCCCAGCCAGAGATCATTTCCTCACAGTGCCTTTCCCCTCATGATTCCTATCACTTCCAGAAGATAAACTTTCTTTTCTAGGAATTCAATACAAATACTCCTTTAATCCCATTATTTGTTGATTTAAATTAATGCTGGAGTATATTAACTGATACACAAAGATTTTCATAACCATTATTGCTAGGAAAACCCATTTAAACCAGACCCTGAGGTCACTTGGTGATGTGTAGATTTTGAGAGCTAAATTAGCCTTTGCTTAAGAGTCTGAGGAGAGCAGGAAGTCTGGGACCAGTCATTCTCCTTGTCTAGTTTGTGTCTGTCAGAGAGGAGAAGAGCTTGAGAGCTCCTGAAACGATTCCCTCAACAACCTGTCTAGGAGGACCCCAATCACTGCCTGACCTGCATCTATTGTATGGAGCTCTCTGGGGCTGTAATTTCTAAATCTGTTGCTGTCACACATAATTGCCATCATTTTATGGTTTCTAAACAAGCTTGATTGCTAATATCTTAATAGGAGGAGGCCTGGATCCAGAAGTGACAGCAATACTTGCAGCAGAATGGACCTCCAGGAAGAGACACTGAGCCAGGCTGCCATGGTGAGACTGCAGCCAGTGCCCTGCCTCACTTTTTTTTTCCTTTTTCAAACCCCAATTGTTACTACATCCTTACTCCATCTGCTGCTCTGACTGCAGACTAGGCACATCCAGACACTGCTCCTTCATTGCAGGACATCTGTATGAAGAAAGTCAGAGAAACCAATCAAGCCTCTGCCGTTACCAGTGGTGCAATCACGAAGAAGTTTGGAGATGCACTTAATGACCATAATTAAACTCATTAGGCTGCACCTCCTGTTTACAGGCTCCAAATGTATTTCAGATACATGCAGTCTAACCTGCTGCCACCCATACTAAGGCACTGCTGGTCCCTTTTCATATAGAACTCAAGAAAAATCACTCCCAAAGAGGTTTCTCTTTGTGTGTGCCAAAGAGTGTGGTCGAGGCACCGTAGCTGAACGACGAAGGAGACGACTTCACTGCAATACCTTTGGATTTTTTAGCAAGCATACAAAATCAGCCTTGCAAACCAAGGCTGGAATGTCAAGTTCATCTCTTCCATGCAGCTGTATAAAGGTGATGAGGTATGCTAAGAGAGAAGCTTCTGAAAGACCCTCAGCTCACCAGTCCCTTGTGAAAGGTGTTGACTGATGCAGCTGGGCAAAGGAAGGGCTCAGTGCTCAGCACTACAGAATGCTGCTTTGGATGCTGGCTGCTTTTTGTTCTCCCTGCTCTTCATAGAATCACTGAGGTTGGAAAGGGCCTCTAAGATCATTGGATACAACCATCAGCCCAACACCACCATGCCCACTAGACCATGCCCACAAGTGCCATTTTCTTGAACACCTCCAGGGATGGGGACTCCACCACCTCCTCAGGCAGCCTGTTCCAATCTCTGACCACTCTTGCAGCAAAGAAATTTTCCTAATCTGCCCTGGTGCAGCTTGAGGCCATTTCCTCTCCTCTCACTGTTCATCTCAACTAGCCCTCTCTGAGCACAAACTGAGAGTCTTCAAGCCTAAGTGCTTAGCATGCAAAAAAAGAAAAAAAAAATTTAAAAATTCCCTATGTGACAATTTCCTGATTCCAGCAACTCTGCTGGATTCTAACAACTTCTCTCCACTTTAGATCTTCTCAGGATGTTGTTCTCCAAATCCTGATGCAAACCCACACGACAGTAACAAACCTGTTCACTTCCAGCTATGGCAAAGGTGAGCAATGGATGCTGACCAAGAACATACAGAATCACAGAATTATTGAATCACAGGATTATTGAGGCTGGAAAAGACCTCTGAGATCATCAAGTCCAGCCTATGACCTAACACTACCACAGCAGCTAAACCATGCCACCAAGCGCCACATCCAAGCTTTCCTTAAAGACCTTCAGTGATGGTGACTCCACCACCTCCCTGGGCAGTCCATCCCAGTGCCTGATCAGCCCTGCTGTGAGGAAGGGCTTCCTAATATCCAACCTAAACTTCCCCTGGTGCAGCTTCATTCCATGCCCTCTTCTCCTGTCACTGGTTGCCTGGGAGAAGAGCCTGACCCCCCACCTGACTACAGCTTCCTTTTAGGTACTTCATGTTCTGTTTCATCTCCTGCTGCTGTCGATGTCTGCACCTCAGCCTCCATCTCTATGACAATCATTGCACAAACCACATCCCTCTGCAGCCCACACAGGCAGTTAACAATTTATCCCTGGTGGCTCAATCACAGCCACTCATGAGAGCAGCAATCACTCTTGCTTTCAGGTTCTGGCAAGCGAATGTAAATAATTAATTTGATCCCTTGAGCCTCAACACTGATTTCCACTGTCCCTTTAATTACTTGGACAAACAGGTTGGGATTGTAATTTCTGTGCCTATTCAGCCACAAGGTCTTTGAATGCCATCAAAGAAATAGTTCATAATGCCCTTGATCTCCCCATAAAAATGTAAGTGAGCAGTGAATCATGGCACAGGCTTCCACACAGCACTCAGATATGTGTCAGCTGCCTCCCTGGCATCTGCTGAATGTACAACCAAGCTGACTCCACACCTGATGACAGGCTGCAGAGTCAGTCCTACTGAACCCTGCTGCTCCTCTTCCCCCTCTGCTGCTCTTACAGCAGAGAAATCTCTCCCAACCCCACTAGAAGAATCCCATGCAGTACATGGAGAACTTCAGCCACCACAAAAATCCATCTGGCTTCTGCTTGAATTCAGCTTCCCTCCCCCCCCATTTCTCCTCTTCAGTGACAAGATTTAAGTTGTTACTCAGATTCCCTTCAAATCCCAACATGTTATCTTGTCACTAAATATGTTGTAAGGCTTGGGTGCTGACACTAGGATTTCTTTTAAGCTCAGGACCATGGTGCATCAAACAGCTCACCTTCACAGAAAGACAAAATACCCTGTGGCCAGCTTAGCTGAGATCTCCAATCAGCAGCACAAACAGAGCCCAGCATCTGTATGATCACTGTGGAGTTAGGAAATAATGTGAGCTTAAACCTGAATTTAGAATGAATAGAATAGAATAGAATAGAATAGAATAGAATAGAATAGAATAGAATAGAATAGAATAGAATAGAATAGAATAGAATAGAATAGAATAGAATAGAATAGAATAGAATAGAATAGAATAGAATAGAATAGAATAGAATAGAATAGAATAGAATAGAATAGAATAGAATAGAATAGAATAGAATAGAATAGAATAGAATAGAATAGAATAGAATAGAATAGAATAGAATAGAATAGAATAGAATAGAATAGAATAGAATCAAGAAGGTTGGAAGAGACCTCAAGGATCATTGAGTCCAACCTGTCACCCTAAACCTCATGCCTATCTAAACCATGGCACCAAGTGCCACGTCCAATCCCCTCTTGAACACCTCCAGGGATGGTGACTCCACCACCTCCCTGGGCAGCCCATTCCAATGGCCAACCACTCTCTCTGTGAAGAACTTTCTCCTCACCTCCAGCCTAAACCTCCCCTGGCACAGCTTGAGACTGTGTCCTCTTGTTCTGGTGCTGGTTACCTGGGAGAAGAGACCAACCCCCTCCTGGCTACAACCTCCCTTCAGGTAGTTGTAGACAGCAATGAGGTCTCCCCTGAGCCTTCTCTTCTCCAGGCTAAACAGTCCCAGCTCCCTCAGCCTCTCCTCATAGGGCTTGTGCTCAAGGCCTCTCCCCAGCCTCGTTGCCCTTCTCTGGACATGCTCCAGCAATTCAACATCTTTCCTAAACTGAGGGGCCCAGAACTGGACACAGTACTCAAGGTGTGGCCTAACCAGTGCTGTGTACAGGGGTACAATGACCTCCCTGCTCCTGCTGGCCACACTATGCCTGATGCAGGCCAGGATGCCATTGGCTCTCTTGGCCACCTGGGCACACTGCTGGCTCATGTTCAGGCTGGCTGTCAACCAGTACCCCCAGGTCCCTTTCCGCCTGGCTGCTCTCCAGCCACTCTGACCCCAGCCTGTAGCTCTGCATGGGGTTGTTGTGGCCAAAGTGCAGCACCCAGCACTTGGACTTGTTGAATGCCATCCTGTTGGACTCTGCCCATCTGTCCAGCCTGGCAAGGTCCCTCTGCAGAGCCCTTCTACCTTCTAACAGATCAACACCTGCTCCCAGCTTGGTGTCATCTGCAAATTTACTGATGATGGACTCAATCCCCTCATCCAGATCATCAATAAAGATATTGAACAGGATGGGGCCCAGCACTGATCCCTGGGGGACACCACTAGTGACAGGCTGCCAGCTGGATGTGGCACCATTCACCACCACTCTCTGGGCTCGGCCCTCCAGCCAGTTCCTAACCCAGTGCAGAGTGCTGCTGTCCAAGCCACAGGCTGACAGCTTGGCCAGGAGTTTGCTGTGGGGGACAGTGTCAAAGGCCTTGCTGAAGTCCAGGTAGACTACATCCACAGCCTTTCCCACGTCCACCAGGCTGGTCACCTGATCATAGAAGGAGATCAGGTTGGTGAGGCAGGACCTGCCCTTCCTAAATCCATGTTGGCTGGGCCTGATTCCTTGGCTATCCTTCAGGTGCGCAGTGATTGCCCCCAAGACAATCTGCTCCATGATTTTCCCTGGCACTGAGGTCAGGCTGACAGGCCTGTAGTTCCCAGGTTCTTCTGTCCGTCCCTTCTTGTGGATGGGTGTCACATTGGCCAGTTTCCAGTCTTCTGGGACCTCTCCAGTGAGCCAGGACTGGTGGAAAATGATGGAGAGAGGCTTGGCCAGCTCATCTGCCAGCTCTTTCAGCACCCTAGGATGAATCCCATCAGGTCCCATGGACTTGTGAATATCCAAGTGACTCAACAAGTCTCGAACTAATTCCACATGGATTTCAGGAGTACAACACTGCTCCTTGACCCCATCAACCAGCTCAGGAGGCCAGTTATCCTGAAGTCCTCCTGCCTTACTGTTGAAAATGGAGGCAAAGAAGGTATTTAGAATCTCAGCCTTCTCCTCATCCTTAGTTACAATGTTACCCTCCACGTCCAATAAAGAGTGGAGGCTCCTCTTGCCCCTCTTTTTAGCATTAATATATTTATAAAAATGCTTTTTGTTATCCTTCACGGAAGTGGCCAGTTTAATTTCTAACTGTGCTTTTGCCTCTCTAATTTTTCTTCTACATGATCTAACAACATCCTTAAACATATCACTAGTTGCCTTCCCCCCCTTTCCAAAGGCGACAAACCCTCTTTTTTTCCCTTAAATCCTTCAGGAGCTCCTTGCTCATCCAGGCCGGTCGTCTTCCCTGCCGGCTCGTCTTACGGCATGTGGGAACTGCCAGTTCCTGTGCCTTTAGGAGCTCCTGTTGGAAGTAGGTCCAACCATCCTGGACCCCTTTCTTCTTAAGGGCTGTTACCCAGGGAACTTTCTGAATAAGTTGCCTGAACAACCTGAAGTTTGCCCTCCGAAAGTCCAAAGTGAGGGTTCTGTTACTGCTCCTCCCTATTTCCCTGCATATTGAAAACTCCACTATCTCATGGTCGCTGCACCCTAGACAGCCTCCAACCATCACATCTCCCACCAGCCCTTCTCTATTTGAGAACAGCAGATCAAGCAGAGCCTTGCCCCTGGTAGGTTCACCTAAGAGCTGCATCAGGAAGTTGTCATCCATGCACTCTAGGAACCTTCTGGACTGTCTCCTCTCTGCTGAATTAAGTTCCCAGCAGATGTCTGGTAGGTTAAAGTCCCCCACAAGGACAAGGTCTGATGATCTTGAGACAGCTTCCAGCTGCTTATAGAATATCTCATCGGCCTCCTCATCCTGGTTGGGTGGTCTATAACAGACTCCAACCAGGATGTCAGTTTTGTGCGGCCTCCCTCTGATTTTAACCCATAAGCATTCAATCCTTTCATCTGCAACCTCGAGTTCTGAGGCATCAAAGGATTCCCTAATATACAGGGCCACCCCTCCTCCTCTTCTCCCTTGCCTGTCTCTCCTAAAGAGCTTATAACCCCCAGTGCGGTACTCCAATTGTGAGAATCGTCCCACCATGTTTCTGTGATGGCAACTACATCATAGTTCTTCCTGGTGAACCAAGAGTTCCAGTTCCTCTTGTTTGTTGCCCATACTGCGTGCATTGGTGTACATGCACTTCAGCTGGGCTGCTGATTTCACCAGTTTGTGTGGTCCTCCCTCCTCTCCAGGGAGACTGGTTTCCACACCCACCCCCTTCAGACCTAGTTTAAAGCCCTCCCAATGAGTCCTGCCAACCCCAGTGCCAGCACCCTCTTACCCTTTCTAGATAAATTCAACCCATCTTGGTCCAGCAGGTCAGGTGCAGTAAGAGTTGCCCTGTGCTCAAAGAAGCCAAAATTCCGCTGCTGGCACCATCTCCTAAGCCAACTGTTGATGGTGTGGGTTTTCCTGTTCCTCTCAGTGTACACCACTGCTGCTGAGGGAACTGAGCAGAACACCACTTGAGCTCCTGCCCCGTCAATTGATTTCCCAAGGGCCTTAAATTCCTTTTTAATCTTCCTGGTGCTGCTCTTTTCAATTTCTTCACTTCCAGCCTGAATTACCAGCAATGGGTAATAGTCAGAGGGCTGGATTAGTTTAGGTAACCTCTGGGTGATGTCCTTCACCCGGGCCCCAGGTAGGCAGCACACCTCCCTATGGGATGGGTCAGGACGGCATATGGGTCCCTCTGTTCCCCTCAAGAGAGAGTCTCCAGTAACTATAGCCTTTCTCTTTTTCTTTGTAGCACTGGTCCTTAAGGTTTGGGGGGGCTGCTTCGTCTTTGGTATCTCCTTGATCGGTTCCTCTACAATACTCTCATCCACATTGCCCTCAGCCTGCAGAGTCTCATAGTTATTGCTCAAGGGCAGCGGGGGAGGGGAAGAGGGTCGGGGTGCATTCCCTTTGCTTCCCCTGACAGGGACCTGTATCCATCCTCCACTGCTCCCCTCAACTGGAGAGGGTTTCAAAGCCTGTTCCCACATATCCAACTCCCTTTCACATTCTCGTATGGTCCTGAGCCTTGCTACTTCTGCTTTCAGCTCAGCCACTTCATCCTTCAGCTCAGCTACCAAATTTAAGAGACAATTCACCTGGTCACACCTGACACAGGTGTCTCCTTCACCATCCACACCAAGTGCCAGGCTTGAACACTCACTGCAGCCAGAAGCCTGAACACCAGCATGCTTGCAGAGAAACTCAGTCTGAGAACCTACTGCATGTTTAACACCCTTTGTCTGAGTTTCTACCATGGTAGGTACCTGCAGACAAGAGATCTTAAGATCAGAGATTTTATTGAGGGTTGTGGGGGGTTTTTTTGTTTGGTTTTTTTTTTGTTTGTTTGTTTGTTTGTTTTTCCCCTGTACCCTGTCAGCTGACCTGGCACGTGCAAGCAGGCAAGAAGCCTATAGCTCACCAGCCAAAATGGCGTCGCGCGCTCAGCCCCGCCGGGTTTTAAACATTCCCGCGGCTGACGTCACAATCCCGAGCAGGCACGCGAGAGGACGACCGCTGGTTGTCGCTCTCCGCCAGGGTCCTTCTGCCCCGCAAACCCCGGAAAGAAACGAAAAGAGAGAGAACCCAAAGCAGGCACAGCGGACCCGGTGTCGATCCTGATCAGCTCACCAGCCAAAATTTGTGGATAAACAAACCAGCTGGGAATGGTGGTTTATAGCATCCTGCTATAAAGAGCACAGAGGGATTCATTCATACCCCCTCTCATGAACTGGTCTCTAATCTGCCTGGAATTCACAACAATTTCAGGAGGGTTACTTCCCCCCCGCTCCCCCTCCCCCCCCGCCCCCAATGTATAAGACAATCAGACAGAAAAGTAAAAGGATTATTAACAGAAGGAAAAAAGAAATCCTCTGTTATTTTCAGCGTACTTCTGATCAGCTCTAACTGTCCATAAACTTCATGGAGACTACACTGATGAAGAGCCAGTGGAATATCCCTCTTTTCCTATGCATACATCATCAAATCACGGAATCATTAAGGTTGGAAAAGCCCTCTAAGATCACCCAGTCCAACCATCAACCCAACCCCACCATGGCCATCAAACCATGTCCCCAAGTGCCATGGCCACACATTTCTTGAACCCCTCCAGGGATGGGGACTCCACCACCTCGCCTCCCTGGGCAGCCTGTGCCAATGCCTGACCACTCTTGCAGCAAAGAGACTTTTCCTAATATCCAACCTAAAGCTCCCCCTTCTAAAAGCTGAACTGGCAGAAGAGACAAATCAGAAGTTCCTTTTCCTCCTTTTAACAGAGCTAACTGGAGCATATTTAAGTTGTCACGTGTAAATGTTTCATCAAAGTTTGGGTTAGGAATTTGGCGGAGCCCCTCAGCTGTAATTACATAAACCAGAGAGCAAATCAGGCTCCCTGAAGTCTGCAGAGCAGGGCCAGGCTCTGCACAGAGCAGTCTCAGTTCCTTTAGGTCATCTAATGTTTTATTTTCTGCTGGTAATTCCAGGGATCTGTGACACACAGAGCATAAAGGGCTTGGGGTATTACAAACAAACTCTTCACTGCCTTTCAGTATCTGAATGTAACCACAGAAATACCTGAGAACAAGCAAAATGTCTAATTATCAAATGGAAAAAAAAATTAATGAAGATGTGAGCTCCCTTCATTTAGAATAGAATAGAATAGAATCAAGAAGGCTGGAAGAGACCTCAAGGATCATCGAGTCCAACCTGTCACCCTACACCTCATGCCTATCTAAACCATGGCACCAAGTGCCACGTCCAATCCCCTCTTGAACACCTCCAGGGATGGTGACTCCACCACCTCCCTGGGCAGCACATTCCAGTGGCCAACCACTCTCTCTGTGAAGAACTTTCTCCTCACCTCCAGCCTAAACCTCCCTTGGTGCAGCTTGAGACTGTGTCCTCTTGTTCTGGTGCTGGTTACCTGGGAGAAGAGACCAACCCCCTCCTGGCTACAACCTCCCTTCAGGTAGCTGTACACAGCAATGAGGTCTCTCCTGAGCCTCCTCTTCTCCAGGCTAAACAGTCCCAGCTCCCTCAGCCTCTCCTCATAGGGCTTGTGCTCAAGGCCTCTCCCCAGCCTCGTTGCCCTTCTCTGGACATGCTCCAGCAATTCAACATCTTTCCTAAACTGAGGGGCCCAGAACTGGACACAGTACTCAAGGTGTGGCCTAACCAGTGCTGTGTACAGGGGTACAATGACCTCCCTGCTCCTGCTGGCCACACTATGCCTGATGCAGGCCAGGATGCCATTGGCTCTCTTGGCCACCTGGGCACACTGCTGGCTCATGTTCAGGTGGCTGTCAACCAGTACCCCCAGGTCCCTTTCCACCTGACTGCTCTCCAGCCACTCTGACCCCAGCCTGTAGCTCTGCATGGGGTTGTTGTGGCCGAAGTGCAGCACCTGGCACTTGGATTTGTTGAATGCCATCCTGTTGGACTCTGCCCATCTGTCCAGCCTGTCAAGGTCCCTCTGCAGAGCCCTTCTACCTTCTAACAGATCAACTCCTGCTCCCAGCTTGGTGTCATCTGCAAATTTACTGATGATGGACTCAATCCCCTCATCCAGATCATCAATAAAGATATTGAACAGGATGGGGCCCAGCACTGATCCCTGGGGGACACCACTAGTGACTGGCTGCCAGCTGGATGTGGCACCATTCACCACCACTCTCTGGGCTCGGCCCTCCAGCCAGTTCCTAACCCAGTGCAGAGTGCTGCTGTCCAAGCCACAGGCTGACAGCTTGGCCAGGAGTTTGATGTGGGGGACAGTGTCAAAGGCCTTGCTGAAGTCCAGGTAGACTACATCCACAGCCTTTCCCACGTCCACCAGGCGGGTCACCTGATCATAGAAGGAGATCAGGTTGGTGAGGCAGGACCTGCCCTTTGTCACAGACTGGAGTGGTGGAACCAGGATCCCACTGCTGTTTGTCAGGATGTGCATGACAGGTGTTAATCCAGGACACCTGGACTTCATGAGGCAAAGAACAGCTCAAAGTAATGAACTGAGGGTAGTTTGTTTTGTCCCTTAGTAACACAGGGATGCCAACCCCAAGGTAAGGGATTTCCAGCAGCCATTGTCCCTGTGCTTGGCATGCAGCCCTCTGCAGTCAGGCCACAGAAGGATGCAGCCCACCTCTGGGGGCAGCTTGGGCCAGTGGCTCACATCCTCATTGTAAAACATTTCTTCCTTACAGCTCCTCTAAATCTGCCCTCCTCTGGTTTAGAACCACCCCCAGGGCACAGTACCTGCCCACTAAAGCTCTTCTCCCTCCCCAGTGCTCTCCTTGCAGTGCCTGTCTGTGTTCCCAGGCAGGTTCTCCAAGACAAACCATTCTGTGGCTGGAGCTGTAACTGGACTCTCTACTTGGCACCCACAGTGCATCAGCCCTCACAAGGATGCCCACAGCAAGCCAAGTGGTTGGCGCCAAGCTGAGGCTCTGCCTACCTTGTCCCCCAAGTGAAAGAACTATTTTGGATGCTTATCATCAAATCAGCCACCAGTTTTTATTACATTTGTAGGAATGATGATCTTATGACTAATAACTTAAATCTAATGACTAGATCTTATGACTAATAATGAAATCTAATGACTTCTGGCTCTGTCAAATTTGCATGAAATTAACCCAGGTGTTGAGAAATGGGGAAGGAAGAGCTTGGGCACTGATAAATGGCTGCACAGGCAGGCATGGAGACTTGTAAAACTTTAGGAAGCCAGGCTAAAAATAAAAATAAATAATACCTAAGTGAACAACCACTCTGAAATTTCCTGATAACCATTTATCTTCAGAAATGGCACTGGCTCCACAAGCAAAATGTGCTAGCAAACAAGAATCAACCAAAGGCAGTTTCTTAGCAGGAATTAAGTCAACCTAGTTATTTATGAGTCTTTCCACTCTTCCTCATTGCAGGGAGTATATTACACTGTCTGCTCCTCACTTGTTCCCAGTCAAGCAGGACAAAGACTGAAAATTCTTACCATTATAAGCCTCTCACTCCAAACAGGATATTGAGGGGCTGGAGCACATCCAGAGAAGGGTAATGAAGCTGGTGGAGGGTCTGGAGAATAGGGCTGGCGAGGAGCAGCTGAGGGACCTGGGGCTACTTAGCCTGGAAAACAGGAGGGTGAGGAGAGACCTTCTGGCTCTCTGAAAGGAGGCTGGAGCCAGGTGAGGGTCAAGCATAACGACAAGAGGAAACAGCCTCAAGTTGTGCCAGGGGAGGTTTAGACAGGAAAATTCTTTTCCCCAGAAGGGATACCAAAGGCTGGCACTGCCCAGGGCAGTGGTGGAGTCCCCATCCCCAGAGGGGTTTGGAAGCCGTGGAGATGTGGTACTGAGGGCCATGGTTCAGTGGTGACCTGGCAGTGCTGGGTCAAGGGTTGGACTTGATGATTTTAAAGGTCTCTGCCTGCCAAAGCAGTTCTGTGATGTCACAGTTCAGTTGTAGTCTGGAGAACAGGTGAAGGTTCTCTGAGGCTTAGGAAAGAGAGATCTCAGTGGAAAAATGCCCCTGGGATGCAGGAAGAAGCCTTGCCAGGAAGAACAGACTGTGTAAGTGCCCAGAGTGGTGCAGGACTGGCTCCCAGCACCCTGACACCGGCTGCCAAAGCAAAGGCACCCAGCAAAGATCCACAGAGAAACCACTTCTGGAGGCAGACCTCTCCCTGGCAGCTGCTAGCACAACAGCAGAAGGTCTGGGGACAGGCAAACTGGGGAAGCAAGTGAATGGAGGAAAACTGGGAAAAAGAGTGCAGATGTGGGGGAGGACTCACATGAGACATGGGGAGGAGCTAATGTCATTGTTACCACCATAATTAAAGGGAGCTTTAACGAGCATTTCCCCCCACAGGAGACAAGGCAGAAGAAATGTTACTTGCTGGAAGTAGTAACTCAGAGGAAGATTTGGGTTAAGGCTTTGCTGGCTCTGAGCTGCAGTTTTTTCTAAATGGGATTTCCCAACACAATGCCATCCCATAAACACTCCCCCAGGAACACAACTTCTCAGAGATCTTTCTTCACAGAGGGATTTGAATCCCTCTCATGGGCCAAGACGTGACAGCAGCTGGGACCCAGCAATACAGCTCTGCAATCACTTTGAAAGTTGGGTTTGGATTGTGGAGCTGAAGTGTTGATTCCTTTTGTATTCTTGGAGGTATTCCTTTCAACCCCAGCCTGTTCCTTCTCAAAAGGAAAGGACGAGGCTGAGGGGAGACCTCATTGCTCTCTACAACTACCTGAAAGGACATTGCAGAGAGGCTGGTGCTGGTCTCTTCTCACAGGGAATTAGTGATAGAACAAGAGGGAACAGCCTCAAGCTGCCACTGGGCAGGTTTAGACTGGACAGTAGGAAACATTTTTCCCAGCAAGAGTGGTCAGGGATTGGAATGTGCTGCCCAGGGAGGTGGTGGAGTTACCACCCCTGGATGTGTTTAAAGGTGGTTTGGATGTGGTGCTTGGGGATATGGTTTAGGGGTGAGCCTTGTAGAGTAGGGTTCTGGGTTGGACTTGGTGATCCTGAGGGTCTGTTCCAACCTGAGTGTTCTGTGATTCAGTGAAAAGGTAAATACTTCTGAGCCGGGAATTCCAAACTCTACTTTGTCAGCTTTTTGGCCCATAACTTAGAGAGGAGCTCACCAAAATAAAGAAACTACTGCCCAAAAGTGGGTGAGCAAAGCCATGTTCACCAGGTGAGGAAAAGGGGGAACTCCTGCTGAGATTTTCTGTTCAAACTTGAGCAGATCAGGGTCTGGTGCATGGTGAGTAATTTACTGATGTTAACTGTCTCAACCAAAAGACTAATGAAAGACTCACCAAAATCCCCAGTTTCAGTCAAGTCCTGGAGCAATCCTAGGTGGGGAGAAGATGAGCAGTTCTGGGAAGGAGCCTTCTTTGTTGTTGTGCTAATAAAAGGTTAGATGTGGGGTTCAAAGGTGGATGTGCAATCAAGAAAGCAGGTTCCAAGCAGGAAGGGTCTTCCCACAAAGAAGTGAAGAACCCAAGGGTCACACCTAGGCAGTGAGCTTACAGAAGGGCTTCCTTCAGACACAGCTACATCCCTGACACGCTTCCAGGAGGACACTCTCTTTCCCAGCCTGCAAACCCAGACAGGTGGTGGCACTCAGTCAAGATGGAAGTATCAAGGAGAGACCCTGCAGGAGGAGGTAGGGACCTTCAGGAGCACCCAGGACGTGGAGGAGCCCCACACCTGCAGGGCTCACCACAACTATCTGCATGTTACAACCTGTTTGGCCAGCTACATGTGAAGTGTGCTCCTGGAGGCACTCATAGTAGACAAGGTCCAAGCTGGAAAATACAAAATATCTGGGAGTAAGGGGGAGAAAGTGTTTGGATGCCCTCTGAAGCCCTCAGGATGTAACTCTTGCAGATGGAAAGCTTGTCTCAGTGAGTCTAGAGCAAAACACACATTGGGAGACTTCCTGATTACCTGGGACTGAGAAAGAAAATTCCAAGGTGGTCTGTTCCTAGCAAGAAGAAGAGATTTAAGTAGTGCTTTGAGGCCAGAAATTCAAAGGATGCATCCAGAAGGGTGGCCAAAACCAGGATGGTCTGAAGCAGTTGGCCTCATTCATGTAGACCTTCCATTAATTGGCTCCCTCAGAATTGAAAGTGTACTTCAAAGGATTAGATTTTCAGGTTGCCATTTTAGCACAGTTGAATTGTCTGATATTAATGGTCATAAATTAGATCTGCTCCATCTGAAAATCTAGTTATGCATTTAATCCCATTACATCCTGGCACAGCACAGGTAGCCAGGCTGAATGCCTGGAAGGACAACATTCCTTATTAAAAAAGCCTTTCCAGAAAAGTCCTCTCTTTGTTGTTGTTTGCAAGGTTGGGTTTTTTTTTTTTCTTTTTCTGTTTTTTGGGGTTTTTTTGTTTGGGTTTGTTTGTTTTGTTTAAGGTTTTTTTTCCCCCTGGTGGCCTTTCCCATTTGACTCTTTGCTATTCATTGGGAACCACAGAGTCTAAAGAGCAAAGCTTGATGGAGCCATTCTCTGTGCAGTCCTTACCTCTGTCTTGTAGCTTCTTTCATCAGCCTGTGCTGAGGAACCAAGTTGAATTTTCTGGGTAAAGACTGATGTTATACAACACAGAAGTGCTGAAATACACAGCTGAGGAGAAGCCAAACTGTGTTTCATCTGTCTTCCAGTGTAAATTATTAATCCTTGTGACTTATTAATGCACATTCAGTGCAGGAAACTCAAGATGCTTAATAAACATTCTACCTCTATGCAAGGTTTTAAAGTCCACCTTGCTGGAAATGCAAAGCAAAACTGAAGAGGTTATTTAGTAGCCATGGCACAGAAACAAAGCCTTTCTTTGTGTTTATCTGATTCTCATCTAGCTAGGCAAGCCTAGGGAAAAAAAAAAAAACACAAGACTACATTTCTTTTATATGTTAAAGATACATAATTAATCTACGAATATAGGAAGACCAGCAGGATTTAAGAGCAACAAGTTCAAGGAGCACCTCTGCTATAGCAGGCCAGGCTGAGGGAGCTGGAGGTGTTCAGCCTGGAGATGAGAAGACTCCAGGGGGACCTAAGAGCTGCCTGACAATAGCTGAAGGGATCCTGCAGGAAGGTTGCAGAGAGACTTTTCCTGAGGGTGTCTAGAGACAGGACAAGGGAGAATGGTTTGAAGCTGAAGGAGAGCAGGGTTAGACTGGAGCTGAGGAAGTTCTTCAGTACAAGAAGGGGAGGTTGGAGGAGATCATAGAATCGGTCAGGGTTGGAAGGGACCACAAGGATCATCCAGTTCCAACCCCCCTGCCATGGGCAGGGACACCTCACACTAGATCAGGCTGGCCAGAAGTGAGCTCTGGGGTCCCTTCCAACCTGAGCCATTCTAGGATTCTATGACAGATCAGTCAAACTAAATACTGCCTGCAAACTTGCACCAGGTAAGTGATGCTCTGGTAGCAGCCCCTGACTGCCCTCCATCCCCACAGCCTCAGCTGCTGGGGGCTTGGCCAATACATTCCAGAGGCAAAGCAATGTACAAGACAGGACACTTTCAAGGCATATTCTCAAGTGCTGAGCATAACAGCCTACTTGTGCCTCCTTCTGTGTCTTCTTCTTGTTCATTCTTTAGGAAAACATAAACAATGAGAGCAAACTTCCATAACCCTGAAACTATGCTAAATAGGGGACTCTGGATTCAGTCTGTGGCCTGTATGTCCTTCTGCTTCTCTTCAGATACCACTGGAGAGAAGCAGCTAGGAGCTGCTAGGAGCTCTGCTAGGAGAGAAAGGAAAGGTTTGTTACTGAGGGAAGAGCTGGGACACAGAAGGGATTCTTTGCCATTGAGCAGCATGCAATGAGCAGTGAGCTGCTGCTTCAGTGCCCCTGGATCTTGCCAATAGGGGAATTATTGCCTCATTACATCCTTCCTGCTCCTCCCTCAGAAATGCCACTTTGAAGTTCTGCTGTATTACTCCTGGGTGCTAACACATCAACACACAAGAGCCTGAGATCTTCAAATCCTTCTTGGAGGCTTTCAGTTCAATTTCATGCCTGGTGTTTCCTCTATCATTAGGTATAGTTTCAGTCTTCCTCTGGGCAAGAGACTATGACTGGAAACCTCCTCTACACACCCCCCTGCTGGAAAGTTTGAAATGATTCTGTAGTTCTGCCTTGCCTTTTGGGTGCACTCAGAGGAGTGTGCCCAGCAGATCCAGGGAGGTTCTCCTCCCCCTTTGCTCTGCCCTGCTGAGACCTCACCTGGAATATTGCATCCAGCTCTGGGCTCCCCAGTTCAAGAGGGACAGGGATCTGGGGAGAGTCCAAGGGAGGGCTACAAGGATGCTGAAGGGACTGGAGCACTGCCTGGGGAGGAGAGGCTGAGAGCCCTGGGGGTGTGTAGTCTGGAGAGGAGAAGACTGAGAGGGGATTTAATAAATGTTTCTAAATATCTGAGGGCTGGGGGGCAAGAGGGAGGGGACAGGCTCTGCTCAGCTGCACCCTGGGATAGGCCAAGGGGCAATAGATACAAACTCCAGCACAGGAGGTTCCACCTCAACATGAGGAGGAACTTCTTCACTGTGAGGCTCACAGAGCACTGGAACAGGCTGCCCAGAGAGGTTGTGGAGTCTCCTTCACTAGAGGCTTTCCAGCCCCATCTGGATGCCTTCCTGTGTGACCTGTGCTGGATTCTCTGGTCCTGCTCTGGCAGGGGGGTTGGACTCCATGATCTCCAGAGGTCCCTTCCAACCCCTAGCACATCTTGTGATCCTGTGTGATCCTGTAATATTTGCCCTACCCTTCAGCTTAGGTGACTCAATCAGTTACTAGCAGAAGTAGGTTTATCTCTGTATCTATTAGCTACAGGTAAAGAGAAGGATGAGTTACAGGCTGCCCTCTGAGGGGGGTTGAAGCCCTGAAGGCATTTTTCCTGCATTCAGGACACTTTTCACATGTTTTGGGAGTCTGTGCAAGGAAGCATTAATAGCTCACACTGCACCTCATCAGCAATCCTTTGGTCAGAAGATAGAGCTGAGGAATGATTTCAAACTGTCCTGAGAAGAAGCCAGTCCATAAATATTTAAGTAGATAAATGTAAGAGGTGACATTTTTGTGTCTTTACCAACTGGTTTAAGTGACCAAGCACTACGAGCAGCCCCTGCCCTTCAAATACCAACTGCATTAATTACTCTTATTTGTATGTTCAGTCAAGCTAACTTAATACTCAGCACAGAGTGAAAAATTCAGGGGCAATTGCCATGCTTCTTCATTTCATGGTATGCAAAGTACCCAGCTGCACTTCCACACCTTCCAGCAATGACAGTGGTTGGATGAAGATCACTGCAAGCTCCCTGCACCAGCCAGATGTGCCTTGGCTTCCAGCTGTGCATTCCCTCTCCGAACCAGGAAGCAGTGGCTCCTGCTCCTTCTCTCTGGATCAGACACTTGCACTAAAGCACTAACAGGAGAGATCCTTTCAGTGGTTTAACACACAGTTAGTAAGCACACAGGTGAGTTGGGGCTCACCTTGAATCCTAACTGCAGAGGAGGAAAAGGTTCTGGGATTAGAGAAGCGTGGCCAGCAGGTCAAGGGAGGTGATTCTCCCCCTCTGCTCAGACCTCACCTGGAGTACTGCATCCAGTTCTGGAGCCTCTATTACAAGAGGGATATGGACATGCTGGAAGGTGTCCAGAGAAGGGCCACCAGGATGAGCAGAGGGCTGGAGCTGCTCTCCTATGAGGACTGACTGAAGGAGTTGGGGCTGTTTAGTCTGGAGAGGAGAAGGCTTCAAGGTGACCTTCTTGTGGCCTTCCAGGATCTGAAGGGGGCTACAAGAAAGCTGGGGAGGGACATTTTAGGATCTCAGGTAGTGATAGGACTGGGGGGAATGGAATAAAGCTGGAAGTGGGGAGATTCAGACTGGACATGAGGAAGAAGTTCTTCCCCATGAGAGTGGTGAGAGCCTGGAATGGGTTCCCCAGGGAGGTGGTTGAGGCCCCATCCCTGGAGGTGTTTAAGGCCAGGCTGGATGAGGCTTTGGCCAGCCTGATGTAGTGTGAGGTGTCCCTGCCCATGGCAGGGGGGTTGGAACTGGATGTTCCTTGTGGTCCCTTCCAACCCTGACTGATTCTATGATTCTATGATTAACCTGCTGGGAAACAGCAGTAAACCTTTCCCACCCCTGCTCCACATGCCAACATCTCCCAGCTTTCTGGTTCACCCCAGGCTATTCAGGGCACTGCCAGTCTTAGCAGACTGCACAGGTCCTGCAACAGGCAACTGCCAGAAAGCTCAGCAGATCATTGAAGTTATAAGGGGAGGGTGGGGGGAAACAAAACACCAACCAAACCAAACCAACAACAACAAAAGCATTGTCCATGATGTGCAGAGCTATCCTGATTTATGGATCTGGTAAAATCTTCCAACTAACCTAACAAGGTTAGCAACCTGTACTAGCTGGGGAGATCCCTGCTTACTGCAGGTGACCTTTAGAGGTCCCTTCCAATCCAAACCAGTCTATGATTCTATGATTTGGTTTTAGAAGCAGATTTTGCACATGCCTTGATAACCAGCTGCACAATCTCACAAAACAAGACATTTTATGCTGTTTAAGTGCTTTTCAATCAGAAATGCAAAGCAGAATTTCTTCCAGGCTACAGCAGGCACATCCAGCAACCCAACAACCACATCTGAAAGCAGCTACAATATTACATTTACATCCCAAGCCCACACAGGTTGACAGAACAGCAACATTCCAATCAGAAAGCTTACTGGCAACTACCATTTAATTGGGGATATTTCCCTAAGGTTTTTCTACACCTTGATTTCATTTTGCCACAAGATTTTTTCCAAACTGAAAATGGTGAGAAGAAAGACCATTTAGCATCCTACCACTGAAATAATCCCTGCCACTGCTGCTGTTGATTTAGCAGCATTTGGGATGGCTGCCAAGACCAGAAGCTATATTCAATTAGTTTATGAACATATGTCTTAACCTGTTTAGCAGAACTGAGGTGCAATTAAATTCACACAAAAATATTTAGCAGATGGAATCAAATTAATGTGTTCCTGTGTCTCATGTTCACATAACTGTGTTTGTTTTATTTCTGCTTACAAAAAAAATAAAACCCTAAGCTACCTCTAACTCTAAACCCAGATTTTGTTGGGTTTGTTTTTGTGTTGAGATGTAAAGATGAGTATCAAAAGTTGTATGATGTGGATTTTCTCAATGGTAGTGCAACCATGGGGAACATTTCCAGCTAGGAGAGCAACAAGTTAGCTTGTTGTCCCAGAATGGCTCAGGCTGGAAGGGACCTCAGAGCTCATCTCCTCCAACCTGCTCACCATGGGCAGGGACACCTCTCAACTAGACTCAGCTGCTTAAGACTTCATCCAGCCTGGCCTGGAACACCCCGAGGGAGGAGGCAGCCACAGCCTTCCTGGGCAGCCTGTCCAGAGTCTCATCACCCTCACCCTGAAGAACTTCTTCCTCAGCTCCAGTCTAACCCTGCTCTGCCTCAGCTTCAAACCATTCCCCCTTGGCCTGGCTCCAGACACCCTCAGGAGAAGTCTCTCTGCAGCCTCCCTGGGCAGCCTGTTCCAGAGTCTCATCACCCTCCTACTGAAGAACTTCTTCCTCAGCTCCAGTCTAACCCTGCTCTCCCTCAGATTCAAGCCATTCCCCCTTGTCCTGTCTCTAGACACTCTCAGGAGAAGTCTCTCTGCAGCCTTCCTGCAGGATCCCTTCAGCTATTGTCAGGCAGTTCTAAGGTCCCCCTGGAGCCTTCCAGCTCCCTCAGCCTGTCCTCATAGGAGAGCTGCTCCAGCCCTTGGATCATCTTTGTGCCCTACTCTGGACTCACTCCAGCAGCTCTGTGTCCTCCTTCTGCTGGGCACACCAGACCTGGAGGCAGGATTTCCATATCTTTCACATGTTAAGTGTTGTACAGATGAAGTATTTACACAGCTTCTGAAATCTGCAGGAGTGATTGTGATGGTTTGATGAGGACCTCTACCCATTAACACCTTGCCTACCTCCAGCCCAGCCAGAAGCATTTGTGGCACCCCCAAGCCTACAGTCCCCTGCAGCCCACCTGCACCAGGAGTCCTGGCTGAAATAATGAAGGATAAACCTATGGAAGGCACCATGGACCAGGAAAGAGAAGCCACAAACCCCCCAGCATGTGCCCAATCTAATTCTGGAGCGTATGAGGAGAAGGAAGTGCAGAGAGCTGAAACTCCTTGACAGTTTACTCAGATTGCCAAAGCCCTGTTGACAAGCTCCATGCAGAAGACTATTAAAGCAGGAGGTAAAGCCATGAGGCAGAACCTAGTTAAGAACCAAAGGAGAAGGAATGAGTCATGGCTTTCAGTTCCTTGGGAGAAGGTGTCATGTCCCACATTTCCACACTGGCAACAAAAAGAGAGTGAGTAGCAAAAAGGCAAAGCAGCATAGTAGACAGCCATGCCCAGCCAGGGCTTGGGCTCATAGGCTTCAACATCAGCCTAGCAGGAAAAAGGAAACAGGAAGCCCAGTGCCTGTGATCTGTTGGAACAGAGGACACCCAGCACTGACAGCCAGAGCCCCTTGCTGTGCTGGGCAGGCACTTCCACCCTGCACAACAACTGAACCTCCATCTAAATCAAAAGGAAATGTACTTCAAAGTCCCAACAGTTATTGCTGACAGGCAAACAGGTGACAACAGCAGCAAAGTCAGTCTGCTCCTGAGCTGATAATCCTGTGCAGGCTGTCACCAGCATGGCCCTGAAGCTCTGTGGAGAGTGCAGTGGTGCTCTGAGACCTTCTGGTGTTAGTGTTCCTTAAATTGAAAGTATATGGGGAAAAACCCCTATGAAAGTAGCTCTTGCTAGGGCAGACCAAGGCCTTCCCCCAGTATTCAGACTGAGAAAGAGAGGGCATCAGGCAGGGCAGATGCTGAGCTGTCATTAGATGAAATTGCTGCCTCCCAGCTTCCAGCCTCTCAGAGAGGGCAGCTGGGAACTGCATTTACCTCACCCTGCTGCACAGCTTCTGCCACTGCAGCCATCCCACACAGAGCAGGATCTCTGGGAGCCTTCCCAGCACTCCCAGTCCACAGCTCTTAGCACTGGTGCAGCTGTGACTCTCACCCTGGTTTTGATATCCCGATTCAGCTGACCATCTCTGCCCTGCAGGACAGCTCTTCCTCTGTCTCCAGTCCACAGCGGCCGAAGCTGAACGAGCCAAGACCCAGGAACATACCTACCATGGAGCCAAACCACTCACACATCCTGTTCATCCTGACAACTCTGCTTGGTGCATAGCTTCTTCCAGATGTCTCCTTAGCTATCTTCCTAGCAAACCTTTCCCACCTTCAGCACTAATTTCCTAGGGGATGCTCAGGCATGTTTAGTTTCAGTCCAGACTTCTCTAAGGAACCTTCTTTAAGGAACAGCTCATCTCTGCCCAAGGAACACTCACAGACGAGCTTGGAAAACCCTCACTGCCATTTTTGCCTCTTCCCATGTACTTCCCACTTGCTTTGGGGTTGCCTGCCTGTCCTTTCCAAAGCTTCCTGCAGAGGTGAGCAGCAGCAGACCTGCTGGCTGTGGATCTCACAAGGTATCACTTTGAATCCCCAAGTTCTGCCTCCTGGTGGCCTCCTGAGAAGCCCAAGCAACACAAGTACTGCTCAGCAGCTGTGGAGCTGCTTGTCAAGCTCATTTCCAGCAGTTCCCTGATCATTCACATGAACCTTGCTGGAAGCTGACACACAGGAAGCACTTTTTGCTTAGTTTTGTGTCCAGACCTACAGCAAAAGTCGCAGCACATGTTGGGAGAGCAGGCACCATGCTGTAGTGTCTCAGTGTCAGCAAGAACAAGCACATGCTCCTCTTGTGCCTGTGTGCCTTGCAAAATGCAGGTTACAGCAGCTCCTCACTGCTTTGCATTCTTTTTATTTTTAATTTCCCTGGCTGTTCAATCCTCTTTCAAATCTTTGCAGGTTCTCTTACTTCCTTGTACCCTCCTCAAAGAGCTGATTCACTGCTCTGAAGGGAAGCTTCAGTCTTTTCTACCAGCTTTTGCCACAAGCCTGTCTCCTCTGTGTTCAAAGCTCTCCAGACCACTTAAGTGCACTGCTTCATCTTCTTCACTTCTCCAAGCTTGCTTTTCTGAAGCCCCAGTGTTCAACCACATCAGAATGGTTTGTGGTTTTGACTGACAAAAGTCTTGCTCTGCTGCATTCTCACGCAGCTGCCAGCAGTGTCTTTGTGCACTTGTAAGCTTCTTCCATCCTTCTTTGCCAACTTTCTCCTCCTGCTTTGCATATTTAGTCTTGGTGCCTAATAGTCTTGCAGCTGTCTTGGTGATACCCAGCCCTCTGCCACAAAAAAGCTCAATAAACCCCAGCATCCCAAGTCTCTCCTAGCAATATCATTCCCTTGAGACTATTTTCAAAACCATTTGGTGGTTCTAAGTTATTTCTCTAGAGGAATCCCACTGAAGTTCACCTAATCTGCAAGGACCTGGAGCATTTTTCACACCCTGGCACACCTGTTCCAGCAAGAATCTGGCTGTACTATTTTTTCCAGCAGTAATAGCAACTGATTGCCTCTTTTCTCTTCCTCAAACACAGGTTTGTATTGCTTCCTTTTGCTGTCAACATCATGAGCTATTAGATTTTCTCCTAACAGATCCATCTCCTCTTTTCATGAGCCCCCACTGAGAAATGGTAGGAGATGTATTTCAGCTGGCTCTAACAGCCTGGAAAGTCATCCTCACATTTCACCTCTCAAAAGACTTCTGCCATTCTGACACTGGCCACACTGGATGGCTTTTCCTCAGCCCTGTGAGCTGGTCTTTCTTTCCCTCCACACAGCAGGTGCTTCTGGCTCTCCCCTCTCATCTTCTCTAACAGCAGAGCTGCCCCACAGTTCTACTCTGTCTTCCTTCACCTTATTTTCACTAGTCATACAGGACAGGGAGAAAAAATAAGAAGTCAGTTATCATCACAGAAAAACAGACTTGGGGAAATTCACTTCAGTTATTGCCAGTCAAAAGCAGAGGAGGATGGTGAGGAACAAAGACAAACCAAACACACCTTCTTCCCACCCCTCCCCTTCCTCCCAGGCTCAGCTTCACTCCCAACTCCTCTACCTCCTGTGCTGGGGATAGGATCATTTCAGACCAGCTCATCTCAACTGTTCTTTCCTCCTCACATTTCCCCCTTGCTCCAGTCTGGATCCCATCACAGGATATATTCCCTCAAGAACTGCTCCAGTGTGGGTCCCCCTCCTTGGCCTCTTGAGGAAAAACTGCTCCAGCCTGGGTCCCACCACAGGGTGCAGGTACTGCCAGAAAACTTGCTCCTGAATGGGTTCCTCTCCACAGGCCACCAAGAGCCTACTCTGGTGTGGGGTCTCCATGGGCTGCAGAGGGACAAGCTGCCTCTGCTCCACATGCTGCAGGGGAATCCCTGCTGCTAGTGCCTGACCAGCCTCCTCCCTCTCCTGCTGCTTGACCTGACTGTCTGCAGACCTTTCTCTCACCCACTCACACCTTTGGACAGAGGCACCACCAGCAGCACTTTGCAGGCTCAGCTTCAACCAGCAGCAGGTCCATTGTGGAGCTGATTGGAACTGGCTCTTGGCACAGAGACAGCCTTGATCTCTTCTCACAGAGGCCACCCCTGAAGTCCCCTCCACAGCCCTGCTACCCAAACCTTGCCTGGTAAACCCAGGTGACCATCACCTGCAGTTACACTTCTGGCCCATGGATCACCTCACTCACAGCCACTCCAGTCACCACACCACATGCAGACAACTTGCACTGGCAATGGCTCAGGAGTGACAACTGCTCCACAGCTGGCACTCTGCTTCTCTACTGCTTGCACATTCTGGCACTTCCTGCATCACTTTTCACATTTTCCTTCTAAGGGAAATGGGTAACAAAACCCAGTCCTCACCAGCTCCATCTCCCCTCTGTGCTGCCTCATTCCCCACTACTTGCTGCTTTGCTTTTTTATCCCTACTGCATCAGCCACCTCTGCTTCTTAGTCAGGGCTGGAGACCAGCCTCTCATCTTCATAACTGTACAGTGAGGCCTTACTCTTCAAACACCCCACCAGGCAACACAACCATTGCCATCAAGCAGTGTCATCTCCTGGGAGAAACACACTCCATGCACCACTACCAAACACATGCAGCAGCAGCTCCTGAACTCCCACATGGCAGGAGTCTTCACACAGGGGTTTCTCCATGACCAGGAGGAAGGAGAAGATGGAGGAACATTTTCTTTGAACATCTCATGGTCTGTCAAAACAGTTGCTCTGACTGCCAGCACTCACTACCTGCACACTGCCATATTCTGCTGTTGTCAGCAATACCCAAAGCCATCAACTGCTTGGAAAAAAATTAATTTAAGTGTGAATGGAAATTAAGCTCCCAAAGACAAACCCAGTTCTTGTGCCTTGCCACAAGGCTGAGGTCCAATGCTGGTAACCCTGCTAGTGCTGAGTGACCGCAGCTCTCATTTGCTCTAGCACCAAGGGAAAATGTGGCACCAGCCTAAGAGAGGTCCCAAATGCAAATGAAATACTTCTCCAGGATGTTTCTTAGCTGCCATTTCAGGCTCTGAAGATGCCTTGTCTTTACAGTTTCTTATCCTAGCATCACATTCCTTGGCAATTTTCCATTCCTCAAACTTCTCAGCACAAGCTCAGCCTCAACCTTCTGCCAGTCTCAGTCTTTCCAGCCTGCCCTCAACCCCACTTGCTTTATACACTCATCCCCAGTTCATGCTTCTTTGTTCTTTAGTCACTTAGCCTCCTCTACCCCTCACAATCCATTCCCTTTTCTCTTTCCCCATTCTTATTTTTTCTTTCCCCAGCTGGTCCTCCCTCCTTCCCACCCTACTCATATGGTTCCCAGTTTATCACTGCTTCTCTTTAGTCCTTGTTTCTCTTCCACAGCTATTTACAAACTCTTCAATCAGTTGAGGCTGCTCCCTCACTCAGAATCTTCTAAGCAGGTGTCCCAACATTTCAGCTTCATTAGCACTGGAGCAAAAAAAAAAAAAAAAAAAAAAATTTGAGATTTCTGCCAGATTTTGAAAGTTCATCTGAGGAAATGAGCGCAGTTTGAGCCCTCAGAAACAGAACCAAAGACAGCCCAAAGAATGCACTCAAGGCTTGAGTATACTGCCAAAAGAAAAACCTCTTACTCCATGGCACAAGAACACCACCAGTTTTAGAATCAAAGATCAACAGAGCGATAAGAACTTGAAAATTCACCACCAAAGGGACAATCGCCCAAGCTAGAAACCATCACTGAAAGCCATTAGAGTTTCAGCAAGTGCTTAGCAACTTCAGGGAAGCGTCTGACAGCGGCAAGCATCTGCTAACATCTTCCCGTCAAGCAGGACAAAGCAGCTGCTCTCCTGACAGATCACATCAGCGCTTACACAACGCCCAGGAGCTGCGCCAGCACGGAAGGGTCCGAAGGGTTCCACCACCGCCGCGCTCCGCGGAGGCTGAGCAGTTAGCAAGGTGCAGTTTGTTTCTTTTCTGCACCCAAAGCACAGAAACAGCTGAGCTGCCTAAGACAGTCAGCTGCATTCCCAATTAGATGCCATAATTACCCAGAGAACACAGCAGCAGCCCTGAACAGCCTCCCGAGGCGCCTTTGTGAAGCCATACCCAAGGAGCTTCTCTTTCAGCTATAATCTAAGTTGGCATTTTCAGGTCTTTCAGTCAAAAGGTGGGGTTTGGACACATCCATGGAAGGGTATTTAATAGTTGGTATTTTCATCCTACCCCCAATTTACTTAGCATGTGTTACTCCACCATGATTTAATTTGGGCAGGAAAACTGCATGGCTGCTCAAGCAGTAAATTTAAAGTGTAAATGGATTCTTGGCTGCCAATGGCCCAGTTTCTGCTCCTGTTCCCATAGAAACCATGTAGGAGTGGCAAGGAGCGAGAACTTAAAATATAAACTTCAGGGTTTACTTCTCCCCTTTTCTTCCCTCTCATTCTAACTCCATCTCCAAGCAAATGGGATGTGGTTTGAATATTCAGCCCCTACTTTCTCAGTCCTTGAGGAAGCAAAAACCACACCAGGCAGCAATTTCCTCTGCTAAGTTACAAACCCTGGGCTGCAAAAGGTGTGTGCTTGACCAGGAGGAGGAATGCCACACTCCCACCTACCTCACACATGGCTGGGACCACGTCACTAACTGTTCCTGTCCAGAGAAATTCTCACCTCCTCTCTCTCACTGATGAATGGATGTAAATACAGATGGTAGGAAAGTCATCTTTAAAACGAGATGTACAACACCAAGAGCTGCACAGGAGGAAACTGTGAATGCTCTGGTCAGGTACTTCATGTAGCCAAACAATCCTGCTAGACTAATAATAATTCTCTCATTTATTAACCAACACCCTCACAAAATCTTCAGACTTCAGATTAAATGCACTCCTATCTATGAGGAGAGCCAAGCATGGTCTGTTTCCTACCACACTGTGTCCTGTAATTAAAAAAAAAAAAAAATCACTTTGTGAACATAAAAATTCAGTGAGTTTGGTCACTGGAAATGGTTAAGCCTTCAGATGTGACTAAGCAATTCTTTAAAGAAGTGACAGGGACAAATGGGACCTTAACTAAGGTTTCACAGCAAGTGCCAGCCAAGGATCACCAAGGCTTCAGAGACAGGCACCCTGCTCAGTCTCACTGCTGCCTACATTTCACTGCAAGGGAGATACCCTGCACACTCTCTGAGGCTCATTTGGGCACCTTCCCAGCACTGCATCTTTTCAGGTTCCTGCAGAAATGAGCCCTGCATCAAACAATCCAACAAACACCATCCCCCAAACCCAACAGGTCAGGCAGGGAAACAGAGAAGGAAGCCCTTGAGTGTGTGAAGGCAATCAGCCAGTTCTCTTCCTCTGCAGGGTCCTCTCCTGCTCATTAACACAAACCCTCCTTTTCCTTACCATAAAATTCTACTTCAGTAACCTACAAAAACACAAAATTCCTGAGAGCCTGCAAACTTTTCTTCCAGAAATGGTGGAACCAGTCACGGTACAGGAACCTCTCTTTGCGTTTTCTCTCTAGATGATGTCAGGAATCTGAGGGAGTTATTTTCCAGAAAACAAACAACCCAACCCCACTTGCTAATAAAAATCTTTTCCTGCTTCAGTTGCCATGTCAGGCTGTTAAAGCAATGCCCAATGGACTGCTGGGACTCTTTGGTGGGCAAGGAGGGCAGAGTCTTTCTTCACCTATGGAGGGGACATCATTTCAGAAACTAATTCAACTTGTCTTCCTAAACACACAGATGCCCTAGGATCATCAAGCTTCCTACCACAGGGTAAAAAGGTAAAATAAGCGCATCAAACTGCAGAATAGCTGCACCAAGAGAAGTGTAACCAGCAGGGTAAGGGAGGTGATTCTCCCCCTCTACTCCGCTCTGGTGAGACCCCACCTGGAGTACTGCATCCAGTTCTCGAGTCTCTATTACAAGAAGGATCTGGATGTGCTGGAATGTGCCCAGAGAGGGCCACAAGGATGAGCAGAGGACTGGAGCTTCCCAGCTCAAGAGGGACAGGAATCTGCTGGAGAAGGTCCAGTGGAAGGCTACAAAGTTGATTAGGGAACTGGAGCACTGCCTTAGGAGGAGAGGCTGAGGGACCTGGGGCTGGTTAGTCTGGAAAACAGAAGACTGAGAGGGGATTTAATAAATGTTTCTAAATATCTGAGGGCTGGGGGGCAAGAGGGAGGGGACAGGCTCTGCTCAGCAGCACCCTGGGATAGGACAAGAGGCAATGAATATAAACTCCAGCACAGGAGGTTCCACCTCAACGAGAGGAGGAACTTCTTCACTGTGAGGCTCACAGAGCACTGGAACAGGCTGCCCAGAGAGGTTGTGGAGTCTCCAGAGAAGGAGACTTTCCAGCCCTGTCTGGATGTGCTCCTGTGTGACCTGAGCTAAATTGTATGGTCCTGCTCCGGCAGGGGGCGTTGGACTCTATAATCTCTTTGGGTCCCTTCATCCTGGGATCCTATGGAGGCAGAGTCAGAGAGTTGGAGCTGCTCAGTCTGGGGAAGAGAAGGCTCTGAGGAGACCTTCTTGTGGCCTTCCAGTATCTGAAGGGGGCTACAAGAAAGCTGGGGAGGGACTTCTTAGGGTGTCAGAGAATGATAGGATTGGGGGGGAATGGAGCAAAACTAGAAGTGGATATACTCAGAGTGAATGTTAGGAACACCTTCTAAGAGGTCAGATTTCTCTTTTTTTGCTGTTTTGGACCTAAGTGTGCAAAACAGCTTCTCCCCACCTCAAATTCAGGGGGGTTGACTAAAAATACCTCCGCAGATGTAATAAAATGACAATTACCATTTTGGTGCTATTATACAAAGGTTATGACTCATTCATTAAAACATCTAAATTAGTGAGCCTGCTGCTAGCTAAAATGGAAGATGTGAACACAGCCAAGGACTCCACGCTTGGCACTGTGGATTGCTAACAAATCTTTGTGGGGAGCAGTGCATAAATAGTTCATAGAAAGCAGATGTAAAAAGTGGCAGGATCTAGAGCATGCTCAAGGAAGTCTGATCACATCTGAAGTGTGCTCAAAGTAGTCTCCATTCTGTCACATAAGCAGAAAAGAAGCAGCATCCATGCTGAGCCCAGTTCAGCATAAATCATGTTTTTGCTATCCACGACTCGTAATTCAGCTGAAATTATAGTGAAATCCCTGTCTGCCTTTCACCTTAAATCCTGAAGTCATCTCTGCTGCCACTTTTCCTCCTGAAAATACACCCAGATGTAGCAGATGACCAATAAATCACCAGAGAACTTCCAATGTTCTCAGAGATCAGTAATTCAGATATAAACCATTTCCTTCTTTTAAACAGGTCTATGAACATTGTCCCAACAGGAGAGGAGCAGAGTTTGAGACAATTCCTCTGTTTGTTTAGTAGGAGAACACAAACTGCTTCACAGGGCATCCTCAGAGTTCCCATTTGACTCTCACACCTCTGGATTTTTCCTTCCCTCCTCCTCTGCACACAGAAGCAACCCCTGCAGAAGCCTTTCCTGCCTCTATGCTCTAGTTCACACTCTATTACCTATTTCACAGCAGCAGCAACACAAGCCTCAGCTAAATCTATCAGAACAGCAGCACAAAGCAGACCTGAACCTACAACTTCCCATCGAGCTGTGCTTTACCTAAAACTCCTTTCATTATTCCCTAGTTTTCAGGTTAATTTTGCATGCATTATATTATGGCACCAGTGCTGTGTCAGCAGAGGCCTCTGAGCAGACAGACAGTGCTGACCAGAGGAGCTTTTCTGCTGGCACCAGAGCACCAGCTCTGAGCAAACAGCATAAACTCACTAAGCCCACAGAAGCTCTTTTGCCTCAGCGAAGCTGCAGCAACACCACCAATTTCACAGCCACATCCAAGGGGCAGAATCTGCCACCTCCAGTGGATGTGACCACATCCTGAGAACCCCACAGCAGCGGTGAGAAAGTGACTGAAGGGATTTTGTGACAAACACCATTCACACCCTGCCCCTCACAGCTTCTCTCCCAGCACCACTGCCATTCCCACTCCATGCTCACCCAGACGTTAGTGCAGGCATTGCTACACTCCCCAGCAAACACATCCCTGACCTCAGTCTGGATGCATGGAAGCAGACCCTGGGCTTCTCATGTGACCACATGGACCAACCCAAACCTCAACGACTTCCAAATGCCTTCCCCCCACCCCCAAAACCAAGTGCTTAACAGCTTGTGTGTTTAAAAAACTACTATAGCAGTGACAAATGCAATCCAACACAGCCTTTGCCACTGCCACAGCCATAAACCAGGAGTGCATCCCAGCCATCCCCTCTCCACTTCCCACAAAATGGCAAATCTAGCACAAGCAGTGAAGAATAATATTCAATTTCCCATGAAAAGCTCAAGCAAAAAGTATAAAATGTAGACCAATACTAAATGTCATCCAGAGGACTTAAGTAGATATCTGTAAAGCATTTTCCTCCAACAAATGAATGTGGAAATATCAGGTTTGGGGCAGCTTGGTTTGGGTTTTTTCATGGTTCTACCAAGGTACTAATCTGTTTGGACTGCCAGATTCACTTCCAGAGAAAGGTCTTTCTGTTCCTGTGGAATGATTTAAATCAGCCTGCCAGGTGAAAGGAGAAGCAGAGCCCTGAACTTCACAATCAAAGCTACAACAGCCCAGAGGAGTCACAGGGAATTGGGCAGCAGAGGAGAAGCCCTGACACACCAACAGGGAAGTTCCAGAGGTGCATCTGAGGAGTCAGCATTTCATTGTCAGCAGCAGTGCTAGGAAATCTGAAGCACTTGGCACAAGAGGGATCATTTGGGTCTTTTTCGTAGATAGGGAACATGCTTTAGAGGTGATTCTGTCTCTACAGCTCCAAGCCTGTGTGCTTTCTGCGACTGAAGTCACTACAAACCCCACCTTCAGCAGAACAGATTTCCTGCTGCCACAGATCTCCCCCAGCCTTCCTTTCTGCAGAATCAGATCTCTCCCTCCAGGTGTGGCTCTCTCCATGTACTTGGCAAAATGTTAAAAAAAAGACAAGACCACAGGACAAAGACCACACCTGCCTCAGGGGACATTTCAGCCAACCAACAAGAATCCAACAGCAAAACTCAAACCTGCCTCTGGCTGCCAAATTCTGATACTAACGGAGTTTGCACTTTCCTTTCACTTGGAGAAAAATACGAGGCTCAAAAGCTATAAAGAAACAAACCTGTACAACTTTAATATAGCCATTACATGAATAATGCCCCAAACACAACCTCGGGACCAAGATCACAGAACCACAGAATGGTTTGGGTTGAAAGGGACCTGCAAAGGTCACCTAGTTCCAACCCAACTCCTACTAGACCAGCTTGCTCAAGGTCCCATCCAGCCTGGCCTTGAACACTTCCAGGATTGAAGCCTCCACAACTTCTCTGGGCAACCTGTTTCAGTGCCTCACCATCCTCGCTCGAAAGAATTTCTTCCTCATCTCCAGTCTCAGTCTTCCCTCCTCATCACACTTCAATCCATTCCCTCTTGTCCTATCACTGACAGCATACACCTGCTGGGCTAAGCACTAAATAACTTCTCATTCAGTTATACTCTTCAACTCCAAGAGATCAAAGATCTTCAACTCCAAGACCTGCTAATTCCAAGTTAAAGGCACTCACACAGAGGTAACTACGTTTTCATTGCCAGAGTCAGCACACCAGCCGGCAGATGAGAACCACCCCTTAGTGCCAGGACTGTGAAGGTTTCTCAGCTGGAGAAGGCCTTGTTTCAATGCACCTGGTTCCCAGCAGAGCCAGGACCTGATGCTAATACACAGATCCACTGCATGATAACACAAGGAGTTGTTGTGAGTTTTATTGACTGTTCACTTCAGCTTTAGATTAAGTATTTGCATACAAAGTCGCCACTCATCCCTTCCTTTCTGTTCACTTATTTAACAGAGCTTCCCAGTTGCTGCATGGACACCTATTTAAAGCACAGTTAGAAAATACAGGAGGAGGAGAAAAGGGGAAAAAAAAATATCTATTGCTATAGCTAAGATACATGCAGTCTATAACCACCTCCACTAGGCATCTTCCTGCTCCTCCAAACTGGTAACATGCTGAGTGTTTGCCCACTTCGCTGAGCTGCACAGTCCAGCTCCCAGCAAAATGTAAGAGGCAGGTTCCCAGGACCAGCTGCTTCCATCCCTAGCTAGAGACTATCAACATTTCAGTCCATACCTGTATCTTCTCAACTTTGATATGCATTTAAAACTCTGCTAGAAATTGCTGTTAAGACTTGCTTGAGAATCCAGTCAGCTACACTGGCTAAGCACATGTAACCCTCCAAGGGACATATGGTTAAGTTTAGAAATACAGGCCAGGCCATATTTGCTCTAGAAAGCAAAGCATTCAGTGACATTTCTCATTAGCACAGTCCCAGCCACAGGTAAAACTAGAGAGCAGAAAATCATAATAATCACCTTTTTAACTGGAGAAGAGTAACCTGAGCACAAATTATCATCAACATCAGAATGCTTAAAAGCCATCTCCAGCCTGTAAATGGCAATGGAAACAAACTGAGAAGACAGCTAAATAGAGTCAGCTTCTTAGTCCTCAAGCATGATTAGGTTGTACCAACTGTCTCAAAACCCAAGTTCCTTCCCTCCTGATAGCTTTCCACCCTGGAGATAAGGCTGCTGCCATACTGTGATCTAACAGCCAAACTGCCTTCCCACAGCGGTTGCCAGAAGAAGCCAAACCCTGCAGCTTCTGCTGCCTGCAACACTGCTGCTGTGCCTGCCCTCTGTGCACGCCCACACCACTGCAGCTCTGTCTCTCCAGAAGGAAGGGCACCCCCCCAGATCAACCAGCTGGTCAAGCTCCCTGTCAGCCCATCCACACTTTGTAAGACATCTCTGAGCAGGAAAGGCACAGAGGAGCTGCATTCAAAACCTTGCACACTACAGTGACAGGAGAAAATTCAATGTTCTTCCCAGCAGGTAGTGAATTAAATGCAAGAATTACAAAGCCATTCTAAGGTTAAAAATAGAATTCAGAAGGCTTTCCCTTCTGCTGCCAACCAAGCCAGTGAAAACAAATGAGCTCCCCCCCAAATCACAGGGTGTGACACACAAGATTTAATGTTATATGATTTTTTTTTTTCGGTGCAGAGTAACCTAAAAAACATCTAATTTTTTGTCTGGAAATAGAAACTCTTTTGTCACCCAGGTTTTAAATGTGACATATTTTGAAGGGCTGCTGTTCCTGAAATAAAGACATCTGAAATAATGTCAAAATCAGGGGCTAGCAGCCACAAAAATCACAAGTTAACACTGCTTTTACATTTGTAATTTTCTAAGGGTGACACCTTCCATTTCTCCTCCTTTCAGCTTCTCAGTAGGTGAGCATAAGGTCAATGTCAACACCCAGCTGAAGAACTTGATTCACACTGAATGTGGGAAGTTATTCTTTAGGTTATGTTTGGCTGTGGATAGAGAAAGTCACACGAAATCCCCAAGTTAAATCATGTGTTTTTAATGCCTCACTTGATAGAAACCAAGCCCTTGAAGAATCAGTCCCAGGAAAGGCAGCTCAGAGGAATATTTATAGAAACAAGGTACAAAGGAGAGTTCCTTAACCACCTCCTTCACTAGATTCTTTCTATTTGTATGCAGTTAAGGGCAGCTTTGTATTCCTTTAGCAGCTTTCTTCTTCTATGCTTAGACACTGTAGGTTCATAATCATCAAGGTGTTGCAGTCAGGGTTGAGAGATTATGAGAACAAGTAGTGGAGGAAAGAATAAAGTGCCAGTTCTGTATGTTTGGGGAGGGAACAGCACTTACTGAACAAATACTGAACTCCTCTATTTAGGTTTGAGTCCATGCCATCCTAATGGTTTTGGTATCCTGGAAAGTCATTTCCAGCCCTCTGAAAATGACCTGACCCACTTCAGTCCAACACTACCAGATCTAACCAGCTGTCATGATAGGCAAATTGATACCAGTAAGTGAAAATACCTGTAACAACATAAGCAAACGTTCCACTGTGGGCTTAGAAAAATGCAAGTGCTTCAAAACCCGAAGGTAAGTCAATGCCTGTCTGCAGACTGGGGTCTGCCTGTCCGGGCTAAAATTGAGTCAGCAGGATTTATAGGAATCACCACAAGCTCAGCTCTCCCAGCCTGCTCTTTGGAACAGCATCCGGCAGCTCACTCACACAGTACCTCATGGAAAAGCCAGCACACAGAAGCACCCCTTGTGCCCTCTCCCCATGCTCTCAGTCTGGAGGGATGCAGAAGCTGCATTTAAACCAGGTCAAAGACTCACCACCGGACCTGCTCCTTTTCACTTTCTCCATGCTTGTTTGCAATTCTGGCCTCTAGGGTGCTTTGAGGCCCTGTTCTAACATGGGGAAGTGGATTTAAACAACAGCAACAAAACTGTGGCCAGCAGAGGATTAGCCTTGACAACCACCTCACTTCAATTCCAGAGCCAGCACATCTTCTCAGTGCTGTCCTGCCACCTGCCCACTTAAACCTGTCCCACCTGTCCAGTGATGACCTTTGTGATTTTCAGGTGTGCATCCTTGGACAAAGAATATTCAGGAAAAAGAAACAGTCTCTGGATTCCAAATCTTTTACTTGAGCCATTTGAGAACCCTGATTGAAGTTCAGCAAGGATCAAACCCTTTGCAATATTAAAACCAGAAAGAGAATTCAGGACTAGGCTGAGAACCTGGAATCTGAAGATTTTACTTTCCTTAGCTGCTAGGAGTAAGACCAACACCAGGCAGAGGCTACTTTTAAGTGCAAATGTCAGCATGAGCTGACATTTCAGCTATTTGTTCTTAAGTGGTCTCAAGACACACACAGTCAGAGACTAAAAATCCTCTTGCTAAGCAAGAGCAAAATGGTAGCTGAGCAATTGTCTACTATTCCTCCTCTTATTTTAATTGCCTGCTATTTCTCCTGTTTCTCCCTTTCCCCCTCTCCTGGAAGACAATGACACAGTGTTGGTGTCCTTCCAAAGCCTGTTTGATTAAAAACAAACCACCTTTAGCAGTTCTGCTACATATTGCAGTATAAGCAGAAAAAGGCACTTGGGAATGTGCAATTTTGCTCTTCTGCAAAAGTGATACCTTTCAAGAAGAGAAAAACCCCAAACCCAGGAAAAACCAACATTTTTTGCCCCTCCTCAGTTCCATCAGGATGGAAAGGTCTGAAAACTACTGGGGATTGTGATGCATTCTTTAACTCCTGTGATTTAAAAAATACTAATTAAAAAAAAGGCAAAATAATAAGTTCAGAGAGAATTCTTCCCAGGGGTCAGCAGCGCATCCCATTTGTATTCGAGGGGGACAGAGGAGGCTTTGGGGGTTTAAGTGTGAAGAACCACAGGCCTAGTGTTAAAACTCTTCTCCTGCTGCTGGCCTCAGGGTGAGTCACCTACGCTCTGGGACTACAGCCCTGGGGAGCTGCCGGTGCGGCGCCTTTGGTATTTGTCTCCTCAGGCAGCAGAGGGGCAGGACAGGCTCACACCTGAGCTGCTGCAGCATCACCCTCAAGCCTGCATTCCTGGGAAAGCTGTCCTGATCCCTTAGCAACCTCATGGAAAGGTTTGGGGCACCTCAGACTTTGAGTAGCCAGCAGCTTTCTCTCTCCTGCTGCTACCTTGAGCTAAGGAGAACAAACTGCCTCTGAACACAGGAAAATATCCTGTATGAAGCAGAGGAGAGGAGCAGCAGCTTCATCCATATTCACAGAAACACAATGTATATATATCTCCTACTCTCAGGCTGGAGATCTAATCATGGAATGGGTGGGATGCAGCTCTGATCTCTTTGTCAGGCAGAAAGCAACATGTCTATATCTGTATATAGATATCTCAAGCTATCAATCCAGCCTCCAAAGGTTAACATAGGGCAGCAGGATCCTGCAGCCCTGCTGGCAGAGACATTTTACCGATATTGCCAAGTTCATGGAAATTTCCCCTGCTCAGATGAAATCTTTCCAAGGTCTGCACTCCAAGTGCATCCTGCCAAAAGAGATAGCTGACAAGCAATTGGCTTTGTTCAGCTACTTCCTCACTGTGGAGGGGGAAAATGAATTGGGATGATACCATCTTGAGAACGTGGATGATTGCAACTTGCTGAGCCTGCACCAAGTGCTGCCTCTGTGCCATTTCTGTTACTCATAAACAGGAACCAGAAGCAAACAATAATACAAAATGCCAACAGTGCTTAGCAATAAGACCTACAGATACTGCCTACTACTGTCTCTCTGGACAGCCTGCTCCACTCCTCCAGCACCCTAGAAGTAAAGAATTTTTCCCTTAAATTCAAGGGAAACCTCCTGTGATCTAGTTTGTACCCATTAGCCCTTGTCCTGTCACTGGGGACCACTGAGAAGAGCCCAGCCCCACCCTCCTGACCACCACCCTTTGGGTATTTATATGCACTGAGAAGATCTCTCTCAGTCCTCTCCCAGGCTAAAGGTCTCTCAGCCTCAGCAACAGATGACTAAACGATGCTTTATCAGAAGGACACCAAATGCAGATTGTTACCTCTCCCATGAAGTCCCATCCATGCATTGCTAGGTTTGCACCAAGATAAAGCAGCTGAACCTATGGATTTTCTTTCTAGGAAGTATATCGCTTGGAGCTAATGAGATTAAATCTACACCAACAGCTAAACCGACCTGGGCCTGCAGTGGCATTGTTTTGGGTTGGAGACCTTGTTTAGATTCAGCTAGCTGCAAAAACAAGATTCTGACAAGCACTGCTGGTGCAGATGAGAGAGCTGCACTGATGAACATGTTGGAGTTATTTCAGCAGCAAGACTGACGTGGGCAGCTGATGACCCAATCTGATTTTCCACCTGCAGCAATAGCTGCACCTTGCTGAAAAGGGCCCTCTCCAGCACAGCTGGAGCCTGTCTCTTCCAGCAGGAGGCATGACCTGGAGGCTCAGTGCAGAGGGAGCACCCTGGCAGAGCCATCTGGCTTGCTCCCTGCCCCTGCGTGGGGTTTGGCCACCCCCTTGCACCTCCCGGTGGGTCGCACGGTTGCCTGGAGACAGTTGCTGTGCTACGAAGCAAGCAGTGCTGCAGAGCAGCACCACAGGCACTGACTGCTTCTGCTCTGTCAAGATGAAATCTCATACTCACTGCCTGCTCAGGGCTCCCCTTCCTCACTCGTGCAGCTTGAGAGACTGAGGTCTGTAGGAGGAAAGGCTGCAGAAAGGTTCCTGTCCTTCCCTCATGCCTGATCCACCTTTTGTATGAAAGCCAAACGTTCCCACACACAGCTTTGGGAACCCCACTGAGCATTTCTCAGGGTTGAATCCTGTCCACAGCACTTTTCTAATGGTCATGCCAGGAAAAAAAAAAAAAAAGAAGTGGAAGTTATCATTCTATAGGACAAGAGGAATATCTAGAACCCTACAACCACAGCTACAGTGAAGGACCAACAGGCTGGACTGCAAGTGACCCGAGCCAAGTGTAGAATTGCACTTCTGGGCTGTATCTTCGACGTCCTGAGGAAGCAGGCGTAGCTCCCGAGGAAGCAGCCGTAGCTCCAGTGCCTCCATTGCCAACAGCACCACGGAGAGCTCCCTGGGCTTCTCGGCGCTGGCCTTCCGTCTCTGAAGGCAACCCTTTTGTAGGTTCAGCATCTTTCAGGGCTGCTGACCTCTGTCAGACTTTTTTATTCCTGATACATTTCAAAGACAAAAAACTCCCCAAAAGTACCAGGAGGTTTTCTGCCTCTAGCTGGTTCTTCTTCAAGGTCTGTTTTGCTGAGCCACCCCACAGGTGTAACTGCAGCGTCAGAAGGCCTTCCTCTCCTCTTTGTCCTCATTTCCAATTTTGAAGTAAGACTTGGTCATTCTTAGTGGCATTGTTTAGAAGCCAGTTAACTATCCTAACTATCCTGCCTTTTTTTTTCGGTGGTAGCATTCCTAACAGATAAGAAAGAAGAAAGAGAGGGAGAAGAGAGCAGGCACCTTCTGTTCTGACAAGTGTCTAAGGCAAGGGCGACCTGGAGCGAAGGATGCGGAGAGTCCAAGCAAATGCAAACACTTGAACAGCTCAGAGAAATCATCCTGAGCTGAACTCAGAAGAGTTCACCACCTTCAACACCTCTGGTTTAAACAAATTATCATTTTGCAAACAAGAAATGACTCTCTGGCTTAGTCACAGTGGAACTGTTTGATGTTCCCCCCTTGAGCTTGCTGTAGCAAGGGTTAGTCTGCAGCAGGCTGTTACCTCCTCTCCAGAACAATCAGCCTACATGGAGTGTATCCAGACTGCTCCTTGGGCAGCAACCCAGGAGCATTTTGAGAGCTCTCAGGAGCTGGCCTGTGTCTCACCAAATTGATGAGGCAGTTGGGCCCCTCTGAAGCCAATTCTTTACAGAAATATTGCATTACTTTCAAGTTTCTTCATCACTCTTCCATAGACCTGTGACTCAGTCCACTTCGAAGTGGTGGCATGGAACAGTCACAATTCTCAGCTGAAGGAACCCCTTCAGAGAAGCTCATCCAAAGGACCACTGATGGAACTGGTGCACTCTAGTGACAAACTGGGGCACAAATCCATGATTCCCAAACCTTAATTTATCAGGTGATAGAATACCTGATGAATCAGGTGATGAATCTGATCATAACATTTTAACACAGCTGGTTTATCTCAGCTGCAGAGTGAGTCCAAGAGTCTGCTAATTGCACTGCTTCGATTAGTGGTGACTCCAGAGCTGGTTAAGTGGCATGGTTTGCTCCTAGGCACGAAGCCCAGGGCAGCTCCTAACCAGCTGTGGGGAGGTGCAGGGCTGCTGCACAAAACATGATGTGAGGCTGCAGCATGCCAACCACACCGACCCTTGCTTCCCCACACTGACCACAGCTAACAACTTAGAATCACAGAACTGTTTTGCTGGGAAAAGACCTTTAATATCATTAAGATTTAAGAGTGAGGAGTGGCCTGATGTGGTCTGAAGGAGAAGAACTTGGGGGTGTCAGTTGATGAAGAGCTCCCCATGAGCCAGCAATGGTCACTGGCAGCCCAGCAGGCAGCTGTGTGCTGCATCCAAAGCAGGGAGAGCAGCAGGACAGAGAGGGGATTCTGCTCCTCTGCTCTGCTGAGACCCCACCTGCAGCACTGCCTCCAGTTCTGTTGGGTTTTTTGGTGTGTTCATTTCCCTGTATCAGAAAGCAATAGTTTTCTGATACAGATAATATTGTGATAACACCACAGATAGCACAGAAAATATCAGATGATGATTATTACTTCCAGATTATTATTATTATCAGAGTATTGTTATTGTTGTTGCTGTTATTCTTTTAACCTTTAAAGGTCCCTTGCAACTCAGTTCTGTGATCCACACTTTCTTTGTCCTGCCTCCATCAAGTTACAGCTCTTACCTTTAAGGCAGTGACATGCTGTCAATATTTTAATAACATTACCACAACTCAAGCCTCCCTAGCCACCAGCTCTCAGTGCAGGATTAGTGTCCTCTGATGATCTGAAAGCAATCCATAGAGAAATGAGGAAGCATCAGCTTTTCTTGGTCCACCAAAGAAAAGAAGCCTGCAAGTGCTGCATGATATTGCTACTGCAAATCTTCCACTTCTAGAGGAGAGAGAAGGCTGGAGAAAGGTTGTCAGCATTAACCACTGTGGCTGCCACTCATACTTGACCTTGGCAGGGAAGGAGAAGAGGGGAAAACCAAGAACCAGACACCACCTTTCCAAATTGCTGGAAACAATGCAGAAGGAGAATCATATCACAAGCTTTTCTTACACCATCACCTCCTCAGAAAGTTCATCCATATCAGCCTCTGCTTAGGCTTCCTAACACGTAATCAGCTGGACACTGATGGGCACAGAGGAGGAGAAAAGGCAAACAGAGGAGGAACAAAGCACAGTCCACTCCACCAAATCCTGCTCTGATGCACAGGGGTTAATTTTATTATTCCCCACCACTTGCATTACTCAGAAACCCCTGGCAGGCTGCCAGAAGTGCCCTGGAAGATGAACAGCCTGAAGGGATGGACACATATGGTAGCAGGAACAGCTACACTCAGCTCTTGCTACCAGCCCTGTTAGCAATGCAGAGAGGAAAGGGATGGGTCTGGGCTGCAAGGTCTGCAGGAACCACAACCACCTGAGCAAGCTGACAGCACTTCTGACAGGTGGCTGGACCCTCCTTGGTCAGTGCCAGCTGTCTGAACACTGCTGGGTTCTGGAGCCTAACTGTGACCGCAGGCTAAGGGGCAGCAGTTTGGATACCTCTGCCTGAACTGCAGTGCGATCTGCAGCAACTGGCAGGAGAATCAGGTGGCACAGCTGGCATGATGCTGGCAAGCCATGGGAGGGTGAAAGGGGAGCATGGGCTCTGCAAACACAATCCATGCTTGCACCTTTTTGAGAAACCCTTCAAAAATGAGGAAGTGAAGACGACAAAAATCCTTTCTTCCAGCTTAGTCAGAACTGCCAGCTGCTAGGAAGTGCTGGATTTATGCTGTTTACCACATAGAAGCAATATGCTTCAAGCCCTGCTTGCATATTTCACTGCTGCTGATCCCTGAGTGATTCAGGGGCCTGCTGCACAGCCACAGATCTGACAATACTCAAGTGTTTAATTCTCCAAACAGGCACTGGCCCTGGCTTCCTGCTGGTGTGTTTGCAGAAACACAAGGACTGAATTTATCCAGCCCAGCTGATGTGCTTGTCTGAAGTGCCTCCTGAGCAGTCTGTCCCTGATCTAAGACAATCAGAGCCTTGCTTAAGGCCCTGCTGTGGCTTGGAGTCCTTAAGAAAGAATCCTGCTTTGTAAAGCTTTAGGTTTTGAAGAAAAACAGACTTGGGATAGCTCTTAGGACTTCAGGCTGATTCAAAAACCTTCACCTACTGAACACTTCTTCCAGTGAGGTCCTGAGCACTCTCTCTCTGGTGTTTACTCTTCCTTGGGTTGGAAGGGACCACAAGGATCATCCAGTTCCAACCCCCCTGCCATGGGCAGGGACACCTCACACTACATCAGGCTTGCCAGAGCCTCATCCAGTCTGGCCTTAAACACCTCCAGGGATGGGACCTCAACCACCTCCCTGGACAACCCATTCCAGGCTCTCACCACTCTCATGGGGAAGAGCTTCTTCCTCACATCCAGTCTGAATCTCCCCACTTCCAGCTTTATTCCATTCCCCCAGTCCTGTCACTACCTGATAGCCTAAAAAGTCCTTCCCCAGCTGTCTTGTAGCCCCCTTCAGATACTGGAAGGCCACAAAAATGTCACTTCCTACACTGTACAGCAGTTTTGGTAGATGCTACTTTTTAACTCAGTTCCTGCCATTCTAGATGGAAGCACACCCTTCCTCCTGCACCCACCTGCAGTACCCCCAAACCCAGCAGAGCCATTCAAGACAATCCTCAGTTTGATATCCTGAAGCTTTATTCTGCACCATGAAATATATCCCAGGCTGTTAAAACCATTGGATCCAAACATCTCAGTACACTAACAGTAAAAAAAAGAAAAACTGGAAGAACTTTTTCCTGATGTTCTCTCCTCTCCATATCTCTCAGACTACATTTACATGGCTGGTTAGGTCTTCCATTTATTTTTTTTTCCTCCCTTGAGTTTTCTTTTTCTCTTTAGCAAAAAGACTGGCCAAAAAACAAACAAAAAAACCCTCAACCCCCCACTCCAAAAAAACCCTATGCTGGATTAGGTTTTTACCATCTTTTTTGCTTAAAACTGTCAGGGTTGGAAGGGACCTCAAGGCTCAGCCAGTTCCAATCCCCTGCCATAGGCAGGGACACCTCACACCACAGCAGGTTGCTCACAGCCACATCCAGCCTGGCCTTAAACACCTCCAGGGATGAGGCTTCCACCACCTCCCTTGGGCAACCTGTGCCAGTGTCTCACCACCCTCATGGGGAAGAGCTTCTTCCTAACATCCAATCTGAATCTCCCCATGTCTGGCTTTGTTTTATCCCCCCTAGTCCTGTCATTACCTGACACTCTAAAAGGTCCCTCCCCAGCTCCTCTGCCTTTCTGGTAGCAGTCCATCTGCTACTTGCTGAAGCAAAATCAGAATACAACACTCAAAAGTTTAACTTATCCAAGATGAATGGAGAGCAGTAAGACATCACTGGACCTTACAAAACCTCATAAATCCAGATTATATATATTGAAAGCATCAAAATATATCAAACTCTTCTTGTTCTAGAAACAGAAAGGGCTTGCAGAGACCAGGAGGGTCCTCTGGTAGAAGGTTTACAGAGCCTCCCCTAAGTCTGAGTTATCCCTGCTGATGTGTGCACATTCCTCATGGAGCTAACACCCAGCTAAGCAGGCTGTGCAGATTAAATATCCCCTTCTGGGATATGAAAGAGCAGACAAGCAGGAACCTTCCCACAACTACAGAGAAAGTTGTGGGTTTAACTCTGTTCCCCCCAGCTCCTGTCTGCAGCAGGCCCTGCTGGAGAGCCCAGTGGGGCAATACTTCGGAGCAGTGTGCCTGGGATGAGATAAACCTTCAAAGCATCTTCCTCTGCTTGCAGTGAGGAGATTCAGGAGGAACTGCTATTTTTTCATGTCTATAATTGGAATGGGGCAGTTTTCAGAGTTAACTTTGATGCAAGACAGTTCCTTCCCTATGTAGAGGAGAGAACAATAACCACAGTGAATCAAAACTAATTAAAATAATAACTCAAAAGAGACATCTTCCAAAGCTGCTGTTACTGAACAACAAGATAACTTGCTGTGCAATCATGGCACATTTGATTGAAGGCAATGGCTCTCTGTTCAGAACCCTATGGACTGGGAATCAAAATCACAAGGGGAAGGAGGGAGGGCAAAAACTCTTCCCAATCTACAGAAAAATTGATGACATTTATATATTAGAAGGAAAAACCCCAACAACCTCAAAGCAAGAAGACACCAACAAACCATGGGTAGTTTTCCACTAAGGCCTTTTGAGGACAGCAATGGCAGACAAGTGCTAAACCAGCCCAGATGAGAAATTAGCCAACACCACCAACAGGCTCAACAAGTGTGGCTGAAGGAAAATGAAGCACAGTACTAAGCCATTGCTCAGTGCCAGCACAGCTCAGCACTATGGATATTTTATATATTTCTATATTGCTCCCTATTGCCAGAGCCCAGCAAACCCAGAATTTAACCAAAGACAACCACAGGATTTCAATAAAATGTTGAGAACCAATTTCCTTACTGCACAGACTTACAACATTTAAAGATGAAAACGAGAAGGATGTGGCCCTGGGCAGCCTGTTCTATAGCTGGAGGTGTCCCCAGGGTTGGAAAAGATGAGCTTTGAGGGTCCCTTCCAGCCCAGTGCAATCTGTGACTCTGTGTCTATTAAACAGCAATCTCAGTGCTACAGCCATTGACTGTGAGATGTGCGGAGATTTGCTCTCTGTTTTAGTGAAAAAACAAAACAAAACAAACAAAAAAAAAACCCCAACACACAAAAAACCCACACACAAAAACCCCCAAAACAAAACAAAAAAATCCCCCAAAAAACCTAACAAACCAAGCCCTAAACCCTACCCTGCATCAGCAAATATTTCAACAACCCACACCTCAGCTACCCTGGGTGGTTCAGCTGCATTTCCTAGAATCATGGAATTGTTAGGGTTGGAAGGGACTTCAAGGCTCATCCACTTCCAACCCCCCTGTCATGGGCAGGGACACTTCACACTACCTCAGGTCACTCAGAGCCACATCCAGCCCGGCCTTAAAATCCTCCAGGGATGAGGCTTCCACCACCTCCCTGGGCAACCTGTGCCAGTCTCTCACCACCCTCCTGGGGAAGAACTTCCTAACATCCAATCTGAATCTCCCCACTTCTAGTTTTGTTTTATTCCCCCCAGTCCTATCACTCCCTGACACCCTCAAAAGTCCCTCCCCAGCTTTCTTGTAGCCCCCTTCAGATACTGGAAGGTCACAAGAAGGTCTCCTCGGAGCCTTCTCCTCTCCAGACTGAACAGCCCCAACTCTGTCAGTCTGTCCTCATAGGAGAGCAGCTCCAGCCCTCTGCTCATCCTGGTGGTCCTCATCTGGACATGTTTCCCCACCAGCTTTGGCAGTGACTGGTAAGGAGAAAGGTTTCCTGCCTCTCTTTTCCAGTCACCATTTTCCCAAGCTGAGCCCCATGCAAATCCATCATGCTGGATGAGTGACAGCACAGTTTCCTTCACCTGCTCATACACCAGCTGCTTAAACTGACTTCTGCAACAGTTCAGACTCAAATACTGAACCATTTGCAGGGAGTGAGCAAGCAGAAGCCATTCTCTGATTCTGTCTGGCTGACTGAGCCACAGAAGTGGCCCTGCAAGAGCCACCTTGCAAGTGACTTCACCTTAATGACAGTATTTGCCTTCCTCTAGGTTTATATCCTTCTGTGGATCTGCAAATAACCAGCATTTCCCACACTGTGGATCTGCACAACCATGGCAGTTTGAAGGGCATCATGCACCTGCCAAGCCCCAGCACTGTGTCACTGATCTGGTGCTCATTGTGAGTAACCAGGCTGAAAGCTCTCTGGGTGGATAATTGCCTAGCAGCAACATTTTTGCATCTAAGATCATCACTAAAAAAAAAAAAAATTGAAAATGAAGCAACTTTTACACCTCACATCAACAGATCGTTAACAAAACATGTACAAAATTGGATTAATGACATGCATACATACAGTAAAAGCAGCAAAATTGTGTAGAAAATGGCTTACAATGGTATAGAAAATTGCTTTTTAAACCAAGTAATTGTTTAATAAACAAGAGCAGCAACCCAGCAATGAGATCTGGGTTAGTGCTCAGATGAGAGAGGAATTTCTCTTATTAAAAACCCCTCTGTGATGTTAGACAGCCAACACCATTCCTGTTTCCAGAACCTCTTCCTGATGGGTTCTGCAGCAGGGTAACACTTTGTGCCAGGTCACATTCTCTATGTTCCAAACCCTTCCTGTTCTCTACTGCTGAACACAAGAACTTCAGAAGCCCCTGGACAAGCCCTTCAGAGATGGAAACAACCCCATCTACCCAGCTCTTCTACCGCAGTGCAGGCAACACCAACATCAGAGCTGCATGGGAACAACCCAGCTGTCAATTTCAGTCTCCCTTGGAGAAGGGAACAACCCCAGAAGTCAGTTCCTGAAGGAGAAGGTTCACAACAGCTGGCTTAGGAGCATGTGAGCAGAGGATGCAGCCACCACATACAGCCATCAGAGTGTTCACCTCTCAGGGGAAAACTGTGTGTCCCATGTTTCCACTTCCAGTACAGGAGCCGGAATATGAGCCTGGAACTCTGCCTCTGCAGTGCTGCAAGTTATCCCAGCTGCTGTGTGAGGACATCAGCATGTTGGAGGTCTGAAGGCAGCAGCAGCCCACCTGGCTTTGCTGACTGCCAGGTGAGACATGGACACTTTCCTTAACTTTACAGTTGCAAAGGAGAAGCATCTTGGTCTCAATACTGAGGTTCTGACACCTTTAGAGGCAGAGGAAGATTTATCCAGAGAAAACTACCTCAACCAATATGCTGTGAAAGCACAACAGGACACAGCAGTACAGCTTTGAGACACCAGAGGGGACAAGTTCAAGCACCCAGAGCTGGGCCCACATCATAAGCAGCAAAAGGACTGCAGAACTGACCAGCACTTCTGAAGAGGTTTGCATGGGACAGAGAGCAGACATGGCAAGCAAAAGCTGCATGAAGATGAGACTTGGGAATGAATAACCCTGGTCTTTGATTCTGGGACAATAAAGTGCCTGCAGCACTCCCAGCTCTGCACACATTTGTTAAGTGCACACTTGACTTTTATCAGACTATCTCAACAAGATCCTAAAAATGGACAGGCAATTACGGGGAACAAATACCTGCTCACAGACAAAACCCATCCTGAATCCAAGCCCCTATCTCCCTGCTTTGTGCCAAAGCCAGCTCCACACCAGGCAGGGTCAATAAAGAAGATTTAGGTACACAAAACCAAGCAGAAATTTGAAACAAACACTTACAATAAATGTTTTGCTGGTCATTTAAAAACAGTTCCCTCTCTCACTTAGCAGTTAAAGTGAGTCATAACAAGCCCCAGTGTAAACAAACACACCAGAAGCACTGTGAACAATTCCATGCCTCTCAGCAATGGCTGCTGCCTTTCACAGGTCTAGCTGGTGATGAAAAGCCAAGCTAGAGATTCATGCCACTAAAAGCAATAGCAGTTGCTTGAAGCCCATTAGAAAAACAATTCCAGAAGACCAGAAAAAAAAAAGGCAACAAAAATACCGGAGAGATAGGGGAGGAGGGGAGGAGGGGAGGAGGGGAGGAGGGGAGGAGGGGAGGAGGGGAGGCGGGGAGGAGGGGAGGCGGGGAGGAGGGGAGGAGGGGAGGAGGGGAGGAGGGGAGGAGGGGAGGAGGGGAGGAGGGGAGGAGGGGAGGAGGGGGAAAAAAAAAAAAGAAAAAGGAGTCTTTGCTTTTGCAGCTTAGGTTACTTCAAGAGAAAACACAACAGAGCTAAGGCAGGGCTGCAGCATCTGCCTCCCACACCTGTGATGGGTCAGCTCAAGCCAGGACACTCTGCAGGGCCTCCACACATCTCCTCAGCTGTTTTAGCATCTAGGCTGGCATTAAAGACATGCAAGGCTACAATATTTTGTTATATGACATCAGTGCCAGTCCAAGCCGAGCCTTTACAAAGAGGCTTTCTGCCATCTCTAGTGCCAGATCCCCAGCAGCTACTCAAGTGGTAAATCATGGCTGTTCCATGGTGGAGCTGATCCCTGCAGTCACTCACTGAGCCCAGGCCTGTCATGAGTCTCTTAATGCTCTTCTTCAGTCCAGTGAGTACCTAAACCACCACAGTATTTGTCCATAACCAACCCTTTTTCTTCCAGGGTGCAAATAAACTCTTCCACCTTTCTATTATGTGCATACATGCTTCTCAGTTTTCTCTTCATCACCAAACAGGACACATTTAGCTACCTGCTGTTATCCTATCAACCTATTCACCCATCTTGAAATCTGCATTAAGACTTTAACAGATTTCCTGGGACAGCTTTCAGTGCCCTGACCAGCAAAGCCTTCAGAGACCTTCAAACCCAGAACTCCACAACAGAGAAGTTGCCACTTTCTATGAAGACTCTTGAGGAGTTCCTGTTCTGCAAACTAACAGCAAAACTCTTACCATGGAGTGAAAACCTTCTGCCACAAGATGAGGAGAACTGGGAACCCAGCTCCCCAGTTACTGCCAGAATGCACGAAGCAAAATTAAGTAGCAGAGGAGTGTTACTATCTATTGTTCCACATAAGATCACAGCCTCACAGGATGTTAGGGGTTGGAAGGGACCTCCAGAGATCATCCAGTCCAATCCTCCTGCCAGAGCAGGACCACAGAATCCAGCACAGGTCACACAGGAAGGCATCCAGATGGGGCTGGAAAGTCTCCAGAGAAGGAGACTCCACAACCTCTCTGGGCAGCCTGTTCCAGTGCTCTGTGAGCTTCACAGTGAAGAAGTTCCTCCTCTTGTTGAAGTGGAACCTTCTGTGCTGGAGTTTCTATCCACTGCCCCTTGTCCTGTCCCAGGGTGCCTGTCCCCTCCCCCTCTTGCCCCCCAGCCCTCAGATCTTTAAAAACATTTATTAAATCCCCCCTCAGGTTTCTCCTGACTAGCCACCCCCGGGGCTCTCAGCCTCTCCTCCCCAGGCAGTGCTCCAGTCCATCATCCTTGTAGCCCTCTGTTGGACTCTCTCCAGCAGATCCCTGTCCCTCTTGAGCTGGGGAGCCCAGAACTGGATGCAGTATTCCAGGTGAGGTCTCACCAGGCAGAGCAGAGGGGGAGGAGAACCTCCCTGAATCTGCTGGACACACTCCTCTGAGTACCCCCTAGGATCCCATTGACAAGATGGCAAGCAACTGCCTTTTAACTTCTGGCCAGCCTTGTGCTTCATGAAACACAAGCAGCAAGAGAACTCAGCACCACACAGACTGATGATCTTAGAGGTCCCTTCCAACCCAAATGATTCTGTGACTGCAGGTCTCAGAATGACAAAAAGCAAGCTGGCAACAAAGAAATCAACCCCCCATGCACACACACACATGCAACTCCACTTCAAAGTATTTCTCCTGCTTGGAAGATGCCTACACCTTTAAAAGAATTCCAGGTATTAGATTAGTTCTGCTGCAGCAAATAGGAATCAGTTCACTCTCCACCATTCAAAGCAACTCATCTGTTCTCCTGCCCCTGTAATCCTGCAGGTTTGTAGCAACATCAGCAATTAAAAGAAATTGTATTTTCTCCCCTAAAATGCCAGGCACAAGGACTGCTTTTCATATAGCTCCACTCTGCCAGCTAGGTTTCCATAGTATCAAGAGACTAAAAAAAGCCAACAGGCTTCAGAGGAATTAATTTTAATATAATGTCTTCTGGAAATCTCCAAATTGTGCCTTAAAAATGGCATTTACTCAGATGGTGTTGGTAGCCTCAATGCCTATCCCTCACCATCTAAGAGCTAGAAGAGAAGAGTTGCATTATTCCTGTTTTATGTGAACAGAGGAGAGAGAGACTCTGCAGACTGAGCTTTGTGTGAAGCACTGGTGGCCAAGGTAGGGGCAGCATCCCTGCAGATGTTTAGAAGCTGTCCAGGTGTGGTGGTGAGGGACATGGTTTAGTGGTGGATTTGGCAGTGCTGGCTTAATGGTTGATTCAATCTTAAAGGTCTCCTCCAGCTAAAGCAATCCTGTGATTCCATGGCTGGATAGCACTGGATGGCTTCTAGGTGGCCAAGAACTGGCTATGTATGGTAAGCAGCTTAGCTTGAAACTTATTTCTTATTTTTAGAGTATTTTCTACCAGCAAGTCTTGGTTTTCAGGTTGTAGCAGGGAAATGCTGGTTTTCATCCTGACAAGAAGTCAAAAAGCTCCCTGTGTTTATCTCCACACTCCACACACAGTTCCAGTAGCTTCAGCAGAACTCCTCAGGACAGAAATCTCAGCAGAGTTCTCTGCACAGTGCTGCTGCACCACAGCCCAAAGGTCTGGGAACTGAATGGGCACAGAGCTCATTTGGCTGCTGCTGCCATTGCCACCCAAATTCCTTCCAGGCCCTCCCAGAGCCATACAAACCAGCTCTGGGTACCAAACAGGCACTTGTTACATCCCTGGGAGTCAGGATAAATGCCACCCCTTTCTCTTCCCCCTCGGGGCTACAAGCCCAGAATGCACTTTGTGTAGACTGGGGGCTAAGGCAAAACACTTCCCACTTCTGCTCACAGCCTTATTTTGTAGTCTGCCAAGAGCACACAGGCTGTTCCTCAGACAAAGTAGATTTTAAACAATGGAACTGTAAGAGTATTTAACAGCATGCTGTTTGCTTAGGCATGAAGAATTGAGCTCTTGGAAGGACCAAACTCTTTCTGGCTGCCCCTCTCCATCTCTGCTGAAGTCTTACTACTGTGTTTTTCAGAACTCAACAAGGCTGGCCTGTCCCTGGTATGATCTCACTGACATGTCTGGAATGCCATCACTTCCTACAGGCTAGAGGCTGCACCTAAACAGCTGAAGAGAGCAATCCCCAGATAGCTGCCACCTCCCTGCAGTGTGTTTCCAAAGGGACCATTCCTTCAGCTGCCACGAGCCACTGGAAACATAAACGAAGGGAAAAACACACCAACACCACAAACCCAAACTCTCCCTCACTGAGATGAAGCAGAAAGAGAGGAAAATATTTTCCCATCACATGGAAAATGAATCCATGTGGTCAGAGACCCCCCAGGATGCTCAAGGCTCCTACCAGAGCTGCCCTTCTCCCAGGACACCACTGTCCCACTTCCCCAGTGCTTCTGGAGTTGCACTCAAGCAGCAGAATTGCATAAGCAAAGGAGGAAGAAAGTTTCCTCTGGACTCTGACAACTTCCATTTTAAGAATTGTCAGGGGTACACTTGTGCTTAAGGCATTGTTTAGAGACGTGGCCAAGAGGGTGATGACTAACTGGTAAACAGAAATGACCTTTTTCCTCTAAAGGTTGGTTGAAGCAAGCTATGTATCAATTAAATACACACAACCCCAGCACAGTAGGGCTTGGAAGGGACCTCTGGAGATCATCCACTCCAACCACCAGGGGCACCCACAGTAGCTTGCCCAGGATCACATCCAGTTGGGTTTGGAATCTCTCCAGAGAAGGAGACTCCACAACCTATCTGAGCAGCTCCAGCACCCTCAGTTTTCCAGTCCAGGTGTGCAAGATGTGCTCTGCCTCAGTCCTGCAGGTGAGTGAGAACACTGCTCCCCTCACAACCACCACGCACAGACCCCCGTGGAACGTGTGCTGGAACGTGGCAGCACTGATGCAGCTTTGCTACACCTCTCATCATTCAAAGGATGCATTCAGGGGAACCAAACCCCACCCCAGATGCTGTCTAGGAAGAGAGCTGCTCAGTGTGCACCACACTGAGCCTGGCTGTGCTCCTGCTCAGCCTGCCAGAGCGCAGCTCCCGGCACAGGCAGGACCAGAAGCCAAACTGGCAGCAAAAAGCCTAATGCAAGACAGTGACCCAAGGAGGACCTCGGTCAAAAGGCCTAAGTGTGAGAGGTGAGGACAGCATGCAAAAATGTGAGATTACTGTGGGGTTTTTTTCCTTCCTCCTCCTCTTCTTCCTCACAATTATTAGGGAGGCTCTTCCCAAGCACTGCATGGAGCTGGCACCCACACTTTGGGGAAAATCATAGAATTGTATGAATGGGAATAAACTTTCAGAAAGCAACTGCAACAAATTCCAACATGACAATCCACGTTGGTACAGAGATAATAACAAAGCCTCTGTTTGTTTCCAGAGAGGAAAGATATCATCATCCCTCTGCCTGGAGGAAAAATACAAAATTCAGATTTATATCTGGTGGGAGAAGCCAACAAAGTTCACACGAGAAATAAAACAGCCACAGGGTAATTAATGAGGATTACCTAAGGACAGGAAGGTTTCTCCATTGCTACAAGGATGTAAATCACTAACAGATGGCTTTGTGAAAGCACAACTTCACCCAGCCATTGAACACAAATGGAACACACAACAGTGCTACACTTGCCAGACTTGCAGCCTAAATTACAACACCCAACTTAAAAACTTGCCTTCCAGATCAATTTTCAAGAGTTTAAAGTTTATTTACTGGAAGAAATCAAAAACCTGACCTAGTGCTAAAAGCCCCCTAGCAATGCAAAGATACTCCTGTGGGTGTACTTTAAATCAATATTCCATGTGTTTTAAATATCTCCCTCCATGCTTACTGCCACTGCCCACAGAGGCAGAGGGCAGACAGCTTTATCTGCTGCAAAGACAACACCCTGCTGGCTGTGACAGTGATGGCTGTTTTCCATCCACCACTACCTGAAGGAAAGTCTGAAGCAGGAAATGCTCTCAGCTCTCCAGGACAAGGCAATAGAGGCAGTTCTACTACAGACCATTTCAGCACCAGCTGAACTCTTGTACAGAAAAACAATGAGATTCCTTCCATTATCATCTCTGCTTCAGACCCCCCAATCAAACCTTTCATTTTGCCTTCCTCCACTCCCCCCCCTTTCTTTTTTTTTCCTAATGGATAATGAACTGTTTTTATCTGGTTTGCATTTTAACTGGAATGTAAGCAAGCAGGCCTCCTCTACTGAAAACAATAACATTTCAATTTATCTGGAAAAATAAGTGATTTTATGGCTCAGTAATGCAAACTCATTTAGAGAACAAACACATTACTCTGCTGAAGGATTGCAGAATTAGTTTCACTTTCTAAGTATTGATATTGTAACACTACTGTTTGGCAGGAGCTGTGCTGGAAGGCAGGTGAAAATCCCCACACATCACATTGTGCAACACCTGCAAATCAGCTGCATGCTCACAGGCACAACAATAACACTTAATAAGCCACTGGGGTTTAATCTTGGAGGCTGGGTTATGTCCTACTGCACCCTGAGTCAGGAAACCTCTTCCCACTTGAACAGATCTCCTTAGGCAGAGATGGTTACACTTCACAGAATCATTCAGGTTGTAAGAGACCCTCAGGATCACTAAATCCAACTGAGATCCCTACTCTGCAAGGGTCACCCCTGAACCACACCACATTCAAACCACCTTTAAACACATCCAGGGGTGGTGACTCCACCACCTCCCTGGGCAGCACATTCCAATCCCTGATCACTCTCTCCAGGAAAAAAATTTTCCTCATGTCCAGTCTAAACCTACCCAGTGGCAGATTCAGGTTGTTCCCTCTTGTTCTGTCACTAACTATCTGGGAGAAGAGACCAGCACCAGCCTCTCTACAACCTCCTTTCAGGCAGTTGTAGACAGCAATGAGGTCTCCCCTCAGCCTTCTCAGTCTCAAACTAACCATCCCCAGCTCCTTCAGTCACTCTTCATCAGATTTATTCTCCAGGCCCTTCACAGCTTCCTTGCCCTCTTCTGCCCCGGCTCCAGCACCTCCACATCTCTCTTGTATTGAGGGGTCCAAAACTGGACACAATATTCAAGGTGTGGCCTCACCAAAGCTGAGTACAAGGGGACAATCCCCTCCCTACTCCCTGCTTGCACACACAAAGCAAACCTCCAAAGCAAACCCAGCCCCGCTCCAAATAATGCTTTAAGTCATGTGGTAGGGCAGCACTCTGAAGAGCAGTGCTCAGGACTCCTCTGTTGATGCTTAGTTTGGCTACAGCCCTAAACACAGGTGACAAAGGCTTGGGCACTGCCAGGTTAGTCCTAGAGAAGAGACAGAGCTAAAACCTTGCTTTCTTGCAAGCATTCCCAGCCACCAAAGTGGTTGAGGCCTCATCCCTGGAGGTGTTTAAGGCCCGGCTGGATGAGGCTCTGGCCAGCCTGATCTAGTGTGAGGTGTCCCTGGCCATGGCAGGGGGTTTGGAACTGGATGATCCTTGTGGTGCCTTCCAACCCTGACTGACTCTATGATGTTTTTCTGATCAAACATGCCCTGGTGCACTACAGAAATCCAGCCAGTGAGCACTGAATGCAATGGCTGTAGCATTGTTCTGTACATTGATGACAGGAGGAGATTTAAAATCACCTTCTCATGGAAGCCATCCCTTTTAGAAAGGGTAGCACTTGCCCTAATACAATTGCTTTACTTTTATCTGTCTTTTTCATTAGGCAGATATCAAGATGCAAGGAACTACAGTAGTGAAAAACAGCCAACAGAGCAAGATGTGCAACCTCTCCCAGTGACAACAACCAAAGCCCAGCCATGCTCCATGTCTATCAAAGCTAAGAAAGATTAAGTGAATCAGCAACTGCTGAACTGCTTATGAAAATCCACATACAAGGGCAGCTGTCTCTAGCTAACTTCAGCTCTAAAACTGCTCATGTGCTCTTCCAATGAATTTCATTTGTGCTCTCTCCAGAGAAGCCCCCACACACCTTACAATCTGTGTCACAAGAAGTATGACTGGGTTTGAAGCAAGGAGAAAAACAGTAACAATTGTTGGCAATGTCAGCGAAGAGTCTCTGCTCACTACTCCGAAAGCTAAGTTCAACATTCACTTCTGAAGGCTCTGCTAAAACTAACTGTAGAGGATGGACAAAGTGTGATGTGGCTTTTTAGGTGAAAGCTCAGCCAAAGGAGTGTGCCAGCCCTGCTCCAGCTCTCCACCCTCTTCACCTGCTGAGGCAGGACAGAGCCTCTCCTCCCTTTTCCGTGCAGATCTTCTCTTTGCTCTGCTCTACACGTGCCATCTTCAACACTGACCTGCTGGAGTGTGTTCTGTAGCTGATACTGATGTTTTACGCCCTTCAGAAGATTCTCTTCAGAATCTTGGGAGAAACCATTTACCAACAGGACAGGATAAATACACCACCCATGGGGTAAGCACTGCTGCAATGTGTGGTGCTCCTCACCCTCGCTGCCTGCTGCCCTTCTTCACCCTCACTGCCTGCTGCCCTTCTTCACCCTCACTGCCTGCTGCCCTTCTTCACCCTCACTGCCTGCTGCCCTTCTTCACCCTCACTGCCTGCTGCCCTTCTTCACCCTCACTGCCTGCTGCCCTTCTTCACCCTCACTGCCTGCTGCCCTTCTTCACCCTCACTGCCTGCTGCCCTTCTTCACCCTCACTGCCTGCTGCCCTTCTTCACCCTCACTGCCTGCTGCCCTTCTTCACCCTCACTGCCTCCGGCCCTTCTTCACCCTCACTGCCTCCGGCCCTTCTTCACCCTCACTGCCTCCGGCCCTTCTTCACCCTCACTGCCTCCGGCCCTTCTTCACCCTCACTGCCTGCTGCCCTTCTTCACCCTCACTGCCTGCTGCCCTTCTTCACCCTCAGTGCCTGCAGCCCTTCTTCACCCTCACTGCCTGCTGCCCTTCTTCACCCTCACTGCCTGCTGCCCTTCTTCACCCTCACTGCCTGCTGCCCTTCTTCACCCTCACTGCCTGCTGCCCTTCTTCACCCTCACTGCCTGCTGCCCTCCTTCACCCTCACTGCCTCCGGCCCTTCTTCACCCTCACTGCCTCCGGCCCTTCTTCACCCTCACTGCCTCCGGCCCTCCTTCACCCTCACTGCCTCCGGCCCTTCTTCACCCTCACTGCCTCCGGCCCTTCTTCACCCTCACTGCCTCCGGCCCTTCTTCACCCTCACTGCCTCCGGCCCTTCTTCACCCTCACTGCCTCCGGCCCTTCTTCACCCTCACTGCCTCCGGCCCTTCTTCACCCTCACTGCCTCCGGCCCTTCTTCACCCTCACTGTCTGCTGCCCTTCTTCACCCTCACTGCCTCCGGCCCTTCTTCACCCTCACTGCCTCCGGCCCTTCTTCACCCTCAGTGCCTGCAGCCCTTCTTCACCCTCACTGCCTGCTGCCCTTCTTCACCCTCACTGCCTGCTGCCCTTCTTCACCCTCACTGCCTGCTGCCCTTCTTCACCCTCACTGCCTGCTGCCCTTCTTCACCCTCACTGCCTGCTGCCCTTCTTCACCCTCACTGCCTGCTGCCCTTCTTCACCCTCACTGCCTGCTGCCCTTCTTCACCCTCACTGCCTGCTGCCCTCCTTCACCCTCACTGCCTGCTGCCCTTCTTCACCCTCACTGCCTCCGGCCCTTCTTCACCCTCACTGTCTCCGGCCCTCCTTCACCCTCACTGCCTGCTGCCCTCCTTCACCCTCACTGCCTGCTGCCCTTCTTCACCCTCACTGCCTCCAGCCCTCCTTCACCCTCACTGCCTCCGGCCCTTCTTCACCCTCACTGCCTGCTGCCCTTCTTCACCCTCAGTGCCTGCAGCCCTCCTTCACCCTCACTGCCTCCAGCCCTCCTTCACCCTCACTGCCTGCTGCCCTTCTTCACCTTCACTGCCTCCGGCCCTTCTTCACCCTCACTGCCTCCGGCCCTTCTTCACCCTCACTGCCTCCGGCCCTTCTCTCCTTGGTTCAAGACAAGAAATAAGGTAGCTTGGCATTCTTAGAAGTGCTGCTGGAGCAGTCATTTACATTTCAACTGCAGGATCTTTTGCATCAGTGTAAATACCTTCAAAGGTGGCTTTCTGCAGCTGGGCAGCATTGTGCACTGCATGTGTAGTTCAGCAGACAGAAAACTCTGCTTTTCTCCAAGATAAAAGTCTTCCATGACAGCAAAGTTGTGATTTCCTCAGGACTATCATCTCCTCTTCACTGCCAGATTCAGAACAGAACAACCCCAATGACCACAAAGGACTGGGCTGGATTTGCACCTAACACCTGCTTGGTTCAGAATGATCAGCAGTCTGCTGGGCTGTGCAGGTAATGGGCTGGTGTGCTGAGCCAGCAAGGCATGTGCACAATCAACTGCTCTCCTAAGCTAAAGCTACAAGTGAATTTCTAGGCAATCAGTTACAATTCTTCTTTCATTTGCCAGAAACCCAGCAAAGCTGTCTGCAGTACCAGTTGCCCAGATTTCTTGCCTCCCTTCTTAATAATTCCATCTGCATATTTATCACTCTGCAATCCTCTCCATTAAATCACACATTATTCACCACCCAAGCTATCTGCAAAATCAGCCAGCAGAGACTTTTCATACTTCCCATAGATTAAAAGCCTAACAAGAAATCACCTTCTAAAAATAAAGCATTGCTTAGAAACTCCACCTAGCATCATGAACAGTCATAGGTTTGAAAGCTTCCTTGCACTCAGTGCCTATCAGCACAACGTGTAAGCTGCTGTTTGTTTGCTAAATGCTGCTTCTTAAGCAAGTAAACACTGAAGAAAATGTCCTTTGAAGGCAGATATGAAAAATCCACCTCTATTTTCTTTAGAAGCCTGCAAAGCTTGTTCTGTCATTGTTACAGCCTGGAGAAGCAGTGCAACTGTTTAAATCCAATCACCATGGGAGTTCAGTGCATACCACAAATAAAAGCTGCATATTCTCTCCTCTCCTGAATGGGAAAGCCAGCTCTGCAGAAACAAACCAGTAAATACATATGGGCCTGAAGAAGGAAAGATCAAATCAAATCAAAAGATCTTACAGCCAAGACTTGGCCAATCCACCCTGAAAGATCTATTTTCCAGTACCTCCTTTCACAGAATCACAGCATTGCTTTGCTGGTCAGGAAAAGGTGGAGGGGGGAAGAGGGAGAAAATCCCAGATCATGGTTTTGTTGGAAACTGCCCAGCAAGCCTAAAAAAGGAGAACCAACTACTCCAACAAAACCTGAAGTACCAACTAAACATCCTCTAAAATATCAAATGGGGAGATACTTCTGGTGTGAATGAAGAGAACATTTGAATAAGGTCTTTGTTCAAAGTTTTTTGTAGTGCAGTGGCATTGGTGCCTTATTTTCTGTATGATTGTACTTGGAGTGCACTGCTGGAAACATTTCATTTCCAGCCAAAGTAATTTTGCTTTGTTCCACATGGCTCCTTAGCAGCATGAGACCACCGATACTTGTGACTGCAGAAACAGCTGCACAGAAGTCACTCAATTTTGGTGACTTCCATGGTCTTCTACAATATTGACAATTTCTATAAACATTATTATAAAATATGTCAAAGAGCACAGAATTAATAACCTGCAAGAAATACTGGCATGAACCTAAGTTTCAATGCAACAGCACAAAGGGGTTTGCAAACTTCCACGTTCCTCTGACAGTGCTGCTGCCACACACCCAACAGAAGAGAGAATTCCCAGCCACCCCCAGCCAATCTTGCACTTTTCCACTGCCTTCCTAAACACTGCATGAGGTTTCAAAACAAAGTGCAGTCCATTGCTGGCATTAGTCCACTGAACCTGCTGTTCAGAAGCATCCCCCACTCCTTCCAAAGGGAACATTGCTGTCTCCCCAACAGAGCACTGAGAATCACATTCCAGGATCTCCTACCTCGATCAAAAAGTCTCCAGTTCTCAGGCCAGCTTGCCATGCTACTCCCCCTTCATCCACAGATTCCAAGTACTGCAAAGCAGGAAAGGCTGGAGTTGGGGTGAATTCTTCAATTGGTGTGTCAGCTTCAAAAATAAATACCACAGTAAAACAAAACAAACAAAAAAAGAAAGTTATGGAGTGCTTGTAAATACCACTTGACTACAGGCCTCTTATTGGCCATTCTCAGCTAGGGTTAGAAATGGTGGTGCTAGAAGGACTCTGCCTGGGAGGGTGGCAAGATGCTGGGAACAGAGAGCAAGGTCTCTGCAACAGCAATCCACAGGTCCTCACTTCAGAGAGGAAAATTCATGCTGCTTGACTGACACAAACCAAAGCCAGCTCTACGAGGCAAGAGCTGGAGGATTCTGTGTGTTCTGGGATTGTCAGGATTAGTTTGAGGAAGCCTTTTCTATGCCTAGCAAAATGCTTGTAACTCTGGCAACACCCAGCTACAAATTAATTGTGGGCTGTAGCCAGAAAAAAAAGCATCTGGCCAAAATGGGGGGGGGAGGCTGGGGGAAGATGTGGGATGAAAAAGATCAAACTGAATTTTTCTTCTAGCTGTAGCTGTGTATGACAAAGAGGCTAACAGAAGAAAAGCACTTTTCAGGGAAGGAGGCACAGCTGGCCTCGTACCAGCCCTTTCTCTCCCTCTCCATCACGTACACACAAGCAGAAAAGTCCTTGGGTCTTTCACCTGAGGTGCCCTCACTGCTACAGGGAAAATCTGGGGGAAATTGTTGGTCTTACAGAGAGAGAGAGAGAGAGAGAGCAACCTCTGCTCAGTGCACAGGCAGCCCATGGCCAAGGGCTAGCTAGAAGGCACTGCTCTCGGCTTGCCTAGCACGGACTCCACATTTTATTGAGCTAACAGCCAAAAAAAAGCTTCTACACCACTGGAAATCTACAGTGGCACTGGTTTGGGGCTGGGGAAACAGGGAAAGCAAAAATGATGTCCCAGGAATGAAGCTATGGACTAATTTCCATGCTCAAGCAAGGCAAGGGAGAACCCACGTAAAATAAGGGGGAGCAAGAGATGGGCTGTACCATCAGCTAGATCTTTTTTAGATGCAAAAGGAGCACAGTGGACCCAAAGTTAAAAAGCAAAGCATTGAACAGAATGCCTTTTTTTAACTCTGGAGAATGCTATTCTTGTAGATTTTAGGCTCCAGCAAAGTGCCATGCAGCTGAACACAGGAACAGCTCTCCAAATGAGCACACTACAGGCCATGCAACATACGTGCAGCTTCTGAAGAGATATGAAAAAAAAGATCCTATTTTCATCCTAAAACTGCACAGTGTCACCTTGCAGGAGATCCACACCTATTTTAAAGACAAACATCACTCTCTTGTCTATTTCTATTCACAGACCTCCTTCCGCAGGCTGACATTTGGAATAAAGCAGCAGGTTTTTATCAGGGAAGGAGGTTGAACTGCATCACAGAACAGATTAATGACAGAATAACACAAGGTACCAAGCACAACAAAAATACAGGTGAAACTTTCTCCCACCCCACACCGGTTCTACAGTGCTTCTCCTATGGAAAAATGCAACCACTTCAGACAGAAGCCCCTTAAAATCTGTCTGAGTAGCAGAGCACACAGAGAGAATCCTGTTGTCTAGCAACCAAGTGCACCACGAATAATTCCTGCTTATATTCAGAGACTGTATAAATGCCTTCATGCCAGTGCACATCACACACATACACACACAAGCACATACCTTTTGCCCCTCTGAGCACAAATCCAAATCCTTCATTGTCCTTTTTCTGCAGGACCACTGCCTTTTCTTCTATTATGCAGTCACTGTAGAGAGAATTCCGAGGATAGCGACCATTATTACATCCCTTCATCACCACTGTAGTAGCTGCTCCTCCAGTGTGCAGGTTCATCATCATCACAGCCCGTTAATCAAATAATATTGCAGTCACCAAGCATGGGGAAAATGTGGAACAAAGAGCAGCGAGGGGAAGACAAAGACTCAGCTGGATGGTAAGAGAGAACATGACAAAGCAACTTAAAGGGAAGAGAAAAAGCAGAGAGGAGGAAGAAAGGAGGAGGACTCATGCATGGTGGTTTGTGTTCTATATGAAGCACTGAAGGCAGATGTGATCATGTAATCTGTGGGCTAGCTAGGACTCTAAAAGGAAAAAAAGTAAGTGAACTGAATGACAGTATCATTAATAAACTCCTCAATCGGGGATGTACCAGATGCATCTTCTAGTGAAGCCAAAATGAAACCAACCAGAAGAAAAATGAGGCAGCATTTTAAATTTAAAGGTAATAAATTATGAATTTTTTTTTTAATATTAGCTAAAAAAAAAAAAAAAAAAAAAAAAGGCACAAATATGTTCCAAAAGCTATGCCTTGCATCAAAAGCCCTTTTTCAATCCTATGGAAGGTTGCATGCTGCAAGGATCCCACATGATCATCTGACAGCCTACAATGCTAACAACGTGCAGCTGCTGCCCTGGCGTCATCAGGCACAAATTTCCACAGCATCAAGAATCTGCATCATCGAAATAGTAACAAGGCATGCACAAGCAAGAAAAACACACTGCCAAGGAATATTGCCCCTCTCCTGCTAAACAAGCTTATAAAACAAGGAGATGGTGGTGTAAAGCACTATTTATGTAAGCAGCACGTCCTTAAAGAGAAAGTAGCCTCAGGAACCTTCCTGTCATTGGCTAAGCGGAACGGGAGACGGCGGAGGAAGAAAATGCATAAAATCCACACGAAAATGGGATACTGCCTGCACAGGGAATGGTCTATAAAAGGCTTAGGTTGTTTAGGGGCTTTCATTAAGCATTATGTTACTAAAATAAACTTGAAGCAGGGGGGGTATTAAAAAAAAAAACCACAAAAATACTCTGAATGCTCTTTTAAGCCTAAAACCATTACACAGCACAAGCTGCAAGACATTCTCCTGCAGAAAGACAGTGGCAGGGGGTAAGTATCCATGGGTTGTAAGCAACTGAAAGCAGGCTGCTGGAGGGGCTTTAAAATCTTCTCATAAAATCTTCTCACTTACACCCTGGGATAGGACAAGGGGCAGTGGATATAAACTCCAGCACACGAGGTTCCACCCAACATGAGGAGGAACTTCTTTACTGTGAGGGTCATAGAGCATGGAACAGGCTGCCCAGAGAGGTTGTGGAGTTTTTCAAGACCCATCTGGTTGTGTTCCAGTGTAACTTGTGCTGCATTCTATGGTCCTGCTCTGGCAGGGGGTTGGACTTAATGATCTTCAGAGATCCCTTCCAGCCCCTAACATCCTGTGTGTGTGATCCCTAGGAAACAATTTAGGAGAGAAAGAAAGATGAGGAAGTTGAATTGGCTTTGCTGACTTTCTTATCGTTGTTACCACTGGTCTGGTACAGAATCTGGCCAATAAAGCATCAGGACCATGAGAGGTGGGATCTGCTTCATGCCATTAGTAATCCAAGAGTGGAGGGAAGAAATAGAAACTGAAGCAAAATTGAAGCACCATTGTGTAAGCGTTGTGTTTAAAGCTCTGAACAAGACAAGGCTGATGACAGCAGGACACCATGGCACAGCCTCCAAACTCCAGGGACTTGTGCATCACAGGTTACCCTTTGGGTGACTTTCCAGCTCTGACTGAGAGGAGCACCTTCATGCCACAGCCAAAGGGATGATATAATTTTGTCTTCAAACTAGAGAGTAATTAAATGCCACCATCAATTAAAAGTACCACAGTGGTGCTCCCTGAGCAACAGATGACAACAGCCTTTGAATGCTGTTTCTCAGCTGACTCCCCCCATGCAATGGAAAGGATGTTGTAAGAAAATGGCTGTGCCTTGAGTAATGCCAACATGCTCCTGCTCAGGCATCTTGGGGTGAGGTGGAGTATGCAGCCCCCACTGCAGGGCTGAAGCCTTCTCTCAGCATCCTGATCATAGAATCATAGAATAGAATCATAGAATCAAGAAGGTTGGAAGGGACCTCAAGGATCATCGAGTCCAACCTGCCACCCTACACCTCATGACTATCTAAACCATGGCACCAAGTGCCACGTCCAATCCCCCCTTGAACACCTCCAGGGATGGTGACTCCACCACCTCCCTGGGCAGCACATTCCAATGGCCAACCACTCTCTCTGTGAAGAACTTTCTCCTCACCTCCAGCCTAAACCTCCCCTGACACACCTTGAGACTATGTCCTCTTGTTCTGGTGCTGGTTGCCTGGGAGAAGAGACCAACCCCCTCCTGGCTACAACCTCCCTGCAGGTAGTTGTAGACAGCAATGAGGTCTCCCCTGAGCCTCCTCTTCTCCAGGCTAAACACCCCCAGCTCCCTCAGCCTCTCCTCATAGGGCTTGTGCTCAAGGCCTCTCACCAGCCTCGTTGCCCTTCTGTAGACATGCTCCAGCAATTCAACATCTTTCCTAAACTAAGGGGCCCAGAACTGGACATGGTTCTGATACTGCAGAATCTGTCTGGACTCCCCAGTGGACTCAGTTCTTTCCTTCATTTCACCACTCACACCTTTAAGGTGGGTTTCCGTAATTACCCACTGAAGAGCCAGCAGCAAAACTGTCTCCAAGACTTTTCTTAATCCATGGTCAAACTAATAACCTTCATTTCCTTCAGGTTTGCATGGATGCAGTCAATAGCTTAATGGAGCCCTGGAGCAGGCTGCCCAGAGAAGTTGTGGAGTATCCATCCCTGGAGACTTTCATAACTTACCTGGATGCATTCCTGATCTAGGTGAACCTGCATTAGGAAGGGAGTTGGACTGGATGATCCCTGGAGGTCCCTTTCAACCCCTAACATTCTGTGATCAATAGGAGTTAGAAGGCTGCTTTTGAGAACCTAACCTTAGACAGAAAGGAAAGGCTGAGGGAGCTGGGGGTGTTCTGCCTGGAGAACAGGAGACTTAGAGGGGACCTTATCACTCTCTACAGCTACCTAAAAGGAAGCTGTAATCAGGTGGGGGTCAGGCTGTTCTCCCAGGCAACCAGTGGCAGGACAAGAGGGCATGATATGAAGCTGTGCCAAGGAAGGTTTAAGTTGGGTATTAGGAAGCACTTCCTCACAGCAGGGCTGATCAGGCACTGGGATGGACTGCCCAGGGAGGTGGTGGAGTCACCATCACTGAAGGTCTTTAAGGAAAGTCTGGATGTGGCACTTGGAGGCATGGATTAGCTGCTGTGGTGGTGTTAGGTCATAGACTGAACTTGGTGATCTCAGAGATCTTTTCCAGCCTCAATAATTCTGTGATTCTGTACAGTGCTTGGGTCAAAGCACAGCCCTGCTGCTCTCCACTACCCAAACCCCACCCTCATCTCAGTTCATCAGTATACAGCACCCAGGAGCCTGTGGCTGGGTACTCCTCAAACCTTCCTCTGATTCCTTCCTTTCTGTTGACAAACCAGAACAACTGCCAATATCCTTCCTTAAAAAGAGGAAGGCTGATGTTTCAAAAGCAGTGCTCAGAAAGCTTGGGATGTGTTCACCTGATCAACTCTGGGCATCTACACGCAAAAAAAAGGCAGCTGGGGTCCTGTCACAGTCACCCAGGACAGCAGCAGGCATTTGCAGGTTGTCCTCACTTCAGCCTAGTGTAGAGGATGCAGTGAGGACATAAGGCTGTTCAGATGAGAAGTCTGAAGACCACCTCTGCTTTTCTTTACACATGCAGTGCATTCATTGCACACAAACTACCCAGTTCCATCCCTCAGTCTAGACACAGGGTGGAAAAAACTAAACTGCCACAGTTGTACAAAGTTGTGTGGCTTACATGAAAGGAGGAGAGGGGAGGGGAGGGGAGGAGAAGCTACCATGGATTTTTGGTCACAGAACACACAAACTGCTCTCAGTCATTTGACAAATACAGATGCCAGATACCCTGTTCCAGTCATGTGCTACACAAAGAAAATCCCCTCACAGCCTGCAAAGCAGAACTGGGGGGTTGTAAAAATCAGACAGGTAGCCATTTCTGCTTTTACCTGCTAGGAGAAGGGGACCTGCAACCCTCTGATGGCAGAAGCAATGCACACTTGGTTAAAGCAATCACAGATAGCAAATTGATTCTCTGCACCCCAGTGCTGTGGAGCTGAGAGCTGGCAGCAGGAAGAGGATGGAAAACAAACCATGCATGCAAATGAACCAAACTTGCAACCTCCACACCCCTGCTCCCAGCAAACTCACTTTGCATCCCTGAAAGAAGGGGGAAGAAAAGGGAGAAAGAAGTTTAACCTCTGAGTGTTTGCAGTACTGTTTGTGTTTGCTTTGCCAGGACCAGGTTCTCTTAGCTCTCTTCACTGGAGACATGCTGGAGGTCTGCTCATAGCCTGCCTGGTCCTGGCAAGCAAAGTGGTGCCCAGGGTAAAAGTAGGTCCAAGTTTCTCACAATGAACCTTCCTGGCAGCATGTCTTTGGTCCTGGAAGTGGTTCAGCAACTGAATGCATAGAGGTTGCAGCTCCCAGTGGCAAATCAAGGTCAGAGTATGTTCCAAGACTGCTGAGAGGTCTGAGCTCCAGCAACGCAAAAGGCATTTCTTCACAGGTGCTTTGAGCACAGGAGCTCTACCTGAGGCTGACTATCTGTGACACACCAAATCTCAGTAGGTAACACTTTTTAAGTCCATTTCTGTCCCACCTCCAGCTGAAAGTTGAGCAGCATCCATTTCAAAGAGGAGTTCTCAGAACATTCCTAGTTCCATCTCATGGTACTAAAATGAGTAACTTTAAAATCAATAGCTCATTACTTAAGGAGGGCACACAGTACTTTGACTTTGGGCTGTGGAAGCCCAACATTCATTGCATACAAAGTTAAATACAGATTACATCCTCTCCAGTGCAGAATGCTTCTGCATGAACTACAACCTTCAGCATAACAACTTCAGGCTCCTCCCCCCCAACCCCAATCAATCTAAAATTGGCTTTTCTTTATCCAAACACTAAACATTACACACCAGACTTGTTCATGTACCTTCCCTAACACTCTGAGGCTCACAAATTGTTCAGGTTTAAAATCTCCATGATTTTAATGATTTAGTGATGGAGAAAGGGAAATAAAAGAGATTTACACACAGCCAGACAAAACACCTGAGCACTGCTGGGTTCAGCACAGCCATCATTTGGGTAGACTCCTCCAGACAGCAAGAATTTCTACTTTGCTACCAGCCATACTTGAGGAAGGAAGTAGAAATATCAAGACCTTCATAAAGATCTGTATGAAGAACACAAAGGTTGAAGCACATGTCCCTGATGGAGGCAAAGCCAAGAAATCTGGCTTCCATTTCACAATTACAGTACCTACACCCCCCTGTCTTAAAGCATGACTTATTCCATGAGTTAAAACACTACAGTACAGAGACACAAGCTATCAGGACCACAGAGTATATTTAGCCAAGCTTGTGTCATGTGGATCATTGCTGATTCCAGCCTGAAAAACACTCCACTGGAAACCATCCTTATCTGGAAACAGAAAATGGCTCTTTGGTATACTGTCAAACACTCCCTGAGGCACAGAAAAAAACTGAATTTAAGTAGGGATTATTTTCTTGATTCTCTCCAATTGTGCATCTCCTGCACATGCAACCTGACTCTAACCTTTTCTGCTTGCCAAGGCAGAAGAGTCAGTTAGGAGCTTCCACCAAGCAGGGGCAGGACCACCCCAGTTGCCCTCTCAGCCCACAGACCCTTCCAGCCAAGTGGCTGGCACCACCCTGGAGGGAGAAGTTGTTCTCTCAAAGTTCGCTTCTTTCAGCTGGCCAAGGAAATCCAAATCCCTTCATCAGCTCTTTGTTGGTTTTGGTTTTTACCACCACTCCTTGCAATTTGTGAAAGTTCTACTGAATCCAGAGCGAGCCTCACCTGACAAGGATCAGCACACAGCTCAGCAAAAAAGGAAACATCTTCCTTTGTACTTTGCTAGATACAATAAACCACAATAAACACCTAAACCACGTTACAAATGCACAGCCAATGGCTGACAGCAGCCTCCCTGATCCCTTTCAGGCTCTGAGAGCCCATTTCTGGTGCCTGTGTTCAAGCCCACAGGAGGCATTCTGGAAATCCAGCCCAGAGGAGATCTTTGCTGCATGTTCCAGCAGTCACTCCCTGTTCAAAGCATGTGTTGGACTCGAATATTGCCTCTTCCTCCAATCACACTGTGGATTTTAATGAAGAGACACCACAGGTCACACACAATATATCCTTTTTACCTCCTGTTTCAGCAATTATTTTCAATATTTTCTGTGCCGTGGCAGCACACAACAGCAGGAGAGGCAAAGTGCAAAGTTATTAGCAAGTAAAATTATTTTCATTAGAAACTAAATAACTGTAAATTAAAAACTTCACATTTCACATCCCCACCTGTTCCACAAAATCCACAATGCCTTAATTACTGCTTAACCACGGATGTAATTTCCAAATTGTACCCAATTAGGTTCTTCAAGTTCATGAGGCACAAGGTGTTAAGAATGAGCTGCCCTTGTCCTTGTGCCTCACACATGGAGCAGCTCAGCACTTTCAGACTGTTACCCTCACAGCTAATCAATGCACTCACAAGCGGCATCAGGCAAGCCCAGGGAGGTAATGTGAGAGATGCAGAGCAGTGCACACAGCAACACTTCTTACACTCTCTGTTTTCTAGAGTTTGGTTGGTGCTGCCCTTCCTCTGTGCCTCAAAGAACCCAAACAGAGATCTTACAGAACCACAGCACCATCTGGGTTGGAAAAGACCTCTGAGATCATCAAGTCCAGCTGTCAACCCAGCACCCCCACAGCCACTGAACCATGTCCCAAAGTGCCATGGCCACACACTCCTTGAAGCCCTCTAAGAATGGGGACACCACTGCCTCCCTGGGCAGCCTCTTGCAATCTATGACCACTCTTGCAGCAAAGAAATCTTTTCCCAACATTCAATGTAAACCTCCTCTGGCACAATTTCAGGCCATTTCCTCTCCTCCTATTAGTTGCTACTGGGGAGAAGAGACCAACCCCACTTCACTCCAGCCTCCTTTCAGGGAGTTATAGAGAGCAATGAGGTCTCCCTCCCTCAGCCTCCTTCCCAGTCCCTCCAGCCACTCCTCTTAAGTCCTGTTCTCCAGACCCTTAAATCATGAAGACCCCATGCAGCACCCAGATGTCTACCCCCAGAAGTGTTTCCTTACAGCTCTGGGTGTCTTCAACTGCAGGGCAGACAAGAGGCTCTCCCAGCTGTGGAGGATCAAAGCCTGCCCTGCTCCACCCACCCATGCAGGTGGCAACATCCACAGAGAACTGGGGGGAAGTGCAGCTGAGAAGACTCTCTTGATCTTTCTTTTCCAGGTGTTTGCCTATCAATTAGCTTTTGAGGAGCTGCTTCTGTCAGCTTCTGTGCTGGTGAGATGTGGATGCTGCCACCTGACTCCACGTAGGGGCATTAGGGGTAATGAGTGAAGCTTTTAATTAAGCTTTCTTTGCACATACCTCCCAGACCACACAATCCAATTTTCCTCTTTTTCTTCATCCAGGAAAACAGAACCAGAAGACAAATCAAGTGGGTGCCATCATTAACTTTGTGGCAACAAGCCTTTGAAAATGGTTATCGATTATTACATCCTCTCCTGTGAACGTCTTCATTCTGCTGTAGCTGTGGGATGTCAGGAAAAGGCACCAGGAAAGCTTCCCCCATGCAGTGCCTGGTCCCAGTTACAGTGGTTAGGAAAAAGATGTGAAGGTGAATGGTAGAGGAGAGCTGCAGAGCAGGCAGGAAATCTAACAGTGGGGAAGGGTCTGGAGAAGAGGGCTGGGGAAGAGCAGCTGAGGAAGCTGGGGGTGTTTCACTCTGGAGAAGAGGAAGCTGAGGGAGACCTCATTGCTCTCTACAGCTCCCTTGAAGGAGGCTGGAGTGAGGTGGGGGCTGGGCTCTTCTTCCAGTCCACTAGAGACAGAATGAAAGGGAATGGCCTCAAATTGTGCCAGGTTGGAGATTAGGAAAAAATCTTTGCTGCAAGAGTGGTCAGGCACTGGAACAAGCTAACCAGGGAGGTGGTGAAGTCACCATCCCTGGAGGTGTTCCAGAAAGGTGTGGCCATGGCACATTGGGCCATGGTGGTGCTGGGTTGATGGCTGGACTTTCCCCATCCCATTTGCCAACTCAGCCTCCAGTGCTGCAGCCTGGCACAGGTGTCCAGGGACATGCATTGACACCTGCTCATCTGCAATAAACACTTTACCTTCTGCCATAGGCTCATCTTAAAATTGTGGTTGGAAGAGACCTTTAAAATCCAACCATCAACCCAGCACTGCCAGGTCCCCACTAAACCACACCCCTCAGCACCACATCTCCAGCATGAATACCACTGCAGCAAAGCCCATCCTTCCCTCCAGTGTCTGTCCACCTGCACCAGATGAAGGGCAAATGATTGACACTAATTAGCTCTTGAAAAGCTTTAATAAGGCAGTAAAGGAATCCATGCAGAGGAATGCCAGCAGGAGCAGCACGTGGCAGCTGGACCATTTTTTGCACAACAGAATTCGTGCATCCCCTCAGCCTTTAAAGCAGTCCTGCTAGGTTCAGGTGTGGCATTTGTCTGACACTCAGTGGCTACTGGCAGTGGCAAGCAAGCCTCACTGCCTTGCCAGGTAGGAGTAAGGATAGTAGCCATCCTCCTGGAGCATTAATGTATGGATAAGGGATCTCTTATGCAAAGCTGCCCCAGATTTAATGAACCCCCATTACTCAAGCTGCACATTTATGCCATGCACAAAGTATTTGCCTGCATGTGAATAAGGCCATTAATACAGAGCTCTCAACAGAGTGCTTCTGCTCAGCAATTTTTGCCCTTTGAGAGGGGAAAGGAAAAAAGAGAAGGGAGTAGACACTTCCCCTCACTCGCCCACATCATCTCCAGCAAGGAGCTGGATCAGCTTTATTAATGCTTTGGTTCCAGGGCTCTCAGTACAGAGGCACCACTGCCATCTGACAAGAGCTTGGGGGAATCTAGCTGCCAGCAGGTACACCTGGGTTACTACATGGTGGGAAGCAAGGACAGAGAAAGGAAGCAGAGCAGCAATGCCGTGAAGTGCTGCTAGTTTGACATCTTCTTGCCACTTCACAGCTCCTCCTCCCTAAAACCCCCATCCTGGCCACACTAACAAGACACTCATCTCCATCAAAGTCTTCAGTGCAAATCCTCCTCCTTCAGCAGCAACAGGCAGGCAGCAGCAGAGCCCCCAGTGCCATGCACAAGAGGCTGCTCTGCAGGCTCACACCCCTGAGGGCACAGCAGCTCTCAAACCCTGTGCTGTTCAGGAGAAGAGCAGCAGAGCAGCATTTCACTATGTGCCACCTCTGGGAAGGATGGGAGAGGAGGTTCACCTCCCAGCATGGTTCTCTGGAGGTACCTCATTACAGGAAGGGATTCAGTGCACCTCAGACACAAGCTCTTTTTTTTTTGCCCTTTCCCAGCAGCTAACCAGCTTTGGAACAGTGGACAACAAAGCCAACTCTTCAGCTTTTCTAGTGGTACTTGACACAAATGGCTGAAATTATGGAACTTTACCTAAAGGGGTGTGTGTTAAGCAAGTCTACCTTGCCACTGTATTGCTTGGAATTTCCATTGATTCTACCCTCTCCCTACCTTCTCTACCTTCCCCCCTGCCTCAGTTTCCACTACCACTCTTCAAAATGACTCCACTGTGTTCTGAATCTCTGTGGAACCTCTCCTTGAGTTCTCTTCACAACTTGGATTTTCTCAGAACTCTGCTGCTCTCCCTCTCACTGCTCAGACAATATCAATGCCAGAACCAGGAACCACTGCAGACCCCTTCAGCCCTAATGTCTCAATAATAATGCTCAGCTGCAGTCCTGAAGCAGATAATGGCAGCTTGTGGGGAGTTTTGCTGTTGCACTGCAGAGGCCCAAGACCTGAAGAGGATAAAAACTCAAAACAATCCAAAAACAAACCAGCAACATCTCCCCCAAGCCCCAGACATCTCACACACTTGTCATGATCTCCCCAAACCAGAGTATGATCCATGCACCCCCAACAGCTCACTGGATAAAAGCCATCCTGGAGCACCACTGAGAAGAGCTGCAAGTCCTGGGTCTGAACATGGCTTTAGGCTTCCTGCTTTCTAAATGACAGAGAGCTGCAGCTGCAGAAGGGCAGGATCCTATTGTCCTCTCCCAAGAACAGAGAAGAATTTTCTTTGGAAAAGGACAATGACAACAATCCAAATGCTTTGGAATCAATAGTTCCCCCCCCCCCCAAAAAAAAAAAAAACCCAAACAAAACAAAACAAAAAAACCAACAAAAAAACAACACAAACACAACAAACCACAAAACAACAACAAACCACCAAAACCCACCAAACCAAATCCAACCAAACCCAAAAGAAAGGTGCTGATGGAACTGACATTTTCTGATGAAAAAAAAAAAAAACCTTCTGGTAGAAAGCAGCAGCAGGCTTAGAGATGGGATCATCTGGTGTGTCTGAGGCAACCTGCTGTGGCCACAGCCCCTAGCTTCTCAGAAACAAGGCCACCTATTAGAACCAAGGCACAGAGACAAGGCTCTGAACCTGAGAGAAAAATGATCACTCAAAGACCCTTGCAAAAAGCCAGCCCTGGAGAGGACAGCAGGAAGCTGTGAGCTTGCTCTGCAGAACAGTGACTTGTTCCCCAGCACAGGGAACAGCTCCAGCCTTACACTGCCCTCTGACACCACTGCCCAGCAGTGCAAGGCTCTGCTCACTTGGCTGCACAAGGAAAAGAACATCCAAGATGTTGAAATGGAGCTTCTCTGGTCTATAAGCCACAGCAGACAGCACACCACACTCTGTAACAGGAAGCTCAGAGCCCCCAGGACACCACATCTGCAGCCAGGCCACAAGCCTGGGCTGCCTCCACTGTGCCACCAAACCCTCCCTCTTCCTCCAGCACAGCAACACTCTTCAAATCCCAGCTGCAGGGACTGATGTCTACAGACAACCAGCTGGCCCCAAGCCTTTCCAAGCTCCACACTGACCCTGAGGAACACAGGAGGACATCTTGGGTATCCAAACTACTCCAGCCTCCTCCCCAGACTGGATGATTGGCATAAAAAACATGCATTACCTTGAGAAGGAGGATTGAGAGCACAGAAACCCAGCACAGAACTGCCCCCCATTGCTTTACACACTTCTAACTTCCCCTACCAAAACAAGGTGGCTTTCCTGAAAACAAAAAACCCCAAGCTGTAGTCAGGCAGGAGAGAAGCACAATGATTCCACCAGCTGAGTGAGGGTCTGTGTTTTAAAAGCCATCCTCTCTAGGGGAAGCTGGCTCTGTCCAAACAGAGGAGAACCTGCTTAAAAAAAAAAAAAAATCAGCAACACTCAGGGCAAACTGCAAATAAATAATCTCATTCCTGAAGTCCTCCTTTCTAACAGCCTCATTCCTACTCAGGATCTAAAAGACACTGCCCAGAACAACACAGCACAGCATCTTGTTTTGCCTTTCTTGCCAGCAGGTGTGATGCTGTGAACAGACATAGAAGGCCTGACCTGGTGAAGTACCCAACAGCTGAAGTGGTTCTTGACTGCAGAAGCAGCTGGGACATGCTGCTGCCTGCCTCTGTGAGGTGCTGAGCTCATTCACCTCTCATGAACACAAAACAGTAATACCCAGTCCTTCACTGCTCACTGCTTCTTTTGTAGACACATCCCATAGGAAAAGAAAAAGTCAGCTGTGATCAAACCCAGCAGAGATGTAGAACGGTAGCTTGAGAAGCTCTGCTTTGTAATCTGCTTCCCTCTCCCCCTCCAGAGTCTAAGCCAACAGTAACAATTAAATTAAACCCAGAAAGGTTTTGTAAACAAATTGCAACCAAAGAGGAAAATTCTTACCTTGAAGCATCAAAGCTGTCATAAGATCCCACTGTGTAGTGTCTGAACAGCTTCTTTGTTCTATCTGTTCGTGTTTCTGCACAAAGAACAGAGAACTTGTGGTAACTCTCCTGCATCAACCCAGGGCTGCTGCTAGCTGCACTTTCCAAGTCCAGTCTTTGCTATACATCAATAGAAGGAAACTTAAAGTACTTCAGAGAAACCCAGGGACTTCTGGAGATCATCCTGCCCAATCCCCCTGCTCAAGCAAGGCCATCTACAGCCAGCTGGCCAGGAGCATGTCCAGACAGCTTTTGAGTCTCCCTAAAGAGGGAGACTCCATCAGCTCCCTGGACAACCACCCCCACAGTCCAAGTGTGGTCCCTTGCAGTTAATAACATGGCCCCAAGGGGGCTGGGAAACACTTTGTGGCTGAGACTTTCTTCTTGCATCTCAGACACATCAAGTGAGTGTGGAGAGCTTCTTGTGGAACATCTGTCACATCATTCTCAAGGCTAAAGTTCCACCTGCATCCAGAGTGGCAAAACCTTTCATGTCCAAGCTTTGGTTCTTTCATAGCATGGACTAAGAGGTAACATGGGGAAAAGAAGGAAGGGGGGACAGGCAGGGGAGACAGGGAGGAAAGGGGGAGGCAAACCAGCAACACATTTTTGGAAAGGTTGGGCAAAGAGGCAGAAGAATGCAAAGCAGTGGGTTTGGTTTAAGCACACAGATGTGCACACAACCCCAGACCTATTCCTTCAGTGTTCTTAGGCTGCCCACATTCATCATCATCCTCCAACCCTCACAGGAAGTAGTGCTATGAGATTTGTGTTGCCATTACACAGCAAAAGCAAACAAAGCCAAACAACTGGGAGATGCAAACCCTGAAGACATCTCCTATTTGGGAAACACACAGAACAAAGGAATCAGGTACAGCAATATATCTACTGGGGAAAAAAAGGAAAAAAATAAAAAAAGAAAGAAAGAGCATTTAATAGCTCCAATACACTGAATTTTGATATTTATGGCTTTTGTTAGGAACAAAACATTTATGCCACTGAAGGAGCTCCCACATCTCGTGGGATGCTCTCATGGGAGCAGCATGAAATGAGTCTCTGGGGCTAGGAGTGTCGCATTCGCCAGCACCTCCACAGCTCCCCAGCACTGACACTGGTTTGACATGGGTGCACCACTTCAAGTGGTTAGTTTAGAACTGTATCTGTAGAACAGCAGAGCTCAACATCTCTCCTCTTTAGTTGGAAAGATGCCCTCCTATTTGTTGCCTTCCATAGGCACCTACAGGAGCACCAAGAAACCTGGCACTTGGGGAAGGTGCAGGAGCTTCCTTGGGTGATCAGTTTGCACACCAGAGGGGTGATGAAAAGGCTTTCCCTGCATGGCTGTGGCTGTATTTGTGTGTATACCTCTATAAAAATCACACTTCCAGGGAAGGACAGAAGGATTCTAGAGGAGGGAGTTAATTCATGCTCACATCCTTCTCAGAAGGACAGGGAACACCCAGGAGTTTACTTCCAGAAAGGCATTCAAACAAAGCAGAACTGTAACAAAAGGGGAGTAGCTGCATGCATGACAGGAACTGCTCTTCATATGGATCCATTTGCTGAGTCTTACTCAGCCTTTACTACAATCATAGTTTGGTCTACTTATTGTTCCTGCTTCAGTGCAGCCCCTTGGCACATGGCTGCTTCATCCCAGGGAAGACACTTGTGCAGGACCTGTAGTTCCTGAGACAGGAGAAAGTCCTGCCCATCTGCAGCTTGGTCCTCAAAGGCATTACATTAAATCAGGCTGAGATAGATCAAAAATTAAATTGAAGAGTTCCTGGTTTAGCTTGTGACCATGAAATTCTCATCTGCATGGCTGAGGAATTTTTCACTGAAGGACAGCCTGTCTCCATCCAAACAGTTTGATTAGTTCTCCAAGCCAGACACAGCCCTCAAGGTATAACATCTCCATGTCACAACTTTTAAGGATGTTAAAAATTACTCTGAGAGGTACTGCTGTCAGCTGACCAAGTGGTAGTCTGCAGGGAGGCAAAAATACATCAGTGGGGGATGACAGGCTTTAAACAGGGCCAAGGAGGGGAGGCAGACTGTGGGAAGAAGGGTTGGCAAAATGCATCTGTCCTGGCCTCAGCCAGTACAGCTGGCACGCAAATACAGACACAATACAGCGGAGTTATGGGTGGGAATACTCCTGCAGGTTGCACTTGGAAGTCTCAGACTGGACTCAGCAGCTGATGAGAACTGGATTCAGGAGCTGGACTGGGGAACATAACTGAGGAACATATTGATCAGGATCCAAGGCAGAAGGCACAGAGCCCTCCTGGGACAGCAGGCATCGAAGAAGAGGCTTGACCCTGGTGATCCCTCAGTTTGATACTGAATATGACACAGATGGGCTGCAATCCCTTGTTGGGCAGTTGAGGGACACCTGTCCTGGCTGCTGCTCCCCACAGCTGCCACCTCTGACTTCCTGTCCCCCAAGGTGGGGCACAAGCTGTGGCAGTGCCCTCGGTGTGCCCAGAAGCAAGGCTCAGGCAGAGGCTTTCTGCAGCCCAGCCCTCAGCAGGAACTCTGCCTATCAGCTTCTCCCTGCTAGCAGCAGCCCCTGGCTGTGTCAGCCTGCCCTGAACTGCAGAGTGCCTCAGGGAGCAGAGCCTGAGCTGGGCAGGGACAGCTCTGAGCAGAATTAGTTCTGCTCTAACCCAAAGCAGGACACTCACTGCTTGGCTGTGCCTCTCACCAAGCTGTAAGGGGTGCAGGGAGTGATGTGGCTCATGCCTTCGCTGCTAAGTTCACAAACTTACTTTCCAAGCCCAGTATGTGCTGCTGGGATGTGAAGTGAGTCTCTTTCCTGTCAAGCAACACTTTTTTTTTTCCCCACACTGTCCTAAAAATCAGATGAATGTCAGGTGACAATCAGAAGAAACACAGAAAAGCATCAACCTGTGCTGCACTTAAAGAGTTCACCACTGGCCTGAGAAGTTGCTTTAAAAAAATAATGAAAAGAACAAAATATGGTGAAGAATATTTTGGCAATGTTAAAGCCCCTGCTTGAGCAGATGCTTGCTGTGCAGAATGTTTGCTGCAGCATGGTGTTATCAGTGCAAGGAAGGGGTACCAGGTGGGTGGCAGGAGGGGAAAAGGCACAGTAAGAGCTTTGTTCAGCTCCTCAGGATTGCAAAGCCAGCATTCCCCAGCTGCAGCTTCTAGCTGCTCCCTGCCTCTCCCACCCTGCTACTTTCCCCACTTTGTCTGCTCTCAGAGTCAAAGGACACTATTTGGGAAGCCAGCAGCCTTACAAATCCCTGCACTCAAGTGCTGTGCTCCCCAGGTTGCTGTGGAAGTTCTTTCCTTAACCTCTGACTCAGATTCCAGTCTGTCCTATTGCACAGCATAAGCACAGGCATCCAGAAAGGAGGGGGAAGGACCAGGAATCTGCCACCACAATGAACTGGATACTGGGGGCAAAAAAAATATAAATAGATAAAATTCTATTCTTTAATTTGACTAAAGACTACAAAGAACCTCCAGGCAATAGTTTAAGAAATGCTTTTCTGAATTCCAGCTGTACACAGCATACCACCTCCAAGGGCCATGCTTCAGGCTTTGCTGGGTTTGTAACCATTTTTCACCCATTCTTATGTCTCCAGGTTCTCTGAAAAGCAACACTTCTAAATATTAGAGTGCTTTGGAGCAAGTTAGCACTGCTACAACTCATTCATGAACCTCCCACCATTTGTGGAGTCTTTACCTGTGGAATCCTCTGAGGATTTCTTGTTAAACTTGGTGGCAGCCAGATTTTTAGAAAGAGTAGCAAGAAGACCTGGACACCAGACAGGAGAACATAGAATGACAGAATCAGTCAGGGTTGGAAGGGACCACAGGATCATCTAGTTCCAACCCCCCTGCAATGGGCAGGGACACCTCACACTACATCTCTTAGCACTGTAGGTATCACTGCACTGGGACTGAGGAGAGCATCTGCAACCACAGCTGTGCATCAGGTATTGGGTCAGACAAAAGGTTCCTCTGGGAGGGAAACCAAAACTGCAAAAGTAGGATTGCTTCCCTGACCCTGGCAAGAGCAAAAGGAGTGCTGGATCCCTTGAGAAGCCAAGATGTCACCAGAGCTACTCCCTTGCATTTTTTCTCCTAGTACCTAAAGTTGGTTGGGAGAGTTCCTCTCTAAAGACTTTTATCCATCTCTGGGTTACAGCAAAAGGACATAGCTGGATATGAAGCATCAGGATGAAGGTCACATTGAACACCTTGTTTCTCACAGCACTGCTCTGCTGTTCACAGAGGAACAGCCATGGGTGTGGAAAGGCAAGCTCCCTCCAGAGCTACTGACACTGTTTCTCCATAAGAAAACTACATGGCCACAAAACTCCCCACTTTCTGCTAAAAGAGAAAGCAGCAAAAAACCCTCAACAACCAACCACAAACAAGGCCAAAAGCACCTAAGAGCTTTCATTCACATCAGTCAAGATGCCACCCAGCAGCACTGAGTCCTGCTGTGATGAGAGCCATAGAAAAGTCTGCAAGCAATAAACTATTGTGGCAAGTTTTCTCCTGGTCCATTCTCCACTGAAGGCAGTGGAGGTGCAGCAGAAATAATCCATTTCACTGGGCAAGACGGATAACACAAATAACAAAGCCCTCACTGCTCCTTTATTAGAATCATTTATTGTTGCAAATGTTTCAGTAAGCAACAGACTCAAACCCTGCCACAGAATGGTTTGGGCTGGAAGGGACCTTCAAACGGCATCCAGTCTAACCACCCTGTAGTAAGCAAGGACATCCCCAGTCAGACCAGGCTGCTCAGAGGCCCCCCAAGCCTGACCTTGAATGTCTCCAGAGATGGATACACTCCAGAATGTAGTTTATAGGGTTCAAAACCAGGTGAGCATTAAGAAGATGCAGGTGAAAACCACTTTCCTCCTGTCCTCTTCCACCTTAGGAGGAGTGGTAGTTTTCCTGCACCAAGAAATGTGCATGTGGCTTCCTTATGGCTTTGCTGTGTTGGTCTCAGAATGGACCACAGGACTCCAACAGCCCCTGCAGACATTATCATGACTGCCATGAGAAGCAGGCAAACAAACCCCAGACTGTAACACACAGAGACAGACCTCACCACACCTGCTCTGCTTCTTACTGCTAGCACACAACCACTGCAGGCACGTCAGGAGAGGGTACCACACTGACACTACTGTTGGAAGTGGATTGTTTACACAGTCAATATTGCTTGGAAGAGTAAGGAAGGAGGGAGGGAAATCCCACAGCAACTGTCTTCATTGCTTTCATTCCTCCTGCTGCTCCTCGCAGGGCAGCTCGGCCGCCGGCCGCGTTTCCTAGGAAACTGCTCTGCCAGTGGGGATGTTGTCAGACTGCCTGCCAGAGCTCTGGGAAGGGATTGGAATGATCCACACCTCCATAGGATGAACAAAGGAAAGGAATGTGGAACAGCCTAATTGATGTAAGGCACTGGAGAGACAACAGGAGCAGCAGACACCCTCCACAGAGCCCTGACAGTTAAAGGGACAGGAGGTTTTACTGCTGCTCTTGCAACACTCTTCTTCTGCTGGCTGGCAGAAGGCAAGAAATGGTTTCTGGCTGTTCCAGGCCAATTTCCAGCAAGAAGAAATATATCTGCATCCAAAGAGATGCTTTTTCAACCCAAATGTAATGAAGAAAAAGGATATAATTCAAAAGTCAGAGCCACAGTCCTCCCTTTTGCCCTTCAGCTTGGCACACTAAACCCAGCAATTTACACCATCCCCAAACATGAAGCTTTCTGTTCTTCCCTCTTCCCCACCGTGGTGGTTTGACCCTGGCTGGGTGCTTGTTGGTATCTCTGAGAGAGTTTCACCAATTCAGCAGTCACAGAGGTCTGTGGCTAGAAGAGGTCCAGGTACAGCACTTTGCAGTGGCTGATGGAAAGCAATACCCAGTGGTGGCCAGAGGCTATGGCTGTCACTGTGCACCTTCTTTTCCCATGGGGAAAATGCTCTCATAACTACTTATGTTGAAGGTTAGCCCAGAAGCCATTCAAAGCTGAGGAAGAGAGTCTAAAATTTCTTATTGCAGCTACCCAGGCAATGCAGGAAGTTCAGAGAAGTTCACCATTCAAGTGCACTTGTGTTAACTACCATCTATCTACCTACCCGGCACAGTGCAACTATCTCGGGAGTCTTTCCTAAACCCAGGAACACAGAATGCACAACAAAAAATAAAAAACAAAAAATTGACCCTACAAACAAAATAAAATAGAGGAAAAAAAGAACATGGGCTTGAAAGCATCACTAAGAGGAGCATTTTCTTTTCTAGTTCAAGTGCCAGTGCACTCAAGACATTTGCCGTGCTAAATGCTGCTCCTCCACAGCCCTGCTCTCCAGACCCTTCCCCAGCTTTGTTGCCCTTCTCTGGACATGCTCAGCCCCCTCAATGTCCTTCTTGGAGTGAGGCCCCAGATACGAAGCCAGTCTCTAACCAGCTTACTTGAGTTTTGGATGCTCCTGCATCACCCTCATGAAGAAAAACATCCCTGGTGAGACTTCACCTGGAGTCTTATGCCCAGTTTTGGGCTCCCCAGTTCAGGAGGGACAGAGATCTGCTGGAGAGAAGCCAATGGAAGGCTATGAGGATGGTTAAGGGACTGCAACACTGCCCTGTGAGGTGAAACTGAGAGCCCTGGGGGTGGTTAGTCTGGAGAAGAGAAGACTGAGAGGGGATTTAATAAATGTTTATAAAGATCTGAGGGCTGGGGGGCAAGAGGGAGGGGACAGGCTCTGCTCAGCTGCACCCTGGGATAGGCCAAGGGGCAATGGATAGAAACTCCAGCACAGGAGGTTTCACTTCACCATGAGGAGGAACTTCTTCACTGTGAGGCTCACAGAGCACTGGAACAGGCTGCCCAGAGAGGTTGTGGAGTCTCCTTCTCTGGAGCCTTTCCAGCCCTGTCTGGATGCCTTCCTGTGCCATCTGTGCTGGATTCTCTGGTCCTGCTCTGGAAGCGGTTTGGGCTCGATGATCTCTGGAGGTCCTTTCCAACCCCTAACATCCTATGATCCAGCTATTTCTTTTCCAAAATGCACTATTTTAACTACATTTTAAAAGAAATAAACATTGAAGGCCCTCAAGCAATGCAGCGTTTGAGCACAGCTCTACATTTGCATACAACAATCTGCTTGCTGGAAAGAATTCTTCCTCCTAAGAGAGCAGCAACCTCCAAAAACGCCCAGCGCCAAGGTGACCACAAACAAGAAGTCTTGTTTTACACAAGTTACAGGCTGAGGCTCTAAGCCCACATCCTTGCAGTTTCACACTGTACCAAGAGATGTATTTTTTTTCCCCCTGCTGCAGGTTGCCATGGAAATGCATCAGTCACTAATCTAAATAAGTGGGGGTGAAGGACGCCTGAGAACCTGGAGCAATTACGCATGCCATTAGAGGCAAGGAATATGATTCAACCCTGCTATTAGAAACGTGGCACAGCTAGCACTTCTAGAGATTGGGGGTGTGCTCTAAAAAGAAAACTACCTTTTCTTTTTTTCCCCTTTTTTTTTTTTTTAACTGCCTATAAGAGAGGACCAGAAGAAAAAAAAAAGCATTAAAATACCTCTGGCGGTAACAAGCATACAGTGAGGTCAGACCAGAGCAGCTGCAAAATACAAAGGTGGTTAATTACACCCATTTGTTATGCCAGGAGAACCCACTGCATGTGAGACACTCTCTCTCCATTACTGGTCAGAGATACTTCCCTTCAGTCATGCCACTGAGCAGTAGGCAAGTGAAGTTTGATCAGGGCTAAGGAGGCTTTTCCAAAAGGGATGGAAACACAAAGTCTGATAAGTGCATCACTAACTATTGACCTGTAACCACAGCTCACATGCAGGCAGAGGTAGGTCTCAGGCTGCAAAGCTCATTGCAATTCAGCACCCATCCTAATGGTATGTATATAGCATACAGAGCAGGCAGCACCATGGGCACACCACAGAGCCCTGAGATAGCACAAGGGGCAGTGGATACAAACTCCAGCACAGGAGGTTCCACCTCAACATGAGGAGGAACTTCTTCACTGTGAGGGTCACAGAGCACTGGGACAGGCTGCCCAGAGAGGTTGTGAAGTCTCCTTCTCTGGAGACTTTCCAGATCCATCTGGATGCCTTCCTGTGTGACCTGTGCTGGATTCTATGGTCCTGCTCCAGCAGGGAGGTTGGACTGGATGATCTCCTGAGGTCCTTTCCAACGTCTAACATCCTGTTATGGTAGACAAAACTGGAATCCTGTTTGGACACAGAATTGTAGAAACAGCTGACTCTTCACAAAAAGTAAAAATCTTCTACCTCAAATAACTGCTTTCAGATTAAATTGTCTGAAGTTAAGTGAAAATCATCAGTGAACACTAAGAGAGCAGCTTAGTACTGTAGATCAGCATTCATAAAGTCACTCAGCTAAATCTTCAGGGGATTTCTCCTAGAACAGCCTTTCAGCTTAGAGAACTGAGTAACTGAGGCACAGGGAGTGCAAACAGCATGTCAAAGGCAGCAACAGAGGAAAAAGGGAAGACAGGAAACCCTCTTCTGAAGTACTTCAGCTGAAAAAAGTATTTGAGCTTGAAGTTTGTAAGGCTAGCAGTAAAAAAAAAAACACCATACATTTGCTAATTGTTTACAGAAACCTCAAAACATATTTTCCAAGATATCCCAAAGCTAAACAAGCAGGAATGGCATTTCCAGATGCTTTCTGTCAGTCCAAATGACCCATTCTTGGAAGCAAGTACTGATATGGAAATGAACTCTCTTAAGACTGAGATATTCCTGAAACTCCCTCATGCATCATGCTTAATGCCTATAAACTAATAAGAGAAAACCTAATTATGCTGCATCCTTGTACTTAGGAGGATTTCAGTTCTGAGATTTGTAGAATGTAATAACTGAAGAACTCAAATGCTGTGGGTATATTACTGAGGTGATAAAAAAACCAGCCAGGAGGCTGGCTGGCAAGAAGGGATAGAGGCAGAGCAGGGGTTCAGATACACTGCACATAGTTAGGTGCTGAGGACTCCTTTCTGAATCAGTCACACTTCAGCAGAGCTCCATTAACTGTGTCAAGTGATGCACATCTCTAGGCACAATTCCATGCACTGGTAACAGGCACAGAACCAAGAACACAATCACAGAACTGCTCTGGCTGGAAAAGATCTTCACAACCATGGAGTCCAACTACTATGCCTGGTGCTAAACCACATTCCTCAATACCACACCTACAAGGCTTACAGATCCCTTCAGGAATGGGGATTCAAACACCTCCCTGCAGAGCTGCTTCCTATGTTTGTGAAGAAATTTCCTCCAATGTCCAACCTAAACCTCCCCTGGCACAATTTGAGGCCACTCCCTCTCATTCTGTCTCTAGTGGACTGGAAGAAGAGCCCAGCCCCCACCTCACTCCAGCCTCCTTCCAGGGAGTTGTAGACAGCAATGAGGTCTCCCCTCAGCCTCCTCTTCTCCAGAGTGAAACAAGCCCAACTCCCTCATCAGCTGTTCCTCCCCAGCCCTCTTGTCCAGACCCTTCCCCAGCTTTGTTGCCCTTCTCTGCACCTGCTCCAGACCCTCAATGCCCTTGTAGAAAGATCCCTGCTAAATTTAATCAGTAACCAGAGTCAGCCCAGTGAAGCTTTTACATTCATGCCCTTAGCACTTCAGATGGAAAAAAAAAAAAAAAAGCCTGACTCACTGTAGGTATCAGAATAGTGCCTGATAGGGAAAGGGGAAAAGCAAAAGGAGAGGGGGAAAAAAAAGAAAGAAAAAGAGAAGTGGAGGAGTTTTTGAGTTGGTGAATTTTTGTTTTGTAGTGGTGGCTCAAACATGAGCTGCATTTCCTTGAGGTGTGCACTCAGTAGCTTTATTCCCTTCTCCAAAGGAAACTGAGCCATGGAGCCAGCCTGGCTTAGCCACTCTCTGCTCCTAATAATCACACTCCCTCCTTCTTCCTTCTCCTGGGGCTCCCTCTCTCCTTGTCTCTTTCTCACACAGAAATTGCATCTCAGCATACTCAAAGTAAATCCCCAAAGAGACCATGAAAATCTAATCCTCCAAACATACCCTAAAAAAAAAAAATCTGTTTCATTCTCCTTACCACAATGCTGCCTGCAGACAGTGCAGGGAACAATCACCTAACAGTGATCAATAATTCAGATGACTTGCACAGCTTGAAGAGCTCTTTTGACATCCCAAATAATCTAACTGGCTAAAGTAATTATGCCTTAATACGCCCCTCTCTAATTACTCTTTACAGGACTGCTAGGGCACCACAGGTTATTAGCATCCATGCAACATCACAAACATTGTAAGAGAGAAAGGACCAAAACCTACTTTGCAATGATCTTCTTCCCCATCACATAACCTGAAGCTGAAAAATTACCACCTCAGGAACATTCTGATGTCAAAACTTTTAAGATAATGTTGTTTGAAAGGGAAAGTGTCATCTGCAAAGGGGTCACTGAAGCAAGGTGTCTGAAGGCAGACTTGCCATTCACAGCAGCGTCATTGGGCAAAAAGGTAGCTCTGCCAGCTTTGAGTGCATTTTGTTATCAGAAAATGGACTGATCAATAATTCAGGTTATTAATAAAACCTCACCAATGGGCTGCAGGGGACTTTCATGATTTTTTTTTTTTTAATTCCTTGTTCATCTTGCCTTGCAGCCATCAAACTCAATGGAGAGCTGCTCAGTGTTGACAGCAGCAGCCCAGCTCCACTGCAGTCCTCTCAGGCCTGGCTGTTCCCCCAGATCCAAAGCAGTGCTAAGAGTTCTTCTTCAAAGCTTTTTGTCAATGAGATGTCATCAGCTGGGAGGCTGCTCAGACACAGCTGCTTCTAGGCCTGTCTGTAGATACAAACCACTCAAGCAAGGCAGCAGCTCAACCAACCTGCCTTCAACCCAACCACCATCCCATGTTAGCACTGTTCACTGAAGAAGCCTCAGAGATCCGATGTTTTTCTCTCAAGATGTTGTGTTGAAGGCCACCAGTTTTATTCTTGAAGCAACAGAAACCATCCTTCATTTTGCTCTGAGATAAAGTGAAGCAGAAAGGTCATTACTTAGCCAGAACAGGAATGAGAGTTTCCTGGATACACTAATAAAGCTGAATGCCTGGTGGGGAAAAAAAATACTAATTAAAAAAAAAAAATCAAATCTTCCCCCTTCCCAAAGCCCTAGGTTTTATGGTGTGAGAGAAGGGTTTTCTTTACACCTGGGCTGCATGTTCAGATGAGAGTCTGAAAGCCAGGACTCAGAATTTCTCTTGACCAAGAGTCTCCTGTTGCTTTCAAGGCATATTTGAGGCTTCTTAGAACTATCACACAGCATTTTGTCTCCCTCACAAAAGGGTGAAAAGCAAAGAGCTGCCAAGTAGGAGAGAGCCTTTCAAGACATCCTCTTGAGTGCTCCAAGACCATTAATCCTGCACAGGATACAGAGAGGTTTTGTAAGTGCTAGCTCTAGGTAGACAAAGAAGACATGAACCACCTTTTGAAAGCTGCTCACTGTGCTCCATCCACATCCCAGGGCTGCAACTATTGTAGAGAAGGAACAAGAACAAGTAGAAAAGATTCTTGCATTTTACTGTGTAGAGCAGTTCTGGGGGGCTGGGGTTTATTTTGTTGTTTTGCTGTAGCTACAGAGCACTAAATCAACCCAGAAATGAGAGGAATTGCTGATGAGGAACCCAGGAGGCAATTCAAATTCCTCCTTATATTGCTGATACCTATACTTAATGTCACAGAGGGAGAAAGTTGTCTTTCTTTCCCTGTAAGGATCTGCCCTGGTATAAAAGAGGTTTTGTATTTACGCTTTTCATACCTTTGAGGTGTGACTGTTCTAGAATCACAGCTTGGTTTGGGTTGGAAGGGACTTTTAAAGGCCATCTAGGACACCACCCTACCCAACCCCAGACACACACACTGAACAGGGACATCTTCAACCAGATCAGAGCTCTAAAGAACCAGGTCTGGAATGCTTCCAGGCATGGGACATCTACCACCTCCCTGGGCATGTTGTATGCAGGCAACTACACAGGAACAGAATTGGTCTAAGGATTCATTCATCCATGCAATGTGTAGCTGCAGCTAGGGACAAAGATTCCCCAGAATCCAATTTCTTCCCTGATCAAGAGCAAAGCTATGGACATTGGGAAGTCCAAAATCACATCTTTGATCACCAAAGATTCCAAAGACATAATGGTAGGAGACTTGGTGTTACTTCTGCTCATCTGAGCAGAGCAGTGATAAGATTTTATCCCACTCCAATCTCCTTTATAGCGTCTCTTTCTTACATAGAATTAGTCAGGGTTGGAAGGGACCACAAGGATCATCCAGTTCCAACCCCCCTGACAAGCCCAGGGACACCTCACACTACATCAGTCTGGCCAGAGCCTCATCCAGCCTGGCCTTAAACACCTCCAGGGATGGAGCCTCAACCACCTCCCTGGACAACCCATTCCAGGCTCTCACCACTCTCATGTGCTGTTTTTTTTTTTTAAACATTTCTGTAGCAGTTATTCATATGCAGAGTTATTTTCCTCCTGCATAATATCTTGCATGATCATTAAGTAGCTATTAATAGAGCATATTTTACTTCGGCATTTATGCTGCATATAAAAAGATTTAAAGAACCGTTGTCCACACTCCTTCAATTGTTGCTAATTAACCACTGATATTCCCAGGAAATTAATGCAAGTGATGAAATGTTAGTCCTGATAGGAAGAATATTGATTGCTAGTGGACAAGACCTAACATTTATGGCAGACTCCCACCATGGAGTGACTTGGCCACACAAAAACAACCTCTGATCCTATGGGATGGATTAAAGGTGGAAGAGGCCCATCCTGGAGAGGGAAATACCTTAGGTAAAATGAATATACACAGCTTATATAGAGTCACAGAATGGATTAAGTTGGAAGGGACCTTAACCACCATCGAATTCCAACCCCCTGCCACGGACAGGGACACCCTCCCACCAGCCCAGGCTGCTCAAGACCTCATCCAACCTGGCCTTGAACACCTCCAGGGAGGAGGCAGCCACAACCTTCCTGGGCAACCTGTTCCAGTGTCTCCCCACCCTTAACCTTTACAGTTGTAAAGAATTTCTTCCTCATCTCCAGCCTCAATCTCCCCTCTGCCAGCTCAAAGCCATTGCCCCTGGTCCTATCACTCCCAGCCCTTGTCAAAAGTCCCTCCCCAGCTCTCTTGGAGCCCCTTCAGGTATTGAAATGCAGCTCTAAGGTCTCTCTGGAGCATTCTCCAGACTGAACAGCCCCAGCTCTCCCAGCCTGTCCCCATAGCAGAGGTTCTCCAGCCCTCTGATCATCTTGGTGGCCTCCTCTGGATGCTCTCCAGCAGCTGCAGGTCCCTCTCATTCTGGGGGCATGATTTATCACCCATGTATCATCTACACCTGAGTAAAACCAAACCACTCCCCTCACATCCCTCCATGCACCAACTATTGGGAACAGCTGCAGCAAGATGCAGTCAGACACTGGACCAGGAACCCAAATCTCTGTCAATTTTCACTTTTCTACCACCCACACAGAACCCTTTCAACACTTATTCATCTTCCTCAGCCATCACTCAGAGACCTTTTTGGTTTCCTTTGCAGTGACCTCTAGACAACCTTTGTATTTCTCCTCACACTCTGCACCTGGCCAAACACAGAGGAGGGTTGGACAGGCTACTTGCCAAACCTTCCCAAGCATCACCAGAACTCCTCTGCCCTGCTGGCCCCTGATTTCCCTGAGTCTCCACTACCACTGTTTCATCAGCTGAAGCAAATTATCAGAGCTTTTTGCCTCCAACACCCACACTTTCTGTGTTCCATGAAAACAAGCAGCTCCTTTGGCTTTATTTTAAGCTATCTATTTTATGATCCCTCTCCTTCCCTGCAGAGGAGTGATTGTAGCCTACTTGAAAGGGACGGGGAGCGAAGCAAGCACGCAGTGGGATGAAGCAATCTGAATTATATTTAACCTGTTTAGAACACAGGCTGCTTTGTACCAGCAAATCTTTGGCTTATTTACAAAAAAAGAAAAAAAAGAAAAAGGTATAATTTTGTGTTATTAGTTTCCCAACAGCTTAGTTACTGCTGGGGACACAAATCTGTCACTTAGGTAAGATATAAAAACATCTTTAATCCCTCTCTTAGCAACCAGGACTGAACCAGAGAGGTCCCTCCCTCACACTGCTGATGGAGACTGGCCTGGAGGAAATGATTTGTTGAATAGATGCCACAGCATCATCAATACAAACCCATGGCAGAGCACTTTTGCCATGGGCAGAGAGTGAAAGAGGACAAAGCATTCATAGAACAGGATCCCAGAATGGTTTAGGTTTGAAGGGACCTTAAAGACCCTCCAGTTCCAACGCCCTGGACACCTCCCTGAGGAATCTCAATGAAAGATGAAAGCTGTACAGACTTCAGATGAGACAGAAAAATTCCATAAACACTTTACTCCACTCAAATCCCAGCTTCTTACATTCACACCACTTCTTCTTTGCCTTCAGAGGACTGCCACCTACTGAGACACCCTCACACCTTTATCTGTTATTAGGAAAGAGATTAACATTACCTTTGAATCATGAGAATTTTGATAACAGCTTTTACTTTTCCTTATTTATACAGAAAGACACTACAAAGTATCTACATGCATAAGGAGTAGAGTGTTGAATATCATTTTTCCTTGCTGCAGAAGCTGGCTTGGTACTAAACTGGAAATTCTTGCTAGTAACTGGTTGAGAAGCCTTTCTTGGCCACCTGGGCACTGCTGGCTCATGTTCAGTCAACTGTCAACCAACACACCCAGGTCCCTCTGCAAGCTGCAGCTTTCCAACCACACATCCCCAAGTCTGGAGCTTCCTGTGGCCCAGGTGCAGGACCTGGCACTTAGCCTTGTTGAACTTAACCTCGTGAGCCTTGGCCCATGGGTCCAGACCCTGCTGTGAAGCTTCCCTACCCTCTAGCAGATGGACACAGCCACCCAGCTTGGTGCCATCTGCAGACTTACTGAGGCTGCCTCAATGCCCTCACCCAGATGATTGATGGAGACATTAAAGAGGACGGGTCCCAGCACTGAGCCCTAGGGGATACCACTGGTGACTGTGCCCCAGCCAGGACCAGCTCCATTCCTCACCACTCTCTGGGCCTGGCCATCAGCCAGGTTTATATCCAGGGCAGAGGGCACTGAGCCAAGCCATGTGCCAGGAGTTTCTGCAGGAGGATGCTGGGGGAGACAGCCAAAAGCTTTACTGAAGTCCATGGCCCTTCCCTCATCCACTAGGCAACTCAGGCAACATGTGAACACCAGTGTTCCACCTCAGCAAGCCTCCTGCTCTGCCCTGGAAGCAGTGAAAGCAGCAAGCCCAGAGCATGCTGCCTGCAAACCCCTGCTGCTCCCCACCAGGGCTCGTGGCCACTTGAGGCACCTCCTCTCTCCCTTGGAATTAGAACAAAACAGATGAGTCAGGTCTGAAACAGCTCAGAAGTCAGTGATGAGGGCTTTTACTCATCCTCAAAGATGGCACTGATTGAAGGGAGGCAGCTGCTGCGCAGCCAGTTAGTACTTGCAGCTTTTACTAGAGCACCAGATGTTTACAACAGCACTGCAGAGCAGGACCTGGGAGTGCTGGGGGACAGCAAGCAGGAAGCTCACCATGAGCCAAGGCCAGGGAAGAAAGAGTGTGGCCAGCAGGTTCTCCTCCCCCTGTACTCTGCCTTGGTGAGGCCTCATCTGCAACACTGAGGCTAGTTCTGGGCTCCTCGTTTCAAGAGGGACAAAGTGCTTTGAAGATGTGATCTTACCTGGAATGTTTCACAGTGACTGATTATCAGCTCTCAGGAGTGTGAGCTAAAGACACAGATCCACAGATCTGCAGGAGTCTATGATGTGAAAGGATATTTCAAGGAATCACAGAATGGTTTGTGCTGGAAGGGACCTTTAAAGGTCATCCAGTCCAACCCCCCTGCAGTCAGCAGGGACAGCTGCAACTAGAGCAGGTTGCTCAGAGCCCCAAACAACCTGACCTGGAAGGGTTCCAGGGATGGGGCATCTCCTACCTGTCCCAGGTTGCTCAGAGAGGGTCTTCACCACTCTCAGCATCAAACACTTTTTCCCTTTATCCAGTCTAAATCTCCCTTTTTTAGTTTCAAACCATCCCTCCTTGTCCTGTCACAGCAGGACCTGCTCAAAAGTCTGTCCCCAGCTTTCTTACAGGAGCCTTTGAGCACTGAAAGGCTACCAGAAGGTCTCCCTGGAGTCTCCCTTTGGAGCCTTAGGTCTGTATTTCCCTGGACAGCCATTTCCACATACACTAACTAGAGAACTATTAAACAATGTTCAAGATAAACTACACTGCTGGGGAAGTGCAGCCTCTGGAACAACAGAACACAGCAAAATCCTTCCTTCCCCCTCTCCCACTGCCCTGACTGAAGTTTTTATACTCAAGGCATTACAAACAGTGGAGTGAGATGAAGCTGAACACAAATTAAACACCACAGATGATTTTTCCTTTAAATTCCACACCCAGAGAATGCCATCTAGTGACCACAGACTGACAAAGGACTGGGATCAGCAATGCTGCTACCTACAGCTGGGAAGGTACTGGCTCCACCTGAGCTGGGAGCTGCACTTCATTTGGTTACTCCTTTGGGGTTGGTTTTTTTGTTGTTGTTTTTGGTTGGTTGGCGGTTTTTTGGGGGGTGAGGGGAGGATGTGCATGGATGAGAAACAGAAAGGATAAAATCTTCATCAGAGTGGTTTTACTCAAGGTAAATTTGTCACTTCCTCTATGCTTCAACTGCTCCTTCCAGAAGGTGACTTCAGGCTTACAGAACATGGTTAGGAGAAGCTCCCTCTATATGCCTCTACCAACAGCTCCACACTAAGGCAGTTTGGGTTTCCCAGCATTTTCCAGACCCCATTTTCTCTTGCTGCCAGCTTCTCTTATTTTCCTTAAGAGAAAACACCAAGGTAACTTCAAACCATCCCTTTCTCTGAGCCTTCTTTACCACCCAGCACACTTTGTCCTAAAAGGGCTGGGATGATGCAACCTGTTCCCTGCACCACCACCTGCAACACAGGTGAACACAAAGAGCAGAGACTTCTCAGCAAGCCCCCAGCATCATGCAACAAATATTAGCAAAGGTTCTGCTCTCCCCAAACAAGCCTCAGCCTCGGACAGGGAGCTGGAAGGAGCCTGGGAGCATCCTCAGCACTCATGGTCTGACAAGGGCAGTTTTGCTGTAACAGTTCAGTGGCCTGACCCTTCCCCTGGCTCATCTCCACCTCCCTGCTTTGGAAGCCTGGGAGCGTGTCCTGCTGTGTGGGTAATGCCCAGAATGGTACTGGGAGGTAAGTGCAGAAAACCAGCACAGCTCCATCTGCAGAACGTTACTGCCTCAAACAGAGTATTCATTGTTTTGTCTTCGCTTTTCTGCTGCTATTAAATGTTCAGATTGATTTTGCTTTTACTTGAGAAAAAACAATCATCCTTGGATGGTAGGGGGAATGTGGACTTGAAGATCTTTTGAGGTCTCTTCCAAACCCTACCCTCCTGTGATTCTGTGATTCACAGCCTTTATCTTAAAGCTTAACCAACTTGAGCAAAATTAATGTAACCAAAAGGCATAAAGTTTGACTGGGTTAGAACAACTTTAAATGAGAATTGGGATGTGGCAATTGAAGTCCACACCTGCAGTTCAGGCTACTTTTTGTGACACCCACAATCTTTTTGTGACTCAACTTACTCTTTGTTACCCCAGTCTGTGCCTCCCAAGATGAGCCCAAAGCTGGCCTGATGATAGGCCTGATGCAGTCACATGCTGTGGATGTGGACATGCCACACAATGTGAATTAAGAGCTATTCAGACCATAACCATTCCAAGCTTTTTATTTCCATTAAAAACTCTTGGCTGTCTGACAAGCTATTGTGGCTAGCAGGCTTTCCCTCTGCTTTGAGAAGGCAGCTGAAAGCCAAACCACAAATCTGCCACTTAGTGACAGGTTGCATCATCCACAGCCTGCACCATAAAAGGTTTTTCCAGGGTTAATCTGAAAGTCCTGGTTTAAAACCTCAAACAACTGCTGTCCTCCCAAATGCTTCCCAGAACGAGATTCCAGCAATCAGAGATAAATGGGATTTTAAGCCTACCCATTTCAGTATCCAAGTAATCTGGTTGAGCTCTCTGAAACACAAGGATTAAGGGAAAATCCATATCAGGGATGAATCTCATTAGAGAGCCCAGATCCTCTTCCCTGGGCACAAGACTACCTGTGATACTGCTAGCAAATATTTTCCTTCTCTTTTGCCACCCTCTTGCAGGCTGGTAGCAGCCTACTGCACACAGTGTCCGAGATACTACCCCAGCAGTGAGTTCAAATAGTCTGCCTTATGTAAGGGAAATAAATTTCACTCAGAAAACTCAAAAGCAAATAGTGGCAGCACCAAAAAAAAATTAAAAAAAGGTGGGAAAACCAAACATCTGTTTGTGGCTTTCCATAACAATGAATTATTGGCACAGCTGCTGGGACTGCATGACAAAGAGGTTGCTGTCTCACAAGAGAAAAGAAAAGCTGAGGGGAAGAACCTGAAGAAAGCTGAGCTGGGTGATGATCAGAGGAATGGGGGCAGGAAGACCCAGAACTGCCCCAGAGCTACAGATGCCTTGATCACTTAAAAAAAATAATCATTCTCTTTACTTCACAGCACTATACTGCCAAGCAGAAGTAGCTGAAGACAGACTTTTAAGGGTTTAAAATTAGCCTGAATCTTGAGATTTTATCACCAAATAATTAGGGCAGCCCTGCAAGGCCCTTTCCCAGCCAAAGGAGCTCCTTTCTCCAGACTGCTTCATTTTTGAGCCAGATTTCCCTCCTGTCTGTGAGCATTGTTCTACCAGCAGCAAGCAGGTTTGAAAGGGCAACAGAGAAAGCTGCAGGGTTCCATTTCCATCCCAATTTCGCCTTTGCACCTCTCCTCTGATTTGAACTAAACTCTCCTTCCTGCAGCACTCAGCAGTGCACTCATCTGCAATTCCCCTTCTGGGGCAAACACTTTGCAGAAACCACCACTCTCTCTATTCCACTTCAAACACCCTCTGCTCCCTCAAAATAAGCAAATCCTGGCACTGTTTTTCCTCCTAGTCCCTTGTCCATTGCACGTAGCTGCATCCTGCTTGTAGAGGATGAAATCTTAGCCAGGTAGGTCTGTGATCTGTGTGACAGTGCCTTGGGCAATTCCTCTGTGTGTATATAGACAGATTTCTGTTGTACACATACATATTTAGAAGGTAGAAGGGCTCTGCAGAGGGACCTTGACAGGCTGGACAGATGGGCAGAGTCCAACAGGATGGCATTCAACAAGTCCAAGTGCTGGGTGCTGCACTTCGGCCACAACAACCCCATGCAGAGCTACAGGCTGGGGTCAGAGTGGCTGGAGAGCAGCCAGGCAGAGAGGGACCTGGGGGTGCTGGTTGACAGCCACCTGAACATGAGCCAGCAGTGTGCCCAGGTGGCCAAGAGAGCCAATGGCATCCTGGCCTGCATCAGGCATGGTGTGGCCAGCAGGAGCAGGGAGGTCATTGTACCCCTGTACACAGCACTGGTTAGGCCACACCTTGAGTACTGTGTCCAGTTCTGGGCCCCTCAGTTTAGGAAAGATGTTGAATTGCTGGAGCATGTCCAGAGAAGGGCAACGAGGCTGGGGAGAGGCCTTGAGCACAAGCCCTATGAGGAGAGGCTGAGGGAGCTGGGACTGTTTAGCCTGGAGAAGGCTCAGGGGAGACCTCATTGCTGTGTACAACTACCTGAAGGGAGGTTGTAGCCAGGAGGGGGTTGGTCTCTTCTCCCAGGTAACCAGCACCAGAATAAGAGGACACAGTCTCAAGCTGCACCAGGGGAGGTTTAGGCTGGAGGTGAGGAGAAAGTTCTTCACAGAGAGAGTGGTTGGCCATTGGAATGTGCTGCCCAGGGAGGTGGTGGAGTCACCATCCCTGGAGGTGTTCAAGAGGGGATTGGATGTGGCACTTGGTGCCATGGTTTAGATAGTCATGAGGTTTAGGGTGACAGGTTGGACTCGATGATCTTTGAGGTCTCTTCCAACCTTCTTGATTCTATATATATATGTATTACACATTTTCTCCCAGCAAGCAGCCTGCTAAAGCTTCAGAGTCTTATATGAGGCCAAACCAAAGCAGAGAGTCTGTTCTGGCAAATGAAACCACAGAATCCTGTCTGTGGGAAAAGCCCTCTGAGATCATGGAGTCCAGCCCTCAATCCAACACCACCACAGCCACCAAACCATGGTGCCATGGCCACACCTTTCATGAACCCCTCCAGGGATGGGGACTCCACCACCTCCCTGGGCAGCCTGTTCCAATCCCTGACCACTCTTGTTTCTAGTGTCCAACCTAAACCTCCCCCAGTGCAGCTTGAGGCCATTTCCTCTCCTTCTGCCAAATGCATAACCTATGGAGATCTACAGTGAGGAAAAAAAGATGTTTTTTTCCTCAGTGTTGACTAACAAATATTAATACTGCATTAAAAAGCAGTTTTCTAACTTAGATGAGAGATAGAAGACTTAGAAAAAAACATTTTTTCCTTTATTTTTTTCATTAGAAACCTTTCATCATGGAGTTTAATTTTGATGGTAAACAAATAATATCATGAAGATTCCCCAAGCCTTCCACCTGCTTCCTCATTTCCATCTGGTAAACTGGAATAGCAAAGGATTGGCTTCCATCCCTAAATTTAAAGGGTGGGCTAAATGTCTGAAGCACAGACATCCTAAAAATATAGAAAGGTATCTGAAGGTGACAAGCTCAGGTGGAAATGCTCACAGCAGACATTTACCTAGCCAGCTGATAGGAATCTTTCCCCACTGCAGCTTTGCTGTCTATGGTCAATCAGTGAAGCTGCCCTCAGCTGCAAAAGCATCATGGAAAGGATTCATTTTGTTTCTAAGTGCCCTAAAACTGCCACCAGCAAAGCAGAGGGTGCTGGCCAGCTCCTATTCTTGGAGAACTGCTGCTCTCAGCCAGTTGACTCAGGCTGTAGTTCTACACAGCATCAGCTGATGAGGCTCCTGCTCTTTCCATCAATCCCTGAGCATTTTTCCAAGGGAATCTGCTTACAGAGCAGCCTTACAAAGCTACAGCTTGTGTCTTTAAAAGCACTCTGCTCTTCCCTTGCAGTCCCAAGTGCAGCCACACAGAGCTTTGTGCCACTGCTACTGAGGAGCAGTAAAAAACCCCAACTTGTAATTGACAAAGAAAACACAACTGGACAGAATTTGCACCCAAAAAGGATGTGGTTATGTGGACAACGTCATACAAGACAGAGATGCTACTGGGAACTTTTTAGTTCCCTTAGCAACTGCTGAAGTGATGCCTCTGTCTTTTGAACAGCCAGACAAAAGCATCTCTGAGCATATCTGCACCAACTTTAACTTAAAACTTTACCCCCATGTTGGGTAATTCTCGTGCCTGGGTACTTTCCAGCTGACAACTTCCAAAGTGCAGATGTGTCAAAAGCATGAACCCCCTTCCCCTCCCTTCCCTCCTGCAGAAATGCTTTGGCAAAGACAGGCTCATGGCATGGATCCTTTGCAACATCTCTTCTCATTCTCACTGCCAAGATTTTCCAAGCCCTGTTATCAGCATTGCTGTTATCTCTCTAGACTGGTTGTGTGAAGCCATTTGTGGTTTGCCTGTGCATAGCTTCCACAGCACACATGAACACTTCCAGCACACATTGGAACATGAATCCTCTCAGGCTTTCATCACAACATGGCTGCAGAGACTCCTACTCTCCTTATCTAACTTCAGGTTTCCATCTCCTGCAGCACATTACTGCACACAAATGTGTCCAGCAGAGCAGAAGCACTTTCCTTAACTCCTATGCTCCAACTACTCAGCCAAAAAAGGCAATGTGACAGCTTCAGGAAGCTCCTTGTTAACCTTGTCTCCACTGTAATTCTTTAAACACAAGGAATTTTTAGATAAATGAGGCAGGTCTACATAATATTTAATTTCCTTGAACCACTAATGTACTATAGAGAGAATTCAATATAATTCCTTTTATTATTTCCAGGAGAGCAGCCAAAAGATGTAACTCTTTCAAATTACTCTCTGGATAACATTAAAGTAGTGTGTGATCTGTGTCTAAGATAGCCAGAAGCAAGAACTGAAGACTTGATAGCTTCAACTACACTTCCTTCCACTTGAGGAGAAAGTTCTTCACAGAGAGAGTGGTTGGCCATTGGAATGTGCTGCCCAGGGAGGTGGTGGAGTCACCATCCCTGGAGGTGTTCAAGAGGGGATTGGACGTGGCACTTGGTGCCATGGTTTAGATAGTCATGAGGTGTAGGGTGACAGGTTGGACTCGATGATCTTCGAGGTCTCTTCCAGCCTTCTTGATTCTATGATTCCTCAAAAATCAAAGGAAATCCTGCCCAGAACAAAGCTCCCAACAATACACTCAAGTCCCTTCTGCTTCTGAATCATCCACAGAATTACCTTGGCTTTTGCAGCCATGTTGTCACAAATTCACATTTGTGAATTGTTGCCTAAACTGAAGGTTAAAAAAGTCATCTAGCATAGAATCCTAGAATCATTAAGGCTGGAAAAGACCTCTAAGATCATCAAGTCAGTCTCTTCTCCCAGGCAACCAGCAGCAGAAGGAGGGGACACAGTTTCAAGCTGTGCCAGGGGAGGTACAGGCTGGATATTAGGAGGAAGTTCTTCACAGAGAGAGAGATTTGCCATTGGAATGTGCTGCCCAGGGAGGTGGTGGAGTCACCATCACTAGAAACATTCAAGAGAAGACTGGATGAGGCACTTAGTGCCATGGTCTGGTTGATTGGATAGGGCTGGTGATAGGTTGAACTGGAGGATCTTGGAGGTCTCTTCCAACCTGGTTGATTCTATGATTCGATGATTCTAAGTCCAACCATCAACCCAACACCACCATGGCCACTAAACCATGTCCCCAAGTCCCATGTCTACGTATTTTTTTTTAACACCTCCAGGGATGGTGACTCCACCATCTCCCCAGGCAGCCTGCTCCAATCCCTGACCACTCTTGAAGCAAAGATTTTTCCCCAATATCCAGCTTAAACCTCCCCTGCTGCAACACTTCCTCCAGCCCTCTCCTCTTTCACCTCAGATCAGAGAGCAGAACCAAACTCCCCAGCTGAGTTCCAAACACAAACATAGTGCAGTCAAGCTCCATTTCCATTTGAAATCCAATAGCTTTTTGTGAGTTCAGAATTAGAAATGTTTCCCCTGCTTTACCTGCAGAGAAACAACCCATTTCCTGACTATCAATCCTGATGTTCTTCCACTGAGCTAAACCAATGTTTTCTGAGATATTGATAGTCTGGGGAAGCACAGCCCTGCCACAGCACCTTTCAAAGCCCAGCACTGGAGGCATAACCTTTAAAACCAGTGCCACAGAAAATCTGCTCCAATGATGCTGACTGGTCCCTGGTCACTCTGCCCTGCAGCACAAAATGGACAGGGGCAGATAGTTGAGGACAATGTTTCTCTCTTCAGTTTCCTGAGAGGAGGCTGTAGCCACGTGGAGGTTTGTCTCTCCTCCCAAGGAACAAGCAATAATAGGTCAAGAGGAAATAGCCTCAAGTTGTGCCCAGGAAGGTTTAGGCTGGACATGAGGAACAATGTCTTCTCCAAAAGGGCTGCCAAAGCCTGGCCCAAGCTGCCCAGGATGGTGGAGCCCCCATCCCTGGAGGGGTTTCAAAACCATGGAGATGTGGTTTTGTGGTCAGCTGGCAGTGCTGGGCTAATGGTTGGACTGGATGGATCTGAAAGGCCTTTTCTAATCAAAACAATTCTGTGGTTCTGTAACAAGACATCTGGAGACAAAAAGAAGCAGACAACAAGGAAAGGAGAGAGTAGGAGGCCCCTAACAGCAAAACTTCCCTGGGTGAGCTCAACAGCCATTCTGAAGGTCAGCTGAGATGCTGGTTGAGTCTGAGGCTTCTTACCTAGAGCTGACTGAGCCCAAGATGAAATGCCAAAGAGAAAATTATGTTCATTTGAAGCAATTACAGCTCCAAACCCTTCCCCTCACTAGTCTGAGTTAACAGTTCACAAGGCAAAGCAAGTTTCCTTTGATAGCAGTCCAATACTGCAGTGAGCAGAGCTTTCTAGCTAAGGAGGGATTCCACTTCCACTACAGAACAGACCTGCTGAGTGGTGTGTAATGTAAGAACTCATTGGACTGTCTAATGAATCAAAATAGCCTGCTTGTTTTCACGCTGCTGCCACTGTGATCAGTTTCTGTCATCAAGTAGCATCTTACCAAGTCATTTTCTCACCACCAGACATTGGCAGATCTTTTAGCAAGCTGAGGAAAAAAAACCCCAAACCCTTTCCATTAAAAAAACTACCCCTTTTGCATTCCAGAGTAGCAACATATCTGAAGAGCAGAACATGGAGCATCTAACAGCTGCTGCTAGCCAGGTAGCATTTTGCTGATCACCACCAGCACCACCATTACTGTAAGGAGATGCCCTGTCATCTCCCTTAAATTAATACAGATTTGATCTCAAATAACTGGGGAGGCATTTCAAAGAGTTCTCAGCCTCTGCTGTCAAGGCTTTAATCTGAATCACTGAAAATAAGGGGGTGGGGAAAACCCCCAATGTGTCATTTAGTCCAGGAGAACACAGAAGGAAAAGATGGCTTATCAACGCTTTGGGAACACACACAGATCTAAGACCTGCCTTGCTTCATGCCAGCCGTTTTTAGTAAGTGGTTTTAAAAGAGTGTTAGTTATGCTAAATGAAATGAGTTAAATGAAACCTGGCACTTTGTTTCATCCTGACAGACCCCCAGAATGATGGAATTCTGGCAGAAAGTGGATTGGCACAGGCGAGTCAGAGAACCCTTGCTAGAGAGCATTCCAGAACAAAGGGGCTGTAGAATAATAATAAAAGTTAGACCCCATTGCTACAATCATTTAAGATGGTCCAGAAAGAGCAAAGACCAAGTACGTTTACTGACAGGTCCAGAAGAGAGTAAGATCCAGCTCAAATTAAAAACCAGAAGTAGAATTACTGCAGGGAAGAGATTTTGCTACCAAAAAGTACACTCTGAAAGCGGAAAGGCTCCCACATCCTGAAGGTGAAAGCTGAGGATTTCTGCCTATTAGCAATCTTTAATACATGCCAAACTGGTCCAAACTCAAATAACTTGACCTCAGGTTTTGATGGACTGAGCAAAGCCCTCCCTGTTATGTGTGTAGTTCCCAGGAGAACAACCAGGAACCAAAAACCTGGGAATCATTTCTAGATCGTCAGCAAACTGCACAACAGAGAATTTGCCCCAGGCTGAAATATTCTGTCTTGAACATGCCTTCAGTTTCTCAGGAATCTCTCTCTCTTTAGAAATCCTTCCCTGTTTCCTTTATCTTTTTCATACTCTTAGAGCAGTTTGTAACATGACAGAGTTTTGGTACCAGTCTGTCTCTGCTCCCAGGCTTTGGAAGTTGCAGTGTTTGATGCACCATGATTGCGAAAAGAAAACGTGAGCAGAGCACTGGAAGAAAAGGTAGACACGAGGATGGCAACTTCAGTCTGCTGGAGATGCTCCTCAGTTTGCACTTTTTAATCCTGTATGGCTTGAGAGACATTATCTTATACATAGAGAGATATATAATTAAGGAAAAACAAAAAACAAAAGAGAAAGAATCAGGAAAGGGACATCCTGCATGTCCAATTTCACACATCAGCAACTCAGATGCATTTGAAATGGTGAGTTTCCCAACATATAGCTTTAATTCTATATTGCTGGGGAATTTATTTTTAGCCTATTTTAACGCTTTAGAGAATTGTGTTGTTCCTTTCTAGCTGATTAGGGTTGTTCCTAAGTGCCTCTTAGCAGGCATGAAAATCAGAGTGAAAGGGATGAAGTGCACAGCAGCTGAGCAGCCGAGACAGTACAATGTTATGAATTAAAAACTACTTATTCAGGGACAAAGATGCAGACAGGCTGGCATTCTCCACAGGCTCCAGACATGGGCTGCTACCTTCTTGCTTTTGAATAGTTTGTTAACACTTTTGGCCTTATGCTGTTCCCAGAAACTGGATAAATTATGAAATTATTACCAGGGAATACTCTATTTTACTCTTTCATGAAACCAAACTCACACAGACTCATACAATGGTCTCAGTTGGAAGGGACCTTTAAAGGTCATCTAGTCCAACTCCCCTGCAGGTTGACACCTTCAATTAGGTCAGGCTGCTCATTAGCAAAAGAACACCACTACAATTGACAGAGGAGCTGCCCAGGCAGGGAGTTGGCACTCAGTTTGCCAGTGTTCCTTCCACATACTACAAAAGAAACCACAACTGTCTTGGTCAGAAGAGCAAGCCTGAGAGAACAGCAGGAGAGCACGCACATGAGCAGGTTGTGTGGGAAGCCTAGGGCTCCATCCCATAGCCTAGCCCGCAGACAAGACCAGCCCTGGAGTTTCTTTCTGCTCCCAGATCCTCATTATTATTGAGTGATGATTCATTGAGAAGCCTTTCCCAAGCTGCTGTTTATCAGCCCTGGGAACACAAAATGCTTTGCTCAGCAAAGTTGAAGTGGAGAAACTTGCTGAGGTTCGTTCTTTGCATTTCCATGACTTGAGACAAAATGCAGACTTGATTTACATCCTCAGCTCCAGAGAGCTGTCAGGATTAGGTTGAACATTACTTCACCAAGCTTTCTGTCAGCTGAGCTTTGTGGCCTAGCTCCTCAGCCCCTCAGATCTAGTGCTTCACATCGATTTTTTTTTTTTTGTTTTTTTTTTTTTTGTTCCATTACAAAGTCTTTTTCCCACTCTTTAATGGAAGGCAATGCAGTTTATGCAGAAATATGGTCTGCAGCACATTCCTGATCCAAGTTACACACCAGAAGGCAGCATCTTTGTGGATGATCCCTGTGCTGTGTTTGGTCATCAGCTCTAATCCACCTAAGAGCATAAGATAAGGAAATTCAGGATCTTAGTACTTCAGGCACCTTCCTTATGTCCATGAAGGACACAGCCAAGGCTACAATTTGTGCTCTGGAGTGTCACCATCCATCCTGTTCCACTGCTAGTGGGGCTCTGGCACAACTTCCACTTATGCCAACTGTTAATTCTTCTGAACAGCACCCAGACATATTTCAGTGGACAAAAAAAAAAAAGTTGGCAACTGTTCTAAAAGGCAGCGTGGAGAAAGCAACCTTGATGTGGCAGGAAGGGGAAGAAAACTTTTAGATACAGCATGTGCCAAGGCACCCGGCCACAGAGGGCAGCCCAGCACGCAGCTGCTAGCATGGATGTCAGCTCCTCAGGTCACAGGAAGGCTGAATTCTTTTTCTGCAAGAAGGGAAATCTATCTGTCTGCAGCCTGCCTGGCTGGCTGGGCTGGGAAGGTGCTGAGCTTGGGAGGGAAAGGTGCTGGGATGCGAGAGAAGGCACTGGGCTGGGCTGCGAGGGAAAGGCGCCGGGACGCAAGGGAAGGGACTGTGCTAATGACACTGAGGGACAGCGCAGCTGAGGGACAGATGTGGTTCGATGGAACGCACAAGGTGTTAAAAATTAAGAAAGAATAAAGAAGATTCTGTACTTCAGAAATAGCACTCGGGGTGCACTTCGGGGACACAACTTGGACTCCTTTGGTAACTTCTGAAATCCAGAGAGAATGTTGGATATCCAGGGATGGTGATCCAAGCATCTGCCTGCAGCAGGCTGCCCATGGAAGTGGTGTAATTGCCATCCCTGTGTGTATTTAAAAGCTGTCCAGATCTGGTGCTCAAGGATACAGAATCAGAATGCACTGCATTGGAAGGGACCCTCGAAGGTCATCCAAGCCTCCTGCAGTGAGCAGGGTCATCCTCAACGAGATCAGGTTGCTCAGGGCCCCATCAAGCCTGACTTTGAATATCTCCATGGATGGGGCCTCCACCACCTCTCTGAGCAACCTACTCCAGTATTCCACCACCCTCATAGCAAAGAACTTCCTCCTAAAGTCCAACTAGACACCACCATGGTGTAGTAGTGGCCCTGGTAGAGTTAGATAATGGTTGATTATCTTGAAGGTCTCTTCCAAGCACAGTGATTCTGTGGGAGGGACTCTGTGTAATGCTGCAATTTTCACTTAGGACATCCACCTATGGCTTCACAGGGAGAAAAAACAGGCAAGGGCAGTATGCCATTGCTGGGAAGCCTGACATCATCGTTTCCAGTTGCTGGAAACTCAGGAGTGAGCTACAGCAGATGTTGCAGTAGAGAGGCTTTGCAAGAGAAAGCCCAGGCTGGGTGCCAGGCAGTGTCTGCTCAGAGCACCAGGGACACTAGAGGTCAGCAGGGGTGCATCTGAGTCAGCACTGCAGTCTGGGGCAGGAATGTGCTTTCCAAGGGCTGCCCACCCTGCTACAGCACACAACACTCACTTTGTAGACCTCAGAGTTCACAAACTGAATTCATTCCTGGAAAAAAATGAGCTCTTGAACGACTGCTAGGGTTGTCCATGCCACGTGCCTGGATTAGGTCTAGGCTGAACTAAACTCCCAGGACTCATATGGCATCTACAGCTCCTGCTGAGTGAGGCCACAGGGCAGGAAAATGCATGCAGAATGCCACTTGATGACAAATCAGCCCTAAAATGGTATCAGAGATGAGCACAGAACTCAAGGAAAAGGGCACTGAGGAGGCCAAGAGTTGAAAGACAGCAAGAAAGACTAACAGACATGCTGAGGCTGCCTTCATTTCAGTAGCACTTGGAAGATCTGAGAGCTCTTCAGCATGTGGGAGAGGATGGAATGGTAACTGGTAAAGGCAGAACATAGCTAAAGATAACTTCTAGCCTCAAAATGAGGCCTTCAGCTCAGCCAGGAGCAATCAGATTATCTACATCTCTGAATTCTGAAGGGTGTGGAGTATAAAATCACCACCCTAATAGGAAAGCAAATCTTTCAAGTCAGAGAAATACCCTAGGGTGGAAAAAAAAAAAAAAAAAAGGCAAATGGAAATATTTAAACCTCAGCAGGAGAAAACTGTGCCTCGGATTGGTGGAGCAGCTGATTCTATGGCAAACAAACTCTCTTGTAGTTCATTTCCCACTGGAAGGCACTAGGTAGGTATTTTTTTACCATTTTCAGAATGACAGTGAATTCTAAAAGGAGAATAAAGTGGTAACACAAAAAGGGTTGCCTTTTCTTTTTTGTCATAAGAACTAATCAAAGCTATGTCACCTGGGGTACCCTCAGTGGTCACAAGCTGCTGCTGCCAGAGATCCAGGATCACCTCTGATTCCCTGCAGCACCATCAGCACTTAGCTAACAAATGGAGCTAAGGTGTCTGTGAGCCCAAGGTAGTGCCTCACATAGAATCAGTCAGGGTTGGAAGGGACCACAAGGATCATCCAGTTCCAACCCCCCTGCCATGGGCAGGGACACCTCACACTACATCAGGCTGTCTAGAGCCTCATCCAGCCTGGCCTTAAATACCTCCAGGGATGGGGCCTCAACTACCTGCCTGGGCAACCCATTCCAGGCTCTCACCACTCTCATGGTGAGCATTACCAATTAACTTAGGATTTTACACAAATCAAGCTGCTTCTGCACAGAACTTTGCCCCATCATCATCATGCCAGGTCAGGTTGTTTGGGGCTCAGAGCAACCTGATCTCGTTGAAGATGTCCCTGCTCACTGCAGGGATGTTGAAATGGATGACCTTGAAATGTTTCTCTCAACCTAAAGCATTCTATGATGCCATAACTTTCTTAAACCCATCCCAGCACACCTTGGCAAGACAGCAGAGCATATATCCACATGCTTAGGAACACAAAGAAATGTCAGAAGGGAACAGGTTCATTACTGAGTAGCAGGAAAATGGTCAAAGGAGAAAGAAGGAAGAGCTAACATTTGTATGCTGTGCTAGCACAGGGGAAAAGCAATACCTTGGATCAATCTCATCTGCAGGAATACTTTCACTCCAAGAGTCATTTGGGAGGGTGGTAAAACCTGGCTATTAAGGTGATGGTTTTTACAGTCAGGTGGTACAAAGGTTTTGTGCCTAAGGCTTTCTTTAAGGGAGGCAAAAGAACTTAACAGACCACTGGTAAAGATTTTCTTTGTTGTTGTTCCTCTTCCATTAGCTCTCAAAATGTCAAGGAAACTGCTTCAGACCAAAAAGCAGCAGGTCCTGTGCCAGTGCTATTAAAGGGCAAATGAGACAACCTGGATAATTAAAAGCCTGCAAGCCTGGCATCAATCCTAGCAACACAATGGAATCATTCCTGCAAGTGTCTGTTAATAAAGGATGAAAGCAGGGATACAGATTTCATGCCAGTCAATGGGATTTTGGGGGGAGCACAGAACTTGCCAAGCTAGCATGGCACCTTTCAAGAGATCATAGGATCCAGGGGCTGTTCTGCACTGCCCACCCCAGAGAGCAGCCAGAACAGCAACCAAGCTCCCTGAGCACTAAGCCTGTCTCAGAAGTGAGATGACAGACCAGCATGCCATGGCACACCTGCCTGCCACAGCTGCTGGGCACCCTCATATTTAATGGCGGTTTGTTTGTTCCAAGAACTGTTCCTATCTCATTCATTCAAGGCACACAAATGACAAGCTACTATTACACAGAACTGCTCACGCTTGACAGCAAAGGGAAGCTGTTGGAAGAAATGTTCCATAATTTCCCTTGTAGGAAAGAACTGTTTCTGGGGTGCTGGCCTGAAAAGGCTGAGTGGAGATTCCCTTCCTGCACATGAAGGTGATTGCCTTCCTGCATCCTTACCATCAGAACTTCTGCAGCTCTGCAAAGTCCATGATGCAAATTCCTGCAACCCCTACAAATCTGTCATGTCTCTCAGCTGATGCTCTTTCAGTCATTCCAGCAGACCTAATTAATCTCTAATCACTTCACTGTGCTTAGCACAGCTTTCTCAATTACTTTGCACTGGCTGGTTTCTGCTTGGGAAGCTCTCCTCCTTCGTTGCCACCCTGCATGGGGAGTGGCTCAGAGATACCTGCTTGCAGCCCAGACCACAGCTCAGTGACAATGTGGGCACAGGCTGTGCATTTCAGACACACGGACCTGGGAGTCCTGCTGGACAACAGGATGGCCACGAGCCAGCAATGTGCCCTTGTGTCCAAGGAGGCCAATGGCTTCTTGGGGTGGGGCAAGAAGGTAGAGGGAGGTTCTCTTCCCACTCTGCTCTAACCTGGTGGAGTATTGGGTCCAGTTCTGCCAGTTCAAGAAGGACAGGGAACTGCAGAAGCAGAGAGATGAGGTGGTAGGGAATTCTCAAACCCATGTGCTGCAGTGGACCTTTCTCTCCATTTGATTAGAGCAGAAATTAAAGACTCCTTGCTTAAAGCCACTTTGGTTTTACTTGCTAGGATGACACAGAGGTAAAGGAGGATTCTGCTCCCTTTGCCATCAGGGAGGATCTACATGGGATACCCCAATGATGGATGCATCCTCTAAAGTTTAGGAAAAGCTCCAGGGTTCCCTTCATCGACCCAGAGCTAACTACACTGCATGACTGCCCCATGCTGGGAGATGACAACCACTCTTAGTAACATCAGATAACTCCCTCATCAGCCATTCTGCCAGACTGCAGGACAGTAACACACAGCACAAAGCTCCACAACATCTCTGCATGCAGTTCTGTGTCAAAGCTCATGAGAAAGACCACTCGTTGGGCAGCATCCAGCAAAACCTCATCATTAAGCCCATCTTTGGTTTGGAACTCAGCAGCTCAGCTTTAATTCCCCAGCTTCGAGGGTGGCACAAAGGTGTTGTGTAAGGTGCAAGCAGCTGGGCTGCCTCTCTGCTGGGACAGGCACATAGCATTTGTCATTGTCAGCATTCCACAGGAGCTTGATCCAGTTACCTGCTTTGCTTTCACCTGGTTTACACTGGACCTCTTCCACGCATTCGGCAGGAAACCATCCAGTGTGGCCCCGGGCGCTGCCTTCCCAGAATCCACCTTCACCAATGCTCAGCACTGCATGGAGAGAGACATAGCAAACATCAGACTTCTGCCTCTTCCCACACAAATGGCATCCTTAGGTACAGAACATGGTCAGCAATAACTCAGCATCACCTTGGGAAAAGCAAATATTGCACAAGACCTCAAAAGCTGATACCCAAAAACATGGGCACAGAGTAACCTTTAAACATGACCCTCCCTGATCTGCCTTTGGAACCTCTTCCCAAACTAGTTTTTGTCACAAGTTTTCCTTGCCCCTCACATAATTCAGGATTTGATGGCTTGAGTACCCAGGCAACACCTGCATGTCCCAGAGGTGTGATGCACACCAGAAATGCCTTTGGAAACATTTCCAGGATCTGAATGGGTGAATGGGAACACAGCTCAGTCATATAGCACAGGTGCTCAGAGACCATCTGTACAAAGCACAGAGGTCAGTGGAGAGGTCACAACCTCAAAGGATGTTAGGGGTTGGAAGGGACCTCCAGACATCATCCAGTCCAACCCCCCTGCCAGAGCAGGACCAGAGAATCCAGCACAGGTGGCACAGAACACATCCAGACAGGGTTGGAAAGGCTCCAGAGAAGGAGACTCCACAATCTCTCTGAGCAGCCTGTCCCAGTGCTCTGTGAGCCTCACAGTGAAGAAGTTCCTCACGTTGAGGTGGAACCTCCTGTGCTGGAGTTTGTATCCATTGCCCCTTGTCCCATCACAGGGTACAACTGAGCAGAGCCTGTCCCCTCCCTCTTGACCCCCAGCCCTCAGATATTTATAAACATTTATTAAATCCCCTCTCAGTCTTCTCTAAACAGCCCCAAGGCTCTCAGCCTCTCCTCACAGGGCAGTGCTCCAGTTCCTTCATCATCCTCATAGCCCTCTGTTGGACTCTCTCCAGCAGATCCCTGCCCCTCTTGAGCTGGGGAACCCAAAGCTGGATGCAATATTCCAGGTGAGGTCACTGAGCTCCCCCATAGAAGCCTGTGGCAGTGGAAGCAGCACAGCTCTGGCAGCTGTGTGGAAGCTGAGCCAGCCTGGCTGACTGGCCTTGCTCAAAACCCAGACTAATTAGCCTGAGCCCATCTCTCTGCTGGAGTCTGCATATGGTTTTCAAGCCCTGAGATAATACCTCTGCAGGGTATTTCAGTGTGGTGAGAATATTAACTTGCTCAGAGCCACTTTGATGCTCTCCAGCACAAGCACTCTTTGTGCTGTTAAAGCCTACCCCCCTATCAGGCATTAATCACAGTCCCTGACCCTGACTGCAATTGAATTCAGTATCAGGGCAACTACTGTGACACAATGGCATTGCATTTGAACGTGATTTGCACTTGTAGAGAGCATGATGAAATCAAATCAATGACAGATAATACAGGGGGGAAAAGAAAGAAAGAAAGAAAGAGAGGGTAAGAAGCCTGGTTTGACACCTCAGGATCTGGAACAGTGTACTGGAGATGAACAGCTTACAGAGTTTTTCATTAATGCCATTCTAAGCTGTTTGTGGCACTAGTCACAGGCCACGGGTGCTTATTAACAGAAATGCTTCATGGAAAAAGGGTTCCTGAATGTGTCCATTTGAAGTCTTGCAATGGAGTCAACTCAGGGATTCCTTAAGCTGCATTATTTAAACAGCACTGTCAATAGGGAATAAATCCACTGAGGCCAAACCCTACACCTAGAGGGTCCCAAAGACACTTCATCAAGCACCCTTCTGACATATATGAGGCAACCTATAGTTATGGGGCAGTGGGGGAGGATGCTCACCTTGGAAGACACCAACAACTCTAGAGTGACACTTCAGCTGAATAGAAAATGTTTAATGTGCTTTTTCCTCTAGTTGCCCAACACCTACTGACATTGTTAACACAAGCAGGAAATATTTCACCTCCACATTTAAATGCAGGCAAAGATGAAGAAAGTAGACCTATGATTTAATTGTCTTAAGAAAATAAATAATACATCAATAAAAATAGTAATAAACATACATTCAGGGCCTAAAACGTGTTGGTAGACTCCATTTGCCCTTGAAAATGCTTACAGCCTGTGCACATTAACACACAAAGTCCCTCTGATAATTCCAGGTTGCACAGGATAGAAGGCCATTTGGCCACCCAATAAAAGCTGGGGACTCCTCAGCTTCCAATGCATTTTTAGAATGCATGAGATAAGGGAGTACAAAAACTTACGTTTCTAATGCATCCAGATATTGTAATTCTTGTAGGACCCTACTGTACACTGATTTAACTTCAAACCACAGGAGTGAGTGCAGGGCTCCAGCCAAAAGAGATCTGCAAACGTGAGCCAGTGAGACTCCCACTGCAAGGAGTTTGGGTGCTTTGGAGGAGAGTTTTCAGCACCGAATCTCAGCCCTGATTTCACTTCACAAACTGGCAGGATGGGGAGAACAAAACCTACTCAGAGCCTGAGAAAGACTTCCCTAATTTGGTATGTTATTAATCTGTCAGATCTGCTATTTTGATGCTTCCAATTAGAGGGATATTTCCATCTCCAAAAAGCATTTGCACCGTAAGGAGGAAGTTGGCTCTTTCACACCCAGAGAGCAATTTCTTGTGCTTATGGTGGTAGCAGCTGATGAGAAAACCAAATCAGGATGGGAAAAGAGATTTGCTGGGTAAGACTATTTGTGAATGCAAGGCAAAAAGTGATTACTGCAGAGCAAAACCAGTCTTGCTTTGGATCATCATGACATGAATTATCAAACATTAGCAACTCCTGATAGCAAGACAAAGTGAGAATACAGACCAGTTCTGGCTTTCAAATCCTTCATAAAGAGAGGCTTAAGATCAGCACCACAGGACTGGAGAGGAAGTCCTTGTCTGCCTTCCTGATGACAAACACATGAAGGCCTCCAGCACACAAACAAGTGACTGTGCCCCAGCTGCCATGTAGAAAATGTTCTCATGCAGTCCCTGGCCAGTCTGGAAGGGAAGCCTCCTGTATCTGCAAGCAACTCGTCCTGTGTGATTGACCTCAGCACTGCAGCTCCACAGACACTGCTGTCAGTGCAGAAGGAATTCTGGAGCCATGGGAGCCCACAGAGAAAGAAAAGCAGGGAGATCACATCAGAGAAGGATCCTCACTTTTTAACCTCACATTGAACTTCCAGTTTCACTTCCAAAACAAGCATGGGATGCAGCTGCCCCTTCAAGGAGCTCACCTCTTTGTAAGGTTACCTGCTCAGCTGGCTGAGAAGCTGCCTTACCTACCTGTAATTCAGTATTCAGCTGTCTGCCTGTCTTTTGAGCAGGACAAGGGGTGATGGTTTGAACTAAAAGAGGGAGATTCAGACTACAGAGAAGGGAGAAATGTTTGGCACTGAGGGTTGTGAGCCCGTCCCAGGTTGCTCAGAGAGATGGGAGATGCTCCATCCCTGGAACCATTGCAGGTCAGGCTGTTTGGGGCTCTGAGCTGTCTCTACTGGCTGCAGGGGGGTTGGACTGGATGACCTTGAACCATCTCCTCCAACCCAAACCCTTCTGCAGTTACATAATCATTTATGTTACAACTTCAAATCAAACCAATCAAGGCAGGAGACACTAAGGCAGCCAAATGGAGCAATGAATCATGCTAAGATTAATATTCTCCCTCCCATTAATTTCATCCTTCATATAAAAGAGTAGTGAAAGACTGCTTCTGCCAACCCCTGAGGTTAAACTCTGCTGCCATCCTTATGCCCACAAGGAATACAATGCTCCTGAAGAAGCAAACCTCACGAGTCTGAGGCTCTTCCCTTTCCAGTGCTTTGTTTACTAACCTAAGAAGTGCAGAAGCCCAGAAGACCAACTTCCCTTCTGCCCACAGGCACTGGCTGCTGGCAATATCTCCAAGCACAGCAGAGGTTTAATAATCCTCCTTTTTCAAAATTACTTACAAGTAGATTTCAGCAGGCCTGGAAATGTTAGGGATATATTTGGATTGCCCTCCTGGCTGAGATCAGGCTGCAGCAGAAGCTCTCTTGCAAGGGTCAATGTTTCTAATGCTGGGAGCTACTGACTGTCTGCCTGCAGCAGATGCTGAAGTCACTACTGCTGGATCACTACCATTTCTCTGAAGTTGGAGAATGTAGCTGAGAACAGACTTGAGCTGTGGCAAGCTCTTCTCAGACTGTTCCTGCACAGGAGGCATCTTGGAAGGTTGAGTCTGGTGGAGTATATCTGAGCTGCTGAAACAAGGTCCTGGTCTTCTAGATGCTTACACTAGAGAATGTGTTTCACTACAGTAAGAGCTCAACAAACTGAATATTGTCCAGAACTAGACCTGGATTCTGTTTGTCTTCCAGATGAAATCCCAGACAGCAATACCAGGCCAGGCCACAAAAATCAGAGAGGAAAGTGAAAAATCAGAGTGGAAGCTGTGGGGGGCAAACTAGGCTGTGACTTGGGACCTGAAAATTGGGAGAAATAACTAGAAATTACATGGCAAATGGAAACAGAGTAATAAAAAAACACAGACAAAGACAAGAAAAGCTAAACTGTGAGCAGGGTGAGACTGCAAAAGCTCTTAAAGTGTTTGAATCAGGCAACCACCTGGGATTTCCCTGTTTAGGGCAGTGAGGGAGAACTCTGCACACTCCAGGGATGCTCCTGTAATACAACACAGGTTGTTCTGAGTGGCCAGAGGTGGTCTGCACTGTGCAGATGGGTACCTAGAACTCCATGCACCTGTAACCTCAGCAAGGTGCGCTGGTAGAGATGGCAATCACAGGGACCTTCTAAAGGATGCAGAGGTCCTCCTGGATTGCTTCATCTTCACAACCCAGAAAACTGCAAATTCTTTCCTCACAAAGAACTTTGGAGCATGGCACTGTGCCCATGCACCTGAGCTCTATTGTTAAGAGGCCACTTGACTTCTAGTACAAGAACTGAATTCAGCAGCATTCTGCTGCTCTTTCAGACATGTGCTTGGGCTCTGCTCAGACCCCACCTGCAGCAGTGTCCAGTGCTGGAGCCCCTATTACGAGAAGGATAATGGAGGTGCTGGAACATGTCCAGAGAAGGATCCATGAGGATGATCAGAGGGCTGGAGCTCCTCTCCTATGGAGACAGATTGAGAGAGTTGAGGTTGTTCAGTCTGAAGAAAAGGCTCTGAGAAGACCTTATTGTGGTCTTCCAGGAACTGAAGGGGGCTACACACAAGAAAGCTGGGGAGGGACTTTTTAGGGTGTCAGGAAGTGATAGGACTGAGGGGAATAGAACAAAACTAAAAGTGGGGAGATTCAGATTGGGTGTTAGGAAGTTCTTCCCCATGAGGGTGGTGAGACACTGGAATGGGTTGCCCAGAGAGGTGGTAAAAACATCCAGGGATGAGGTTCCTAAGGCCAGGCTGGATGTGGCTCTGAGCAACCTGATCTAGTGTGAGGTGTCCCTGCCCATGGCAGGAGGTTTGGAACTAGATGATCATTGAGGTCCCTTCCAACCCTAACAATTCCATGATTCTATGACTGGGGCAAATGGATTGCTATGGACCTCTGGATATGAGGGGAAGAAAGAAAGGAGGTTTAGAGACATTCAGTGTTGAATTAAGCTTGTTGCTCTTCCTTTCTGTGAGAACATCAGATGAGGGTTGTTCTTGTGCAATTAAAGATATTAGATTTATTTTTTCAACAGCCATGGCCCCTCCCCTGATGAGTGGCAGACACAAAGGATGTCAGCATGTATGACTAACCACTAAAAATAAAGGAGGTATTTTTGTCCAGGCTACATAACAGCCTATTAGTGCAAGCTGGAGAGTTTACACTTTCCTTGGGCCTTGCCCATTCAGAGCTTTCTCTGAGCAGCTTCCTTGTACCAGACACTGTGAACTCTTGTCTCTTACACACTGCTAGGGGCTTTAGAAAGGAAAAAACAAATCTGTCTCCTCTTTGCCTGGTGAAAGCACTTCTCATCAGGAGTTTAGGAACTCATCCCTCTCCGTGACCCTTCTAATTCTACCAAGTGAAAAAAGAAAATCCATAACAACATTTCCCAACTAATCCCTCCCTCTAATATGTTGTTCTGGGGTTTTATCCCTGTAATAAATGCCTTGCTACATCTTCCCTGTGATTAGTCTCATGGGATGCACATGTGATGAGCATGCCCCCAGGGTCAGAATCCCACAGCAAACTCCAGTACCAACTTGAATCCCCCAAAGCACCCCAGAAGCCAATACTTTAGCAGCAGCATTTCAAGTGCAGCTAGAACGTGGCTGAGAGGGCCTAAGACAAAGCTTCTTTTCTCTCTTAAAAGGTAAGGTGAAGGCATTTCCAAAGGGAGGCAAAATTGAACACCACAGGCTTGAACATTCTTTCATTTCCTCCAAGCACTGTACCCAGCAGATTGCTAAACCCTGAGCAGTAGCCCCCAGGAGATCTAAACCTCAGTGCTGACTGGTGCATGGTCTGGCTAAGCAGGGCTCTGGAAGACAGAAGCTTATCCACTAGCAAGGGGAATTTCTGCTCAGGAAGAGGAGGAGAGCAGCAACTCTTTACAGCCAGAGGCTCTGGCACTCACACAGCATGCAGGTACTGAGGACTCTCAGAGCTCTGCTCTGCTGCCTGTGCTTTTGAGGGATGGAGAGTGACCCTCTCAGCCCCTTGGATTGGAGTAAGATTTTTTACTCCCTATAAATAATGACATCTTGACTAGAGCAGGGAGGTGAATCCAGATTTACCTGAGCCTGCATTTGTGTCACATTTCTGTTCGTGTTTTCCATTTCCTATCGTAAGAACTTTGAACCAAGAGCTCCTGAAGTAGTTTTTTCAGAATACTAAGCTCATCATTGAAATTTAAATCTCTTCTACTTGGGATATTTTTGCATATAGTAGTCTCAAATCCTCAGGTAAGCAAGCAGGCAGATAACAAATGCCCCTAGGACATGTTGCACTTCAACCCTACAGAGATCAGTGGCTCTCCTACGTTAGGCTTCCCTCCTCCATCATTGCATTTGAGATGGAATTTGCAAATGCTTTACCCTTAAGTGCCGCATTCTTCAGATTTATGTCTTACACCTTCTGAAGGCTTAACAATAATTATTAAACCCACAAATGCTTCAGAATCAGCCACATCTAAAAATAAAAATGCAAAAATACCTTCTAACAACTCTTTTTTTTCCCTCCCAACTACTGTTTGCAGGCTCAAGGGAGGAGATGTTTGAAGTTCTCCTTTGTGAGATAAGTAGTTTCAGTTGCAAGGTAATTTTCTGCTGCTTAAGACTTTTATTTAGGACACTGAACTTATTCCCTTTTATTTGTTTTCCATAAGTGGTATTTGCTTTGTATGGACTGAGAAGTCTTTTTATTCCATGACCTGGAAGTGCAAACATCTGGAAGGGTGTGACAGTGCACCCCGGGAAGGTCAAGCCTGCAAACCACATTGTCCACTTTTCAGCCACACCTGGCTGTATTTGCTGTCTGCAAAATAATGATAGGAAGTTTGGCCTTGATTTTGATATATTCTTAGTTGGGAAGAGCACCAGGGGACAGAGATTACAAATGCACCATCACACCTCCTGCCCAAAATTACTTACAGCAGGTTCTACCTACCTGCCCAGCCTGTCTCAGGAGGGGACTTTTTCTACTTAACTAATATTTTGTTCTTTGAGGAAAGGGCTTGAAACAGACTTGACCTTATCCTGTTTCCTGCCTGAGCTGCTTAGATAGCTGACATGTTTACAACCTGTTGCAGCCCTGGTGGTGTCTTTCTGTAAAGGCTGCAGAAGCAAATTAGGTGCTGTGTGTAAAAGACAACACTGCTGCTACTACACATAGCTGGGATTTTAGTAGTACTCTGAAGTCACAATTAGAGTAGCAGCTAAATATGCATTGCTCACAAACCAGGTCTAGCAGCAAAACTCCCTGCAAAGAAACACAGGCACAGAAACATTTCTACTGAACAGATTGCTTGCTTGACCCTAAAACAGAGGAGAATTCCGAAATAAAACATCCACCCAGCAGAAGAAAACATTTCCACACTCACCTTTGACTCTGTCTCCTTTGTGCAGATGAATTTCCCCTTCTCCTTGAGGCTGATATGGCTTTACAACAATAAAAAGTCTCCCAGGTACAGCACTGTAAAGCTTGCGTTTGGGACCCTGATAGTCCAAGGCAGAGAGCGAATCCTTGTTGGCACCGGGGCTGTACACAGCACTGCAAACAGACAGCAGAAAGCATTAACTGTCTGCCTAACAGGGACAAAGTTAATCATTTGCCACCACATCAGCAGGGTGAAATTAAGCAGTGAGTAACTTAATTGTCTTCCAGTGAGCCATCTCACCCTGCAGAAGAAAACACACAGAGGGGGTTTAACTTCTAACAGGCTCCTCACAACACAGGGTGGATGTTCACCTGCTCACAGTGGCTCACAAAGCACACAGCACAATGCTGGCAGCTCCTCTCTGATCAGACTTGCACACTCACAGAGCCTGAGGAAGTTCATCTTTGATCTGCTCTTGCAGGTACTGCTCTGAGGGCAGCTGCTGGAGCTGTGCAGAGGGCAGGATTCCTTAGCTGACCAATTCCTTAGGTGCCTAGAGCAAAATAATCACATCCCATGTGTGCCAAGAGCAACATCCACACCTTGGCACCCTGGGATGGGAACATGCTGCAGAAGCCACCTCCTTGACATGCTGGCACCTCTCATTGGGAAAGGATTGATCTGGTTGGATTTTGCTGGTTAAGGATTGATTGTAAAGAGTAGAGAAACAACCACTCTGAGGAAGAGTTATCTTTGGTTAGGGCCTTTCCTCTCCTGCCTGGTCCTCAGCTTGGGCTCCCAGCCCAATAAGTCCCTTGCTGTGAAGGAGCAAGAGGAGGATGTGGAGATTTCAGCAGAGTGTGGATACATTTCCCTGTCACCCAGAAGAATGCAGCCATCCTGGCTGGCTCAGCCCTGGCCAAGGCTGTGCCGTGAGCTCCTTTCCCCCTCATCACCATGGGACAAATCCCACAGGAAGATGCCAGCCCTGCTGCTTCTCCCAGTCCCCTTCCCAAAACAGTTTGGTATGAAAAGCAGCAGCCTCATGAGAAGATGAACACCTGAGCCACAGTGGTTGTAAAGCCCCCATGGACCCCTTCCAGCATGGCTCTCCAGCCCCATTCCACCATGCAAACCCCCCAAACCTTGGTAACCCTTGGGCAGACTCTGACCTTCTCCATTAACCTACCAGGTCTGGCTGCTTCTGCTGCAAACCCCAAGCTGCTGCTGTGTCAGAAAGAGCTTTTCCATCTGAGCAGAGCAGCAGCCTCCTGGGGAATGTATTATTTACAAATAAGAAGCAGAGACAGCAACAATTCCCACATTTAGCTGACAGCAAGTAGGTGGCCATAGAGTGAAACAGAATCTGTGAGGAAAGTGTCATGGAAGGTGCCACTTGTGCCTACAAAATGTGCCTGTGGCAAGAAAAGGCATCACCAGAGGGAAAAACAATAGAAACAATCTTCTTAGTTGTCTTTACAGTCAGAGAGCCTCCAGCTCTCTTCTCAGTGCTTGCCTATCCTCTGGTCATCTCTGAAACTGGGCTTGGTGTTAGAGCGGAGCCCCTGCAGCAGGGCAGCAGTTTCAGGAGCTGTGACACTGATGTGCTAAGAGAAAGACCAACATGCTATTGCCACCAAATTTCAGGCATGAAACTGGTCTCCACTACCACTTCAAGCTAGTTTTCAAAACCATATGCTGTCAGAAAGGGAAGAGGAAAGTGGCTTGTTCAAAAAAACCCCACAAATCTTGAGTTCCCCCTTCTCCAAGGGATTGTTTTCTGTTCCAAGGACTGGGAGGCCTGTTGGTATAAAGGCACTTTTGACCCCCCCAGCTACAAGAGTCACTGACTCTAAGGCAAATGCCCTCCCCTCTGGTGGCACCATCACTATCCCAGGGGAATATGAGGACTATCCTATGGCCTCAGAGTTGCAGCAGGTTGGAGATAAGGTAACATTTCTTTCCTGCAAGAGTGGTCAGGGATTGGAACAGGCTGCCCTGGGAGGTGGGGGAATCACCAGCCCTGGAGGGGTTCAAGAAACCTGTGGCCATGGCGCCTGGGGACATGGTTTGGTGGCCACGGTGGGGTTGATGTTTGGACTCTATGATTTTAGAGATCCTTTCCAACCTTGGTGACTGTGATTCATTTTCTGAGAAGCAGCTCACAGCCACGTCCTCACCTAAGTGAAGCCTCATTAACACACAACCTGGTTTTAAGCTGATACAGGTCACACTCAGAAAGGGTCACCTAAATGAGGCTTTGCTGCAATTACAGCACCCAGGCAAGAGGACTTTGCTCTGGTGCATAAAACCACTTGCAAAAGAAATTTGTGTCTGCTCCTTCAAGTGCTTCTTACACTTCTGACTTTCCCTGCAGTGCAGAGTATCTCCACTCCGCAGCAGCACTGCTACCATCACAAATGGAGCTTGTCAGTTTGGGGGCCTACAGCCAAGGAGAGAGCAATGAGCAAGGCAGCAGGTGACAGCTGCCACTACACCATGCTTTGTGTCACTGACTTGATCAAGATCTGTTACACCTGCAACTGACAAAGAGAAACCAGCAGCTGCATTTCTCAGCAGTACTCACCTCCTTTCCTACTCAGCAGCCCTGCACCTCAACCTCTCATCCTGGTCCAGCTCCATCATTTGCACACTTGACAAATGCAATTCCTGAGCCCTCCTCACAGTGGGTTTGGAATTGCCTATGCACAAGGCACTGGCTTCACAGGGCTGAAGCTCCTGTTTGTGATTTCAATACAGTTGTCTGCTTTATTGTATCACAATACCTACAACACTCTAATTAGTCAGGATTTACTCTCCAGTGGGACATAGCTGGAGAATACTTGCAGAGTGCTTGCTCAATCACATTTGTAATTCAAGAGGGAAGAAAAGTCATGGGGAATGCAAAACCCTGCAGCAAGGAGAATCACAAAGGAAGCCCAGGAGATCTTTCGCCACCATCTCAAGAAGCCCCCTTTGCTCTCAGCCAGCCTCCTGCACAGCCGTCCTTGTTATTCCTTCTGTTTTATTCTTTGCTTCAACACACATCTACAGAACAGAGAACTTAACCAGCCTTAGCCTCATCACCCATGAGCAGCTCTAATGAAGGTTTCAGGCACGAGAAAGAGTTTCATAAAGGGACCAAATATCTCAGAAGCATTTTACTTTGCTGCTAAACACAATCATTGTTTCAAATGTTAAAAGATCTTGAGAACTAGCACCTTTATTGGGAGGTGCAAACTCAGTGCTAAGTCACTGCTGAGCTCTACTGAACTTCAAAGTCTGCCTAGCTGCTGGATCTCTGTGAGGAAATTCTCTGAGATGCATGAAGAGGGTGGCCAGCAGGTCAAGAGAGGTTCTTTTCCTCCTCTCATCTGCCCTGGTGAGGCTGCACCTGGAGCTTTGTCTCCAGTTCTGGGCTCCCCAGTTCAAGAGGGACAGGTTACTACTGGAGAGAGTGCAACACAGGGTCACAAAGACTATTAGAGAAGTGGAGCATCTCTCCTGTGAGGAGAGTCTGAGAGACCCGAGACTGTTTACCCTGGAGAAGAGCAGCCTGAGAGGGGTCCTGACCAATGCATGTAAGTATCCAGAGGGTGGAGGTCATGAGGATGGGGCTGGGCTCTTTTCAGTGGTGGCCAATGATAGGACAAGGGGCACCAGGCACCCATTAGAACCCAGGAGGTTTCACTTGAACTTAAAGGAAAACTTCTTTCCTCTGGGGATGCAGGAGCCCTGGAGCAGCCTGCCCAGAGAGGCTGTGAAATCTCCCCTGGACAGATTCCAGACTCAGCTGGACACACTCCTGTGCAACCTGATCCAGGTAAGCCTGCATGAGTAGAGGGGTTGGGCTGGATGATCTCCAGAGGTCCCTTTCCAAGCCCTGCCACTCCAGGATTCCATGAAACCGCTGGCTTTGATTGGAGCTTCCAGTTAAAACCCCCACCCCGTGACGTTTTCTTAACCTACACACTCCAGAGTGCAAACCAGGCAGAGAACAACCACCAAAGGCCACAGCAGCCCAGCAGGATGGCATTAGGGACACCTCCTGGGGCGCACACCCAAGCAGTCACCTGATGTGCCTGTGCTGCTGCCGCTTGCCATCGTCTCCCAGCCGGTTGAGGGATGGGGAGCGGCTCCTGGAGGACGCAGGGTAACTGCCCACAGTTTTTACAGTTCCATTGGGATTATTCTGCATCTGTTGGAGCAGGTGAGGTGAAAGGCTGCGGTGTGAGGAAGCAGAGGAGGAGGCTGACCACTCGGGGAGGTTGTTGATGTTGAGATTGTTGTCGCTGTTGGAACGCAGCAGGATCCGAGGTGCTGCCAAGGTGCTCGGAGGTCTCCGTCTCCTGTTGGAGTAGGTGGGAGCCTCCCTGAAGGGCACTGTGTAAAAGAAAGACATGCAGGGTAATTTCAGATGATTTCATCGTTCCTCTGTGTTTGCCACCCCAAAAAAAGATTTAGCAGCATATGGCACTGATTCCTCTGCAGAGAGAGACACTCTGCCTTGGCTGCACAGCCAACCAAACTCATTCTCTGCAAGGCATCATCAAACTGAGAACAATGGAGCAACATCAACCTGTCTGCTGGCTTCAACAAAGAGCTGGGCACCACCAGTGCCACGAGTCTGCTGAGCAGTCTGAATGGGGGTCTAGGAAACAGGAAACACCTCCTCATTGCCCAGTTTGAGCCTCGGGGAAGCTCACACTCAAGCTACGTTGTTGTGTTCAGTCAGAAAGCCACAGAATAGGGCTGAGCAGCAGAACTTTATAGAGCTTCCAGTGGCCTTTCAGTACTTAAAGGGGGTCCTATATGAAAGCTGAGCAGGACCTGCTGGGACAGGACAAGTGGTGATGGCTTGAAGCTAAAAGGGGAAAATTTATACTAGATGGGATATTTTCCACTGGCCCAGGTTGCCCAATGAGTTGGAAGATGCCCATCCCTGGAACCATTCCAGGTCAGGTTGGATGAGACTCTAAAGCAACCTGATCTAGTTGAAGATGTCCCTGCTGACTGCAGCGGATGTTGAACTACCTGACCTTTAAAGGTCTCTTCCAAGCCAAAGCAGTCTGGGATTCTGTGCTTTTTATCTTCTAACCTCCTTCTCCTATTTCTCCTATTTGCCCCCAGATTGGGAGGATTTTGCTCCTTCGCAAGTTCAGGCTGAACCTGAAGCCTGGAGTGTTAACAGTCACCTTATCCCCATCCTCCAGGTTAAAAATTGAGGACATGGATTCTTCTCCTGGCAGAACTCTATTACACTGCTATAATCCCCAGGCATTCCTCTCTTTCTAATCTAGGCACTTCCACTGCCTCTATTACTATTGTATGTAGAACACATCACCCGCGGGGAACAGAGCGGCTCAGCCACGTGCTGGGTCCCAGGGCAGGCAGGATTGCATTCACAGGCTGCAGCATGCTGCTCAGTGAAACAGCCACAACAGACAACAAAAAGCAAGGGCAAGAGAAGTGTAAGACAAGGCAGGGCACCCATCCTCTCACCAGTGCTCCTGCAGCCACACCAGAGCTTCCACAAGCAGGGCTACATTTTTCCAGATCTCCTTTTCTCCCTCTAGACAGTTCCAAGTTCAACTTAAAAGGCAAATTTCCTACTAAAAGGTCCCCAGCTATGACTAGAGGTGATGGCATTTCCTGCCCATTGGGTCATAAAGGATCTGACCCCGAAGAAATCCCCTGCTTGCCTCCCTCCCCATTGATGGACCCACTCATTCATCACAGGGTTTGAGCCCAGGTGCTCATATTTACATCTGAAAAGTCACAGCAGTCTGACTAGCAAAAGGCAGCCCAGCATTATACCCAGGAGTTTAGTGAGCTGTGGTAATTCTCTACATAAATAAATAAATTAAATACATAAATAAATCCCATTTCATCTGGGAAGAAAGCCCCACAAAATACCATCCCACATTCCTGAAGTGCCAGTGAGTGCCATTTATAAAGTGCAGAGATGTCTGTGCATTCAGTACCCTTCAAATCCACACAAACCCCAGAATGAGAAAGTCTGGCAGTAAGATGCAAGGAAATAAATTCACAGAAAGATCAATATCCACAGAAATCAATCTGCCCTGCCTTGAAGTAGAGCCTTGCAGTGAGAGAACAGAGCAAAGCCTGAGGCTTCGGAGCAAAACTGGAAGGATCTCTCTCAGATGAAGTGAAGGTGGAACTGCAGGTTGACAGAATTTTCACCAGAGTTGGTGATTCTGGTTATTTTCAAATAACAGCCCTTGTCATTTTAATGAGCTGAAACTTTCCCTGGTTCCTAGGCTCAACAACATCAGAACAGGCAGCTGAGAACAGCATGCAGACACAGGGGGCTTCATTCACCTCTAGAACATTTCACCTGAAACTAGGCTGAAATAAGGGAAGGTCTCTAAGAACTGTGAAAGGGGACAAAGCACAAGAGCCCAATGATTCTGCTAGAAACAGTCTAATTCTCAGCATATCCCAAGCTTCTCACATTTCACGTTTTTTAAGGTCTCAAAGCAGCAGAGGATGTCACCAAAAGCACCTTGGTGCTTCCAATGTCACAGTGAGTGCCCTGGTTAGTACTAGTTTGAAGAAAACTCAGGGCACTTCTGCCAGCACTGACAGCCACAGATCCCCAGACTGAAGTATGGGACACAGACCTGCCACTGCTGGGTTCCTGACACCCAGAACACAGCTCCAGAAATCATCTCACTGAAAGCAGGGATCTTTCCCAGCTCCAGTAAAGCAGAGCAGCTACTGGAAGCATTTCAGTACAGCAGTACACCAAGCCAAATATAGGGCATACCTTAGCACATTCAGGTTTGCTCCCTGAAGGTTTAACATCCTTCCCTTAGGTCACCACTCTTGGTAAAAATTGGCTCTGACCCTCAGATTGTTATTTTTCATGAAGTTAACCTGCTAACACCCTCCAATCAGCCTGCCAGCCAGACTGATAAAACTAAACACTAGCAACGTTTTGGGACTGTTTACTGTGACTTTGGAGAGGTTGGTGGGATGTCTTCTGGCAGGAGGGGGAGGGAGCACAAGGGGCACGGTGACAGGACTGACAGAATGGCTGAGCATGGTTAGGATTAGCCAACACAGCCATGGCACATCCATTCCTGCTGCAAACCAGGGCTGCTCTGCATGCACACACACTCAGGCACCAGGTCAGACAGATTCTTCCTCCCTTACATACCCCAGAAGGGTTTTACATGACCATTCAGGAGTTAGCTTTTCCTTTGCTATTCATGTTCTGCTCTTAAGGAGAGAGCTACAAGCAAAATCAGCCTTCACTTCAGAAAATAAACAGGGCAGGGGACAACTAATTCCACTAATTGGCATGTGTCTAACACAATCCTTTTATAGAAAGAGTTAAAAGTAAGAATTTCCCAGCCTAAAGTGATTAATATTCCACCCAACTGTTTCTTTTCGCCAGCAATCTGCAAACTGTAAGTGGGTGGATATTTTTTTAGCTGCTTCCTAGACCCATTATTTATATTATTTTTACAATTAAAAAAAAAAAAAACACAAAACAAAACAACCACCCCCCAAAAAACCCACAACACCAAACCTACAACAGCAAATGATGAAAAGTCCACACTTTAACCCTTGCTGGATATTGCTTTTCCTTCCTATTTCTTCCTGTTCAGAACTGCCAGTAAAACTGTTGCAAAACTTGTTTGGGAAAAACACTTGCTATAAAAATGACACGAAAATGCCTGAGCTAATTTAATGTCCCTAAAGTTTAGAATTCCCAACCCTAGAAGCACAGCTGAAATGAAAGCCTTCCTCCATCTCTCAGACTTCTACTCCTGGCATTTCAGACATCTGAAGGGGCAATTCAGAACCATTCACTGACAACATTCACCTAGGAAATGCTTCCAATGCATTTCTGCAGAAAGCAAAACATTTTGTTATAACTACTTGACTCTTCAGAGAAAAAGAAAAAAAACAACACTAAGATGAATAAAGTCACATCCAGCCTTAACAATGGACAAACACAAAAAAATTGAAAAACAATAATAATAAAAAAGGCAGGAATTAATTCTAGAGTTCCCAAGACAATCCTATTAAATGTACACAGCAAACAGCAGTCTGAAACATCAAAGTGTTCTGCTTTCATTGCTTACCTTCTTTCTTTGTGAAGGCATTTAACAAAGACTTCATTTTCCCTTTTTACTTTAGCAGCAATCCCCTCATTATATAACCTTTGCTGGGAAGAAAGAGGCAAAAAAAAAAAAAAAAACCGAAATAATTTAAAAAAAAAAATCCAATCAAACCAAACTAGCCAATTTCTGTGTGTTCAGGCTGCCTGCACCCTGACATGAGCAGCAGGTTTCTGGGCACTGTGGAATTGCGAGCATCGCTGGGCATGCAGTACCCAGCGTTCTGGTGACAAAGCCCACCCCACATTCTGTCTGTCAGCTGGGAGCCAACTGTGCACAGACTGGAGCTGCTCAGGGGAAAAAAAAAAAAAAAAAAGGAAAAAAAAAAAAAAAAAAAAAAAAAAAAGAAAAAAAAAAGGCAAGCCCCATCTCGCTACCGTGCACAGCATTCGTCATGGGAACAGCAGCACCGGACCGCGCAGGCGATGATGCTCCCCCGCCGGAGCGGCGCTGCCCGGGAGCCAGTGGAGCTGCCCGGGATCCGAGCGGCCAAAAACTCCCTTGGCGCTGGGCAGGGCGGAACGAGGTGGGAAAAGGGGCTTCAGAGCAGCACTCCACGGGCTGCGAGTGAGGCGAGGCAAGCCCTGGCAATGCTGGGAGCTGCTGTGGAAGTGCACGGAGCTCCCAAACTCGCGGGGTGCAGAGGCTTCCTGGGACTGATCGGCTCTCCGATACTGATCTGCGTTTCCCTATTGCTTTGCCTTTTGCCATTTCTTCTTCTGCTCTTTGCCATTTCTTTGCCTCTTCCCCGCCCCCCCCCCCCCCCTTCCCTCCCCCCCCCCCCCCCCCCCCCCCCGGTCTCCTTTTCATGCTTTTTGCCATTTCTTTGCTTTTTTGCCAACTTTTTTCCTTTGCTTTTTGTAATTTCTTTGCCTTTTCTTTTGCCACCTCTTTTTGTTGTTGCCACTTTTTTTGCCTTTTACCATTGCTTTTTCTTTGCTTTTTGCTGTTTATTAATTTTTCTCTCTCTTTTTTCTTTATTTGTTCAGTTTTGGGTTGGTTTGCCTTTTTTGTTGTTGTTGTTCCTGTTTTGCCATTTAGCTGCATGCTTCCCCCAATACTCTAAAGACCCAATTTTGAGGGAAAGTGCAAATCACACCAAACTTTATGCAACAACCACGTTAAAAACAGACACAAACCTGCCACTAAACAGAATACCTTAACATGCCCTATATTCCAGCCTGGAAAAGATAAGAGACAGGCACAATTATGTCCTACTCCCCTCCCACTATACTGGAATAAACCACGATTTCTTTCTGCACAAGGGAAAAGTCTTGACCAAGCTTTTTGTTAAATTCAGTGCAGATGGCAGAAGATGGAGGTTTCAAAGTACTAATTCTGAATAAAAATTCTCCAGCTAGTTGTGCCAGGCAATGCAATCCTGCTTCCAGAGGAAGAGCAAATAACTGAGACAGGCAGAGAGGAAGCAGGGAGGAGGTGCTAACAACCACCACAATTTTAAGCATAACTAGTGAAATGTAAGATAGAAAAGCTCCAAAGAGGAAATTCACCATTTCAAATAAAAGAGTAACCTCCACTAGAAAATTGCCTTCAAAGGGTATAAACTATATAGCAGTTAATAAATATTCCTTCAATTTCAGACATCCCTGCTGATTGCTGGTGCATCTATTTTGAAAATTAGGTCTTTTCCTCGCTGAGAAAATTGCTTCAAGAGAGGCAGAAAATAAATTACTTAAATTCATTTAAGCTCTGTATGCATAATGATCGCACATTTAACATAAGGCCAGAAAGAATCAGCAGGCATGAATAAATTGAAGAGTTTAAACTTCATTGAGCACTCCACTGTTTACAGTCACTCATTTACAAAGCAATACTTCGAGTTCATATAATCATTTTACACTTTGACTCATTTTATTTTTAAAAGCAACTATTCTGAGCAGGTAGAAATCCTACTAGAGGGAATGTTGGACACAGGTGGCCATCACTCACTGTCTTTGTTTGACAAGGAGAAATATCTTCCTATCTTTGAGAAGAGACAAAGCTCTCTGCAGAATAAACTGAGAGGGAGATAACTTACAAATACCTGCAGTCATTCCCTCCCCACAAGAATCAATATGGCTTCCAGAACAAGAACAGCTCCACTAGAACAACCATGCCACCAATTTGGAGTATCAAATGTTTGCTCAGAGTGTCACAGAATGGGTTGGGTTGGAAAGGGCCTTGAAGATCATCCAGTTCCAACCCCCTGCACCATGGGCAGGGACACCTCCCCCTAGCCCAGGTTGTTCAAGGCCCTGTCCAGCCTGGCCTCCTTTGGGGCACTGCCTTCTCTGTGCTACTTTTTCTACTATCTTCCTTCAATCCTCCAACTATATTTGAAGCAACAAATAATAAAGGGATGATAATTAACAATACTACTTTAGATTTCCATAGTGCTTCCTAACAGAACTCAGCTCATAGCATGCAAAGGCTCCTGGATTCTGCAGGAAAACTTCACTTTCTGGTTGTGCCTTTGCTTTGATAGCCCAAGAGGGACTGATAGCAGTGAGTTTTATGGTAAGTTTTCCTGAAATGCTCAGGAAAGAGACTGAAATCTGAATTTTTGCTTACTGATGGGGCTGAGAGAGTCCTTTCTAAAAGCTAGGCAAGTGCTAAGTGTTTGCATTTAGCAGAGCAAAGTGATCCTTACACGGTAACATAAGGGCTCAGGGGCTGCTTAGCTCCAGGCACTGCTGAAATGCCTGAGGGGTTCCCCGAGAGAGCATCCTCATCTTACAGAGCATAGGACAACATAGTTACTGATGATGCAGAGCATGGGCTGATCCCTGTATCCTTCCAGAGGAGCAAGACCTGTCACGCCCAGAGGAGCAGAAGAAAATCCCAGGCTCCCTCTGCTCAGTTCTGTGCTGTAGGAACCACAGCCCCAGTGGCAGAAGTGAGGTGCAGGCTAAGCATCCCCTGCCACAGAATCACTGCATCACTAGGGCTGGAAAAGACCTCGAAGTTACCCTCAGCTGTGCTCACTCATGTCTGTTCATATGCAGTAAAATGAAGCCAAACAAGCAACTGTAGTCAATCCAAATCAGTCCCAGGGGGTATTTTTATTAGATTCTGCAGCATGTCATCACCTGGGGCTGTCTAATCAGCGCCATAAAAACATAAAAATATATTAAAGTCACTTGAGATTATTGAGTTTCATGGAAATTGTGGGAACTCCTCCTGATCTACACCAGCAGATACATCACCTGAGGAGCAATCATTTTATTCCATTTAACTGCCTGTCTCTTCCCCAATGCAGGAAGCATCATTCCTCCATGGCAGAGCCTACTGCAATGAGCACTGTGGCACAGGAGGAAGAGCTGACAGGCAAGGAGGTCAGGGTGCTGCCTGCAGCTGCAGGGTGGGATTTTTTTCTTCTTCTTTGGCCATTTTAATAGCTTATTTGAATTTGTTTATTTTATCCAAAGTCCTAAAATCTGTGGGGTTAGGCAGTTATAAAAAAGAAAATATTCCAGCAGCTTCCATCCTTACCTGAAAGATTTTCTGTAGTAGTATTATTAGGTCAAAAACCTAACAACTTGACTGTGTTAACACACAACAATAATGTAACCCTCAAGCCATCAGAATCCACAATCCAGAACTCATGAAGAGCCTTGCAAACAGAGGTGAGGGAAGCCCTATTTGCCCTATTGCTTCTGTAGCTCCTCAGAAAAACATGTGAGAGCTCTGCATGGGGATGTCTGTGAGGAGAACAGGCCACCTTACACTGGAATCAAACCACAGGCTCTTAGCTTCCTTCTGATTAAGTTTGGTTTTGTTTGTTGTTGTTGTTGTTTTTTTTTTTTTTCTAACAACAGGCAACTGAATTTCATAGGTGGTGTTACTGTCCCTCAGCACCACGTCTCCACAGCTTTGAAACCCCTCCAGGGATGGGGACTCCACCACTTCCCTGGGCAGCCTGGGCCAGGCTTGACAACCCTCTGGGGGAAGAAATTTCTCCTATTGTCCAATCTAAACATTCTCTGGTGCAGCTCAAGGCCATTTGCTCATCTCCTCACTTGTTCCTTGGGAGAAGAAACCAAGGTCCACCTTGCCCCAAACTCCTTTCAGGGAGTTGTAGAAAGCCAGAAGGTCTCCCCCCTCAGCCACCCCTTCTCCAGGCTACACTTCAAGATCTATTTTTAGGCACTTAAATGCCTTTAGAAAAAGCACACAATCATCTGACCAAATCTACACCCTTACTTAACTGTTTCCCCCAGACACCCCTAAGAGCAGGGGCTCCTCAGATAATGGTAGCACACAGCTATGGTTGCCATGCTTTATTCTTTGTTCACCCTGGAGTTCTTGCCAGAAAAAAAAAATCCCTTCAGCTTGTACACCCAGCCAGGGTTCTGTTAAAAATACAGCTCTTAGCATGTTGCAAATGCATTGCTCTCCACTGTGAAATAGGCTTCCTGTATGCTGAGGCACCAAATGGAGTTAGACAGATTCAAATATAGACTGGAAAGCACAAAAAGATGCTTGAGAAGGAAAAAAAAAAAAAAAAACACCAAACAAACTAGGCTGGTGCAGCACTTATGGATTACTTACTGCTTCCAGAATGCCCCAAGGTACCCAGGAACACAGGCAGTGGTGACAGGAATCCACCTGGGAGGAAGAACTAAACCTATTTCATAAAGCAAAGAGCTTTAGGAGGGGGGCTGTGTGTGTGGTTTAGTTATTATTTACCTGAAAAAATAAAAAACTCCAGGGAGTTTGCTCAGGAACCTGCAGTCAAACCAGCAATGAGGGAAGAACCTGGGCACAGGCAGATGATGCTCCAACAGCCCAGCCCAGCCCCGGGTGTCTCCCTCACCACCGTTAGCACCTTCTTACCACCCGGCTACTACCCATCAGCTCTTGTTAGCAGCCCCTGGGTGGTCAGTCCAAGTCTGCAGGGTGGAGCAGGGGCAGGAGGCTCTGTGGGGGAAGGACAGCAGAGGGATGGCTCAGGAACAGACGGCAGGAGGTATCAATTAGAACGAAACCCACAAAACAGCAGTGCAAGTTCCACAGCCGTGTGCCAGCCAGCCCTCCCATCACCTGGCATCCCTGTGACAAGGGCCAGTCTCACTCTACTCTCACAAGGAGCCTTCTCAGGGCTTGCTTTCAAAACAGCAGGAGACAGGAAGTTAGAATGGTTCAATGAGAGGCAGTTGTGTGTGTGGTGGAGTGAACTGGCTGCTGCTGGGTTCCCTGGCTCTGCTGGAAACACTGCATCCAGCTCCTGTGATCGGAATTATTTCAATAATTAAGAATGCAAGGTGCCTGGGGGTACATTTCAATGAACAGAGAGATGAACAGAGAGCTGCCACACAAGAATAAGCTTAAAAACATGGGAAACAAACCCCAGCCCTTCCTCCTCACCATACTCACCCAATTCTCAATGCAGCAGTAAGGCAAGGACATTCCCAGAGCTGCCTGCTGCTGCAGAAGGGTTTTACACTCAGCTGCTTACACAACAGCAAGAAGAGACAGAGAATCTTTCATTTGGATCCCACTTAATTGCTCAGCATTGCTTAAAGCTCAGAACAAACATCTGGAATCTCTTTGATAGGTTAGAAGTCACTAGGTTCAGACATGATACTCCAAAAAAGCCTGACTGGCACGGAGCTCCCTTTTCAAAACCAAGGATTTATGGCAACATCCACAGATTTCTGAGATCACACAGAGCAGAAGTTACCTGAGAACAGAAACAAACCTCCATCCCTGAGGATGAGAGGCTGCTTTGTAGCCTTCAGCTGCATGAGGAATCTGGGTCAGGGGTGCAGGGAGAAGTGGAACAATGGAAGGTTTAAAGGTGGGGAAATGAAACTCTGATTTTGTGTAAAGGCTGGAAGTGGGGAGGAAACAATGGCCAATAACGAGGGAGATGTCTTGCCAGCAGCAGCTTGCAGAGAGAGAAAAGCAAATACAGTGAGAGAAAGCTACAACAACTGAAGGAGAAATGTAAAGCATGACTGAAATCCATCAGCAACATGGAAGGAAGCAGCTCATCTGAATAAAAACCATGCAGCTCACTTGCATTCCAACAGGTATTCTGCTACATCAAAAAGCAACTCATCCAAACAACCTCTCTGACTCTGCAGTGTTCTCCCTCAGCCAGAGACCACCTCTGGCAAGGGCTTTGCAAAGCTTTACACTCCTGGAGAATCCACAGCCCCACATTTCTATGAGGCATGGTTTGGTTGAAAGCAACATCCAGTCTGCCTCTGAACAACACAAAAAACTCCAATAAAGATTTGCTCTATCTTCTATACATTTGTGCACCCAGCCAACAAATCATTTTCTGATGGCTGTGAAGGAAAAAGAAAACCTTTTACAAGGCAGATAGTTACTGTGAGGCTACCCAGAGAAGGCAGTGGGTGACTTGCAGAAGATAAACCACAAAACTACCTGTTTCAATTGACTCCATTGAATAGGGCCTGGCCTGATTGCAAGATCCGTGTTCACTCTGGGAGATGGTTTAGTGGCCGCAGTGGTGTTGGGTTGACACTGGACTTGATGATCTTGGAGATCTTTCCCAACCTTACCAATTCTATGATTCATCAGGCAGGAGAACTCATTGAGAATCATTCATCTTTATACTCCAATGGGCTATTAGCAAACAGCTACTCAGAAGTGTCATTGAAGCAAGAGATTAACAACTTGTATGATGTCTGGAGAGGAAGAGCTGTTTAGCTCAGACTATCAGCTCCAACTGAAAGCATTCAAGTGTGAACCCCCAAAGCTGCATTCTTTCACCTCCAAGGATAAGCCAGAAAATACAAACCTGATGTAATTATATCCCACTACAAATTCTTCTGCCCTTTAAACAAGCTGCTGGAAGGATGGTGCCACTTTCTCCACCAATAATACACCAGGACACCTAGTCCTGATGCAGCACCATCCAGAAGCCCTGAACTACACAAATAATTCCTTCCACTCTCTGCATTGTGGATATACACTGGGCTGGGGCAAATGTCACTTAACATCAGGGGGGATGCACACAAAGTTTATGCTGAAAATTAATAAATAAAAGAGAAAACTAACTACAAAAAGCAGTGTCACTCAGAGAGAGGAGGGTTTCATGGCTGGTGGCTCCTGCAGACAAAGACATCTGATTCTTCTTTCTGAAGCTGATGGGCTTTGGATGGAGCACCCAAATTGGTGGCTTGCAGTCTGATGTTGCAGAGGAGAGTACAGACAAATGGAACCACACAAGATGCTTGGGAAAACAAAAGCATCAATAGTGGCTTGCAGGCTGTCTCTGTGTTCTGGTGCTGCACAGGAAACAATCTCAGTTTGCTTTCGTGTAACTTCCCTCCTACCAAAGAGCTCTCAGCGAATTTCTTAACTCATTATCTTGTTCCAGGCTTTATTCAGTGATTTGATTTCACTGCTTTAATCTAAGTGTGAACCTCTTTAGTAAATAGTGGGGCAAAGCATCTGTGCTTCCCAAAGTGTTGGTGGATCATGTCAGTTTTATTTAGAACACCACCATTTCCATAACTGAAACGTGGAGACAGCTCTCAACGTGGGGAGAAGGGGGCAAGAAAAAAAACACAACAATAAAAGCCTGGACTCTTGGAGAAGTTATGAAATACATAACCAGCCACAGTGCTCACATGGGGCTCCAGAGGGACATGCCTTATGCTAGCACATGTTTATCTAGGCAGCTGTAAGCACTGGGAGGGTGGGAGGCACTAGAGACATTTATCTCTATCTGGCTACTTTAGGTGCCAGTCAGTTGGATCCAATTCTTCAGGCTTCTTACCTATCAGCACTGTTCCCCCAGCACATCAGCTCTGAAATGCATCCTCTCTGCTCTGACAACATTCTACAGCACCCATGCAGATCTAAATGATGAGGTGAGGTGCATAAGGGTGAAGGAGGGCACCTACTAGGAGTGACAGAACCACAGAATGGTAGGGTTGGGTGAGACCTCTGCAGGTCATCCAGTCCAACACTTCTGCCAGAACAGGTTCACCTACAGCAGGTTGGACAGGATAGGGTCCAGGTGAGTTTTGAATGACTCCAGAGTTGGAGACTCCACCACCTCTCTGGGCAGCCTGCTCCAGTGCTCTACCACCCTCAAAGTAAAGAAATTCCTCCTCATGTTTAGGTGGACCTTCCTCTGTTCAAGCTCATGCCTGTCACCTCTTGTCCTGTCACTGGGCACCACTGAGCAGAGCCTGGCCCCATTCTGCTGACAGCCACCCTGTAAGTATTTACAAGCATTGAGGAGTTCCCCTCTCAATCTTCTTTTTTCTAGGCCCCAAGCCCCTCAAGCCTTTCTTGGCAAGAGATGTTGCAGTCCCCTCAGCATCTTTGTAGCCCTTTGCTGTACCCTCTCAAGCAGTTCCCTGGACTTCTTGAACTGATTTGCTCAGACCTGGACCCAGTACTCCAGATGCAGCTTCACCACCTTTACTGCCCATCCCTGGCTCCAGCATCTCTCAAACATGCAGCTACTCCTGATTTACTGAGTTTGCCCAAGGCAGGAATTACAAGAAAACAGCAAAGAAACAACCCCATGATACCCTCTTTTAGCTCTACCTCCTCTCTCTTACACCTCCTAAATCTCAGTGTCCTTCACTTCCATTTTTTGATCTCATCTTCCCTTCTCCTCACAGCTACAGTTGCCTTTCACTGCCTCCATCACCACTTCTCTGAGGATAATCTTCCTGCCACTCCACACGCTTTTTTCCTCTTTTCTAGTATAAGCAGTCTCCAAGAATTCCTCATTTGCTCTTCTTCCCATCATCTCAATTCCAAAGTGGCCCTTTGGAAGTCCCTTCCAACCCAGAGCATTCTATGATTCTAAGCACTGCTGAGTACCAAGTTAAGTTCTCCTCAGACTCATGAGCTGCTGCTCACTTGGGTTACCCCAGCAGAGAGTCTCTCACTGCTGGTTTCCAATTGTCTTTCATGCTACAGAGAGTAGCTATGCAATGCAACCCCCAAAATATCTTCTCTTCTAAATAGAGGAGAGCAAGCTCTATCTAAAGGCATGCTAACCAGCAGGCTCTTTACAAGATAAAACCCAATAATTTCAGCTGATAATTGTCTCACTATCCGTAGTTCCATTTAGACATTTGGTGTTAAAAAGAAAGTAAAACATTGCTGACTTATTCATTAAAATAACAGCATTTTAAATTATATTGGTAGCCTACATTTCTTCGTCTAAAAAAAAAAAAAATGAATCATGCTGGTAAAAATAAGAGGGGATAAAAAAAGCAGCATCCGCTGTAGCTGTAGGGGGTTATCTTTGTACAAACATGTAGGTGTCTGCAGCATCTCTCAGTAGTTAATCCCATTCAGAAAGGAAGGTCTGGGCTTGCTCACTGAAGAGGTTTTGAGATGGCTTCATAATTAAAGCAATATTAGCAATACTCTGCCTGCTTCTGGTTCAAGGGATTACCACTTGCATTTCACAAGGCTTGAGAGGAAGGCAATTCCCCTCCGCCATGGAGCCTGTGTCTCCATCTTGCCTGAAGAGTCAGTCTGGATGGTGCACTGGCAGATGAGTTGGGGTCTTATGGAACTGGAACATGCACAAGGACTCTTGTTTATATAGGGCAGTAAGGCAAGGCAGGTAAATAAGATCAATCCAAAGAATAAGAAGATGCAAGCTTAAAGCCCAGGAACCAAAAGTGATTTCATCTACACCTTAGTTCAGAAACGTTCCCATTTCTGGCAGCAGTGCTACAGTCACATGGGAGTCATTCATTCAGTGGAAAACAGAAGGCTGACTTCCAAGACATTCCTAAGAGAAGTGCTCTGGATGCTCTTCGGCAGTCACACCCCAGGCATTAGGAGCACCACAACACAACCTGACTTCCCTGTTCAGGCTTCAACATATCCCTCTTTTCTTCTGGACAAGAAGTGATGCAAATGAAGCCAGTGGCAAATGGCACTGCACAGCCCTGAGAAAGAGTGGGAGCAGAGAAAGGAGAGGGATTGCACAAACAAGCCAAGTGCCTGTGCTGCTGTCCAAGTCATGGCATTGCAAGGGCAGGCTCCTGATGTTTCAGAGCAACCACAGTGTGTGTTTAGGAGAGAAGTGATGCCCATGTTGGCACTGACTGCACACAGGCAGAACTACTCTGTCCACACGAAGGACCGTTTGGCACTCACCAGCTAGGACCTAGCCTGTCAGCATCTGCAAAGCACATCTGTCTAACCTAAGCTCTGACAATGCGCTCGTATCCAGGGACAGAGTTTCAGGCATGAGAATGTTAAGTAACCAGCAGCCCATCTTTAGAAGCAACACAAGTGCGTGGATCAGAAGAGTACAGAAGGCAAACAGGGAGCAGGACAGGCTGCCCAGGAAGCAGCTGAATCACCATCCCTGGATGCAGTTAAAAGCCTCCTAGATACAGTGCTCAAGGATATGGTGTGGTAGTGGCCCTGATGGAGTTAGCTAATGGTTGCACTTGCTGATCTTAGAGGTCTTTCCCAACCAGAGTGACTCTGTGACCCTGGTTGCCAAAGGGGTCACATCAGATGTGTATTTCAGGAAGAGAATCCAGGAATTTGGCTTCCTCAGCTGGTGAGAAGGTGGCAAAACAGAATGAAACAGAACAAAGACAAACAGCAATTAATGAAGTTGGGGAAGCTTTGACAGAACCACTGAAAGAGTAAATTTCCATGTTTTTCCTGTCTGAGAATTTGGTGAGAAATTTAGTAAATGAGTCACCCTAAGTGCCCCTGGCTAGGCCCATGCTTTCCTTTATCTTGAGAAGGTGCAAGAACATCAAAGGAGTTATCAGCAGAAAAGGAGGAAAATTAGATGGGACTCACAGGGCACATCAGAAGTCAAGAAATGAAGTAGAAATGGAAGAACCAGAAGGTAGGAAGAAATTCCAATGATTGTCAGTGAACGTGGGAGGTAGAATCTGAAAGAGAATTTCAGTGGAAATAAACTCACATGGATTATTCCTGCTCTAAGATGCTTCAGAGCCACACAGCACTGGGAGGCTCCAGGACACCTGCAGCGTGCAGACAGCAGAGCAGCCCCCGTCCAGTCCTCGCACAAAGGAGCAAGGTGCAAGCCTCTGGTTCAGCTCCTGAGCACCAGGCACCAGCTTGATGCAGAGATTCATCAAACCATATAGCAACCAAAGCAACACAGGAAATAATCAAGATGCAGGAATGACTAATTAGTGATTTAAATTCATGTAGGGAAGACTACAAAACATAAACACTGAGCAAGCTGCTGTACCAGTCACCCAGTTAGGGCATGAGAAGAGATGCACCTCACAGTCTACAGGTTCTAGAAATGGAAATGGACCTCACATTCTACAGGCTGTAGAAAGGGAAAGGGAAATGGACCTCACAGGCTACAGGTTTTAGAAATGGACCTCATAGTCTACAGGTTTTAGAAAGGGATGTGGAAATGCACTTCATGTTCTACAGGTTAAGTGATGGATAAATGCAGAGACAGAGCTGATTAGAGCCCAGTTCCAGTATGGGAGATCTGTCTTGTGCTATGGACTCCAATGGGACCTGAATTTCAGTTAAGACATAAAAGCACATTTGAATGATGCAAGACAGACTCTTACAGGACAGTAGAAATGGCCTTATGGAGGACAAGTAGAAGAACAAAACAGTATAAAAGGATTCAGAAGTACTTCTCCTCTCATTCCTTCAAACCACCACAGTTCATGGATTTTTCTAGGCACATAAATGGGAAGCGCAACCAGGCTGCAGCCCTGGATCACAAGGGCCAGGGAAGTTGGCAGGCAGGTAGCTGTGCACAGCCCATCCTGGTCACCAGGGACATTACCATCTGTAGGCTGTGTGGAGCAGTGCAGCTCCTCCTGCCTCTGCTGTTGCCCTGCATTCCTGTGTAACCTAGACTTAGCAAAAGAAATTCAGAAAACCAGTTTGCTGCTTTGGCCCAGAGAGGGAATGGAATAATCTGTGGAGCAAGAGTGAGAATTTCACAGCCAGAGAGAGTAGTAACTGTGCCTTGTACTCTGCAGAGCTCAGCTCCAACACAAGCACAGCCCAGGAAGCTTCCATTTCCTTAGTCCAACAGCATCAATATTGCAACAGACAAAGTTCCAAATATTAACAAGGAAATTCACTTTTAACCAGTGTTCCACTGGGCCATTAGCTGAAAGAACAGGCAGGCTTTGCTCCACTTAGGACTCTGCAGCTTACATGGCCAAGAAGCTTAGAACTCAAGAGTTTGTGAGGTCAGTTCAGAAGAGACTGCCTGAGAATTTCTGGTCATTGCCTGCCAGGAAGGGACAGCTTCTTCTGAAAACCAGGGCTGCAGTGGGAAACAACATCATACACCAAACACAGAGCCTCTCTCCTTTACTCTGTCTCAAGGTGGGTTTTATTTCAGAATCTCACAGCTTTACCAACCCATTTTAACCTTCAGCTGTGCTTCTTAAAGGTCTGAACTGTCAGGGCTACTGTTGCTAAGCACTTCCACAGCTAGGAAAACCTTTGTCTCTAAACGCCATTGATCTTTCTTATCTATTCTGTCACCCTCCTTTACAAAAAGGGAAAGGAGGAGGAGGGGGAAGCAGCTGTCTCCTAACTAAAGTTCAGTGGCCAATGATCTTTTTCTTGGCTTCTCCATTACTGCTTTACATTTATCAATGTCCTGCATTTTCAATACCTACCTAGTGCATGTGGTGCCTAGGCAGTGACAGAACAAACCCCTCAACACACAACTCTCCATGCCAGGCAAGACACAGGGAGCACTGTAAGGACAAGACAAGCAAACATACAAGGAGAAAAGAGGAGAGAAAAGAACCCTCATGGGCTGGAGGCTGGGTTAGCAGAGATGGGCAGGGCCCCTAAAGCCAGAGCAGCACATCAAGGGAGTGTAAGAATGAACAGCTCTGGCTGGGAGAGAACATCACAGCTCCAGGGATGCTCCAGAAATTACCAAGCTGGTGTAAAGAGGCTGTGAAGAGAGCTGAAGCTGTTAAACAACAATCTAAAGATTACTGAGAGACAACATTTAGGAAATAGTTTCAACCAGTACAAAAACACACATGGAAAAGGAGGTAGGAAATGTAATACCAGTGGCAATAAACATGGATGGATATTTCTGGGTAACTAGAGGTCCAGGCACACACCAAGGACAGAGTTACAGCCACTCCCCCTGGCAAATGGTCTCTCTCTCAAGAGTCTGCTGGTTTCACTAAGTTCTCAACAGAACAGGGTTTGGAACAGCACATTCAGACTTACCTAGATCACTCCTAAGTGCTTGAACACTCAGGGAACTTGGGAGGCTGCACCAGTGCTGCTCAGATTGCAAGACCACACTCTCACAACTGTTCATGCCCAAAGCAGCACAACCTCAAGCAGCATTTTCCTGCCATGCATTCATGCAAGCCACACGCAGCCAGTGGGAATCTCAGGCATGATTACAACAGAAATGTGCTTGGAGAGCCAAGACCTCTAATGTTCTCAAGCTTGTTAGGGGAGTGAAGTTATGAAATGAATGAAAACAACTTTGATTTCCGTTTCACTCAGGAACAGACTGATTTTCCTCAAGCATTTGGAAGGAGCTTACTCATTAGCAGTCTAAGGGCATGAAAAATCAGTGCTCATGATAAGCTTGGAAGGACTTAGCACAGCACTAAGTAATGCATCTAACCAACAGAAACTTGAGTGCAGCAAGCACAGAACAAAACCCAGCAAACACTGCTGGGCTTGGGCATTGCTGCAGCTTATTCCCAGAGCAAGAAGCAAAAGCAAACCTGCTTCATGGTGCAAGCCAGGGTGGCCTGGACTTTCAATCCACCTCATTCTGAAACCAGCACTGCAGTGGAGCAGGAGCACACCACCAGGTCAAACAAACATCCTGAAGTGGACAAGAGTGTCTCTTGCTACACCAGTAGGCATCCACTACCTGTAGAGTGCTAGTGGTTTTACTAAAAAAATGCCATGCAAGAGGGTTATCAAATTTATGGAAGGACTTTCACTTAGTGCTTAAATTTTTATTATATTGCTACACAGAAAAATCACAAATCCTGCTCTGTACAAACCCTTCTCTGTACTGGCTGATACCTGGAGAAAGCAGCATTCAGAAAGGGCTGAACTTTTCCTCACAGGTATTTCAAAGCTACCTCAACTAAACAAATCTCTTTCATTTACACAGCATTCTAGGAGGCCTGGAGAGAAAAAAACCTATTTGATTGTACCCTAAGGAAAAATGCCTGCTTCTTTATCTTTCTTGACCTACTCAGAAAACTCTTTCCAAAGCATCCCCAAGAAAACCCAACATTCCCCCACTGTGGTTTGAGTATTCCAGTTCAGGCCAGCAGCACAAAGCTGCGAAAGCCATCATCAGATCATTCTCTGTCCTAAGGCAACCACTCTGCTTTCCCAGGGGAAATAAAACATTTTTACATCCTTAGGCAACACCTCTCCCTGTGTGGCTTCCTAACTGGAGCTGTTTGGAATCTCAAGCTAAGATCACAGTTTACCCCTATGGCTGTGTATGGGGGAAACCCAATGCCAGCCACTGGCTTCTCTAGCTGGATTTACCTGCACACATGGCAGGAGAGTGAGAACTGTATGCAAAGAGGCTGGACCTGCCAATAAAATACTGCTTAGAGTCACAGATTCAAGTCATTAGCTGCATTTACATTATTAAACAACTGTCTGAAGAGAGGTGGAAATGCTTTCATGATCCGAATGTGCAATGACAATTTAAGTCTGAAATTTCTAAGTGATACGAAAGACTCTGGAGACTACAAGCTGCTCAAGAGGATCTTCCTCTAACTGTCACAGCTGACAACTTCATCACAACCCAACAAATGCCAGGTACTGGCCAGAGCCACCACTTCCCAAGCAAGGTTCTCAGGTCCTCACCAAAGGTCTCTGTGGAGCTGCCTTTTACTTAAAAGGGTTTTTTAATTATTAAACCCCATTAAAAAGGACTATACCTATTTTAAATTATTTACTGATACTGTTTTACTGTGCAAGGCATTGCTGAAATTCCCTCCAGGCATTACACAGAAGCAAATGTGAGACGAGAATTACACAATGCAGTAGTATGCCACCAAACCAATGGCTAAGAAAGCAGGAGGGCTGCTTCTGTGGCTACTGTGGCTCAGAGCAGTTGTGTGAGATCCTGGCTGCTGCCCTGGACCTTGTCTCCATTCAAGCACAAAAGGATGATCAGGGAAGAAGAACTGCAGGTCATTTAGGTATTAATTAATCTGGCAATCTGTCACTGAGGTCTTTTCCAACCTGGTTGATTCTATGATTCTGGCTTTTCATGCTATCAAAACATTTCTGATTTCAATTCTGAACAACGAGGGGCACTGGAACAGGCAAAAACTGTCCCAGGGGACACTGGAAATATGCTTGGAATATGGGAAGCTAAACAGGATGCAGCCACCCACACAAAATGCTGGGGGAAGATAGCAAGCTGGGGAAAATGAGATTGGACTACACCAGATCTTTAGCAAATCCAATTGCTCCAGCTATGTTTGGAAGCTGAAAACATCTCAGGGTTCCCAAAAGCTGGAGCTCTGACATTTCACAACTGTTCATTAGGGGTTGCTGATATCAGCAGGGATGAGATGCTTCCACCCCTGTTTACCCCCGCCTTTGAAACCAAAGACAGAGAGCCTGACTTGTAGGGATCCATTTGTTCTCATTGTACCGTTTCAATTTTTTTTTTCCCATTAAGCTTTAATCTAATGGAAAGACATGATCTGAGCAGCCTTGCTTGCAACCATGATGCAGCCTGAGAGGTGCACTGCATAATGTCTTCTGATATCAGAAGATGCATCCTGGTGTGACCTCCCTCACACACAGTGAGAAGCCTCTGAAGGCACAGCAGGCAGCTGGCAGCCTTGAAGCCCTTGCTGGAAAGCTGCCCCTTGCCTTCAATAAGTGACAAGGATTTGAGACTCTTCAAGCCTTCAGTGGTGCAAGTTGCTCGAATGCTTGGTTATGAAACTGTGCCTTCATTAGCCTCTGAAAGGCTCAGCTCCTTCATTTGGTTAGACTTGGGTCATATGAGCACTGAAAATAATTGTGCAAAATGAACTCCCAGCAAGTTCTGTGCTGCTCCAGAGGGGGGCTGAGGGGGAATGGCTCAAAGCTGCATTGGTTAATCCCCAGCTCCCCAGCAGAGCCTCTCAGTCCATCAACTGGGATGCCTGGGTGATTGGGACACTTCAGTCATGCCTCTGCTCCCACTGTGCCTCCTGAAACAGGGAGGACTGATACAACAGCTTGTTGGGCTTAGGGAGCTGCTAAACTGTCAGTTAGGTCAAGCCTGGATCAGCCAAAGCTGCTGCAGAAAGAGAGAGAGCGCAGCAGAAGCAGGGCTAGGACTTTTGCTTATTGCTTTGTAACCCATTTGGCCATTTTGGTTTTCAATATTTTGCATAAATTGCACAAATACTTGGTACAAATTCCTCTTCAGTGGCACATCCAGAGCCTGCAGAATTAGAGCAGCTCTCAATGCCATTGTCACAGGCAGAAGGTGATGCCCCACACTGTGTGTTCCTGAACTTTTTATCAGGTAAAGATGGAGAAGAAGTAGGAACCCAGGAGATTCTAATTCCTTATTAAGCAATTGTCATGGCAGATTGTGACAAGAACAGAAAAATGTCACAAAACCAAGCAGTGCTAAGCAGTCCTGGAGATAATTTCCAGTGCCTAATAAAACCAGAGCATGGTACATCCATACATTGCATTACAAAAGCTGTAACCAAGGGAGAAAACACAGCATAATTTGATTCTGACAACCTGTAATCTTACTTTTACCAGTTAGACTAATTTAGTACTTTTTTTAACCCCAGAGCCCCTAGATTATAACTTTAAAGCAAGAAAAACAATGAAACTGCATTGAAAGCTTCCTGTGTACCAGCTGGGGGCTCAGGGGAAAGACTCAAAACCCAGGGCATCAAACTGAAATGGGTGACACTTGATAGTGGATGGAAGAGAGGGTCTCTGAGAACTCCTCCCAGGAGAGCAGCTCATTCCTCATAGGATCAGAGAATCTTCATGGCTGGACAGGACCTTCAAGCCCAACCAACAGCTAACTCCACCACATCTGGTGCTGCACTGTGCATCTTAATTTCCCTACTGCAAATCAGTCTCCCTCTCATCCTGCTCTCCTGACAGCTTACACTTTGCCATTGCTCAGCTGGTCCATGCCATCAACCAGTCACACAGTCTCACCAAAGCTGTCCTTTTCCTGCTGGACATTCACTGCCTTCCCCAGGCTAAAGGCACCTGGTGGAGCAGGCTGCCTGTACACAGAATCCTAGCTGAAAAGTCATCTGCAAGAAAGCTGTGAGATGAGGTGCAGGACTGCATTATTTCTCCTTGACACTATAAATCCAAGTACTCCTTACAGGAACACCACTCCTCAAACAAAAAACCTGCTGTTCCAAACAGTTTGTTTGGCTGTGCTCAAGAAGTGTTCAGTAGTCCTCATACAGAAGATGGCCCACAATTAAATAAAGCTTTTTCCAGCAGCTCCAGAGTGAGTGAGGCTTTGTTAATCAGGCACCACATTTCTGTGCTTCAGAGAGACAAGTGATATAAAAACTACTGTCAATAACACCTCCAGCACAGGCTGTGCTTTGTCTGCCTTGCTGTTAATCATCATCTCTCCTGTGAACAAAGGCATAAGAAAAGAAGCTCTGCAGAGCTGCTTGGTGCTGCTTGCATTGCCCCATTACACCTCTTTGCTGCCATTAGGGTACATCAAACTCTTGAAAGATGTAGCCCAGCTCTAGCCCCGGTGGTGGGTGTCCTGTGCAGTACCTCCAACAGCCCCCTCCCTCCCCAATGGCTCCCATTTGGTTGGGATGCTCAGACTGTGATGCACCTGAGCACGCTGCAGTTTCTTCCCAGCCTTGGGAAATCCAGGAGAGGAGCAAGGCGGGGAGTGTGTGCCTGTGTGCCCCTGGGACACAGAGCTGAGAAGTACCAAGACAGTTCATCTGAACACAGCCTAAGAGCAGTCACCTCCATGGCAAATCAAACATCTTTGGACATTAGGAGGATGTTTTTTACCACCAGGGGGATGGAGCACTGGAACAGGTTGCCCAGAGAAGTGGTAGAGGTCTCATCCCTGGAGACACTCAAGGTCAGGCTTGATGGGGCTCTGAGCAACTTGATCTAGTTGGGAGTTGTTCCTGCTCACTGTAGGGGGGATGGACAAGATGACCTTTGAGGGTCCCTCCCAACCCAAAGCATCCTCTGATTCTATGATCTTAGGAAATTACAGCCCCCAAGCATACTCTGACAGCCTCAGTGGAGAAGACAGCATTGACTCACTACCTTAGCTGCATGGTCAGAGATACAACACAGTAAGAGTCACAACCAATAGCATCTTACACTAAGAACACTACCTCTACCCCATCCATCTTTACAGTATTCTGAGGCCCACCAGAGTTGTTTGGAGCCCCAAATCTTTAGCAGACACTCTATTTACCACCAACAGAAATGGGTCTGTGAAGCCCTTCCTTATGGGAAAGCTGTGCTTTTAAAAGACCTCTGCATTTTGTCAATTTTCCTTCATTGGGAATCAGAGCACCAAAATCAGACCCTTCTGCTAAAGCCCCCAGACAGAAAAATTACCATGGATTAACCCTTACCTGCCAGCAAGTGATTCCAGGGACTTCTACTTGGATATGGGAAGCACGAACCTTTAAGAAGGTCAAGGAACGAAGGCAACATCAAAAAGAAGTTAGGAGTCAGAATTTGATTTTAAGGGGAAAAATGTGAAAGCAGAAGATTATGTAAGCAAAGCTCTTCTGATGGCAGGATTGGGAAATGGAAATGTGGACAAAATGAGCATTTAGAGCAAATGAGGAAGCCAGCTCCAAGTGTCTCTTAGCTTCTCCTACCCTGCTGCCACTTCATTGATGAAATGAAGAAAGAAAAATGAGGCAATGGGAGGTAATGAAGAATGTTCCAAGTGATAAATGATGGCAGAGGAAGATGACAGAGGGCTTGGAAGACTGGAATATCTCAGCCATACAACATCTGGAGCAATGAAAGGGCTGTGCCACTTTTGGAATGACACAGGAAAGCCAGGGCCCCACTTTCTGTAGTGGTAGATGAGACACCAACAACACTCCCCCTCCCCCCCTCAACCCTGCCTTGGTAGCACTGGAATTGCAGAATCAATGGCACCAAAAGTTCACTTCTCTTCATGGAAAACAGCTTCCAGACCATAATTTGTAATCATTTCAAACTTGAGTCACATCACCTCAAATTATTTTTTGTCTTTCTCCTCTCCATTGCTCTTTGTTTCTTATTCCCAGAATTCATCCTGGACACCTTGACACTAGTCAGACCCAACCCGTCTAGCAAGCTGCTTTTCTGCCACCTGTTTGCTCTGCAACTGTCAATGTCTCTATATCAAATACCATGGAAAATCCATAAAACACTCTGAGGGCTGTCTCTGACTGTTTGTGGGACTCTTATCAGAGCTATTAAACTCTCTCTGCTTTCTAAGCATTTGCACAGCCTGCTGCCTTGTTTACTACGCAGCCTCTCCAGTTTCACAGCTTTCACTCTTTTATCTGAGGATATCAGCCTGCAGTTAAGTTGGAAAGCACTACTGTAAAACACACTGTTCTACAGTTCAGGGCTGGATGGCTGCAAATTCCAGGGATATTGGTGCATTTGGGCAGTTTGGAGGAGTTCTGTTTCACAGGACTCAAGTTCAGCAGCATGATTTTGTATTTTAGGAAGTTCTTCCTTACCAAAATCCCACAGGACTCCCTATTAAACCCCGTTCTCCAAAGATCTTTATGGCAGATACACCTGTGGAAGTTGTCACCCTTTCAATTAAATATTTTGGTTTGAATGGCCCATGACATAAAAGTTTCAAAGCTTAGATGCTTTAGGGACCAGATTATGATCTTGAATAGATAATTCTAAGCCCCAAACCAAGCAAGAACAATCATTGTGCTTCAATTTTCCAGCATTCTGGAATAGAAAGGGACATTTTTCTAAGAAGCTGACAAAGAAGAATAGAATCTGCCTACCCCAGGGGCTAAGGCAAGTGATTAACAACACAAACAATACTGAAATGCCCCTTAGTAAATTAATAAGGGAAAGATCTGAGGTGGTTTTCCCCACTAAGTGGATGCTGGGTGGATGTTGTGAAGCCTCAACTGCAGCATTCCATGGGGGTTTAGATCTCCCTACCCAAAACAGTGCACATCTTAGACAGAAGAAATTCACCTAGCTGTGCATCCAGGCTGCTTGGGCAGGAAAGGATAACCCAAATTATCCCTTTGGGACATGCTTGAAGAGCAAGAAGGAGGTGTGAGAAGGAATCAGTGTTCTGAGTCAGTCAAATAAATTAACCTGAGTGGCAGAAAATGAAACAGAACAACAACTACAAAAACCAAACAAACAAACAAAAAAAACCCACAAGAAAAAAAACACTCAAAAAAACCCAAAACAAAAAACAACCAAAAACAAAACAACCCCACAAAATCCCTGTTCCTGATAGTTTTCATCTTAAGCAGCATCTTAAGCAGCAGGTACAAGATTTTGAGGCAAATCTTAGGAGTCCCAAGGAGAAGCAGCCTGTGATGGAAAATTGGTAACTGACTTTTTCATTGTAATAACAGTATTCAGATGGGAAGGAAGAGAAAAAGAAAACATTGCCAATATTTTGGCACTTGTAGGAGTTACCCCAAAAAAAGCAGAGCTAGGTTCTCCACAGCTTTAACCCGAGACGCAAATGCACATTAACGCTGCAAAGGAGCTGACACTTCTCATCTGCAGCCCACTCAGGCAAGGAACAGCCACTTACATACCCTCATACATTATTCACCAGGAAAACGGGAATAATCTGCCAGTGCTTAAGCAGCTCAGAATCAAACGCAAAGCAAGAGGAAGCATTTCGGAGCGGGGATCATTCACAACTCCCGAACCTCCTCCGCGCAGCCGGCGGCAGCCGCCCGCAGGCATCCCAGCCCCGACGGCAGCGGCTGCGGCGCCTGCTGCAGCTCAGCCTGGGAACTGTCCTGCTCCTGGAGTGTTGGCAAAAGCACCGACCTCCGGCCAGGCTCTCAGAAGGACCCTGCTTGATTTGCGTTCGAGCAGATTCTCGCCCCGTCAACAAAAGCAGGTTGGTTCTTCTGCACGCCTCAGAAATCCTGATTCCTCTTGCACTTATGAAAAGCCTGTGTTCGGTGCAGCACTGCCCACAGTGATGCTCATAGCTGACTGTGAAACTTCAGCCACAGAATCACAGCACCCCACCAAGGTGGAGGTGAAAGGGACCTTTGGAGATCATACAGTCCAACCCCCCTGCTCCAGCAGGGCACCCACAGCAGCTCACCCAGGATCACAGTGCCCAGCTGAGCTCTGGGCAGCCTGCTCCAGGCCTCCAGCTCCCTCAGACCAAAGAATTTTCTCCTCCTGTTCAGATGGAACCTCTTGGGTTCCAGCCTGTGGCTCCTGCCCCTTGTCCTGCCACTGGCACCACTGAGAAGTCTGGCCGCATCCTGCTGCCCCCCACCCTTTAGCTCTTGCTGAGCACCAATCAGACCCCCTCTGGAGTTGCCCTTCCCCAGTCAAGCATAAAGACAAATTTAAAGTTATATCATAATTTTTTCCAGTGAGGGAAGAAGTTGTTGCTGTCACCACCTTCGATTTCAATAGTAAGCTCCAATGGGAATTTCCTTAGACCATGATTTAGAACACAATCATTTCATTACCTTTGGGAGTATACACCACTAACCATTCAGATCAGAGGGGGAAAAAGAATTGATTTTTAAATCAGCATGAGAAATTTAAGCCCAGTTAGGTGTTAAGAAGCTACACACCATTCCTTACAAGCTGATTTGGACAGCAGAGACATGCACCATTCTTGCAGGCTTACACAAATTACCCTGGACAAATTTTCCATGAAATTGACATAAACCTGAAGTATTTTCCTGCATCCCAATTTATTTTCATTGATGCAAGCTCAGGCAGTGGGGACTCCATGCATTAATGTTCTTGATCAGAATTTAATAGCTTTAACTTTCCTGGTGTTAAGGACAATCATTACACACTGATCATATTTAGGCAGTGCAGTTTTTTCCCCACAGCAAAAGAATTTTTATTCCAGTGGCAATTGAAGTTTGTTTTTCAGACAAGACACGTGCAAGAAGGGGAAAAAAAAGGGCAGCCAGATTTAATCAGCCACTTATTTAGTTCAGCAATTAGCTGAACCTAAAAATTCTGTTGGTAGCCCTAGATCTGATCTCATGAAATTAATGAACGATAAATAACAGCAGAAAACCTTCTTGTCCTAACTCTGGAATCAGAAAATGTTAAATAATGAACAACAACAACAACCAAATATTCCTCACTCTAGGTGAACCAAAACCCCACTGAAGTCCTATATTTTTGCAGCCCTTCCAGGGCTCTCACAAGGCCAAAAAGACAAAACCAAAGAACTCTAAATGCCAGACAGTCCAGGTGCCACGAGGAAAATCAGCATCACAAAAGCATCACTTCTCTTCTGGAAACTGGTATCAGACCTGCTCTGGAATGATTTCAAACTCACATCACAATAGGCTGTTGACAGAAGACAATCACAGCACACCCGCTCTAGCTCTAGTCACACCATGTCCCTGCTTGCTGCAGGGAGGTTGGACTAGATGGCCTTTAAAGGTCTCTTTCAAGCCAAACCATTCCATGATTCTATTGCACACCTGAACAGTCATGACTGCAACCCATTTCTTTTAATTCCACACCTAGAGATCTGTAGAAGGAAAGTAAAGCATGGACTGGTAGTGGTTCGATGATGACCTCTAATGATCTATCCACCTATGAGCCTGACATCCCATGAAGCAAATCCTGGGCTTGAGCATTTCACCTCTTTCAAGAGCTCTACTCAGCGAGACTGCTTCATAAAATGCTGATCTTGGCTGGCAAGGACTCACAGATGAGTACAGGCACCTGCCTTACTTTACCACTGATGGTCAAAGGAGTTGACATCACACCAGTGCCACCCATGAGCATCACCTCTTGATGCTCACCCCTGCCAGCACAGGCACCTCCCACCTAGCAGAGATCACTCCAATGACTTTTAGCAGCCTGGCCTAGTAGGAGGTGTCCTTGCTCACAGCAGGGACCTGGTCTAGTAGGAAGTGTCTTTGCTCATGACAGGAGGTTGGAACTAAATGATCTTTAAGGTCTCTTCCAAACCAAACCATCCTATGGTACTTCCAAAGTCAAATTTTAAGAATATTTATAGAAAAAACAAAACACAATAAACCAATAAAAAAAAGCCCCAAGCAAAACAAAAACCCCACAACAAAAAGCAGCAACCAAAAGGAAAAACAACCCAAAAAACCCCAAACCTAAAACAATAAAACAAAACAAAAGAATCTTGCTAAAATTCCAAGACTTCTTTAAGGAAATCTCTTGGCTGACTTCTCCTCATTGCCTGGAAGCAATTCAACCAGAACAGATAATTTAATCCTCCACAACATGTATTTTAATGACTCATTGTTTTCCCATTCCCTTCTAGTTTCTCGAAAGCTCAATGGACTTGAGAATGTTTATCAAATCACTGGGGGGGGGGGGTGGGGGGGAAAGAGGAAAGAAGAAGAAACACCATAAACCCCCCAAAATCTTTACTTTAAAAAAAAAAGGAAAAAAAGCATCAGATGACAAAACCAATGCATCTGTAACCAGCAGAGGCCATTCTAAAGGAAAGCCTGTTGTGCTGGGGATGGTACCCAAGTGTCTCAGCCATATGCTGCTGCAAGCTGCCAGAGCTGGCCAGGAAGCTTACATCACTGAGGGAGCACACCAGAGGCAGCACCACTGCTCCTCCCCAGAAGCCCAGCAAAGCATTTCAGCTTCAGGGTGGACATCACACTGGAGCAGCACAAAGGTGTGGCTAGCAGGAGCACATCCCGGTTTGATCTTCCTATGTCAAGGATGTGCTGTTACCACATACTGAACCTAACCCAATTATGGATCTTTGGTTTTAAAGCACTCTTTACTCCCAACCTAGACCACTTTCTCCCTTGGGCAGCCCAGAAGAGAAGCAGAGCTTTTGTAATCTGCAGAGGCATTTTTCAGATGGCATAGGACACAGGCCACCAGCTGCCAGGAAAAGACTTCATAGATTTTAGGTTTGGTTTTGGTTTTGTTTTTTTTTCTTTTTCAAGAGGCAACCCAAACACACCCTAAGATAAGGCAGTAGCCTAAATCCGTACTAATTTCTGTGGGTTTCACTCAGATTTACACTTCTTTAGTGCAGAGCACGATGTGTCACTTCCATAACACCAGAGAAACTTCCCCCAGCTACTGAACTAATTCCCTCATCAGCTGGCACCAAATAAACTGCAGCTGATCATCTGGTGGTAGCCAGGGGTGTGAGGCAGCAGCAGTCACTGCCAGGTGAAGAGGAAGGTGCAGAGGGCATCATGGGTATCTGCAGCAGCCATGGTGGGCACCTGCAGGATGCTGTGGCAGAGCATTCAGAACACAGCACCACAGCAACTAGAGCATTGCCTCACATGGGGACCCTGCTCTCCAAACCACTGCAACACCCCAGGCTTCCTAACAGGCACTCCATGACTTTAACTTCCACTAACTGCAGCAAAGAAAAAGCCTTCAGCAAGGGTAACCCCCACATGATCCACCCCTGTGTTTTGGCGAAGTCTGTCATTGCTCTTGCAGAAATCAGAAAACAAAAGCAAGCCAATGAACAAAGCCCACTCCTGCTGGGGAAGGTCATGGCATCAAGTCCACCACACCATCAGAAAGTTCCTAGGAAGTGTTCCCCCCTCCAAACCTCTAGACATGCCAGAAGTCATGTTTGATGGCACAGCTGAAGGACTGAAACTGTTTGGTCAGCTTAGTCTCAGGAACTTTGTCTTAATGGAAAGCATCCTAAGTGGCTCTCTGCTGTTTTCCTGGCTTTCTATCCCATAAGTATCAACTCTCCATCAGCTACCACACAGCAAGATCCCAGTCCTTGCCCTTTGAGCTAGGTTGCCTCAGACTCCCTGCACAGGCTGATGGCTTTTGCCCAAAGGAACTGAGCATCCCCTTTCCTCCCCTCCAAGCTCCTTCCAGCCCAGGCAGCTGGCCCTCATCCAGCCTGGCTTTGAACACTTTCAAACACTCCACAGCATCTCTCCTCAACCTGTTCCAGTGCCTCACCACCCTCAGGGGGAAGAATTTCTTCCTAACGTCTCATCTAAATTCAGCTTCCTCCAGTTTGAAGCCATCATTCCTCCCCCCTGCCTTTGTCAAAAGTCTCTCTCCAGCTCTCCTGTAGCCCTCTTCAAATACTGGAAGGCTGCTCTGAGGTCTCCCTGGAGCCTTCTCTTCTCCAGGCCAACCATATGCCTCCTCCCCTGGGGAGAGAGAGCCATCAGAGTCCTCAACATCCTTCTGCTGGTAACTGCTTAATATGGAACTCTAACCAAGAATGTCTGGAATACATGTGGCTAAAGAAGAAAATTTCTGAGCCACCTCTACTTGAGAATGCTTTATTCAAAGGCCTAAAAAGCATTGTTCGTAAAATTATCTGGAAACAGTCAATTGCCTGGTGAAATACAGCTAACAGAATGTACTATCCCACTGCTTATTTTATTTGGGTTTATAATGCATCATTTCCTGCCTTCCATTTTAATCCCATGCCCTCTCAGAAACAGTCTCACAGATAGATCCTTCCCTTTATTCCCCTGTAATAACATCACAGCAGTTTTCTCTGGCTATTTGCAATCTCTTTGTTCCCTGCACAGCTTTTCCTAGTCGTAGAATGAAGAAATATGCAAAAAATAGGCCACAAGGAACCAGACACACTTGAGCTGTGCAGCAAAAATAGAGCTCTTTAGCACCTGGCATTCTCGAGAGTGTTAATGAAGCTGGAGCGATAAACCATGCTCTGACCCAAAACAAAAAGCTTAGCCCTCAAAAGAAGGGCAAAGATAAAGTGGAACCTAACACCCAGATGTCTGTGGGCTCACAGCCTCTTTTGACTACTTGCAAGGTATGACCCCAGACATCTGGACAAGCGCTACAAGGCTGTCCTTGGGCAGGAGGGATTGGATTTCCTTTGGAAGGCAAAGGCTGAGCCAGGATCAGGCTCTACAGCAGCAGATCCAGGCAGTCTCTGTGGAGTGGGGGCTCCTGAGCCTCTCCTCTCTGCAGGACCCCTCACCCATGGGGGGCTGTGGAGGAAGAGGAGCAGTTGTGCACATGGAAACAATTCACTTCATCAGGGCACAAAGCACACAGACCTTGGTGCCTGCAGTGCCAGAGATGCTGGGGGCTGGCTGTTGGAGAGACTCAGCACACAAACCAGCAAGCTGACAGCCTGCCCTTGGAAGGCCTTTTTTTTTTTCCCCCTCCAGGAGCAATGAATAATTTTCTCAGGATAAATAAATGATTTGTGTTAAATTATAGATTTGATAAGGCACATTTAAAACTGCAAACACATCACAAGCTTGATGTTAGATTTTGCCTTCTCAGATGTTTCTAAGAGATGCAAGAGGCAGTTTCCCAAGCAGGAAATGCTACATAAGATTAGAAAGACAGAATAAAATTTATCAAGTAATAAGAGAGAATTTTAAGAGACTACTTCAGGGGAGGAATAAAATCTCGGCATTCAGTTTTCAGTATTCCTTACTCCTGAAAGCCAGCCAACTAGGGTGACAGCTTCAGGCTGGTATTTTTACTAGGGGACTGAAGTCCTAGCCTGCTGGAGGTAGTAGAAATACCTAATTAAGAGAAAAGCAGAGAGACTCCTACACACACCAGCATTGCAAACTTATTGCTGTGAATCTTCAAAGCCCATAAATCATCTGTTGTTTTCATTCAAGCATGGATTTCACCCAATTACAGCCACTCTGCAGGATAACATTTACTCTGCAACCTCTTCTGAACCAAGCTGCCATCCTAATTCTGCCTGCTATGAAAAAAATCTCAGCAGTTAATTCAGCAACAAGAGACAAAGCAGAGCAGGGAAGTGGTCTTTTGGATTTCCACAGCTCCATATGAAATGTTTTGCTGCAGGACACAAGCTCATTCCATAAGCAGCTGATTAATTTGTATTTACACCTACATCCAAACACAACCCCAGGTTTGGATAGACCAGTAACTAAGACTTGAATTGCTTAACTTAGGAGCTGAGGAAAGGTAATTTGTCCTCCCTTAAGCACCTGTGCCACCCCTAAATGGTCTCCTCCCATTACTATCTTCAGAAGCAGTTTCCATTTCCAGCTATTTCTGAAAGCACACAGTGCCAAACACAGAGCACACAAAGTCCAAGCTAATGATTTCTCTGATACCCTTCAAGCCCAGTTCCTATGTCAAACATGGACATCCCTTAGGACCACTGCTTGGACTGGAGAGAGCCAGGCCAGCCAGTAAAAAAAACATCCTCCCACCTGATCTAGTGTGAGGTGTCCCTGCTCATGGCAGCAGGGTTGGAACTGGACAACCCTTGAGGTCCTTTCCAACCCTAACAGTTCTATGGTTCTATGATCTGCTGCCCTTGCAACCACCAAATACAGAAAAATAATCTGAAACTTTGTGTGTGTGTGTGAATGGACACCTGGCAATGAAACAGAAGAGAACAAAATGATCATCTCCAAACAGCAGCTCATCAAAACCGAAGGAATGACAGAAATGGTTCAGGGAGTTTCAGTGCCCTCGGACTCCCCTGGGAACTCTCTCCAAGATCCTAAGGCTGTGAGTTAAATACTTGGAAAGTGTTTACTCTGAGACATCTTCCACAGTGTGACGAAACCTTGACTGCAGCAAGCCAGAGCTTATCCTGCACTCCAAAGGAAAGGCTGTCAGCTCAGACACAGCCCAGGAGACTGAGCTATAAATGGAGTGAAGATTGCCACCACTGTGAAATCCAGTGTGAAGCATTACACTCCCATAAAGCAGCATGCTTCAAAGCCCAGCCCTTCATCAAGCCTCAGCCATAACTTGACAACAAATGGTCCTCTCTGAGGCTACCATTTCCTTTTCAAGAGAATGCATTTTTACAAGATCAGCCTGCACTAAGAGGCTGACATGACCACCTTGTTATGAAGAGCAGATTATTCATAGGATATGCAAAACAAATTGCTTCAGAGAAGTCTCAGATCCCACAGTAAATACAACATAAAGCACAACATCAACTTAATTTGGATAAATAACCTAGTGGGGAAGAAAACCAGAACGTTTAGCTGTTGAAAAAAATGAGATAAATACAAATTTAACACAATAGAAAGAGGAGCTCCAAGCAAGGGAGTCAAAGTGGAACAAGTCTGTTTAAAACAGAGGAGAGCAGCAATTACTGCAAAAGGTGGTCTGAGCCCATCTGAAAGGACGGTGCAGCTACTGAGCTCAGACAAGGCTTGGCTTTGCATCCCTGCAAAAACTCTTAGCCATGCCAACACCTGGTTTAGATGATGGACAACGTCACCAAGCTGCTGCTGCATTTGAAGGCTACAGAAACACATTCCAGGTGGAAAAGACCTCTGAGAAACCCAAGCCCAACCATCAGCCCAACACCACCATGCTCCCTAAACCATGTCCCAAAGGGCCATGTCTGCACAGTTTCTGACCACCTCCAGGGACAGGGACTCCTACCCTCATCCAAATCCAATCAGTCCACAGAAGATGGTCCTGTCCCCAGATGGGAGTGACATTAGCACACAGCAGTCCACCTGTGTGCTGGCTTGAGGCCAGCCAGAACATCTCTTGCCCCGAGAGGGACAAAAGAATGACACACACAAACAGATTGGAGAGCGATGGAAAAGTTTAAATGGAAAAGCAATTGGTGAAGCTACAGAAAACTACAAACTACAAAGCATAGTGGAAAAGAACATCCTAAGGCATACAGAACCCCCTCACAGAATTCCCAAAAGCTTCCCAAGCCTCCCTTCCTCCCACCTGAGGGTCTACCCAATCCCTCAGGGCAATTCCTTCCCCCCCCCCCCCCCCCCCCCCATTGCTAGGCAAGTCTCAGGCTGGCCAGGTCTGAGACTGTCCCCCCCTGACCCCCTCCATTCTCCTCCAGGCATAAGGCCTGGTCAGGCCTAAGAGGCCTGAGATACCCCCCCGGCATTACCCAATAAGAGAAGACATCTCCCATGGGAGCAGAGAGGGAAGAAAAAGGAAGAGAATGACTCTGCAGATGGCTTAATAGGGCGCAGGATTTATGGGTAGAAATACGCCGTTTCCTGTGTCCACCCCTAGTGAGCAGGTACCCAGGACACCAGAGGTGTATCTCATGCAGCAGTGGCAGGGGGCACCCAGCCTAAACTGCCACAACCTGTTCTGAGGTCACCAACCTACCCTTGAGCCTCTAGTCCCAACTCTGTCAGCTCCTTGCATACAGGAAATGACTGGGGACACAAAAAGCCTTGTGATGAAGTGCTGCAGTGCTCAGCACAGAAGCTGACATTCCATTCCACTGAGACTTTCTTTTTTCCTTTTCTTGGTGGTGTTTCTCAGCCTCTGTATTTACTGGGGGAAGCACAGAACTTTTCCCCTCAGGAAGCATCCCTGACTATTCCCATCAATCTCTATTTCATGTTTTCCTTTTTTACCTCTGGCATGTATTTCATGTTCTTTCCTCTCTTGTGTTCTCAGAACTGTAAATGGGAGCAGCAGAAAGCCACCCTGGGATTCTGCACACATCTATTGCTGCATTTGTCCTACCTCTATTTTTGACCTGGCTTCACTGTGCCACTGCTTGACAGCCTACAGAGCTTTTGACACAACCTTAGAGAGCTCAAGGCTCATGTTGAAAAATGGTTCCAAGAGCATACATCAGCTTTTCAGGAACACTGCAATGCTCTGTGAGACACTTCAAACAATTTGTCTTCTGCAGAATTCCTTCTTGGGCTGACTCAAACCTCAGAGCTGCACTGGAGGCTCCCAGCCTCATCTTACTAGGTATGGAAACTCTAATATCCAAACCACTGCCATCCAAACCCTCCCATTTCCTGCACTGAGACCTATTTAATAAATGTTTCTAAATATCTGAGGGCTGGGGGGCAAGAGGGAGGAGACAGGCTCTGCTCACTTACACCCTGGGGTAGGACAAGGGGCAGTGGATATAAACTCCAGCACAGGACGTTCCACCTCAACATGAGGAGGAACTTCTTGACTGTGATGGTCACAGAGCACTGGAACAGGCTGCCCAGAGAGGTTGTGGAGTCTCCTTCTCTGGAGACTTTCCAGCCCCATCTGGATGCCTTCCTGTGTGACCTGTACTGGATTCTCTGGTCCTGCTCTGGTAGGGGGGATGGACTTGATCTCCTGAGGTCCTTTCCAACCCCTAACATCCTGTGATCCTATACATCTCATGACTGAAAAGCACTGGTCACATCCTTCCCCAGCATGTACCCTCTGCTGTAGATGGTCTGGGGACACAGATTTTAGTGGATGCAGGAAAAAAAAAAAAAAAAGTTAGCAGCAAGGTGATTAAGATAATGCTGCTCAATGGCAATAAACCCCACAGAGCCCAGGGCAGTTTCTCATACTCAGTGTAGACCTCCACTCAAGTTTTACATCTCCTCTCCAATAGCTGGGAGCAGGCCCTTGACACTAAGAAGGGACTGGCTTTGGAAGAGAATCCTGGGCACAGACACCAGAGCCCAGGAGGCTCAGCTCTCTGCAGGGTCCAGTGGCTGCAGACAGAGCAGCTGGTATCAGGAACAGGAGAAATCTGTTTAATGAAGGGGTAATCAACTCCAGAACAATTAACAGATGGATCCAAACCCAGCAGAACTGCACAATACAATTTTCCAAATCCTATTTCCATTATCACAGGTCTTTAACAAGAGAAAATGCTTCCTCTAGCTATAATCCAGCCCAAGCAGGAATTAGGCTCAATTCTGTAATCTGCACCATGGAAAGGTTCTGACACTGTGAACATATGAACCCCTTCCAGTGGTATGATCTGTGACCTACAAAACTGAACTGGAGATGACTGAACAAATGTTAAGTCCATATAAACCCCAAACTTGCTTTTCGCACCCCCTTGGCCTGATTCAACTCCTCAATTTATTCCAGTCCCTGCCCTTGGTCCCTGAAGAGGACCCTGGTGCAGGACCAGGGACCATGCCTCAAAGACTGAATGGAGAAGGGGACACCTGAGGGGTGGATCATCTGCTGACCCCTTTCAGCAACTACAAGGGGAGCTACAGGGACAGAAGGATCCAACCACCAGGTTGAACACCACTGGGAATTTCACTCACAAGCAATAATCTAAAACCATTGCCATAAATTCAAGTCTGGCTGCAAGAGGAGTTCAAAACGTCAGCATTTGAGTTCTGGGGCACTTGCATTGCTCTCTGCTCACACCATGCCCCTTGAGCTGCCTCTTTAGCTCCATGGCATCACCCTCTTGGGTACTCCAGCAGAATTTTGGGGGACAGGGCAATCCACTCAATTACTTCATTTTTTTTTTTAAGCAAGAAATCCATCTTACTCATTTGATAACCAAAAATACATTCCATGTCTCTCCCCAGTCATTTCCCTGCTATACTCCAATCATTTTTCCTAGGTTAATGCTTTATGATTTGATCTCTTTTCATAATCCAGCAATTTACTCCAGTTCTGTCCATGGCCTCTGAACACACCACCTCAGTGCTTAAAAAAAAAAAATAAAAGAGGAAGAAAAGCCACTACCAGTGACAGGACCATGCAGGTGTATCCTTTAATGATGGGGGAAAGGCTGACCCTACTCCCTGATCAAACAGCACACTGCTAACAGGAACAATACCTAAAACTTCATCACTCCCAGCTGCTGCATACAATGGTCCCAGCCTTGATGGAGCAGAGAAGATGAGAAGCTTTTCTTCTGATGAGAGAAGTTAGACTGGGGGGAAGGAGGAGCTGGTGGTCCCAAAGACACTTACAGCCATTTGGGTCCAAGTGTGAAGGTTGGGCAAGACTCAAACACAAACCAATTTGCCCTTCATTTCCACCCTTCCCAAACATCTCAAACTCCTTTAGGGGATAAGCCACTAAGCTCTGCATGACCTGCACCCACTGCTCAGACCACCGAGCTCCTGTCTGAGATCACAACTAACTCAAGGATGCTGGAGATGAGCTGAGCTTCCACCAGCTGTTCAGTCTGGACTCAGTTACAAGGCTGCTCTTGGCCAGTCTGTAAAGCAAACTCTGAAGAGCAGTAGCTGTGGCAATCGTTGCCTACCTGGCAGCTGGCAAGGCTGCTTTACAGCCTGGTTTACAAAACCAGGCCAAATCATGCAGAAACCTCCTGCACTGAGATCAGCAGTCATCAGTTCTCTCCCTCCTGTCCTGCTCAACACTTCAAGCCAGCCTAAGGAACCCCCAGGTGACTTGCTGCACCACTCTGCACACAGGCCCACGTTCCAGGCACTGAATGCACCCAACTTCAAAGGCCAACAGGAATAAACAACTTCTGAAAAGGAACTTGAAACTCTGAAACAAAACCAGTTACTGCCCAGTCTTCTGCTAATACACACACAGGGAGGAAAGGGAAAAAAAAATCCTTGTGATCAAAGGGAAAAAGAGAAGGGCTGTGAGTTTTTCAAGCTCTGTCCTACATTCTGGGCTGTAATTACATTACCAGAGCACAATTCCCAGTTTTCCAATTTGTTTGCTACTGCATAGGCAAGACTCAGCATTGGAGGTTCTACTCCTCGCAATTTTTCAGAGGAAAAAAAGAAAAACCAAACAACAACAGATAAATAAAGCAGCAATTTCTTTTCATACCAATTAAAGACCAAATTGGTCACAACCCAGCTTTGAAAAAGTCATTAATGTGAAGCTTTGGGGTTTCTTTTCCTGTACACAGGAGAAATAACGATCAGTGTAGCAGAGGTGTTTGAAAGAAACAGCAAAGGGGAAGGCAGGGTGGGGAGAATGCACCACAGAACGTTCCTCTAAAACGTGGGCAGTGGAGATCTTGGTCTCTCTGCCATCCTGCCTATACCAACCTCATCCTGTTTCCATGTCCAAATGCCCACTGGCATCTGAAACAGGTTAATGTCACCCAAGTTCAAGTGACAAAGAGGGCTGTGCCACACCCTTGTGTCCCTTTTGCTTCCATTAAGTAAGACGGGACAGAAATAGCACAAAGTCACCGGGTCCTGCTGACAGTGTTGTAGATTTACGTCTTTTGATTTACTGCCCTTTCTTGCTGCTGCTTTGATCTTTCTAAACATGATTTCCCCTAAACTTGAGAAGTATTCTGCAGGCATTTGGTTGATGAAAACGAAAAAAACTCCTGCCTGGCTCCCCAAGCCCCAAACAAATAAGTAAACAAACAGAATATTCATCAGGCTGGCTAGCACTTCACAGAGACACTTGCAGCCGGAAAAACCCAGAGTACTGACCTCAATCACTCTGATCTAATTACAGAAAAGGGGTTAGAAAAGCAATTTTACCACCAACCAACTAATATCCTCGTGCTTTGAAAGACCTGCTCTGCTCATTCGACAAGAAAATGCACATTTAAAGACGTTTACAGGCACAATTCCAACCCAGAGAAATCCTTTTGCTAAGGAGTGGAAAACGTTTGGTTCAAAAAGCAACTGGCAAGGTGCAGGATGAGTGCTGTAAGGGCTGAGCCTGGGGGATTAGCAGATTTCCAATATCAAATTAAGAAAAGAAAATTAAAGAAAAAATAATAATAAATCAAGAAATCCATGTGCAAGCACAGCCAAACCATCACACACACACATCTCTGCATAATTATAGAGGCATAGAGGAACTCTGACTTGAAGCCTAGCAACAGTATCCAAGCCTTAGTTACTCTGCTAATCAGCTACCCGAGCTCGCACACCGGCTCTCCGTGCTTCATTTTCCCAAAGCAAAGAGCAAACAAAAATAAAGCAAAAGGGATCCTGTCACTGCTAGCTGCAGAGCTGCCCAAGGACAAGAGGTACAACACAAAACAAACCTTGTTCACTCGAAGAAGAACAACCCATGTCATTTAATCCATCTGAAAATGCATCTCAGCACAAAGAATCAAGGCAAAAAAAAAAAGAGCGATTTAAAAATAGGTTATCCAAGGCAAAGGATTACCAGCCTGCAACATGCTTAATATCTGCATATCTGTGTCTAATGAAAGCTCCGGTCTCACATTTATGATTGATTTTTGTACCTCCATCCTATGGAAGCCACAGTAAACTCTGTACAGCAAATGCTTCCTAGATCTGCTGTGCTCATTTACTCACAGACAGCTGCAGGCTGGATGAAAACAATCAGGGATTAACTTTTCTATTCTTCACATCTTCTAATCCATCCCTTTCTCTTACTTTCAAATAAATAAATGCAGAAAGTTAAAGAAACTATAAATGTGCTATAGCTAGTTAAAAGAAAAGACATTTTTAAAGGGCCATTATTATTATTATTATTGTTCTTGTTTTAAAGCTGTGGAACTGCTGTGCTGTCCATCAGAGGCTGTGCTGTCCATCCTCCTCAAAGCAGGAAAGAAGATGGAACACCACTCACTCAGCTGCAAGATACATCTGGGTTCCAGAGACTTTCAAAGTAAGTGATAATTATAATAACCTGCTTTGATGTTGTTTTTTTTTTTCTTTGAGGAATAATAAGACTAATTTGGGGCATGATGAATTGAGAGAACCTGAGAAGCTGAACTAAGTGTTTCACAGTGCTTGTAAAACAAGTTTCCAAGTGCCCTGTCTGCCAGGGTTTGCTTGCTGTCTGGAAATCAGGAGTTTAATTTGTTTCAAACAGGACTCCTGTGTAAATAAGACAATTTTCATTTACCTTTCCAACGTGGCAAGAAAACAAAAAGGGATCCCTTGATGTTTGGAACTTCATAAAAGAGCTAAATACAATGAAATTTGGATCTTGATTTTAATCTTTTGCTGACATCCCTTTTTTCCTCTCCTCTGAATCCCTTATCTTTTATGTTTGATTTTGCTCTTTCAGCCCTGTCTGAAAGAACAGCTGCAAGGTGCCTTTTAGTGCACTAAGCCCTGGGGAGTCATTTGCAGGGCTTTGGGGTTTCCCTCAGTTTGTTTCTGAGAATGGCAGTACAAAGTTAAAAAACAAACCAAACCAAAACTAAGAAACAGTTTTCTGTACCAAAAACTTCTCATGCCACTTTTTCAACAAACTGGCCACCCAGGCACCTAAGGGACTACTTGAGATAGAAAGACCAGCTGGCAGCTGCTGGTGGGAAAAGGAGGAAGGTAAGGAAGCAGTGACTTGCTGAGAGAAGGAAGAATATGTGTGAGACAACCCCCACAATGCTGAAGGTGGAGAACAGGTCCAACTTGTCTACAGGGTGGAAAAACAACCAGATTTTTCTGATGGGATTGTGGCTATGCAGAAGCAGGATCTACAAAATCCCAGTGTGCTGGGAGATGTGGGGAGCTCACAGCCAAAGAGAAACCAAACTGCTTAGTGCAGCCTTGCCTCAACACTTGAAGAGTCAGCAGGTCTGGATTCCAGGTCTCCACCTCTCATTTCATCATGAGCTCTCTCTGTGACATTATCCAAGAGACAGCAAGATGCACCCATCCAGGATCAGGGGGTGAGAGCAGCCAGGCTTTCTCCAAACTGGAGAAACAAGGGGGAGGCAGTTGGTAGGACCCTTGTGATACATGCTCTGCACCACTGACCACTGAGGTACACACTCCTCTGCTGCTCCAGCACCTCTGATCCCTCAATGACTTTATCTGTCTTGAAACACATTCAGCTTAGCCAACTGAGTGGCCTCTCTAGCCAAGTGTTACAGAGCTGGGAAACTTCACTGGCAAAACCTCCTCTTTTTTGTTTTTTTGGGTTTTTTTGTTTTTTTTTTTATTTTGCAGATGACTCCAAGGACTCCATCTTCTGCTCTGGAAACAGATTTTAATCCATTTTCCTTCAACAGAAGGGAAGGACAGACTTAACCTCTCTGGCTGAAGCAGTATGCTCCCACTGGCCCTAAGCAGATGGTTTGGTTTGGCAAGGTCTGGGTGAGATAAGCAGATACCACACACCTTAAAACAACATCCCTCTCATATTCAGATGTCAGATTACTCCATGGGTAATTATTTCTACCTTTTTCATTATTTGTGCTTTTTTCTTGGCTCTAAAATAGATACTTTTGATTTTTTTTTCTTTTTAAAGAAGTGTGGAGTCATGATTATTGTCAAGAAGCTAATTTTCTACACTCCCAGTTCTTCAACATTTCAACACATTTGTCTAGCCTAAGTGCTTTATAATTAAATAAAAAGCAAAAGGAACAACAATCTCTATGGGGTTTGATCTGTAGAATGAAGATTTAGTGGTTCTGCTGTAAAGGAGAAATCTTACTGCTAGAGGGTTCTCTGGTCATTTTCCACCTGAGCTGCTTCTCCATCATCTTCAACAACAGGGACAGTCCTAGCACTACAGCCTGGCACAGATCCAAGCTAGGAAAGAAGACAAGGAAAATCCCTTCCTTTAAGACATGCAATTCAGCCTCTTCTTGGCTGAACAATCCCAGACTCTGTACAGCTTACAACAGCATTCTCCTCTAAATGCCAGTGAAGGATAATTGGCAGGCAAAGGTGGAGGAGATAAGAAGTGACAGAGCCAGCACTCAAGCCTGTCTGTCTCTTTACAGGGAGCTGCTGCAGCCCAGTGTGCTGAGCTGTGGGATCCCTGCTGCAGGCTCACCCCTGTGCTGCACCTGAGCTGTGATCCCTGCACCCAACACTGCAGCTGGCACAGGCCATGCATGGCACAGGACCACCAGCCACAGGCATTCCACTAGTGCTGCTAGAGCCCTGGCATTGCAGTTTCAGCAAGATGACTTGAAACAGCTTTGTGACTACTGACAAGCTGGAAGACACCCACACAATGCCTCCTGCAGTGCCAGTACCAGTGACTTCCTGCCACAGGAGCCTGGGACAACAGCACCAGCTAAGAATAACATCATTAGCACATGGCAAAACAGATGGGCACAGGCACTGTAGCTCCTCACCATCTAAGAGTAGAGGCTGCAAATCAATCTTCCCCCACCTGGAGTCCTGTGCCCAGCTCTGGAGCCCCCAGCAGAAGGAGGACAAAGACCTGTGGAGAGGTGTGACAGCCCAGTGCTCTGCTGGCTGAAAGCAGTGAGTGGGGCAGGGCTCTTGTCTCAAGGTGTGACACTACCTGATCCGAACAGACAGGGCGGTTGTTGTGATGGCCTTCAGCAGCCCCCGTGGAGAGCTGCTGGCCTGGCAGAAGGGGTTAACAATGCCAATGAGTTCCCTCTCAAGACCACTACAGCAGCACCATGGGAAGACCAATGGCAGCCCTCTGTGCACACCTCACCCTGCACATCTCTCTTGGTGATTTGGAGAGACTGCCCCCACCAAAAGGCTGTGAAAGGAGCACTGCTCCCAGGGTGCAGGTGTTGCATCTACCACAGAACACCCTGCATGGCCATACACCCACCACTGAATGACTTGGACTAATCCTGTGAATCTTGAACACCTCCAGGGATGGGGACTCCACCACCTCCCTGGGTAGCCTGTTCCAATCCCTGACCACTCCTAAAAGCAAAGAGTTTTCTCCTAATCTCCAACCTAAACCTCCCCTGGCACAATTTCAGGCCATTTCCTCTCCTGCTATCACCTGAGACTAGGAAGCAGAGCCCAGCCCCCACCTCACTCCAGCCTCCTTTCAGAGAGCTGTAGAGAGCAACAAGGTCTCCCCTCAGCCTCCTCTTCTCCAGAGTGAAACACCCCCAGTTCCCTCAGCTGCTCCTCACCAGCCCTGTCCTCCAGACCCTTCCCCAGCATCATTGCCCTGGCAAGGAACTGAGCCACTCTCTTGGGTAAAATCCTTCCAAACTCAGTGCACTTTTCTGCAGAACTTTTCATGCAATGTGTGCTCAGTTTTCTCAGTGCACACTGCAAACTGGGTGCTTTCAACTATCACAGTGCCACTAGGATTCACATCACCATGCAGAGTTTTGAACTCTATCCCTGCAGATGAGATGCAGCCAGGAAGGGAGATGGAAGGGAAGCTTTAATCCAGAGCAAATTTTTCGCACTCCTAACTTTTATGTGAGTTGGCTTAGTTTTCCAAACAAAATAAATGCTATCCAGACACAAGTTCACATCACTGAGCTGGATCAGTGCAGGCACCTCACAGCCCTCCCAGCGCCCCCACTCCAAAAGGAATACCTCCTAAGGTTCAGCTCCAGCCAGTTTCTGTGGAACTGCAATTAACTTGAATTAAAAAACTTTACTGCCTGTTCATTAAACTGTATTAGAAATCACTGTTAGCAAATCCCTTTTTATTTTATTGGCAAAAGTCTCTAGGTAAAAAGAGCTTTACAAAACCAGAAGGTTTTTTCATATGGGGCCCTTGTTGCCTTCACCCAGCACCACGCAGCAAAGGCAATGAGAGGAGATGGTTGCATGGCTATGGATAGGCACATTCTGCCACCTCTTCATTTCACTGCAGAGAAGCAATTCCTTCCCATCCATTCCTGACCTGTGATTCCTGCTTGAGAGCTGCTTTAGGCTGATATCAACCCAGAGAGCTACAAGAGCCAGTCTGGCTCTTCCAGGTGTGTGGAGCTGTATTTAATCTGTTAAAAACTCTCCCATTTACACTCATAAAGCACCTACTACTTGCTTGCATTACTTATCCAATTTTCATTTTTAAAGCAAATTTTAGAAACATTTCAGCTTTCCTCCTCCCCCCCCCCCCCCCCCCCCCCTTTTATAGCAAAGTTCCTTTTAAATCTTCCCTGGAACAACAGTGCCATCAGCCCTGGGGCCAGAGCTGCCACAGAATCACATGCACCAGCTTGCCAGATCCTCGGCTGAACACACAGAGCTCACTTGCAGTGTCTGTAGAGATTTTGCTTACCAATATCAGCTTCCCTGTGGTTCTTGATATATTCAGCAAGCTCAAAGTTTCCTGCTATTATAGCCACCTAAAGGATTGAAAAAAACAGCCCCAATTACTATGTTGTCATCACTTAGTAAGCAGGGAGACAGGCAGGTGAAATTCCTGACAAATTCCATACACATGTTTTCATTTCAGCACTTAGGAGGTGATCATTTTTCATTTCAGCACTTAGTAAGTAGGGAAAGGTGCAGGTGATAGTCCTGGCAAACATCATACACACCTATTTTCATTTCACACAGCAGAAGAACTTTACACAAGGCTGAGGAATGCTCTCTGAAGCCACTGCAGCTGTTGGAGCCACTGAAGCCATTGCAGCCCTGCCAGTCCCCCAGGAACACTGTGAGCAAGGATGTCTCAGGAGACTGCTGGAAGAGCTGGCAGCTTTTCATGTCACTAAACACAGCACCCCCAAAGCTCTGGGAGCTGTAAGGATGTGTGAAGAGTGCTCCAGGAGCAGACTCAGACACACCAAAGATGATATGTCCCTGGAATCTCTCCTGCCTCTCTACTTACCTGAAAAATGAGCACAGATCTTAGGGATGAAGAATAATGTAAGGGAAGCCTGAAGTGCTGAGATGGTCTCAGGAGGTGTGTGGAGTACATTAATGTCAGCAATAACTTTTAATGATCTGATTTCTGCACTCGCCCCAGGAAACTGCAAGGATCACTTTATTTACTATTAACCAAAACCAAACTAATACAGAAATCCCTTAAAACCAAAGACTTTGCCTGCAAGGACCAAGCTTCAGACAGAAAATCTTCGGCTATTATGTATTTAATACTTTCCAAATCTGCTTCAAATGGTAGGCTCAGACCACGCATCATGGCCATCACATCCCTGTCACCTAGAAATACAACAGTGACATCCACCTCCTGCATTGCCCCTTCAGCACCCACGGTTCACACAATGCCTGCTCCTGCCATTAGCACATCTCATGGGGGGCTTGCAGTGGCCTTCCCACACATCCCACTGCAGCACTGGCAGAAGGCTCATTGCAGGGTGGTGCTAGGGAGACTATCTGCTAAGGGCACAGCTGCACTGCCTTGGAACAGAGAGCTCATTGCAATGCTCCTAAAGAAACCCAGAGGGGATTGTTGTCATTCAGATTATCTCACACTTTTCTCCCTTCTACAGTCCTCCTGGGGACTTCGTTTCAGGTCTTTCTTTAGACCATATCCTTCCAGCCATTCCTCATGAGGCCTTTCTGCATGCAGGCTTGAACATCCTTGTGGAAGGACACAGATTTAAACAAAGAGTTTCAAACACACTGAAGTAACCTCTGATTCATCTTTTGGTCCTAAGCAAGCAATAGCTGGTCTCAAGAGAGACAGATGGGTTTGGTTTAGGTTGTGAACTTTGCTGGCCAGCAAAGCAGAAGCAAGGCTTCAAAGACATTCCTCTATTTTAGTTACAATACAGCACCAGAACAACTTTTGTAAATAACCAAGCAAAGTTTAAATCAAACAACCTAGCACATCATTCATCACATTTATACCCTGAAGCCAGCTTTTCCCTCAGTTTTTGGGTTGGGAAGGGTTCCCCCCCCCCCCCGCCCGCCCCAAATACTCTTCAGGTTCTGTCTTTTACTCTTGGCAAATTGTTTCTTGGTTCATTAAAAATTTCTACCCAACATAAAGGCTAAATACAGTCATTGTGTTTTCTTTTCATCTCCATCTATTGTTCATCTCAATCTTTTCATTTCCATCTATTCACAGCAGGAATTCTATTCCACATCTGCACAGCACCTAGCAGTTACACTGAACACACACATCCTTCTGTTTAAACAACCAACTCCTCCTCAGCAGGGAGCCATGAGCACTGCATGTGCAGCACAATCATCTTGGTCCTGCAGTAATTAACCTGCACAGAACATCACCACACTTGCTGGTGAAGACCATGCCATTGTTCCCTCGTTACAGCATTAACTGTAAGGAAACGTTTTGCTTTGGGCACTTCTCAGTCGTGCTGTGTCAAACGTGAGGGCTTCTGGAGGGCCCTGGAATGAATCAGTAGCCCTGAGGAGCTGCAGCCAGCTCCTGCAGTTGTACAAACAAAGTGTTTCTTCTCAAACACATCACAGGCTCATGGAATCGTTTTGGCTGAAAGAGACCTTCAAGACCATTAAGTCCAACTATCAATCCAACACTGCAAAGTCAGCTGCTAAACCACATCTCTCAGCATCACTTTGCCACAGCCTTGAAACCCCTCCAGTGATGAGGACTTCACCACTGCCTTGGGTGAAGTCCCAGGCAGCCTGAGCCAGGCCTTGATAATCCTTTTAGAAATGAATTTTTTCCTAATATTTGACCTAAACCTCCCCTGGAGCAATCTGGGACCATTTCCTCTTGCCCTCACCAGAATAATTCTGTAAGCCAGAGTATCTGCAAAGATCAGAGAGGTCAGAAACACAGACTGGGGCAGAGCCACCTCATCACCAACTGAGACAGCTGCCCATCTGAAAAATCACTATTTTAACTACTGGTAAGGAAACCTTTATTCCAGGAACTGCTCCTGAAAGAAACTGCTTCTCAGCACAGCCAGCCTACTGGAATGTGGCCCCCAGCCTCCTCTACACAGCCTCTGGAGCGCAGCTTCTGATTCCTCCTGGCAAAGGCCACTAGGAAATTAACAGCAGAGCTGTTCACATTACATCTCTTGAAGCACATATTCTGCAGCCTGGCTTGGTTCTGGTTGCTAAAACCAGCATTTGTGTGTAGGTCTGGGGCTTCTAAGTAAGCATCAATACCCCTCTGCAATGTTAGCCCTAATTAGCATTGGAGCCCTCACTAAAATTGGCACTTGGAATTCAGCACTGACAGGCAGCTTGCTAGACAGCAACCATGGTACTCAAAGGAAAGAATTTCTGATAGAGAATAGATTTCAAAGCTCAAGACTAGACAGGCTGCTCAAGAGCTAATCACATTGCATTACTGGAGGAAAAAAATGCCATTGCCAGGTAGCCAAGAGACAGCTCTGCAGAGAACTGCTCCTGTTCTTGCTCCTGGATCAGCCAGGAGACTCAGCAAGCTCAAGGTACCATTTCCCTCCATTTAATTTACTGCAGCTCACTAAAAACAGCAAGTCAAATTCTCCCAGCAAAACTGAAGGAGAAATATGTTAAGACCTAAAGAAAGCAGGAAAAAGTTAAAGAGCACAAATATTTCTTGGCATAACATCAATGTACTTTGCTTGGATTTGATGGGTAAAGAGTGTGGGAGAAAGTGAAGCCAGGGAAAAATTGGAAAGACACAAAATTATACTCATTCAATTCCTCCAGTCACAAACTACAGAGCACAGCAAGCACAGCCTCTCCTCCACCAGAATGTGTCTGGAAGCTAAATTACAGCCTGCTCAAACCCAGTGATGAGTGTGAATGTAGCATAAGTGAATGGTCTGCACAAGATGGTGCCAAATCTCCACTCAGTTAAGATGAAAACCAAATCAGAAGCAAACTGCAGTTCTGTTTGCACAGAAAATCTCCATGTACCTTAGAAATCAAACACTCAGGTAGCATCAGAGAGTCACAGAAGGCATTGGGTTGGAAGGGACCTCTAAAGGTCATCTAGTGCAAGCCCCCTGCAGTCAGCAGGGACATCCCCAGCTGGATCAGGTTGCTCAAGGCCCATGAGGATCACAGAACAGCAGATTGGAAGGGACCCCAAGGATCACCTGGTCCAACCTTTCTGGGTAATAGTGGAGTTGAAATGAGCTGGACCAGCACCCTGGCAAGCTGAGTCTTCAAACTCTCCAAATGTAGCTTTGCATCAGCACTGGAGATTGGCTCTCTCCACACTTTACCTGGCATCTGAAATCATCTACCTGGTCCCTGATAACCACATTTTGCTTTTCAGGATGTTCTGTAGGTAAGTGCTGGACTTCTGTGGTGATAGCAGGCAAGAAAGTTTTGTTTGGGCTTTTTTTTCCCCCTCATCACAAGACATCTCTTCTTGGCAATGAAGAAGCAGCACAGCCTGCAAAGCTACGGTGAAAAGTCTCCTCCCATTCCAGCAGGAACTGGATTCACCATCTAAATGCATCACATGCATGTTTGCAGACATGTGATATTACCATGAAAGGCTGGAGGAGCACTTCACACCCAGAGGCTATCTTCAGGCCGTGTCATGCTGAAGCTCCAAACGCTGCAGCTTGTCACAAAGCACAGGCACAGCAGTTTCCTCACAGCTCAGGACCTTCCCTCCTGCAGCCAAGGGTCTGGCATTTTTCTGCCACAGACATTCACATTAAAACCCTACCATGTCCTTACTCACACTGCTCTCTAAACCTGGGACAAGCTCCTGATGCATCTTGGGAAAAAAAATAAAGCAAATCACTCATCCTCAATTTCCACTCAAACCTGCAGCTCTCTGCACTGTTTTCATCAGCTCCAGAATCATACAGATGGCTCCTGCAGCATCACAGCACAGCATCAGCCCAGGTCCAGCTGCAAGGCACAACTCACTGGGTGCAGTACAGCACTGTCAGATCCAGCCCAGGCTCTTTAGCTGCTGCACTGACATTTGGCTGGGATCTCTGCCATACTTTCCTGCTGTACAGTACAGAGAACAGGAACTCTCTTAGGATATTTTTTTACCCCCAGAAGTGATTTCATATGAGTGAGAGCAAGCCAAGTGAATCACTGAGCAGCTCCCTCCCCTCCAGGTTTAGCTGACCCCATTAAGGGTGTTAAGATGGGCATCTGAAATAATGATCATAGAACCATTTAGGCTGGAAAAGGCCTTCAAGATCATCAAGTCCAACCACAAAACCAGCACTACCAAGTCAACAGCTAAGCCATGCCCCTCAGCACCACATATCCTCAGCTTTAAATACCTGCAGGGCTGGTGACTCCAGCCTGGGCCAGGGCTTGACAACCTGTTCTGGGAATATTTAACACACATGGATGGCCTCAGTAAGTTCATACACTTAAATCAGGGAAGGGAGCAGGCAGGGAAGCTGAGCAGGAAGATGTATCTTAGTGGGAGGTAACTCCTAAGAAATGAAAAGCAAAGAGGCTAGAGCCATGCAGCTAGGCTGCTAGTGTCACCTCCTGCTTCCATGATGCACACTGTGTCTTGGAATGTCACTGTAAGGAAAAGTTAATGGAGTGACAGAAAGAGGTCAAAGCTGAGACACACACACAGAGGGTCATGAGGCACCAAGCCATGGGGTTACCAACTCAGTGGGCAAGGAGAGGAGAGGGGCTTGTCACTGCCAGGGCATGCAGTGTGCAGCAGGAGCAGAAGCTGTGTGCTCTGCCTTGGCAGAAGCAGAGCTCATTGCAGCCACCCCATCCTCTCACTCACTGTCTCCCAGACAGATGTTGCTTGATGCAGCTGCTTACAGACCTCACTATTTGCCAGGCAATGCCAGATGCTTTGCCATTTATGTAGTGAAGGAGGGAAGGAGTTTAACTGACACTTGGTGAGTTGCTAGGGATGGTAACCAAGTGACAGCTCAGTGAAGTAGCATCTTGAATGAATGAAGTCACTGTGACACAGACTGAGGGGGAGCTGGCAGGAGATGGGGGCACCCCATCTAGCATTGCTGGTCTAGCATAAGGCACTGGATGAGGCTGAAGCCCTCACCACTGGTGAGGCATCTGTAGAGGGGTATAGCTTTCTCTGACACAGCATTGCTCCCACCCTCTGGTCCTGTACTTACAGCCAGAAGTGCTCCCTCTGCATGCAAGCAGTTTTTAAGTTGCCTTTCAGAAGCTGACTCAAGAAATTAAACATTTGGCATATTTGGTTAGCTCTGCTTTGGAGGCTTGTTGCCCAAGGAAAAGTAGTTTAAATAAGACTCCTTAGTGTAAGCAGGGGATCCCAATAGACATCCAGGCACAGGTTTCAGCGCCACAGAATTCCACAGCGTTTTCCACAGCTCTGGACCAGGCACAAGCAGCAGTACTGACTCACCACCAACCCTCTGCTCAGCCTCATCAAAGCAGTCCTCAGTGTGCCAGTGCCTTGCCCTGGAATATTCAGACTTGTTTGGGTTGTGATTAAGGCAGTGGTTTGCTCCTTTCAGGAAACTGGAAAGGCTCTCTGCACCTTACCTGTCACTAACCTTTCACAACTGTTTTTTTTTTTTTTTCTGCTCTTGAAACATTTCCCTGGTAGAGTTTATTAAATTAGAGCAAGATCTCTGCTCAGCCTGTTAGCAAATATAATTGCAGAGCTTTATGGCTTAGCCCCTGAAAGGCAAGCAGCAGAACTAAAGGACACCATTGCTCTTTGGAACCAACTGCTCACCCCATGAGAAACAACCCAACAAAGGCAGAAATCGAAGCTGTCCCCTCCTAAACCCAGTCAAACTTTCACAAACTTTCTACATGTGAGGAAAACTTCTCTCACTTCATTTATGTTTCACCCCCAAGCAGGGCTGCAGCACCTCCTCCTCCACCTCCTCACATTACAGACCAGGCAAGACACAAAGCTGTAAACTGCTCTGCTTAAAGGGAGGGTGGTGGAAGTTGCTGGGGCTGTATGGTTGCAGCTGCAATTCACAATGAGCAGCTCCCAGTAAAGCAGTCAGCATCCCTCCCTCCTGCTTTTTCTCCCCCTTCTCCAGTCTTCCTGACAATTTGCCTTTCCTGCTGAAAGCACATTTCATTGTCTTGCCTTCAGGACTGCAGTTTCACCCTTCCATCCTCTCTGCTACCCAGCAGTGCTCACTAACAGGAAAGCTTGATGCTGCAACGAGTTCAGGTAAGGCACCACACATTAAAGGGCACAGCTCCATCCCAGGGACAAACCATGACTTCTATCATGACTTTGTTCAGTCTCAGCCAAGCAGCAGAAATGCAGGTGGACACTAAGAGTACTGAGAGGTAGATCTGCCCTGCATCTTTGGGTGGAACTGGAAGAAAGAGATGATACCCCCACACACTCTGAAGGAGACTGTAAGACTCTCCAGAATTTGCCTTCCACTTAAATCACAGACTTACAACATCAGAAATAATTCATTACACCACTGAGGTCTGCATGAACAATGAAGAAACACCACTCAGGCAGGCACAGCCATTAAACAACAGGAATCACAATCAGCAGAGAGTGGTGAGGAAGAAACACAAGGGAATTTAGAAGGAATGGTTGGGATCACTTCTTCAAGGAGAAGACCATCAGGAAAGCTCTTCAATGTGCCACAACTAGGATGCCTTTTCTTAACAGCAAAAGTCTATGAAGTGCTATCATAAGCTTCCAACCAAAAAAAAAAAAAAAAAATCCCATACCAATAATCCCCCCAGGTGCTGCAACACCAAGAGATGATAACCCAACAGCAGAGCAGCCCCCAAACCCACCCATTATCATCTCAACCTTGGAAGGCAGGCACCTCTCTAGTCTGACACGAACATTCATTGTGCTTACTGTGGGGTGAGGAAAAGGCAATGTGGGGCAACCTCTCTGCACTTCCTCCGTTTCCTCTCAAAAGAAAAGCTCTCTCTAATAAAAGGGAGAGGTAAAGGCTTTTCAGAGTCTAAAGCCACTTTGTCACAGTGTACCATCAAGTATGGGCATTTCAAAGAAGCAGAGATGTAGTGCTGAGGGACATGGTTTAGCCCCAGACTTGGCAGTTAGAGAATAGTTTAATCAGTGATCTTAAAGGGCTTTTCCAACCCAAATGATTCCATGATTCCACACAGCAGTCACCCAAGAGCACACTAGAAAGTTAAATGTAGGTTGCTGAGTGCAGAGACCCTGCTGTCCTGTACTCCTGCTGCCCATGCAGCGCACAGCACCAGGAGGTTCCATGCCTGCTGAACAGTGACACAGCATCACCCAGCAGGCTCTGCAGACTCTGTCCTGGGTGTGCATTAGTGGCTCTCGGACGGAGCAGAATGCAGAGCTGAGAACTCCTCTCAGTGCTACAAATGGAGCTTGGTTTGGGAGAGCAAGAAGCAATCTGTATTCCAAATTTTTTTTGCATAGGTGTGGGAAAAGATGTACTGCTCAAACACCATGGGCTCCTCAACCAATGCCAGAGAGCTTGGGCATGGAGCTGTGGGGTTCCCTCAGTGAGCACAAGAACACAGCTAGAATTCAGCTGCCTTTGGAAAAGGTCTTTCGCAATACATTGCACACATTGCTCTGAGCCCAAATCCCTGCAGACTGAAGGTGTTTTCAAAAGTACAGCAGAGAGTAAACATCCCATAAATACAACAAAATGTGTGTGGGGGGGGTCTGAACCAACTAGAAAATTCTCTACAGTTCCAGTAACAATCTAATCTAAACCAAAACTGCTGACTAATCAGGAATTCTCTATGTTGCTTCCCAGAATGAAAGAGCAAAGGATCATAGAATCAGAGAATTATTGAGGTTGGAAAAGTCCTCTGAGATCATCAAGTCCAGTCTATGACCTAACACCACCACGGCAGCTAAACCATGCCACCAAGTGCCACATCCAAGCTTTTCTTAAAGACCTCCAGTGATCATCCCATATTCTGCAGGTGCATTGACCACAGCTGACTTTTGACTGCAAGGCTGCAGCTGTCAAACAAAACCAGCAGAGGCTTCATCATAAAACAAAAACACATACTTGATTAATGCACTATTAACATTACTAATGTCACTAATTCTGCTAACAGCACTCCTGCACACACAGAACACGACCTGCAGCAGACAGAAGTTGACATGATGGAGACTTTCACACCCCAGAACTTCATTAGAGAGTGATCAGCTCTGCAGTTGGGATGCAATTCACCCAACCAGAAACACACCAGCAGCAAATTACTGCTCTGAGAAGTTTCCAGCTGTGTAACACTTTGTCCATCTCATGCACAGACAACAGCTTTGCTGAGAAAACAGCAGAACTGGAGGAGTTTGCTGAAATTACTTTACTTGATAAAATACTAAAAATACTATTTGATACCAAAACTTAATTGATGAAATGAGTTTGATAAAACTGATAAAATTAAAACAAAAAAAAAATCTATTTGAAGCTTTGTTTCAGGTGTAACATTTTCAATTTTCAGTAAACTCACTGAAAAAAGAGAATAAAGAAATGAAGTTAAATGGATTATTTTTTTCTCCCCTTTAAATAATAGTAAAGGTTTCTATTAAGAGCAGACATAACCCACAGGACAATAAAATGCTGGTACTTCTCCTAAATTACTTCCTAGGAAGGTTATGAAAGAATATCAGTTAAAAACTCCATACTCAGCATTTTCATACCTTCTTTCCTGGACAGAAACCAGTTCTTAACCATTTTAATCCTATAACACAAGCTCAACATCCTGCATTTTGAAAGGAACTTTGTACATTGATAGCTGATGTCCAGCAGATGGCAAAGTATCACCCACCATCACCTTTCATCTTCTTGAAACTTGCTTAATTTAAATCCCAAAGTATAGTTTTTTTCTTGTTTCTTTCTAGTCTCCACTTTGTATGTCCTCAGACAGCAGGAGCAGCTTTACCTTTTGGATGTTTTCTGTGCGTTATCTGCTTGAAAAGACAATTTCATCTTCATCAGCTCTTGATACAGCAAGGCACACTAATGTTACTCTCCTTTAAATAGTCCTTTGAAGACAGTTTCTTCACCGCTGATTTTTTTTTTCTCCACAAGCATGCTGCTGCTACTGTTCCCAATTCTGCCAGCACGTTAGCATACTGTGTACAAAAATCTCTTAGCAACAATATCTTAGTGTCTAACATTTTCCTTCTTCCATCTATGATTCACAGAGCCATCTGTAGTCAGATATTGACATGCAGGGTCTTAAAATAGATACCTTCCATTTGCTCAACAACTAGTTTTAGCATCTGAAAATATAAATTATGGGAAAGGGCCAATATTTCTTTGAGGCTCTTGATCATTCCCTTGATCACTGCTTAGACAAAGGCTTGCCCCTACTGCTCTGCCTTAGCATTAAGGTCAAAGTGTTGATGCTCTGCAGAGCGCAGCAGGAGCAGGCAGCTCCACTCTGCTGGGTGCAAGCCTTTACATAAGCCCTCCAAGGGATCTCCTAGACCAGCATCATGGACTCCTTTGGGTTGGAAGAGACTTCCAAGATCATCAAGTCCAACTGCACTGCCAAGTCACCACTAAACCCACATCCCTCTGCAGCTCCCTGGTGAGGATCTCTCCACACTGGTGCTCTACTTTCAAACAATAATCCAAGACTAGGTTTTTAATCTTCCAGTGCTGTCACATTCACCAGTAAGACCTAAACATTTATTCACACCCTTGGAGCCTCATGGGAAGTACCCTACAATGGGTGGGACAAGGTCAGTGTCACAGCTGGGTAGTGACAGAAGAGGATTCTGCAGCATCAGCTACTGTAGGGAACACAGCAACGTGCCACACAAAATTCAGGGAATGGAAAAAGAATTATAATTACAGCCTTCCAAGCACTGGGTTTGCCTCCCAAAACTCCTAGGAAGGTCCCACTCAGAAGAGAAAACATCTTGGTTTCAGTTGCAGCAGATGTGCAATCAGTCTGCCAGTAGCTAATGAGCTTGCACATTGCATGGCACTGGAATCAGGACCTGTTCCTTAGAAATCACCAGATTCCAGAGTGCATTCTGGACAAACTCTGCTTAGCAAGGCTTTGAAACTGTCTCAAGCAGGACCACCACACTTCCACCCCAGTAAAAACACCAAATTTTATTCCTTTCTAAAGGAACTACCACAAATATTTTTTGAGCAATTAATATTTTAAAGAGAAGCAAAACCAACACTGAGCATGCAGGCAGACAATGTGCATCCAGCTGAGTGTTATCCCAAAAGCACATGGCAAGCACACTAGTGCTGGCACATTTTTTTCACTGCTAAAATGCTGGGTTTGCTTGCAAGAGAATTTACAGCCCCTATGGGTCCTCTGAAAGCTTCTCAGTAGCCATGAGAGTGCCAGAGCTGACTTGCTTAGTGAATTCAAGATGAAGAGAAGGCTATCACTCTGAATGACCTCCTTCTAGGCTCTGTCTTCAGCAGGACTCTACAGGACTGGCATTCAAAATGCCTGTGGGCAGCCTTGCTCACTTTCCAGCAGCTTTATTAGGAGTTAAAAAGTAGAACCTCCATTTTATTTTCCACTCTTCTTTCACAAACATACACAACTGCTTCTTAAAACTGAAATATTCTTATTCATCATCAACATTCAGATTAAAATAAACCTGCACAGACACCAAAGGAAAAAAAACTTAAGCCCTTTCCTCAGGAGGTGCCAGCAAATCACTTCTAAGCCATCTCAGCCTCTCAGCTTTGCAATGGAAACTTAACTCCTGTGACAAAAGGATCTGTTGTTATGCTAGACCCAGCTTGCCAACTGAATAGGAGGGCAGGTTGGTTCAAGTCACCAGGAAAGATGTCTGAAGGCAAGAGAAGAGCAGGCAAATCCATCCCACAACTCAGAAGCATAGAATTGTTTGGCTTCGAAGGGACCTCAAGAATCATCCAGTTCCAACCCCCCTGCCATGGGCAGGGACACCTCACACCAGAGCAGGTTGCTCACAGCCACATCCAGCCTGGCCTTAAACACCTCCAGGGATGAGGCTTCCACCACCTCCCTGGGCAACCTGTGCCAGTGTCTCACCACCCTCAGAGGGAAGAACTTCCTCCTAACATCCAATCTGAGTCTCCCCACTTCTAGTTTTGCTCCATTCCCCCAGTCCTATCACTCCCTGACACTCTAAGAAGTCCCTCCCCAGCTTTCTTGTAGCCCTCTTTCAAATACCAGAAGGCCACAAGAAGGTCTCCTTGGAGCCTTCTCTTCTCCAGACTGAACAACCCCAACTCTCTCAGTCTGTTTCCACAGGAGAGCAGCTCTAGCCCTCACTGCTTCTTTCATTTCCTCTTTCTTCAGAGGAGAAATAACTAAGATGTTTGGTTACCCTACTTTGTACACATGACATTAAGCCTTCTCCACAGTCACTGCATGGAACGGGCTGTATCATTTTTACACGTACTTTAAAAGCAGAGGAAAAAAGGACTTCTTTTTGCTTCTCAACTGCCACCAAGCCAAGTCATCCCCAAGTACCAATGTGTTCTCCTGCACCTGTTTCAATAATTAATACAGAAAAGCAAAAGCAGAGAGTGGGATCCACACACATTCACCATCACAGACTCATTCCATGGGAAAATTGAGCCATCAGAAGCCACTTCTTACATAATCCCACTGCTGCATGGGTGAGCAGCAATGGCAAAGGAGCATTTACTACAGCAGATAAAGCCAGGTCACAGCATCAGATGAATCAGATAAGACACAGCCAGTAATAAAATTGACTTCATTTTCTTCCCCCCAAAATAATATGCTAAATCAAAAAGCCATGAAATGCAATCTTCTTCAGCTGAATTCTTCTAGAAAAAGACTGAGAAAGTCTGAGGTTTACTTTCCTTGAAATTACAACAAATGCCAGGTGATGCAGAAAACTCAGCTCAAGTGTGGATGAGCTCAAGCTGCTGGAGGGGGAAAAAAAAACAAACTCTTCCCTTCTGAAGACTGCCCTACCTCATAGACAAACCAAAATGTTCTACTTCAGCAGCTTCCTCACCAAACAGTCCCAGAAAGAGGTCTTGCTGCTGACTGCAGGCAATGCCCAGCCTTCCACAGCCAAAGGTGCCCATGGGATGCAGCCCTGCACACACTGCCTTAGGCACAGCACTGCCTTAGGATAAAACACCCTGGGGGCATGAACCCCTGGGATTGTTTTACCTAATAGATGGACTGATTTGTTCCAGGCTCTGTGGGCCCACTCCCACCAAGCCGTTGGATGCAGCACTCTAGTGAAAGTCAATGCCAATATCATACTCCAGTGGAGAGAGCTGGGGGGCAGCAGCTCATGCCAACTGCTTGGCACCAGGCTCCTCTCCAAATGGCACCTCAAAAAGATGCTAAGTCTGTCCTAGAGGTATAGATCCTCCATTTTTATGAGCAATAACAACTCAGATACTGCCAGAAGTTCACACTGAGTAGCCCATAGAGTCACACAAAAGCAAGAGATCAGGTCACCACCTCACCCAGCCACGACTCTGTACCTGCAGGTCTGAGGTGCCTGTGAGTCCCACTCCTAAGTCGTGCACAGCACTGCATGGACACACAGTCAAAGCATCGTTCTTGCCCAGAAATGCAAATGTACATTCAGAGAGTCACAGTGCAGGTTGGGTTGGAAGGGACCTTAAAGGTCATCCAGTCCAACCCCCCTGCAGGAAGCACAGACACCCTCAACAAGATCAGGTTGCTCAGAGTTCCAAAGAACCTGCCCTGGAGTGGTTTCAGGCATGAGGCATCTCCCAGCTCTCTGGGCAGCCTGGGCCAGTGGCTCACCACCTTCACTGTAAGAAGTGTCTTCCTTCTCTCTGCCTCAATTTGGGACAATTCTTGTGGATACAAGCAGACAGAGGAGCACAGGAGAAGAGCAGGACACTGTCCTGGCCACTGTGGCAGAAGCAGCCTGAGAACAAAAAGTGGATTTCAGTTTCTGCGATCTTTCTGGCTCATTACTATTGACCAATTCAATCACTGCCACTAAAGCTGTTACACACAAAATACAGTAAGTAGCAAGTTACTCTGCTGTGTAGAGAAACTGAACAGCATCAGTACCTCACAACAACACAGTTTAAGGACAAGAGCACTTGAAAGGAGCAGATTCCCACAGGCTTGTGAAACAAACTGCCTATAATGGTTAACAGGTAAAGGAACCTACTACTACATCTCCCTTGCAGTTAAATCTTTTCTTCAAGAACAGAGAAAAAATCCTGCTGGCTCTGTAACTCTCTGGATGTTTATAGGATGCCCATCACTTCTATTTCACTGCCTGCAAAGCCCTGGCAGCAATGAAATGCCAATAAATGAGTATTTTATAGTAACCTTGCCCACACAGCTCCCATCTCAGGGCTAATGAGGATTTGCTGATGTCTCAGGAATGCAAGATTTGCTCTAAACCAATAACCAAATACAGAACATTTCTTCTGATGGACACAACAATGAAATAAAACCTTTCTAATGATGAGCCTTCCACACTCCTTTGTAGCTACACACAAGAACAGGCACACTTGTCACACCTGACCTTTTCCTAAGGATAAGGCAAACTATGCAGGGCTGCTCAGTTATGATCAGGCTGTTAAAGAATTTACCCTTGCTGCCTCCTCTTCTAGGATATGGCACAAATAAAAGCACAGGAGCAATATTCAATCTTGCTCTCAAAGCCCTATAATTAAAATAAGATTATCCAAATCTCCAGTTGCCTCTTGCAGCTTCACCCCTCACAACCAGCCACCTCTGACTCACACTCCAGCCTTCCTCACTTTGAGGCAAGCACTGGTAGTGACCTTTACAATTCAGTTTGCTTAATTTGTTCCCTTTTATAACCTAGTTTCAGTTGCTTCTGAGCTTTTGGAAATCCATCCATTTGGTCGAAATAACAAACAGATTGGCTCCCAGCTACCTCAGAGACACTTTTTCCCAGGGAGCTGTTGCTGTCTGTGAGAGCACCTGAGGCATATCAGCTGGACACCCTTGCCTGAGCAGGGAAAGCAAGCACAAAGAGGAATTAAAAAAGGGTCTTGGGTCATTTCCATGGAGCACAACGTTAAAGATGGTCTCATGGACACTCCTCCATAAGTTTACAGTCATATAACCACTGTGCAGCAACAACAGCTGTTTAAAACCAGACAGCTTCTGCAGTGAAGTAATCTTGGCACCTCCAATCATTGCAATGCTTTTCCTTTCTCAGTGAAGGAGACCCCACTTAATTTCTTTACCATTTGCTTCCATTTGTTTGCTTTTCCATAGAGTGACAGAGGTTTTGAGCAATCAACCAACACATCCACCTTGAGACAGTCCCATCCTACCTGGCCTCTCAGCTCAGTCTTCCCAGTCCAAGGCTTCTTCTCTAGCATCACAGCCCAAGCAAGACTCCCTTTTCATACACTCAGTCCCACTTTTTCTCTCCAATATGAGTTTCTTCTGCTCCTGATGATAAAAAAAACCTCCCCAGGACCCTTCTCAGTCTTGCTCTTCCTCCATGCACTCCTCTCTTCCAAGCTCCTAGCCCCAGTCTGTGCTGGTTTTGTACCTTCCCACCCACCCCCAAGCTCAGTGATTACTTACACCTGCCCAACTGCACCTGTTCGTGCAATATAGCTGCCAGCCAGCTAAGCTTAGCTTCCAAAGGTCCTCTGGCTTTGGAGCCCCTCTCTTGCAGTCAGTCAGAATGCAAACTGGCTTACTCTGCCACTTATTAACATGGAGATCCCCTACAGCAGGCAGAGTGGTTAAAGGGAACAAAGCAAACCCAAACAAAACCCAACAGAGGAGATGGGAGAGGAGAGGTGGGTCAGCAAGGTTTCTCAGTCCAAGCACAACAGCACATGTTTTCCCTCACGCAGCCTCCCAAACAGCTGAATCATTTTGGCTTTCCAAACAATGCTGCCTGAGATACCAGGCATGGGGGGGGGGGGAGGGAGAATCAGTTAAAATAATTCAGATCTGGCAAAAATACAAGCAAATGAAAATAGATGTACGGCCAACAGGCTGAAAGGAACAATTCTACCTGCAGAGAGGATCTGGAAGGTTCCTGCTCCTCCTGCCACCTGTGTAACAAAGCTACACTAATAAATCATGCAGATTTGGGACAGCTGTGGTCAATCAAAAGGTACAGTTGAGAGAGAAATGATTCTCAGGTGCAAAGCTGCCTCTGAAGGGTGTGGCTGGATGCCACCTTGGAATAGTTGCTCTGTATGTTTGGACACTCCTTTAAAAACACTATCAGCTCTGAGCTTGGAAGTGCTTCATGAAAACAGGAATCATACATCCAGAGCCTCTGCTCACCACAGAAAAAAGGGCAAACGAGGCAAACAAGGTACAGGCTGGTTTTAACTCACTCTACAGAATTTCAGCAGCCTGTAAACGCTGCAAAACTGAGATTTCTGGAGTAACCTTGGCCAGAGAGGCAAGAATTTGGTTTACATTAATCTAGGGGTACATAAAGGGTGTGGAAAAATAATTAGCTGCGGCTGTTGATAGGATATCATGGCTTTTCTGAAAGGACATTTGGGAGGTTCTACTGGAACATCAAAACCCTCTCGAAAGCACTGGAAACTTTAGAGCTAACCCAGAACTAGACAAAAGTCACAGTTCAGCATTTCATAAGTAAATCTGAGAACTGTACCTCAGTGCCCTGTGTGCTGGTGGCAATCACAGATCCATAGAACTAGGCTGGAAAAGACCTTTAAGATCATCAAGTCCAACCATCAACCCAGCACTAAACCACAGCCCTCAGCACCACATAAGCTCTGTCATAAGGTATGAATGGTTGTGGAGGTATCATCGGTACTTACATGAGGCATGGCTGAGGGCATGTCCAAGTTCAGTGCCATGAATGAGAGCAGAGACCTGCTCTGATCTCAGTCACTTCAAAAGAAAAGGAGCCAAGCAGCATCTCTATAACAGCACTATTGGCTGGCACTGCCAGCTCTGCAATGCCAACTTGTTTTTCCATCTGTTAGCACAGAATCAGGTGCTGAGATCACCCAGCCAAGACAGGATGAGTAAGTGATTAATAAACAGGACTGGCAAACAGACTGCAGTGATGTGGCACAGGTTACATCTTGCCTCTAGCTCCTAGTCAGCCTTCAACCAAAGTCACAGAACATAAAAAGTTCTCACACTTAGACCTTGATGCAGGAATTGCCCTGATCTTGGAGCACACCCAGGGAGGAGATGCATCCCACAGGCACACAAGTGTTAACAATTAGTGAGAGGGGAGGCCTCAAAAAGCAAACAGAGACATTGATGCTGCTCCACATCCTGCTATGGCAGAGTAGCAGCACAATATGGGGTCTGGAGACCAGGGCTGGTGAGGAGCAGCTGGGGGATCTGGAGGTGTTTAGTCTGAGAAAAGGAGGCTGAGGGGAGACCTCCTTGCTCTCTACAGCTCCCTGAAAGGTTGCAGTGAGGTGGGGGTTGGCCTCCTCTTCCCCGGATCAAGTGATAGAATGAGGCTTCAGTTTGTTGCAGGGGAGGTTTAGGCTGGATATTAGGAAAAATTCCTTGCTGCAAGAGTGGTCAGGGATTGGCACAGGCTGCCCAGGGAGGTGGTGGAGTCCTCATCCCTGGAGGGGTTCAAGAAATGTGTGGCCATGGCACTTGGGGACATGGTTTGATGGCCATGGTGGGGTTGAGTTATGATTGGAGTGGATGACCTCAGAGGGCTTTTCCAACCTTAATGAGGATTCCATGATACAACTGAGAGTAGTCACAGACTCTGGGTGACATCAGCTGCACTCAACACTGGTGACTAAGGCAGCATAAAAGACCCTGCTCCTCGGGTAGCTAAGAAAAGCTTAGGCACTTGGTTGGGAACTACAAGACAAGCTTTGTCATGGCCTCAACACCCTGCAATGCCAGCCCAGCACGAACTCTGCTAGATGACACTGAGCAGGCAAAAAGAACAGCCTGATGCCAGGCAGAGATGTGCACACAGCCTGGGATACCAGAATCCAGCCCAGACTAGTTCTCTTCCCATGGGATCCAGTGACCCCATCCCTGTTTTAGCAAGCACTGTGCTGGGGTAAGAAGTGGAGGCCTTCATGCACCTCTGGTTTTGGTGGTAACACCACAGCCCACTCCCTGGACACCAATGTTGGATGCAAACTGTGCTGCCCATTTCCATCCAAACAAATAAAGCCTGGACAGCCACACTCAGATTTCTCCATGTCTGGACGCTTTTGGTTTACTGAAGAGCAGTTTTCCTACCATCAGTTTTCTAGGAACCATCCTTTCAGATTGCTGAGAACAGGAGAGAGGGGAGGTAGCTCAAAGGAAGGGCTGCTGCAGCTCCAACCCTCCTCATGCTGCACATCTGAGCTGCTTCCATGTCCCTCACTACTGATTTCATGAGTGAACATTCTCAATATGCAAAATGCTGTTAACTCCAGGGGATTCTGCACCATTTTGTAACAGCTCCACTCCTGGTGGCTGATCGACTGGGTCAGCTGCAGGCAGATGGCAAAGAATTCATTCTGCTGCTGCTTCATTGGAGAGCTGGCATCACGGCTCTCTCTGCTCCCTCCACTCAAAAAACCCCAGAACTTTTCCTACATTCCCTACACCACAGAGACACCACAGAATAAAAAGATGGAAAGTCATTTCCTTTTTTGAAAGCATATGGATCTGGAAAGGATAAAACAAAGCCCAGGTGATTTTCAGTCCTGTCTGTGCTTTATCATCAAGAGCTCATACAATAAACCCCTCAAGAGTGTCACCAGAACAGTGAGGAGGGAGTGTGCTGTGCTCCCACCCCTGACTGCAGCAGGACTTCATTCACTGCACCACACAGAAGCCAGTTGCCAAAATGATCATCTTACTCCACAGCTCTTCTCAGCCTCCTGCAGGGCAGCTCCTCCAAGTTCACCTGAGATTTTCTTGCCAATCTTTCAGGGGGAGCAGGGGGAGGGGTTGGGTTTGTACCTGAAATGGAGTTTGGCTGTTGTAATTCTTCATCTCCTTGTTGGCTCCCCGGAACAGCAGCACTCTTGCACAGCTCTCCTGAAAGTGGCACAGGAGGAAGGGGTTCAGTTACTGCACAGATACTGTGGCTGTGAGAGGTTTTCCTCTTTGCTATCTATCTTCTTAGACAGTGAAGAAGTGAAGAAAAGAAATTCATCAATCTGAGAAACTCTGTTATTAAGAGAGTGCTTTGAATCTAGCAAGGTTTTAGGTGCTTTGCAGGATACTACAGCGGAACACAGGTGTAAAAAGGAGAGGGGAAGCAAACTTCCTGCATGGTTAAGAAACTGTACTGAGGAAATTCCACACCTGAGAAATCAAACTTTGCAGAAAACATGACAGTTCCAAGTGAGATTTGACTCTCCTATGTGCTTTGCCCATTTGCTAGGGAAAACAATACCTGGAATGAATGATATCCTCTCCTACTACTACAGATCAAAGTAGTTTTGCCACTTGCATGCACTTACTTGGTTGGTTTGGTTTGTTTTTAACATATCTCCCATCTGAACCATCTGATGTATGACTTTTTTTTTTTTCCAATACACCTGGAATTCTTTGATCTGGCTATATACACTCCACCAAACAAGAACACTTACTTGGATGAAGTACTGCATTTGCTTATTTATTCCTTTAAAAGAAACAGATTCATTCTGAGCGTCATCCTCTCTCTCTGGCACCCTCCTCATTCTTACAGTAACAAAGGGAATGAGCCAGGGCAAACAAGCCAAAAATAATTCTGATTACTTTTCCTTTGTAACTGCAATGGAAATTCCACATTTTAGAGCTTTCTGCTGATAAGGTGAATGCCATAACTGCTGCTTACACAGACTTCAGCTCTGACCACTGGGAGCTCAGCATTGTTCACTCACTACATCACACACAGAATATGCAGCAGCTCTTTAGACTCTGTAAGATTAAAGAGAATTTCAGAGAGAAGGGTGGGCCTGGCAGCAGATGAGACTCAATTTGTTGCCTGAGAGCTAGTTACCTGCCTTCATACCAGCAGAGTTTTCACCTTGCATCCCATGCACTGACAGAAGGAAGAGGTTCTTCATTGGAGCTGTCTGGATTTCACTGAGTTGCTGGACGGCCATGGGATGACTTTAAAAACCACTCACTTCAGAGCAGCACTTAGCTGACACCCAGGAAAACAGAACTACCAACTTCAGCAAACATCCCGAGGAAATTCCCCAGGGAAGAGTGGAAGGGAGAATCAAATGGGTAACGACTCCATCTGCAGGAACCAAGAGGTAGAGGGATCCCTTCCCAGCCTCTCCACAGAGGCCAGCACTGCTCCTTCCACAGCACCCAGCAACAGCTCCCAACGAAAGGGACACTGACAAATAAATAATCAGCAGGGCTTATGGCTCACAGCTTCTGGGAGAAACTCCTTAACTTCACATAAACCTGATGAAGGCAAACAGAAGTAGGACAGTGTCCTCACAAGATGTGAAACCTCCACTGCCAAAGCCAGGCTCAAGGAGCACCAAAACATTTGCAAATTTGTAGATGCAATTTCAGAATCTCTGAGTCTCCTACAGAATATTTTTTTTTGCACTGAGGTCAGGAGGAAAAACAGATCTCTGCAATAAAAATCCTGTTGTTCTCCAGGAGTACTCTAATGTGAGCATCACACTGCATAACCTCTGCTGAAAGTGTCTGATCTTGCAAACAACTCTAGCCAGGCAAGGCAAGAAGTCAGCAGGTTAAAGGCAAAGCAAAATCACAGAATGGTTTAGGTTGAAAGGGACCTCAAAGACCACCTAGTTCCAGCCTCCTACCATGGGCAGGAGCACCTCATAGCCAGCCAGGTTGCACAAGGCCCCAGCTGACCTGGCTTTGAACCCTTCTAGGCTTAGAGGCTCCACAACTTCTGTGGCCAAACTCTTCCAGTGCCTCACCACCTTCATGGGCAGGAATTTCTTCCTTATGTCTAATAACAGTCCAGCTTCTTCCAGTCTGAAGACATCACTCCTGTTCCTATCACTTCATGCCTTTGTGAAAAGTCCCTCCCCAGCTCTCCTGCAGCCCCTTCAGGTCCTGGAAGGCTGCTCTAAGGTCTCCCTGGAGCCTTCTCTTCTCTTCTCTTCTCTTCTCTTCTCCAGACTGTCCCCACCAGGGAAGTGCTGCAACCCTCTGATCACAATCAGAATGACCAAGGAAGATGTACACAGCTTCATGAACTACCATCAATTATGACATGCATATCAAGTCAGCAGTCTTCAAAAATACCAAATTATCCCCCAAATTCCACTCTTTTAAAGAAGTTGAGGGTATTTTAGAGCTAATTAAGGAATTTGTCTTGACAGGACTTTTGAACAAATCTGAAGGTGGTAATTAATTAAGCAGCAGATGCTTTGGCAGATGTTTCACTGGTTCCAGTCACACCCCATGACTTGTGTTTCCCTCATTTAATGCACCATTATACAACCAGTCACAAAACTCCTCCCCTGCCCATCCCATCCAGGCAAGGGGGATGCAAAACGCTGCCAAATTCAAATGGCTCTGCTGCTGGCAAATGACTAGACCTAGGAGCTTCTGCACACACATTTCAACTGGGTTTTCCAAGGATTTCTTACTGAATTCTAATGCAAGCCAGCAGTAAATCCTAACAGGAAACAAATAATTAGGTATGACACAAAATCAAATACAAGCTGGCAGAAAATGCTGTTGGTTTACTTTCTAATTCAAAGGGATTTCTCTTGCTACCTACACAGAGCAGTGAGTGCTCTGTGACCAGTGAGTGAAACACTAATAAAAGAGGTTTTATCCTCTTCTTTCTATTTCCTGCAACACTCCATTGCACATTAAGCAAACTGAATGATAACCAAGGAGCTATTGTTGCTCTCTGAAACTTGCCTCTACACATCAACAACAAGGGGAAACTGATCTCAAATACATTTCATAACAGTGAGGGAACTGCCATCTCCAGACAACCTGCCAGCAAGCCAGCAAACCTCTGCACCAGGAAACCCACCAAGCCTCTGCTTCTGGGGGTGGGCATGAAAGATTTAGCATTTGTACCTTAGTTCTGGCCTTTTTCCCTGGCTGCAGGCCACCTTCTCACAGCACTGCCTTCCAGTCTCCAGAGACCTTACTGCTCTCTACAACTACCCTAAGGGAGGTTGCAGCCAGGTGGGGCTTGGTCTCTTCTACCAGGCAGCCAGCAGCAGAACGAGGGGACACAGTCTCAGGCTGTGGAAGGGGAAGTTTAGGTTTGATCTTAGAAGTTTTTCACAGACAGAGAGATTGCCCTTGGGATGGGCTGCCCAGGGTGGGGGTGGGGTTGATGTCTCTGGTGGTGTTTAAGAAAAGCCTGAATGAGGCACTCAGTGCCATGGTCTGGTTGATCAGTTAGGGTTGGGTGATTGGTTGGACTTGATGATCTTGGAAGTCTCTTCCCACCTGGCTAATTCTATGATTCTGCGAGACTGGACTCTCCAGACCCACCTTCCCTCACAGCAAGACATCTCTCCTCACTTAGGCACACAGAGGGGGCCCCAGACACCCTTAAGCTCCTGCTGAGGAGCTTTAAGTCGCTGCAGGTGGGCAGCTCACCTGGTTGTAGAGGGCACAGACGTGCAGCGCGGTGTTCCCCGAGGCGTTCTGAGCGCCCATGTCCGCGCCGTAGAAGAGGAGGTGCTCCAGGTGCTGGACATGTCCGTACCGGCAGGCCTGCGGAGACAGGCACCCAGCTGTGGGTTACTGGATGCTCCAGACAAGCCTTCCAGGTGAGAGCTGCAGCAGAAGATGCTGTTTTGCTGCTCAGGCTCTAATGTTCAGAACTGGACTGAGCAGGAAGACAACACCCAGATGCCAACCGTATCCTGGGCTGCATCCAAAGCAGCATGGCCAGCAGATGGAAAGAGGGGATCCTGTCCCTCTGCTCTGCTTTGGGGATACTTCATCTGAAGTGCTGTGTCCAGCTATGGAGCTTTCAATACAGGAAGGACATGGACCTGATGAAGCAGGTCTGGAGGAGGCCACAAAGATGATCAGGAGGCTGGAGCACCTCTGCTACAAGGACAGGCTGAGGGAGCTGGAGTGGAGCAGGCTCCAGGGAGACATTAGAGCAGCCTTCCAGTACCTAAAGGGGCTCCAGAAGAGCTGAGGAGGGACTTCTGGCAAGGGCTTGAAGAGGGGAGACTGAGACTGGAGATCATGAAAAGTTCTTAACTCAGAGGATGGTGAGACTGGAACAGGTTGCCCAGAGAAGCTGTCGACCCCTCATTCCAAAAGTGTTTTAAAGATTAGATGAGGCCTTGAGCAACCATTCCACATGCACACCTGCTTCTAAACTCCACACATCAGGGACGGCCAGCCTGTGCACAAGTTTATGCAACCGCTGACTTGAAAAACTGCAGCTTAAGGTATCGAGAAAATACAAAGTTTGGCACTTTTTGTCTGCTAATGTTCTTAACGGCCAAAGGTGCCAAGCAGCCAGCCGGGCAGGGGCTGGGCTTTGTCCTGTTGCACTGCAGCAGGTTGTCCGCCAGATGGCGCTGGAGGTGAGCAGATGGCATGGGAGCTTGCTGCCGGCCGCCAGAGCGCTGGGAGGAGGCACAAGGAACCTGGTCCAACGCGGGCTGCTGCTGCGAGGGTGATGAAGGGACTGGGACATCTGTGTGATGAGCAAAGGCTGAGACCTGGGACTGTTCAGCCTGGAGAGGAGCAGCCTGAGAGGGGATTTATCAATGCTGGGAGACATTTGAAGGGTGGGTGTCAAGTGATAGGACAAGGGGCAGCAGATACAAACTGGAACACAGGAGGTTCCACCTCAACGTGAGAAAATAAACTTCTTTAGAGTGACAGAGCCCTGGAGCAGGCTGCCCAGAGAAGTTGTGGAGTTCCCCTTCCCTGGAGACTTTCAAAAGCCACCTGGATGTGTTCCTGTGTGACCTGCCCTGGGCTCAATGATCTCCAGAGGTCCATTCCAACCCCAGTTGAGAGTCTCTGCACACCCATGGCACATTTCCTCAAACAAAAAGTCATCTTCCCTACCTGATGGATTTCCTGCCAGCCGTTCTCATCCCTGCAGCTGACGGCGGCATGCTCGTGCAGCAAGAGCTCGCAGCAGTAAGGATCCCCTCCCACCACAGCAGTGTGGTACAGAGCTGTCAGCCCACAGCTGTCTTTGTAGTTAGGAGATGCTCCGAGCTCTAAGAGGGTCTGAAAGCAATCACAGATTGTGAAAAATACATTTTGGAGTGACTCTAGATTATAAAGTGACTTTTCTACCTGGAAAAGTGTCTTAGGGTAATATTTGCCATAATGTGCATTTTTTGCTCCCTTCCTAAGCTGACAGAATAGGCCACAGCATAAAGTCAAGCAAGAAAAGGCACTGCAAGAATTAGGATCTAAAGCAACCTGTGGGGGCAGCAAGGAAAGGGCAAGTGGCAATGTCCAGCCTCCAGCCTCTCATTCAGTTCAGTTCTGAACATGCTGCAGCACATTCACCTCTCCAGCCCCAAGATGCTTTATCAAAATGGGGCTGTCAAAAGGCAACAAGCAAGAGCCACAAAGAGAAGACTCAGTCTGGTCTGTCCAGGAGATTTAAGAATGCCTGTTAAAATGCAAAAGAGCACTGTGGTGAGACAGAGCACAGTCACTCATGCCACTGGCTTTGGCTTTCCAAGAGAAAGAGGAACACCAGTCCTATGTCCTCAGACAGCTCTCTCTCAATGGATCGATGAATAAGGTTAAATTTCACCACTTTTTCTTCTTACCAAAGGAAGATCAGCAATGAAAAGGCTCCTCATTGAAAGGAAAGCCACAAGAGAACACCAGAACAAGCACATGTTAAAGGGTAAAGGGGAGGACAATGCAGTAATTAACTGCCAACATTCTCCTTTATGCATTTCTTCCTCCAAAATCATGTCTCATTTGCTACTGAAAGCATTTACCTTGAGGGTTGCTGGGTTCTTGGCTCGGGCAGCTTTGTGCAGAGCTGTCATTCCATCTCTGGCTCTGAAGTCCAAATGTGCTCCTCCATTTCTTAGAGCTTTTATTACTTCTACTGTATTGTCAAGCTGGACTGCCAGAGTCAGGGGTGTTTCTAAAGAAGAGAAGAGCAGGTACTTCAAAAAGAAGATCAGCAAATTAATGACATGAAGAAAATTTTCTCTAGCAGTGGCAAGTTAAAAAAGATGCTCAAAAGAAAATCTTAAAATCAGGTTTTTTTTTTCTTTGGACAACAAACCCTGATGGAACCTCCTGAGTTCCAGTTTGTGCCCATGGTCCCTGGTCCTGTCACTGGACAGCATTGACAAGAGTCTGGCTCCATCCTCTTGTCCCCCACACCCTTTACCTTGTGCTAAGCACTGAGCAGATCCCCTCTGGGGCTGCTCTTCTCCAGGCTAAGGTGTCTCAGCCTGTGCTGATCATGATGATTATTTTGGTCTGCAAATGAGTCTAAAGACACAGTAGTTAAAGTTAATTTAAAGTTACCAGCATATGGAAGAGTCCTAAGGAAGAAATTCCTAGAGTTATGAAGGCAGCAGAAAGAATGTCTGACATCAGCCTGGACATCAGTTCAGGTAGAACAAACCCAAGGTATTGCTTTACACTGCTAGTTCTACTGTCCTGACCTCCACTTTCCAGGTCATGATAGTTTGGGTCCAGTCCTCGGTCCAACATCTTTGTGACTTTTTCCACTGAGAGGTGGTGAACGTGATCCATAAATTTTCTCAGATTAGCCTGAAACAGAGTGGCAAATTAATCATCCTCTGATTCTGAAAGGAAAAGTTTGCCTGAAAGTGCAATATTCTGTCACTTGATGTCAACAGCCATTAACATCACTGACCAGGAGCTAATGCACATTCCTGGGGAACCTGACTTGATGCTGAGAGTATAAATTCCACAATTCATAATGTTCAAAAGTCAAGTAAGGTAAGAAGAGCCTAGGTTTATGGTTTTGAGGGAAAAAAATGAGTGGAAAATTCATTCATTAAGTGATTAGGGTGGTGTATTACAGCCAACCCTCACAGAATGGTGGGGTTGGAAGGGATCTCTGGAGATCATCCAATCCAGCCCCCCTGCTCCAGCAGCGTACCCACAGCAGCTTGCCCAGGACCACAATGGCCAGTGGGGGTTGGAAGCTCTCCACACAAGGAGACTCCACAACCTCTCTGGGCAGCCTGCTCCAGCCCTCCAGCACCCTCAGACCAAAGAATTTTCTCCTCCTGTTCAGATGGAAACTCCTGAGTTCCAGTTTGTGCCCATGGTCCCTGGTCCTGTCACTGGACAGCATTGACAAGAGTCTGGCTCCATCCTCTTGTCCCCCACACCCTTTACCTTGTGCTAAGCACTGAGCAGATCCCCTCTGGGGCTGCTCTTCTCCAGGCTAAGGTGTCTCAGCCTGTGCTGGTCAGGATGATTATTTTGGTCTGCAAACGAGTCTAAAGACACAGTAGTTAAGGTTCATTTAAAGTTACCAGCATATGGAAGAGTCCTAAGGAAGAATTCCTGAGCCACAATTCACACATGCCAGTTAGTCCTGTTTGCTGTTCAGCAGCTGGCCTAAGGGGGAACGAGCTCCTCTTCATTTCCAGTTTCTGGAGCACATTGATCTGCTCAGTCAGCAGCCACTGACCTCTCCAGTAACTGGGGCATACCTTGGTGTGGAGCTTGGCCAGCTGCTTCTCATCCAGGTTGAGCTGTTTGTACACTCTCTTCTTGTAGCGAAACTGAGGGGGAGAGAAACATGACATTTCAAATGTCCTCTTTTGCTTAAACCCACACCATGCCACCCACAATGATGTAGATGTAGGCAGCAGTCAAAGAAAGGCTGAGTATTTGCCTGTGAAGATTCACCAATGCTCAGCACTCTGCTCACCACAGCAGCAGCACAGATGGAGAGTTCATGTAAGCAAAATGCCTAAAACTACTGAAACCAGTGGAGGTGTGTGGGAAATGAGAGCAGCCTCTAGAGTCTAGACAAATAAGCAAAATTGGAGTGAAAGGAAGCTCCTCCATAAGGGTATCTGAGCACTTCCATTTACAGTCTCAGGCAGAAAGAACTGAGAAGGTTATGTGAAACAAACCCCACACAATTCCTTGTGTCACCATTCCTGAAACATGAAACACAAAATAAAACTAAAAAATACAGAAATAAAAAAGGATTCCTGAAAAATCCCTTAGTCTGCACTGGCAGGATTTACACATGGGAAAAGTTCTTCTGATGTTTAATGGGACTGGTCCTGTGAAAGTGGTGCCTCCTTTTTTGGATGAAACTCACTCCCATTTTACCCTGAACAGATTGCTGTCTCTCTGGCCAGAGCAGCAAAGCCTATGGCAAAGCACTTTGGCTTTACCCAGTTAGAATTCACTAGAAGCCTAGCACCCAGAATGCAAGGAATGCAGCAGGTCTGGTGGACAAGGAGGCTGCACTGAATGAGGCTTTGATAGCAGCTTTCCACCAGGGCAGCTTTAACCCCTGAACCACAGTCCCGGGGCTGCAGGGACAAGCATTTTGCAAACAGTGAAAACAAGAAAGTGGTTGTTCCCTTGGCTTATGGCTCTGGTTGTTGTTTCCTTGGCTTATGGCTATGGTTGTTGTTTCCTTGGCTTATGGCTATGGTTGTTGTTTGCTTATGGCTGTGGTTGTTTCCTTTGCTCTTGGCTATGGTTATTTCCTTTGCTCATGGCTGTGGTTGTTTCCTTTGCTTATGGCTGTGGTTGTTGTTTCCTTGGCTTATGGCTATGGTTGTTGTTTGCTCTGCTTATGGCTGTGGTTGTTGTTTCCTCTGCTTATGGCTGTGGTTGTTGTTTCCTTTGCTTATGGCTGTGGTTGTTGTTTCCTTGGCTTATGGCTATGGTTGTTGTTTGCTCTGCTTATGGCTGTGGTTGCTGTTTCCTCTGCTTATGGCTGTGGTTGTTGTTTCCTTTGCTTATGGCTGTGGTTGTTGTTTCCTCTGCTTACGGCTGTGGTTGTTGTTTCCTCTGCTTATGGCTGTGGTTGTTGTTTCCTCTGCTTACGGCTGTGGTTGTTGTTTCCTCTGCTTATGGCTGTGGTTGTTGTTTCCTCTGCTTATGGCTGTGGTTGTTGTTTCCTCTGCTTATGGCTGTGGTTGTTGTTTCCTTTGCTTATGGCTGTGGTTGTTTCCTCTGCTTATGGCTGTGGTTGTTGTTTCCTTTGCTTATGGCTGTGGTTGTTGTTTCCTCTGCTTATGGCTGTGGTTGTTGTTTCCTTTGCTTATGGCTGTGGTTGTTGTTTCCTCTGCTTATGGCTGTGGTTGTTGTTTCCTCTGCTTATGGCTGTGGTTGTTGTTTCCTTTGCTTATGGCTGTGGTTGTTGTTTCCTCTGCTTACGGCTGTGGTTGTTGTTTCCTCTGCTTATGGCTGTGGTTGTTGTTTCCTCTGCTTACGGCTGTGGTTGTTGTTTCCTCTGCTTACGGCTGTGGTTGTTGTTTCCTTTGCTTATGGCTGTGGTTGTTGTTTCCTTTGCTTATGGCTGTGGTTGTTGTTTCCTCTGCTTATGGCTGTGGTTGTTGTTTCCTCTGCTTACGGCTGTGGTTGTTGTTTCCTCTGCTTACGGCTGTGGTTGTTGTTTCCTCTGCTTATGGCTGTGGTTGTTTCCTTTGCTTATGGCTGTGGTTGTTGTTTCCTCTTGTTTCCTCTGCTTATGGCTGTGGTTGTTGTTTCCTCTGCTTACGGCTGTGGTTGTTGTTTCCTCTGCTTACGGCTGTGGTTGTTGTTTCCTCTGCTTATGGCTGTGGTTGTTTCCTTTGCTTATGGCTGTGGTTGTTGTTTCCTCTGCTTACGGCTGTGGTTGTTGTTTCCTCTGCTTACGGCTGTGGTTGTTGTTTCCTCTGCTTATGGCTGTGGTTGTTGTTTCCTTTGCTTATGGCTGTGGTTGTTGTTTCCTCTGCTTATGGCTGTGGTTGTTGTTTCCTCTGCTTATGGCTGTGGTTGTTGTTTCCTCTGCTTACGGCTGTGGTTGTTGTTTCCTCTGCTTATGGCTGTGGTTGTTGTTTCCTTTGCTTATGGCTGTGGTTGTTGTTTCCTCTGCTTATGGCTGTGGTTGTTGTTTCCTCTGCTTACGGCTGTGGTTGTTGTTTCCTCTGCTTATGGCTGTGGTTGTTGTTTCCTCTGCTTATGGCTGTGGTTGTTGTTTCCTCTGCTTATGGCTGTGGTTGTTGTTTCCTCTGCTTACGGCTGTGGTTGTTGTTTCCTTTGCTTATGGCTGTGGTTGTTGTTTCCTCTGCTTATGGCTGTGGTTGTTGTTTCCTTTGCTTATGGCTGTGGTTGTTGTTTCCTCTGCTTACGGCTGTGGTTGTTGTTTCCTCTGCTTATGGCTGTGGTTGTTGTTTCCTTTGCTTATGGCTGTGGTTGTTGTTTCCTTTGCTTATGGCTGTGGTTATTTACTTGCTTATGGCTGTGGTTGCTGTTTCCTTTGCTTATGGCTATACCCTGGACATCAGTGACTGAATCTCCAAAATGAGCTGCTGGAAAATCAAGGACTTGAAGCCCTCTCTGGACCCCAGCTCTTTCCCCTTGGATATATGCTATAGTGGAACAAAGTCTAATTAACCGCAGATTATTAGTGGTTGATGTACCACCATACAAGCAATACCAAGTTAATTAAATGCAAGTTTCATGCCCCAGTTTCCTGCTACCCTGTGTTTCAGTGGGATCTGGCTCTGCTCCATGTCTGCCCAGTGCCCTGACAGTTCTGCCCAGTCTATCCCCCAGCTGCAGAGCCTCTGCATGAGCAACAGGGAGGGGGAAAATTCCAGGCTCTGTGTTGTGATGGCTTCACACATAGACACCCTCTCTTTCCTTTCTGCTTTCCCAGGACAGAGAGAGAGGACATCTGTGCCCTCTGAAGGAGAGGACATCTGTGTCCTCTGAAGGAGAGCACAGGGGGAACTAGATGAGGAGGGGGAAACAAAACAAAACGAAAAAAGGCTTCACTGAGACAGAAAGATCCTGTCTGGGAGAAAGCAAAGGCTGGTTATTCTGCAACTCCTACCCTACTATTGCAAACCTAATCGAGAGACCCAAAAGCTGAATCCAGAACCTCACATTTCTTTTTTACAGCAGAGGACAACTCCAAATCTCCCAGACAGGTTGATCTTTCACAGCCTTTTGGGGTAACACACAGGAAGGCTCCACCCAGCAAGTGAACAGCACTTCTGTGAGCAAAGGTTCAAGTCCAGACTCCAGACTGCTTCCCAAATGCAATCCAGGTCCATGTGGAAACCTACAATACAGCTTGCTGTGTAATTGCATTAGAATACAAACATCTCAGACATCAGATCTACAAATACCTCCAGTGAAGGAACTCCTTTATTCACTGGCTGTGGGTATTCCCTCAGGAGTCGCTCCTCATCCAGAAACTTCCCATCTCTGCCATTGCTTGCAGGCTGGAACAGTCCATAATTCAGGACATCTTTCAAACTCTGGTTCAAAGTGCACAAAATTCGTTGCTTTGCAACCCACACTGAAGCTTCTGGGTTAAACCTGATGCATTTCTGTAAAGAGGAAGTATTTTAGAACAAAAATATAACTAATGAAACAAAAATGTGCTGAGTTTAATAAACATTGATATCCCATTAGCAATTTATAATTCATCAGGCTCAATTATGCAAAAAGCTACATCAAGAACCAAGCAACTGTTCACTAACAACATTTCTCAGGCTTGGATGGGTGCAGCCAGTGAGGAAAGTGACTTAATGCACCCCATGAACCAGGCAGGGCAGAGGGCTGCAAAACTTCTTCTAATCTTCAACAACTTCTTAACTGAAAAAAAAAAAAGTCAGTTAAAAAAACTGGGATATTTTAATGGCAAAGAACTATAGAAACACACCTGAAACCAAGACATTTTGTGTTGACAAATGTTGGCCCCTTTCTTTTAACCCTTTTGGTTGCGTCTCAAGACCAGATAAAGCTGTGATACTTTGTCTTGAAGGGCCAAGGAATATTGAAAACAGGAAAGGGTTGAAAAGGATAAACAGCAAGGCAGTAGAAAAAAAGGGACAAACTTAAACTGCTGTCTTAGCAAACCACCACTTGCCAAACAATATTTTGCATTGGAAGTCCAACATAGAACAAACAAGAGAGGAGGGAGTCACAAAAACCTCCCCTGGCACAACTCAAGGCCCTTTCCTCTCATTCTATCACCTCATACTGGGGAGAAGAGACCAACCCCTCCCCCCTCCCCCCCTCCCTGGTTCCAATCTCCTTTCAGGGAGTTGTAGAGAGCAACGAGGTCTCCCCTCAGTTTTACTGAGCTCAGGAAGTCCTTCAGCCACTCAGTTAAATACTTTTCACCCCCTGTGCTAAGCAGACACTTCCCTGGACACTGCCAATGCACAGCAGCAGTCAGAAGTTACTTCTCTCCACCAAGCAGTGCCAGTACATTGCATTAGCACCTGAGCCAAAAGGAGATAAAATAGGAGCTGCTCCAAGTAAAGCCTTTCTAAGAGCCTGGGCTGAGACGGTTGAGGACTGCATTACCTTTAAAGTTTCAGATGATTCAGAGTCCCTATGAAGAGAGACTGAGAGCCCTGGGGCTATTTAGACTTGAGAAGAGAAGACTGAGAGAGGATCTGATCAATGTCTATCAATATCTGAGGGGTGGGTGTCAAGTGGAGGGGGCCAAGCTCTTTTGGGTGGTTCACAGTGATAAGACAAGGAACAATGGGTTCAAACTTGAACAGAGAAGATTTCACCTCAACATGAGGAGAAACTTCTTTACAGTGAGGGTGACAGCACTGGAACAGGCTGCCCAGAGAGGTTGTGGAGTCTCCTTCTCTGGAGACTTTCCAAACCCACCTGGATGCATTCCTGTGCAGACTACCCTAAGTGATCCTGCTCTGGCAAGGGGGTTGGACCTGATGATCTCTTGAGGTCCCTTCCAGCCTCTGATACACTGTGATAAAAGGGCAGCAGGACAGAGCTCCTACAGTGGGAGATCACTTATAAAGTTCTCTGTCTGCTGGATTTGGCTTGTAGCTATAACTCAGCTCATAAACCATGACCTTCTCCCACCTTTGCTACACCACATTTTAGCTATCAGTCTTCCTCTTTGCAAACCTGAATCCAGATTTCACTTTACTGTACAAGAGCTTGTGGGCTGATAAATTAAATCACAAACAGGTCACCTGCCACAGAGCTGATTAAACAATTGAGTTACTTTTCATTAAGAGTTTATTGAAAAGGGAAAAAAAATGCCAGAAGTGAAGCAATAAAAATGGACAAACAAAACACAAACCTGGAGATACCTTTTGGTTTATTTCATTTCCTGCACAAAAGTAATTTTAAAAAAATATGGTTTCAATAGTGTCAATAAATAGCTTACTATTGGGCTACAAACTCGAGCAATGAAGTAAGAGGGGCTTCAGGAGGCTCCTCTCTCTCTGTTTCCAGCAGCAGAGCAGAGCCAAGCTTTCCATTTTACTGGAGCTATTCATTGAGCACCAAACACAAAGAGACAGCAAACTGGTTGGGTCATCAATAAAACCCCAGCCACAGCCAGGCAGAGCTGTCTTGACAGAGGACTTCACTGCAGGCAAAATCCTTTTAAATTTAAGGACAAGAGTGGATTTCAGTATTTCAATCAATACCAAAATGAAAGACCCAAGGAGATGACTGCCTCAGCCAAGATTTAATAACCGCCCCACATGCAGCTCACAGCCACCTCAGTCCTGCTCTGCCCTCTGAGCTCTTCCTGTCCAGCTCAGCTCCCACAGCAGTGCTTCCTCACAGAGCTTCATCTCACACCACAGGAGCCAGTGGAGCAGTGCTGTAAATCCAGCAGAAATTCTCATCTAAAAGACATGACACCAAGTTAGGTGTCAGGGTTGATCTGCACCAGGGCAGGGAGGCTCTGCAGAGGGACTTGGATAGATTGGATCCACAGCCAGCGTTACCAGGAGGAGCTTCAAAAAGGCCAAGTGCCAGGTCCTGCACCTGGGTCGCAACAACCCCAAGCAGTTCTACAGGCTTGGGGCAGTGTGGCTGGAAAGCTGCTGGCAGAAAAGGACATGGGAGTGCTGATGGACAAGCAGCTGAAGAGGAGCCAGCAGTGTGCCCAGGTGGCCAAGAAAGCCAAAGGCATCCTGGCTGGGATCAGCAATGCTGTGTCCAGCAGGAGCAGGGCGGGGATTGTCCCCTGGGACTCTGCTCTGGTGAGGGCACACCTTGAGTGCTGTGCTCAGTTTTGGGCACCTCAATACAAGAGAGATGTGGAGGTGCTGGAGCCAGGGCAGAGGAGGGCAAGGAAGCTGTGAAGGGCCTGGAGAATAAATCTGATGAAGAGTGACTGAAGGAGCTGGGGATGGTTAGTTTGAGACTGAGAAGGCTGAGGGGAGACCTCCTTGCTGTCTACAACTACCTGAAGGAGGTTGTAGAGAGGCTGGTGCTGGTCTCTTCTCCCAGGGAGTTAGTGACAGAACAAGAGGGAACAGCCTCAAGCTGCCACTGGGCTGGTTTAGACTGGACAGTAGGAAACATTTTTCCCAGCAAGAGTGATCAGGGATTGGAATGTGCTGCCCAGGGAGGTGGTGGAGTCCTCTAATCCTGGATGTGTTTAAAGGTGGTTTGGATGTGGTGCTTCGGAATATGGTTTATGGATGACCCTTGCAGAGTAGGGTTCTGGGTTGGACTTAGTGATCCTGAGGGTCTGTTCCAACCTGAATGTTTCTGTGATTCTGTGATCTTTTAAGCACAAGAATTTAGGAGAGAATGCTCCCAATGAGAACTCCTGCAGCCCTGTGTAGACTGGGCATTACAGAAAAGAGCTCAACAGCCACACCTGAGGCCATGCTGTCAAAACAGCTCCTCCCTGTCAGCCTGCAGACAGCCCTTCTCTATCATTCCAAAAATGAACTTAATTGAAAAGAAAGGCGTAATTGCATCTGAGATAGATCTTCAGTGGCAGGGCAGTATGATGTACATCTTCAATGTCAGCACAGAGTGATTTATGTGGCACACATGCATAAAAAGAATCTGTTTTTATAATCATCTCTGAGATGGAAAAAAGTCTGATGCCTACCATCAACTGAAAATCCTGACAGAAGCACTCAAGGAGGCCCAGGGTAATCTAGATAATTAATGACAAACTTGGTCAAGTTGTAGTTCGAGATAAGAGTCAGTAACTCCTGAGCCTTTCTCCAGCACAAGACTTAACCCCATGGAAGGATTTGTCTACTGACAAAGATACAACAGCAAACTATACAGCTTTGTGTCCCTAACACAGCAGACACTGAATTCTGCATGTTCAACCATCCAGAAAAGCAGCAAAACATCACTAAGAGTTCCCTGTGGGAAAGGGTGGGGAGTTTGGATGGCAGGTTTCGACCTACAGAACACTTAAGGGGGTTGCAGTTAAAGTTATAGCTTTTACTCTCATTTCCTCAGTCAGACATTTTTTAACAAGTGGAAAGTCTGTTCAATCTTCTCTGTAAGATGTGAGTTGTTGGAAATCAGTTGTTGGAAAGTCCCTGTCTTCACTCCCTGGGTGTAAGGGTATGAGACAGTCACAAAACCAGAAGCTGGCTTACCAATGACTCCTCCAGCTAAAGCAGCCAAGGTCAATTTTATCCTCTCTGCTATGCTCCTGCTGTAAGTGGTGAGGAGCAAGTGGTGAGGAGGTGGCAGAGAGCAAAGCAGCAATTTGATGTCACTGTAAAACTGCAGGACAGGCTGGTGCCACACTTTGCTCTTCCTCCCATGGGAGTGCTGATTCCTCTGGGTGCAAGTTTGAGAAACAGTAATGGTGTAATGAAGGCACAGAGGCAAAGGAGGAAAGAAAGACTTATTTGTGCTTCTCTTGCCTCATCTTTATGCTCTAAACATCACAAGCTGCCTCACAAGGTATCTCTTCTTTTGTGGGAAGGCACAACAATAAGCAGAGAGAGAAAACTTGATGAGGAGATTTCAGTCTGGTGTCAGTCACAACTGCCTCATGAAAAGAGGAGCTAGAGAAGACAGTGGAGCTAGGTATGTGTGAGGCTTTGCTAAAGACAGCCTGATCTGGGGCTTCAAACCTCATCTGCCACTGTGACTCCAGCTGCCTGATGCTCTTCTACCCAAATGCCTCTGATTGCAGATCAGGCAGGGAGTTTGCCTTAGGATCACAGCTTTCATCGAGTTGATCCAAGAAATAGATGCTGTTGGATGGGACTGTGGGATGGGACTGCGGTATGGGACGGGACTGCGGGACAGGGCAGTGCCTTTAGGAAATCAGATATACCACTGGGGTAGGAAATGCAGACGCTGAAAGAAAACATGACATAGATTTTGCTTGTAATATGTCACAAAATGGTAAGCAACCAGCAGAGCTGCAGTGCAGGCTCCAGGCAGCACAGCCAGCACTGGAAGCTGCTGTGCAGCAGTGCCTCACCGTTTGCTGCAGGTCAGGTATGATAACCCGAATCACCAGCGTGTTGCTCTGACTGTCCTCCATCCTGCTGCTTGGCTTCTCTGCAGTTGCTCTGATTGTGTCATAAATAGTTTCCTCTTTGGAGCTGTCTGACTCAGACTCCACAGAGTAGTCAGAAAAGCTTTGTGCCATTTCATCCTCGCTCGACGTTGGGCTACGAGGCATGGCCACGGCTCGTATCCTGCCAACACAAAAGAGAAAGAGAAGAAGCTAAGTCCTGGTTACAACCAGGTTTTGTCTCCTTGGAGGTAACATGCATTTAACAACCAAATCTTGTGTTTTGTCCTCCTTTTATTTCCTTCTGTAATGTACATGGGTAGGCAGAGCGCAATGGAAGGAAGTCTGGCTACAGAAGAGGGACAGAAGAAAGCAAAAAGAGCAACAAAAGAGAAGATAAATTTTCTTCCCAGGCATCCCAACCTCCCAAAGAATCCAGAAAAACCCAGCAGAACATCAGGGGCCTTGCTAAATGGCACTGTTGTAAACTGTACTTAGACCTAGATCTGACTTTGAAGCCTCCTTCCCCCAGTGCAAAAAATCATGTGAGGCCATTAACCCAGTTCTATTCTAACCTCAGCCTGTACCCCAGGAAGCTGTCCAGGCAGGGCTTCAATGAAGTTTATAACCTGTGCTAGAGATCAGGGGAAATCCAAGTCATGTTTACCCAAAGTAAAGACATTTGTATTCGGAGCTCTCGCAACAAGACCAGCAGAGTATTTTCCTTCTGGGATCTTCCAACTGCAGCAGCAAAAGACCTTCTTTAAGTCCCACAAAGTAAAAGCTTCTCCAGGAAAGGAGAATCATTATTCTATGGGAAAATGGGGGAAAAAACTATACTGGAAGAAAAGCTGAAAAATCCACCATAAACCATGCATAGGAACCATCTGCTCTGGCAGCCTTAAGGTGCCAGAAAAACATCAATTTATTTTTCATATTTTCCACAAGAAACCTTCTAGGATAACTTCTCTTCTTTGTAATTAAAAACCCCTTCAGCTGAAAAGAAAAAAAAAATCACAACAAACAACTAACCCCCAACCAATTCCATTATTGGCCCACGTAATAAAATGACATCAAAGCAAAAGTAAAGCCCAGAAGGGTGAACTGACCTCCCCAAGGTCACTCACACACCAGGGGACTGCACTGAGCTACCCAATTTATGTCTCCTGGAATGGTCCTACACTTGGACCCCCTCAAAGTAAATCCAGCCAAGTAAGAGCAGACACCAGGAGCACATAGGGTTTCAGGATGTCATTTGAGCCAACTAAGTATCCTGAGCAGGTTATTCATTCCTCTTCACTGCCCAGTGGCTTCTACTGCAAAGCTCACAAAGCAGGTATAAAAGGTCACCTTCCTCTGAGCATGCTGAGGTGACCTTCCATTGGGGCCAGAGCTGGCAGCAGAAGACAGGCCTAAAGCTTGGGGCCATAGGTGTTTCCAAAGCACATCACACCCCCACCCGCTTAAGCCTTCTTGTTCTTTCTGCTGCAGGACAACCCCAGGGCTATTCCCCTCAGCTCTAATCACTAATGAAGACAAACCCAGCACATTCAACAATATGCAATCATGCCACTTCACAGCAGCTTAATGCAAGGCTCTGTGTAGGAAAGGAAACTCTGGAGGGACATTTAATTTTCTTGCTGCTTCACTGAACTGTACATTAATGCTGTTCTCCAAAGCACCTTAAGCCAATAAAATGCATAAACATTAGGATGCCTTCCTTATTTATCTCCTAGTGCTAAATCACACAAAGCCAAAACATAGTAGGTCAATACAAAGCATTTGAGGGTGCAAGAGGTGCAGACCAGTGAGGGAGAAAAAAAAAGATATTAGGACCATCAAAGGGTTTGTCTCTCCCTACAGGCTTTTGAGAGCAGGATCTATTCCAGAGCAATGGATTCCACAGAGCACAGCAAACTGCAATTACTCAGCATACAAAAATTGCAATTATACAGCACACAGAGCTGAATGAGGGGAAAAAAAACCCTTCCCAGTCTTTTGGTAAATGAATTTTCCTGCAAAAAAACCCCAGCAATATCCCATTATGGACTAGCAAATGGCAATCACCAGCTGAAGAAACAGCTCCTGGGTATCAAGCACTCAGTGGGAGAAGGAACTCCTTGGAGATGCATCAATAAGGCACCAAGCACCAATTTTTCTGGTTAAAAAGAAGATAAACAGCACAAGGAGCCATGGAAAGGCTACTGAAGGAGTGTGGCAAAAGAGAAGAGAACTTCTCTCCCACCAGCACCATGGAGGAGCAGATCATTTAAATGCCTCTTTCTAAACAAGTCAGTCCCAAGCACTGGAGAAACTAAACCCACAGAGGTCCTGGTGTGGGCCAGGGAGCAGAGCTCAAAGACATCTCCCTCAGCCTACAAACACCTTAGGGCAATTTGGTTGTTTGGCTCTTGTGTGGAATGGAAGATGCCACCACTTGTTAAGTGGAGATGCTCACTGCCACTGTGGAGCGCTTCTGTATTTCAACACCTGATTTCTTTGGGCTTTGGAACAAAACTTCCATGTTTCAGTGTCCTCCCTAGAGCCCTGCAGTGACATGACCTGGAAATCTCCAGCTGTAGGGCACTGTGGTGAGGTACAGCCCCAGATTTACAGGTCTCAAAGAGTCTGAGATCTGTGCCCCCAGATCCCACCCAGTGTGCTGCTGAAGACAGGGGGTGCCCAGTGTCCTCTACAGCCTTCAAGGGGTGTTTCCTACAGAGCTGAAATGAAGATGAAGCTGTTCAAGCCAAACAAGTGAAAAACCCCAACAGGCACAACGAGAATGGAATTTATTTCAGCCAACTCTTGGCCAAAGGGAACTCCTTGTTTTGCAAGGGAAGCAGAGCATCTGTTGAGGCCTTGCCTTTTTACCTGGCACATTTTTTCTTTGATTAACATTAAGCAAACAAGGAGATGAGTTTTGGCCACACAGCAAATAAGGCAACGCAGCAGCTCCCAGCAGGAAGGAGATTCAGGCTTTGCTTCACAGCAGCCTCTGAATGCTACCCCACATGTAAGGACAAGAGGAATCTACTTTATCTGCTCCCAGGACTTGATCTAATCTACATAACATGACAGCAGCAGTGCCTCTCTGTTAACATTTAATTATGTTTGTATTTGAAATATCACAAAAATGTTTTCCTTATGGATAAAGAGGAAAAAGGTTGATAAGCATAAAATGCAAATTATCAAGCAACTAAGCTCTGCTGTCCACTGGGGAGATGAACCTGAGGTGAAGCTGCTCACCAAGCTCTGGATTTTTTTTCCCAACTCCTGTTGTAAGTCTTTTCAGATTCTCTTCTGTCCTTTCCCTTCCAGCACACTGTAATCTTTCTGATATTTACCCAGCCAAGTGCAAGCAGAGGCTGGGAACAGGAAGGCTGGAAGCTAACACTGCCTGCCCTATGTGCTTCTGTTTAGGAAAGAAAATGTATGGGGAAGCAACATTGCCATTTAGATCCATCTGTCAGGAATCACCACTGGAAACTGAAGTGCTGCAAGAATTCCACACAGCTTGGAGCTGTTCAGAGCTGTTCTCCACATCATATCACAGGATATGGTCTCACCTGAGTGGCCACTTTGCACTGGTCACAACATTTATTAGCTCTCTCTCTAAAATACAGCTGAGGCTCACATACCAAAAGTCCTCTCCAAGGCCAGCATGGCCAGAGCTCAGAGCAAGGTTTCATATGCAAGGGTCACCAGCTCCTGGTCCTGATAAGAATCCTGTTTTATATAAACATTCCTCTGCACAATAGCAGTGCTGTTGGCTGCAGGGAGAGCTCCTCTAGACTGCTATTGTCAGATAAGTTCAGAATGTACCTGTGGGAACAGCTCAGAAACAGAGTCAGCATTGTTATGGGTTGAGTAATGCCATTAACCAGACTGTGAGAAAAGTTTGCTGTTAAGAGCAACAGCAACTGCTAGAAAGAGGCATTTGATAATTAGCTCTGGAGAACAACTATTCAGGAAAGGGACTGACAGCTGTGAAACCTGCCAGAGCTCCTCACACTTGGATTCTGCAGCTCTCTTCAGAATTACACAGATCAGCTCAAGGAGCAGCTCACCTGGAACCAAAGGAAGATGCTGGAGAAGATCAAGCACTGCCTTTTTGTAATTACATTGCTATTAAAACAAAAATGCATTTCAGAGAGACCTGCAGATGGGGGGTGCAAGCCCCTCCCCCCCTCCCCACAGTGCATTTCATACCTCCCCACAGCTCTGCAAGCAAGGGTTCTGTAGAAGAAAATACACAGTGAAGCCCAACTCCAGCAGGTAATTTGCACTTTGATGGGTTCAGTCTCCTCTTGGCAGGGCTTTAAAGCTGCCTCTCAAAGAAGCAATTCCACCCTTGCACCCCAGACCACTCCATTCTTGCACTCAGACTGCTTCAATCTCTGCACTAGCACAAACAGTGGAGCAGAACAAAGCATTAGTCCAGGGCAGACAACAGCTTCTTTGGTTTGGGAGGTTAGCTTCAGCATCCATCAGGTCTCTGAACTGCATCACTATGCAAATGTTTGGCTAAGCAGCAGAGGCAGCTGGCAGAGGGCCAGAAGTTAGCAGCTAGGGCATGAGCAGGGCAGAACCACATTTTCCAAAGGCAGCATAAATGCTTGGCAGCATGAAATGAATCCTAGACACCACCGCCTAAGTGACAGGAAAGAAGGCAAACACAGCCCTCTGATTAACGCTGATGAAAATTAGCTGATTACCACTACCAAAATGACTCCAAACAGGACAGCTTACTGAAACCCACAGTGCCAAACTCACCCAGGCAAAGGCAAATCCTGCAGGAATACATCCACAGAGGCAGACCAGACCACGCAGGAGGAGTGCTAAGAGGTACACAACAAAATCTCAGGGGAGACAAAGTGCTCCCCCAGGCCCACCAGACAAGGAGGCAGCCTTGGTGTTGATGTGAAGCTGTGCTGGTCAGGTTGCAGTCCTGGGGGTACTTTTCCACAAATGCAAGCACTGACTCCAGTGCCAGCTTTATCCTGGCACCAGGGAACACCTCCTGGTCTGATTTTGTTCATAAACATGGCTGTGGTGTTGGGAGACTGAAAAATGACAATGACAACATGTGAAGGCTGGAAGAAAGTCAGTCTGTTGCTCTGCAGTTCTCTTGGTCAGCCTCTGTGAAATGGGACAACTGATTCTTGAGACTGCTCTACAGCAATTCCACACTGGGGCAGAAAATGCCAGAAAACCAAACCCCTTGCAAGTTATGCAGAAAAGTCCTCCCTCCGTGGTAATTACCTAAACAAATTTCTCATACATGACTTTGCTGTTCATAACCCTCCCAAATATGGCTTTTATTCCCTACACACCAGTCCTTCACTTAAATTCACTTTGGTTACACTGCCTGGTAATGCATTTTTGATCTCTCTGTTAAATAACTGAGCCACCCAAATGAATATTTTAGCAGATGTGTGCTGAGGTGTAAGTAACAACACACCAAGATCCCAAGCAAGAGTCCTCCTTTACTTCCCTCTGAAGCTGCTGTTTCTCAGCCTGGCATCTCTCACTTCCAACCTCAAACACTGACTTGAAGGCAGCACTGACAATCACAGAGAATCACAGAATTAGTGAGGCTGGAAAAGGCCTCTGAGATCATCAAGTCCAGCCTATGACCTAACACCACATCAGCTAAGCCATGCCACCAAGAGCCACATCCAAGCTTTTCTTAAAGACCTCCAGTGATGGTGACTCCAGCACCTCCCTGGGCAGTCCATCCCAGTGCCACCACCACCAGAAGCTTCTTCTTCCAGTCCTGTTTAAGAGCAGATTTATGCAGTGCTCCATTTCTTTGCTAGCTGCTCTCCCCAGATGACAAATTGTTTGGCAAAAGGGCACAAAAGTGACTTTTGGGGGCAGGGGTTTGGTTGGTTTGGTTTGGTTTTTAAAGAAAATTAAGAAGAAAACTGAGTAAGTGCTGCACCTGCTCCTTGTTTGAGGCAGCCTCTTCTTCTTTGCTCAGGTGTATTTGCACAGCACAGCCTTGCCACAGAGAGGCTAAGCTCCATTAACTTCTGGCATTCAGTCTCAAATGCCAACATTGTATGAGTGGTTCTTGAGACCAGGCTATGAGAATGGACAACTTTGGGGTTTGGTTTGAGTTTTTTGTTCTTTTCTCTTGTTTGTTTGTTTGTTTTTTTCTGGAAACTACTGCACTTCACCAGGAGCACTCTGTGCACTTACAAAATCTACACATGCAGCTTGTTTCTGCAAATCCAGGGTGGCTTCCTGAAAGCTTCCTCAGTTTACAAGCAACTTTGGATGCTAAAATTCTCCTTTGTCCTCTGTCTGTTCTCCTTGGTATTTATTTTCCTTGTAAACTGCCCAGCTGGTCGTGGTAGCCTCACGGAAAGGCTGAATCAACCAGGCAGATGCAAAGTGAGATTTTGGGGCAGGACAGCTAAAAAGAATACAGGAGACAGGCAGCTCATTGTACTGAGTGAGCAAGGCTGGGAGACAGGCAGAAAAGCAGATGTAGGAAAAGGTTAAACCTATTTCATTGAGAAAATCAACATAAAAAAAGAGAAAATCATGGAATTGTTTCAGTGCTTAAGAGAAGCAGTTTGCAAGCTGTGAAATGCAGAGATCAATTTCAGTGCTCAACTTCTTTTGTATTTAGGTTTAATTTGAATTATTAACAACATGGGGGGGCAGAAATCTCAGATCAGGAGCAGCTGTACAATGCTATGACCACTACTTTTCGTGGCAGTGAGCATATTGGTGCACACAGGAGGCAATACAGCAGGTGAGCAAACATCTCATGCAGGTGCTGCTCTCATTTCCAAACAGCTGAGCAGGAGCAAGCCCTGGACTCAGGACCATTCAGCCAACCTATGGAGAGAGGAAGGCAGAGAAAGGCAGAAGGAACAACCTGGCCTTCAGATACTTCATTTCTTAACCACAAGGGAAGCAACAACCAAATGGTGACCCAGAAAAGATGTGCACAGTGCAGAACTAGGACAGGTGACTAGCCCTTGGTTTAGCCAGACCCCAGTGCAGTGTCCTCAGCATCTCTGTGCCCATCTGTGTCTGTCTGCAGCACACTTCCCTGCCTCCCAGCGACAGATGGGCTCCAGCCTTCCCTTAGCCTAACTGCACAAATATCACCTCAATGTTTTTCAGAGGACATTTTAAGAGGACCTGGGCTGAACCTTCTCTGCATCTTGCCTGCTTATTTTACAACCCAAGGTAAGCAAACCTTGGGCTGCAACTCTCCCTCCAGCCTGTGCCAGCAGGCACTCCTGGTGCACTCGAGGTCATTTGCTAGGACTGTGCCTGTGCATGATGATGGTGACAGCAGCCTGTAGAAAAACATCTACAGGCTCAGAAAGGTTCAGTGGTCTGCCCAGATGACCCAGGCAGCACAGTGACTCTGCAGCAGACCTGAGAAATGCATCATTCTCCTGACCTTCCAGATTTTGATTCGACTCATTGTGAAGATAAGCAACTCATTGTTACCAAATCATAGCTAGCCAAGGACTGGGCAATCAAGACACAATAAAAGTGATGGAAAGAACCAGTTTTCCTCACTGACCACCAGCATTTAATTATTACCTTCAGTAAACAGCTCAAGAAATAAAAGATCCCTCAGCCTGTCCTCACAACAGAGCTGCTCCAGCCCTTGGATCTTCTTTGTGGCCTCCTCTGGACTCACTCCAGCAGCTCCATTTCCTTCTGCTGGGGACACCAGGACTGGAGGCAGAATTGGAGGTGGGGTCTCAGCAGAGCAGAGCCAAGGGGCAGAATCCCCTCTGCTGCCCTGCTGCCCACACTCCTCTGGCTGCAGCCCAGCACACAGCTGCCTGCTGGGCTGCAGGAGGGCACTGCTGGCTCCTGGGGAGCTGCTCAGCAACCAACAGCCCCAAGGCTCTTTCTTCAGAGCTGCTCCCAGCAGACTCTGCACTCAGCCTGGATTTGTGCTTAGAGTTGGCCCAACCCAGATGCAGACCCAACCATGACTTGTTGAGCCTCATGCAGTTGGCACTGGCCACTTCTCAGCCAGTCCCCACCTGCACTGCTGCAGGGCTCTGCCTCCAGGGGTGCAGCACTCAGTACTTGTCCTCATTGCATTTCACATAGCTCCTGCCAGCCCATTTCTCCAGCCTGCCCTGGTCCCCAGGTTTGGTGTCATCTGGCAACTTGACCAAAGCACACTCCACTGCCTCCTCCAGGTCAGAGACAGAGATAAGGTCACTTTGCCCTTGAACTGATGCATATAACAAAGTCATGACCAAACCAGTTACTCAACCGTATGAAGAAGGAAGGGCAAGGTAAGGACTAAGCCTGCAACCCTGCTGGCTAGACAGCTTGGCCTGACTGATGCCAACAGCAAAATGCAGCACTTGTATCTGTATTTTGTCTTTCAACAGAGCTAAGGTAAACCCCAAAGATTAACCTACAGCTATGGCTTAGCCCTGCAGCCCCAAAGCTCCCTGCAAGCAAACACATTTGCAGGGAATATGGCCCCACAGCTGCAGAAGGCACAGCTGTGGATGAAGCCTTGTCAGCCCTGCACAGTGGCTGTCAAACCCACCACTGATGGCAGGAACATTCCTGTCTTGTGCTTTTCAAGAGGACATCACATTTTGAATTGCCATCAACCACAGAGTCCAACCTGTGCCACACAGACTGGTGAATGGCAGCATCACCAAAACTTCTGGCTTTGTCTCTATCACTTCCAGTGATTTCTCTGCAAAGTGTAATTTCTCCATGTTAATGCAGATCCCTAATTCACTCACAGGCAATGTAAGGCCTAAAATGAGGCTATTGGAGAACCAGAAATACTTTAACCAGATTTCTTTCTACCTGACTGGATTTCAAGTTGATTGTACTCCTACAAGACCTGATTAACTGAATTCATTACCATTTATAATTTTTCTGACAGCACACTTTGGAGATTCCAGCCATGGAAATGATCCCAGGCTAATCAAGACATGCCAGCTGAATACAAAAACACTTGCCCAGAAAAGTCTTGATGGAATCATGATATAAAATATTCCAAATAAAAGCTGGCACAAGGGCCACCAGGATGATTAGAGAGCTGGAGCACCTCTCCTATGAAGACAGATTGAGAGAGCTGGGGCCGTTCAGTCTGGAGAAGAGAAGGCTCCAGGGAAACCTCAGAGCAGCCTTCCAGTACCTGAAGGGGGCTACAGGAGAGCTGGAGAGGGACTTTTCACAAAGGCATGAAGTGATAGGATGGCTTTGAGCTGGGAGAGGGGAGATTGAGACTGGAGATGAGGAAGAGATTCTTGGCAGTCAGGGTGGAGAGACACTGGAACAGGTTGCCCAGGGAGGTTGTGGATGCCTCCCTCTTGGATAGTGGCAAGCAGCAAGCAGTCAATTGTTAAGTGCCTGACAGGGCAGCGATTGCTGAGCTGTGGAGGTACAAATTCTTCTCATCCTTCTCTTGCTCCTTTCTCCAGAGCACTGCTCCCAGCGACACCCCTCCGTGCCACCACACACCTTATGGCAATCCATGCCCCCATTTCACACCCTTTTTGTATTTCCACCCTCCCTCCAGTGCTCATCCAAAGCTCCTGTTAGGACTCACTGCCGAGGACCTTTGATCTGTGCTCATCACCTGCATTAACACGGCCAGCTGCAGCAGCCAGTGCAAGGCAAGGCACCTTCAGTTTCCCTACCACAGAGCAAATGAAGGGTTTAGTTTTCAGATCATACAGAAGCATTAAGCTTTACCAACGGAAACCTAATTTGAAATCACTGTCCTTTTTGTTCCAAGCTTTCTGATTTCTGAGTTTGAAGTTCCTATTTATTTTGTAATGACTGAACTGGGAGCCAATAAAATCATGTTAGTTGAAGAAACTGTTCTGCATTAAAAGTTAGAAGTCATCTCCAGAGTACTGCCAACATTTTCTAAGTTGTGTTTTGGAAGAACCAGAGAGAAAATAACAAAATGGGGAAAATACATAGAGACTAGAAGCCTTTTTAAATAGAAAAGAGTGAAAATGCAGCTCTCAGGTCAAACCCCAGCAGACACAAGGCCATGCCTGTGCTGTCTCACAGGAGGCTCTGCACTGGCTTGCTCCTCAACTAGCTCTCCCCTAGCTGTCCAACAAAGGGCATCACAGCACAAAACCCCAGAAACTCTCTACCCCAACCCAACAGCAGTTGCAAATTTACTCATTAATAAATTGCTTCTAGGAAAAAAAAAAAAAGAAACAACTTTTTTTTTAACATGTCCAATACAAGAAGCATGATGCCGTTAGTCTGCCTGCTAGGTCACCTCCAAAGGATATTCAGTAGGAGGAGGAAAGGAGCTAAAATGAACAGAAGTTACCAAGTCCCACCTGACACCCTCACTGCAGGCTGCTCTGAGCCCACTCTTGCCACCCACCCAACACTGGGAAGCAGGATGAGGGACTCCTTCCTTTTGGGGCATTGAGCAGGATTGTCAAGAAGTTCTGAGCATTTGTTTATTAAATCTGAGGGGAATCCAGGGAGGAAGTTCTGGGCTGCCAGTGCAGGTCTGCCCACCTGGCACAGGCACAGGTGACTGCAGTGACTTCTCTGCACACTTACTTACCTGTCAGCCTACAGGTGACAGCAGTGCTGTGAGGGTGACCATCAGAATCTAGCTTGCCCTCATCTCAGATTCCTGTGAAAAACACAGAAAGACATAAAGAGGAGTGACACAAGAGACAGAAATTCAGTGACCTAACAGCCACTCAATTTAAAACCTGCCCAGCAGAAGTGATGCCAGCAGGAAGGGGCCTTGAAGTCAATCTGCAAGAGAGGCTGCAAGTTCCCAGCATCTCCATCACACAGCCACAGCAATGTTATGCACAGCTCTGCCTGATGTAACTTCACTCACCTCAGAATGCTTCTGGCAGCATGAAGTCAGTACTAATGCAAAAATAGGCTCCTTGGGTTATCATGACAGACACAAATTCAGGCCAGAGCTGACAGAGGGTGAAAAGCTACTCTGCTGCTTCCCACCAACAGCTCCCCTGGTTTCAGCCTTGCCAAAGCACCGAGCATCCTGGGCATGTGCACTTGCTAACAACTCCCATTTGTGCAGCAAGATGCTTGTTTTTTCCCCCAAGTCCAGCTGAAAGCCAGAAATTAGGGTCTGCTATTTCCAGGCCCCCCAGAGAATCAGCAGATACGTGCTGAGCATCACAGTGCAGCTCTTGGCACAGTAAGGAACAGCCTGGAGCCAGCTCACTGATAAGCTCTGAAGTGTGCATGGTTTTATTGCCTTCATTGATGGGTAGAAGCTCATGCTGAGAAAGTCTTGCCCAGCAAGTATTTCCCCCCTTTTACAGATATAAATGCAAAGGGAAAATCCAGAGGTTTCCACTGCAAAAGCAACTTCGATGAACTTTTTTTAAGCTTTTGGTGTACCTGGGTGCAGGTCACTACATGAAAAGCTAATACTGGATTGTGCTGCATCCTCTAAGCACAGCAAGAGAGCTAAACAGGGCTTCTCTATCAGCCACAAGAAAAGTGCAAAGCAGTCATGCAGCTCCAGAGAAAATACAGAACATGACCATAAGTGAAGTTGGAATTATTCAAGGATAATTCTGTGCACAGGACTGGCCCTGCACCATTTACTCCAATATCAACACAAACTGGTTTCATGTCAGATTCCCCCCTCCTCACTCCCTGCTTTATCAGACCCTTCCCATGGTGCATATCTGAGTGCCAGGTGATGCCAATCTGCACCCCCAGGCTCAAACACTTCAACAGTGTCTTTAAGCTCACTCTTTGACTCTAAATCAAGACACACTTTGATGTATTTCACTAAAACTACATAAACCTATCCCCAAAGGTTTGAGTTGGAAGAAAATACTCACAGCCCTGTCTCCAGCACAACTATCTCCCAGCAGCAACAAAAACAGAGGTGTAGAAGGACCTTTCCCCAAACTGAACTACTGCATTTTGTATCACACAGAAGTGAGCTGCAGTTAAGATTAGACCTAGCAGGGTTTGGGTTTTGAGACCAGGAGACAGAAATGTGGTCTCCATGAATATGAAGGTCACAGGAAATGCAGGTAAGGAAATATCATCAACTTTATCACAAGGTACAAACCAGAATCTTTGCAACTTCTTCTTTCTGTCTCATCTAAATTGAGTTTCTTCCAGCTCAAAGTCATCACCCCTCCCCCTGGCACTCTATGCCTTTATGGAAAGTCCCTCCCGAGCTCTCCTGTAGCCCCTTCAGGTACTGGAAGGCTGCTCTAAGGTCTCCCTGCAGCCTTCTCTTCTCCAGACTGAACAGCCCCAACTCTGCCAGCCTGTCCCCACAGTGAGGGTTCTCTAGCCCTTTGATCATCTTCATGACCTCCTCTGGACCCATTCTAATAGCTCCACACCCTTCCTGTGCTGGGGCCTCCAGACCTGGACACAGGACTCCAAGTGGCATCTCATGAGAGCTGAGCAGTTCATAGCTAACCTAAGAGGCTTCTTATGAGAGCCAGGACAAACTGCTACCATTTTTGAACCCTCTCTTTCACACACAACAGCCTTCACTTTCTAAATGGATCTGGTGAGAGAGGAGGAGTTACTTGGGACTGGATACATCCACCACAGATGCTACTTTCCACCAGGGCTCCCCCATGCAGACACATCTGCTCCATGTTTCCAAAACCAAGCTTTGTGATTTTGGGAGCAGTTTATAACTTGGTCAGTTTCAGGTGGCTGTTGCTAAGGTCTGCTCTGGGTATAGCTACAGTGACAGCCTGAGCCTCAAGTAAATACTTTGGGACCTTGTTGGTAAACCACACAACAAAAGCAACAAAAACTCTAAAGCATTCAGCTACTAAATACTCCACAGGAATCAAGGCTACAGAATTTCTTTGCAAGCAAGTTTTGCCTCTCCTTGTGGAAGAGCAGAGAATGCCAGCAGCTTGTTCTGTGGGAAGGGTAAATCCTTCTGTTTACACAAAGCACCCAGGGCATGGCTCTGCTTTGCACCGGGGATGTTAACTGATCTTTCACAGTGCTCTCTGGATATGAAAAGCAAGAGTGGCTGGCCAAGAGCTAGGAACTGTCCCTAAAGGAAAGTATTTGTACATTGCAAATTCATGGAAAACCAGGGAAGTGGTGCCAGTGCTTCTAGTGAGCTTGCAGAGTGGAGCAAGGCACCGGCCCTGGGGAAGTGAGCAACTGCCCTCACTTCTGCTTCTGCAAAAGGATTCTCTTAACACCCACAGGAAGACAAAAATTGCTGGGTTCCTCCCCAGATCCTGGTTTTTAACTCACCTCAAGCACAGGATCAGTAGAGCTTATCCCAGAGGCTCCAATGCATCCCCAAATAAATCTGCGTGCCATGAAATCCCAAGTTACTTGCTCATCCCTACCACCTCCTACTGTCACAGGCTTCTCTTCCAGATACTGCTTCCACCAGTGGCTGGGGGAGAGCTGCAGACAGGCTCATCCATCCAGGCAGCACACCAAACGTGACCCCATGCCTTGTCCTCTGGGTGGCATCTACTGTGGCTCTCCGGCACTTTTCACCTGTCTGCAGGAACAGAAAACCTTCGAAGGATTTCCATTCCTTTAAAAACATTCAGCTGAAGCTGCAGTGAATTCAAAAGCCATTGGAAAAGTAGGAGATGGATCAGGAGAGTAGAGAAGACTGAGAGAACAGTGACAGGAGCCATTTCCCTCATCACATCCACCTTACCAACACAAACCCTAACCCCAAGCCAAAAGAGGGATGCAGAGCAGGGTTAGTTACCAGCACTGCACCCTGCAGAGCTCTGGCTATGCAGGGGAACACTGCCCTGGGTCGGGGAGCACTGCCCCAGCTGGGGGAGCACTGCCCCCACCTCGGGGAGCACTGCCCATGCCTCGGGGGAGCACTGCCCCAGCTCAGGGAGCAGCCTAGCTGCAGCCATGCAGTATTTACAGCCCTCTCCCTCAGCTTCTCCTCGCTGCTCCTTGCCCCCCCCAGTAATTAAGCAGGACGCTGCCTCCTGAACCCAGCGTGCTGCAGCTGCTTCCACCGCTGGAGGAAAGCTTCTGCTGCAGAACAAACATGCCCAGGAGGACACAGGTCAAACTTTCCTCCACATCTGGCAAGCTTCCCAATTGAAAACGTTCCCATATTTGTATGAATTTTATCAAGTGGAATGAAAATGTCACAATTTTCACATTCCTTTTTGCCCATGGCAATCTGTGTGGTGAATGAATCTCCCATACAGGAAGATAAAAATGGAAAGGAGGTTGCAGTGAGGTGGGGGTTGGTCTCTTCTCCCTAGTATCAGGTGATAGCATGAAAGGAAATGGCCTGAAATTGTGCCAGGGGAGGTTCATGTTGGAGATCAGGAAAAATTTCTTTGCTGCAAGAGTATTCAGGCACTGGAAGAGGCTGATGGAGGTGGTGGAGTCCCCATCCCTGGAGGTGTTCAAGAAACCTGTGGCCATGGCACTTGGGGACAAGGTTTGATGGCCATGGTGGGGTTGGGTTGAAGGCTGCACTCAGTGATCACAGAGGTGTTTTCCAACCAAAACAATTCTGTGATTCTTTTGTGGGTATTTCTCTATGCCTAGCTGCACCTAGGAAAGTAAAAGTTACTAACTACTAAGAGCAAAGCTGAAGTAAACTCAACAATTGAGTAGATAAGGCATGTCTGTAGCCTCCATGGCAGACACACACAGGTCTCCTGCCAGGGTTCTGACTCACTCAAACTCATGCAAACACCACCACAGTGGCCAACTCAAGTGACTGTTTCTGCATAACTTCTTCACACAATTTCAGCACCAGAACAGTGCCAGTTTCTGCCCTGGCTCCCAGCTGACCAGCCAGCTCAGCTGCACAGATGTCTGCACCGCCACAGAGAAATCTCCATCTCTGTACATTTCTGGGGATGGCACAGAGGAATGGATATCCTGAAACACTCAGAGATGAAGCATTTGGGACCTTTCAGCTGCAGGATTAGCCTGGCTTAATGAATGCAATTTCCAACAACACATTTCATTAATTTAGCCCTAACCTTTCTGAACACCAACAGCTCTCACCAGAGGAGCTCACATGACCATAGAATATTTTACACAACCCAGTTTGGTCAAAGACTCCTAAAGCAGTCCAGTTATGCTACATGAAAGCACCACCTGCTGCTTGCACAGCACCTCATGTCATTTGCAGAGCTGAATGCACTTTGCACTGTCTGGCTCCCAGCAGTCCAGTAGCCTAGCAATGGTCAAAGCCTCCCAGATGTCTTTACCACTACTAAACCCTGCACACACACACTGAATTCTGCTCTTTGTCCCCATGCTCAAGTGAGAGCTCCACTACTGAGGTAAATACTAGGAGCAGGGTTTGCCCCTCTGGCACATAGGTACAGGATGGATGCAAATGCTGCCTGAGAGACTTCATAAGCAAAGCTCAGCAAAGGACAAAGAAACACACTGGGAAATGAAATTCATCAAGGGAAGAGAGACCTGAGACTTTGAGAGACAACTATCATCTATTTCTGCCATTGCATAAAGCCAGAGCAAACAAAGAAAGTCTGTTCACAGGGTTGAAATGTGAACAGGATCAGGAAAGCAGTTGGGGGAAGTGGGAGAAGAGTTACTTTACTCATCAGTAGAGACCATATCTGGGCATATATTTAAAATTCAGAGCAGCAAGAGCTCCATGTGGACCTTTTGAGAAGTAAACATGAAGCCTACAGCTGCTCGAACACTTGCTGAAATTTCTGCACAGATTTGTGACTCCCTGGGTTTTTTATGCTCCACTACTCTCATCCCTTTTTTCCTCAGCATTCTGAGCACAACAGCTCCACTACTTCTGCTTTGTGTGGCCTCAACCACGCCAGCTGCTCTGCAGCTTCACATCACTCACTGCTGGCAACAAAGCCCCAAAGTTCAGCTCCTCTCCAACACAGACCATGGACATGTCCACTGTTACTGCACATGCACCAAAGACACCAAAACTCCCCAGGCCCCCATGCTGCCTCTCACAGACATGGAACAGACACAGGGAAAAGGCAGCATCAGGAGTTTGGGCAATGGAATATGCTAAAATGAGTCAAGATAGCACAAAACCAGGGAGGTTCCATGTCAGTGCAGGGCACACAGATAGAAGAGATCCCTCAGCCACCCTTTTCCATCCAGGCACCAGATGGCTTCTTCCAATCCTCTAGACTTGGAGGAGGAGGGAAGACAAGGTGCAAAGTCATGAGCAGGACCTCACAACTACCTCCTATCTGACCTGTGGCCAGGGTCCCCTCACTGATCCAGACTGTTTCCATGAGGGACTCTGCCTGGAAGTGGAAACAGCAGAGACTAAACCAGGGCTGTTTCCACTTTTCCTAGTTGTGTGGGATGTTTATGACCCCACTTGGACCCATGTCACAGCTGACTTGACTTTACTGGCCCTTGGTAGACCTGTCTCCAAAATCCTTAGCAAATTAAACAGTTGACAGACCTCACATAGTGGTCTGCATGCAAACTGCAGATCTCTTAACACCTGGGCAATGCACAATGTAAAAGAGCAGTGCATGGGTTAAGAGTATAAGCAAACCCTCTGCTGAAGCTCAGTGACACACTTTGTTCCCTGGCCACAAGGAGCCAAGCACCACTGGCCAGATAATGATTTGGAAGCAAAAAGGGGGAGGGTGTGGTACTAAAGCCTGAGCATATGAAGCAAACCTTTGTGACAGCAAAAGCCAAGTGTTTATATATTTGATGTATGACGTTTGATCAGCCTGAACAAAGGTGGAGTTCAGTAACCCATAAGGGAACTCCTAAGTCAATGAGCTGATATAAATAAAAATGTATCAGGACCTGCTTTAAACTGGGCAAGCACAGTAACAGGCAAAAAATCTTTGCCTACCCCCAAATGCTGCTGCCCTACCAGTGCTGCAGAACTGCTCATCCAGCCTGTCACTGTGGTGCTTGACACCAGAGATTTCCCCAAGTACAGGAACTACAGCAGGAACCCTCAGGGCAACAGCTCCCCAGATTTGCCTCCTCCTCTGGTAAGTGGGACAGCCACAAATTCAGAGCATGCCACTGCTGGCTGCTGGCTCCCCTCACAGATCCCTTACGTGGTATAACCTTCATTAAAAGAGACCCTTCAGGGAAAACACTGAGGAGCCAGCATCAGAAGAGCCTGCAAGATATCTAAATAGCAGTTGTATTACAAAGAGTTGGGCTGACAAGCACCTGGAGCAGAGCGTGGTTTAACTTGCATGAGGAGGGTTCTCCAAACCTCTGAGCCTGCCATCAACAAGGGAGAACTCAAACAGCAAGAGGCCACACAAAGCAACTTCTTCACCTGGCACTTCATGGAGTGATGCTCCTTAGCTACTAAAACAACTGCAGTATATGCAGTGCTCTGGCTAGACACTAAAGTCAAGCAGAGAGTAAAATGCACACTGACAACAAGCTTTTTCCACCCCAAAAAGCACATCTGGATGTCTTGCTAATGGTTTATGTGCAAACTGTTCAATGCCTGCGGTCAGTATTTCCAACAGGAAACATTATGACCCCAAAAACATAAGCTCACTCCCAGGAAATCCATGGCATAAGAACAACAACATCACTGGAAACAGCTTCAATTCCAGAGTTTATGATAGCAGAACAAAGACTAAGATCAGACCCTGAATTTGTGTTGCCTGTTCTTAGTGGGTTAAAAAAAAAAAAAAAAAAAAGAGAGAGTTCAGTTCTGGAAAGCAAAAGGCTTCCTTCTTATGCTTACCTAAACATCAAATGGTTATGTAATTAAAGTCAGAAGTACTTCTGCAAATTACCAGCAATCAGTGATGAAAGCAAAACGTGTCAGCCACAGTTCAGGCCTCATCATTATTTCATTTCCCAAGTGCTGCAAAAATCCAGGATAACCAGTAAATAATCCAAGGTGCTCACACAGCCAGCAGGCTCTCACCTTGGAGGTCATTTGTCAGGGAACTCAGCAGACCTGCTCAGCTCAAGGAAGCCCCCCCTAAACTGGGCAACATTTCTGCTCTTTTGGTATATGAGGAGATCATAGAATCAACCAGGTTGGAAGAGACCTCCAAGATCATATCCAAGTCCAACCTATCACCCAGCCCTATCCAATCAACCAGATCATGGCACTAAGTGCCTCATCCAGGCTTTTCTTGAACATCTCCAGGGATGGCAACTCTACCACCTCCCTGGGCAGCACATTCCAATGGCAAATCTCTTTCTCTTTCTGTGAAGAACTTCCTCCTAACACCCAGCCTGTACCTCCCCTGGCACAACTTGAGACTGTGTCCCCTCATTCTGCTGCTGGTTGCCTGGAAGAAGAGGCCAACCCCCACCTGGCTACAACCTCCCTTCAGGTAGTTGTAGAGAGCAATGAGGTCACCCCTGAGCCTCCTCTTCTCCAGGCTAAACAACCCCAGATGGACAACTCTGAAGCAAATTCACAGAAACACTTGTACCCTTTTTTTTTTTTTTTTTTTTTTTTTTACCTAGAACTGGATTTTGAGCCTAAACTCAAAGGACAACCTACCAATGGTGTTTGCCAGATAGAAGTGAGCTGCTTGTTCCACAGTAGTGTCAGCTCTGTGGTATCTCCCAGACAGAAGTGGGCTGCTTGCTCCACAGTGGTGTTAGCTGTGGTTGGACTCAGTGATCTTAGAGGTCTTTCCCCACTGAAATACTTGGACCATTCTGACTGCAGGAGAAAGGCTGTGCCCCTGTTATAGACCAGCTGCAGCCTCTGCTTCTGGAGCACTCTCCTAAAACCAGGAATTTTAGTCAAAGACAGGAATTTATTAGCTTTCCTGCCTGAGCTACAGTGAGTGAAGAAAGATGAAAGATGGAGTAATAAGAGAGAGGGAAGCTGGAGCTGTGGCTGAGCTGTGCCAGTAGAGCCACCCTGCTCAGAAGTAAGTCACCCAAGTGCCAGGTCTCACCTGCAGCTCCTGTGGTGGGAGGAACAGCTCAGCCCCTTCCCATTCAGATCAGGTCAGTGGCACCATGCTGAGGCTGGGGTAAGAGGTCAGGCGTTTAGTGTTTGAGGGGGTTGGGGTTTCATGAAGAAAGGCTTTTAGCCTGGAGGACAGAAGGCTGGGGCTGGGGATCTCATCAATGCTGATCAATACCGACAGGGTGGCTGTCAGCAGGATGGGACCAGGCTTTGCTCAGTGGTGCCCAGTGACAGGACAACAGGTGACAGGCATGAGCTTGAACATAGGAAGTTCCACCTAAACAGGGGGAGGAATTTCTTTGAGGGTGGTAGAGCACTGGAGCCCAGAGAGGTGGTGGAGTTTCCTACTCTGGAGTCATTCAAACCCCACCTGGGCACCATCCTGTGCAACCTACTCTGGGGCATGGGGGTTGGACTGGGTGATCTGCAGAGGTCCAGTCTGTGATTCCATGATTTTCCATTATCAGAAGAAACAAACTGGCTGGAATAGCAGCAGGATTTACAGGAAATGGACATGCACAATCAAATGCAACATATTTCCAATAATTTCATTAGGCTGCCATGGGAGACCAAACTCTCCTACTGAAAATAGTGCAACAGGCAGGACAATCACTGAAGAAATAAATCTGTGCCAATTCAGGATTTGGTGAAGGTTTAGCAAGTAAACCACCACCCATACAGCCAGCCACAAAGGTTAAGAGCTGCATGATCTCAAGAAAATGCATCAGGCCTAATTACTCTGACAGTGCCCAGTCTCTTCATTGAGAAAATTCCAAGCAAAACAACTGAGAGGGAACACCACAGAAAACACAAGTTGTTAAATACAAGGTGTTCAGCTTCTCCCAGATCCCCAGGACACATTTTGCTTGTTCCATTAACACAGCCCAGGGAAAGATGCCCTTTGACAGAGCAGCAGTGAGCCTTTCCTTGCAGCGGATCTCAGGCAAGCTCCTGCAGAGGGTTTGCCTCCCCAGGTGCAATCACTTGATTCAAAAGGATCTGGGAGGTAGCTTCCTAATGCAGCCTTGCATTTGCTTGTGAAATGTGGTGAGCTGCAAGGGGGACAGAGGGGAGGTTAAGAGCACAAGAAAGCACAAGCCCCATGAGTTTACAGCGAATGGTGCTTACCAACCTGAGCAGGTGTAGCAAGGAACAAAACACAAGAAAGAGATCATCTCCTCCTGTGCTGGAGTGTTGAACAAGATCAGACTCACTGATACTACAACACACTCCTGTGCTTTAACACAGCAGATACATAGAGCAGAAGCAGATCTTAGGCAGCTGTACTGACAGAACATTGTCCTTTACAGAACCCCAGCATGCTGGAGATCTAAAGCAGGGCACCCACAGCAGCTTGCCCAGGACCACAATGGTCAGCTGGGGTGGGAAGCTCTCCAGATGAGACTCCAAACCTCTCTGGGCAGCCCGCTCCAGGGCTCCAGCTCCCTCACACCAAAGGAGTTTTCCTTGACATTTAGATGGAACCTCCTGGGTTCCAGTTTGAGCCCACTGCCCCTTGCCCTGTCACTGGGCACCACTGCAAATGAAGAGTTTTCTTTAGGATCAGTTTCTCCCCTTTCCCTTATGGATACAGACAGCAAACAGACAAGGTTCAGCAGCACTGGAAGCACAACAAATGGAGGAATACAAAAGCTTCCCACAGCATATCATTCATCAGTCTTTGCACATTTGGAATAGCCACATGCAAGTCAGGTATTAAGGTCACAATCTCAGCTCGAAACAACCACAGATCGATTTTGAGTGTCAGTAGCAACCCCTAATCCCCAGGGCAGTCTCTTCCCAGACAAACACATCTTCTCTGATAAAGAAGAATGGGAGAAAGGAGAGTAAAATTGACAGATGTACACAAATCTCCACAGAGATCTCCAGTTAAACAAATAAAACCCATGCCAGTCAACCCAGTTATGCAACACTTCTTTACTTTTGCTGAAAATATGCTGAAATTTTCATGACAAAATAATTACAGCAGGAAAAAAAAAAAAACCAACCAAAAACAAAAACCCAAACCAAACCAATCTCTGAGGAGGCACTCTGGGATATTTTATGCAAAGAACACTTGACTGCAGCTGCCTCCAGTCAAGCACCTATGGGACACAGCTGTGTGGTGCTGAGCTCTCCTCATGCAACACAGCACCTCTGTGAGAGCATGCCTGTGTCTACATGCCATTGCTGGTCCTGAGACTGGTATAGCAGTGCTGCACTGTCTTTACTCTCTGTAGTAAAGCTGTTGTGCTGAGCTCTGGAACGTTTGCACCCATCTGCCTCTCCATGGTGTGGCTGTTCCTCCCGCCTGTGAACAGTGGGACCCCAGTGAGCCTTCTTGGGATTTTTGCTGCTTATGTGCCCAGACAGACACGACTGTGCTGCCACACATCAGCACTGGCTTGGCACATTTATTACCAAAGGACTGAGTTTAAGCTCTGCTGACTGGGGCTCTGCAGAGAAGTGCAAGTCCTGTCCTGTCTCTGAATCGCCACCCAGCAGGTCAGTGGAAACTCAATTACTATCCCCAACAAAGCCTCTGAGCCACAGGCAGAAAACCCTCACTCAGATGTGTTGCAGTAAACAGAGTTACACCAGGCAGCAAATTGCTGCTTTGTTTGGATTTTCCAGGAAGGCTCTCTTGCCCACAACAGCAGCCATGCTTTTCACAGGGATTTACTCAGCACTGCATCTCACTCACAGGAGAAATGAACTTTGGGTCCTCAGTGTTCACAACCTTGGATCTGTCTGGCATACAGAAAGTGTGACTGCAAGGCAAGAAAGCACACACACCTTCCCCTAACCTTCAAAGCTGGGTCACACTGCCTCTTGAAATGCTTTCTTCTTTGCTGTGAGGGTGCTGGGAGCCCTGAGCAGGCTGCCCAGAGAGGTTGTGGAGCCTCCTTCTCTGGAGAGATTCCAGCCCCACCTGGACATAGGACAAAGGGCAATGGTTTTAAACTAGAGAAGAGGAGATTTAGATTGGATGTGAGGGACAAGTTCTGCGCATGAAGGTGGTGGAACACTGGAACAGGTTGCCCAGGGAGGTGGTTGAGGCCCCATCCTTAAGATACTCAAAGTCAGGCTGGACAGGGCTCTGGGCAACCTGATCTAGTGGAGGATGTCCCTGCTGAGTGTAGTGGGGTGGGACTGGATGAGCTTTGGAGGTGCCTTCCAACCCAACCCATTCTAATATTCTATGACACTGTGCTCCTGGGCACCCTGCTATGGGTGCCCCTGCTTTAGCAGGGAGGTTGGACTGGATGATCTCCACAACTCCCTTCCACCCTCCACCATGCTGGGATTCTGGTGTTCTGTGAACAGCTCGTTCTCTTCCTTGCTCCCATCTGCCTGTGTACAGGTTGGTTAGTCTTTCCATGTCACCTAGCTTTGTTCTCCACAAATGTGCTTGTTTAACCCTATAAATATTAGGGAGTAATGGAATACAAAGAAAATGTATCCTCAAAAGAGAAGGTACTGAAAAAGTCCTAAACACCTACAGAAAGATACTCAGTTACTACAGGCCACTAACCCAGCTCTACAAATATGTAGATTGCTTCATGGAGAACTGACCTGTACTGAAAAAATAAATGTTAATATGCCCCCAAGCAGTGCATTGCCATGAAGAAATTCATATCTTCAAATATTCACACACACAGGGTCATTGCTACCTCTGTTTGAGTAATCTTTGACTTGGGAAACAGTCCTTTGAGTCATGTGCAATGAAACCCTGCATACTTTAGGATGAGAACTTGTAGCTCATCACACAGCAGGTACAGTCCAACCCTTCATGGCCCAGCTGACACACAGACACCAGATACCCTGAGAAAACAAGGCATGTTACACCTTGAGTTCACCAAGTGCATGACTTAAATAAAACCCCTGAAACACAAACGCTCAGGGGCCAGAAGGGGACAGGGTGCCTGTTCTTACAGCCTCTCCCTGAGCAGCACCCACCCAGCAGAGGCTTTCTGAAAACCACAACTTCTGTTGCCCCTCCCTGCACTACATGAACTGCTTCAGACGTCCTGGGAGGCCTCTTGCTGCTGTAGGACCACACAGCTTTACATGAGTAATGCAATTCAGTGCTTCAGATGAGACTTGGAAGGTGATGTCTCCACTTCTCTCCAAGCTCAAGTCTATTCCTTTCCTTAACATCTCAAACCCACAACCTAAAATGCCTTCACCCAGGGGTATCTGGTACAACACTGATCACCCCTGCTCATCCTTTACAGAGTACAGGACCCAGTTCCAACATGTTGGAACTGCTACTTGCTGAAGGCCAGCCAGCACGTGATGATGCCTATAAGCAGGTCTCACACAAGTGTCCTAGAGCTACATTCTCCCCTTCCTGCTTGCAAAGCTTAAGTCAGAATAATCCCAGAGTTCAAAGGATGAGAAGTTTGACTTCAGCTTCATCCTCTGGCTACTCTAGCTCTAGGACTGTTCTGCAAGGAGATCCTTCCCACTCCTTCACCCACGCCCAGCCCTCAGTGACAGCTGCCCTGGTTTCTCTGTCCAGCACTTGCCAGGCCTGAAGGTTTTCACAGCCTCTGCTTCTTACTGCCTTCTACATTTCTGTTGAGAAAGGGAGAGAGCTTTTACCAAAGTCTGGTGGGTTTCAGCTCCCTTATGGCACAGTCACCACTGTCATTTACAGCAGCAATCTCCACAGCAGCTCTGGAATGCAAGCCAGTAAATAAGAAAGGAAACAGAGCAGTTAAAGATTTGCTGTCTTGGCAAGAGATAAAACAGGTGTGAGTGCTCTGCACCTAACTTAACCTTTTCCTTTCACTGCAATAACATTTCTAAAACCCTGCTGAACCAACCCAAACTTTGTTGGCAGCTTCTTTTCAGAGTTATGTCAGCAAAACCAAAGCAACACTTTGGAGGAACTAGAAGTTGGCAGAAGCATGACCTCTGCATGCTGCTCTGGTCTTGAGTTTAAATGTTCCAAACACAAATCTTGTACCTTACTAATGCCTGATTTGGGGATTGTTGGCACAGCAGTGGCTTGGGATGCAATAGAAAGAAACAAAGGTTCCCAATGCAGATAATAGTCAGCTGCTTACACAGCTCTGTTTTCACCGGGTTTGGAACACAACTGCTCTTAGGCCACCACCTTCTCTTCCCCTTACAGAAACCTAAGGGTTTTGCAAAGGATGAACCACCTTCATGATGTTCTTTAGAAGACCTCAATGAACAACCCTCAAGGCAACACATTCCATCATGGCCCAAGAAATCAGGACAACCTTTGCAAGTGGAGTCCATGAAGAGGTCATTTCAAGCCTTCCACCGAGTTTTATATGTTGCCAGGAGTGACAATACCAACACCCTCTCCATCTACCTCTGAGCAGCTGTATCCAGGGAACAGAGACAATCCTGTTGGTGTTCATCTGACTAAACAAGTGCTCAGTGCACCCAGAACATTTCTGAACTGCTTAAGTGACTCTTCTGAAGGCATTGCAACTCAGAGAGGCTGCCAGGACCCTGCCACACTCTGCCCTGTTTCAGAAAGCCTGAACTAAAGCTGTGTGCCCATTATCAGACAGACATCCACATCCCAAAAGCAGAGCAGGAATTTACACCACCCCCTGGACAGGGATAGATGTTCTTTCAGCAAAACACCTGCTGCTGCTGAGCAGGAGAGTTGGGTCCTGGCTGTCAATAAATGGGAACGTCCTGAATATCCTCCTACACATGGCACTTTGGGCTGGGCACTGGTCTGCCATGGAATCAAACTCCTTAGCATGAATAAATTGTACCCAAACTGTCAGCACCCATTTTCTGCTAAAAGTCTGCAGCTGGGAACTGGGGGACATTGCTGAACTGGTCCATTCATGCCAGATACTACCTTGGGCTATTTTTTGAGGCAGTGGTCTTTAGAGACCTTGGCATCTTTTCTTCCATGTGGCATTCAAAGGCTGCTTCAGAGTGCCTGCTCTCTGCACCAGCATGTGTGATTTTGAAGGCAGCTCTGAGGTGGCATAACTGACTGCCTTCAGCAGAGCTGCTGATACCAGCTGAGGATCTAAAAAGTACATAAAATAAACACTTTTGCTTCTCAACTGTTTTTCACAGGTTTTGAAGTCTAAAACTTTCATGTTGCTTTGTTCTGCACCTTCATTTCCCAGCTGACTGATGAGCCAAGCATCATCCACACCGACACACAAAAAAAGAAAAAAAAAAACAGCTTCCCAAACCTGCCTGCCAAAGCACAAAGGCCAGAGTGAAAAGCAGAGTTTGTTGAAAGCCAGGTTCCTTCCTGATAACATTTCCCAATATTTGTTTAGAGGGAAGCTTTGCTTTCAGGTAAACACCGTGCTGATGGCAAGGTGCAGAAGGCTCTGCTGCTTTACACAGCAGGGGCACTTAAAAAAAACACAGAGAGCTGTTTCTCTTCTCTGAAGCTTCTTCATCAGATAGAACCATGGAAGGTTCAGTTCAGCAGTGCAGGCAGTGCTGGTGGCATGTGTAAAGCACAGATAAGGCTGCAGCTGCAGGCTGGTCAGCTGGCACACACAGCACAGACGTTAAGGGTGGCACGTGGTGACTGGCACCAGCAATGGCAGCTGCAGGAAACCTTGAAACTAAGGTCAGACTGCAGAAGGAGTGTGATGGCTGCCCCACTGCCAGCAGCACTCAGCCCTCACACACAATCATTTTGGTTGGAACAGACCTTTCAGATCAGCCCAGCACTGCCAGGTCACCACCAAACCCTGTCCCTCAGCACCACAGCTACATGGCCTTGAAACCCCCCTGGTGACGGGGACTCTGCCACTGCCCTGGGCAGCCTGGGCCAGGCCTTGACAACCATTTCAGGAAAGAAATTGTTCCTCATGCCCAACATAAACATCCACTGGTGAACTTGAGGCCATTTCCTCTTATCCTGTTGCTTGTTCCTTGGGACAAGAGGCCAACCCCCACCTAGCTCTAGCCTCCTTTCAAAGAGTTGTAGAGAGCCTCTCAGCCTCCTCCTCTCCAGAAAACCCCAGGTCCCTCAGCTGGTCCTCACCAGCCCTGGTCTCCAGACTCTTCACCAACTTTAGACATGCTACAGCCTCTCAATGTCCTTCTTGCAGCAAGGGGCACAAAACTGAATCCAGGATTCAAGGTGCAACTTACATTGCAACTACAGAGGACGGTACTGGAAGATCTCAGACTTACAGCTGAAGGAAAGGAAACAGAAAAACCAGCACCTTCAGGTGTGGGGCAGCTTCTGTGGGGTGCAAGGCCAGGAGGGATATTTAGTGTAAGCCTTGAGATGGCTTCCCCCCCACCCCCCATGAAGCCTCTCCCCACTGTGTGCCCTCACCTCATGTCCGAGAGCCAAGTTGTTTGCACAGTGGCTGGCACCCACAGAGGTGACCCTGCAGACCACTCGTCCCTCCTGCTGGGCTTGGGCTTTCTGATGGGGAGCAGATGGATCAAAGCAGATGTAACAGGGCTGCAAGTGAGAAACGGGACAAGGGTTAGGTTTCTGTGTGTTCTTGACTTCCCAAGCACGTTTCAGGCCCATCTGAGAGAGAAGATATTGGTGAGCACTGCCCAGCCTTCCTCCTGGAAGCTGCTCAGCTCTTCCTTTCTCAAGTCAAGAGAGTCACCAGAGCACTCTCCAAACTTACTCAGAGTAAATACCCTCTGTGTGGAACTGAATGTGAGCCCCACAACTGTATTTCTGTAATGACTGCATCCTCATCACAGCTCTCAGGTTTTGCTGAGCACTTGCTCTGTTGATATTCTGTCAGCAAAATTTAATCAAACAAGAAGCTTGTGTGCACTGTGCCTCTGAGATGGGAAATGATGAGCTGGGACTAAGCACAATGGTGGCACCAAAACCTAAACCAGAGACTGCTAGAAGTCAAACACAGCAATGCAATGGTTTTAATCAGTTGCATACAGGAACTCCTTCCACGTGGAAGGGCAGTAACAGCTTCAGAAAGAGGATGTCACAGGTCCTGAACATCACACCTACAGCTCTGCTAGCAAACCAAATAAGCCAGGGATTGTTTATGTGACTCATCTCTCTGTCCTCTCACCAGCATGGATTTTGTCTGCTTGCCCCAGATGCCAGAGAGCCAGTGAAGGGGCAAAACCCAGATGCCCAGAGACCCCAGGCTCCACTCCCAACAGGCAGGCTGGTCACTGCTGGTCTGATCTGCAAAGCAAGCAATCTCAGGGATGTGCCCTTTGGCCCTGGGGATGAAGAACAGCCACTGGCCTGGTTTATGTAATTGTAAAGGGATGGTCTCTGGTGCCTGTGAGAAGGTGCTGGCACAACACTTCCTGCACCATTCAGCATCCCCTCATTAAGCATCCTATTGCTCAACCATGCAGAGCTATCCAGATCCTTGCAGCACAATGGACTCTTCTCCATGTGCTACAAGAGACCCCTACATAAAAAGGGGGAGAAATGCTGGAGCGGAGATGGCTGCACTGCTCCCATGTGCTGCTCCCCGCTAAGAGGACAGAGTAGCTCAGCTTAGTTCTAAAAACTCAGCTGGTTTAAAAAAAAAAAAATAAAGAGGGTTGTTGGGGGTTTTGGGTTTTTTAAGTGAGAGATCATACTCTGTTTATTTCTAATGCAGAAATCTGTGAGATACAACATTGAGCACAAAACACAACTGCCACAGCACAGCCAGAGCTGCACACCCAGAGTGTCACAGCAAAGAAAATCAAAATGCTTCTTCAAATGCAATTGGAACTTCACTCTGATCCACAGCCTGCCTTATGCTTTCTCTCACCATTTACAACTCAGTCTTCATTTGTATGTTGTACACTGCTTTCCCCTCCTTCCTGAAGGAAAAAAAAAAAAAAAAAAAAAAACAGGTAAAAGCTGCTCCCTTGAACCATCAGCAACAGCAGCACTCTGTGTGTGCTCCTAAGGGGTCCGGCATGTGCCTCCCTAGCCAGCAGCACACTGCATGCCAGCAGCACACTGCACACCAGCAGCACGCAGTATTTGCCCTGTTGGTGAGAATCCTGCTTTCAAAGGCTGGGAAAGCTTTCAGACAGGGATAGCCCTTCCAGACCATGACATCTGATCCAAAGCAACCCTCTGCTGGCTCACAGCCTCACCGACTTGAGGGCAGCCTATTAAAACAAGACCTGAGTTCCAGGTGAGTGATGCCTACCAGGGGCTTATTTCAAAGCCCAGCTTTTAACACGAACTGCATCTCATCTGCTTGCTCTGAAAGCTACAGCAACTGTGTCAAATGCACACACTCAGAGATGTCAGCAACAATCATCTGCACAACCAAGCAAGAACCCAAGATTTTTTTTCCTCTCAGCATCTCTGCCACCAAGGAAAGACACTTGTGTAAACTGCTGGCAAAGAGCCTGGGTCGTATCCTTGTCTACTGACTGCTCCACGCAGAGACTCACAGCCTGACCTTTCAGTCCAGACACAAAGCTCTGTGCTAGGCAAAGTGAAATCCAGGCTCAGCTACACTGTCACCCCCACTCCAACAATGTTTTCTCCTAGCTTCCCTGCATTTCTCAAAATCTGCAGGTTCCTGTCCACAGGAATAGGAACTTCCTGAAATCCCTGGAATGCGTTAGCTGTTCACAAATGATCCCAACACGATCTGTGCTGGCAAGTGGAGTGTTAGCCTATACCATGGCAAGACTGTTCATTTTTACATAAAAGAGCAAGGGAGATTTTTATTGAAAGGCGCAGACTGAAGAGAGAAACTGGCCAGAAAAAAAGAAATCCCTACCACTGTATTTTAAAAGTATTGCTGGTCCCTGGCTGAACTGACAACTGCAGAAAGCAGACAGCACTGCTGAAAGGAGTTTGTCTTCCCAGAGGTCTTGCTTTGTGAATTCCAGGTGCTTCTTCTAAAGCAGGCAGGAAAATGAGATTCCAAAACCCGTTGATTTTAGCATGACAGTGTTTTTCTGAAGGTAATGGCATGCAAATCATTATGCATGTATTTACATTTTTGATTAGGACAAGATTGAGAAGATAGAAAATAGAGCAACCATCCTCCTGTAGGTTCTAGCAAAGGCATTTCACATATGCAAGAGACATGAATAACTAACACAGAAAGAACAAGCAAAGCTCAAACCCAGCTAAAGATAAATAACTTGTCTCTACCACTCTCAGCAAAGAGTTCACACTATCTAGGGTGCACATTTTTTAATTAATGGGAAACTAGTTTGATGGGAAGACCTAGGCTAGGGCTCTGAGGGGCTCCTCTAGAAACTCGCTGTTCTGTGACACAGCACCCGGACACCAAACTTCCCAACCTAACAGTCTGCCCTCAGAAGCAGGGAAATTGAACTCTGCTAATGAAACTCAAGAAAGAAATCTGATCAGGCCGTGGGAGTCTCTTGCATAATTCAGTTTCTCTTCTTTGGACTGCTCTTGGCTGATCTGGAGAAGGAGCACCACGCCTCCCAGCCCTCTGCCTTCCTCGCATGCTGGGGAGCTTACAGGCACATCTGAAAGGGCTCAAGCTGCAGGACCAGGTCCTGCTCCAGGAACACAGGGCAAGGTGGAGAAGGACTACTTCTGGGATGAAAACTACTCAGAAAGTGCCTGTAGATGCCAGGTTTGAGCAACCTGCAGAGAAAAACAGCCAGGGCTATTTCTGAGTGGGGGGCTAAGAAGTACCCCAGGGGTTACAGCATCTGAAAAATTTGTATGCTAAAGGAAAACAGAAAGCTTGAATAACCTCAGCTGAGAGACACAGAAGGACAAGTGTGGGGGAAAGAGACAAGCTGGGAAAGAGGCAGGGGATAATCAACCTGAAGAAATTAAAAGCTATTTTTCTGGACCTAACAGCAGGGGGAAACACGAGTGCTCTGGGATAAAACAAGAGCTTTCAAAAGACCCAGTCAGAATCAATGCAAAGAATTTCTCAGATGGCCCTGACTCTCATCTGTCCCTTCAGGGCTTTTCTTTCTAGTTTACAGTAAAACACCTGGAAAAGGTGTGCAGAAATAATGCTGTGTTTGGCCAGCCTTCGAGCCTGGCTAACTAAACTCAGCTGCTACTCTTTTCAACTTAATTCTTCTAAACCATCAGACCAGCAATGGCTAGAGAAAAAAAATACCAAAGCTGCACTGTAGTTTGGAGGTGCTGCAGACAACCAGTGCAAATGCTTGGGTGGTGCTTACACCTAGTGTAGGTCTGTGCCACCAAATCCAGGACTAGGAAAAGTGTTGCCTCTACTCAGCAAGGGCCTTTTTCAGGTCCTTTTGTCTCCTTCTACATGACCAGGAGTGCTTCTCCTATCTAGGATCTGGCTAAGCTGCTCACCCCCTCTTGTCTCCCTGTACACTGTGGCCTGTGCTTTCACTTGATTGCTGGGGGTTTAGTGCATTTCACCTAACTGGAGTCCTTGGATTTTTATTAGGGAAGATATGGGCAAACTTGAAGTCCTTTGACATCCAGGAGGCCAGCTGGGACTTTAGTGTCTGGAAGCTCTAAATGCATGTAGGTGTCTCGTCAAAACTCTCTACATTTCAGAGCTGCTGAAGACCTCCACTCACATCCATAGCCAAGCCTGAAAACCCTCCCAGTTGTATCCAGCAGCAGACCCAGAGATTTAACAGCCAGCAATGCACCACCAGTAGCTGCAGCTTCTAAACAGAACAGAAACCTGGAAGGAGTGGCTCCACACTTGAACTCAAGTTTTCTTGCTATTATAGCCAAGCCAGTGGGTGTGGAAGTGCTCCCAGATTCTCACTGCAGACAGGAGATGGGGTGTCCATCAGCACCTTGCTGAGCAATTAGGCAATCACAAGTTGAATACAGGCAGGTCCACAGGACATCTAAGCCACTCACCAGCTCACAAGCTTCCGTGGAACAATATAGCATGCCATAACAAACACAGAGACCTAAAGATATAGCTGCAGACATCAGGAAGAACATGGGACTGATGTAAAAAGTATTACCAGTTCTCACCTCTCCCCTGAAGTCCTTCTTCAATAAAACACAAAAAGAAAAGCCGCCTAATAAAACCCACAAAGGCCTTCCACTAATTATATTTCTATTCACAAGAGAGATGAGGCACTGTAAAAGCTACATTAAAGTCTCACCCTGCTGAATTACATATCAGCCTAGTTACCTCCCAGGACTTTGATTATTTTAATGTGTTATTGTGTTTTTAATATAAGCAAAGAAGAGCCAGGCTGTTTCACGGTGAAGTCACAACCTTGATCCGCAAATAGCTTTAAACAAAGATACCACTTGTTTTTGAGAACTCTTTCTGTTTTTTCCTCCACCCTGACAAAGCCTCCCTTCAACAAGGCAGGTTATTCTGAGAGTTTAACACAGCCAAGAGCAGAGGAAAGGAGACAAGCAAGATCTAAAAAAGAAGAAAAAAAATAAAAGAATGCAAAATCTTTCAGAAGAATAAACTCACTGATGTGTTGCTTGCAGGGATGTTTTGTGATTTCCATACTAACGACCAGGGCCTATTACAGAGACGTTTCAGCAGCATGCCAGCAGCTCACCGGCAGCTAACTGAATTTCCCACTGCTTCCACTACTCCACGGGGCCCTCAGGAAACACTTTATTCATACTCAGATCCTTTCCCCCTCTCTTACTTTATCCTGCTGATCCCCTCCCTACTGCTCACAGGCACACAAGCAGCGTGAGAGGAAGATTGCTCTGCTTCAAGCGAGAATTGAGCATGCCCCCACCCACCCCCTTTTGCTTACTTCTACCATCCTGTGCAACACGGCGGGACTCGCCCACACCCCCACCCGCCCCCAGCCTCCCCCGCTACCGAGCGCCGGCTCCACCTGCCCGTACCTGGCCTGGCCAGCCCACGCCGCGCTCACCCCCTGGCCACCTCCTCCCCACCCTGGCAGCCCCAAGCGTGCCGCTTCAGCGCTCCCCGCAGCCCCAGCCGGCTGCGAAGCCAGGACGGTGCCTGCCGAGCTCCAGCCTCTGCCCGCCGCCGACCCCCGCTGCCGGCAGCCGCCCGCCCCGCCGAGCGAACCGAACTTCACCGCCAACGTCAAAGGGGCTTACGGGCAAAGTCAAACTGCCTGCGGGCAGCTCCACGGCCTTCCAGGGGGTTCCCCTGCTGGACACCCCCTCCAACACTCCTCGCCCTCGGGCAAGGGGAGGGCAGCCACCCGGACGGGGCAGAGCCGATCCCTGGGAACCGCCTCTGGCAGGACCATACCCCACGGCCCCAGCAGCAGCAGCCCCACACGCACCCCCCGGGCCATGCCTACCTGCGGCGGGACGGGGCGGGAAGCGGTGAGGGAGCGCTCGCTCCCCTCGCACGCGGCTGCTGCCACCGCCGCCCGCGCTCGGCAGGACCGGTGCGGGCACGCGGGAGGGGAAGGGGAGGCCGGGCCGGGGAGCCGCCCCCGCACTCAGGCCGCTCCCGCTCGCTGTCCGGCCCGGCCCTCTCACCTCTCCGCTCCACCGCCTGCGGCCGCCGGCGTCGCCACTCTTACCGCCGGCTCCTGAGGCGGCCTCGGCTCTGTCCCCAGCTCGCCCCCAGCTGCCGCTGTGGGATACTTGCATTGTCGCTGGGGCTGGGTCAATCGCCGGGGTCCGGACAGCTGTCCGGCAGCTCAATCACCTCTGCTCTCTGCATGCCCGAATTCCTTCGGCTTCTCTGTTGTGTTTTGGTTTTGTTCTATCTCCCTCCTGTCTCCGCTTCTGCCCCCGACAGCGCCGAGAGGACGCAGTCCAACACAGCTCGACGGGTCGGAGCAGCCAGCCGAGAGGCTCTGCCGGGAGCCCCGAGTAGCTGAACCACGCAGCGGCAGCCAGCAGGGCTGAGTAGCGCAGCCGACGTGAAACTTCCACTGGCACCTTGATTCCTACAGGAACGGAAGGTGTCAGGCGCAGCCCATGAGCAGCCCCAAACGTGGGGTGGGCGCGGGGACCACAAACCTCAAGCTCAGGGGAAATCCATCCTGCGTGGAGCTGCCGCCCCACAAGGACAGTGCGGGTTGGAGCAGCTACAGAGAAGGACCACGAAGCTGGTGAAGGGTGTGGAGAACAGGGCTGATGAGGAGCAGCTGAGAGAGCTGGAAATGTTTATTCTGGAGAAGAGGAAGCTGAGGGGAGACCTCATTGCTCTCTACAGCTCCCTGAGGAGGTCGGAGTGAGGTGGAGGTCGGTCTGTCCTCCCAAGACACAAGCAACAGGACAAGAGGAAATAGCCTCAGGTTGCACCAGGGGAGGTATAGCTTGGACGTGAGGAACAATTTTTCACCTGAAAAAGTGGTCAAGCCCTGGAACTGGCTGCCCAGGGCAGTGCTGGAGTCTCCATTCCTGGGTGGATTTCAAAGCCCTGCAGCTGCAGTGCTGAGGGACACGGTTTAGTGATGACCTGGCCAGTGCTGGGTTGGAGTTGGTGATCTTAAAGATCTCTTCCAGCCAAAACTATTCTGTGAGATGTGGACATGCAGTGAGAAGCACACAGGCAGCGTATGGGACTTGCTGGTCTCCTGCACTCCAGCTGTGCGTGTGCTGCTTCCATTTCTCCTCATCTTCCCAGGCATAACACACCTGCAACCAGGGGGCAGCTACAGCTCGAGAGGTAACCCCAAACGTACCCCAGTTTGTCCTGGCACAGGCTGAACCTCCAACACTCATTTCAGTCCAGGATCACCACTAAGCTGCTGAAAGGATTGGGAGACATGAGAGCCATGGTTTGAGTCCCTGATGGATGCAGCAAAGTTAGGACCAGTGCTTGGGAAAATACTGTTCTAAAATTGCTGTATCTTTGAACTTTTAACCCTAAATGGCAGCAATTTCAAGTCCCTAAATGACACCAGTTTCGAACCTGTAATGCCACAGTGCGAATGCTGAGTTACTACATACAAAAGTATGGATTTTAGACCACTTGAAGGAGTCAGCCTTTAGGCACAGTGCCGTGCTGGACTTCAACAATCTTTATCACCCTCTTTTTGTTCTGTAGAAGCCGTTTCAAAGTGAATAGAACAGAAAATGTCATTATCTTTAGCAATGCAATTCTGGCCTTTCCGAACTGCTTTGTAGAGTTACAAAGCTTTTTACTATGGTAGCTCTCAAATGGCTCTTTTTAAACACAAAACCTCCTTGGAAAGGAGAATATTCCTTAATACAAATGGAGCAATTTTGTTGCCTCATAAATATTAATGAACGTTGCACTGCGTGCCGTGGAAGCGATTTTCACGCCAGAGGTGCTGGGCACACAAGCGCCGGCACTGGCAGAGTTCAGACATCACTCTCCTCACTGGGTGCGAGTCCTTGGTGATACACAGAAGCCTTTCCTCTTAGACAGAACAAAGGATGTTGTGAATTGCCCGGGTCTCAAAATGTAACATTGTTAAAAGAAATTAAAAGCAAACAAAACCAGCCCAGAAGCAGGCTGAGCAAACAAACAAACAAAAGGAAGGTGATTGGGCTGGAATGGGAATATCCTCTTCTAAGCTGCTTTACTCATCCCTACATTGTGCTCTTTAAATTTTTAAGCATCTGAACATTTGTTCTGTCAGTCGAGAAAAAAATGCACTTACTTAAACTCATGTTAGGTCCCCAGGGGATATCATGGGAAAATAGGACAGCAGTGCTAAGTAGAAAAACTCCATCTACAGCATCTTTTACAATTAAAAACTCCAAACAGCAAACAGGAAAAAAAAAAAAAACCCAAATAAAAACCCAAAACAACAAAACAAAAAACAAACAAAAAAAAACCCACACACAAAACCCCCAAACAACCAGTGAAAAATATTTCCTTCCTTTTTATGCTGCATTAACCAGGTGTGGAATCCAGTGACCAGCATGCAAAGTGCAAATGAAAGTTGCTTTCATCAGTGGCAGTAACTGAGAGCTGCTCTGCATGAAGTGCATCATTCTGCATCTGTACTTCTACTGGCATCTCACTAACGCCTGCTAACAAATTACAAACAAGAAGTCCCAAGGTACAATCAAATTGGACTATCTTGGTCATACCTAAGGTGCAAGAGAAACTGGGTGTCCTTCAAGTATCATGAAATACTGATGGAGGCAATAGGAAAGCACAAACCAATTTATGTCCCTCAGTTTTTCAGCTGTGATGTCTAAAACTTCACCTCAGTGAGTCCAAGCTTTATCTGTAACTAAATGCATTTGCAGTTTCTACTCTTCACATTCTTCCTTTAAAAAATAAAATTATGATGACCTTCAGCTGAGTAAGAGCTAAGAAATCTGGGTCAAAGAAGCTATTCCCAACTGTATCCAGTTGCCTGGAGAACTTGGAAAGCTGGGACATGATATTAGGAAATCTTGCCTGCACTAACTTCTCCTTCCTGCTGAAAGGAAGCACAGCAGGAGCAAGTCTCTAGACCTCATGGAAATGACACAACTCTGCAGCCTTGGGGAGCTGCCTTCCATGGGTGCTCTTGACCATTCTTTACTTTGGGCTGGAGAAGTGACACTCTGAAAGCTGAGAGAGTTGTGTGGGATGAACCCCATGCTTCTTATTGGCAGCAAAGGAAGCTTCAAGGACTTTTAAACCTCTGATTGTTTTAGATTAATGACCTGGGGTTAGTGCATTTTGGCAATTCTGAATACAAGTTCAAGCATTAGGCTTCAGTACAAGATGTTTAAAACCCCAGTCAAACAGAACTTGCATGTAGTTGAATTATAAGCATCAAGGTAGGACTAAAGCATCAGCAATTGGCATTTTTCTGCTTCAAAACAGATCCAGTTGTATCAACTAGCTAGCTGTACTTGGGATTGTTTTGCACATAAACAGGGAGAAATTGAATGAAATTCAACAAGGATAAGTGTAGAGTCTTGCACCTGGGAAAGAACAACCCCAGGTACCAGTATAGGTTGGGGACTGACCTGCTGGAGAGCAGTGAAGGGGAAAAGGACCTGGGGGTCCTGGTGGATGGGAGGTTGACCATGAGCCAGCAGTTGTGCTCTTGTGGCCAAGAAGGCCAAGGGCATCCTGGGGTGGGTTAGAAGGGCTGTGGTGAGTAGGTCAGAGAGGTTCTCCTCCCCTTCTACTTGGCCCTGCTGGGGCTACATCTGGAGTATTGTGTCCAGTTCTGGGCCCCTCAGTTCAAGAAGGACCTCAGGGAACTGCCTGAGAGATTCCAGCATAGAGCCACAAAGATGATGAAGGGAGTGGAACATCTTCCTTATGAGGAGAGCCTGAGGGAGCTGAGGGCTCTGGAGCTTGGAGAAAAGGAGGCTGAGAGGTGATCTCATGCATGTTGATAAAGATGTGCAGGGTGAGTGCCCAGAGGCTGCAGCCAGGCTCTGCCCAGTGATGCCCAATGACAGCACAAGGGGCAGTGGTGGAAGCTGAGGCACAGGAAGTTCCATGGAAACAGGAGGAAACATTTTTTTCCCTGTGAGGGTGACAGAACACTGGAACAGGCTGCCCAGGGGGGTTGTAGAGTCTCCCTCTCTAGAGATATTCAAAACCCCTCTGGATGCATTCCTGTGGGACCTGCTCTAGGTGATGCTGCTCTGCAGGGGAGTTGGACTGGAAGATCTTTTGAGGTCCCTTCTAGCCCCTAACATTCTGTGATTCTGTAAAGCCCATACAAAGTCCTTTCATGGCCAGATGAACTCTCAAATAACTCTGATGAATGTATTTGCTTGCAGACAAGACCTCAAACCACTCACTCTCTTCAACAATCCCCCGCCCCTAAGGTCTTCACCACTCCTAAGCTCTTTTTGTGTGAGGTATTTTGCCATCTCTACCCCTTTTTATACTTTGCTTCCATAGTTCTTCAGTAACTCTTTCCCTCTTTCTATGTATCAGCTGGCCTTAATAAGGCAGCTTATTAAACCAATATAAAGTTAAATTTATGCAGATTTTTCTTTCCTGGAAGCGTGAATAGATTTTTCACCACCTCTCCACATCCTTCAAGAATAATAAAAGGTTATTAAAAGCTCCAGTTAGGCACAGATCTGGAAGATGTGCAAAATACTTTTGGTATGTCCTGATGCAAGATTATTGTGCCCTTTAAAATAGTAAAGCATTTCAATATAAATACTTTGTGTCAATTTTTAAGAGGTTCCTTGCACTCCAAGATGAAATACTTCTTTTAATTAACAACTGATAAAGAAATAGATCTGTCCCTTTTCCATCATAGGTAAATTACCATTGAGTCATTTGTTGCAAGTTTCTTGCAATTAAAAAAGAGAGGAAAAAAAAAGAATCTTCCTTAACTTCTCTTCCTTACCTTGTTCATGCTGAAGAAAATAATTATTCTGTAAATGACTGCACAAGCAAAAATTGTTCTTGTGTAGCAAATATTAAATAATAAATGGTCTAATTATCCTATCTCAGAAGCTGGGATGGCTTTCTTTTTTTCTTCTGATAGATTCGTGGTTTGTAATATGCATGTTCTGATTTCAGTGGCTAATTCATTTTCTCCTCAGGCTCATGCATAGTGGCACTGTTACACAACAGTCTCTTTTCTGATCTCAGCTGTGCTTGGCCTGTCAAGAGCATCACACATGAGCATGACCTCCCAAGGCCATCCCATCACCACTGGTACCTCCTGTTGTTGGAGAAGAGGAGGCTTAGGGGAGACCTTCCTGCTCTCCACAACTACCTGAAGGGAGGTTGCAGCCAGGTGGGGGTTGGTCTCTTCTCCCAGGCAGCCAGCACCAGAACAAGAGGACACAGTCTCAGGCTGTGCAGGGGAAGTTTAGGCTGATCTTAGAAAGAAGTTCTTCACAGATTGCCCTTGGGATGGGCTGCCCAGGGAGGGGGTGGGGTCAACAGCCCTGGAGGTCTTTAAGAAAGGACTGGGTGAGGCACTTAGTGCTGTGGTCTGGATGATTAGATTGGGGTGGGTGATTGATTGGATTTGATGATCTTGGAGGTCTCTTCCAACCTGTCTGATTCTGTTATATTGCTCCACTAGCACCCACTTACCAGAGACAAGGAGCAGCACAATCAGGATTGGCTTTGTGATGATGTGCAGAACCCAACCCAAGGGTGTTTGCAGATCAGCACCAAAGACACCTTGCTTCATCTGCTCTGAAGCCGTGAAGGAAGGCTGGGGCTTAGCCCCGAGCTGGGGTAGAGGTGGTCACCCTCCTCCTCCCTGGAGCAGTACTTGCTCCTGTCAGAGCAGTGCACCACCATGCAGCCATCCCTCCACACCACCACAGCTTTTTCCAGCTACAGGTGTCCCTTGGAAACAATCTCCTCACTTCTATTGTCAGGTGGGAGTTGAGCCTGGACTTGTGTGCCTCTGCCTCACATTGAGCCCTCAGTCACTGAAAGCCTTTCCTAGCTGGATTCACTGTCTGGATGAATTGAATTGAGAATAATAAAAGAGAACACAACAAAGGAGAAGTGGATTTAAAGATACTCTCTCTGGCTTTTGTTGGACCTGCCCCAGCTGTGCTGGTTTCTAGAATTCCCTATTAGGCACACATTTTTTTTTTTTTTTTAACTTTCTCTTTTTTTCCCCACCTATATCTGCCCTCTTGCTACCTCCACTTTGTTTTCTTAAGCTGGAGCCACCAGATCTTAGTGTAGAATAAAGAAACAAAGACAGACTATGGCTAACAGCACTTTTCCTACAGGCTGGATGGATCAGTGTCCTCTGCATCTCTCTCTCCAGTCCTCTTTGGCTTTTTGGACAAATCCATTATCCACAGTGAATGTAATACAGCTAAGGTAAGATTTCCTGTTGTTCTTTATGGCATCTTGGCAGTAATAAACCTTGGAATTCATCCCTCCACTTTCAGAAACAATCAGAAAAGTAGGCAATTTGCCACACTTTTTGGTAGGTGCAAGTGGCCTGGGAGGATTCAGAGCTGGGTGTCAGTCTCAAATGCCATGGAAACAGAAGTGTCACTTACCTTGTTCAAGTGCTCTCTGTGCAGATTTTTCTCTCTATAGAAAAAATAACAATAATTCTCTTTTTTTCACAATCAAAGTATTGCCTTCAGAGGAAATTAGCCTTTAACTCTCACAAGAACTTGTGAAAAGGAAGCATCTGACACAGATTGTAACAGCAGAGTGAGAAAGCCTGCCCTAGCTCACCTCCAGACCTGCACAAGGCAGGATAACAAACTTCCTTCTGACCCTCTATCCAGGGTGGAGCTACCTTTGGTAGGCTGCCTTGTAGGGTAGGGGGCAACTGGATCTTCATGGCCTGTTAAGGTCAAAGCCTTGGAGGCAGGGAGGGGAAGTTACTGCAGGATGAGCAAGCAGCATCCCCCAGGTCACAGAAAGGTTTGAGTGGGAAAGGACCTTTAGAGGTCTTCTAGAGCAAACCCCCTCCAGTGAGCAGGGACAGCTGCAACTAGGGCAGGTTGCTCAGAGCCCCAAACAACCTGGCCTGGAATGGTTCCAGGCATGGGGCATCTCCCACCTCTCTGGGAAGCGTTTCACCACCTTCATTGTAACAAAATTCTTCCTTTAATCAACAGCCAGTTTTCCACGGTGGTTCTCACAGGCAAAACTCCTCCTCCAGGGCAGACTACAGAGAATCAAGGAGAGCAGTGACACACACTGGAGGTTATTCCTGTTCCCAACTTCTTAGCACATCTGTCTTTAAGAATTAACATAACAGACCAGCAAGGTTAATTATGTTGGCATCCATAATTATCTTGCCCTCACACCAAACCTAAGTGTAGGATATTTGAGATTCAGAGGTGTTTGAATTGCTGGATCCATTTTAAATCACAACTGGCCATGCACAAAATGAGTGTAGGGGAGGAAAAAAGAGCCAAAGAATGGTTTGGGGCAGATGATCCAAAGTTGGCAATGCAGCTCTCAGGACCAAACCCACCCCACAGGCTGAAGAAAATGCACACTGTGCATTCTGGCTGACCTTGGTGTTGTCTTAGCAGATGTGAGAAACCCTAAACAGATGTTTCAAGTGAAGTTTGCAAGCTGGGCTCTGAGTTTTGCAACTGCTTATGGATATTTCTGGGTGGGAATTGGTAGGTGTTTGCTCACCTACTCTGCTGAACAAAAGATCAAACTGTGAGGAGCATTTCCGTTTCACAGAATCACAGACTGGTAGGGGCTGGAAGGGACCTCTGAAGGTCATCTAGTCCAATGCCCCTGCTAAAGCAGGTTCACCTAGATCAGGTTGCCCAAGACCACATCCAAGGTAGGCTTTGATCATCTCCAGAGAAGGAGACTCCAAACCTCTCTGGGCAGCTTATTCCAGTGCTCTGTCACCCCCCACAGTAAAGAATTTTTCCCTCATGTTCGTATGGAAGTTCCTGCATTACAGTTTGTGTCCATTGTCCCTTGTCCTGTTGCTGGGTACCACAGCTGAAGACGTGATAAGAGCTGAGCAGTCAGCACAGCAGTTTCTGAAGATACCAAGGGAAAAAAAATCAAAAGAAAACTGTGGTATCCTGTTTTTAATGCTTTTAGAGTGATTTCAAGCACTCCTGCTCCCTCATCACGCCACAGCTAATCAGCTGTAGGCCATCCTGCTGCTAACTCGGGCAACAAACCACTCATGACCCCAGCAGAGGTTTTCCTTTCCCTGCCAGAAGGAACAGTTACTATCATTTTTTGTTCATGTTCTGCTTCTTTGTCTCAAAAGTTACTCCTCAGGACCAGGAATATGTGCGGTTTAACCACCTAGAGCCATAAATATTCACTTACTAAGGCTGCTGCTTGCTTTAAAGTTACCCAGGAAGATTTTTTTACAGAGTTCAGTTGTCTAAACTGAGGCTTACACAGACCCCAGGTCTTCAAAACCAGGAATTGATTAAGGTTTGTTGTTAACACACAGAGCTCATCAAAACCAGGAGGGCTTTTTGCACTTCATCCAGCATGCCTCAGCCAAATGAAGTGGTTGCTCAGCAAGGGGAGGAGATGCTGGCTGGTGAAGCAGTCTTGTGTTGTGCAGCTATCCAACCTCCAACCTACGAGCAAGCAAAGCACTGCACTCTTCAGCTCTCACCAGTCAGCACCTCAGGGAGAGCTGAGCCACCTGTGTAAAGAAAAGCAGAGGCATTATTGTCTTTAGGGTTAACACTAAAATGTCTTTACAATTGTTGGATTGGTTTAGACCTAATTTTCAAAGTTCACAAATACCTTCAGTGAATTCCCAAAAAGGTTCATTTTCCATGTGGAGCTCTTGAAGTAAAAATAGAGATTAAGAAACTCACCCCCAAAGAAAACTTTTCACTGTGTTAGTCACAGTGGATGAAGAATTCATGAATCCTGCTTTTTGCTAAATCCAAGCTAAGCTCCCCTCTTAGTCTGGAGCTTCTGATCTGTAGTTAAGGCTACAAGGTGTTAGATAAGCTTACGTTTTATTGCCTCTCCATCTTCTGCAAGCTGTAAATCTGTTTTAAGTCTGAAATAGGTGAAACAGGTTGTGGAACAGGTTGCCCAGGGAGGTGGTGGAAGCCTCATCCCTGGAGGTTTTTAAGGCCAGGCTGGATGTGGCTCTGAGCAACCTGCTCTAGTGTGAGGTGTCCCTGCCCATGGCAGGGGGGTTGGAACTCGATGAGCCTTGAGGTCCCTTCCAACCCTAACAGTTCTATGATTCTATGACATGAACATTTGAGTCTGGTCTGTCACTGAACAGTAATTAGCAAGGGGAGTTCATGCCCATGAATCACAAAATCCAAACTGCCTTTCCATTTCCTACCATTTACCCTTTAGATCTATGCAGTGTTTCACCATCACTGCAAAACACTGAGGCATCAACAGCAATACTGCAGCTGCAGTCTAATACCTCTCAGAAGGCAAACAGGGCAAATCATTTGCAAGTCTTTCAGCTTACGGGAGCTCAGGCACAGCACTGGTACCCAGGCTGCTACCCTGCTGCACCTTTCTCTGAGCTGGACTGAGTTCCAGGGGAGCCTCTGCACAGACTTCGTTGGTGTTGTGACCTGCTCTTCCAGAGAGTGAGCAGCCAGAGCTGCCTTTGGCTTCCCCAGCACTGTAGATGTCCATCATGTCAGAAATTCAAGCCATCAGCCTTTCAGCATTGTGGGGCTGGAGGTGCTTTGGGTGGCTTTGCCCAGAGGAAACTGCCACAGCTGGTAATTCCTGTTCCTTGCCTCACACCAGAGGCAGCAGGGGAAAGTCATTTTTGCTGCTGACAATAGAAGTCATGCATCCAAAGATCAAGCACTTGGGGGTTTTGCTGGCCTGAGCCCTTCATGCCTTGTCAGCTCGCTGTCCTCACTGGAAGACCACCAGTTAATGGATTTAACCTTTGCATGAGTGACAAATAACACATCAGCATGTCCAAGGTAGGCTACACCGAAGCCATGGACGTCCTCTTTCTCCTTCGCTTCTCTCTGTAGTCATGACACCTAATTCCTTCAGCACTGCTTTACCTGCATTCATGGAAAGTGCACTTCTCCAAGCAAGGGAAAAGCAGTTCAAAAGAGCAAAATCACAACCCTTCACCACGCTCACTACCCTCTGAAATTCAGCCCCCACATGTGCCAGCCTCAGAATGCCACCAGCCATCTCCTGGAGACACCTTGACAACCTCTCCCGGTGCTTCACTGAGGCTTTAAAGGCAACTGGATGCTGGAATAGCTTTTTTTTTTTTTTTCCCCCCAAAGTCCTGGGGAGGGACTTTTTAGGATCTCAGGTAGTGACAGGACTGGGGGGAATGGAATAAAGCTGGAAGTAGGGAGATACAGACTGGATGTGAGGAGGAAGTTCTTCCCCATGAGAATGGTGAGAGCCTGGAATGGGTTGTCCAGGGAGGTGGTTGAGGCCCCATCCCTGGAGGTGTTTAAGGCCAGACTGGATGAGGCTCTGGCCAGCCTGATCTAGTGTGAGGTGTCCCTGGGCTTGTCAGGGGGGTTGGAACTGGATGATCCTTGTGGTCCCTTACAACCCTGACTGAGTCTATGATTCTATAAAGTAGAAAAAAAAAACCCAAGTTGTAGACAGCGAGAAACTGCAAGATTTAGGAATTCAAGAAGTCAGATCAAGAAATTAGTATAAGAAAAATGAGCTTAGTAGCATTTGATGAATTTTTTTGTTGTTGTCATGGAAGAAGACAGATCCCAATCAAGCACTGCAAAGTCTGAGTGTTCCATGGAATCCATGGACCTCATATTTTAGCAGTTTGCTTTTGCAGCTCTTCAGTTTTGTACCATGGAACTGTGAAATCTGCAAATGTTGTGGTGACACATTCATAGAGTATTTCCCTGCCTTCCAGGATTACTGCTTGCTTGTAGAAAATGCATCTCAGCTGAAGTAAAATAAGATGAGAAAATAAAATAAAATAAAATTTAAACCAAAATATAACATAATATAATATAATATAATACAAAAATTAAAAATAATAAAAACAAAATAAAATATAACATAGAATAAAATGATAAAATAAAAACCAAAATCTAATATAATATGAAATAACAATTAAAAATAATGCAAACAATATAAATATAGCGTAATATAAAATAATAAAATAAAATAAACCCCCAAATATAATATGAAATTAAAAAAAAATAATACAAGCAAGGTAAAATATAGCATAATCTAAAATAATAAAATAAAATAAACCCCCAAATATAATATAATATGAAATTTAAAAATATACAAACAAGATAAAATATAGCATAATCTAAAATAATAAAATAAAATAACCCCCCAAATATAATATAATATGAAATTTAAAAATATACAAACAAGATAAAATATAATATAACACAAAATAATAAAATAAAATAAACCCCTAAATATAACATAATATGAAATTTAAAAATATACAAACAAGATAAAATATAACATAATATAAAATAATAAAATAAACTAAAAATATTTTAAAACTAAAACTAAAAATAAAAAATAAAAATAACAAGCAAAATAAAATAAAATAAAATAAAATAAAAACCCAAAACACATGGGTTTGGAGAGCTAATGTGAAGACTTTGTCCTTTTGGTGTTGTTTTTCAAAGAGGGTGTCCCTGAGTAGAGTCCCTGCACAGCCAGACCACTTCACTTTCACCCTCAGTCAGCCCCAGTGAGCCACACTTCTCTCTGGCAGGGTCCTCTGTGCACCCCCTCCACGTGAGCATCTCCCCAGCCTAGTCCAGCCATGGAGCAGCCAAGGCAGAACAGGTGCAGGCAGCAGCACTTAGTGCTTCCCTGAACTGGGCAGGAGGGCCCTGGGCCATGCACTCAGCACATAAGAAGTTTCCCTCTGGAGGACTTTGCAGACCCAGACTCTCTTAGCTCCTGCTCTTTCCTCAGAGCCCGCCTGTGCTGCTCACTGCCCTCAGCTGGAACTCTCGAACCATCAAGGAGCTATCCCCTTCCCCAGGGGACGTGTGGAGCAGACACTGTTACTGCAAAGCCCAGCTCACACAGGGACAGCTGCCCTCAGATGACAGCCCAGCTGCCATGCAAGCCACAAGCATGGTGTTGCCTCCTCCTGCATTAGAACTTCCAGATAAGAAAGCTGGAGATCAGCATTTGAGCTGCCATGCTGAGTGCGTGGTACTCACTGCAGAGAGGATCTTAGCTTCTCTAAAACTCCTCTTTAACAGCTTGGCTCTTATCAAACAGAACCAGAGAACTGCTTCAGCTGGAAAAGCCCTCTGAGACCACCCAGTCCAACCCAGCACCACCATGGCCACTAAACCAGGTCCCAAAGTGCCGTGGCCAAACATTTCTTGGACACCTGCAGGGATGAGGACTCCACCACCTCCCTGGTCAGCCTGTTCCAGTGCCTGACCACTCTTGCAGGAAAGAAAATTTTCCTAATATCCAACCTAACACCTCCCCCTCCCACCCCCCCCCCCCATCACCCCAGGGCAGTTTGAGCCTGTTTGCTCTCCTCCTGTCACTTGTTACTAGGAAGGAGAAACCAACTCCCAGCACTTAGGTGAAAGGGGTGGAAACTGCACTCTTCCTTGGATGCAAACCACCCTTCCTTCAGAAAAACATTTTCCCATCATGGTATTTTTAGATGTTTCATTTGAAATCTTTGATGGAAAATGCTAATATTAATTAGTGCTTAAATGCTAATTAGTATTTAAACTGAATTTTAGGCACTAAGATGCTAGAGACAAGGTAAATGACTACAGTGTTTTTTTGAGGGATAGGAAAAAGCCTCAAGTTTAGTTTAGTTGTTAATTTTCTGTAGCAGGTGGCTGTGATGATAGGAAGCAGAAGGTTGACTGAGGACAAAGTGGTCCTCACCTACTTTGGAGGACACCATCATCCTCAGCTAATTCAGAGCAAGGTAACATTTATAGCCTCCTGTGGGAATGGATTCACAGAACACAAACCCTTGGAGTTACTGGTGCAGACAATTCCTTACTGGCTTTGTTTGACTGTTTACCCCAAACTGCATGTTTTGGGGTTCTTTTGAGGCAGAAGGCAGCTTGCTATTAGCTGTTGCACACATTGCTCCATACCTGACTCACCCCCAGGTCAAACTGATCCTTGAGGTCCCTTCCAACCCTAACAATTCTACGATTCTGTGATCTTTTCCTATTGCTTTCAGAGGCAATAAACTGCTCCTCACTTCTGGGAGGACAGAAGCCAATCTGAGCATGTCAGCTGGCAGCAGACTGCTGGGTACCATAAGTCTAGCAGCGTGCCAGAAGTCCATCAGAATCCCCTGCTAGCTGCACTTAACAGCAACACAGCTCATTTTCTGAGAGTCCATCTTGGCCCAACATCTACTTACAGAAACAGGCACAAGGGAGAGGCAGGCCCCAGTGTTTTGCAAATCATGTTGCTCTTCCTTTAAAGAACACCCAAGAAGTCAGTTCTGCCTCACGAGCACCTCCTTAAGGAGTAAGTTTGAGATGAACTTGGTTCTTCAGATAGCAGGAAACACTTCCACTAAAAGAGGGAAGATTCAGACTAAATAGAAGGAAGAAATGTTTGACGTTGAGGCTGGTGAGATCCTGACCCAGGCTGCCCAGAGAGGTGAGAGATGCCCCATGACTGAAACCATTGCAGATCAGACTGTTTGGGGCTGTGAGCAGCCTGCTCTAGTTGCAGATGTCCCTGCTGAGTGTAGGAGAGTTGGACTGGATGACCCTGAAAAGGTCCCTTCCCAGCCAAACCAGTCTGGGATTCTATGGAGATCAGGCCTGGGGAACCAAAGCTGCCCAGCATCAGGTGCAGGCAGTGTGCTCCTGCACAGTGGGCAAGCAGGAGGTGCATGAGCTCACCCAAAGCCCACACACGTCCACAGGGATTACACTTTCTGCCTCTCTCCCACTCCTAACCAACAGCAGAAGTTAACAGCATAACTTCATGGCAATCATTTTGTACCCCCTATGGGCTTGTCACTGAGCAGCTACAGAGCATCGTTTGCCATTGCTGAAAATCCCACTGGATCCTGGGAATAAGGTGGAGTGAATCAGTGATGGAACAGACCCAGCAGAGTCACACCTGGGAAGCTCCAGCTTCCCACTGTAGTGAATTACACCCAAAGTATTGCACTCTCAGCTTCCTGCTTGCTCAGAGGCTGTGCCTGGGAAGCAACCTGCACCCACAGCCCTCCTATCTGGCCACATGGCTTGGGGTATAACTTCTACCACCTGTCTAAAGGCAGTGCAGCAACACAGCATCAACACAGAAGGACTCTGCTGATGTTCCTCACCGAGACATTTGTGAAACTAAAGCACCTCCTGCTTGACTTCACAGGGAATGTGGTCTGAAAGCAGAAGGGAAGCAGGAGAGAGGAGAACAATGTAGTTCTGCTCTGATGGCTGCTCCTGCTATAAAACATACATAAACCCTCTGCAATCTCATACAGTTTTTATTCCTCTAAAAAAAAAAAAATCATTCTGTTACACAGATTTGCTCTGCTAGACCTGATGCTGGATGGAGCAAGCTGGTTTCTGTCCCCTTAGGAATGCACTCAGTCCCCTAAGGAACCTCAGCTAAGGAAGAAAATGGCCCTGCCATGGTTCCCAGCCATGTCTGCACAAAACAATCCATTGCATAACAGGCAGGCACAGAGAAGCCCATCTGCAGTGCTCTCACTTGTTCCCAGGTTAGGACAGGCTGGCCATGGTCTTGTCACTGTGGAGTGTGCTCTGCAGAAAGATCTGAGCAGTCAACTTTCATAACCTGAATGTTCATGGGGAAAAAAAAAAATCATCATTTCAAAGTCAAATGTCTGACCATTGTGTAAAAGCACCCAAAGAGCACAGAGCAATCACCTACTGCTGTGTCAACAAGGGAAGCACCATCTGCAGCCACTCCTCAGCACAACCCTGAACCCAGGGACACAGTTTCAGGAACTCTCCCAGGCAGAGGATGTTCCATGCCACCCCTCCAAAGTAATTACAGCACAATGGGTCACTTAAGAGTTCTTGAAATCCAGTTTTCTAGATATTTTAAAGCAATGTTTGTTTGGATTTTTTCAAATAATACTTTAAAGACAGCTGTAACTCTGCACAGAATCTTTTGTTTCCCTAATTCTTAGAAAGTTTTTACCTTTGGTAAAAGCTAATAGCAGGAAAGGAGGTTAAATCCCAAAGTGCAATAAAGCAATAAAAATGCTTCTCAAAGGGATTGTTTTGGGGTTTAGAACTCAAACTTTCGTGCACAGGACCTAAGGTCTCTTCCAGCCTCCTAATTCTATGATAAGTCATTCTGCAGGGCAAGCTGAATGCTGTTTGTTTATAAAGCTTTACAAATGTGTTAGATCCAGCAAGAGTGGTTTCAGTTGGTGAATTGGTGTTAGGAAGCTGGGGGCTGTGTTGCCATTCAAGCAGACACTAACCCCCTGCCAGCACCACAGACAACTTGAGATGTTACCTGGATTTCATCAGCCTTGTCTGACCCTGGTGAGGGAAATGCAGTCCCAGGGGTTCATTGATGGAAGGCTCAGAATACCTGCTTTCAATTCACTTCTTTTTTTTTTTGATAGCTGCATTTCCTGTTAAATCTGGGATAAAGTTGTCTTTTTGCCTTAAAAAGGAAAAACAAAACCCAAACATTCCAGTTGCAGCTGGGAAGGTCAGGATTTTTTTTTCCCTACTGCAAAATCTTGACTTGCAGTCATGAAGAAACCTTTAAGGCAAGCAACAAGACTGTTCTAATTTTTTTGTCCCCATTTCTCAAAATACCAAAATGCTGCTGCCTGCCTCCTCGTCCCAGATTGTCTGGCAGTAGAGTGCAGGGCATAAAAATCCTTTTATGATAACCCAGAAATAAGGAGCTACCCTTGATTGAAGCAGTCCTGCTGCTGCTGTCAGCAGGGGCGCAGCACTGTGGCAGAGCAGAGTTTGGGCTGGGTTAGCTCTGTGAAGAGTGTATGTAAAATATTCACTGCTCCTTTGGTAATCATGAAGCCCCCAGAGTGCTAAATATCAGCCCTCAGCCATCCAGGTGAATTCATGTGCACTGGCACAGAAGTGTCTAGAATGGTTGTAACAGATTGGATGTCCTCAGGGCCTGACAAGAGCCCAAGCCCATGCACAAGGACAGCCTCAGCTCAGCTCCATGTTCAGGACAGGCTGCACTCTCCTTACCACTGCTCTCACAGGAGTGGAATTGCAGCTCAGGCTGCAGCCTTTGCAGTGTTTCAAGCATCTCCCTCTCTACAGGGTGGCAGCTTCCAACCACCTACAGTTACTGCAATGCCACCTAAGTGTTTTTATAACGTATATAGATATGGCAGAGAGATAACAACAACTACACAACAGTGCCATGGAGAAACTGGAGAACAGGGCTGGAGAGGGGCAGCTGAGGGAACTGGGGGTTCCTCCTCTCTTCTGGAGAAGAGAAGGCTGAGGGGAGACCTCATTGCTCTCTACAACTCCTTGAAAAGAGGTTGCAGTGAGCTGGGTGTTGGGATCTTCTCCCTAGTCTCAGGTGACAGGAAAGGAAGTGGCTTGAAATTGTGCCAGGGGAGGGTTAGGTTGGAGATGAGGGAAAAATTTCTTTGCTGCAAGAGTGGTCAGGGATTGGCACAGGCTGCCCAGGGAGGTGGTGGAGTCCTCATCCCTGGAGATGTTGAAGAAACCTGTGGCCATGGCACTTGGGGACATGGCTTAGTGGCCATGGAGGTATTAGGTCAATGGTTGGACTCAATGATCTTAGAGGCCTTTTCAACACAAATAATTGTACAATTCTCTGTCATACACACAACCTAAAAACCTTCCTTTGCACAGCAGGCATCAGTGGGAGCCCTCCCTTCAGAAAGCTGCTTGGGCAGTGATGTGAAAGCTAAGATGCCATGGCTCACATTCAGGACGAGTGCCAGCTGTCACAGCAGAACCTCTGTGCTGCTTCCAAAGCAAATTTGCTGCCTGTCCAGCGGGTGACAGCTAAGACAGACACTGGAGTCTACCTGTGACAGCTGCTAAGCAGAAACAAGCTGGCACCTGGCTGCTCCTTGCCTGGGCTTTCTCTGCAGACCCTTTCCAAACAGCCACCCTGTGCACAAAGGGCTGGATCCATGCTTAGCAGGTGCAGGAGCAGTGTCTGGCAGTGGTGCTCTTGCCCATTAATAGCATCAGCCTGGGGTGGCAGCAGGCAGGAGACCCTCACAGCCTCCTGTCCCTTGCAGCCATCCCATATAAACTGGATATAAAACTGGATATAAACTCCAGCACAGGAGGTTCCACCTCAACATGAGGAGGAACTTCTTTACTGTGAGGCTCACAGGACACTGGGAGAGGCTGCCCAGAGAGGTTGTGGAGTCTCCTTCTCTGGAGACATTCCAGCCCCATCTGGATGCATTCCTGTGTGACCTGTGCTGGATTCTATTGTTATGTGGCCCTGCTCTGGCAGGGGAGTTGGACTTGATGATACCCTGAGGTCCCTTCCAACCCCTAGCATCCTGTGATCTGTGACCCTGCCCAGTTAGAGCCCTGCCACACTTCACAGCATCAAAGAGTTCAGGTTCTCTGCTGCCATCTCCTCTGCAGGAGCAGCTGTGCATGGATGTCACTTGAGTCACTGCAGCCTGAAACCTGAACAGGGGAAACTGCACAGCCCTGAGTCAGTGCTGAGATGGCCACCAGGCAAGGACTGAGCAGAGCCAGCAGTCTGAGCCAGAATGAGAGCTCAGCTCCACACAGCTCCCTCACACAAACCAGGGCTCCAGGAGAAGGCGAGGCTGGCTGAGCCAACATCTGTGAAAGCCAAAGATGGGCACAGAATGCAGGGGGTTGGAGGACCTCTGAGAGCAAGTGCAGTGCAGTGATTTCCCCACCAAGCTGCAACTCCATCTGCTGCAAATTGCTGCCTCTGCTGTGTCTGTGGCACCTGCAGAGCCACAAGTTATGTGCTTTGAGACATCTGAAGGGAACACAAACTCAAGCCAAAAAAAAAGTGTCTTAAACATCTTCAAAGTGCCAACTGGATCTCTGCATTCCCCATCCCTCACAGAAACCAACACATAAAGGATAAACAGACAGCCTCTGTTTTAGAGCAAATTCAGCCATCCCAAAGGGGTTTCCAGTCAAATTCCTGTGCGTTTAAAGATTTCAGCAGGCCCAGTTAATTATTCCCTGGCTCTGGCTCCATCTCCTATCATCCCTTCTCTTACTATTCTAAGTGAGATGTCCTTCCACTTGGCTATAGAGCTTGATAAGCACTGGCATGTGGCTCTGGAGATCCCTTTTCCATCTGTTCAAAGCACTTTTATGTTCCTGGGCTGAAAGTGTAGCAGTTCTGCTCTGATTTTTTCAAAGACTGGCCTGGATGCTTTAACTTGACTCCTGTCAGGGAGCTTGCTGATTCCAGTCTTACTTACTAGGCAGACAGAGAAGTGTTTGCACATCTCCATGCTTCAATTCCCTGTTTATTTCTCACTAACTATTGCAAAACAAATTCACACACAGCAGTGAGCTGCTGAAGTAGCACAGTGATGGTCCATGTGCTGCAGCCAGCTCAATTCCCTGTTCCTATCAATGTGCCAAATGAGCAGGTTCCCAAAGATGACCTCCTATAGCCTAAAGAATGGAAATTAGCTACTCTTGGGAGCTGTCCACTGAAACATGAATATAATGCACAGGAATGGATCCAAAATATCTCTCTGTGCCTGTGATGGGCAAGGAAGGGGATATGGATAGGTTTAAATGGATGTATCTATAGCCATTGTCATAGGAACATCAAATCATGAAGGTTGGAAAAGGCCTCCAGGATCATCCAGTCCAGCCCTCAACCCAGCCCCACCATGGCCAGTAAGCCATGTCCCCAAGTGCCATGGCCACACCTTTCTGGGACACCTCCAGGGATGGGGACTCCACCACCTCCCTGGGCAGCCTGTGCCAGTGCCTGACCACTCTTGCAGCAAAGACAATTTTCCTAATATCCACTGATTTTTCTCCTAACTTCCAATGTAAAGCTCCCCTGTCCCTTGGCTCTGACCGAGCAGGCTGGTGTTGGAAAGATCATTTCCACAGCCAGTGGCAGATGTCTGCTTCTGTTGCTCATCAGAACCCCCCACCCCCAGCTGCTTGCTGGGAACTTAGCTCCGGGAGCTGGAGTGTTCCAGTTTCAGGATGCACTCTGGGACGGGCAGCATAGACCAATTAATCAGGAAAGCTCTCTCAGATGGTCTCACCTTCTTTTGTCTTTGAACAGCACCACAGAAACCAGAAATGGGTCACCAAAGCATTAGCAAGAGGGCTGTGTGACCCTGGCCTTCAGGAGGAGGCAGAGGTGAGGTGCAGGGAACAGGACCACTACTCACTGCAGACTGCATGGGCCAAGGCTGGCTGTGCTTTGCTCCTGTGTCTTGACAGGCAGCACTAAAACACCTCTTATGGCAAGGACATTGACAGCTTGGCCTCCAAGTGCTGGGTGAATAAAGGAGCTGGAACACATCAGGCTGAGGAACAGATCTGCTCCCTGCTCACCAGAGATGTCCTGTGTCAGGAGGTGCCATCAGGAAGCTAGGAAAAAAATATTTCGTTTCAATTTAGACTTCAACAACTTCATTATGTCCATAGGTTAATTGCTCTGGTGGTTAATTAATCTCAGGCAATCTTAAACTTACCCTGAATTAGTCTGTCTCCAGCTTCCAAACTCTGGGTTTTGTGGCACCTTTGATTTCAGCACTCTCTGCAACCCTCTTCCCTGGAGGTTCTACAGATTGACTCTAAGTGACGTGGAACAGGTTGAACTTCTTCAGTTTCTCATTGCTGATCAGGATTTTGGAGACTCCAAATCATTTTTGGAATCTTTTTTTTTTTTTTCTCCCCATTTTTTTCCAGTATTCCTAGGCTCTAGCTCTGAAACCCAGACACCACGTGTCCACAGAAACTGGACACCATTTATTTTTGGGGAGGGGGGGGTTAAATTACTTTTACTATTGTTTTCAAATGCCTCAGCAGCACACAGTGACAAATGCTAGTGAGAAATAAAAAGCAAAGCAAATTCAGCTAGCAATGCATCCTGCTATGGACCAAAGAGGCAAAGCCTGAATCACTGAGCAGAGCTGAACATGTCCAGAGAAGGGCCACGAGGATGAGCAGACAGCTGGAGCTCCTCTGCCATGAAAACAGACTGAGAGAGTTGGGGCTGTGCAGTCTGGAGAAGAGAAGGCTCCCAGGAAACCTTCTTGTGGCCTTCCAGGATCTGAAGGGGGCTACAAGAAAGCTGGGGAGGGACTTCTTAGGGTGTCAGGGAGTGATAGGACTGGGGGGAATGGAGCAAAACTAGAAGTGAGGAGATTCAGATTGGATGTTAGGAAGAAATTCTTCCCCATGAGGGTGGTGAGACACTGGCACAGGTTGCCCAGGGAGGTGGTGGAAGCCTCATCCCTGGAGGTGTTTAAGGCCAGGCTGGATGTGGCTGTAAGCAACCTGCTGTGGTGTGAGGTGTCCCTGCCCATGGCAGGGGGGTTGGAACTGGCTGAGCCTTGAGGTCCCTTCCAACCCTGACAATTCCATGATTCTATGGTAACTCTGCAACCTGGCTTCTGGTAGAGTTAATCCTGATTCAGGTTTGGGTTGGGTTTTTTTTACATTTAAGTTGAAGAAAATCTAGGGCAACTCCAAAGCTGTGGTGAAAGGAAGGGGAGAAAAAAATGGACAACAGAGATGGTTCAAGAGAGGACAACTGAGATAATAAATCTTAATGAGCCTAAATGATAATCAAAAGCAGGTTAAATGTGCTGTGGAGAAGTGAAGCTTACCAGAAGCCCTTGCTGATAGAGCAGATACCATCAAGGAGGGGAAAGGATCCATTTGAGTAGACTAGCAATTGATTAGAGGGGTATCCAAGCATGATTAATTCATTAACTCTGTATTAATGACAAGGAACAACTCTGTACTATTGCTGAGATATATTATGAGAAGAGAAACAGAAGCAGCAGCAAACTTTATACTTTCTTAATGCAGCACTTGACCAAAACTCCCAAGGAGGCATCCCCAGGCTGTGCAAGCACCTGGGATGGCACAACCCAGGCATGGCAGTGGAAGAGGGGATGGGGACAGAGCTGCTTCAGCCAGGGTCTGTTGTTGAGCTCTTTGCCATCCCAGCATTCCAAAGCAGTGGAACTGCCTCCAAGCGCACCCAGGGTCAAGGCTGCCACTGCAGCAGGGAGTTCCCTTCCTACCAGTCTTAATGACAGCAGATTCCATATTCCAGCTCTAGAAGAGAAAACCTCTCTGAGCAGAGTTGTGGATGTGAGCAGGCTGCCCGTGGAGGCTGTGATACCTCTGTCCTTGGACCTGAGCTGGCCTGGGGTGAATTCCTCTCTAACTCTGGTAGGATCCTGACCACGACCTGCTGCAGTTTCTGGCAAAGCCTCTTGTGTTTGCTGTGGCTCAGGGAATGGCAACAACCTCTCCAGCACCCAGAACTGTCTGTAGCAGATACTTTGGTATACCTCCATCTCTGGTACAGCAGCCTTTGAACTCTTGCTTTGTAATTCAGAGCTAAGCTCAAGTGACAAACTGGGCACTGGCTCTTGCAGAGTGCAGAAGCCTGACAGCAGCAGCACCTCAGTCCCTGCAAGAGCCCTGCCTGATGTTCTGCTAAGATAGAAAGTACCTGAAAAGTCACAACAGAGAGAGACAAGGGTCAGGGGCTGGGCTGGCCACTAAACAAGCAACAGAGACTCTCTATGAACTCCTCTCTCCCTTCCCAGAGAAGGGAGAATGGGAAGAGAAAGGGAATAATGGAGAGAGGCTGATGAGGTGGGAAAGAAACTAAACCAGCTGGGATGAAACAATAACATGAAGTACACACAAACAGATACAAACCCAAGGGGGATTCCCCCCCTGAGAGCAAGGATGTCATCCTCACTGCTGATGCTGGGGGCAGGCACTGAGGAAGTCCCAGACTGGACTCAGCAGCTGATGAGAACTGGATTCAGGAACACACAGCTCAAGATCAAAGGAAGAAGAGACAGAGTCAGATGCCAGTCATTGATGAAGCATCTTGACCCTGGTGATCCCTCAGCTTGATCCTGAAGATGCCATCCATGGGCTGCAATCCCTTATTGGTCAGTTTCGGGTCCCCTGGCCTGGCTGCTCCTCCCTGCAGCTGCCACCTCTGCCTTCCTGCCCCCCAAGGTGAGGCACAAGCTGTGGCAGTGCCTTTGGTGTGCCCTGAAGCAAGTCTCAGGCAGAGGCTTTCTGCAGCCCAGCCCTTGGCAGGAACTCTGCCCATCAGCTCTAACCCAAACCAGAACAGAAGGAAACAGAAGGAAATGCTGGGCCCACGCTGCTCAGGCACTGGAATAGGGATGCCAGCCTGGCTGTGCTTGAGCCATGTTGGCTCCACCTGTAACAGATCCCCTTGCATAGCTGCAGCTCACTGACAGGACAGGGGACAAAGCTCTTCTCACAGGGAAATCTGATCATTCTCCACAGTATAAGCCATAAGGAAGTTGTCAGTCTGATTTCATAAAGCAGAAGAGAAATCCTCACTGAGTCTGCCAAGTTCTCTCCTCAGGCTGCAGTCAAAGCTTTCTCTGAGGAGGCTGTAAAGATTCAGTGCAAGAGGACAGATTTTAGTGGCAGAAGAGGACACCTGGCTGATTAGGTGCAGCATTCCTGTGTGAGTCTGACATCCACTGGCAGGCAGGGGAAGGGAAAAGCTCCCAAGCACCCAATTCCATACAGTCCACAGTGGTGTAGCCAACAAGCTTCACCCCTGTGTTTGCCTGCTGTGAGCCTCTTCCAGTGATATTTGCCTAGCAAATACTTTTGAGAAAAAAGATATTAATTAAAAGCTAACAATAAAGCCAGAGTTGTTTACTACCATTTCTCCAATAATTCTTTTTTAATAAAAAGCAGAGCTGCTTAGACAAAGCTCTGCAGCAGCAGAAGTGCCTTAACCACTGCCTGCCAGACAGTGGTGTGGGAAAAGAGACACAGAAACAGTTCCATGGTTAAACCACAGAATTTTTATAAGTTGCTCCCTCAGCTGCTCCTCCCCAGCCCTGTTCCCCAGACCTTTCCCCAGCTTTCTTGCCCTTCTCTGGACATACTCCAGCCCCGCAATGTCCTTCTTGCAGTGAGGGGCCCAAAACTGAACCTAGCATTCAAGGTGTAGCCTCACTAGTGCCTGGTGCAGGAGCACAATCCCTGCCCTGCTCCTGCTGCCCACACCATTGCTGATCCAGGACAGGCTGCTGGTGCCCTCCTTGGCCACCTGGGCACACTCTGGATCACCTTCAGCTGCTGTCAACCAGCACCCCCAGGGCCTTTTCTGCTGGGCAGTTTCCAGCCACTCTGCCCCAAGCCTGGAACCTTCATGGGATTGTTGAGACCCAAGTTCAGGACCCAGCACTTGGCCTTGTTAAACCTCATCCCACTGGCCCTGGCCCACAGATCCAGCCTGGCCAGAGCCCCCTGCAGAGCCTTCCTGCCCTCAGGCATGTCATTGAAATATCTCCAGGGACAGTGACTCAACCAGCAGCAGTGTGCCCACCAGAACCACACCCCAAGGGGTTACAAACTTTGGGTTTCATAAACTCATCTTTTGCAAAGAAGTTCACTTTTAATGAGAAGAATGCTTTCAATTAAAGACTACACAAATTACCAATATTCCCTAATTAATGGATTGGCTTTAATGCAACCAGTAACAACCAACCAGCTGCTCACCAGCCTGGAGAACAGGCAGCATCATTACAGTATAATGAGAGAGACACAGTCCCAGACATGTCTCCTGGAGGAGCCAGAGCTCCTGCCTGGTAGCAGCCAGGCTTTTCTGGAGGTCTGTTGTGGGTTATCATCTCCCACTTGGATTATCTCCCTGTGCTGTCAAGCTCAGCACTTAATAAGTTTATTTACACTGTTGCTCAATTGATGCATAATCTTCCTATAAAATCCAGGCCAAAAGTGGGCACCAAGAGAAGTGCAGAGCCACATCTGATGTTCCAGGTGACTTTATGCCTGCATCTGTGTTGCAAACTGCCTGTCAGAAGGTAGGGAAATGGGTGCAAGCCCAAACCCAAGCAATTCCTTCATCCATTTCAACCACAGAGAAGTTCAAACTACAAGGACCCATGCAGTACCTGAGCAGTATCTCAGTTACTGCACTGCCTGAAGCCTCCACCACAGGACACCAAAAGCCACTCAAATCTAGCCAGGAGTTTACACTGAAGCACAAAGCCTTTCGATAGCTCCTCCAATTTTTTCTCCTCACCACATCTCAGGCTGCCAGCTCCAGTATCCAGCACTACTCAGAGACAGCACACACATACCAGTGTCATACACAGGACAGCTTCCAGGTACTGAGGGAAGAACATAAATTGTAACCTCTACCCCTGTTTTGATTTTTCCTACAAGGAAATAAAATTCCTTGCTGAATAGAGACAGCAGGAAAATTACCAGGAAGGACAGTAGAATGGGATGTGGGAGCAGAGCCTTTCTGCTCTGCAGGCAGGAGCAAGCTGTCCACCCAGCAAGCAGTGCAGCAATGAAATGCAAATGCTGTGCTTCCACCTAGAGGAGCAGGTGGACAATTTACTACCAGATACCAACTGAGGAACTCCCACTGCTCCAGCACCAGCTTTGGTCTGCTCATCTAGAGCACTCTAGGGTTATCCCTCTGGGCTTGTGGCTAAGGCACAGTAACTGAATTTAGATACATGGGAATGTAGACACCTTGCCTCAGCACCTGTGAGGACAGGACCCACCAGCTCTACACCTCAAGTGAGGACAGGACAGCACCAGCTCTGCACCTCCTCTCAAGTGAGGACAGGACAGCACCAGCTCTGCACCTCCTCTCAAGTGAGGACAGGACAGCACCAGCTCTGCACCTCCTCTCAAGTGAGGACAGGACAGCACCAGCTTTAGAACATTCATTCATGTTGAAATAAATTGTTATTTTCTTGTAAAACTCTGTGCCAGCCCAGTCCTCTCTTTTCTCAAAACAATGCATGTGGCAGGGCAGGGATGACAGCCCATAGTGACTCTGTTGTCTCAAAGGAGGTGTGACATACCTGGTCTTCGATAGGAAGGGTGATGGCCTTCGTGGATCTGGAGGAGAGCTGCTGGCTCAACCAGAGCTGGCTGCTGTGGAGGTCAGAATTGCCTCTTCAAACCAGGTGTGCTGGCACCACGTGACAGACACTGCAGGGGCCTGCTGCACACCCCTCTGGGATTTGGGGGAGCCCACATTCCCCCACCCCTGCCAAAAGGGTGTCAAAGGACCACCACTTCTGGGGGCCAGGTGTTGCACCTGCCACAGAAGGCCCTGCTGGGATGCACAGCCACCTCTGATGGACTTGGACTGTGCCTGTGAAAATGTCACTGGATCCAACCCAAGTGCTGCTGGTATCTTCTTCTTTTTTTCTCTCTGTTTTTTCCTCTCCTTTTTATTCCCATTTTCCCTCTGCTCTGGTCCATGACTGAGAGCCTTCCCTGGCTCTAACAAACCTACCTCAGCAGCCTTTTGGTGTCACTCTGCTTTCATTTACTCCAAGGGATATTTTGACTCTCAGCACAACCTCTTCTGCTGCCCAGGGCTGGCTCCAGGTACCAGGTGGTAACATCTTGTCACAGCCATCACAAAGTGTGGACAAAGAACAACTGTCTTCATTTTTTTTTTATTTTCAGCCAAAAAAAACCCCAACAAACAAACAAGAGAAAAAGAAACAATCAATCAGAGATCCAGTAGTTCTTCCTTTATTGCACTCTATAAAGCTTCTTGTTACAATCAAGAAGCCAATAAACACTAGTAGCTGGAGATTCCTTTAGAATTTATAGTTTAACTCTTAAAATAAAATTTATATAGAAAAGATCTGATGTACAACCCATTCAGCAGGAATCAATCTCTGTGTACTCACAAACAGTATTAAATATCTCATCTGCAGCAGTTTCTTTGTAGGGCTGAGGGGAACGTTTTCTCCTTAGCAAATATAACATCCCACTGGTAAAGAGCAATTCAAGTCAGCTTTGGAGCCACTGTGACAGACACAAAGTTCTTGGCAGAAGCTCAGGATCTGTGTAGTGCAAGGAGAATATATACAACAACTGTGTCCAGTGCATAGCGTAGCAGCAGCATGTGGGAAGTCCACCACCTTGGCACACCATTAGCTAGAGGGAAATTATCCACCCAGATGTGTTCAGAGCACCCCAGAGAGGCACAGCAGCACCAGCAGGTGCAGCGTGAGCAGGTAGGTGAGGAACAGGTAGCGAGACTTGGCTCTGGAGGTCAGCAGCTTGGAGCAGTAGAGACTTCGGCCTCGCAGCCAGCGGCGGAAGGAAAGGGCTCCTCCCTTCATCTGCTCAGCAAACAAACACACATCAAACACATCACCTTCAGCACATGGGAGGAGAAGCTCCACTGCTAACCTTCTGCCTCTGATGCCACAGCACAGGCTGTGAGCATGACTGATCTAAGGGGCAAAGAGCAGCACTGGTGGCAGGTGACAGGGAAGACAGGGAGGGATTCGTGTGTTACAGAACGGCAGTGACAAACCAGAGGTGGAACTGCACCACCATGTGCAGGGACGTCTGTGGGATGTGTCAGACAAACAGCATCACTCACAGTCTGCCCTGCATACACAGATCTTCTCTGTGCTGATCAACAGATAAGGGGCACAGGTCAAGAGGATGAGACTGGACTCTGGAGAGAGTCCAGGGGAGGCTACAAAGCTGCTGAGGGGCCTGGAGCATCTCTGTGAGGAGGAAAGGCTGAGAGCCCTGTTGAGTCTGGAGAAGAGCAGCCCCAGAGGGGATCTGATGGATGCTCAGCATGAGCCAAAGTCTGTGATTCTGTGAATGTGTTGTACACAGCTGCCTGTCTTTGACTCATCACCCACAGCCCAAACAGAAGGAAATCCAAGACATTCTCCCTGTAAAATGTCATTTCAGTAGTTGCAGGCCCCTATATCCCACCCATGGTCACAATAGTAGAGAGGACAACACAAAATCAGTGAATTCCTGTCACTGAGAAGGGAAATCTGCACTCCAAAATGATTGAATTGCAGTTGAAAGAAAGGTAGAGCAGAGGCGAGCCAGAGAAAAGAAAGCAGCAGCATGAAGGAGATGAGCTGTGATGCCTTCCACCTCATCTGCAACTGGCAGCACCCAAAATGCACATCACTTTTAAAGAGTCTCTAACTCAGGGGTTAAAAGATTTCCTTTACTCACCTTTCTCACCACAACATGTTCACCAGGACTGAGGATTAAGGCCTCCCTTTCCTCCTCACTCTCCATCTGCACACTGTATTCGCTGGGCACAGGTCTGTAAGTGCTCACTTCAAACCTGGAGACAAGTGAGAGGGAGACACTGGAGCACTGATCATCTGCTCCTCTACAGCCCTGCATCCACATTTTGTATACTGACACAGGGGAAAGGGACCCCACAAAAGGCAGCAAGACTTTGCTCATCTTGCCAGGCTCTCAGTCTCTACTTGCCACCTGCTCTCAAGGTGTTTCATTTATTCACAACTTCCCCATCCTCAGCAGCCAGTGACTGAGCTGATGCTGGCAGAGATGGGCACTGTGCAGGCAGCTGGACAGTGCTGCTTTCAGTCTGAACACTGGCTGTGTCCAAGCTGATGTACCTGAGCTTTTGCTCTCACTGAAGAGAACACCACTGACTACTGAGCTCAGCATCTGGAGCAACAAATTAAATAAACAATCAACCCTCACCCAGAGCTCACAACATTTTTTTCCTCCCTAAAGTTAAACCTGGCTTTTTACCATGGTTCCACCTGCACTTCCATCAGCTAAGGTACTGCAGACTCACAAACACCATTAGTTGTTTGTTCTATTATTTCCTCAGAAACCTAACACCCACAGAAAAAGCTGTCACTGATCTCAATGAGAGGCAAACACAACACCTGGCACTGCTTTTCCCAGTTCTGTAGCTCACTTTGCCCTTACACCAGGCACAGTGTAAATGAAAACCTCCCCATGCACTCATCAAAGCAGCAGCAGAAGTGAAAAATGGCTTTGGCTCTCTGAACACAGAGCTCATTTCGTAGCTGTGTGAGGGTTCAGGGCAGCAGCCTGTCACAGGCTTGGAGAATCTAAAACAAGACCAAGACACTTTTCTTTCAAAAGAAAAACCCCTCCTGGTTTACAGGCAGCAGTGTTTTACCTGTTACTGTGCTCCTCACAGAGCCCAAGAGCCTCTTCTGCAGCTTCTCTCCTCCTCTTCTCCTCTGACAGTGTCTCTGTGAGCTGAGACAGAGCCTGCTGCACCGACTCGTACTGCTGCTCAGTCTCTGCAAGCCTGGCACAAAACGAAATCTGCAGTCAGTGCTTTAGATACTTCATTCCTTCCTTGCTCTGTTTATTAAGGAATGTTCTCTTTTGTGACACTTCATTTTAATGAGCTGCTTTAGATGAACACTGAAATGAAGTCACCCCCAAGTGTGTCTTTACAAAACCAAGGCACAACAAGACTAGGGCTGTGACCCACTGTAAATCCAATTCTTTCCCCCAAAAAGGCCTTGGAGGGATGGAAGAGCATCACTTCTGCACTTACAACACAGCTGTCAGCAAACCAATACTGCCAATGCATGCTCCCAGTCCTGACCTTTTCCTGAGTTCATTCAGCTCCATATTGTCCATTTCAACAATAACTGCAGATCGTTCCTGTGGCGCTCCAGGGGGAACTTCTATTCTGGTTTCATCCTAGAACACATTAAAGAAGGGGGAAAAAACTCAGTCACCATTTCTCTAGTCACTGAAAACCTTTCTTTCAGTTAAAGAAGCCGTAAGCACCACAGAGCGGTGTGGAACAAACCACTCTGTGCCCTTTAATCTCTTAATTTCCAGAGCTACAATCTTCCAAACCTGTTTTCTGTCAGAGGTGGTGCAGAATCAGCTGTCTGGGGCACACTGCCTGCATGTGCTGCAGGGCATACTGCACAGCTGCTCTGTCCTGCTGAGGCCACAGCTGCAGTACTGGGGACAGCTCTGGGTTCCCCAGCTCCAGAGAAACAGGAAACTGCTGGAGGGAGTCCAGTGGAGACTCTAAAGATGCTGGGGCCCTGGAGCAGCTCTGTAAGGAAAGGCTGAGAGCCCTGAGGCTTTTGAGCCTGGAGAAGAGCAGCCCCAGAGGGGATCTCAGCAATGATCAGCAAGCGCTAAAGGGTTGGGGGGCAAGAGGATGGGGCTGGGCTCTTCTCAGTGTTTCCAGGGACAGGACAAGGGGCAGTGAGCACAAACTGGAACCAAGGCGAAACTTGTTTGATGTGAGGGTGCTGGAGCCTTGAAACAGGCTACCCAGAGCACTGCCATGCATTTGCTTACCTGAGCAGTGCCTTGGAAAGATGACATCTGCATTGTCTGATAGTCCCTCTCCAGTCTTAAATAACGACTCTGCAAGTCAGTGTACTGCAGCTGGTTATCCCTCAGAGCCTGGGAGAGAGTCTTCAGCTGGGCAGACAGCACAGCATTCTCCTCTGCTGACTGCACCACCTGAAAGGAACCACCAAGCAGACCAAGTCCCAGCTAAGAGAGACATCTGATTCTGGCTGCAATGAAAAATACTTGATCTGAGCAGTTCAGCAGTGCCCCACCAATGTCTCCAGAACATGGATCCAACTAAACCTCTCCCAGCCAGGTAACAAGTGAACAAAGCCTGACAGAGAGAGAGTCCTGACCTTTAGTTTGCAATTTCTGCTCTCAGCCTAGAGGGTTTTTGGAAGAATTTGAGTTTTACAGCAAATGAGCTTTCAGTCACACAAGACACCAGCTCAGCACTATTTCTATGGTGATGGCAGCTCAGACTCTCACAGCTGCCATTCTGAGTTACCTTGGAATTAACCTGCTGGAAGTGCAGCTCCTTCTGGTGCACCTCCTGCAGACAGCACTGCAGCTCCATTTGAAGCTGCTGCTTCTCAGCCAGGACATGTCTGGTGTCCTTCAGCACCTCTGCACCTCCAGCAAGGGAGGCAGCTTCCAGAGCCTTAAAGAGCAAGACAGCACAGCACACTCAGGGGAAGGGCTCCAGGAGCTCTTGTGTGACAACACAGACAACACCAAATATACACAGGGAAAACAATTTTCCCTTCACAAGATCATTTCATGGAATCTCCATGGTTGGAAGAGACCTCCAAGATCTTTTTTACATATTAATGCCAGATTTGCAAGAGCTCATATAGTAAAAATAAATAAATAAACATCTGCTTAGTGTTTTCAACCTAAACCATAGAGAATGGCCTAGGTTGGAAGGGACCTTAGAGATCATCTACTCCAGCCTCAATGCCATGGGCAGGGATATCAAAATACTTCAATTAAACAAAGAATGACCATGGAAAGGCAAGCCAAGTTGATTTTTAATTTGCAAAGAGCGTGGAGCACACAAAAAAAGGAGGAAAAAAATTTAAAAATTTCCAAATGCAGAGGAATACAGAACACCTAGCAAAAATTATCTTCAGCTGCTAATGGATGGCTTTCATGGCTTGAAGAAGAACAGCTATTTTGTAAGTACAAAATTTAAAGCTGAAAACAGAAAACAAGCAGCCAGCTTGGTCCTGGGTTGAGCCACAGCTCTGCCCTTCTGTACCTCTGGGCAGGTCAACGTTTTGATGCTCATCTCCAACAGTGGAGGGCAGTGTCCCACCCCCAGTGCCTCATGGAATTTGATTCCCTATACAATCATCAAGTACGACTTATGCCACATAAAATATTCTATAAGCCAATGGATACCACTGATAAGTAGTTTTCAGTTGTGATTTTGATCAGAGCAAGTAAACAGCATGTGATGCACAGCCCTAAAGTTAGTGCCATCAAACCCAAGAACAACAGGGTTAAGGGCATCCAAAAGGAATTGGCTTTGCTTCCTTTGCTACAGAAAAGGCAAATAAAATGAACACTTCCTTGAACCTTTAATGCTAGTCTACAAAAGCAGACAGCAATTGCCAGACTGGGTCTCACTGCTGCCTCCCTACATCTAATGTTTTGTTCCTGGCAGAAGACAACTCCAGCTGCTTCAGGGGAAGGGCAGGAACCCTTCACCTGCACATCTCTCCCTTCTTCCCCCAGTTAGGTCCTACTCCAATCTGCAGTAATAGAAGATTGGTTTAGACTCTCAAGGACTTTATTGCATCTTTAAGATTTGCTAGCAACAAGTATCCAAGTTCTGAAACCCCTTTGTCAGTGCAAACTACCAAATTCTTTCCTCTTAAATTAACTGTAGCCCCAAGAATACACATTTCAAGTGATGAACTGATTGAAGCAGATCTGTGCCTTCTGCTGCATTTCATTTCCTTACCTTGACTGGATAATTGCTGCCAGGGGAAAATGATCTCTTAGCAATTGTGTCCTGCTGCAGCTTCTGCAGTTCTGCAATCTGCCTCTCCTTCTCAGCCACAGTGAGCTGACACTGATGTTGCAGTGCCTGGGACTCTGAGAGGAGAAGGTTCTTCTCCATTCTGAACATAAAATGTTAGAGTAGATGTTAGATGGTGACACTCTGCACATAAGTCAATGAAGAGGATAAAGCTGCATTTACTGCTATTTCTGAAACAAATAAATGTATTTGGGGATGAGTTGTATGCAAATATGGAGCACAATGTGAACATTCTCAACACATACTCAACACAGATCTGCTAAAAATCTGAGAGTGAGGGCTGAGAAGTGCTAACATCACATTGGCTTCCTTGGCTTGGAGACAAGAGAAGTTCCTTGGCTGTTAAAGCAATAAACACTTCAGCTGCCTAAAGAATGAGGTTGTGCAGAAAAGCAGCTCCAGGTCAAAACTGTGTGAAGTGCTGAATTAAACACACCACAACTCCAGAAACTGCTGTCATACACAACCAACATCACAAAGGGCATAAAAGTAATTGAAATCCTTTTGCACACTGTTCATGCTGATCACTGATGAAGTCTCCAAGTTAGAACAAGGTTTGGATATCTCATGCTAACTCACTCATATTTGCAAAGATAAAAGTGGGGCTGGTCTTTTGATCTAAAAGCTTCTGGCGTAAACCAGCTATTACCTTACACAGACTTTAATCAGACATCTCTACAAATTGCACTCTGGACAATGAGATGCAGTAAAGCACTAGGACCCTGCCCCCAGCCTCAAACTCAACCCAAACTGTCTTTGCTGAACTGCCCATAGCATGCTTTTGCACTTCAGTCACCTCCACAAGCTTAAAAGCTTGGTCTAAGATGACCATATCTTAATATAGGCTCCACTGAACGCCACTTAACATCCTCTACTGTGAAGCAGAACTGAGGAGGCATTCACAGAAACAGGCCCAAGACATCACATTACTCTTTCATCACAGACAATGCAAGATATGAGCAGAGCTGCACTCCTGGATCTACAGAAATAATGCTCAGATGTGAAAGGAGCTCAGTTGTCCCTGCGCTGGGCCCATGATGACACACTGCAGAAACTTTTTTAAAAAGGGATTTAGGAGGGGAATGTTCAGCCATATCAAACAGCACTGGGAACAGAACACCCAGCACTGAAACAAGATTCTTCACCTGTAGTTCCACAGATCCAAGTCACCTACAGAACAGGAAATATTCAAATGAGACTCTCTGAAACTTTACCTAAACCAAGAGGCTGCCAGCGCAAGATCAAAGAACAACTGCAAACAAAGGCAGCCCTGTGGAAGGTGATGTTGCATGCCACAGAAATGTTATTACCCTATTTCCTGCTCATTTCATATACTTTGGGGGTTGTGACAGTTTTTTCTCAGGTTCTGTAGGCACTGAAGAGCTCTAAACAAGAGCCACAGGTACTGTTTAATGTGAATACCTTAATCCAGCAAGCTCATTCTGGTATGATGCAATCTCTCTCTCAGTTTCTGCTTGGAAGGCTTTTGTCTGCTGCAGTGCCTTCTCCAAATCATCAACCTTGGTCTTCAGTTTTGATATTTCAATGGCTGCATGGCTGGCTCCTTCTTTAGCCTATGTTTAATAAACATGATTAGTGAACTGGAATGAAAACAATATGGTTGTAGTGCAGAAAAACGTTTGCTCCCCACATGGTGCTGTTTAACAGGACAATCATCTCACCTCCCAAAGCTGTAAGCACATCTTCCCTACTCACCCCATGTTTTTCTTAGCACCCATGTAATTCACAAAGTTAAAACTCAGAAGCCTCTAAGCATTCCCTGCAAAACTCACCAAGTGGTGCAGCTCACCAGCCTGCCCTACCCTCTGAGGCAGAGCCAGGTTACTGTTAGAGGAGCAAGCCTCACTGCTGCTGCTGTCAGCAGTGGGAAGTGAAGCTGTGCCCTGCTTGGCTTCAGAAGTTACCTTCTGAGTGCTGAGCTCCTGCAGCAGCTTGTCTCGGTCATCCTGAAGGCTGGCCATAGCCTTGGCAAACGCTTCAAGCTGGTGAAGGTAATTCCCACACTCGGACGAGAGCCTGCTAACCTCCATCCCTCGACTGACTAAAGTCCTACAGAGCCTTTCAATCTCCTCAGCAATCTGGTCAAGTGTCACCTTCTCTGCAGCATCAAAAAGAGCCTGATTCAGAAGAGAATTTTCTTTGAGCACACTGATAAGATGCAATTTAAACCCATCCAGCTCAGCTTCAAGTTCATCTCCTTTTTTTTTTTCAGTCTTGAGTTCAGATGTGTACCTGCTCTGAAGTACCTTGAAGTCCTCTATCATCCTGTCTCTGTCATTTTGTAGGGCAGTCATTGCTCTCCCAAAGGCTTCATTTTGGGACCTCAGCTCACTATTTTGAGACTGAACTTCCAGCATTGTTTTCTCTGCAACAGCATCAGGTTCATCTCCAAGCTCAGGAGTCAAACGAGTCTTACTGTACCCCTCATCTGCATCCTCAGCATTTCTGTCTCTGGATTTCTGGGCTTCTTGAACCTTCTTCTGAAGGTTTTCTCCATACAGTCCATTTGATACCCACTCTTTTTTCTGAACAGTACTAACAGCGAGCAGTTTCTCTCCAGATTCAGAAACCAGTTTCTCTTTGTTTAATGACACAATTAAAGATTCTAAATCGTTTAATTTTGACACTAACTTTTTATTCTCATATTGCAAAGACACAGCAGTATCCTTCTGCACTTCACTGGAAAGCTGAATGTCTTTTATTTGTTTTTGAAGATCATACTTCTCTTGTTCAAGGCTTTTAATGCAATCCAATTTCTGCTTAAGTAAGTCTTTCAGCTGATGGTCTTTCAGAAATAAAACTTGGTTAAGGTCTTCCCTATACTTTATCAGCTGTGCACTTAGCATTGCATTCTGAGAATGGAGTTCATCTATCTGATTGAGCAGTACCCTCACCTCTTGTTTCAAAGCCTTGTTCTCACTTGCATTGCCAACAAGGAGGCTGTCCCGCTGGTTTAAGACATCTTGGTGAAGCTGCTCCAGCTCCTTGTACTTGGACAGGAGATGATCCCGATCGTTCTGCAGAGATGACATTGATCTTTTAAAGGCATCTATTTCACTGGCAATTGCAGCCTTCTCTTCACCTGCTTTGTCTGCTTTCATCTGGAGGTTTCTCAATTCACTTTCCATCCTTTGACAGGACTCTGCAGACTGTTGGCTCTCTGTCTGCAGAGATGTTAGCTGCAGCTCATACTCTTGGATTTGGTTTCTGTGTTGAGTCTGTATCTGATTCAGATAATCAGAAATGTCATCACCTTTCGAAGAAATGAGCAAGGAAATTTCTTTATCTTTATTATTTAGCATGACCTTCATTTGCTCAGAAATGGTAACCTGCTTTTGCAATTCAGCATTAATTTTTTCCTTCTCAGACAGAAGCTGTTGCAGTTCTTGTTCCTGTCGGGTAAAACTACTTTTCAGAGCTTTTATCTCTCTTCCTGTGCTTTTACTACTCTGTACAAGATGATTAAGAGAGCGATTTTCTTCAAGGAGTGCTTGCAGAGCTGCTTCTTTGGACTGCAGAACACTCTCCAATTCTTGCTGCCTGTTGATAAAAAAGGTGTTTTCTTCCTTTATTCTGCAGAGCTCTTCATAGCGTTGTCTATCAACAGATTTCTGTCTCAAATACAGCTCATCCTTTGTCTCCTCTACCACAGAATATTTGATATTCAGTTCTTGAATCTGGGCAATTTTGTCTTTCAGCTCATCTTGTAAAGCCAATATTCTTTTATTCCCCTCTTCGATCTGTTTCTCTTTGCTCTGGATGGCCTCCTTGAACTGCATTTCCCAAGTCTGCATTTCTGTGATGACCCTGTCCCGGTCATGCTGCAGGGAGGACATACACTTGGTGAAGGCAGCTAATCGTGCCAGAGCTGCATTCAGATCTGCTTGAAGCTGCTTGTTTTGAGTGTCCTTGATGCTGACCTCCTCTTGCAGCCCCCGGATCTCACTTACTTGCCTGCCTTTTTCCCTTTCAAGGGCACCGTGTCTTTCCTCCAGGTTCAAAAATTCTCTTTTGTGAAGCAATTTTAGTTGTTGAAGATGAAATTCCAATTTCCTCTCATACTCTCCCTTTGTAATTTGTAGCTCATCTTCCTTCTTCTTAAGCTCTTTTTGCCAGGTTAGATTCTCATCTGTAAGCCTGCCCACTTCATTCTTTGACTGCTCCAACAAGTCCATCTGCAAAGTAAGCTTCTCCTTGAGCTGATGGATTTCTTCATTGGACTTGGTAAGCTTTTCTGACATATTGCTCAAGTCCTTCTCAAATTTTTCACTTTTTGACTGTGACAGTTTCACAGATTTTTCCAAATCTAGGATCAGCTCCTGGAACTTGATAGAGTCCTTTTGCAAATGGTTGATCTCCTGCTGCTTCTCCTTCAAGAGTTCTTGCAACTCCTTCGTTTTGCTTTTGCTTCCATTATTATCCCTCTGAGCACTTTTCACCTTCTCCTCAAACACCCTGACGAGGTGTAGCTGCTGTTCTTCTTTTTCCCTAATCACATTATGTTTTTCTGCCTTTAATTCTTCAAGCTGCTGTAAGAGCAAGTTGTTCTGTACCTGTGCTGATTTCATTCTGTCAGTAAGATGATCGACTTTTTTCACATGATTAAGCAATTCGGTCTCAAGAAACTCTCTCTCATTCTTTACTTTGTAAGAACTTTCTTGCACATTTTCTAATTCTTCCTGTAGCAGACATTTATCATCCTCTAAAATCTTAACTTTTTCATTTAGACTAACAATCTCTTGCGTAAGACTTTTACATTCCATGTCCAGCTTTGTTAGACAACGACTTTTATAGTCCAAAGATTTTTCAGTTTCTTTTGCTTTTTCTGAAACCAATTTTCTTTCTTGTTCCAGGACAAGCACAACTTGTTCTTTATCTGAGAGCTTATCTTTTAACACATTAATGTCATTTAACAGTGATTCATTCTCACATAAAGCATCACTGATTTTAGACTGCATATCGTTTTGGTACACTTCCATCTGAACCTGAAGCTCTCCCAAAGCTGCTTTAGTTACAGTGATGTTATTATGAAGGGTATCATTTTCATCTTGAATTTTCTCTAAAGCCTGCTTTAAATTTTCAGAAGTTAGTTTCAGCTGCTCATTTTCCTCCATTAGCTGATGATTCTGTTGGGTGAGTTCATGAAGATGATCCTGGTGCTCCTGCATCCTTGCCTCCTGCTCATGTATCTGCCTCTCTGCTTTGCTTTGCAATTCATCGACTTCTGTTTTCTTGGATTCACTGAGTTGTTTCAGTTGATTCTTAATAACCTCATTTTCATCAGTGAGTTTTTGTAAATGTTTCTCAAGCACCTCCTTCTCAGATTCTCTTTCCCTCAGTCTTTGAATAGCCTCTTGCTTCTCTTTTCTACTGAGGTCAATTACTTGCCTCATATCTGCTATTTTACTACTGATATTCTCATAGGCCTGAAGCAGCGATTCATACTCCTGCTTTAATTCACTATGCTTAGCTTTCCATCCTGTTAATTCAACTGTCTGAGAATCTTTTAAGGTGTTTAGCTGGAAAGAAAAGGCCTCTTTTTCCTGAACTATAGTCTCCATGGTGGATTTCAGACTTTCACAGGCCGCAGTGAGGTTTTCATTCTCAGTCAGCAGCCTAGCGTTTTCAGACACGAGGCTCTCCTCTTCAGGCGGTGGAGAAACAGTGCTTGAATGCTGGCTTTCTCTACCAAGCTCCAACATATGTTCAAGCATCCCTGTCTTGTTCACCAATTCTTCTCTTTCCAACAGCAGCTTATCAATCTGTTCTTTTAGACATTTATTTTCTCTCAGGGCTTCTTTACGTGATATTAAAGCCGCCTGCAGTTTCCTCTGAAGGCGCTCTCTGGGCTTCTCTTCTGCTGCGGTTCTCTGCTCTCCTGCTTTAGCACCATTGTCATTCGCAAGCTTTGCCAGAGGCTCTTCCATCGCTGGTGTTTCTTTCTGGATGTGGCATTGTGTTGCTTCTCTCGGTTCAGTTTCCCTGGAGTGATCAGTCTCTGACAGTGGAAAACAGGAGCCTTCACCTTGCAGCTTTCCCTGAGGGGAATTACTTCCCAAACAAAACTCTCCCAGTTCTTTCTCAGCATCATTTCCTTCCTCCTTGCATGACTCCACAGGTCTCACCTCAGCGTTCTCACGGAGCAGACACAGCTCTGTCAGCAGTTTTTTGTTTTCTTCACTGAAACGTTCTACCTCCTTTTTCATATCAATTAGCTCCAAATTGGACTTTTCCAAACAACTGACAAGTTTCTCTTTTTCACTCCTCTCTTCCTCAAATGCTGTTTTGTAACAGTGGGCCTCTTCTTCACCCCTCTTCATGGCTTCATTTAGTAATTCCTTCTCCAGATCAAGTTTATCTTTGAAATCTGTCAGTGAACAATGCAAGGCTTCTATTTCCTCATTCTTTTCAGCTACCTGCTCCTCAGCTTCAACTCTCAATCTCTGCAGCTGCTCCTGGCTCATCCTGCAATCCTCTTCCCTTTGTTTAATAAGCACTTCTTTCTCATCATTCACAAGTTCAAGTGCTGTCCTAACACCTACAGCTTCAGCCTTATACGCTCTCAACTTCTTCTGTAGCCACTTAATGTCCTCCAAAAAGCTGTCCTTATATTGCTGCTGGTGCTGCTCCTGCTGTCTCAAAGGATTTATGTTGACTCCTTTTTCTCTTTTATCACCAAATTCAATTGATATTGCTGCTCTCAATTCTTTCTTGAACATTTCTGTTTCCTCCTGAAGTTGTGCATAAAGGCTTCTTAGTTCTTTTAACTCAGTGTCTTTACTAGCCTCTGAATTGATCATGTTTCCTAATACAACCTGAACCTTGCTTCTCGCTTTGTCTGATTCCAAATTCCTTTCTTTTTCCTGCTTTAACTGACATGTGGCATTAACGTCATTGTTGGGGTCCAGACACTTCTTCCTGTCCCCAGCACTTGAATCAGGCTCTTCTGAACTGGTATTTTTTAACAATTCTTCCTTTTTCTTAACTTCTTCAAGAGCTAAGAGCAGCTGAGAACATTGCTCTTCATAGGCACTTGTTTTCTCATCCAGCAGAGACTGCACATGAGCCAGCATGAGTTCCCTCTCCTCTAAGGACTTCAGGTTCTGCTCACACAGCTTTTGCTTTTCAGTAATGACATCATTTAGTTCTGCAACATCATCCTGAAGTTGTTGTAAGGAAGAGGCTTTTTCAGACAAAGCTGCAGTTAAATCATTTATTTTTGCATCTTTTTCTAAAAGCTGTTGCTTCAAAGTTCCAAGAAGAGACTCAAAATCTTTATTTTGTACTTCAACCAGCTTCAGCTTCTCTGTTAATTCACCCACTTCCTTCAACAGCTCCTCTGTTTTTTTTTGTTCTTTCTCTAGTTCTTCTTTCCCACGCTTCTCTAATTTCCCAACTTTTTGCATTAGATCTCTTCTTACTATCAATGCTGCTTGAAGTTTCTTCTTCAGATTGTCTTTCTCTTTGCCCATTTTCTCAAGATTAAACTGCACCTCCTCTTTTTCATTCATCAGCTCTTGAAATGCAGCTTCTCTATTGCTCAACGTAACCTGACTCTGCTCCAGTTCTTTCTTACAATCCTCAAGCTCCTGCAATGCTCTGTTCAATTCTCCTAAAGAATTGTTATGGACAGCTTCAAGGCCTTGCAGTTTGGTGTTTAATGTATTTCTTTCTTCAGAAAACCTCAGCATTTCATTAGACAACGACTCCATAATCTGGGTAACAGAAGAGTCCTTTTCTTTCAGTTGCTGGCTTAGACCAGCAATTAAATTCTTCTGCTGGTTTACCTGGGAAGTTAAGTTTTGGATGAGTTGATCTTTTTTCCCCATTTCTTCCAGGAGACTTGCTACTTTCTTACTTTCAAGGTGCAGTTTTTCTTGACTGGTTCTTATTATTTCTTCTGACTGATTTATTTTGCCTTGAAGAAATTCAACCTGCTTGTTTAGTTCTGCAAAAGACTCTTCCCTTTCTTGCCAGAGAGACTGCTGGTTTTGTAATGTTTCATTGAGTGTGGCCATTTCTACTGACAGACATTCAATTTCAGATTTGTAGTTGCCCTTCATCTGTTCAATATCATTCTGCAGCAGCTCCTTCTGCTTCTCAAGTGACTGCATACTTTTTAATTCATCTTTCATGGCATCTATTTCTTTCTGCTTTTCTACAAGCATCAGTTGCCACTGCTCCCCTTCTGTTTCTTTGCTCAAAATATTGGTTACCAGAGTGGAGAATTTTTCCAATTGGATTTTAGTATCAGTTAGCTGTAGCTCAGAGGCTGAAGTCTGTAACTGTTTTTCTTTACATAAAAGCCTACTACTAAGTAACGGAGATAAGCTTTGAGTTAATTTCTCTTTTATAAGATCCAGCTCTTGCTGCAAAACCTGCATTTTGCTATCCTTTGATTTCATCTCCTTTTCTAAGCTGCTCAATTGCTCAGTGAGATTATTATTTTGTAAAGCTGCCCTATCGAGTTCTGTCACCCGTGTGTTTTCTGACTCAAGTAGACTACGTTCTAGAGTTTCATATTTAAGTTCTAATTTAGCAAGTTCTTCACCCTTTGCACTAACCTGCATCTGTAACTTCTCATTTTCAGTCTTCATCTGCAGTCTGACAGCATCTATCTGCATTCTTGAGTAACTCTCACTGGTCTCTAGCTTTTCATTGAGTTCTCGGAGTCCCTCCAATTTCTTCTGCAAATCATTTTGGGATGCAGTCAGTTGTGTGTTTTCCGCCATCAGTTTATCAGCATCTTCCTGTAAGAGTTTTTTTTCTTTCTCTATGGACTCCAGCTGGCACCGCAGATTGCCTATCAAAAGCTCATTGTCATGGCAGTCTTGAGCTGATTTGGAACGCAGGCTGTCCAGCTCCGACTGCAAACACGCGATGCTGTCTGCCTGCTCCCTGCACTTCACACGCAGAGCCTCCAGAGCCACTTCTTTCTGCTGTGCCTCTTCTTCCCATGTTCTTACTTGGTCTAGTACTTTTTGGTGTTCATTTTTAAGACAGTCAAGTTCCACAGCCAAAGAATCCATTTTCTTCTGATTAATATCGAGTTTCTCACTCTTTTCCTGAAATTCTTTAGTAAGGCTTTTCATGGCTGTATCACTTTTCTCTAGTTTGCCTCTGAGCACCTCAATCTCACTGGAAAGATCACAAACACTGATGTCTGCTAGCTCTAGGTTGCTGGCTTTCTCCTTTAAAGACTTCAGCAGGCCAGCAATAACCTCCTCTTTTTTCCCAACAGCTGCATTCATCTCAGTTCTTAGTTTGTACTCCGCTTCAACTTTCTCCTGAAGCGATAAAAAGGCATTTTCTTTCTCACGGACTAGCCGCTCAGACTTCTGTAGTTCTCCTGTTAGCTTATCTATCTGCCCTCGGAAATGAGAAATTAAATTTGTCTTCTCTTCATCCTTCCTTTCTTGCTCCTTTAGAGTTTTGAGGAGACTTTCATTTTCCACAAGAGATGATTCCTTTTCTGTTAAGGACAGGTCCTTCTCAATCATTACATTCTTCTGATGATACATTTCTTTCTGTAAATGCGCTCTCACTTCCGCCAGGTCTGCCACCTTTTTCTCTAATACCTCACATTCCTTCTCTTTCTCTTGAAGTTGTGTCTTTAATATCTCACTGAATAGTGAAATATCCTTGATGGTTAGTTCTTTTTCTGAAACAAGTACTTTCAGTTGTTCTGCTTCAGAGGCTAAAAGCTTTAACTGGTTCTCCTGCAAAGCAGAATACTCCTGCACCTCAGAAAGAAGTGCTTTTAAACTGATGCATTCATCTACCCTTTGTTTTAGTGATTCATCCTTCTGCACAATCGAATCATTCAACTGGGAGGATTTTTCTGTCGCATTTTTAAGCTGATACTGGAGGGCAGAAATAACCTCCATATTCTCAGACAGTTGAACTCTAAGTACATCAGATTCTGCAGATTTATCTTTCAACAACGTTAATTCTTGGGCTTGCCTCTTAAATTCATTTTCCTTTTCCTGCACTGCTTGCCTAAGCTTACTCCTTTCAGAACCTAGGCTTTGGATTTGGTTTTGCAGGTCTGAAATGATTCGCGTATACTGCTCCTCTCCTGCCATTTTACTCTCTTTCATTTGCTCAATCAAGGCCTCCTTTTCAGAAAGGAGAGTTTCTTTTTCAAGCAACAGGCCAAAAATTTGGTCCTTCAGGACTGAAATATTATGACTTTGTTGGGACAATTGTGAAGTTAAAGCAGCTACTTCCTCTGACTTTTGCGTCACCGTAAGGGTCACCGTTTCAATGTCTACTTTCAATTTTTCATTCTCAAGAGCTACTGCATGTGCTTGTTGCCTTGCTGAAGTAATTTCAGCCTGCTGCTGCACCAGCTGTGACTGGAGAACTTCACATTCACGTGACTTCTCACTCAGTAAGCTTGAGCAGCTCTCCTTTTCATGCCTAAGCACATCCACTTCTTTGATTAATAGCTGCAGCTGATTATTCAACACTGTACTTTCTTCCAGTTTTTCAGAAACTTGCCTATGACACTTCTCAAGTTCTGAACCTTGACTTTTGACAGTCAGGTCTTTTTCCTCTACCAACTGAGATAATTTTGTTTTTTCATCTTTAAGCTTTTTAATTTTGTCCTGCAGCTCTACAATACAAAGCTTACTCCCTTCAATTTCCCTATGCAATGAATCATTCTGAAGGATTTTCTCTTCTAGAGACCTGTTTGCAGTCTCAAAATCCAAAGTTACACTTTGAATTTGTTCCTGCAGCAGTAAATTCTTTGCCTGACTGTTGCTGAGCTCTTGGGTTAGATTATTGCATTCAGATAATTTATTATTTAACATTTCTTCTTTCTTTATTTCTTTGTCCCTAGCATCATTCAACTGAATGACAAGTGATTGCATTTGTTCGTGCAACTGCTGTGTCTGTTCCTTGCTTTCCAGCAACTGATCAGCCAGCACATTACATTCTTTTGTTTTCTCCTGCAGCTGTTCTGCAACTGACTTTTCTTTTTGCTGGGCAAGTACTGAAAGTTGTTCAATCTCTTTTGCCAGAGTGTTTTTATCACAATGTAGTCCCAAAAGAGTTTTTTCGTACTCAGCAGTGCTAACAGATAACTTATTCTCTATTTCTGCCACAGCCTGGATTTGCTTTAGCAATTCACACTCTTTTGCATCCAGGAGTTTGGACAAATTTTCCTTTTCACTCATTAGCTGTTCCTTCTCTTTTTCCACCATATCTATATTCCTTTTCAGATGCTCATTTACTTTTATTTGCTCTGCCAATCTTTCTCCTTTCCCCTCCAGATCTGCCTGCAATTGCTTATTAGCTGAGTCTTTCTCCCATGTCTCCATTTGCATTCTGTTAACTTGCTTATGAACTTCATTTAATTGGTTATTAAGTTCTTTACAACATGCCTCTTTGGCTTTCAGTTCTCCAGATAATTTAAGTTCAGTCTCTTTATTTTGCTCCTCCAAACGCCCAAGCTTCTGCTCTAACAAAATAATGAACTCTTCTTTCTCTTGTAGTTCTCTTTTAATTGTTTCTTGGAGCTCAGTACGTTCTTTAAGCTTCTCAGATAACTCGGCCAGCTCTTCCTCTCTTTCAGTATTTTCCAAAACCAATTTGTTGTATGACTCTTTAATTGATTTTAACTCATTTTCAAGCGTCTGTGCTTTGCTCTCTTTTTCTTTAAGCACATTGTTCCATTTTTCTTCTAAAGTACTGTTTTCCTCAAGCTGAGATTTCAAATATTCGGTTTCTTTCCTCTGTTTATCCTCTACCTCTTGTAGCTTTTCAGAAGATTTACTAATTTGTTCTTTCAACAAAGTGATTTGTGACTCACACTCTGCAAGTTTGTTATGGTATGCAGCACTGTTGGCCTTGATTTCGGCTCGGAGATCCTTAATTGTGATGCTGTTCTCACTGCTTTGTTTTAGTAATTCCTCATTTTCTCTGGTTTTAGCTTCATTCTCAACTCTAATTCTTTCCAGCTCTAACCTTATTGCATTACTCTGCTCAGAAAGGACAGATATCCTCACACTTGCATCTCTTACGTCAGCTGTTTGCACTTCTTTCAGTAAATGAGTTTCCCTCTCAGCCTTTGATAAAGCCTCTTCCATCCGTTGGATTTCCTCCTCTTTGCATTGCATTTGCTGCTTCAGGATGATAATCTGCTCAGAATATTCTGTCACGTTCAAAGACAGGGCAGACATCTCCCTGTCTTTTTCTGCCAGTGCTTCTTTAAGACTATCAATTTCTCTTTCACGTTTCTGGAGATCTTGAATGAGTTGAGACCTTTCCTCCAAGTGGCTTGTATTCAATTTGTCAAGCTCTTCAGTTGTCTGGTCCAGATCCAGCTGCATCGACTCTACCACACCGTCTTGTTTCAAAGTCTAAACACCAAGAAAATAATGTTACAAGAATACTTCAAACATGTGTCAGAGGCAGAATGGAATTTACACTCCACATGTAGATTGAGCACCTAAATCATCAAACTGTACCCCACTCTATAGCTGCAAGATGACTTTGTTATTCTTTAGATGCTTTCCACCTACGGGAAGTTTAGTGTATGAAATGTTAAGCTTCTAATGCTGTAACTTTGCTGATATTTAAATGGGCCATATCAAAAGAACTGAACATTTCTTCTCCTTATTGTAATGAGTTACCTTTTCCTTCAGTGTAGCAACTTTTTCTGTTAGATCACTGATGACTGTTTTCTGCTCAGTGTTCTCCACTTCAAGCACACTGCACTTCTTTGAGGCTTCATTCAGCTTAGTGTTAAAAATGAAAGTCAACGTGAAACAAATATAGAGAATTAGATTAGAATTGTGCTGTTAGAGTTGTAATAGTGAGTTTACACAACAGTGAAGTTTATACTTTGAAATTAGTAAATGAGGATAACAATAAAACACATTCATGCAAAGCTCTGTGTTGGATCTAAGAAATCCTTACACCCAACTCGAAACAAAGCAACTATGTGAAGTGAGCAAAACTGTAATGAAAGAGCAAAAACCTTCAGATAGTGAAATCAGCAACACTGCTCCTAGGAACAGAAAGGGATGGCTAATGCTCACCAGCTGGAATAAACTAAATACTATTTAAACATAGCTTTAACTTACTTTTTGCTCAGTATGCATGAACTTTTCCCCAAGCTCTTTGTTCAGAAGATCCTTTTCTTGAAGCAGTTTCCTCAGTGTTTCAATTTGTTCCAGTTTTTCTGTTGTGCTCAACAGTTTTTGTTCTTTTTCTCCAAGTGAATTTTCAAGGAAGCTATTTCTGTCACTTAATCTAAGAAGGAAATATGTATTCAGACATTTTGAAAACAAGTTTTGCTTTGAACTTTCCAGACTTACAAGCCTCCATTTTACTCTTTTCCTCTAACCTTCCAAGCACAAAAATAACCCTGCTGCCAACAGAAGCAGGTATCGAGTAATGCTTTTCCAGGTGTTCTAAGAGATAATGCTCCTCGTTAGAAGCTTAGGCTTTAAGCAGAGAAGTCCTGTACCAAATTGGCAAGACCCTTTATTTTACCTTTTAAGCTGCTCATTCAAGCCAGAGACCAGAACCTGATGCTTTTCCACATCTCGCACTTGCTGGCTGCGCAGCTGGCTGAGTTGAGCCTGCAAACGGTCGTTTTCATTCTGCAAGAGAACCACGAGCAGCATTAGCACACATGACACCCATGAGCTATCTGGAGTCAGGAAAACCTGACTCTTTGGGAGAGTCACATCTTCCATATTAGTAAGAGAGAGTTGTTCTAGCACTTGAACAGATAGCAGTGCAAAGATACACCACTAATACCACCAGCTCAGATGTGGTATTAATTCAGACAGATGCCACCCACCTTATAGAAACACCTCCTTCAGCAACGCTGTGCCAGCATGAACTCAAGGATGATTGCTGTACACCCAGAACACCACACACACTCACACTGTGTTAAGGCAGCTTACTTATCTTAAGGGGGAAGCTACTGCTTTGAAAAATTACTTTTCCTCTTGGTTTGAAGACAGTACCAATCTGGCAGGATTTTGTGTCTGTTTTCCCAGGTTGAAGGGACGCACAAGAAGTGGGATGGTGGGGAAGAGGAAAAAGGAAGCAAGCTTCATTCACACAGCTTTTTTGTTTTTAAAAGCACAGTACAAATCTCCTACTCTACAGCCAGACCCACTGCATCAATTCAAAACCACAGAAAGAAAAAACTGTCCACAGCAACCAAAACCCAGAAGCAGAACACATATCCAGAACCAAACAGCAGATAGGACAAACATGGCAAACTTGTCACCTCCAAAGGAAAGGAGCTAGCATTGTGGAGGAGGCAGAACACACCTGGGCCACCCTCAACAGCTGCCCTTCTTCATCTACACCAAACGTTACCTGCATTGAAAGGCTTTGTTACAAGAGTCTCAAGTGACAATTAATAGAAGATTGGCTTTCAGCTTAAAACCATTCCTGCTTTTGTATACAGCTGCAGCTTAACAGATAAGCACTACAAGAGATGGACAAAGCCCTAAAGACCTGGAGGCAGAGGTCTGTGGGAGTCATTTAGTGAAAATAAGGTCAACAAATTATCAAACACAGCAACTTGGCAGGCAGGCAGATTTATGGCTACTGTGCCTTTTGGTGCCTTCACTGCATAAACATACAATATACAGTAAATTAGTATCTGGGGCTTGGACTGTATATAGAAATATGTTTCTGTATGTACAATTGCTGTTCTAGAAATATATGTGCATACAAAAGCTATTGCATTATATATATATTATGTTTCTGTATGTACAGTTGCTCTTGTACAAATATATGTGCATACAGATAAAAGCTATTGCATGATATATATAATATATTCATTCTAGATACACTACCCTGTATCATATACACAGCATATACAGAAACACACACACTTTTATAGAAAAGAAACTTGAGGTGCATCAGAGGAGGGAGATTTATACCAGTAGGTACAAAATCTAATTCTGGAGCTTCTGACAAAGGCTCCCCACAAGGAATAATGAAAATCCTGTTGCCTTTTACTGTGTTTCTAAACACACAACAAAGCTATTTTCAAACAAGTTTCTCCATATGCTAAAGACAAGTGACAGGCTTCAACTTCAGAGTTTAAAACTGTCTCTGCACACACTGCCAGCAGAATGATGAAGCATAAAGAGAGCTTTAGACATTTTTGCTGGCAACAAATAGATGTTTTTGTCTTGCTGCAGGATATGATTATAAGAAGATAAACAGAATAAAATGATTCTCTTACATCATCAGGTTTTACACAACTCCAAACACTCACCTGCAGAGCCTCCATTCTGCCTTGAAGATGCAATCTATCTTCTAAATCCTGACAACGCTCTTCCAGACAAAGAATTTGTTCCTGCAGTTGATTTCTTTCCAATTCCAACTCTTCGACCAGACTCCGTAAGCCTACCCAGGTCAAAGAAGAAAGGTCTACTAAAATTCCTTAAGTCTAGAAACGGTCCCAGCTTTTTATTCATGATTCTCACCAGTGTGGGGCACAACCAGACTCAGTCATTGCCAGAGGAAATGCCTGAGGCCCTGCATTTCCCAAAATTAGGTGGCAATGCTATTTCAACTTAAGTGCTGAAAAGTCAAAATGAAGTTTTCTATCTCAAGAACTCTGAGAACCCAGTATTATCATGGCCCAGTCTACAATGTGGCTCATGGAACTTCAATTGCAAGCCAATTATGTACTTGCAGGATCAGATTTTCAACAATTATTAATAAATAAACTGGGTTGTATCAAACTCTGCAGCGAGTCTATTCCATTTTACTAATAAGGCAGAGGTGCAGCCTTAATCACCCAGATAAAAGCATTTGCATTAAAAAAAAAAAAATAAATCAGCATTTGTTTTACAAATGAAATGTAATTCTGGTTGGCAACAGGACTGTTCTACAGATTGGAAACATTCAGAGGAACACAACTTGTAACTTCAAACCCACGTGATGCTGCCACACAGGATGTTCCATGTGCACCAAGGCTCAAGCAGCTCCAGTGCTGAGTGCCACTGGAGCTCTGCTGCTGCAGCAGCACTAGGCAGTTCATGCAGCACGCACATGCTTCGAGCGCCACAGAAAAGCAAGCCAAAACAACTCCCACACACATCAGGTACTCCACAAATGGGCTGCTGGTTGGAATTTGAAAACAAAGATGGACACAGAATACAGATGCTGTGCATGCTTTCATAAACTGTCTAGTCGCTATCACACCTGTGTTAGGTGAAGTGTACTCTGGCCACCAACCTCCCATATTTTCTCCTTCAGCTGAATCAGTGCTAGCCAAGGTGACGTTCAGTTCTTGAAAGCATTGTTTCCCATCAAAGGTATATTCTTCCTGTGCACAAAACAGGAAAATTAAGTTTCATTTAAAGAAGAAAGAAATAAAACATATATTCTTTTATTAAAAGCATAGTGGCAATTAAAAGTCCTGAAACTCATCAAGAGCAGAGTCACCTGCCTCACCTCCCAAATATTATTTCCAGAAAAACCAAAGTCTCCCACAGGTTTTCTGTGGTATCTCCCAGGCCTTTGAAGGCATCTGAAAGGCCAGTGGACAACCATGTTTGAATACCTTAACTGCTCCTCTGATTTCTCTGGTGAACAGGGTAAAGTTGATTAAATCCAGAATTACTCTTCCCAATGGTGTGTCACTGTGACAATGACATATTCACTCTTCTTACAAAAGTAGCACCACCTCCCTAGAAGTGCACCTGAATGGCCTGAGACACTACTTAGTCATTATTCAGGAACGCTCCAACAGAGGGATTTGGAATGATTGTATCTAAACCAAAAATGGCCTTACCATATTGAGCAGCACATAGCTTCAAGCATATGAATTGCTCCAGAGAGAAGCTCATTATTTGTCACAGGGAAACAAAGTAGACTCATTGCTTAAGGAACAGATGTATGATGCCATTGAATGCTGATCTTCTGGCTACATACACAGGCACTCAACTCCCAGTTTTCAGTTACACAACTACCCTGCAGCCCCTTGTGTTTTTAAGTGTAAAGCATCACACACATGATAGCACTTTCCTTACTTTCGTTACCGTAGGGGGAAAAATAAATCCTTATCTCTTGACCCACCTGAAGCTTCCTGTTGCTCTGACTGCTTTTTCTTCTTGCCTGCGGCAGCCTGCCCATTCCTTGAACTGTAGCCAGTTCCTCCTCCAGCTCCTGTTGCCCCGAGACCATGGCTGGATCAGAGCAGCCAGGAAAGAACCAGTCATCCTCAATCAGTTTTGTGCCACAGGAAAGCAGTTACATTTATATCAGACACTACCACACAAGAAGAGACAGGGACAGGCTGAAGTCCCTATGAATGACTGACAGGAAAAAGATTAAAGCAGCAATTCACTGCACTCACCACCTTGTGATTTCCCTCCAACATTACTATGTCAAACACAAGAATAAAGTCTGCATGTCTCACCCAGAAGAAGAAAAATGAACTCTAACTTTACTTCTTCATCAGTTCTAAATGAAGACTTTATACAGGAGACTGGAAAGGGTGAGGTTAAGCTGCTACTACCAAAAAAGGCCAGCCAATTAGAATGCCAAATTACATCACATTCCAATTCACCAGGTTAAAATACACTAAGTCTGATGAAGGCATGACCTCAAAGAGTTTTTTTTTTAATCTGAACCATCACATTCAGTTTGGTGGCAATGCCATGTGTCCCTTTCAGCTTTCATTGCAGTAGGAGCTACAAAGCCAGACCGTCTGAGGGAGTCACAAGCATGCATTACACTGCAAACTGGCATCGAACCATCATAGATTAATGATATCATTTTTTTTAGGACAAATACAGAATCACTTGTAAATAAAACACACTGGGTTCAGAGTATGAGAGCTCAGGTACACATCTGTGCAGTTAGAAATGACTGCTCATTTAAAAGACATTCCCATCTGTTTTGTGATACGACAAAACACAGCTGGGGGAACAGGGTAGGAAAGAGATGCTCCATGCAAAGCAGACAGAACAGAACAGCCAGTGAAAAGAAATGAAAGTAAAGGTGGCTCCATACTTTAATTGAAAGATTCAGGAGATAATTACAAATTTAGCTTTCAGTTCAGCTGTATCAATCCACAGCTGTTCTCACAGCACACAGAACTCAGAGAACAAATGTCGCTGTATCTGGGAGGTAAGCACCAGAAACTGTTAGTGGAGTCCTGCTGGGAACACTCAGCTTTCATCTGTCCAAGGACTGCTTATGTCACAGATCTCATTAACACTATTCTGTAACACCTACTAGATTTAAGTTCTTCCTGTAAGATTGTAAAATTACATGTTTAACATTTTGTTAGAAAAAGATTAGAGGGAAAATGTTAAACAAAAAAATAATAATGAATGATTCCTTGGAAGCAGCAGGGCTGCTAAATTGGATTTTACTTCTTGCTCAGTTAGACTTTGGCTGCTGGCACACACCAGCACTCATTTTACACACCTTTGTTTATTCTCAAGCATAGATTCTCCTTTTCACTTTTTTTATCACTGTTTTATCAGTATTTCTTCACAACTGTACAAATAAAGGCTCAAATTTGATCACAGGCCTTAAACCTCTATTTACAAGAGCTGCCAATGAAGGCAGTGAAGAGATTCAAGGAGGTTCCAGGTAAGAACTCAACCTCCAGTTTGGACACGAAAAAAGAAAAGAATACATTTCTTGAAAGTTTAACTTGTATGTAAGCATAATCAGAAGGACTAATGAATGCACTGGCCTTTAGGAACCCAAAATATTTAAGACTTCTAAGTATTTCTAACAAAAAAAAGATTGAAATTTTGATTGGCACATGAAAAATGAGAGTATAGAAATTGAGCTTTACAACGACTTGGAACTCTCAGGGAAATGTTAAAAAAACTTTCAGTTAAATTCAGCATTGCTTTAACAACGCTTGGTAAGTAAATCCATGTTCCAATGTTTCACAGCACCTCAGGGAGCTTTCCTTTGCAATTATATCCATCATAAAATCTGACAATCTCCCAGAACACCTTCCTGCAGGTACAGGAATTAAACTAAACACATGTCTGGATTCTCTTGTGTCACTGCTCATACTAAGTATCACCACCTGTAGTGGTTGCAGAGGAAACAAGGGCTAGAAATGTTATCAACAGCATCACCCTATATGCTTTTGCAGCCCCACACTCATTCAAACCAAGACAGACAACCACCACATGTAGCAACCTAGCATAGATTATGATGGAATGAGTAGTGGATTTACACATTACTTAAAATATTGGTGCCTCATATTAATGTATGCAGTCTTCTGCAGTTCATGGGATGGAATATAATTGGGTATTTTAAACCAGAGCAGGGTAGATTTAGATTGGACATTAGGAAGAAGTTCTTTACTATGAGGGTGGTGAGACACTGGAACAGATCGCCCAGAGAAGCTGTGGATGCCTCATCCTTGGAAGTGTTTAAGATCAAGCTGGATGAGGCCTTGAGCAACCTGGTCTGGTGAAAGATGCCCCTGCCCAACAGGGGGTTGGAACCCTTCCAAACGAAAACATTTACTACTGAATTCCAAGTACTCCTAAGAATATTTAAGTGAATTTGATTCTTGCTTAGTCACAACCACTTGCAATGAAGCCAAGAATTTTTTCTCTAGAAATATAAATATGGAGTCAGCTGTTACCACAACAGAAAATAAAGAAAGATGGTTTGGTTAATACAAACTAAGAAACAGGCAAGGCAGAAAAAAAAAAAATCAAGTTAAACCAGCACTTGTTACATGTATTGCTAAAACCCACAAACCACCAATGGCAAATCTTATAAGGCACTGATGGCAATTTCCTCAAAGGAAACAAGAACAGAAGAAACCAGCATCAGTGCATTACAAGTTGCCATTGCTGCAGGAACCTGCATGCACAAAACTGATGGGAAACTGTTCTCACTGGCTGACCAAATCACAGTGTAGGGTAGGAGTGGAGGGGGAAGGGACGCTGAGAGCTCATCAGGTAACGGCAGGAAAAAAGAAACAGAAAGGTCATGCTTATCCCAAAGGGAAACAAAAAAAGGCAAAATTAAACATGGACTGACACAGATGAAGTTTTACAACTCCTATTCATATTTCACATTGATCTGCATTACCACAGATGAGGCAACAGGTAGCTTCCATAAAGGACAACTATTCTCCTTTAATCCCAAAGCATGTGAGAGAGGAGATGTGCTGCTTCAAACACCTCTGTGCCTGCACACTGAGCTTCCAGATTGGTTGTGTACACAAAAAAAGAACTCAACAGCTGATCAAATTGGTTAGCTAAGTTAACAATAATTTGACTGCTGATCAAAAAGAGAAGATTCAATTAGTAAATTGGATTAACAATGATGGTAGGTTCTGCACATTAAAATGTGCTATGAACCCCCAGGCAGTTCACTAACAGCACAATAATTGTGACAGTTCTAGATGGCATGGGAAAAAGCAGCAAAACTATCTGGAATTTAACCAGACTTATGTAAGTTTTGATAGAAGCTGCTTCAATTACTCAGCAGCTGTTTTATTAATAATTTAGAAAACTATAAAAGCTGAGATTACTTGAAAAGGTATTTTCTGTAGGTAACAATATTTTTAGCTAGCTCCAAACCATTGGCAGCCAGTATTATTCAGCTGACCTATACAAGTGACACTCAGATCACTGAACAGCCTAAGAAAGTTTTCTTTATTAAACTTCTATTTAAAGAGAAACTCTGTCTCAGCTACATAACACTAAAGCACCACCACCTTTACTCATCAAATTCAAGCCAGCAGTAGAGCTCCCCACACCTTCACCACCTATTCTAGGCAGGCAGCTTTCCTATTTCAACAGTGAACTCTGTACCATTGATCATTTCTCTGCAAACAATAAGCTTTCTAAGGAAGTCCAAGCAGTCTGACAGAGCAGCAGCTCAGATGGCAAACAGAACAAGCACATCTACTCATAAAAATAATGCAAAAAAAAAAAAGAATGCATGAAAAACAGATTCAAGGACACAGGAAAAAGTAGAAATTGCAAGTTAAGCAATTTCACTAACTATACAAATCTTACGGCTACAGCAAACAGTCCTGGCGGTGTGCTACAAATTCAGGCTTGAAGTACAGCACACACACACACATCAGGCACAGGATAATTGCCCAAAAAGAAAATAATTCACCTTCTCTCTCCTCCTCAATCTGAGCCATTCTCAGGGCCATAGCAGATTTCTCTTCTCTGACATGATCACGGGACTCCTCTGACTCTGGTACGTTCTCTTGCCACTCCAAGAGCTGACTCTGCAGTTCATCCACACTGCCTGATTCACTGGCCTGACAAGAGAAACTCTGTGTGAAAACGTTTTTACCAGCCCCCACTAGAAATGTAGGTAACATTTTCAGTTGGCAAACATTCCCAGAGTCAACAGCCCCTTATAATTCACCACTCTGCATAAATAAAGACCTGTGGAAGTGCCAGTTGCTGTTGTGGGTTATGTAAGAAGCCTCAGCACTTCATCAAGTATCAAAAATACTGCTGCCAGTTGAGCTTCTGATCTGCAATATTTCTAGACAAAAAATGACATTTAAAATCAAAATATCTTTGTTGCACATTTTCATCTCAGCAGTGTTTCAAAGTGAAGCAATATCCAGATGTCTTTATGGGGGATAACAAATCTCTATAAACTTTTTTCTGCAAAAAGAATAAAAAGGTTTCTGCCTCCCCATCAAAATAAAGACTGTTTTAAAATTTTATACAAAAAAAATCATCAAAAATTTCAATTCTTCATCGCAAAAATATGCTGCTAGGACTGCACAAAGTTACTATGATTAATGCACACTGCTAATCCATCTGAAGCCCTTCAGTGGTGCTTTCTGACCCCTCTCCCTCTGTTTTCTGGACTTGTACATTCGTCAAGCCTACAGCAGCCATTTCCCTCCAAAAGCTTTCTGCATTGTAGACAAAATAACTGCCACACTTGGATGACCCATGTGAAATGTAACTATACAAATAGCAACCTGCTTGGGAAAATATAATTTATGGTATGTGGCAAAGTAGAAATCAATCTTTGTAAGTAATTGATTAGTCCTCAAAGCCAGATTGGATGGGACCTTGAGCAACCTGGCCTAGTGGAAGGGCAGTTGAAACTAGATGGTCTTCAAGGTCCCTTCCAACCCAAACCATTCTGTGATTCCATGATTCTAACTCAAAACCTGTCAGCTTACTATCCAGCTGAACAGCTACTGGCACTGACAGTTCCACCTACCACTAAATTAACTTTCCTCTCCAAAAGCCAGCTAACACACCCATCAAAGTCTAATTAGCATAGTTTGAGTTAATCAGTAACTCCTGCAAGATGCACTGTAAAGTTAACCTGTGACGCTGCCCTCTTTGTAACTTGGTCAAGATCGGCTTGCAACTTCCTCTGCTGCTCTTCATAGAGTTCCAGCTTAGTCAGCAATTCCTCTACAAAAACATAATAAATTTGGGTCATTAGAACACAAAGCCAATAGGAAGTTCAATAAAAATTTAAAAGAAAGCTTCAGAATGAAAATTCAGACAATATGAGTTGTTGGGCTGTGTCATCCATCTCCCCAGGAAACTGACTTTTTGATTATTAAACACTGATGAGTGCTTTAATTCGCCAGCAATTTAGATTGAAGAACTGAAAATTCCACCATTTGCCATTTACAGAAAGAATGGCTTGGAACATAACACAAGGAGAAACAGAAAAACCTCTCAGAGCTCTGCTTTAAACTGTCTGTGGTTTTAGGCAAACATTGTCTCTCAAATCCTTTCAAAGGAGATGACAGCAGTTATGACAATAGTTACTTCCCTTGCCCCTCACTGCTCTCAAGTTAATTGTATAGACTTGGGTAAATTTTCCAGCTATGATTGGTCTCCTTTTCCCTCTTAAGAAGTGCCTCTTCTGCTTCCTGCAAAAGTTTCCACCTCTTCTGCCCAAGTCTAAATGAAAGAGGAATTACGTACAGGTGGATTTGGGAAGGAAAAGCTGAGCTGTAACTGAACAATAGCATACAGAATTTGAGTCGCTTTGGGATCTGTTTAGAAAACAAGATGCACTTTGAAAATGCCAGAGAAAGTTCACTGCTCATTGTCTCTCTGAATCATCTGCAAAAGAAAAAGCTCTTTTTACCATTTTGGGTTCTGATTCCATGTAAGGATTGCAGTTTTGACTGTAGTTCTTCATTTTCCATTTCTAATTCTGAGACACGAGTGTTTAAGGCAGACACATTGTTATTCTTTGACGAAAACTAAAAGCGTAAAAACCAAACAGGTTTGAGTCCTTCAAACACACCAAAACACCAGAAACATGACAAAGGCACAGCAGTTTTCTTTTCTGGCTGACAATAGCTGTGTTTCTAGAATTTGCAAGTGCAGTAAACCACCTAATCTTCACCAAACTTACTCCTGAACACTGGGAACACCAGTTTGTAGCACTGGTTCACAAAACTTCACCCTGCATCCACATTTTCTGTCCATTCAATTTTTATACAGAATATGTATAATACAGAATATGTATTTTTTTATATATATATAAAATACAGAATATGTATAATACAGAACATGAAGATACTTGCAGGAAATTATTTTAATACTCTGTGTACCCCATTATTTCCCTTTTTTCAGCTAGGACTCCAAGCACAGCAGAGGAATATGAAAACATAGTGTCACACATACATGTTTCAGTTCATCCTCCAGCTGTTTGATTCTTGATTTAGACCAAGCCTTCATTTTCAAAAACTTTGCTTCAGATTTGCTGGCCTCTTCTGTTTTCAATTTCACTTGGGCTAAGGAACAAGACAAAACCAATGATTTAAAACTGTAGAAAGATCACTAACACAAGACGTGTGTTTAATTCTCTGGGCAGCTGGAAGTTACACACTTACACTGGACAACTGCATTTACAGAAAGACCTAACAATAAGAAACGGGATGAGGAACCTGCAGTTGGTGTGACCATCTTGGTAATCCTAGAAGCCTCACTGTTACACTACTTGATCACAGATACTTTTTAATTAGCCTGGCACTAACTCCTCCAGCAAATTAAGTGCAGTTCTACTTGCAACAGGTATGAAATTGGCAGAGATGCTGGGGCAAAGAAACCCTTTTATATGTAACAACTGTTTAAGCAGAATACCTTCTAAACCTTCAATCTTCTCTTTGGTTCCAGCCTCCAGACTGACTTCTTTGGAGTTACTCTGGTTGCCATCCCTCAATTCTGCCACCTGTTTCTTGAGCTGGAACAGGGCCTGATCTTTCTCTTGCAGCTCGGTTTCATGTTTCTCTTTAATTTCATGCAGTTCAGCATTATATTTCTCCTTAACTTTTGCCATTTCAAGCTCGTGTTTCTCCATCATGTCTCTTAACTGGGCTCTCATTACATATTTCTCAGCATCCAGTTTAGACTGGAGGTTTTCTTTTTCAGATAGAAGACGCTTCAGGTTTTCATTGCTGTCCTGTAAAACAAAAAAAACCACCTTTATATTTTAATGCAAAGTATTTTTAGTATTATTGTCAAATACCCTATCTGTATTCCTACCTAAAACATAATCAGAAATCAGGCTACTGTTGGGAACCAGGCTGTACTACAAAAGCTTCTGTCTTGGAAGATCAGAGCTGAGGAGCACCACTCTGAGTGCAAGCTACGTACAACCTCCCCTAGAGGTGAAAATGGAATGAAAAAGAGTGTTTGTTTCTAAGGAATGTTAAAATAAAAAAAAAAAAAAACCACAAAGAGAAGAGGGCTCTTTAACTGTGAACCCTAAGAAAACTCACCACAGTGCCAGCAGGTGTTTTCCCCCACATCCAAACAGATCTAGTCCTTTTTCACAGTATTTTGTTGCTAACCAGTTTTATGTTAGTGCTTATTCAACTGCTAGTGCCTTTGCATTAGTTAATAGAGGCAGGTTACAGATCACTACAGCAGCAGAGCAGTCTGCTCACATTAGACCTGCTGTACAAATAACTACTTTCATGATACATAGCTCTAGGAATATAAACTGTCCAAGTAGAACAGCTGTGCACAACAGTAGAGGGAATGTTTCCAAACTGTGGTTAAAACTTATGTAAATAAAGCAAGGGTTCCTGCTATTTTAATTCTTAAACTGCAAGGGAATCAGCTTAAGTGCTTCACCTGTCATAGTCAACCCTTCCCCCTATCCTCTTGGTATGTATGCCTGTCCCCTCAATGCCCTAGCACTAGGGACCATCAGTTCTTGCAATCATCACTGCAGGGAGATGCAGATAACCCAATAGAATAAAACCACCTGTTAGGCAGAAGGCCTAACAAATGGGAAGGGCAAGGCTTGAACTACCATGGATCTGAACTACCCCAGCAGGACATCTACCCCAGTACATAGCTGAAACTATTTCTAGTAAGATTTTGATTCTGGCAGCTTCCCTGGTAAGCTAACATTTGTTGGGAATAGTACAGCTAAAATGCTGGACCTGGCACACCAGACAGGCTCTGATGTCTGTTTCAGCAAAGAGTCCCTGAGAGACTGCAATGTCCTTTCTCTGCACCTCAGAACTGAAGCAGCAGCACTCAAAGGCTATAATGAGAGTTCATTCTAGGTGCTGCAACACAAAGAACCTTGATAAGCTATTTCTTTTACAATCAGAAGAAATACAGCAGAAGGAAAGGCAGCAGTTAGCAAAATAAAGCCTCAGAGTTGAGGCTACCTAGAGAAGCTAAAATCTTTCAACAGCAAAAAGTCTTCCCTACACGGTAAGATTCCCAAATGAATCAAACTGGGGGTGAGAATTGACAGTCACATATTTTACAGGCTTTACCTCTCCTTTGAGTTAATTTCCTAACTGGAATCAGTATTTGTACAGCTCTGGCTGTACGTGTCCATGTCTCCCAAAAGACTGCCCAAAGATTTTATGCAAAGTATCTTTTGTGCACAAGGGAACTTATAACTGACCTGATGAGCTTCAGTGTGTACACAGGCTACTTCTTACCCGCAACTGCTGGTCCTTGGCATCCAGTTCCTTTTGCAAGACATTTATCACCTGTGTCCTGCCCAGCATGACTTCTTCCTTTTCGTGGAGTTTCTGTTTCAAGGCCTTTAGTAGCTAGCAAAAAAAAGACAATAAAATAAAAATCAAGCAATCAATCCCAGAATCCCAGCATGGTGGGGGTTGGAAGGGATTTATGAAGACCATCTAGTCAAATCCCCCTGCTAAAGCAGGTTCATCCAGAGCAGGACACCCAGGATCATCTCTATGTGGGGTAAGAATATCTCCAAAGAAGGAGACTCAATCAAAGAGTTCACATTTTCAGAAGAGAAAGACAGACATATCCTTAATTTCACAACCAGGTATTTTAAATATGGAGGTTAGGAATGACATGATTCCAAATTGCCACATCTAAGTCAAAGCAAGCTACTGAGTCTCCAGAGCAGCCTACCTGTTCTAGGTCAGCACTTGCATCAGATTTAGCAGCTAACTTAAAGAGCTCCTGCTCATGCTTTTCTCTCTGTGCTTCCAGCTCCTCTCCCTTTTTCTGGATAATATCTTGAAGCACACTTACCTAAAATCACATTAATAGTAAACATGAAACCAGTCCATAGAGGCATAGTAAAAGACAACCTTAACTATTGAGATGGAAACACTACAGCCAAGAGAGCACTTCTCACCCTCAGAGAATGGAAATACTTTCCCAGTGTGTTTACTTACATTTTTCAGGTAGGTAGCTTCTCTCTCCTGGAAACATTCCCTCTCTTTGTTCTGCATGTTTTTAAGAATCTCAATCTGTTCCTGGAACAAACTACACTTTTCTTCGCTGTCTCCAACCTTCTTGGTAAGGTTCTGAACCAGAACCTCCATGCTTTGCAGTGATGACTCTTTAACAGCCAGCTGATTCTTTAGAATGTAAACCAAAAGACAGTGAGAAGAATGGTCCCAGAAAAACCATCATGAAGTCACCTCCTAGCCCTTCTCTCAAGTAAGGCAACATTAAACTCAAAATTAAGGTTTGATTTTAATATGAATTAAATTCGGCAGCAGATTTTGAGGTCAATACTAATACACATAGAAGGCACTGTCAAAAGAAGTAAATAAATATTCCACCAATACAAATCACAGAATCACCATAGAATGGCTTGAATTGGATGAACCTTAAAGATCATCCAGCTCCAATCCCATGCCATGGACAGGAATACCTCCCACTAGACCAGGCTGCTCAAGGCCTCATCCAGCCTGGTCTTAAACACTTCCAGGGACGAGGCACCCACAACTTCTCTGGGCAACCGGTTCCAGTGTCTCACCACTCTCACAGTAAAGGACTTCTTCCTAATTTCCAATCTAAATCTACTCTGCTCTAGTTTCAAACCATTGCCATTCAATGAAAATAATCAGTAAAGAATTTTTATTCACATAAATAACTGCAGAGGATTTGTGCTTCAGAGAAGGATCCACCATATAACTCATCAGAACTCGTTGATTCCTTGAAACCTCTATGCAGATTTTCTATCTGAGCTGCTAATGTACCTTCAGCTCTTCATTAGGCAGGAGTACTTCACTGGGAGCAGCACCTGAGCCACAGGCCATCTGTAAATCAATGATGTAAGCATCTCTCTCAGCTAACATCTTCTCTTTCTCTGCCAGCATGGCATCCATTTCAGCCCCACGACAGCGCTGGGCCTCCAGCTCCATGTTCTGGAAATGAAGAGAGAGTAGTGCTTGTAATCTGTTCTTCTACAGCTGGCTTTGCTTCCCTGTTGCCTGGTTTAGGGTGGTGAAAAACAACCAGATTCATGACCTGGCTCAATTTTAAGTGTAATCTTTAATTCTTGAGCCTTTCCTTCTGAAATTCTGCAGCATTCACATTCCTGCCACTGTCCACAGGCAGCTCCACACATCACAGAACAGCTACAACCCACAACATCAAATCATCCCTTGCCCACATTTCTTCCTATTAAAACTTATTTTTGCAACAAAGAAACTGAAGCAAACCAAAATAATTTTTCTCCAGAAACACAAGATTTAAAGAGAGCATTAAACCACAGACTCCTGTTTGTGCATTCCCTTCATTCTCAAACAACTACAACAGCTGCTTGAGGATTCAGTGCTCACTGAGAGCACAATGGCAGAGTTCTCGTGGTGTTTGCCTGGGCAAACTACTCTGCCTAGTCACCAGAGAACTTCCAACTATCTGTTTAATAATGGAACTGTTATTTATTTCAACGTATTTATGCATTTCACTATATTTGCACACAATCCTGCACTGCAAAGGTGACAAACCACAGCCTCAGCAGGAGGCAGAACACCACCTTTTTTTGTAACTCTTCATTTTTGTGTGCGATTTGGCCTTCCAGCTCTTCAATTCTCCTCCTTAGTACTAGGATTTTCCCACGATTTGCTGCAGCATTTTCCTGGTCACCATCCTTAGATGCCTGAAAAAAAAAAAAAAAAAAAACAACAAAACAAAAAACCCAGAGAATTGAGCATTCTGTAAAGAGGAAATTCCTGACTTCTGCACCTCTGCCTGTTTGGCTAACACTGGTGAGAAGTGGACTTTGACTCATGGCTTGTCTTTTGGTGCTCTTATATATCACATGTTGAATGTGGAAGCCAGAGAAAGCAGGCACAGAATTGTACCAAGCTTGTAAAATATTTAAATTATTAATGGTACTTGGTGCTGCAAAGTACATTAAAATGTGCAGTAAGGGCACTCATTTCCTCTGGCAGTGTAACTCACTCTGGCAAGTGTAGTCCATAGAACTCAGGGGAGAACAGGACTACCAGAGGAAGAAAAGTTCAAATAAGACTGTTTCTAAGCACAGTGTTTCCAATCACAATTTCAGGATGTGTGACTACTGGGTTTTAGATATTTTCTGCCAAGTGCAGCTGCTATGTTTTAATAGCAAAATAGATCAGAAGCATAAATAATTAGCTATTGCATGTCTTTAAGCATTTCAACAAGCTGATCTGCCTCTGTTCCCTTTCAGCACACCTTAAAAAATGCCCTAGAAGTATTAAAGTTACAGCTAAAGTAGGAGGCCAAAATATACTATTTTGAGGAAGCGCAAGTCTGCCCTACTACAACCAGATCTGAGAATCTCTGCCAGCAACAGAACACTGGCAGAAGGCATTCCCATACAAGTTGTATTTTGCCATCAAGGATATGTCTCTATTTTTACCATTAAAGTAACAAGCTAGGTTTTGTTCTCATTTCTTCTCAAAAACTACTCTTCCTCATTCAAATGCATTCAAACTTTGATCTGCTAATAAGATGAAGAGCAGTAAGAATATTTTTCCTGAATCACTTTGGAAGGAATGTACCATTTTCTAAATGGCTATAGAAAGATAAAAAGAGAATGAAACAGAGAGATGGACTGACAGCATCAACACAGTCTACCCTGGTTCCACAGCTGAGTCCAGCACACAGCCTTACAGCAAGGATGTCTGCTTTACAATGAACACCTTACCTTCTTTGGTTCTGCTTTTGCCTCTAATCCTCCTGAGTCAGGTAACTGTTTCTTAAGCTCTTCTAATTGTGAGGTTAATGATGCAACCTTGGCTTTGTTCTGTAGCTTCAACTTGAAGAGTTTGGCATCAACAGATTCCTTCTCCTCCTACAAACATCACAAAGCAATAATTTAGTGACATGAACAACTGCATCCTTCAATTCTTCCATCAGAAAAACAAAAAGACAAATCTGAAGTGATTACAAAAAAAAAAAATCTTTCCTCTGAAGAGATATTACAGTGTGACAGAATCCCAGCATACTGGGGTTGGAAGAGACCTCTGGAGATCATCCAGTCCAACCCCCCGCTAAAGCAGGGGGCCCACAGCAGCTTGCCCGGGATCACAATGGCCAGGGGAGTTTGGAATCTCTTCAGAGAGGGAGACTCCACAACCTCTCTGGGCAGCCTGCTCCAGGCCTTCAGCACCCTTAAACCAAACAACTTTCTCCTCCTGTTCAGGTGGAGCCTCCTGGATTCCAGCTTGTTGCTGCTGCCCCTTGTCCCCTCACTGGGCACAAGAGTCTGGCCTCATTCTCTTGCCCCCCTCCCTTTAGCTCTTGCTGAGCATTGATCAAATCCCCTCTGGAGCTACTCTTCTCCAGGCTCAACAGCCCCAGGGTTCTCAGCCTTTTGTCCTCACAGAGATGCTCCAGGCCCTTTAGCATCTTTCTAGCCCTTTGTAGCACATCACATGGAACAGGTCTGCATCTCTAAAACAACCTTCCCTTCCTTATTTAAACTGTTCACATTAATGTTATTAATGTGTGGAACCCACAGCATTAGGGTCTTAAACATTTCCTATTTTTGAATAGCAAAACAATTTCAGGGCTTGATTTTTTAACAAGAGTTAAATTTTTTAGATGACCTTTAAGGTCCCTTCCAACCCATTCTATGATTTTTTTTTTTTGGTGTGAAAAGACAGAGACCTTCAGAATCCTTCAAAAACATACTCTACTTTTTTAAAGAGATGACTTAATTTACAGTGAGTTTTAGAAAATTCAGTATTTTAACACTTGATTCTTTGTGCCCACAGATAAAAATTTTTTTTGTTCCTTCCTTCCTAATGCCAGTCAAAAGCAGAGGGTATTAACAATAAGATCATTACAGAACAAAAAACCCCCACCATTTCTAGTGGAAGGAGAAATGCAGACTTATCTACAGAAACTCCATGAGATAGGCTGGCATCTCACTAAACCTTCAGTAATGATTTGACATTGGTAGTTTTCCCCACATTCAGCCTAAAATAACCATGCCCAGCCCCACTGCTCAGCAAGCCAAGCCTGTCCCAAGTGTCAAGTGCATCTGCTCACACAAGGAATGTGTGGCCTCTGTACAATTTTAGGACAGCAGACACCCTGACAAGAAGCAGAAGTGTCCAGGAACCACAAGAGCTATCTGTGAGCAACACTTCCTGTGCTCCTCAAGCGCTGTAGCTGACTATCAGCCTCTATCTACAAAACCAGCTCACGACCACCAGGCCTGAAGGGGGTTTGCCCACAAGACAGGCAGGGTACCTTTAACTGAAGATCTTTCTTTTGAAGCTCAGCATCCTTCTCCCTGACAAGCTCCTTCAGCTGTGTCACCAGCTGTTCAGTGCTCGCCAGCTGTTCAGTCAAATCTGTCACCGACATGCTGCTTGCATCTTGGGAGCCTGCAGCCTGCAGACACAAAGCACACTTGGAGCAAACACAGTGCAGACAACGTGCTTCTGCACAAAGGCTTCAGCTGGGCCTTCTCTGGCTCTTTGAAAACACATTCAGCAAAGGAGTGCAATACTAACCCTTGCATACTTTGTAGTGACACCAGACCCTTCTTAGCAACTTTGACAAACACTAAATTATAAATCTTAGACACTGGGCCAGAAATACTGGTTTAAAACTGGGTCAGAAATACTAGTTTAAAATAAAGTAAAACCATCTAGGCATGTAAAAGTCAATTTTCTCATTCACTGGATTTGCATCCTAACAACAAGCAGTAGTGTTACTGAGCCTCGTGGCAGCAAAACACCGGTATTGAACATACTCCACACAAAAAATACACTTGGGATAAAGCTTATGTAAGTCCCACAGCTGTTCTCCTCAAGCAAGATAAGCACAGTGAAGAGGAGCAGAGCAGCTGTGTTACACACAAGAGATTAAACACCAAGCAGGAGCCCAAGCTGCCTTTGAGAGGTCCTAAAACTGAGTCATGGTAAATACATACCATTAGTAGATCATCAACTGAAGATTCTCTACATCAGAAGTCCTTAAGAAAATAATGTTTTAATAGTAATTCAATACTTACTACTGTTTTGGAAGGAGAATCTTCTCCACTACCCCATTTCCACATAATTTCAAGATGGCTACGAAAACAGAAATGAAATAAATACCACAGTAAGTACCACAGACTCTCAGATAACTGTAATTAGTTCATACTTCTCTATGTATTTCACTGTAAAATGCTTGAAATTAACTTATTTGTTTCAATTCTGACAGCATCTCTGATCTCCACCACGTTGCTAGCTGTCAAGAAATAATGAGGTATAAAATACTCCTAAGATACCTTTTCTAACAGCTGCCAGTCAGCAAAGCATCAATACTACCAAAATAACCCAAAGAAATCTTTAAAGAGTAAATGCCATGAAGCATTTTTCAGCAGAGCTGCTTCTCCCACACATAAATAGAAAATACAAACCACATATAGCCTGCTAATATTTAACCTGCCCTTAAACACTGCCTGTTACCACAATGTAACAGGGATTATATCAGAGACACACATAAACACTGAAAACACTAAAGAACATCCAACTGGTTTAACTGCTGTGTGACTGGTGCCCATATGAAAAACAGGAGTTTTGCAACCCAGGAGGTCACTGCTCAGCACATAAAATACCTGCACCTGTAGCCCCAGGAACAGCAACTGCTCCTCGCTGCTTCTGTTCACAACAGAGTACCACAAGTTTCAAATCACACTTTCTGATCATAGAAAGCTGTAGACTCATAATAACCCAAGGAGAGGCCACAACAAGGTTTTAAAACCAAAATCCTGAAGTTCAAATATGCATAAGGTAGCTCCACGGTTAAGAACTTTACTGAATTGAGAAAAAAATGGGCAAAATCTATAAATAGCCTATGCAGTGAACTCCAGATTGTGTCATGGAGATAAACGCTCAGGAGCAGACTGACAGATCTTGCTGGGCCTGGGGATGACATTCCACACAGCAGCATGAAGTGAGAAACTGTTCCTGTTCAGACATTTTCCCTCTCAACTAGCAAGATCCAGAGGAAAACGATCTGTGCTTTGTAATCTGTATGAGCCTGCTGAAATCTGCACACACAGAGCAGGCCTGAGCCTGGAAAGCAGTTTATAACAAACATCAGCACACAGCTGCTCTCAAAAAAAAGCTACCCAGAATGACAGCAGAGGCTGCTGGTAAAGCTGTCACCATTTTGAAGGTAAAGCCAGGCACCAGATTGTCGTCGATGGCCTGTGTCATCTACAGGGCCAAACTGCACCCTGCTAAGAATCTTTTCTAACATTAAAGTCACCAAAGGAGCCCTGGGGTTGGGGTAGGAATTACAGAACTTGTAAGCACAAACCTGTCCTCGTAACTGCTCAGAGCTCCAACACCAGACCTGCCCCCAGCAGGAGGCTCATTTCCAGACACATGAAAGGGTTACCCAGGCAGATGAGGACAAAATGACTCACTGGATGGAGCATGGTGCTGCACTTGTATTTAATTGATTGATATTTTTAGCTCATTCCCAGCTCGGACTGAGGCAATCCCTTTTGCTCACTTCACGTGCCAGCATGCCTGAACACCTTCACTGCTACTTTCTGATCAGTTTTTATTTACATTAAGGATACTAAGTATTGACAAGTTTCCCAAATCCAGATGGTAAACGAAACTGGACAGACTTCCCTGGCTCAGCACAAAATGAAACCACAATGCTTTTGCTTTTCCTCTGGGACACAGACAGCAAGGTAAAGGCACTGAAGTTGGTGAAGCTGCAGTCTGAATGTCAGACCACTCAACTCAATTCTTTCTCCTGTCAGTACATCTAAACACAGTTCAATTAAGTTTTCTCTCACTCCTCTCCTTCCTGCAGTGGCCTGGACACAGTACTATCAAACATGAAGCATAAGCAGGGAGTCCAAATTACCTGCAGCTACCCTCTCAAGTTTTCCCAGTGCCAGGTTAATTCATCCTTCCCCTGTAAATTCAAACACCCTTGCTTTCATGACTGCCCATACCCCACCCCGCTCTTCACCTTGCACATTCTGCTGTGGTGATAACCTTTTCTGGCTGTCCACTGTGCACTCATTTCCACTCCACTGAAGAACAGGAAGGACACTCAAATCTTTCACAAATTCCACGAGGTAACAACAGAGGGCCACTTAATGTTATGAAACAAGTTTCTTCTGATACTCAAATTACAGCTGAGGTTTTGGCTCTCGTCACAACAGGTTGTTATCAAAAGGAGAAGTCCCATCAGCAGCTTTGAATCACAGACTGGTTTGGGCTGGAAGGAACCTTTAAAGGTCACCTAGCCCAACCCCTCTGCAGTCAGCAGGGACAGCTGCAACTAAAGCAGGTTGCTCAGAGCCCCAAACAACCTAACCTGGAATGGTTCAAGGGAGGGAGCATCTCTCAGCTCTCTGGGCAACCCTGGTCTCACCACCCTCAGGGTAAAAAATGTCTTCCTTATCTCTAGTCTTTATCTTCACTCTCTAAACCACAACCAAATCCAGCTTAAAAAAAAAAAAAAAAAAAAAAAACAAAACAAACAACCAAACCACAACCAACCCACCCAAAACCCTAACCACATATTATTCATCTGCAGTTTCCGGCCTACCTACTCTCCCTGAGCCACTCCTCAGAGGGCCCAGCATAAGGGGCACTCAGGAGCACACACCAGCAGACAGGACAGACTTCAGCAGCAGCAGCTCACACTGAACAAGTCACAGAAACCTCACAGCTCGAAGGTGAGCAACCTACACAGCAAAATATTTCACTGCAGTTACAGATACCTATTGGGATGACTACCCAGGCACAGAAAGAATTCACTGACTCCCACAGAACTACTCCTATTTGCTTAACTTTCCCCACACCTGTTCCAAAAGCCTTCTGAGGCAAAAAAACTTCAGAGTCCTCACTTGAGCTTTCATGATGAAGCTATCGAGGCAGGCCCTGCAGAAATACAGATGATTGAAGGAAATACTCAGGCCGAACTCCACTCCTCTTACTACCAAGTAAGGTAACAGCAGTGCTTTTGCTCTCTTCCACAAGACTACAGCAGAAAAGCAGACAACAGCAGCAGTGTGTAAAAAAATCAGGTGTTTTATTATTTTAAATACATTTCCTATGACAATGTTGTCCTTCAAGCATGCACACTGAGAGAAAGGCACTTCAAAATAAATCTTTCCTTCTTTCTGCACATTTTCGCTGTCATCCTTGTTTGCCAGTTACCAAGCTGTTGGCTCTTCTGCTGAATAAGCTAAACTCGTTCTCAAATGGCCTGTGCCATCTACGACTTAAAAGCTCTTGGGCAAAAACGCAGCTCTGAAGCAGAGCTAACCGAACCACAAGCACTCTATAAAGTTACTACAACGGTTACATTTATATAACTGCCGCTCATGCCGCTTAGAAACACTATTTCTTGATTTTTCTCTTCAAAATCACACTCGAGGGCAAGGCCATTTTGCACCAGTGAGAAGCCAAAGCCGACGCAGAGCCGCTGGTGAGGAGCAGGTGCCGGTGTGCTGCAGAGGAGCAGCCGGCTGCGGTTCCTCCTGCCTGGCGCTCCTGCCCTGCAGTGCTGCCAGCAGCCGAGGCCTGCAGCGGCTCCACAGGCTCTGCCCTCACCTTTCCCCCCATTTTTGACAGGGGTGCTGAATGCCTCACCTATAGTAAACCCCACGTCGCAGGGCACCGCTTCAGACACGGACAGCCATAAGGCAAGCACGCACACCTCCCCACCCCAGGCCACAGCCTCCCCTTCCCTCCCTACCCCATCCCACCCTACCCCACCTCACCTCACCGCCCTGGGCTGAGCCTGCTCTGGCAGCAGCCCAAGAGGCTCCGGCTGCACCCCCACACACCTCACCCCCGACAAGGCGGGGGCGGGCCCCGCGAGGCCCGGAGCCCTTCGCTGAGGCCCAGCCGAAGGTGATGACGGTGGGAAGGGGAAAAAGCCGAGCGAAGCCGAGCCCAGCGGCACTACTCACCCGCGGGCCGGCGGTGGGGGGCGGCCGCCCCTCGCCAAGAGCAGCCGCTCACGGCCGCCGCCTCCCCTCAGCGCGGCCCCCGCAGCATCCGCCACGCCCCAGCAGGAGGCGTCTGCTGCGGTGCTAGCGCCCCCCGGCGGAGCGGAGGACCGCGGGGGGTCTCCCCCCCGGCCACCTGCCCTGGGGTGGCAGCGAGTCCCAGTCCTGCCCTCGGGGGTGATGAAGATGCTGTGCTGCTGCCGGAAAAACTCTGCTGGTGCTTTCATGTGGAGAGCCTGCAGACTGATCAAAATGGGTCCCTGGCGAGCAAAATGAAAAAATTATATCCCAGGGGAAAAAAACCACCGAATAAAAATCTGAGCTAAAGGGAATTCTATGATTCTATGATTCTATGAATTACACAGTGAAATAGAATGAAGTGGCTGAGGAAAAGCTGAATGAGCTGGTGGTGCTTTCCCAGCCTGATGAACCATTCCTATGGGAAAGGACCAAAATAACTTCTGCATGAATGGGAACCTCCTGAGGTTCAACCAGGGCAAATGGAGGGGCCTGCCCCTGGGGAGGAACAACCTCCTGCAGCAGGACAGCTGAGGGGTGACCTGCTGGAAAGCAGCTCTGTGGAGAAGGACCTGGCAATGCTGGGGACCAAAAAGCTGCCCATGAGGCAGCCCTCATGGGCAAGAATGCCAACAGGTTCCTGGGGTGCATGAAGAGGAGTGTGGCCAGCAGGTCAAAGGAGGTTTTTCCTCCCCATCTGCTCCGCCATAGCTGCAATACTGGATCCAGTTCTGGGCTCCCCAGTTCAAGAGAGACAGGGAAGTGCTGGAGAAAGTCCAGTGCTGAAGAGACTGGAGGAGATGCAGAGAAGGAAAGGCTGAGAGCCCTGGAGCTGTTCAGCCTAGTTTTCTGCACGCACCACTTGCTGCTACTGCAACTTACAGTTTCTAGCTCCTTCTTCATGGGCCCATAGGGAAAAAGAACTCCTTTGTCCCACAAAAGAAATTTAGTCTGCACACAAAATAAAAACATGAGATGGTAGAATACTGCAGACAGGATTGCTCTGAGAGCAGCTACAGAGAGCAGGTTGCAAGCCGTGCTCCCACAGTTGCACAGGGACAACCCTTTTCACTCCCCAAATCATGGCATATTTGGATCTCTGGGGTAGCAGTCTGCCAGAACTGACTGACTACACACAGCACCCACCTCCAGAGAATGTGTAGGAGAAGACTGCTTGCAGCTTGTTGAGGGTCTCTGGGGGGAAGTGTGAGGGCATCTCACATAGCAGCCACTGGAGTTACACCCAGTGGTAAAGAACCACACTCTCCACGTTTCCTTTTTTGAGATTTTTATTAATCAAAGACAGGATGACTTCCCTATTTCGAGAGATCAGAATGCTCCCAGGATGCTTTCATAGCTAAGCTAAGCTTAACCAAAAGATACATTGCATGGAGTACCACCCCTGCTATGAGTGGGTGAGGAGAATACACCATTGGCAATGGACCATGGCTCTGGCAGGGACATGCCAAGAGCTCCAGAAGTGAAAAGGAGAATTTGACATTGTCCCTGACTGAGAGGGTCCCTAAGAATTGGAGAAGTATCAAAGGTCTGTCCCCACCAATAAAGCAGAGCAGTGTACAGAACAGTTCAGCTCCAGAGCTCTTGTGCATACAGACTGAGCAGTTTTGTATCCATGCTGTATAAATACACAGAGATTTTGTATTGGCATTTACAGAGCTGCATAAAAGTCAAAATATAAAGATCTGAAAGGTTTGGCTTAATACTCTTGGGTGAAAGCTTGAGGGGTTAAGTTTACATGTCACAGTTTCCAACAAAACCCAACAGCTACCCATGAGGAAAAATAACCTGGATGTGCCAGTGCAATTCCTCAGCATCTCATAAACAATTCCCAGTGTGCCACTAAATGCTCAGTGCAAAGCACATGCTTCCTGAAAGTCCTAGCCATGGACAAAGGGGAAAAGGAGAGCCAGCACGTGTTGTCTGCATGCTCACAGACAGACAAAACCAACAGGAGAAGAGTTTCTCACTTAAAGCAACATTTCAGTTTGGGGTTAAGCGGTGTAGCTGCCTTCTCCCAAAAATAACAGTGCTGGCAAGGGCACATCCCTGGCTTGTAACAAGGAAAAGAGCTGTCACAGTGATGGGAACAAAAAGTCTACATCACTTGGAACTAAATGCATCCACACTCATCATGAAGGACTGCAGCAAGTTTTACAGTTATGATCCTACACTTCTCAAATCCACCCTCTGGAGTCTGACAAAGGAGCAGTCAAAAACCCACCCAAAGTGACAGAAATCCCAAGCAAGAATAATTACCCTTCCCACCCATGGAGACAAGGACTGACCAGAGGGAACCTTAGGAAGCAGAATTCAAAATGAAAGGCAATGTTTCTGCCCATGCTTAGGAATGGACAGTGTGAGTAGGGCAGCTCAGAGTGGAGTGAATGGTTTGGGGGTGATGTCAGCTGGGAAGCAGGGCACACAAACCAGGATCACTACAGAAGCAGCCACAACATGGTCACCACAGAGGCAACACTGAAGGCTGCTTTGTCAGCCCCAGTCATTGCACCTTTGTTGCACAAGTCGTGCTGGCAGCAAAAGAAGTCAAAATTATCCAACTGAAAGAACTCAGCAATATCATTCATGCGGCACTGGGATGTCTTCCAGCAGGAGGAAGTTCTCAATTTACCTACAACAAACCAAAACAAAACAGTTTAAGAGCCTTTTGAAAGGAATTCCTTTTTGGTATGGAGAGAAGCACTTCCCAGACTGCCACATTTGCTTTTTTAGTTTCTTTTCAAGTAGTTACAAGTTTCCAAATCCAATATTGAGCCATGGTCCTGCCTCCACAGCCCTCTCTTGCTCTTTTTAGTTATGGCTCAAGACAGATTTTCAGCTCAAACTGACCAGTGCTGCCAGTTCAGTCTAAATGACCCACTGGGAGATGCAGAGTGGAGCTGGAGTGATACCTGCCCTGGGGCTCTTGACAGAGAGGGGCAGCACATTGTCAGCCTGCACTGCTCTTACATTGTCCTGCAGCACAGCTGTTTTCACTTCACAAAGTTCAGAGCAAGTCCAGCAGCTCAAGGTAGTGCTTGGGCTGAAGACAAGTCCCATCAAATCTGACTGGCCTCAGCCCCAGAGGCAACATGCAAACAGAGACTGAAGGGCAGGAGTCCTTTGCTTGCTCATTCCCCTGGACACAGGGATCAAACACTTTGTTTTCCATCTTTCCTAGCTTAACACCTCAGGTACTCAGCTCCTGACTGACAATGGACAACCACTGTAGGCTGCATGCTAGGAAGCCTACAGTTTGTGTTCATAAAGATTTGAGCTCCAAGGAAAGAGCAAAAGAAAATTCCTTAGGTTGCAAGCAGCACAGAGCAGAATCCTAAGCCCAACAGTACTGTAAGCTTCCTTCATGATTTAGTGAGGACCATCCTGGGGAACAAAGCAATCCCACCCCATCCTGGTTCCCACTGCCCAGAGCCAGCCCAAGGGTCTTTCTAGAGCAGAGGGAACCAGCTAGAAAAGCAGGAGATTGTTTGAGGTGACTCAGTTCTTTTGGTTTTCCAGTGAAATTCCCATCACTGGCAGCAAAACTGCTACTTATTTAACAGCTCAACCAGGAGCTCTGTCCCCTGAACACCCCTGGCCACCTTCCTGAGATGCAGGAGAAGAGAATTTTTTTCAATGGTGTCAATTCATAACTGCCTGACTTGTTCTCTGCAGGTTTATGTCACAGCTTTTAGCTCTTTTTAAAGTGTAACAAAGTCAGGGCAAAGGATTTGCATTTTAAAAATCAATGCTGGCTCCTGGTTTTTTTTCCAGCTCTCTTGGGTGATGGGAGTTTTGTTGAGGGCTTTTTTTTTCTCTATGTATGTGCTTGCACCAACACAAATCAGCCCTAAATCATGATTATTGCTTAGCTATAATCATGACCTTCAACAGTATTCTTTCGAGTGAAGTTAAGAAAAGCAGGCTAAGGCCAGGCAATGCAAACTGATCCAGCCCTGTCTATTTCAGGTCTGCAGGACTGCACACATACCAAATTTCATCTGCAAGCAGGTATCTTCAGTGGGTAAGCAAGTGCTGTTGGTCTTGCACAAGGCAGGGCTGTTCTCGCAGTGGTAACACCTTAGGGCAGAACCTAGGAAGACAAAGGTTTGTCCTCACTGAGTAATGAAGCATTGAGGCAGTGACAGCATTCACAAGGAACAAAAGAAGACTCACTATCTGCATCTAACTGCCACCAGATGTAGCCTGGCTGTTAAACTCTAGGCTCCAGAAGCTAAAAGGAACAAGCTCCTGTCAGTGTGCAAACTGAGGGTGGCAGTCCTGACAGGAGGATTTTGAAGCAGGTACCTCTGCCACTTTTAAAAGCACTTCCCTGTGCGTGCCTGCAGAGCAACGTATGCAGCCATGGCTCCTTTAACCTGCTCTTAAAGCCTGCCTTCTGCAAAGGGCAGGCAAGAAACTCCATCAGCAGAATCTGAGTCCATCCCTTTGCTACTTCATCCCAGCTCTCCCTTGTGCTGTGCACCTCGTTTCCAGTTTACACAGCAGGAACAGAGTCTTCAGGCAGCAGAACACAACAGCTGCCCCCAGAGCTCCCTCCCGACCAAAGACAGACACTAAGCAGCACACACTAAGCCTTGCTTCCTTGGCTCCTGTCAGCCCCAAACTGCTGTTGAATAATCCAGACTTCTCTTGTTATATTTCCCCCTCCACATGTTTCCTGTGATTTCCGCAGCCCCTGACCCAACAGCAGGTCAGAAGAGCACCTGCTTAATACTCACCAGAACTACAGAAAGCAACCAGAGCCAGGCAGGCTGTTAACAGGATGCAGTTCATCTTGCTCATGCTTCTTCCCTAATTTGAAGGCACAAAGAGCTGTTAATCTGTTTATTGTACTCAAAAGGAGCATGAAACCAGCAGAATCCATGTGAGGAATCAAGAGTTCCAAGATGTGATTCAGTATGGAACTGGAGACATCAGCAGCAAAAGGGCAAAGGAACTTTGCTGCTTCTGAGAGGGTTTTTCTTGGAGAAGAGGGGTTTTATTCCTAGAGCAGAGAGCCCACAGGCTGCAGATGAGTCTCCTTTCTCCTCTCTGATTACACTATTCAACAGGTCTTCCTATTTTTTACATCTATAAATGCAGCTAACAAAGAGAGGCCATACAGGACCTGAATGCTGCTCCTTTCACTGCCCTTCCCCATTACCCCCGCAGCCAGCCCTGCTCCTTCCTTCTCTCTCAGGGGGCTGCAAGGGATCTGTCTGCACTAAAGGGGCTTTTGCCTCTCCCCTCACAAGGTTTCTGGCTCTTATTGATGGACTGACACTTACAATAACCTATCAAGTGACCTCAGCAAGGGCTTCAGTCCTGCACCACAACTATAATCCATGGGCAGAAGTGAGCCAGGAAGGTCAGGGTGGCTCCAATACAGACAGCTCCAAAGCAGGAGCTATCAGATAGGCTTCTGCACACAGCCTGAGCTACAAACAATATCAACTGCTAAAGCATTTCTGCTCTGGCAGAGTGGGCTGTTCAGACTAGGTAGAGGGGTGAGACAGAGGGAAAAGAACCATACTTGTGCCAGGAGGGCAGGAGTTCATGTTTGGCTTCAAAAGCCAAGTGGGACTCAATAGCTTGAACCATTTCTGTATGCAGCCTGGCAGGCCATAATTATGTTGGGATGGAGATTTTTCCTCCCAGAAGACTGAGTACTGACTTGAAAAGACAGCTTCATGATAAATCATACTGAAATCCTTCTCAGCTTCAAGTCTGGTTAATTTTTCTACTGGAAAACAAAAATCCTATTCTTTTCTTTTTTTCTTTTCCTGTCTGTATGACCTCAGTGGGAAAACTGAGTCCATTGAAGCCACATGCAGGGCAAGATGATTTTCTGGGGTAAACAACTTTGTGAGAAGCATTCCAAGACCAGAGAACCGCAACCCACAGTGATGTGGTTGTGCAAGGACTGCCATTATTCTGGCAGCTAAAGCAAAAGCCATTCTGGACAGCAGCAAGAATCTCCCTGGGAGCCTCTCCCTCTCCCCCAGTCACCCCACGGTGTCAGCAGAGTAACCCAGGTTTGCCTTTTTGCAAAGTCACGAGCAGAATAAACAGGAGGTGAATCGATAAAAGCCATCACAGACAACACAAAGGCTGTGGACAGCAGGAACTCAACCAGTCTGGTTTCTGTGAAACTGGGTATGTTTTCTGTACTCCTAAATGACAGAGAGGAGACAATAGCACAATTTTAGCTTACAAAAGTAAAAAATATACAGACAGCAATTCACAACATGGCTTGGAAAGAAACGGCAGAAAATCTTCCCTAAAAGTGGGTTCTTCCACATTATTGATTTAATTTAAGCATCTGCCCAGCCCCAGTGACGAGACCCAGCAATTGGTGGATGAAACAGGATTTCTCTGCGGTCCCACCTGGGAGAGAGGCATGGCCAAGACCTAAGCTGCTACTTTCATCATAACCCCCAGCAGAAAAAGGCAAGAAAAGGGTAACTAGACTAAAAGCCCCATTCCTGGGGAAACTGGGGGTGTGCCAGGGCTGCACCACTTGCTTTGCCGAGGCACCCTGTAGCCAGCAACCACCTGGCAGATGCCGCCTGGCTTCCCCCCCAAGCTGTTTTTAAGGTAGCCGCAGCACACCCCAGGCAGTTCCTGCACCCCCTGCCTTGGCCGCTGCCATCCAGCCGAGGCTCCGGGGTTTCCCCCGTGGTGGCGGTGGGATGTGTGGGGCTGTCCCGGCTCCCCGCTTCCCGACCCCTCTCGGGTCCAGCGCCCGGGGCCGCCGCAGCCCGCCCCGCTTAGCGCACTGCGGTGCGGCCGCTCCGCCGGCCTGGCTCAGCCGGGGGCAGCCCGGGAACGCTTGGAAACCCTCCCGCCGTCGCCGTTCGCAGGGTAGCGGTACAGATTTCCACCCCAAACCTTCACCTCCTCCCTAACCCTCATCCCATCCCCGCCCCCTCCCCGCCCCACCGAGGGTCTGTCCTGCACCCCCCCCGGCAGCCACCGTTTCGCCTCGCCAAGCTCCGAAGCCCCGCTCCACCTGCACCCCGATGAAGCGGGGGGCACCGGGCTGCCTCCGTTCCCCGCGCAGCTCCACGGTAGGGGCCGGCCGGGGGGTGATGCGCCGCAGCCTCTCGCCCCGTACCTACCCCGCGCAGCCGCGGCCGACCAGCCCCGCACTGTCCGTTGGCGGAGTGGGGGAGATGCGGAGCCGATGCCCTCTCTATGGGCTGTGCCTACCTCCGCCCCGGGGGCGGAGCAGCGGCGTGGGCACAGCCCGGGCCCAGGCAGGGAAGCGCAAACCTCCCGCCCCCGGGAGCCGAGCCTGGGGAAGCCGCAGAGAAGCGATTTCGGGGACCGTGAGCAATCCCTGTGCGCACTATGAGCGGTTCTTGTCTGCATCATGAACGGAAAGCGAGGAAAGCATCTCGCCTACCCGCTCGCCGGCACACGGCGTAACATCTCTGAATCGTCAGGGTTGGAAGAGCCCTTTAAGACCATCAAGTCCAACCATCTACCCAGCACTGCCAGGTCGCCACTAAACCATGGCCCTCGGCTCCACATCTCCAGGGCTTTGAAACCTCTCCAGGGATGGGGACTCCACCACTGCCCTGGGCTAGAGCAGCAACATGTCACCCCCGGCAGCCTGGGCCAGGCTTTGACGACCCTCTCTGGGAAGACTTATTTCCTGCTCTACACCCTAAATCTCCTCTGGCACCAATTGAAGCCCTTTCCTTTTGTCCTGCTGCTTTTTCCCTGGCAGAAGAGACCAAGCCCCCCACACACTCCAACCTCCTTTCAGGGAGTTGTAGAGCCAGAGGGTCCCCCCTCACATAACACCATGCAGCAGCAGCTCTGCTGATTTTTCATGGGGCTCGTGAAGATGAGGTTCCTCTCACCTTGCAGGCACAGCAAGGAGACAATGGTCATAAGCATTGAACAAGGCTTACCTGACCTCAGCAGGAGTCCTAACCAGCATCACTATCAGTCAGGAGCTGAAGGATGGTAGCCAAAGTGGAGGACGTGTATCTATGTTGTAAGTTATGTCTGCTTCTGGCACAGTTACAGGCATTAGAAGCATTTACCAGTTGGATGCACTGCACTGGTGCTTACCAGCACAGGGCAGAGCCCTGGTGAACTGCTGTCTTCTGAAGCAGGGTCTTGAGTCAACTCTCTCCACTTCCCCAGTGAAGGTTTCCACGGCCCCACAGTGCTGCAAACACAACTGGTTCCTTGTTCACCTTTCATACCAGCCTGGCACAAGCTCAGGTTTTGGGTGGGGTGAGGAGAATCACTGCCATAAGCTCTACTTCAACTGCAAGTAATGAAGAGTTACACAACCTCACAGAATGGTTTGGGTTGGAAAGGACCAAAAGAATCATCCAGTTCCAACCACCTGCCACGGGCAGGGACACTTCCCCCTAGACCAGGTTTCTCAAAGCCTCATCCAGCCTGGTCTTAAACCCCTCAGGGATGAGGTTGCCACTCGTTGATTTGCAGTAACTGCATCTGGTAACTTCAGGCAGTGTGCCACATGCCAAAACAGCTGCCTGAAGTAATGGAATAACCTTCTTCCTGTTATGAACACAGAGGTGTTTGCTACAGCAGCACCATGTCACCTCCTGCCTGGTTATCTGCTCACTTCACACATAGACAGCTCACAGGAGCCTTGTGACCAGTGGTTGTCTGTGGACCACAGGCCTCAAACTCTCACAGCACAGTGTGTTCTGTCCTGCACCTTGGCTTCTTCTGCACCAAGCAAAAGTTGTAATTCCTCTTCAATGAGCCAAAGAGCCACTCCCTGAGAGGAACAGAATCACCAAGAGTTGGAGATGTTTCTGATGAGCCTCAAGACCTCCAGCTGCTATCACTCAACTAGAACATACAGAGCCTGTTAAAGCACCCAGCTGGCCTCTGGCCATGAGCCTTTTCTGTCCTTCAACCCCACAGCAGACTGGCAGCACTGTGTGAAACTCCAGTTCCACTAAGTCCCCTTTTCGCTGATCCTTGTAGCAGACAAGGACATTTCTGTGAAGAACAAACATCACAATTCCCCCTTCTGAGGCATCCTCAACATGGAAATGTTTTTAAAGCACTTTGGCAATGCCCATTCTGCTCAGATTTCTCTGAGGGACAGCACAAAGGTAGTTGCCTCTTCAGCTGTTTCATACAGGTCATACCCAATGCTTGGTTTCTACCTTGTACCACAGTGGAAGATCCAAATGCTGTGTGGTACTTGAGAAAGATGAGCACATGGAGGGGATCACAAACCAGGCACGCTGTAGGAGTTAAGTAGTCAGTAATGGAAGCAGGCAGCTGCAACAACAATGTACTGCAGCTACTCATTCTGGGTGTCCAAAGGAAGACATCAGTCACAGTTCCTGCTCAGGTCCTGGCAAGGCCAGTCTCATGTAGCAGTGCAGAGCAAAGGAGGCAGCTGTTTATCAATGACAGTGGGAACAAAAGAGACAGAGCAAACAGGTACTACTTTAAAATAGAAAGTTTCCAGTTATCTGGCAAACAGATCCCTTTTTTGTTTTCTTTTCTGTTTTTATTTGGGCATAGTTACAAAAACCCAGAACATGGGAAACATGGTAGTTCAAGATGAATCTGTCACCTATGAAAAAGTCAGAACAGCAAACATCATATAAAGAAAAAACAAACAAACTCAAAAGGTATTTACAAATTCATACTCTGTAGTCAGTGAGAAATCCCTTGGCTACATGAGGCAGATTCTGCATGGGCACTACATTCCAAAAGGCATCACCCAGTCAGAGTCACTTAGCAGAGAATTAAGCTGAAAGAAAATAAGGCCAGCTTCAATCCTAATTTATGGATCCCATGACCAGAATTTTTCTGGCACTTCTGTGTTAACAAAAAAACCCCAAAAAAGAGCATAAGAGCACCTGATCGTACCCAGAGAGGATCCACAGACCAAACTGCAAGGGGCATTCCTAGCAGGAGGTGACCAGAGCAGAAGCTCAGGGAGGAGGACAAGAGCACAGCCCTTCCTTTGCCATCTGGTCTACTGCTACCTGTACAAAACCTCCACACACCCCACCTGCAACATGACCCCAGCTAGGCAAGAGTTTGAAAATGTCACCTTCAACAATCAAGCTGGTTTGCACTTTGGGAAAAAAAAAAAAAGTGACCAAAGCCCAAACACTTTTTGTTCTTCTCCCCTCCCACCCTGTCCCTGCTGCCCACCAAGCCCCCTCCCCACATCCAAACCAGGAGGGGAAAAAAAAAAAAAAAAGGTTGTACTTTGAAGAGTTATCAGAGCTGGCACCAACACTGATACTGGCTGCCCTGCTATGCAGCAGAGTCCATGGCCAGCAGTCAGAAGTGTCCTTCTGCAGAGCCCCAGGAGCTGAGTCCATGGTGCTGTTAGGTGTGGCGCGGGCAGCGCCCAGTGGGCGCAGGGATGTCCAGCACTCGCCGCTGCTCCTCGTACTCATCGGTGTCTGTGGAGTCCTCATCTTCATCCACTGCATACTCGTTGTGGCTGGTCTCCTGGCACAAAACACACCCACACTGAGGGCCAGCTCCTTAGAAGAAGGCCCTAGCAACTCCCCAAAAAGCTCTGGGCTGCATTACTGTCACTCAGCCGGGGCAGACATGGCTCTGCATGTCCTCAGAGCAGCTCCTTACAATTTCAAAGTTTAATCTGCACCAGAGAGCATTTGGCCAAGCCACCTGACCCTTAACTCCAGCAGCCTTCATTATTCCATATGTGCAGCTATGAAAAGCCACTGCTTGGCATCTTAGCTGTGCCAATTCTCCTGGCAGCTGATGGTCTCTTGAGAAAAGCAGTTTAGAAGCACAGGGTCGTGACTACCTTTAACATGGGAGGCAGAGCAGAAGAGAAAAGGAAACTTTTGTTACAGTGAGCTGAGCAGGAGGTGACAGCTCCCAGGAACATGAGCAAGAGTTAAGAGGTGCCAGTTTCTGCTAGAAGCACAAGATGCTGGCACCTATTGATGGAGTTACTGGTTATGAGTGTCCCAAGCCACTGGAACAACGTGAGAAAGTGGACAAGAAGATGTCTGCTCCCAGAGGCACTTCCAAGTTCTCTGCAGGCACTGAGTTAGTCACTAAGAGCCATGCTAAAATAAATCAGATTCTCTAAAGGTGCCAAAGCAAACGGAGAAATTCCACAGCTCACCTGCAATCTCCAGACTACAGCTACACTGTAATGAGCAGTAAGCTAAGCACTGTACTGCTCTGCACAGCCACTGACTCTGGAATGTACATCACAGAGCTACTGAACATCACACAGACCTCCATTGTTTCTAAACTGTCATGGACTGACACTTTGCTGGAGATTTAAACAAACTACAAAATCCAAACAGCAAAAGGTACAAGTTAAGGAGTCTGAAATAGGCCCTGGACAGACACTTGCATGTTTTTCTGTGCGTCCTTAGCTGTGCTCAGCCACAGGACAGCACAGACTGCTCACATTCTGCCACTGCCAAGAGCCCACAGGCCTCCTGATCTCACTGATACAACCAGGTTTGACCTTGGTACCAGACGGAGGTGAGGACTTGAGGAGGAAGACCTGTAGCCATGTATGGCTTCCTATGAAAGCCAGGGCTGAGGCTCTGGAGATGACCTGGAGTTACATGTCAAAGCCATGAGGACACATGGCTTTAACCATGGACTGACAGCTACAGAGGTCACCACAGCTGCTGAACTTGACCTTATCTGGAGCATGCTTTCCATGGAGTTATCACTCTGTTCAGTGCTGTGCTTTCCTCACCAAAAATCTCCACTCACCATTCGGGCTGTGGACACCTTGAATGTTGGACACACCATGTGAAATCTGGGAATTGTGACATTGAAGAATTTTTCCTTGTAGTAGAGACACCGGAAGGTGTAGTAGCCCTCCATGTACCCAGATGTGGTGGAGAATGTAGTACAGCTGGTGTATTCATAGACCCTGCCTGGACTGATGATTGGAAACTCCCCTGTGGGTAAAATATGGCAAAATAGGATTCAAACCCAACCAAAATTGAGCAGTTTGTTAAGCACTTGCACCCCACAGCAGAATCAGGCAGGTGATGTTACACTGCAGTGAATGCAGAAATGATTCTCAGCACTTACTGATATTAAGCAAACCTCTGAAGAGCAGTTCACTCTCAATGTGTTCAGACATCCCCTGTAAAATGACTTCAAAGACAAAACTCAAGCACACTTACCTCTGCTCTGGCTAGCTCCATAGAACTCCTACCCTCTGTCACCATAAGGAACAGCTCCTAACTTTCATGACCTGTACATTTATTACAAAACCACTCTACTGGGCTCATAAAAGCAATCTTCTACTTACCAACTACTCCAGGACCCTGAACTTCTTCTACATCCCCTTTGGCATTGATTATTCTCCAGTATCGACTGTCCAGCTGACAAGCCTTCTCAGGAAGAGCATCTTTGGACATTTCAATTCTAGAAGCCAAACATCACACTTCATGGGTAACTACTTCCAGACACTTTAAGAAAGGCTTTGGTATCCTTGTGACCTCTCCCAAAGCAAACTGGTCAAAGAAAACTGAACAGCTGTTGGCATCCATCTCCATGCCTCTGCTTCACTGTCTATTGCTGTTTATCCCTTTTCTAACTCACAAGAGCTGATGGTAACTTCCTTCTCCCACCCATCCCTTTACCACCATGACTGGCACTCTCCACAGCTGACAGGGAATGATTTAGGTTTGTTTCTATTAGGAGTTACAGCACATTGTGCACATCCTCTTCATTCTAGTGTGTTTAGGAATGCTGAGCATAGATGTGCAAAACTGATCCTTGGGACATCACACAAATCTTTCCTGTGTTGCAAGAGTGAATTCAGTTGTTATTTTACCTGATTCTGTAAGTGAAGAAATAATGGGGGGGGTGCACAGAACTGAGCTCAGGCAGAAAGGATGTGGACACTGAAACAGTGATGTCTTCTGTGGTGGCAACACATTCTTTATCATGCACATACCTGCAGAAAGGAAAACATTCACTCTAACAGCTCTCTACATCCCACACAGAAAGCTAAACACAGAGACTAGCTATTTACTAACAAGAGCAGTGAGCTGCTAGGTTAAAAGTAACTCTTGACACCTGCAGTCCAATAGGGGGATACATGCAGGCTCTTCACCAGATAGACTTCCCCAACACCTACACCATGGACCTCTGTGCCTGCAGCAGTGCTCACACCAAGCTGGGTGTGCAAGCTGATCTGGAGGCACTGAAGCCACTCTTGTTTAATGAAGATCTCTCATGATGCTGTTTAAAAACCCAAACCTAGCAGCTCCCACAGCAAATTACAGAGCAGGAATGTGGTTCTGTAGTATCTCAGTTTGACACAATTAAGGCTTATAACTAGAAGAAAGAACAAGTGCATGAAGATTGAAGCATTGATGTGTTATTTTAGAGACCAGCTCACCGAAGCAATTGCTTTATTAATAACTCAGAACAGTCCTGCAGCAGCAGCACCCTCATGGCAAGCAGAACAACTACACTGGTAGCTAAACTCCAAAGCAGTCATAATGCAACATTCTGATTCCAATAAGGCAAAGTTACAAATTCTGAAGCTTCTGGTTAGGAAAAAAAAAAAAAAAAATCTTTAAGCATTCTGTCTTACAGCTTTACCAGCAGTAAGTCTGACATGTTTTCTCCTCTGTCCACAATTATCTTTTGTACCCATAACTACTTGGAACTAGGTCAGCATTCCAAAAGAAGCATCAAAACCTTGCAGTGAGGTTATAAATCCCAGACACAATACCTGAAGATCTGGTCTCTGATGATAGGATAACCACCAGTTACAACTTTGTTTACGTAGGATGTAAACCACTCCAAGTAAGATGTACCTAGATGGCAAAGAAGAAATGTACTCAGAAGGAGAGGCACATTCAGCACATGACAAAGCACTTCAAGCTCTAAACGTGTTCATAACAAACTCTCAGACTCACTGAGAGGAGCCAAACAACATTCCAGTCCGTCCTACCAACAAAGGCCAGGCAAGAACTGAGAGTCAGGGGTGCATGCTCCAGCAAACAGCAAACCTCTTAGCTAAGTATTTCACATTACAGCCATGGCCTTCAAATGCTGGTGTCTCTCATCACCTGGTTTCCTGCTCATGACTCTTCTGCTCTGAGTGGGGAAGATCATCAGTGGCTATGCTACTTGTACAGCTGCAAGAGGCACGTAGGCCTGGGGGTGGATTTATGGACTTACTTTTGCTACCCAGGTTTTTCTATCAATAAAGAAGAAACATGCTGCAGAATCTCCCTCTCCAGGGATAAGCCAGGTAAGTCACAGACATACTCTACAGTCCTACTACAAACCCAGAAGACCAAAGCAGGATGCTGAAAAACCTTACAGCCATTGTCTGAGAACAGCTTTTCATACACCTGATTTAGGAACAGCTTCACTTTCAAATGTGGCACCTAGACTGTCTGCTTAACTCTCCAAGAAGAGAGTTTCATTCAAGACACAGTGACTCCTCATGAAAGAATTCCACACCCACAAATCTTCCAAGCACTGCAATACAGAGTGCAATAGAAAAGTAGAGAGTTCTTCAATTCTTTGTCAGTATTACTGATACAAAAGTGGATTTAAGCTGAAACACCAAGAAATCACTATCCTCAGCTTTGCTGAGGTGTTATCAAGTACTACCACTCCTGATAGATTAAATGTACTTAGCACTTCTTCCCTGAGCAAGAGCTATGTGTGCTGTCCTTTGATCTTTCGGAACTCCAAGTTCATTATCCTCCTCTCCACCACTCATCCATAAAATGCAATCCTTGCATAAATTAACTGTGTATACAGAAAGTGGAGCATCTACCCTGCCACCTTCAGAGCAAGGTAAATGCTGCTCATGGAACTTGCCCTCCACCAAGCAGTAGGCCAAAATTAACCCTTTCAGCCAAGTGGAATACAGTTAAGTATGTTAGATCACCTCATCATGGACTCAAATCCATACAAGCAGGAACACCAATTCACAACAGAGTAGCTTTAAAGCATTACAGCATCCTTAAATTTTTGGACATTAGGGAAAATTTCTTCATGGAAAGGGTTGTCAAGCCCTGGAACAGGCTGCCCAGGGCAGTGGAGGTGTCCCCATCCATGGAGGGATTTAAAGATGTGTAGATGTGGTGCTGAGGGACGTGGTTTAGCAGCAAACTTGGCAGTGTTAATGGTTGAACTCAATGTTCTTAAAGGTCTTTTCCATGGTCCTCAGGTGGAATGGGGCAAGGAATCCAACTTCTGAGCTTTTGCTATATCCTTCCCATGATGGTTCTAAAGCACACAACCCATTCTGCAGTAAGAGCTTTGCAAAACAGGTGACAGGTTGACTCCTTCACACTGAAACCAGTCCATACAGTCAAACAGTACAGAGAAAGGTTTCCTGAAATCAGTGTGGCCACGATTTGACTACCTTCAACCCCAAGCAGCACTGCTTTAGCACTGCCCAACATCCTAAGAAATGTGAAAGGCTGCATTTGAATATTCACTTTGGTGCCATTTATTACACATCTGCTTTCCCCCTGAAGGGGAGATAGCCAGCTTCTAGTGAATTAACAAAGAGTCAAACCACTATTCCAGCCAATGCACTTCAGACTTATGATGACAACAGATTACTACATAACCAAACAACAGTTACAGTTTTCCCTTTCCCCCTTCTTTGTCCTTTGAACAAAGCAAATGAAAACCCAGTTAGGTTTTCTTCTCCATCTACAGTTTATATTTTCTTAAAGGGCATGAAATACTTTCAACTTCCAAACATGGTTACAAAACCTAGTGTGGGAAAAAAAAAAATCCATTTTTCAGTCCAGCTGGGTGCTGTATTTAATAACTGGTTACAGCACCCCCAAGATGGTTAACCTCAGGTTTTGCTCATTTTGTTAGACAGGTTACTGCACTGAGGGATTTGGACACAGGACACACAGAAGGATGAGCTTTGATAGAGAAAATCTGCATCTCATTGCAAGTAGCTGCTGCTGTTTTGAAGTAGGTTAGAGTCTTGCAAGCAGCACCTTTGTTTGGCTCCAGTGGTATTGAGGTGCATTGCCTGAACAGTGCCATTAAAATGTTGTGCAGTGTCTGATCTGAAGTGTTACCTGTGATGAACATATCAATAGCAGATGGGTTGCGAGCCATTTGGTCCTAAAAGGGAAAGAGGTTCACAGATGTGTTAGCAGGAGAGCAGACTTACAAGATTAAAAGTCAAGACCTGAGATATAACACAGGGAACACTGTTCCTGTATTCACCAAACCTACTCTGTCATGATAGTCCCAGTCAGACATTCCAGTACATAACACACATGCCTGTCCCCAGGAGTGCCCAAGTGATCACTGAACACACAACCTGAAAGTTCCCCTAAGGCTCATACATATAAAACCAGGTTTAATGCACTTTACTGTTCTCTCTCAGTGCTCACTGGCAGCCATGCAGAGCACCCCAGGTATCTGCTGACAAGCAAAGGGGCACCATCAAGTAATAGAAAAGGACACTGGCCAGCACAAATGTGTCTTCCTTACTGGGCATTGATAGAAGATCTCATATTTATTTCGTCCTTCCACGCTCTCCAGGGCCATGTATTGGCTGAGGCCAGTATGGATGCAGAAGGTAAGAGGAAGGCATTGCCTCAGCCCCAGCCTCTGCTGAAAGCCTCCTGCCGCTGTGTCGATGTCCAGCAAGTCCTCAGAGCGGTAGTGGTTCGACAGTGCCATGCTCCCCATCAGGCTGGAACAGTGACAGAAAGAGGCAAGGCACTCAGGAGGCAAAGACAGCCTCAAATCTTCTCTGAGCTCTAGGAGCACACTAGACTTAGACCAAACCTAACATCACAGTCAACAAGCAAAATAAGCAGTGAGTCAGAGCAATCCTCAGTAGAGGAACTCAAGCACACAGACACAAGTGAACAGACACACCATGCCCAGCAGCACAGCAGGGCAAGGCCAGCCCCTGCCTTTCTGCCTTCTTCCTCTAGCTTTCTGTAAGCACCACAGCAAAGGATGGCTTTTTTACTTTGGTTTTGACAAACAGGAAGTGACACTGAAGAGTAAAAGGAGCCTCTCTACATGTAAGAAAAGAACATCTACATTTAGGAAAAAGTGGCACTAATCTGAAACATGGAACAGCTGAGGGTGGAGGTGAGAATGAAATTAATGCTGATGTGAATGCTGGGCTAGATAAGAGCTTGGGGCAAAATAAAGAAACCAAGTGACCTACACTCCAAGTAATAAAGGGGCAGACAGTGGAAGAATGATGCCAAGCAATCATGAGCAAATTAATCAACTACTAATCAATGGCACACTCTACAGCAGCACACAAACCTGTGCTGTACACCTCACACCCACACTCCCTTCTGATCTGCCTTTCACTGGCAGTCTCAGCTGCCAGCTCTTGCTAAGTTCTCACTGGTGCTGTGAAAGCAGCGGCATGGGTGCAAGCTGCCACACGTCAGCGTGACATAACCTGCTGCCATCCTGGGCAACACCTTCCACTCCTCCTCTTCCTTATGGAGCCTTGCCTGGAATTCACATGTTCTGCAGTTTGGACAGCAAGGCTGACACCCAGACACAAAAACCTGAAGCATCTAACAATGACTAGTCCTGAATCTCCTCCAGGTCTGATCTCACATCCCAACAACTTGCTGCATAGACCTCCCTTGCCTACACCTGATCCTTCCAGCAGTCATCCCCCATAAAGAAACAAGCCTGCCCCAACAGTAAGCCCACACCTTTCATTCAGTGGCAGTCTTTGCTGCTCCAAGGTCCCACATCAGCCCCAACTAGTTCCCCAGGCAGTGTCCCACCACCAAGGTTTGTCAACCTGTATGCAAGGCTCAGGCCTTCGCTTTGAGGACAGACACAGCAATGGACTACAGCCCACTGACAGTTGCTCAAGCTGAAAGGCAATGCCCAAGACATGTAGCTGCTCCTGCAGCCCTTCCACAGGCACATCATCTCAGTAGAGGCTTTGTGGGAGTGAGAAAGGAGTAGGAAGAGCAAGAAGTACATGAGGTGCAGAACTCCATTTGGAAGTTTACAGAACTAGGGCACCTATCTCCTCTCTAAAAAGTCTCTCCTGGAAAAGAAACAGATCTAAAAACCATCCCTGTGGTTGCATGAAACTGTTTCCCATATCACTTGTGTACACACCATGCTATAACTGGAGGGAGCTGCACCTTCTTGACTAGTGAACATTCTGGTAGGGCAAGGTGAGCACGCTGCCTTCTACAGACACCACAATGGCTTGCTGCAGCTTTCCACCTTTCAATAATGTTTGTGGCACTTCATCAAGTGCTGACCTGAAAACCTTGTCTACAGCTGGAAGATGTGAAGCTATGTTGGTCATTTCCATTACAACCTTAACATAAAAAGAATTTTTAATTGCTGAAACCCACATAAAATTGTAAAATCTTCTCCTGAGAAAAGGTGATCTGCAGAACTCATGTTTTGATTCTCCTTTGCAATGACCACCCTGGTTTGACAGCTCTTCCCTATCCATTTTTAAGAAACAAAGCTCATAAAAAATGAAGCCCAAAGAGCACAAGAGAATAATTTACTTATGTAATACAAGGGATACTTCAGGGGAGCAACTTGCAGTGGTAGGATTAAAAGTCTAACAGTTGGAAGTTTAAGTTATTGCAAAAAAAGAAAAAGGGTTGTCCCTAGGAAAAAGGACTGAAGGGCTGGAGTCACCTGGGCAATCAGAAATCCACACTGTGTTTGCAATTACTGCTGAGACTAGAAAGCAGCCAGTCCTAGAAGCATCACTTCAAGCTTCCTTTACCCTGTTCAGCAGACATTTTAACCTTTTAATAAATAAACTATGCAAGAAGCACAAAAGGGGTGAAGCTTTGGCTCCTTACCCAGGCACAACCAGCTTCTGTCCGTTGTGAATACGGAATGAACACCGATAGTCATTGGGCAGCTGGCAGCCTATCTGAGCTTCCACGGCGTCCAGGTCTTCCTCCTGCACACTCTCTGTGTACACAAGAGATAGGGCATCAAGTGGCAGTCTGGAGGGGCAACCAAGCACAGGATCACAGGATGTTAGGGGTTGGAAGGGACCTCTGGAGTTGAAAATCATTGAGTTGAAAATGTAAAAGATATTTTGTCCCTTCACCAGAAAAAGGCCAAACTCACTGTGTGTCTTGCTGTGTAAGATTCATGAACCAGAAGACTGGAAGTACTTCTAGTACTAAACCACAAACCTGAGCTGAAACCAGAAATAAACATTCTTGTTCAGCTACTAATTTACCTGTCTTAGAGGAACAAGGTAAGACCTAGAGAAGAGAAAACACAAAGCTTCCTTCCTGTCTGGCTTTAGTTTCAACTGCCTGTTTTCATGTGAAAGTGTTTTAGTTAGGTTTTAACACAATCTCATAAATTAAATCCCAACAGCAGGTGCCAGGTCCTTGAAGCAAGGGGATTATTAAGCTAAACACTAACAACAACCAACCAAACAAAATCAGTCACAGCAACCAGAGACAAAAGCAGCAAAGCTATAATCTTTTCCTGATTATCCAGAAGTAAAGAGATAGAGAGGGCATTAAAAAAAAAAACCACAACAATTATCTTGATTTCGTCTCTGAGAAGCAATCTGCAAGGGCTCTGTGGATCAGGATCACTAGTAACTGAGCACTGGCTACATGTGGGGTCTGCTTTACTCATTTCAGAGAGCAGGGAGAGCACAGCTACTGGACTGTCAAGACTCAGGTAACTGAGGCAGCCAGGCAGGATGAAAGCACTAGGAATCTTACCACCAGCCAATGTCCCAACCTACAACACACAGCAGGTATCACTCTGTACCTTTCAGAGAGCCAATCATCCGAGGACACCTCTGCCCTAAGTACTTCTCTAGGTCATCCCAGGCCTTCTTCAGCGTAGCGTAGCACTGGATGTATCTCCCCAGGTCACGGTAGGTACTGATGAAGATGGCTTTCCAGCTCTGATTCCGCTGACATTTTTCCTTTCTAAATAGACATGAAGAAGGTAAACTTAAACCAGTAGCCTGAAAAGCTTGACTTCTAAACCCAAGCAGTTAGTATTTGCCAGAAACAGTAAGTGTAATATTAAAGTCAGGAACGCTCTTGAGCCAGGTGCAGCTACACAAACTCAATTAATGCCAGCATCTGTTTGACAGCAACTTGGAAAAGAATTGGGAAAGATTTGGGCTACTCAGTATCAGGAGAAAAATTTAGAAACTGTATTCTTTTGTCTGTTATTAACTCTTTCAACTGGTGAATGGCTAATTCCCACCACATTTCACACAGACACAGTGAAGGCCTGCACAGGATCACAGGATAAGGGTTGGAAGAGACCTCTGGAGATCTTCAAGTCCAACCCTCCTGCCAGAGCAGGACCATAGAATCCAGCAGAGGTTACATGGAAACACATCCAGAGGGGTCTTGAATGTCTCCAGAGAAGGAGACTCCACAATCTTTTGATATTGCATTAATCACAAACTCCTTTATTTACCCAGCAGGAAGAGCTAAGAAGCAAACCTTAGAGAGAGTTAAATGAGAATGCTGTGCACTGATTTGGAAAGCCATTTCCTTTTTGGAATTCCTCTATGTTCATTTTTCCTCACAGGCACAACAGCAGCCTACAGGAAGACTGGCAGCCAAAAAAGTGCTGTCTAACATCTGACAAAGGAGGCTTGCCTCCAGATCGTAGCAGTCCTTGCATCTTCATGTCAGTAAGCATGAAGTGCCCAACTCCTCCAGCTCCAGCCAGCATGCCTAATCTAAAAGATTTAGTACAAATTTCCACACCTCAATAAAAGTGTAACAATTACAAAGCCTTTGCACCACTTTTAAGATTGCTCTAGCTCTAGACAGGAGAATCTCACTTCTTGAAGAAGAATTGAGGAGAAAGAGGGGATCAAAAAAAAAAAGGTAGATTAAGTTTAATCTGGGAAGCACTTAGAAGATTACTTTCCTCCACACAGCATCTGGTGTTTGGTAAGGGCAAGCTGCAGCTCCTCCCTCAGCCTAGTCATTAATAGGGCATCACTTCTCTACCAATGAAACCTTTGAAGACTTGTACATTCCTGAGGCTTTTTAAAGGAGATGGCCTCTGTCCTTTCATTGGTTTGAAGCTGGTGAATACCAAACCAGTCTTAGAATTAAGCTGGACACAGCACAAAAACATTAGCCTTGTTTTCACAGAACAGGTCTAAAGCCACCCCACTTACTCTGAAATGAGCCAGTATTTCTTGCAGTGTCTTCTCCACAGTGGATCATGGTTGGAGAGCTGATTTAATCTTCGACTTAAATAGCAGCAGCTAGAAATATAAAATCATTAACTTTGATTACCAAAGGGCAGCAACATGCATGGGGATAAATACTGACCAAGGCACTGCACTTTGCATTGTGGTGAAATAAATCTAGTTTGAAAGTTAGGTAGCTGTCCCTCTTAGACTTGTGCTTGCAATGGCTGAAAGTCTTCACTCCAGCTGAACTACCAGTCATGAACTACTTTCCTGCACACTGAGCACTGTCAATAATTAAGTAATGCTGTAAAGCAGGTCAACCTGTAGTCCCACCCATCATAAACACTGCTTGAAAGACTTTGGTGTGACTCCACTCCACCAGTGGAAGCATTCCAACAGCACAGGCCAGCTATTATGGTTTAAATGACTTGATCTGGATTGTCAGGCTCTGCCTTCTCTTTTCCCATACTACTGAAAGCTCCAGCAGCAAGCCACAGAAACTGTAAAGTTAAGTACTACAAAATTACTTTCCACTTTGAGTTGTTTCAATAACAAACTTCATGACCAAAACCAAAAACAGAGGAAAAACACAAAGGATGACTGACATGGCAGCAAGTCCTGCAAGCTCACACTAATGAAGGCCATATACAGACTCTTTCCACTCTCCTGAAGTAGGATTAAAGCTAACACTGCTGCTTCAGGAAGTTAAAGAGCCTGCATTATGCAGCACTGCTGCAAACGCAGCATTGCAAAACCTGTAGGATATAGGCCTGGACTGTCCTCAGAAATCAATGAGGTCAAACTTGACTGGATGCAAGGGGACAGCAAAAGTGAACTTATATTGACATTAGAGGAACATGTGGCTTCAACCATGATAAAGATGTAATTATAGCCATTCTCATTAACTGCATAAATAAATAGTTGGTCACCTGTCAGCTTTTCCATGTTTTAAAGGCCCCCACCAGACTACCCAACCTGTGGAATAGTAGGGAAACTGTAATGCATGTGTTGGTCAGAGACTAGATACATGTCATTAAAACAAATGTATGCAGCCTAGAAACCTCCTCAGTTTAAACCTCTCAGTAGTGCAGACAGTCATGCAAAACTGCCAGTAGTGGCCTTATAAATAAGAAACCTATGCAGCATTTAATTGTCCTTGCACAGCAAAAAAACCTCTCGTTTTGTTAAGTACATAACAAAAACAGGTAGTGCATTTACCACACCATTATCAGCCACTCCTAAAGCATCCAAACCAGGCATGTAACAATTGGTGTAATTTTTGCATGTGTCTGGATCTTTTTTTTTTTTTTGGCTGTAATGGTGACAGAATTCTCCCTGATGGCTTTAGCTTTCCTGACTAGAATTTGTGGAGGCAAAACAACGCTCCAGAAAACCCAACCATCCCCCCTCCCCCCCCCCCCCCCCCCCCCGATTTTGATAATATTCCCTTTCACTTGTAGCTATTCCTCTCTCTCTTATCAAATACTGTGATTTCAATCACTGCCAGTGCTGGTGCTTCTTTGGTAAGGTTTTAACTACAACCATAGTCCAACCTCACTGTACGACTCAACTCTTCGGCTACCTAGCAAAGCGTCCAAGAGGAGCCTGCAACTTCCATTCAAGTTTCTCTGTTTAAGGAGTCGTCCCACTTAACTTCCTTTGGTTTTCCTCCAACACCAGATTATTCAAATCGCTGGGTTTCTTTACTGGAGACAAGACAGCCCTTTGTTTGCCCATAGATAAGAGATTCGAAGAATTACTGATTTCACAAAGTCAGTTACCGGCTCATCTCTAATTTGCCATTTAGCTACAATCACAGCCAGCATATAATGGGGGAAAGCGAATCAGGGAACGCTATAAACCAAAACAAACAACCCAAATCCCCCGAAGAACAGCGCTGTTGCTGGAAGGGGACGGCGCTTTAGGGTATGTCCTCCAGAACACCGAGCGGCTCGGAGCGCTGCGGCGCTCGCTGCTCGACCCCGTCCACCGGCCCCGCAATCCGCACCCCGCAAAGCCGTGCAAGGCCGAGCTGCCGCCAGCTGAGAGCCGCTGCCGCCAGCTGAGAGCTGTCGCCTCCTCCCCCGCGCTGCCCCCCGGCCGCGGCTCACCGGACAGGCGCAGCAGGGCCCTTCCCTTGCCCCCTCAGCCCCGCCGCCGGAGGAAGGGGGAGACCCCCGCCCCGCCCCGAGGCTACCTCCCGCGCCTCCCCCACCCCCCGCCGAGGCCGGGCTCGGTCCTTCCCTCCTCCCCTCCACGGCAGCGCAACTCAGCCAGATCCAGGGAAGCCGCCGGCCCGACCCCGCACCTCGTCAAATCGCGGTAGTCGAGGAAGCTGAGGATGAGCAGCAGCGGGTCGGTGGGCAGCAGCTCCAGGCTGAGGGCTGACGGCTCCATATCCAGGGACGCCGCCATCTTGCGAGACGTCCCACGGCCCCGGTGCCGCGGACGCGCCCCCCCCACCTAGTCAACTGTCGGAGCGGGCGCGAACAGCGCCCCCTAGCAGCCGCAGCCCGCTTGGCTCCTCCCGTGGTACTTAAAGGGGTGCGGGAGAGCTGGGGACAGAGATCTGAGAAGGGTCTGGTGTGACAGGGCCGGGGAGGATGGTTTGAAACCGCAGCAGGGAGAGTGAGGCTGGGGAGGAGGGAGACATTCGCTACGCTGAGGGTGGTGACACCCTGTCCCAGCTCGCCCAAAGAGGTGGAACCACTGCCGGTCAGGTTGTCTGGGACTCTGAGCACTCTGCTATGGTTGCAGCTGTCCCTGCTGACTGCAGAAGGTTGGACTGGAAGACATTTAACGGTCCCTTCCAGCCCAAACCATTCTGTGATTCTGCAAATCTAATTTGCTTTCCTGAAACAAAAAAAGACAGTTTCTGTTCAGTCGTAGTGCTTGGACCACTGAATCTTTATATGGGGGCATGCTGGCAGGATCAGAGAGCACAGAATTCCCTGGGAGATGCAGGGGAAGAGCTACTTGCAACACCTGACTGCTTGCAATTGCTTTGTAGTTTTCTGTTTACCAAAGGGGTAAGAATTAATGTTAGAATAGCCCTGGGAGACAAATGCAAAGTGCTTATATAACCAGCCTCTGCAGTGTGAGTCTAATGGATGGTTAGAATCCACTAAGACTGAAGTTGAAAAGCTAATGGTGGGAAAGGGGAAAAAATAAACTCACTGAGATTAATATCCTTAAAACAAACAAAAGAAATGTGTTGCATTTTAAGGGTAAATACAGATTTTTAAAAGTTTCTTACACATTATATTGAAAATAAAAATGTTTTCAGAGAAAGTGTGTTTGTGTTTTGGTTTCCCTCTGTTCAGAAAAACTTTTTCCAGAGCACTGTCACTAGAACTCATTTCCTCTAAGATCTTCTGGAGGATTCTGAGTCCTGCCCTTGCAAATGCAATCAGGCAATCTTTGCAAACTGGAGGTCTTGTGCTACCTGAGCTCCCAGGGCAATGGGAAGAGTCTCAGTGTCTCGGACACAGCTGCACCACCCAAGTGTTGTCACTGCTGAAACCTGCAGAACCCAAACCCACGACCACGTCCTCTCCTGAGCCACAACTCGCCAGCAGCACCAGAACAAGAGGACACAGTCTCAAGCTGCGCCAGGGGAGGTTTAGGCTGGAGGTGAGGAGAAAGTTCTTCACAGAGAGAGTGGTTGGCCATTGGAATGTGCTGCCCAGGGAGGTGGTGGTGTCACCATCCCTGGAGGTGTTCAAGAGGGGATTGGACATGGCACTTGGTGCCATGGTTTAGATAGGCATGAGGTGTAGGGTGACAGGTTGGACTCGATGATCCTTGAGGTCTCTTCCAACCTTCTTGATTCTTGATTCTTGATTCTAGCTTCCAGCCACCAGCTGGTTCTCTAAATTCTGAGTGAAAGCGTGTCAAGCTCGAGATCCGTGGCCTCCTCAGCCCACTCTGCCAGGTCCAAGTCCTTCTTGTGCTGGGGGCTCCAGAGCTGGACACGCTGCTCCTCACAAGAGCCAAGCAGAGGTGGCAAATGACCACCTGCAACCTGCTGGCCATGCTGCAGGGGCTGCAGCCCAGGAGAAGGGCTTCATTTGTCACGAATGAAGTTTGGTAAAGTGCTGCTGGCTGTCAGAACTGTGGTAGTTATGGAGCTGCTGCCCCTCCAAAACACAATCTCAGTGCAGTAGACAATCAGTAGGTGCCTCCTTCACAGGCCAGCAATGCCCACATCTGCCCTCAAGCTTTGTACACATACACTTGTGTGTGCTGACAGGGAATAACTGACAACGTTTACAGGAGACCAAGAATCCTAATTTCAGACTTAGTCAAAGAAAAAAAAAAGTCAGTGATAAAGCTTAAGGAATCTTCCTCATTTCATGTGCTCACAGCATTTTCACTCTGAGCATGATCCAGGGCCTAAGGGGTGTGTGAAAGAACCTGCTGAAAGCCAGGAGTGGAGGAAGATTCCATGATCTGGTGGAAAGTGGCTTTTCCTGGGGGAAGGTCAGGAGGTCTTTCTTTACCTGGACAATGTGGGGAATAATAGGCACCCCTAGAGAAAATTCTGCTGCTGTGGAGTCTCTCCTGGCTTTAAACCCCCTCTGTACAATGCAGAGAGCTGCTCACCTCTCACCTGCACAGGCTTTCCCTAGTTACTGGCTGGGACTGCTCATGAGGTGGCTGCTTGGCTGCAGACACCTCTGCAGCAAGACCAAGGCTGAGCCCAGCGTGTGCTCATCAGAGGGTGGCAGCAACAAAGGACTGAAGAGTTGAGCTGGGTTTGAAGAGGTGGCACAAAGATAAAAGCCTCCAGAAGCCCTTTACTATTCCCTTAGTCATCTATTCCCTCCAAAGGCTCCTCTTTTGAAGTTTCCAGGAGGCCTGATGCGACCTTTGGTCACCCTTTTGGTCAGAGCTCTTATCTGTCTCATGCAGACCCAGCTCCTTTTGGCTTGTCCTGCTCAAAAACACTTATTATGGGATAAACAAACTGTATTTGCTGATGCACGTTCTCAGTTTCCTTATCAGCTGAGCAGCACACATCTCATGCATGTTGGGTCAAACTTGCTGCTAGTCCAGCTCCAAGAATTCCAGGATGACTGCACCACAGCTCGCTGGGTGCTTGCTTACACCTGCAGGCTGTGGAAGAACCACAACCATGTCGTGATGGAGCCTTGTCCTGGGAGCCAGCCAAGAGTTCCCCAGCAGTGGGAAGCCTCCTTAGGGTGGCTATTGCAGGTCCCAGATCTTTCTAGGGAGATACCAACAGGAGAGCTAAGCCTGGTTTTGTGTAGCTGCCAAGATGCTTCAGGATCTTGTCAGATTGAAGGCTCTGTCTAGTAGGAGTAGATTTTCAGCTTTCTTGTGGTTGTCTCTTTAAAATAAATGCAAATAAGTCAGTCATCTGTGTCTCGAAAACAGTTTTCAGATGCTGTGAAATACCTTGGTAAAGTTACCTGATGCAAGACACATGCCTGAGGAGAGGAAAAAACCAAGTTCCTAATCCCAGCCCAGAATCAGGGATCTAAAAAGTCAGAAGGCTGGAGGCTGAAGTCAAGGGCTCAGCTGTCCTGGTTGAATGGTCACACTCAAGCCCAGAGAGCTAACTTCTGCTCTTGTGGGAGTTTGGCTGAGCTGCTGTCTGATTTTTCAGGTGGGTCATGTTCATCCTGTGCCTCAGTTTCCCCACCTCTGGAGCAGGGCTTGTAGCTTAAGAAGAGAAAGAATAAAGCAGTAACACACCAATGCTTGCGAGACCCTTGGAAGGCATTAAACAGGACATGAGATACTCCTGCAAAGTGTATCATTAATTACCCACCAGAGATCTGCTGGTTCAGTAATCATTAATTACCCACCAGAGATCTGCTGGTTCATTAGGAACCTTTCAGAGATGTGCCTTCTCATTAGCCTGGTACAAAGCAACCCTCAGCAGGAGGGAAGAAGTTGCTTCAAACAAGGTTCAACTTTCTGCCAGCTTAATCTTCATCTCGTTGATGGACGTCTGAACCTTAATTTAATTAGAATTCCTGTGATACTTTCTGATACCATATCTCCATCTCTCTGTTCTGGATCTTTTGATGGCTCCTTTTTTGTTTGGTTTTTTTTTTGTTCTGGGACAGAGGAATAGATCAATTTTTGCAAGTGTCCATGAAAATTCCCTTTGCCTGCAGGGCAGTGTGCTCTATAAAAGAGGTGAACCTGCTGCAAGAGAAATAAGCTGATACTGCACTCTCTGCTTAGAACAACAACAATCTCTAGAGATTATTTTTCCAAGTCTCACAAACCTCCTTCAGAGTCACAACTGACTGTCATCAATTCAAACTCTTTGTAAGTCTCATTTTCTGTTCACGTCGAGGCCACGCAGAGGCTGTGCTCACCCTGGCAGGTGTTTGGAAGCTCTGCTGCCTTGTACGTGGTGGGGTGCTGGGAGGGTGCAGAAGGCCATGGTGAAGTGCAGCACCTGAGGCCTTCTTGTTTGCTGAATTTTACAGTCTCAGGCTGGCAGTCGTATCAATGAGTGATGCTCTCTGGTGTTCTCTTCCGAGCAGGCTGCGGAATTGGCAGAGAGTCTTTGGCTTTGTGCTGATGTGTCCAGAATTCAAATAATTTGATTCTTGGGTCTAATGACAATTGGAGGCACCATATCAACTTGAGAGAGGGGAGAGACAGCTTCTGTGTCCTGTACTGAATTAACAACCCATGCCCACTGACTCTCTCCACTGAAAACTGTGTTGTGTGGGGTCCTTATTGCCCTCATCCAAGGACATCAAAGAAGCAATATCGATGGCAATGCTCTCATCTTCCTACCATGACACTGAATAATGGGGACAAAGAAGGGAAATCCTGAAGGATGATGAGATGCCTCTTAAAATGCTGCTGATCCCAAAACCACAGAAAGGATGGTGCTTGTGAGTGTGACCTGATGAAGCCCTACTCAGATGGCTGTGCCTTTCTTTTCGCTGTTGGTTTTGGAATATTTTATTTTCTTGTGGCTTCAGGAGAGAGTCTTTAGATACTTGAGGTGAGGATGGACATGAAGTGTTGCCTACACTAATTCTGGGAGAAATATTTTCTCTCTCCTCCTGGATCTGGACAGCAAGAGTTAGGAATTTGGTAGGGGAAAGCCCAGCAACAAACAGGTTAGAGTAATGCTACTGCTCCAGTGGAGGCTCATCCTCTGGCACAAGTTATTATCTGCCAGTTCAGCTTAAAACCTTCCTGAACCACACAGCTGTCTTGCCCAAGCTGGCAGGGATCTGTTTTAGGCTGAGAGTTACCATAATGATCAGCTGCCCATGGCCTCCAGAAGTCAGCATCTCACTTGAGAAGAGCTAAATCGCAGCACCCTGGAAGGATATGGTTCAAGCATGATCTCAGGGTGGGCAGCTCCCAGTTTCACTGCTAATGAGCTTTAAAGGCTTTGTCCCCAACACCTGTTGTGACAGCAAAAGCAAGAAAAGAAAGAGCTCTCTATATATCCATTGTGAAATGCACAATGGCATCATGGAATCATCGAAGGGCTTCATGTGGAGGTCACTCTCAGCTTGCCTGAACACTCACTGCTTGTTTCTGTACGACTAAGATACCAACTCACAGCATCACAGAGTGGACTGCATTGGAAGGGACCTCTAGAGGTCATCTAGTCCAACCCTCTGCAGTTGGCAGCCCTTCTAATCCACCCCAGAATGGCACTGGCCTTCTTGGCCAGCACATTGCTGGCTCATGGCTTCAATAACCCGGAGTAAAATCAGGAGAAGCTACCTTTCTAGAAGGCCCTGACCTTACACCATCTCCTCTGAGATCAGATAGCCTCTGTCTGTGATGTGAAGTAACACCCAAATGTATTGATCTGTGGACCACCAGCCTCAAAACATCCTCAGTGTCACACAATGCTATTTTCTCCTCAGCATGAAGAACTCTACAAGGCTTAGTGAAACCTCATTGTGCTCACGAGAGCTTTGAAACACAACCTGAAGTGGATCCAGCAGGCATCAGCTGTAGACCAAGTGCAGAAACCCTGCTACAAAAATAAAGTCAATAATACACAAAAAATCCAACCCAGTGCCAAAAGAAGGAACCAACAAGACTCCAGTCTCCTTTTTATTAAAGCTGCAGAGTCTTACTACACACAACAAATATTTTCTCAATATAATCTAAGTTAATAAAATAGTTGAACAACTCTTTAGATTTATATCTGTATAGAAATGATCTGTGGAACATCTCACCTTGAAAGAGCAGTACCCCAAAACCACTATTCAGCAGGATTTTTTTTTTTTTAAAGAAGTCTTTGGGACTAGAGGATTCATTCTCAAAGGACAAAATTAAATCCATGCATTAAAACCAACCCCCACCCTCTCCCCCCTTCCTCTGACCAAAGTGTGATGCCATAGCAAATGTCCCTGTTAGTGGTAGCCTTTCTCTGCCAGGATTCTTCCTCATGCCTACATTAGGAGCTGTCATCTAAAGTGGGTAACTAAAACAAGACAAAAAGAGAGCTCAGTTGCACAATCCTAGTCTGCAGGTGCCCAAGTCCAAACATCTCTTTACAAAAGTCTCTGCTCTTTCTGCAGTCACAGGAAGCCATTGTCACCTTGCGGCTGCTCTGCGCCTCTCACCTGCTGCCGGTTATGGTCCTTGTGCCTTCACTAAGAGGAGTCAGTGTCTCTGCTCTTGCTGTGGCCTCCCTTCCTCACCTATCAACACTGCAGGTTCTGTGTTGTGCTGCCTGCCAAGGGCTGACTCCTGTGTTCCTCCCCGTTTTACACAAAGCCCAGGGCTGGGGTGATGGTCTCCTCGCTGCAGCCATGCGCCGGTGTTGCCCGTGAGGCGCCTTTCAGAGCTGGTGAGGCAGGGCCTTGCTAGATCATCCCATTCAGCTTAGTCCACTCGTAGATGTCCTGCTCACATACTATGTCTGAGTTGATGAGGAGGTATCTGTCCCCAACACAGAAATGTTTCTGGCAGGCAGCACATTTGAAGCACTCGAGGTGATAGACTTTGTCCTTCACCCGCATGGTCATCTCGTAAGCTCGGATTCGCTTGTCACAGGAGGCACAGAGGCCATCCTGGCCAAAGAGCCTGGAACAACAACAGCAGAGATGTAAGCAGGGGTCCTTTGCTGGGGAGATGGGAAAAACCCACATCAAAACAAGAACACAGTGTGGTGATCCATTAGTCATTGCCTAGCTAGGCAGAGGTCACACTGCCTAGGAAGGCTGCTGAGCAGAACTTTAAACATCGCAATACCAAAACCTGAGGTATAAAAACCAAAGTTCCTCACCTGTCCTCAGTATGATCAGTGACCTTACTCTGAATTGCTGAGCAGCCCCAGGAGGAGCAAAGTTTCCCCAGATCATAGTGTACCGAGGTGCCATGCCAATACTTCCACCTCTGTGATCAATAGAAATTACCTTTCCATTGATAATTGTTGCCTCTCTCCAGCTGCTGCCCCTGGAGCTTACGGACAGGAGTTGTCACAGGCATGCTCTAAGACTCCCTCTCTCTGCTCATTGCCTCCACACTGGAGACTTTTTCAAACCCAAATATTTCTATATCCATGAAGCCACTTCTGCTGAGTTTCAGAAGCGTGCATGCAAAGACCTTCCAGCCCTGGGCTAGCCCAACCAATTTGATGGTGTGGACCACTCTGTAATCATGGTGGCATCATTGCAACGAAAAGCAGCCTCTAATGAATCTACTTCACATTGCTTGCTTGCAGCATATATCCATGGAGTTTGACTTCTGTGCTTCCATAGTAATTCTGGAAAGAGGTTTTCCACCTCCTAAGCTTTCCTAGCATGTGCTGCACCTGCTCCATGTCCTCTGAGGGCACAAGACATCCTTTCTTTCAGCTACCAGGAGATGTCAGTGTTTGCTTCTGCCCAGCGATAGGGATACTAATGCTGGCACAAAGGCTGCCAGATGTAACACTAATGAGGGAAGATATATGTTGCATTATTAAATGTATAAAAAGTGGACTTTAACTGCAAGATAAGACATTAATTGTGCTGCCACGCTGTCTGCTGCCTCCATTTTCAGATGAAAACCGTCTGGAAAGTGTATGTAACACCAGATCACTGCTGGACTGTTGTGTGTCCAGAGTATTTACAAGCAGTCCCATCAGCAGAACTCAGAACTTAGTCTCTGCTTACCAAAATCCCCATTGGCAAAGCTCAGGGACACCACAATTACGAACTCCACTGAGATTTTGGGGTTTAGATAAGTTCAAGAAGGTTGCTGAAGAAATATCCAGTGCCATCATTCTGCCCCAAAGACCTCCTGACACATTGGGGATCCATCAGAAGAGCTGGGGCACAACCAGCACAGCAAAAGTCAACACACTGCAATTGTAATCAGGAATGTAAAGTTCCTTTGCTATCTGACTTTTGTTGTTTTGGATATATTTTTTAGTCCTTCTACTTACAGAATTTGGCAAAACAGGCTGAGACCTGTTAATGAAAATTATAGAATCATAGAATACCAGCTTGGAAGGGACCTCAAGGACCATCTGGTCCAACCTTTCTTGGCAAAAGCACAGTTTGGACAAGAATGCTCAGAACCCTGGCCAGATGAATCTTAAAAGTGTCCCAAATACCTGTAGCAAGTGGTTTTGTAGGCTGAGACTCAGCAGAATGGGAACATTCTTGTCTATTCAGGACCAGGCTTAAGAATGCTAAAATTCCACTGACTCCAGGTTGGTGCAATGAAACTTTCCTGGGCTGGCTGTAGCTTTGCAATAAACATACAGCACCTGCTGCCTGAAGGCTCCCAGATAACTTTACCAGGGATGCAGAAGAAGATAGGGATCAAGCCATGTGTCAGAGACAGCAGCTTCAGACACCAGGCAGGTAGAGCAGCCCTGCTGGCTAGTGGAGTTCAGCATCTCTTGTGGAGCTGATATGACAGCATCAGGAAAACGAATTTAATTCAGTTACCTTGGATACCGTGCTCTTAAGTGAGCAAACTGAATGCTCCTTCCTCAGCCACTGGTCTTGGCACCTGGTTTTATAGACTCTTCAGCTCCAAGGCAATGCTTGGAGAGGCACAGAACTGCTTAAACCCATTTGGGGGAAGTGGTTCACTGCCAGCTCAGGGGAAGCTTGCTGAAATTCATCACCTTTTCCCAATTTCTACTTGCCAGAATCCCAACCTGACTCACAATAACCTGCTCCAGTTGGGGATGTTCCTGCTTACTGCAGTGGGGTTGGACTGGATGACCTTTAAAGGCCCCTTCCAAGCCAAACCAGTCTGTAACTCTGTGCTCTTCACATTTTCAAAGCATTCTGGTTTGTCCACAACACACAGCAATGGTTTGCATTTTAAAATGCTTTTTCTTTTTTCCCCAACAAGGTTTTGAAGCTTTAACCTATAAGCAACTAGAAGTGACCTAATCATCACAGATCACCTCTGGATTTATCTATAACTTACCAAAGAACCCCAGCAGTACCATAAAGCATGAGCTCCCAAAGTGTGAGTCCTGAGCTTGCAAATGGTGCTGTGCTACAACTGCAACTGCTGTCAGGTTTTATGTTTAAGAGTAGTCAGGAATGAATTCTTCCTGGATGTTTGCTCACTAGCTGTACTTACTAGATCACAGCATCCCAGCATGCTGGCCTTGGAAGGGACCTCTGGAGATCATCCAGTCCAACCGCCCCTGCTAAAACAGGGGCACCCACAGCAGCTTGCCCAGGATCACAATGGCCAGGGGGGATTGGAAGCTCTCCACACAAGGAGACTCCACAACCTATCAGGGCAGCCTGCTCCAGGCCTCCAGCACTCTCACATGAAAGAATTTTTCTCCTCCTGTTCAGATGGAACCTCCTGGGTTCCAGTTTGCGCCCATTGCCCCTTGTCCTGTCACTAGGCAGCACTGACAAGAGTCTGGCTCCATCCTCTTGCCCCTGAACCTTTAGCTCTTATTGAGCACTGAGAAGATCCCCTCTGGGGGCTGCTCTTCTGCAGGCTCAACAGCCCCAGGGGTCCCTGCCCAAATGACTCAGCAAAGATGAAATGGTGTGAAGGGGGTGGGCTGTGTACCTGAGATAGTCCCTCCTGCAGAGCTTTCTGCCCAGCTTGTAGTACAGGCGCCTCCCCACCTCTCCGAGCCTGCAGCCACACAGGTCACAGCTGAGGCAGTCCTCATGCCAGTACTGGTCGATGGCCTTCAGGAAGTAGCGGTCCCCAATGTTCTGCTGGCAGCCGCCGCATGTCAGCAGCGAGGGGGGGATCTGGAGGACTTCATCCACTGGCTCTCTGAGGGAATGAAAGGATTGTTGGAGAGGGGAAATGTGCTCTGAGAGCATCCACATGAGAAGAAGGAGGAGGAAAACCAAACCAAACACCAGTTTGGCCAAGCTAGAACAGGGATTGCCTTACATCCTTTTGCCCCTCACAGCAGAGTGAATCATTTGTCCCCTGTGCCATGAGAGGGAGCAGGACTTCACTGTTCTGCTTTAACAAAGGAACAGATTAAAAAGTCAGGAGGTAATAAGAATGGTCCCAGGTTTGATAATGATTTTTGTTTCTTCAAAGCATGGTGCGTAACCATGGCACTGTCTGTGTCACTCCTGTGCATTCACTGCTGCAGAGGCATCTGCTCCTCTGGTAGGACACTGGTGTCTGGCCAGGGACAGCATTTTCCTTCTGCTGGACAGACCATGAACTGCTCAGTCATGTGTCTCAATGCACACTGCTCTTACAAAAGAAATACCTTTCCCAGAGTGTGATCCTTCCATAATTAAAGATTACTCTCTTTCAGAAGAGCAATCAAAAAGCTGCCTGGATCCAGCGTGCCCTCAGCCTGCTGGTTGTGTCTGTGCTGGCTGACAAGTGCCAACAAAGTTCTTGCTTGGATTCTTCACATTTTCAAACAATTCTGGTTTGTTCATGACATGCTGCAATGCTTCATTTCCATTAAAAAATGTTATTTTTTTCCAACAAGACTTTAAAGGTTTACCTATGAACAACTGTAAATGTCCTAATCAACACAGACAACCTCTGGACTCACCTGCAACTTAGTGAAGAACCCCAGCAGTAGCATAAAACATCTGTGCATGAACCCCAAAAATATAGGACCTCATGTTGTAAAGCTGAGCTGGCAGGGTTTGGCTGTGCAGCTGCTGGAAGCAAAGGGAATTTCTGTCTCACCATGGGGTGAAGGACTGGAGAAGGTACCCAAGGGACTGCCCGTGCAGGCACCTTTCCTCTGGGAAATGTAAATCTGGGGGTGTCACTCCTCTGAACAGCACGGAGTAAATGAAGACAGCAGATGAGGCTGCTGCCCAGCTGGGTCAAGTTTTGCTGCTGTTCTTAACAGAGCTGGAATTTCCCCCTTGGTACTGCAGGACTGGGGTTTTTAACCCTTCATCTAAGGACATGAATCCCTTTGGATAGGTCTATTCCAACATAGCTCAAACAATTATTTGGGATTTACACAACCCTGAGTGGAAAGAGGCACAAAGCTTTATTGTGATCCTGGCACTGGCTGTTCATGCAGAATGGTTCTGGGAATGCCTGAGGATAATGCAGGACTTTTCTTCAAAGCTACTTCTCTTCATTACTGTTTTTTTTTTTTTTTACAGGTTCTTGGAGGGGAGCAGGGGAGGGGGGAATAATTAAAAAATTAAAAGCAAGGCTCGTGAGCTCAGAAGTGTGAAGTTTGCAGTAAGCTGGTGCTGCCACAGAGGGCTTTACCCAAATCCCAGGGAAGTTAATGAGAAAACTATTGGATCAATCCTTTAAGCACTTGCTTAAGTTTCAGCCTGTGGCTAGTGGCAGGAGGGTTTGTGCCTGGCTGGATGATGGGCGAGGTGCTCAGCATCTGGTGGAGTGGACCCCCCTATTTTTTATATGCTATTGGGTTCTCACTTTCACCCAGAGTTCCTCAGCACTCTGTTTCTGCCTCTGATCTGTCCTCCCTTAGGCTGGTGGGGGCAGAGGAGACCTGCACTGCTGGAGAAGGATCAGGCTGCTCCCCAGCAGCAGGCAATAGGAAAAGAAAAAATTATATTACTGCAGTTTATTTACTGGGTCAGCAGTTTTCTTGGGCAAAAATTACTTCATTCAGCAGGGAGAAACAACCACTGCTCAAGAACTTCCGTGCTGAGAAAGTGATCCTGCAGGTTTTATTAAGGCAAACCGAGCCCTAAGATATTAGCTGATTATATTCTGTTCTGGTTCTTGCTCTTCTGAGTTTAAACTGCTGTGCCCTGCATCACCACATCCCTCTCCTAGCAGCTGTGTTAAAACCGTGGGGAGCTCTGATGCACCCCTAGTTTTTTCCCCTAGTTTTTTTTCCAGGTTTATCCTTTTGGACCTCATCTTCCCTTTCATCACATGCAGGCTGACAAGATCTGAGAGCCTTCCAATAGAAGGAAAGCCACATTATTATAATTTAATGTTCATTCTCTGAAACTTTAGGGTTACCCCGAAAATATCTCACCTCAGTGGTCACAAACCAGGTCTCTGAGAGCCCTAAACCCTGGAACAGCCTGGTGGATGTTTACCCAGGCCAGAACTTCTGCTTTACACATCAGTTTTTTGATGTCCATGGGCTTACATCACTAGAACAGAAGGTAAGCAAATAAAGATTCCTAAAACTTAGTAGTTGAAACCCAGACATCAGGTGTCTGGGAGCTTGAATTCTGGTTTATTTAAAAAAAAAATCGAAAGTAAGTAAATATAAAACATATGAAACATCAGATGTGACACAGAATGAATGGATTTAATCCCCAAGGGAAACAGTTCCCATGTGTTTGCTCCAGGCTTCTAGTGGCAGCATTTCGAGTACCTCCCAGGAAGCAAACCCTTAGTGACTCAAGTTTACTATGAACAGTGGTTTTGGTGTTATCTGCAAAGGGAGAATTTATATTTATTTATTTTCCCCCTTCTCTCTTATCGTGATTCCAGGCAAGCACAACTGCAGTTAGGGCTGCAATGGCTCTGGGTTTATGCTGTTACTGTGCTGCTCACCAGTGGGATGCTGGTGTGAGACGGGAGAGCTGCAGAGCACAGCCTGGGTCAGAGTACAGGAGCTGGTCCCTTCCCTGGAAACCCACAGAGGGAAATTCTCATCATCTTTTCATCTCATCAGGTCGACTACGTGCCCCTCGCAGAACACCCTGCCCCCACCAAAGCAGATCTTACAAGGTCTTGAAAGTTGCATTCTGAAAATGTGGAAGTTGGGCACCCACAGATAACAGGCCTGACCTTTCACTGTAACCAGCGACATCAAGTTGGGAGGATCAAAGATGGGGCAGAGAAGATCCCTTCAAATGAAAGCCACCTTCAGCTTTGGCCAGCGGGATGCTCTCCCTCTCCCCGAGCCCTTCCCAGCACCCCCGGCTTGGGTGAAGCGATGAAAAATGCCCTATCCGGGGAACAGGGGGCTAGGTTGCCCTCTCTCTGCACCCAACTGTTCTTTCCCACAACTTGAGGAGCTCTCATCAATCTCCACCCCACCAGCAGCCTTTCCGCCCGCGGGGAAAGGGGCCGGGGCAGCCCGGGCGGCGGTGCCGGGTGCCCGGCGTGGCCGGTGTGGGGAATGGAAGTGGGAGTGAAGGAGTGCCGGGGGCCGCTGGCGGGCGGGCGTTGCGGACACAATGCCGGTGGCAAGTGGCTGCGGTGGGGAGGATGAGCGACCGTGGGAAGGCTCATGGGGGAGAGGAGTAGGGTGAGGAGGGGACTGGCAAGAAAAAGAAGCCACTTACTCGGAAGGATCGAGGCTTTTCCTCTCGATGGCCGATGACATTGGCAGGGCTTGTTCCTTTGTAGCGTGCCGGTGGTGGTGGGATCTGCCCCCGCTGCCCCCGCACAGGCTGTCTGCTCTCGGAGCCTTCTCAGCAGCTGAGTTCCCCCTCCGCCCCCCAATGACATTCACAGGATTTCCTCCTGCAACACCAAAGACAGACAGAGAGAGAGAGGGAGAAAGAGCAGGCTGGGCTGGGGCTGCGGCTCCCCGGGCTGCTCTCCCCCGGGCTCTGGCTCTGCAGGCTCTAACCTCCCATCCCCGCCGCGCTTCTCCTGCGCACCGGCCTCCGGGGCAGCTCCCTCGGCTGCGACTGCGGCTGCGGCTCCGGCCCCGGCTGCGGCTCCGGCCCCGGGGGGGAGGCGGCTGCCTCGGCTCCCTCGGCTGCCACCGCTGCCTCAGCCCGGGGCTCGCCGGGCTCCGCTCAGGCTTTTTGCCTGGGCAGCTCTGGACATGCTCCGAAGCCGGCTGGAGGTGGTGGAAATGAGGAGATCAGCATCACTTTGGGATTATTCTGACTCTCCGTGGCTCAGCCCCGGGTCTCTGGTTTCACTTCCTTTTTCCTGATCACGATTCAAATACAATAGAAGGAAATCACACTTAAAGAGACAGCTGCTCATTTCTTAACTGGACTCCTGGGGATTTAGCAATACAAACAGCAGCATCACGACTCGCCGGGTTCCTTAAAGAGACAGAGCTGGGGCTCCGCAGAGCCAGGGTCGGGGGCTGACGCCGCGCTTTCAAACTGCAACGGCATTTAATAAACACTTCCTGGGTGGGCAGGGGGTACTCAGGTAGGCAGGCAACGTGGAAATGATCCTAAGGGCTGGAAAAAGAAAAATAACTGCCCGGTTCCATCGTACTGGCTTCTTCTCAGCTCCACACAGGACCAAAGCGACAGGCACCGTCACTCTCCTCTCCCTCTCCTGCTCTTCTTGCACCAGGGAAGGTTTAGATTGGAGATTAGGAAACATTTCTTTCCTGCAAGAGTAGAGCAGGCATTGGAACAAGCTGCGCATGGAGGAGGTGGAGTCAGTGTCCCTGGAGGTGTTCAAAACGTGTAGGCATTGCACTTCAGGACGTGGATTAGTGGCCATGGTGGTGTTGGGCTGCTGGTTGGACTTGATGATCTTGGGGGTCTTTTCCAGCCTTAATGATTCTATGATATATATGCAGAAGCCCACACCTACACACATTTCTGCAGGATTCTTTGAGATTCAGAGGTGAAGAACCTGAGTATTATTTTTCTGCCTAGGATTCCAATTGGTAAGGTTATGTCTTGTTTATATCCCCAGTGAACATTTACTGGTGTCTGCTTCTAGCTATCCCCTAGTTCCTGGCAAGCAACAGAACAAATTTATATCTCGATGCTGTTTGATGTTAATGAGCTATAAAAGCTGGAGAGTACAAAGCATCGATCTGCAATTAATCACAGAGAAGCTAAAGATGGGAAAGTCTTGCCTGAGTATCTCTGCTTCCCCTCCCACCCTTCCTCCTCTCCATCAGCACGGCACATCCCGGAAAAGGCTGATTTACCGTGCCAGAGTGAAAACTCTTACAGCAATTCCAGCATCTCCCAGTCTCTGTGGCATTAGGTACTGGCTGCTGCTGGAGGCAGAGTTCTGGGTGAGATGAGCTGCTTTGCCCTCTTAATTCCTTTAAACACAGCAAGAAAATAGCTAGAAGACCCCAGTGAACAGGAGTAGAAATACTTCTATATTAATTTCCAGAAGATAAATGTATTTGATGTCTATTTTTATGGCTCCAATCTATTTTTTCCAGCTTTTTGGCATCCAGGGATAGAATATCTGCCATACATTAATGACCCTGATTCAGAGATTAGTAATGTCAGCAGAAGGGCTGTTACTCATTTCAAGGGGCTTTGAACTAAGCTCCTGCAATACTTCAGAGCCATCTTTCTTCTTCTTTAAAAACATTATCTCCCATGTATTTAAAGCTATTACAGTACAACAGTCACTCTTATTTCTGTTCAAGGAAAAGACTCATTTGTGAGGTCCTCAGAGGCAGGACTGAGTTATGTGATGACTTTCTGCTTCCTGATGCATTTACACCATGATCAGAAAAGGAAAAATATAAACCTTTGAGAACATCAAATCATAAACTATGGCAAGACCCCTCCCAGACCTCCAAAAATAATCTGCTACGGGTTTAAAAAACCCTCAGAAACTGAATTTAAAGGTGGATTAAAACACATGCAAAGGACTTCAAACGTGTCAATTAAAAACCCCAGAGGTTTCTATGAGCTGACTTCCTCCTGGCTCCTGTGTCTTGAGGTTTAATCAAGTACAAACTCTGAGTCAAAATTGCCCCTGATGGTGGGGAATTCATATTCTGAATAGCTTCTGAATAGCAATAATGTGAACAATTCCATAATGCCAGGTGAACGTTCTGGTTCCAGGTGACACACTGGCATCCTGCCCCACTTCTACTTATTTTTCCAAAATTCACAGGAAATTAGTGTATTGGAAGACCTCTGTCCCTTTGTCTGCTTCAAAAGTTTTTGTGAGGGACAAAACCTCTGACATTGACACATAAAGTGTTTTTTAATTCCTTAGAACAGTGACAGTTAAAAGGAGGAACTGTAATGCACAGTGGCAGTGATTACTGGAAAACACAGCTGGAAAGCTCTTGTAGCACTTGCATCCCTTGCTTTGGTCAGACCACCTCAGGTCTCCCTGAAGCTAATGAGGTGTCCCTCCCAGCCATAGCTGAGTAAGGGCATTGTTGGACAGACCAAGAACCCCTTACAAGGTCAATCCCTTAACCTGCAGAAAGCTTTTCTGCATAGAACCTGTGGAACAGTGTCCTGAAGAGGACAATCTGGATGTGGTTTATTGTCATCTTTTTCTGTCAGAGCCAGAACAGACTTTCACAAAGGAGGTAGAAAGAACTTCTTTATGAAGATAGAAAACCCCAGATCTTTAAGCACAGTACTTGTGATAGTGCTGGGGTCACTTCATGAGCCTGCAGACACCACTTGGCTCCTCATCTAATATAATTGTTATTAAGACCACAAGGTGATTCCTTGGGTTTTGCTCTGTCCTGTGAAGAAAAGATACCATACAGCCTTGAGCTGGTAAACAACATAACAACTGTGATGCTCCACCATGCTTAATAGGACAGTGCTCAAGCTCAGTCTGCTCAAAGAGTCACAGCAAATGCAGTGTGAGCATTAAAGGTGTCCAAGAAGTATCTTGGACAAAGGACACAGCAAAGGCTCCAAGTGACACCAGGCATCAGGCTGGGTTTCAGAGTAACCCAAAGCATAGTTTTGCAGGAGCTAGCGTGGCAGAAGGGGAGCAGAAGCTGCCAGGACACAGTGTCCTGGCACCATGGGTATCTGCCAAACTGCTGGAGAGTGCTTTGTCCCAGTGGCATTTCTGGAAGCAACTTCATGTTTCCGTGTTGGTGTTTACTGCCAGTTAGCACTTTGTAGCAAAAAGGCCAGCAGGTCCTCTGACTGCTAACCAAGAGCTGTGACTTCTGACACCTTTGAGGAACAACACAGACTTCTCTGGGACAATTCCATTTTCATTTATTGGGTTTACATAGAATAAACTCTTGTTCTGGACATTGAAACTTTGTATTTCCAGCTGAGGACTGTGGTGTCCCACCAGAAGAGGTGAACGGACATCAAGAGCAACTTCTCTTTTTTCCGTCTTGGGCAAGTCCCTTAATGCCTCTTTGCCTTTGCTGTGCCATCTGCAAGTGTTGATTTCCCTCGGCAGAGCTGGCTGCTGGCTGACTTCTGCCACGTTCCCCAAGGCCGGGCGCCGTTCCGTGCTGGAATCGGTGGTGCCGCAGCTTCCTGGGCAGGGACGAGCCCAGGGCTATTTTTAGCGAGGGCTTTTCTTCCCATTGTCCCGTTCTCCGTCAAGCTCTGTTTTCCGGCTTTTTGCTGCGAGCTGTTTGTGTTCATCGGCTGGAAACCCTCGGGGATGATTGTCGGCTTCAATTAACTGTTATTAATAAAGATCATGCCACAGGCTGCCTCAGGCAGCGGCAGTCAGCATTCGGAGCTGGCAGTAAGGTGCCGGCAGGGAGGGCACTCGGCTGGAGAACAGGGCTGGTGAGGAGCAGCTGAGGGAGCTGGGGTTGTTCAGCATGGAGAAAAGGAGGCTGAGGGAGACCTCATTGCTCTCTACACCTCCCTGAATGGATCACAGGATCATAGGATGTCAGGGGTCGGAAGTGACCTCCGGAGATTATCAGGTCCAACCCCCCTGTCAGAGCATAGAATCCAGCACAGGTCACCCAGGAACACATCCAGATGGGTCTTGAAAGTCTCCAGAGAAGGAGACTCCACAACTTCTCTGAGCAGCCTGTTCCAGTGCTCTGTGAGCCTCCTCATGTTGAGGTGGGACCTCCTGTGCTGTAGTTTATATCCATTGCCCCTTGTCCTATCCCAGGGTGCAGCTGAGCAGAGCCTGTCCCCTCCCTCTTGACCCCCAGCCCAGGAGCTTGGAGTCAAGTGGGGACTGGTCTCTTCTCCCAGGAAGCAAGTGACAGGACAAGAGGAAATGGCCTCAGGCTGCACCAGGGGAGGTTTAGGTTGGACAGTAGGAAAAATGTCTTCACTGAAAGGGTTGTCAAGCCCTGGAACAGGCTGCCCAGGGCAGCGCTGGAGTCCCCATCCCTGCACATGTAGATGTGGTGCTGAGGGACATGGTTCAGCAGAGGATTTGCCAGTGTTAGGTTAGTGGTTGGACCTGATAATCTTAAAGGTCTTTTCCAGCCTGTACAATTCCATGATTGGACTCACTGAGTGTATCCAGCTTTGGATGCCACAGGATCATCATCCCCAGCCCCCAGTCTCAGGTTGTGCCTACCTTTATTTCTTCTGTAAATCCTAGCTTTATCCCCACATGAGCTTAGGGATACTACTCAACTATTTCAGGCCACCCTCATTTAGAGAAGCCTGTGTTCAGTAAGATTAACTTTGCTGCCCTTGACAGCCAGAGATGCTGGTGCCTGAAATGCAGTTTATGAAGGCTGAAGTCTCTGCACAAGTAGAAGAATTGAATCCCAGTGAGGGCAGCCTGGATTTTCTGTTAACGCTTTCTGTGGGATAGAGAAGTCAAGCCCATGACCAAAGGGGAATAACGAACATGAAAGGTGGCACAGAGGAACAGGGATTTCTGCAGGTTGGGCTGTGTTCTGCTGCTGGCCCCCACATTGGTGTTAGAAGGGGCTCAGCTCCATTCCTCAGTTTACCTATCTGCATCTGGAAGAATCCTCCTCCCCACCACCTGATGGGCTGAAGCTTTGACACATCAGCCCTTTGAATGATGCTCCAAGTAGAAAGTTTGAGGGGTTTTGAACACAGCTTTAACACTGCAGAGCAAGTTGATCTTCTCACTGCCCTGAAAACAGAACTGGGGATAGAAAGGCTAAGGAACTTTCCTTGAGTGATGACCTCATGCATGAATTTGAGTGTACTCTGGAGGCTTTTGGTAAGTGTGATTCAGAGGTCTTAAAGCCTCCTGACCAAGGCCACACTTCTCTTTTTTGGGGGTTAACCTTTCCTTTGAACTGGAAGAAAAGAAACCAGAACAACAAAACCCACACTCAGGTTGAGGTTTGCCCTGGGATGGTGAGGTGCAGACATCAGATAAGGAGCCTAGTGCACAAAGCACTTGGAGCAGTTACAAGATTTTGATTTGTTTTGCTTGCTTTTCTTCAACAAACAACAAAGGTGAAAAAGAAAACCAAGCAACTCAAGTCTGTGTTTATAGCTAAGAGAAATCTTTGACTGCAGATCACACCACAATGACAAGTGAGTTACAGGCAGGCAGATGAAGGGATGTTTCACTGCAAAAATGGGAGAGGTTCCTCCACCCCATTTCCTCTGCTTTTATTGATTCCCCTTGCTCCCACCAAGCCCTTGCTGCTTGCACAGGAGCCAGGTCCCATTTCCTTCTCCTGGTTTTCATAAGGCTCCTGCTTTGCAGTTTAGTCCTTTCAAGTCATTTCACCTTTCTCCAGGGGAGTCCTCTCTCCTACATTTGTGCAAGGGAATGCCCCCAGTAGGGGCCTGGGGATGTTTTTTATATGGCATTAAATATCTGCTCCCAACCCACACACATCAGAGGAGAGCCACAGGAACCAAAACGGGCTTTGAGTCAGAGCTGCAAATACTTTTAGTTTAGAAAATAATAGGTGACAGGGAAAGCAAATCCCTCAGGGATAACTTCAGAGGGAGGCAGAGACCTGCCCAGGGTTCAGCCACAGGAGTGCTGGACCATTTCCTATTCACTAATTCACCCTGTTTCACCAGCCCACCTCCAGCAGATCATCTAATGCTCCATGGAAATTTCCTCACTTGGGGATGTTTGATGCATGCTTTAAATTGTTTCTCTTTTTCCTGCCTAACAAGTTTCTGTCACAGGCACCTAATTATTAACCTTGACCTTGGGGGAAAAAAGGAAGCAGGGTGCATTTAACAACAACCCCAGCAAGCTGAGGAGGCTTTACATGTAGGTTGCATAATGTAGTCATGAGAGGAGGGTTACCAGGGAGATAATGGTAAACACCAGCCTTAATTCTGTCTGAAAAATAATTGGAGTCATCTCCCTTTGTGGCTGGGATAGACGAGAAAATTGGATGGGTCCATTTCCAGTCGCCACAGATGTTAAAGTGAAACATGCTGGACCCCAGCACTGGCCTAATCACTGGCTGTCTCTAAAAGCTGTGGGGGCGGACTGTCCCCATGCACAAAAGGCTCCAGGTCATCATCCCTGAAAGGAGAAACCAGTGCTGGTTGTAGCACAGCTTGTATCTAACCACACTGCTGCTGAGTCCCCTCTTTAGAATGGCCTCATCAAACTATTTGTTGCAATATTCCTCAGTCCTGACACACTTCAGAATATGGAGCCCTTACAGTCCTTCTGACCTCGTCTGGAGGCTTGACATTATCCTGGTGCAGTCTTTGCCTTCCCTGGGTGGCAGCATGTGATCCATGGAGGAATCTATTGCTCTGCCCTCTCCTCTGCACCAGCCTTGGCTCTGAAGCACCTGGCTGAGCCCTGGAGCACCTCCACAGCTCTCAGCAGTGTCATCTCCTTAGAATCACAGAATCATTTCAGTTGGAAAAGGCCTTTAAGATCACCCAGTCCAACCCTTCTCTAACTCCACCAAGACTGGTGCTAAACCATACTGTTCAGCACCACATCTCTGCATCTTTGAAACATCTCCAAGGATGGAGATTCCACCACCTCCCTCTTCCAGTGTTTGAGAATCCTTGCTCTGGTAGCACATGGAGAAGTCAGGTGCATGCCAGAGGAGAAGAGCTGGAATGCTGTCAGAGGCAAGTGGCAAGGTGATCAGTACTTTCCCATCCCATCTGCTCTCCACCATCCATTTTTGCTCCTCTGCTGTTACTGACCGAAGATCTGTATGGACTTGGTGCCACTGGAGACAGGGTTGGGGCTGCTCTCAAGTTGGAAATATGCCCAGAAGAACAGCAGACATTTTGCTCTGGAGTGCAGCCTTCTCTGAGGTTCTCCTTTCTCTTTTTTTTTTTTTTTTTTTTTTTTCCCCTTTTGGGACCTTCAGACTCCTTCACTGATGTCTTCTGCTCAAATTACCATCACGAAGCTGTGGCTTCTCTTCCTGGTCAGCAGGAAGAGCAGAGCCTGAAGAATGCTGGGCACACTTGCCTGCATTTTCTGCTCTGGCCAAAGCCTCCACCTGGGGCTGGGTGCTTCTCTCATCTGCTTGGGCTACAGCTCCCTCTCCAGTGGGCTCTTCAGCCTTTGTTTATATTAGAGCAGGCATTTAACTCCACAGCTATTGCTACAGCTCTTGTAAACAGCCCCTCCCCAGCCCCCTTCAAGTACTGGAAGGCCACTATAAGGTCACCCTGGAGCCTTCTCTTCCCTAGGCTGAACAGCCCCAGCTCCCTCAGCCTGTCCTCATGGAAGTGCTCCAGCCCTCCGAGCTTGAGTGGCATTGCCAGGGCACAGAGACCTCTTTTTGGCAGAGCAACCAGGCCCTCCACTTTTGACTGCCTCTGGTTCCAAACATCTTCTCTGCCAACTTCCACCAGCTGTGGGTAACTTGGTGTTATGCAGCTCTGCTGGCTGTGAACTCCAAGTTCTGCCACACTTGGGCAGGATCTAGCTCTGAAGTTCCACTTCACTCCCCGTCTCTCCCTCAGCAGATCCCTCTTGATGTCAAGCCATACTTGCTGGCACAAACACATCCTTTAGAGCTGCTTTCTACTACCTAATTAGAAGGCTGTCAGCAGTAGGGCCATCACTCCTCCTGCAGCTTCTGACAAGCCTGGACACCACTGGACTTCTGCAGAAGATTAAAGAAGTCCTTCCTTTGTATCAGCCAGGGGCTCCCTGCTAGCCAGGAACTCATCCCCCTTCCCAGTGAACATGTACTTGGGACAGCTCTGTGAGGCTGTCGTAAGTCCTTGCTAAAAGGAGCAGACTCTCTAAAGAGCAGAGCTGTCTAAGACCTGTTTCTCCCCCGTTTCTCCCCCATATTCCCATTCACCAAGCCTCAGGAGAGTGCAAGTTTAGAGAATTAGAGACTTTGGGGGTGCAGGTGCTTCCTAGTAATCAAAACAGGGCTGTGCATCAGGGACAGGGTTTAATGGCCACAGTGGTGTTAGCATGTTGGGACACGGTTTCATGGCCATAGTGGTGTTAGGTGGATGGTTGGACTTGATGACCTTAGAGGTCTTTTCCAAGCAAAACCACTGCATGACTCCACTCTATCAATCTGAGACTTTCTAACACTGGTGGTGATGTCAGTGCTGCAGGGATAGCTTTCTGCACATCCTCTGAGAATGAGGAACAGGCTGGGGGGTGATGCTTGCACCTCTAGAATGCTGACTCAGATCTGCTCTAGGCTGGTAGCAACAGAACCTCTGAAGGCTCTTCTGGCAGGCAGTGTGAAACGAGTTGAACGCCAATCCTGTACATTAACTTTACCACCAAGCATAAAGATCACTGGGGAGCACAAAAGAAATGTTGCTCTAATCTCCTGCAGCAGCACAGAGGTGCTCAGATCTGTCTGGGACTGGCAGAAGGAGTGATGGTCTTGGGGAGGTGGAGCCAGATCTCAACAGCACCCCATGGTGCATCTGAGGCTGCACTTGGCCCACTAATTTCCAAATTCTGGCTGCATTACACAGTAAAGGGGACTGCTGGAATACAGAGAGCTGAAACACAACTGAAAAAGTTGATTACCTACAGATTCCATCTAAGTCCCCTAAGAGTTGATTACCTACAGATTCCATCTAAGCCCCCAAGAAGTGGAGCAAATGTGCAGAATTAAAGCTTGCAGATTGATGCAGCATCAGGACCCACTACCACTGGTGCACATCTGAAGTAATTCCACCGAAGCAGAGTAGGTGGCAGGTCAGTGGAGATGACTAGCAGTCAACCAGCATCATTGAGAATCAATTCTTCAGCTATAAAGAGTGGAAGATGAATGCCCTTTGAATCCCTGACCCGGCTATGGAAATGAAATGGAAGGTACAGAAATGTCCCCGCCTCAGATCTCGCTCATCAATCAAAACAAGGCACTGCAATCAGCTCCCATCCCAGGTCTATCTGGGAGGAACAAAAACTCAGAAAATTAAATCATTTAACACATTATTTCCTTCCTCATTTCAGCGCCGATTGAGGCTGTTGCACAATTCCTCCCCTCGTGCCCTGCCGCTGGCTGATTCTGCAGCCTGTGGGGCTGCAGCAGGGCAGGAAGGTCCCCAGTGGTCCTGCTTTGGGACATTCCCCTCTGCCTTCCTGACCTCTGATTTCCTATTTCCTTTGCTACCTGCAGAGCAGGGAACTTGGGACAGAGCTAAAGAGGAAACATTTGCTTGTGTTGTTCCCCCAGGCAGCAAATATTGATGCTGCAGCCACAGCTGAAGCATCTTCTGGAGGATTCTCATCCAGCCTTCCTTGGGTGAAAAACAACCTGCTGGCGAAAGTGCACTTTTGATGGGATGAATTATTCTGGCCTAGGAGCTTCTGTCAACACTGTTGTGGTGATCAGGTGTCCTTTATCCTCCCACCTCGAAGCCAGCCCCAGTCTGTGAAGTAGGCTTAGAGTTCTGTAAAGTTTTGATCAGACTTTGTCCACTAATTGATTTTTCCCCTCTTCTCCTCAACCCCTTCCTAACCCTTCCATGCTTTCAACAACTCAGCCTAACACTGAGAACAAAGTTTTGGCTAGACAAAAATGACTTTTCTCAAGAAAAGCTGGACAGTTGGACTTGAGGGTCTTAAACATCTTTCCCAATCTAAATGATTCCATGATTCTAAAAGCACCCACTGCAGTTTTCTGATGATTTCTGTTTCAAATAGGTTTCCTGCTAGCTGTGCCTGCAGGAAGCAACTGTGAACCTGAATTGCTGAGCTGGAGCCCTTTGCAGCCTGGGGCTACCCAAAAGTGATGATTTTCAATTGACAGCTTACTTCCTCCTGGTGTCGTTTAGGGAAAGTGTCAAGGAGAAAACTGTCAGGGAGAGAAATAATAATAAGAAAGAGCTGCTGGTCTGGTTGCGTTTCCTGCAAAGGCTGCCTCTGCACAGATGGCTTCCTGTGATAGCTCTTCCCAGGCACCACAACTTGCTGGGTACTGTCACACACACCAGCCCTGAAGGTCCTGATGGTTGTAAAACATCTGTGAGTTTAGGCTGTGGTTGGGTCATTCTGGCTTCTTGGACCTGTATCAGAAAGTGGATGAAATATTTGCCTGTGTGTTTCTCTGATTTCTCAGAGTTTCTGGTTTGAAGGACAGTCCTAGCTTGTGTCACACAATCACAGAATGATGGGTGCTGAAGAAACCCTGGAGATCACCCAGGCCACCTCCCCTGCCCCAGAGCAGGTTCACCTACAGCAGGTTGCACAGGATGGCGCCCAGGTAGGGTTTGAATGACTCCCAGGAGGGAGACTCCACCACCTCTCTGGGCTCCAGTGCTCTACCACCCTCAAAGTAAAGAAATTCTTCCTCATGTTTAGGTGGACCTTCAAGCTCATGCCTGTCACCTGTTGTCCTGTCACTGGGCACCACTGAGCAAAGCCTGGTCCCATCCTGCTGACAGCCACCCTGTCAGTATTGATCAGCATTGATGAGATCCCCAGCCCCAGCCTTCTCTCCTCTAGGCTAACCACCCTGATTGGCAGATGAGGAGACAGCCAGAGTGGTGGGACTGGGGACAAACTCTGCTGAGTTTCCTTGGCCAATACTTACCTGAAGTCTGTCATCTCTTATCTGTACCAGTCCACATCTAACCCAACTCAGCAAACCATGGAGGAATTTGGCAGACATGCCTCAGCTTGCATGCACACATTGCCAGCCAGTCTGAACACTCTCTTTTTCACCTCCTTTCTCTGAAAACTTCATTTTCTAACATGCTGCCCATTTTCTTTTACTTACCCATTTTCTTTTAATTACCCAGCAAGCCCCCTACCCTCAGTCTCCACTCTGGACTCTTTTATCACCACAATATTTACTGCCAGCTGACCATGGAACCTCTTCAGCACATAACCCTCTTTTTTCACCCCTTTCCTCCTTGTGTGTTTCTCTTGCTCCCTGTATCTCATCCCATCCCATTAGCTCCCTGTGCTGAATAGCCTGTTCCAGGACATCAAACTTTAATTTAAACAGAAGATGATCAATAATCTTAGCAAATTGCCTATGGCAGCATCAGCAGTTTGGATCAAAGGGGGTTATAGGTAATTTAAAGAGCATCCTCACTGCCCCCGGGCCATGGGCTGTGCCTATTGCTTGCTTTGCCCATTACAGCTCCATTGCCTCAACAAGGGGAATGAGAGGTTTTTCTCCACACACAGACTGGGAAGCATCTGTGTGAGGTGGCTCTGAGAGTGTGTTTGGAAACCACAAAAGGCAGAGCATCCTGGAGGGGAGATGTCTAACTCATAAGACTTGTTGAAAAAGCAATGCATCAGAGCTTAGAATCAATATTGGCACTAAAGAGGCAGCTGTAGAAGGAAAATACAAAACCCTCCCCAGCCTAACCCTCTTCTTGTGGTGCTGTGGCTTGGGACCACTCATCTTTTCTTATAAGGGAGGAGAAACTGCATTTCAATCTTTCACCAGTTTGATTTGCAGACATCCTTGGTAAATCCACAACGTTTATGTCAGAGTTCACATAAGCAGAAACATCTCCACACAGCTGCTTCAGCAGGGGCTTGGACTAGATGACCTCCAGAGGTCCCTTCCAGCCCCCACTCTCCTGTGATCTGCAACCACAGTTTTGAAGGTGCTTTTTTTGATACCAACTTCCATACCCACTGCACTGGATGATGATAACTTCAGGTTGCAAATGGATTATATTGAACCTTCCTGGAGGACACAAAGAGCTGGTTTGAATGCAGTTGTGAAGAAATTGAAGCAGTGTGCTGGATGGATGGCTCAATAAAGCCAGTGGCTGCCTGACACACAGGTGACAGCTGCCAGCCTCCATCTTTTTTCTGCTGTACCAGAGCAGGTGAATAATGAACACTTGCTGCACTGACTTGGGCTACCAGCTACAGAATCATAGAATTCTTCTGGTAGGAAAAGACCTTTAAGTTCACCAAGACAAACCCTTCTTTAACTCTACCAAGGCTGGTGCTAAACCATGTCCCTCAGCACCACATCCCTGACTCTTTGAAACACCTCCAGGGGTGTGGATTCAACCACCAACCTGGGCAGCCTGTTCCAGTGGAAGAAGAAAGTTGTTGCTGTGTACAGGAGAGGAAAAGAAACATCATTAAAATAGGCAACAGCCAGAGTGGTGCAGAAGGTAGCTGCCAGCCAGCCTGTGGGAGAAAGAAAAAGCCTCTTGAGATGCTCTGCAGGATTCATGAAGTTTTGTGCCATGGAGAAAGGTTCTGAGGGCAGTGGGTAGCAGGAGCAAACATCTCTACCCCACGTTTCAGACTCATAAACGTTGTGCCCTGTTATGCAGGAGCACAGGGGGCTGCTAAGGCCCTTGTGAGAGGCACTACAGAGTTCTGAAGGCTCCCAGCTGTCTCCAGGTCGGAAATGACACAATGGCTGTTGAAATGCTGCTTGCTGCAAGGCTGTCACTCCACTAATGGATGCTTTGCTTCCTGTTTTTGCTGAAAGCCAAAGCAAAACATAATTAGCAAGCGAGAGAGCAACCTTGGCAGCCAAACAAAAAAAGCACATTTGGGGCTTCTGAGCCAATTAAAATTGTTTATGTAGCCCATGAACAGTATTTTTCTCCACATCATTATAAGTGAGAGAATTCATCAGAGCACAGCCAGGCTGGCTGCTCACAGACCTTGTCCTGTGCTGTCAGCTCCCAGGGAATGAGCTGAGGACATGTGGCCACAGCCCAGGTTGTAGGGCTGGAGGGGCACAGGCTGCTGACTGGAAGGGGAGGGCACAGCTCCCATTTCCTTTTGGTTCTGGGTTAATCCTGAGCACACAACTACTTTAACTTGCCTCCAAAACTGAAATGTATATTAATTTTAGATTACAAAACTCCTCTTTCAGCCTGTTTTACAGTGCAGAAGCTGAGACTCCAGACTCAGAGAGTCACAGAACAGTAGGGGCTGGAAGAGACCCCTGAAGATCACCCAGGAGATCCTCTCCCCTCTGTTCTCTAAATCCACACTGCTCTTTCCAGTACTTGAATCCACACCCTGCTTGATTCTCAGGTGGATGCTGAGAGGTTGAGTTTCTGATGATGTAAGGTCTGGCTTCTTTCCTTGCTGTATGAGAAAATAATCCTTTAGGAAAAAAAACAACAGGTGGAAAAATATTACCCCTGCCTGGGGTGGTTCTCACAACAAATCCTTGTGCTTTCCATTTGTCTCTGCTTTGGTCCTGGCTGTGCAGTCAATTTATGGGCAACATTTGAATGTGTTTTTCATCAACTGGCCTCTTGGAATCTTTGGTTTGCTCCTGAAGCACAGTTAAATCTGGCTGTGAAAATGATCATCACCCTTGGGTGAAAGTTCTCTGTGCCTGGCAGGACACCACCGTTATGAGGGTGGTGGAACACCGGCACAGGTTGCCCAGGGAGGTGGTGGAGGCCCCATCCCTGGAGACATCCAAGATCAGGTTTGATGGAGCACTGAGCAACCTGCTGTAGCTGGGGATGTCCCTGCTTATTGCAGAGGGGTTGGCCTTTAAAGGTCCCTTCCAACCCAATGCATTCTATGATTCCGTAAGTAAATGACAATGAATGGATCCATACAGACAAGAAAAAGTTTTCTACCACGTAGCCCACCACGAGGCAAGAAGCATTAAGCGCCTGTAGATACAAAAGGAACTCTGCCTCTCTCCAGGCTTGCCCCAGCTTGTGTTCTCATGCCCCTGTATTTTGGTCAGTGCCTGTTTCTGGCCAGGCTCAGTGTGTGTCCATGTTATCCAGCACAGTTTGTTTTGTTTCCAGGCTTTCAGAAAAAAAAATGAGTTGGGTGTGACTTACCCTGGGAACAGTCTCAAAACAAAGCTCTGGGTGGGTGTTCAGTCTGTTTTGCCTTGCCCCTGAGACAGAGTCTAGAGCACAGCTGGGTTGAGTGGACTCATGGATGGCAGCTGCTGGCAGCAGAAGGAGCTTGTGCAGGAGCAGTTCCTGCACTTAAATACAAGCCTGGGCATTTCTTTAGCACTAGCAGCTTATGTGTTAGAACTAACAGACACAAGGCTTTGGGTGAGAAGGGACCTCCAAAGCTCATCCAGTCCAACCCCCCTGCAGCCAGCAGGGACATCTGCCACTAGAGCAGGTTGCTCAGAGCTCCAAACAACCTGACCCGCAATAGTTCCAGGGATGGAGTTTCTGCCACCTCTCTGGGAATTCACCACCCTCAGTGAGTGTTGGACTAGGTGAATTTTAAAGGTCCTTTCCAATCTCTACTAGTCTATGATTCATCATAAAAAAATATACAAATACAAAAGCCTTGGTGAAGGGAGGAAGTAACCATCCTCTTCCAGGGTGGGCCAGTGTGAGCACTGAATGGCCACAAAGGGCAAATCATCCTGGTGGAAGTAACTGCAGGGGACAACAGGCACAGAAGGAGCTGTGGTGATACTTCTGCAGGTAGATCAGTGCAGGGTGATGAAGGTGACATAGATGTTGCTGGCAGTAATAGTGGGACAGGGATGTGACCTGACAAAGTGTGTGATGTGTTGGGACAATCAGTGAGAGCCCCTTGGAAGCCATGGAGCTTGAAGTCATCTCTACAACCAGCCTGTGGTTCATGCACTTGTGACAGTCTCTGCTGGTGAGTGAGGGTCTCAGCTCAGCCCCTGCTGAGAGTCCCCCTTCACACCTCAGTCAGCAGAACATGGACTTTGCTTAAGCTGCTGTGAAGCTGCTTGCCAAAGAAAAGCCTCCTTGGCACATCACTCCAGCTCTCTTGGTTGACTCAGAAGCATGTTCCTAGGTCCTGAAAATCACATTGCTCTACTGTGGGGTTGCTCTGCGTAGGGACATAAACCAACAGAAAGAATTAATAGTTCTGTTGGCCACAGTCTTACACATCAAGAAAGGGTTTGATCCAGAAGATGAGCAATACTCTGCAGTAAGAGTGGTGTGCAGGAAACCAGTCCCAGCACACCATGAGAGTGCTCTCAAAGATCTCTTTGTCCATGAAAGGTCTCAGCCCTGAGTGGCTCTTGCAGTTTCCTCTGCTGAAGGTATCTCAGTGAAATAGTCTGTGATGGAGAAAGGAGCAGCCTGGTGAGACCATGACATCCTGCAGCCCACTTGCAATGAACAATTGCTTGGCTAAAAGCTCACCACTTGGGCAACCTGTTGCTATTGTGAGGCTGTGGGCTTCGAGGCACTCTCATTGTGCATGAGAAATTCAGATGGTTTATCAGCATCCAGTAAGGAATGGAAGGAAATTAGGACAAAGGCCTGTTGTTTATTCAAGGCTCTGCTTTATTTATCCTCTGGCTTTTAAAGGCCTCTTATTTTATGTGCCTTCTGGGCACGTAGGCTTCAATCTAAAAAAATCACCACTAAAACAAACAACCAGGCTGACAAAAGTCATAGCAGGGAGAGCAGCTGAGATGTAAGAGCAGCTCAGTACCTCTTGAGGTAAAAGCCTTCTGCTGAGGCTTGAAGGACAATGACCCTGGGATCCGACCAGACAGGGAAATCATGGCTCCCTGGCTCTGGCTCTTCAGACTTTGCATCTGTGAACTCTTAGCAGTCCTGAGACAGAGGCTCCTGAGACAGAGGCTAAGAGGCTGCATGGAGATGGGATTAGATCACAGAACCACAGCACTGCTTTGGCTGTGCCATGTTCACACACATGGGGACATGCCTGTCTCTTGGAAAGAACACCCAAGGGAGGGATGTCCTTCTGAAAGGGAAGGAACTTAGACATGTAGGACCCAAGGGTCTTCAGCATCTTGCTACTTTAGGGGACTTCTTCCCCTTGACTATCATTGCCCCATAAGGGTGGCTTTCCCTGTACAAACTGGTGGATCACTCAGGCAAGGGGTGGCAGCAGTTTGCAAAAGCAGCCTTTGTGTGGAAGAGTCCCATGCTGCCTCCTTGCACACACCCAGGGCTCTCTCTGCTCTGCTGAGGAAACACAGCCATGCTTGGAGAGGCCAAGCAGAGAGGCAAAAGGGAACCAGGGCTCTTTTAAAGTACTTGGGCCACAAACAGAAGTCCTGAAATGTTTTTCTCTGTGCTCTGTCCTATCGGTGTGGAGGGACCAGCAGCCAATTGCATTATAGCCCTGCTGATTACTTATGATTCCCTTCCTGTGAGGACAGGCCCTGATGTGTTGGGGTTTGATAAGGCTGGCTCCTGTCGAGCAATAATGCTGGTAGAGCTTCCTGCCTAATCGGAGAGCAATTACTGTCCCTCAAAAGGGAAAACATTTGGAAGCACCCAGTTTTAGCTCAGAAGTGATAGCAGGAACCTTTCCTTGCTAAGCTGCAGTTAGACTGGAGCTCATTCAAGCATCTCCCATGGCAAACACATGACAAAGAGAGAGGAGAGGCTGAAGATTGTTCTTGTCTGCCATGTTCCTATAATATCAGAATGTCCAGAGAAGGGCAGTGAGGCTGGGTGAGGGGTCCTGAACAAAGGTCCTGGGAGGAGTGGCTGAGGGAGCTAAAGGGTTCTTCAGCCTGCTGAAGAAGAGGCTGAGGGGAGACCTCATTGCTCTTTACAACTGCCTGAAAGGGCTGGAGTGAGGTGAGGACCAGGCTCTTCTCCCAGGTAACAAGTGATAGGATGAGAGGAAATGGCCTCAAATTGCACCAGGGGAAGTTTATGTTGGACATTAGGAAAAATGTCTTCACCAAAAGGGTTGTCAAGCCCTGGAACAGGCTGTCCAGGGAGTTGGTGGAGTCACCATCCCTGGAGGTGTTTAAGGGCCATTTGGATGAGGAGCTTAGGGCTGTGATCTAACAGTTGTGTAGAGGGAGATGTTAGGTTATGGCTGGACTCCATGACCTTAAGGGCTTTCCCACCAGGTGTTTCTACAACTCTGTCACTCTATGATCTCATGTGACTTGCATGGTCTGGGAGCTGGTGGCCTCGGTCAGCTCTTCACTAATGGCTGCTGACCACATGCTCAAGCAGAAGGCTGTGTTTTGGTGGTTTGCAGAGGTGTTGTGGCCTTTGCTTAGCTGGTAAATCCAGCACTGCTTTTAAGGGAACTTGCCAGACCTCCATGGGAACAGAAATCCAAGAGCAAAGGGTTGAAAGGTTATTGCAGCAGAGTGGGATAGCCAAAGACAGTGTTGATCTGTAGCTTTGAAAGGGGGCAGGGCAACAGAATGTTTGAGGGGCAAGAACCTGCTTGGATTCCTGGCAAGCTTTGGTGATTCAGTGCTGCCTTCAGGACTCAGGCACCCAGGCATGGCCAGCCAGGGCTGAGGCGTGTGCCTCACCTCCCCCATGGAGAAGTCCCTGGCTGCAAAGGGTGTGTGTCTGCGGTGGGAGAAGCCCTATCTCACTGAAGTGGAGCAGGGAAAGGAAATGACTCAATCATCAAAAGGCCCTCCTTCCTCAGGGAACTGTCCCTAATCAGCCTTATCCCCTTCCAACAACAGTATTGGCCAGGGGCTGGGAAGCAGGGCGCTCGCGGAGCCATGTAAACTGCTTCCTGGATTTGCCAAACAAAACAGCCTCCAGCAAGTCACAGAACTTAACCATTAGTCCTGCTATGAGGGAACAACAACCCTGGCTGCTCCTCCTGCAGCCCCTCTTGCTGCAGTCCTTCTCCCAGAAAAGGGGTTTTTCTTTTGGATCTGTGTTACCTGCTGCTCCAGCAAAGAAAAAACAGAAGACTAAACAAGACTTGGCTTGGCTTAAAATGTCAGAGCTATGAAAATTGTCCTCATTACCCTTGCAAGAGCTATTGCAAAGCATCCTCCTGGGATACCCTGATTAGTCATTGCTTTAGTGTTAAGCTGGGACACTTTGTGTGGCTTGCCAGGGATCCTGTACAATCTCTACCTTTTGGAGCTTGATAATAGGCAGCTCCAGAAGTTGGCAGGGGAAGCTACAGCATAAAGCAGTGGGTCCTTCAAAGCTTGGGGACCAGGAGTATTAGAGACTCAGCTCACCATAATTAACTCTGATTAGACATAGCCACAGATGGACAGCATCTCAGCCACAAATGGACCATTTGTCTCTCTTTGATTTGATAGAAGCTCCTCATGCAACAAGAATGTGCCACTTGTAACCTGCTCTGCTCTCACCATTGCCCTCTTGGCACTGTGCATCTCCATAGCTGAGCACAGGGGTGTGCAGGTTGTGTCTGGCAGTAGAATCATACCCAGGAGGGGATGGAAACTTCTGAGACCAAGGCTCTTGCTGCTGCATTTGTAGTTGTGGTTGCATCTGAGTAGTAGCATTTGAGAAAGGCAATGAAGGTGGTGAGGGGTCTAGAAAACAAGTCCTCTGAGGAGTGGCTGAGGGAACCAGGGTTGTCTGGTGTGGAGATGAGAAGGCTGAGGGGAGACCTCATCACTCTCTGTTGGGCTCTTCTCCTGAGTAACCAGCAACAGAAGGAGAGGAAACAGCCTCAGGTTGTGCCAGGGGAGGTTTAGGTCAGACATCAGGGAAAATGCTGCAAGAGTGGCCAGGCATTGGAATAGGCTGCCCAGGGAGGTGGTGGAGTCACCATCCCTGGAGGTGCTCAAGAAGAACATTGCCATGGCACTGTGGGACATGATTTAGTGGCCATGGTGGTGTTGGGTTGCTGGTTGGACTGGATGATCTTTGAGGTCTTTTCCAGTCTTAATGATTCTGTGCCTCCAGGGCTGCTGCAGGCACTGTGATTCCTTGGTAGGAGTATGGTTAAGCATCCAGTGAGCAGGCAGACTCTGAGTAGAAGACAGCACCAGAAAGGATGCAGCAGGTGAGCAGAGCCAGCATCTCTTGGAACCAGCTCAGGCTTTTGGGAAGGTGAAAGGGGGGATGGTTTTCAGCCTAACTAGACACAGATACCCCACATGTTATCCCTGCCACAACCACAGTAAAGCTTCATTGAGCTACTCCACACCATACTGGAGTGGTGGCAAACAGCACAAGATCTCACCACAAAACAAGCCCTCCTGGTTTAGAATAAAAAGGCAGCAGGTTGGGACTTCTCCTTTCTACTGAGCTATCCACAGGATGACTGTGTGGCACCTCTCTCCACCCTGTGAATTCAGTAGGAACAATCTCACTCTCATTCTTGTTGGTATCACTGTGTTTGGCATCTCCAGGGCTTGATCCAGCAGCAGGACCCAGAAAGCCTTCCTATTTGATACTGCTGCCACATATTATCCATGGAATCAAAAATCCTTAACCTCCTTCCAACAGCTTTCTGAGGGATGAGTCACCAATTACCAACAGCAGCAGCAGCAAGGCTGGCAGGTTGTTTCTAACAAGCAGGCTGTTCATTTGACATGAACAGTGAGATTTTGGGGGAGCTATCTGAGCAGATTCTCCTCTTCATTAGAAAATCAGAAAGAACATTTCTGCATTTCTCACTATTCCCCATTACTTAGTTTCACCAGTTGGGATGGGAGCTCTTCTTTTCCCTCTAAATTTGCTAGCCATGCATCCCATAGACACATGGGATGAACAACAGGGATCCAAAAGTGCTAAATGTCAAAAATCACCCAGGGCAGATTTGCAAATGAAACCTTTGTTTATTATGGCAACAAATCTTCTTTTAAGATAATAACCTTAACTCAGAAGGAGCTGAGGCACAATAAATCCCAATCTTTGGCAATATAGAGGGCAGGAAAAAAAGAAAGAAAAGTTGGCATGCTTGGATACCAGCTAGAGGCACAGGTGGTAACTATGGGACCTAACATGATACCAAGCCAGGCTTTCCTGGGAGTGAAATGATGTTTGGCAAGACAGCAACAGAGGAAGAAGCTAGCATTTTTCTAGCTCTAATAGCAAAGAGCACAAAGGGTCAGATCCATCATGCCTTTGTTAAACCAAGCCCATAGAGACTTCTCTTGACACCACCAGATCTATCAAAAGAGGAAGAAAACACAGTTAGGAGCCAGTAGTAGCAGATTCTTCTCAGATTCCCCAAAATTACTTTGAAAATATCTTTTCTTCAATGCTGGACTTGTCCCTGGCTATTAAACATCTGCTCAATTGTAGGAGTGCTTGAAAGATTACTTAGTGATAAGACTCACAGTAAAATAAAAGGTTTTCTGGTGCAGGCTGATAATGTGTGCACACACCTAGGAAAATAGATCCCCTTCTGGTGGTCTTCTAAGGCAGCAGGAAAGAGGCTCAGGTGAGATTTGTCTATGCTTAAGTCACACAGCCAATGTTAATTTAGACAGGTTCCCTTCCAGACTCATAATGTTTGTTCTAAGCAAAAAGTGAGGACTTTTCTCTGCCTGAGGAAACATTCACACCACCTGGGCCACAGAACAGAATCATAGAATCATTAAGGTTGGAAAAGACCTCTAAGATCATCAGGTCCAACCTTCTACCTAACACCTCCATTACCACTAGACCATGTCCCCAAGTGCCATGTCCACACCTTTTTTCAGCACCTCCAAGGATGGTGGTTCCACCACTTTCCTGGGCAGCCTGTTCCAATGCCTCAAAATGTTTCATGTTTCAATGTTTCATGTTTCAACTCCTCCTTTGTTCCCTGAGTCCCTTTAGAAATCAGTCTGTAAGGCTTCAGCTTTCATAGCAGCCATCCCATAAAAACCAGTCACTGGCCCCAAACATTTGCAGACAAGAGCCTAATCCCACAAAGATTCTCATAGCCTGCAAACATCTGGGCAGAACTCAACAGGGCTGCAAAAATCTCTTGGTTAATCCTATGCCCAAGAGGTTGCAGGTGAGGGGCACAGGAGGTATCCATACTGATCAGCAGAAGGGCAGATTTCTCTAACCAAACCCAGGAGTTGAAGAATTACCAGAGTGGGATGTCTAAGAGAGGAGAAATGTACAACTGGAATAAGACCAGGGGCAACTACAGGGAGTGAGAAATAATCCGGAGGCAGAGGTACAAACCTGTGACCCACCCTGCTGCCTGACAAAGTAGTGCTCTGGGAGGAGAAGGGGCTCGTGGTGATGTTCTGGTTTAGCACAGAGGGGCAGACAATCATAGAATGCATTAGGTTGAAAGGGGCCTTGGAAGGTCATCTAGTCCAAGCCCCTGTGCCAAAGAGCTGGTGGGAATGTGGGATGGCCAGCTTGCCCAACAACGCTCCCCTTGAAGGCTGTGGTAACTTGTGAGGGTATGAGCTCCCAGAGACAGTTGGGTGTTGTTCCCACCAGATCACAGCTGTGGGAAACTGAGAAGAAATCAGCTCTCTGTATGGTATTCCCTTGAGGTCCTTCCTTAGTGGGTAAAAGCTTTTGAAGAAGAATGGTGGGAGGATAAAAAGATATTCCTGGCACACAGACCCACAGAAGCATGGAATGGTTTGGGTTGGAAAGCACTTTAAAAGCCCATCCAGTCCAACTCCCTGCAGTCAGCAGGGACATCCCCAACTAGAGCAGGTTGTCCTGAGCCCCAAACAACCTGACTGATGCCAGGGACCTGGGACAGCATTTGACCATCCCTGACTGATGAAGGCAACTGCTAGAAGATAACCTGATCTCCTGAACACGTAGGGGCACTAGAAATGAACAGCACCACTGGCCCAAACCTACCATCCCCACCTGAGGCCATCCTCTCCTCACATTCAGCCTGCATAGGGCTGCATCTCTGACCTTCTCCAGTGTGCTGCAAAGTTGTCCCCTGAGTGGACACCCCGTGTGCTGCCGAGGAGCAGCTGAAGGAGCTGATAAAGCTCCTTACCAAGAGAGCTGGGCACAGGAGGTACCAAGGGAGCTGGAGAGGCTGAGGCGGTTGGTGCCGAGCGCCCTGCAGCCCGGTGATAGTGAGGGGACAGCTATCCCTCCTGCCAGCTGGCCTGGCACCTCAGGGGAGCAGTGGGGAGGGAGGAAAGGGAAAGGCTGTGTGGTCAGCGGGCGGGGGCAGACCACCACCTCGCAGCCATCCTTATCGGACTCCCCAGAGGCACAAACACTCCCGTCACAGCGGGGCGTAAAGGAGGCTTCAAAGCGATAGCAACGGAACCAAGGAGGCCAGGCCTGTGAAAAGAATGAAAAACAAAAACTTGGGTGGAGGGTTTTTTTTTCCTGCTGTTTTCCCTAAACCCATCCTGAAGGCTGAATGTGGAGCCAGTGGTCCTGCATAATAAAATCTCCCCGTTAAGCAAGTCACCCCTGAGGGTCCTTCTCTCTTCTCTTTCAGGAAGGAGAGCCCCACACCCCATCTGTCAAAGGGCAGGGTGTGTCACAGCTATGCTTCATACTGACAGCCAAAAAGGGAAGTGTACAAAACGTACCAAGCTCTGAGAAAACCAAATATTTGTTCTGTGAGTTGCTGACCACCTTTACCTCCCTTGTGGTGGGAGCTGCTGGGGCTCAGCAGCTTCACAGAAGGCACACACGGAGGTAAAAAATTAGGGGTTCAGAGGAGGGAAGGGGTTCTTGGAGCTCCAAATGTGAAAATATTACAGGCAAAGCAACAGAGGGGAAGAAAAGAGAGGAGAGTGGTCAGGCACAGGAATAGGCTGCCCGTGGAGGTGGTGGAGTCACTGTCCCTGGAGCTGTTACAAAAACATGTGGATAGAGCACCTGGGGATGTGGCTATAGTGCTGTCAGGTGGATAGTTGGACTGGATGATCTTAGAGGGCTTTTCCAAACAAAACAATTCCATATTTCCAAGAAAATAAATGTGAAAGGAGCTGAAGGGAGCTAGCAAAGAGAACAGAGAGGAAAGTTAAGGAATGAGATGGTATATAGATGATTACAGCCAAAAATGTAGCTGGGACACAAAGAAGCCACGTGGTTTATTGTTACAGCAAGAGTTGAGTGCATCTGTTTTAACAATCAGCCAGGTTTATAGGAACAATACACAGAAGGACTTTGAAACTCCACTCATAAGTCCTTAGTGCTCATTTCATTTGCTCCTAACAGAGATGTGAATAATAATGATCAAGAGCAAAATCCCAGGAAAGTCAAAGTCAGGCTCCAGCCTCTCCTTCCATCGTACAAAGGTAAGGAGATACTTTGACCCTGAAAGAAAACACCCATTCTGAATGGCCAAATAGATTCATTTTCACCCAAGAACATAACTTGCTGCCATGTTGGTTAAAATCTGCTATACACAAAGCTTTCAGGATGCATCTGCCAGGGCCTGTACAAATAACAAACACATCCCCACACAGGCCAGGCCAAGAAAGAAGTCTCTGTTTTTTAAACTGTTTAACTACTAACAGACATTGAAAGGAAAGTGTCCTGGTGCTGGTTTATTGCCAGCAGGTGGAAGGAGGGGATTCTGCCCCTCTGCTCTGCTCTACTGAGACCCCACCTGCAGTGCTGGGGCAAGCTGTAGAGAAACATAGGCCTGCTGGAGCAGGGCCAGAGGAGGCCACAACAATGCTGGGAGGGCTGCAAGCCCTCTGCTGTGGGAACAGGCTGAGAGAGTTTGGCTTATTCAGCCTGGAGAAGAGAAGGATCCAGGGCCTTTCAGTGCTTAAAGGGGGCTACAGGAAAGCTGGGGGAAAAAATCTGATGAAAGTAACGGTCAACAGATGAAGCTGGTTTAGAGTGAGCAGGGAGTGAAAACCAGGGTGGCTTCAGACCAGGATGAGGTTGCACTCATCAGACATGCAGATTTTTTAGGTTTCATAGAATCATGGAGTTGGAAGGGACCTCTGGAGATCAAGTCCAAGCTCTCTGCTGAAACTGGAGTTGATGGAAATAAAAAAGGAAGAGTGGGGTTTGAAAGTGCTTATTAATTTTCCTTGATGCTATGAAGGCTTTTTATTTGGAAGAAGCCATTAGAGAACACAGTAAAAATGATACAACATTTAGATAAGCACACTGGTAGCAGAAATCCTGGGACCTCCTGCAGTGCTATAGGAACTGGCAGAAAATTAAGGAACTGGTTCAAACCAAGGCTGGGATGAAACAAAAGGCTATGAATTCAGCAGCACTTTCATCATCCACTTCAAATGGACATTAGGCTGGCAAACGAGTTGAAGCATGTGACAATGGAAGATCTGAAATTCACATTATGCAAATGACATTGTGTAATTGTCAGATGAATGAGCTAAAGTTGACTCTCTTTGTAATTGACAAAACTGCTGCAGTCATCTTGGGGTTTAAAATCTATTGATAAGGGGAAGTGTTTCTGTCTCAGAAAGAAAAGGCTTCCTTTAAATGCATGCTATGGGAATTTAATTGGTGCTGAGGAACAGAAGGAAAAAGCTGTGCTTAGCCAAAAGCTGGAAACATGAAAGCAGACATGAACTGAAAGAGAGCACTAACAGTCCATAGGCCGGAAGTGGCTGCACTAAATAAGAGAGCTCTGACCTCTGCTGATGCAGGAGTTCCTGCAAAGGCAGCAGGAATTACTCAGCATAGGACTGACAGAGAAATTAGGAGCAGGCAAGGATGTCAAACCAGGGCCTGGGACCAGCTACAGTGGAAAAACACGAGGATGACAAGGGATCCTGGGGAAGGGACCTGGAAAAGAGAACATCCAAGATATTTAGGCATGCACACTGCACAGGGCTGCTAAGGGCTAGAGTCACCCTGGCCCCATGGCTGGACCTTTCTGATGGGAAGAGGACTGAAATGGGTTTGCCAAAGGCATAAGCTCTAGACAAGATTGTTACATGACTCCTGAGTCTGGGGTAAAAAAGAAAGGAGCCAGGAAAGAAAACATATTAACGTCTCTGCCTTGGCCAAGTTCCAACTCAATTAATTACAATCTGCCTTTTAAAATTTCCCCTGAAGTTCCAGCTAGATAATGGATTCTCCCATGCCTGTCCCGGGAGGCTGAGCAGCGCTGCAGCCCACCACCCAGCTACTGCTTGCAGAGAGTGACTGCTGCATGCCATGCTTGTGTTAGAGCAGGTTTGTGAAGGCCTTGGGACCCCTGAAAATGAGAAGTGTTTGGCAGAGGGAAGATGATGAAACCATAGAAAACCAGCAGCACTCACTGTGCTATAAATCATCTTGCCTGCTGTGCAGGTTTCCTGGCAAATGTGCTCCTAAAACCTCAGTTCTGCCTTCTGGTGGATAAAGGATGGGAAAGTATTGCAGCAGAACAGGAAGAAAGAACTGTCTACCAAAGGAAAATTAGCTTTGGGTTCTTCAGTATCGTTATGAACAAGCCCTGAAGATCAGATTCAAGCAAAAATCTTGTCCTTTTTTCTCATAACAACAACTGCTGCGTTCACTTCTCACCCTGCCTTCCTCTGATTGTAACTCCTCACTTTCAGTAGGGACTCAACCCTAAATGGAAGGTCAAGGACACTGAAATGGTCAATACTGGGCTGCCTTGGATTACTGCAGGTCCTGCCACATCCACTGCTGGTTATACTGCAAATAACTCTGCCAAGATTACAGGGGACAGAAAGGAAAATCCCTTCCTCTCCTGCCAGAAGACCCTGTAAGAAGGTGGTTTGGCAATCACTGCTCAGTTTGGCTCTCAAACAAGCTCAGTATCTATAACCAATCCCCATGTTCTAGCAATATGAAAATTTATCTAATAGACTGAAAATCAATTACTGCAAATGTAAAGACTCCTCTCAGCTTGATAAACAGGTTCCCAAATCTATACATCTCTGTACACTAGAAATTACAAACAAGCCCAATGGTTCCTGGATGAGCAGCACAAAGGGAAGCCAGTTAAGACTGGCTGCAATTAGGTTCAAACAGGAGAGTTCAGTTGTTTTTTTTTTCTGATACCCTTTTGTTCATGTAGGAAAATAAAAAACAAATCATGGAACCATGTGTCCAATTAGATGTTTCTTCTGTTTCTGGGACAGAAGAGCTCCTGGCAGCCACACAGGTTAGGGTCAGCTCTGCTGAAAAGTATTTGAGTCACTTTGTGAACGAGGAGCTGAACATGGGCTTAGGGTGGCATCAAAGAAGACCAGCAACATCCTGAGCCCAATGAATAGGAGCACAGGTTGCCCAAGAGGTTGTGCAGTGTCCAAACATGGAAGTTTGGGAGAGAGGACTGGAGACCTGAGATCCTTTCCAACCTGAACTACTCTGTGATTCTGTTTTCAGGTTTCCTTCAACACAAAAACTATTATTAGTTACAGGGCTTTGAGATGTCCCATTAGAACACAGACATTGCTGTTCCTCACCTATTGTATCTTCACTCAGTCTACTCATACAGGGCGAAAGAGATCCTTACTGAGTGTGCAGGTAGTGGGCCTGAGTTCTTCACTGACTTTGCCAATGGATCATATTTGGCAACTGGCTTCAGAAACCGCACTTTAAAAAGGAAGGACAGTGGTCAGCACCTGGTAGCAGTCATGTCGCTGAAGGGCTCCATTTTTTTTATTCACAGCATCCCAGCATGCTGGGGTTGGAAGGGACCTCTGGAGATCATCCAGTCCAACGCCCCTACCAAAGCAGGGCACTCACAGCAGCTCACCCAGGATCACAATGGCCAGGTGGGTTTGGAATTTCTCCAGAGAAGGAGACTCCACAGCCTGTCTGGGAAGCCAGCTCCAGGGCTCCAGCACCCTCGAGGGTCTTCTCTGCAGAGGTCCCAGCAGTACTTTTCAATCACTTGAAGCCAAAACTCTAAGGTGATGACCAATTTTGCACATAAAGTTTGATGGGTATTGAGTAACGAAATGGCAGTGCTTACTCATGCTCAGAATGTCACCCAGACCTTCTCTTGATAAAACTAACCCTCACCTTTCAGCACAAACACTCCCAATGTGATTTTTTTCCCTGCTGATCATCTCTGACGTGTTGCTTGTCACTAGGGATGTGTACACCTCATGGCATGTCACCTGCTGAGGCAGAACATCAAAAAGTCAAGGACTGCCTCCATTCCTTCATCGTCCTCTTCCTCACTGGCACATATAGCCCAGCAGAGTCAGAGCTGAGCCCCTCACTGAGATGGCTCCCTGTTCCTCCCTCAAACCGCAGCGACTGTCCCACACATCTCGGACCATCCCTGCTATGGAACTTCAAGGGATGAGCTAAAACTGATTTTGAAAGCAGCTCTTCCGCGCTCTCTAGTGGTTAAAACAGCGAAGAGTTTGATGTCACCTGTCACCTCTTCAACCCACTTTTCATCACTAACACGCTCACAGTGACTCATGCATCTCTGAGCGAGATGGGTTTGTAAATTACGGTTATTATTGTGGTAATTATAATTAGACGTGATCATAATTTACTCTCAGGCACCAGAGCAGTGTTTTTCACTATGCAAAGTGGAAAGAGGGAGTCTAACATCACCCCTGTGCAGCAAGTAACATTTTTCTTTGGCCAGCTAGCAATCTTCATCCCAGACTTTGTGAAGGTCAGTGATGGAAATTCATGTTATCCACAAATTCTTTCCTGCCTGCACGTTTCCCCACACAGTTCAGGGTTCCTTACTTTCTAGAGTAGCCACTCAAGCTCCCCATAGAAGCCCTGAATGTATGTCACAGAAAATGCTAATTTTTCATTTCACAGCGGAAAGCAAAGCTGAGGCAGAACCAGGCGACCCAGTTATGGAAACCAGGCAGCCCAAGGACAGATTAAAGCAGAGACCATGCCACAGACAGTGATGACAAAATGCTTGCATTGTTTTTTTGAATAATTAATAGCTCACAAGCCTGTGTCCAAGGGAAGATTTGCATGAAATATCATTTACATACTTTTTCAAATGTCAGTTGCAAGCTGCCTTGCAAAACAAGCACCCTGGCTCACAGACATGAGTTATTTGAATGTATTCATATTATTTTAGGTCTACTCTCTGTCTATTTAAAGACTGTGACTTCTTGTTTGTCTGCCTTGCTCCTTGGTTACAACCTTCATCATCACCATCACTTTAAACACCAGACTGCTTCTCAAGTAGTTTGAAGCACCTCAGAAAGCTGCCTCAGTAAGAATTCTATGCAAACTTCCTGGGCCATGTAAGGTTCTTGAAGAGCATCCCCAAGATTTTTTCCACATTTTGCAGAGCTAGATTTCAGTGAAGGATTTCCTCCTTGCCAGTGAGAGAACACATGGTGTGAGCCATGCTCTGCCAAATAACAGCACTTTTCAAGTCCAAAGGTTTGGACCAAAGTAGCTCCTGCCCCAGCACCAAGCACATCCAGCACTGCTCTAGTGACATCAACCTTTGTACTGCTCTAATGACATCAACCTTTGCTGACTTCCCAGTAGGAGTTTGTACTCCCCAAATAACTGGAATTCAGTGGTCCTCCTTCTCCAGTCTCACCCTCCAGCTTCCTTCCACTGTTGGGACTGGAGCTTTCTCCCCTTCTAGCACCTGTTCTATTCACTGCTGCAAACCATAGGTCTTGGCTCTTGCCCTCAGCTCTTCAGGTCTAATAAGGTCTCCAAATGGAGTCTGACACAGACGTGGTGACCCAAAACAAAACTTTTGTTTTGGTGGTGGGGCTGTGAGGGGCTGACATAAGTCTCCTTCCATGTTTGCAAGGAAAACTTTCTGTTACCCAGCAAACTGCACTCCTTGATTATTTTTCATGACATTTCCCAGCTTCATCCTGATGACAATTTCTTGGTTATTAAGTAATTAAAACACGATGTAATTAATTTTACTCTCTAATTAGATAATTGTTCTGTCACTGCAATCCTCAGCATGCAGCATGTTGTTATTGCAATACTTTAGTTACTAATGTCAGTGAATTCAAATTTATTTTTTTTTAAAAACCTTAAATGTAAGTGTTGGTCCTCAGGTAAGCTGGGCATGCTGCTACCTTCTGACAGAAGGCTCATCCCAAATGTCTTGTTTCCTCAGCTGCAGCAGGGGCTTACCCTGTATGGTAAGGACTCTGATAGCTGCCTGGTCAATAGCTCTATTGCTCTTCAAAGATATTGATAACATCTCTGGGGTGCAGTGGACCTGAAGAGTTTGGACTTGAAGAGTCCTTGAATTTCATTTCATGTCTGCAAAAGACCTCGTGGCAAAAGTGACTGGCTAGAGTCACTTCAAGGCTGCCAAGGAGAAAGTCTTCCACAAAGGAAGGAGAATCAAGAGTCAAGTGCAAGGACAGCTTAGGGAGAATCAGGAGCCAAGTGCAAGTGACCTCAATGACCAGAGCACAATCCCAAGGTACTCATGTGGTGCTGGGTTGGTGGCAGTGGTGGCTTCAGCTGAAAGGCTATCAGACAAGGTGAGGAGACAAGTCAGAGTCCAGCCTGGAGGTCCAGCCATGATCAGCAGGGAGCAGGGCTGAGCAGGGGCCTTCTACAACATAGCTGAGGCTTCCAAAAAATCTCTGCTGAAGCCCAGGCAAAATTTAGGAATAAATCTGAATTGACATAGTTGGTCTCTTTAAATGTTTTTACCTTATTTTTATGGCTTTAGGTTTCTTTGGTTTGGTTCAGGTGGGTGATTGGGTTTGGTTGTTTGTGGCTTTTTTGAGCAGAAGCATTTGCAGTTCTTGGGTGGAAGAACTGCAAATATATAGGACAAATATAAAGCCCTAAGCAGTGCTGAGCTACTTTGCAGCATTGAGACTTCTTCTTTGGTCCATATGACCAACCCACTGCTGTCCTCTGTCAGGACTCTGTACACGAAGATGAGTGCTTGGTCTGCTTTGCATAGAGTTCATGTAACAACACAGTGGCCCAGCCTGATTATTCACTTCTGTAAACTGCAGAATTCTGTAAACAATTGCCTCATGCAAGGGCCCAAGCACTGTGTGACATCAGTAGAAACAGAAACACACTTTGTAACGATTTCCCATCAATGCCTATGTAGGGTAACCTATCATTTAGTGGCATTTAATCAATTTTCACTCTGTTGGATGGGAATTATGCTAGGTTTGACTAAACACGTCATTAGACATCGCTTAATCTCCTCTGCATCCAAATATCTTTTGAATTCTTTATTGATCTTGTTGCTAACACAACAATGTTTAACATTTGTGATAAAAACCTTGTAACTTGGTTGTGTTCAGACAGAAACATGTACCAAGTCTTCAAGCCTTATTCAGAGAGAGGTTTATTTTGTCTGGGTTTCATTTTATTGTGCAAGTCAGCCAGCCTGTGGGTTGAGAGAGAATGGTAATTTCTCTCCTCTGAGCAAATTCTTTTCGGCAAAGGAAACCTAAATATAAACCCCAAAGTGAAAACTTCATAGAACTGCCTGATAAACAGGAGGAACCCCAGCCTGGGAAATCTGCAGAGTAAGCCAACTCCAGACAGTAAAACTGAGTGAAAGTTCAGATTCTCCCAGGGTCCTGTTCCCAAGGAGGACTCCTGCTCTGGGTTGATTTTTTTTTATCTCTTCAGCAATACAGGCTTCAAGTGTAAACTACTTTAGGATCTTACGGCTTGGCTGGAAAACTTGCTTGAACTGTTGAGTGCCCAGAATGCAGAATACATTACTAATGCAGAATTGCAATAGTAATGTAAGACAAAGAAGAAATGAATAAGAATGGCTAAAACAACTCCATATTATTTTAAAGCATTGTATTTTGTGGTGAAAAAAGCCTCAATATGCTTTACACGTTCATTAAAAAAAAGGGCATTTGACTTGGAAAAAATGTAATATTGATCCCTCTATAAGGGGCTTGGATAAGTAAACATATTAAATCTTGTAAATATAGTGGTATTAACAAAATCTTCTTGGTGAATAGTCAAAGAAACAGACTTGGAATATTTGAAGATACTTCTTTGATACATTATTTATGACACTTGTCTTCTAACCTGCTATGCAAAAAGAGATGGATTTGGAAAGCAAATAGCCTAATATGAAATGACAAAGCATTGAGCTGCTACAGGAAATGCATATTCAATATGTGAATATGTGAAACATTGAAGCATAACCCCCCCATTTTACAGATGGAATGAAGGAAAAAATCTGATCATTCAACATTAACTACTACAACATGGGATCAAAAAAGCACTTTCTTGTTGGATTATCAACATGAATTAACTGCTGGGAAGCAAGAACCAGAATGGAAACAAGGGCTAAGACTGTGTGATTGTGTGTAGGGATTTGGTAAGGAAGGGTGACAAGACATCTCTCTCAGTGGTGGAGAACCATTAGGTTGGCCCAGTTGTTCAATAGACAATCAATTGAATGGATCGTGTGGATCCATGATTAAACAGATCAAAGACAAATTCAGCTTCAAAAAGTAATGGTACAGACATAACCTTAAAATGGTATGACAACTGAAACATCCATCTCCAGATTGCAATTACTGGGAATTGCATTTCTAGGGCCTTATATTCCCAAAGTCTCTCATCCATTTATTCCAGAAAGACAACCCAATGAATACTAAAACCTTTCTGATGTTATTTAGCTCCCCAGTCTGCTGAATGCAGTGGCATTTAATTTTCAAGCTGTACCTAAGGTGTAGTAGTCATTCAGAAATTTCCTATACTTCTCAGAAAACCAGATGCAATTTTAGTACAATCTTTACATTAATATTTAAGTAGTTATTTGTTGTCAGCATAGAAGCCAAGGTCAGACACAGTGCAGTGTTGAGCCACATAAATGTGTAATAAAACTAAAGTCAAGGATGTTATGCATTACTCAGGGATCATATTGGAAGAGAGATCCACGGACCTCTACCGCAAATCCCAGTATGAAAAAACAGATGAGGCAACTGTTTCCAGTGACTGAAACACTGTTATTAAGGCCCAATTACACGTGTGGCACGCCACCTCCCCAGAACACACCCCCAGTTTTAGGGACGTGCCTTAAAGGCACGAAAAGGCAGGAAATGTCCTTTATTAGAGTCAAAATGGCTTCGCTCCTGTGAAGGAGGGCGCGGTGCGACGGGCTCTACTGAGGGGAGATCCTCCACCACCGCAGACCCATTGCCTCAGCGAGGCACGAGCGGGCAGCCACAACCAGCCCGATACGAGCAGCTGTTTCACAACCAGCCCAGCATCCCGCGAGGGTAGTGGGGAGGACCGGCCTGGCCGAACTAAACCCGCAGCGAGGCCCGGCTCAACGCGGAGCTGCAGGCCCCGGGGCGACGGACGCGGGGACCTGGGGCCCACCGCCCCGCCTGGCTATTGTGTCTGGCGCCTAGGCGCTCGCTGCGCGCCTGAAAGACCCGCCAGGAACGAGCCCAGACGCGGCGCCGAGGCTGGGAAGCGCCTCCTCCGCCTGGTCAGGGCCGGCACTGCAGCGCGCCGACGGGCGGGCTCAGGCGTTCTCCGCGGACACTCGGAAGCAGCGAGGACCCCGCGCCGCTCGCTCCCGCGCCGCCTCTGTGCCTTACGCGCTGGCGTGCGCGCCCTCGCTCTCTCCCTTAGTAGCGCGGTGCAGAGGTAGCAGGAGCAGCGCGGGCGGCGGGGCCGAGTCGGCTTGAGGCGGCCATTCCTAAAGCGAGGAACGCGGCGCACTGAGTTCCTTCCCCCTCCCCTGGGCCAACTCACGCACACGGTGAGGAGGGTTGGCGAGACCCTCTGGGCACCGGCGGGGCGGGAGGGAAGGGTCGAGTCGAGCCTGGGGGAAGTGACCGTTGGTGGGGCGCGCGCCGCTGGCGGCGGGAGGTTACCTTGTCACGTGACCTGGCGCGTCCCCGCTTGAGTCAAGCCCGCTTGGGGGGAGGCTGAGTGGGCGCGCGCCGGCAGGTGCGGCTCGCGCGCGCGCACCCTGGGCGTGGGGAAGCGGCCGTGTGCGCGCCCGGCCTCCCGCGTGTCTCCTCCGGCGGCCCGTTCTCCCCTAACGCGCTTTCGCTCTCTTCTCTCTCGTCCTCACAACACAGAGATGCCCTCGGCTACCAACAGCACAATGGCGAGCAGCAGCGGGAAAGCGGGGCCGGGTAGTGAGGCTGCTCCGGCGGCAGCGGCGGCCGCCCCCCCGCAGGCAGCGACTGGTGGCAGCATCACCTCGGTGCAAACCGAAGCCATGAAGCAGATCCTGGGGGTGATCGACAAAAAGCTGCGCAACCTGGAGAAGAAAAAGGTGCTCTCCTGTCCCCCTCGGCTGGCTACCGCGGGTTGACTGTCCGTCCCCCTCACCCTCAAGGGTGGGCCCTGGGCCCCTCGGACATCCAGCCTCCTCACCCCAGGAGGTCCCCGGTTTTTGGCAAGCCTTGCCCCCAGCGTCGGGTCGCCTCGAGGGACGTTGGACAGCCTCATCCTTATTTTACTTCCTCGTACCGGCGAGACGGTATCCGGTCTCGTCGGCCATGCCCTCTTGCTCCCCTGGGCGAGGGAGCTTGCGGCCTGCTCGGGTTGTTCCCGGTGTCGCCCCCAGGGGCCGCGCGCTGGAAGGTTCCAGAAGGGCGAGCGCCCCTTTCTTGGCCGTTCGCCTTTCGGGGGTCCCGTCGCCCCTTTCGTCGGCTGCCCTTTCCAGCGGCCCTAGGAGCCGGCCGGGCGTGACCCCTATACTCTCCGTCCCTGTGCGGTAGCAGCGGAGGGCAGAGGCAGGTGGGGTCGTAGCTGTCGCCCTGTTCCAACCCCGCGGGCCGTAGCCCCCTTCTCGCTCCCCGCGAGACCCCTCGGCGGCGCGGCTCCCTTCCCCCTCCTTTTGTTTCCCTCGGCGGGGCCTAGTCCATCCCCGCGCTTGGCTCACCTCAGGGAACGGCCCCTCGTTTCCCTTCTTTTCCCCGGCAGCTCCCTGCCGCCGCCTCGGGAGCGTACCCCCTTCCGCGACCCGGAGCGGTGAGCTGCGGGCAGGGACTGCGGCGGGCCGGGCTCCCCTCGGGGCCCGTGCACATGGAAGCAGAAGCTAACATGGCGGCGGCGGAGGCAGCCTCAGCCTCTCCGGCGGAACTGCATTGTGCGAGCAGCCTGCACAAAGCCGGGGGCCGCCGACCACCCCACCCAGGGATTTTTACATCTCTCTGTTTTCATCGCCTTAAGTTCACCCCTTTAGGAGTCTTAGGTCAACTGAAAGCGGCATTTGAGAGTTTATTTTTAGAAATAGCAGCTACTAAATCCATGGTCCTTGGATGGTTCGAGTTGTGACAGAAGAGAAAAAGGGTGTCGTGGTTACTCACGGTTTATGTGGCACCCACTCAGTGCTCGGTCTTGCTAGATTAAATTTGTCTCAGAGGGCTTTCCAGCTTATAGAGCATGAGGTGTCCGTCAGAAAAATACCAGTGTACGTGTAGCCTAAAAATTTGCTTCAAAGCACTGTACTGGTAAGCTAAAATTAGTGAATAGTAAAAAAAAAAAAAATATTGTCTGCCCTAAAAATAATTTTATGTTGAAGCCCTAAATCTGTTTTTGCACTTAAAAATAAATAGGCACAATTACTATTCCAACTAGCATTCTAGATTGTAATGGTGTTGACTAGTACTTTGTATATGTACAAATGTGCAAATATGTGCAAATATTAGCAGTAAATTAAGTCTGTACGGGTGAATTGCAAATGGAACAAGCTGAGCTTCACCTTTATATATGGGTATAGTATAGTTTCCTACTTTAAAAATGGGTGTTGAATTTTCCCAGTATTTAAAAATGAAATGACAAAAAGCAGCAAGCCAGGAGCTTTTAGATAAGATTTAGCATTGGGATCTCTTCTTGATCCTTGTGTGAACAGTGTTGTGTGTAGATAGGACAAGATGTCTGTCTTGGCAGTAATACGAATGAATGTGCACACACAAGAGTACTGGTCCTCAACTGGAGAAAGAATCCTGGTCTGTATGTCTCCAGTTGTTTCAATACAGTAAAGTAGTTTGAAAACATACAAAAGACATAAAAAATATTTTTCTATGATGTTCAAAACCTGTATTTTAATAACTAAGATTAGCAGATGGGCATTCTTCTAATCTAGTCTGCACTTTGGAGTAATGTGGGTAAGCACATTCCTATTGGTGTGCAGGTCAGCTTTGCTTTCTATTTATCTTTTAAAGTAAATAATTTACACCTAATTTACACTTGGCTTAGTCCATGAATGGACTTCAGGTCAACTTTCATTGTATCTTAAATTGGGAGACTGTTAGGCAGCAGAGTGAAAATTTGTGACACTGGTGTCATGAAGGCACTAGGTTTGGATTGGGTAGCTGTGGCTGCTGTAGCGACTTTTGTGACTTGTGTCATAACAGGCAAATGGAGGGGGTGAAAGTGAAAGGCCTTTCTTCTGAAGATGGCTTCTCTTGAAATATCTCCCAGTAAAATTACTTAAAACATCCCTTTTGGGGGTACTTTATGGTGGGTGGTGTGTACTTAGAAAAGCAGAGCCTTGACAAAGAAAAGCTGGGGGTGCGCTGTCACCAGCAAATTGAAGCTCCAAGATTTCTGTGAGTCTTGATGGTCTGAGGAAGTTCTGAAACCTACTGAAGCAAGACTCATGTAAACACTATAGAAATCATGAGGTAGATTGTTCTTGGTGTATTAAGGCAGAGTTACTAATTTGTGGTCTTGAGCCTCTGCCTTGATGGGGAAATCTAGAGTTCTTTAGTAAATGTTGTGTTCTCTAATAAACAACTTAGTATGCTTTAGTAAAGAGAGCCTCATGTGCTTAAGATCCTGAAACCAAAGCTTATTGTACACATGAGCATCAGTATTTTTATTTCAGTACTTGGTAAATTTACTTAGGTTCACAAATTCATACGTTTTCCTATATTTGGGGTTTTTAATGAGAATTATTTAAAAATTTGTTTAACCATTCAGAAAGTAAAATAGTCCTGGATACTGCACAGACAGTAGTGGGTAAAACCCAGTAAACCTCATGGAAAACTTGTGCATATCTAATCCTTTCTTTGTCAGCAGCTGGTAATGAAGGCCAGTAGAGATGATTCTGAGAATTCTGTATTTGAGAACTACAAAAATATACTTAGACACATGCTGATGAAAAGTACCACCTTAGATTTGAAATGGTGTGTGCATGTTTTAGTAGAGGAATGGGCCTTCTGTGAAGAGATGAGGAAATCATGAAGTAAATTATTCAGTGTCTTGTTTCCTTTTAAACTCTGAGTATAAAATGACCTGACCTTCAAAATACATTACACAATTTGAAATCATAATATTTACAGTTTAGTTCTTCGCTGTTTTTAAAGTTTCTCTATAAGGTAGAAGTACTAGGCTACTAGGTAATACTTTCATTTTCTCTTCCTAAAAGTGATCTCATTGTCTGAAACTAGCATTTAAAGGAACTAGAATAAATTGAATTACTGTTCACAAGTGTGTGTGAAAACATGGCCTTAAGGTGTCTGTGTTCTCTTCATCTCTTTGTGCTTGGAAATGATAGGAGTGCTATTGTGTTTTCTTCCTCTCTTCTTAGATAACTAGATAATTGTGTGTGCCTGGGAGGGGGTAATTGAAGGGTATTTCCTCTACAAGGCCTTCAGACATGCAATTTGAGTCTGTCTTGGCAAGTTTAGTTAATTTAAAAGTTGAGTGAATTTCTCTGTCTAGGTTCTTGTTAGGTGTTTGATGTTAAAATCCTACTGGCTCTCCAGGCTTCCTAGGAGAAAACAGTTTGGTAAGGGCATTTTCTTCTCCCTGCTCTTTCACCCTTTTTTTTTTTTTTTGGGGGGGGTGAAGGGGAGAAATACCTTTGCAAATTAAGTCAGTTGAATGTAGATCAAACTACCTTCTTGATACAGTGACAAATTAAAAAAAAAAAAAACACAACAAAGTTATTGTTCCTTTTAACTTGAGTAATGTAGCATGAGCTGTGTAAAAACAGTTTATAAACCAATATTCCATCAGAAGGACAAAACACCTTGTTTGCTAACAGTTGGTTTAAGGTAGGGGCAGGTGATCACAAAGACTAATCTTGGGCAACTGTAAATGTGAAGTAAGTTATCATGACTTGAGCTTGGTGTGTACAGTTGAAGAGATGGCACAGTGTAGCTGTAGCTAGTAACTTGAGATGCTGTTGCTTTATCAGCCTGTCTCTGAATTTCCAAGGAACTGTAATCCTGACTGGGCTGAAAAATTGATGTAAAATGCCCCTGTCATTACATGAGAATCTTCACTGTAAGAGGAGATAGATTTTTCCAAGTTTTTCTGACTTGGTTCCATAAAATGTTGGATTTCCTATAGGAAAGAGTTACAGACTTGTAGTCAAAGTTGAGCTCAGTCTGCTGTTCTTGAAGATGCAGCTAAGGATAGCAGGGAAGCACCCTGCTTCAAGTTGTCTGTCAGTAGCACCACTCCCAAGTGCTTTTGCACCATTGATGGGGCCACTTGGGTGTTCAAGGCTTGTCTCTCCAGAAATTCTACTTGTGAAGTTTGTTTTCAAATGTAACTTTGGAGATTAAATGTGATTTTTTGAAACCAAGAAGTTAGCTTTAAAACTGTGCATTGAATCTTTCACTGAAACCTCTGTTGGGAGCAATTTTGGATAACAAAGCTTCACTCCTTGAAGAAGCAGATTTATCTGTGAAACTGTGGTGCTTGGTACTCTGGTTTGTGTGTAACTGCTTTATGTAGAATGAGGACTGTTTCTCGCAGCAAGTTCTGTACTAGATACATGAAGAATCCTATGAACTGTGAAGGATCTTCTAAAGATTTTCAGATGCTGCCTTGATGTTTTCTTTCACAAGAAAATACAATAAATGTATTGAGAAGGCAGTCTGCTCTAGAACACTCTTCTTATTTCAGAATTCGCCTGCTGTAAAAGCAACATGTTTTGAACATACATGTGTAGAACACAGTCTAGGTCTCTTGCACTGTAGTGAACTCGTAAATTCATAGTGCTTCTCTAGGAAATGATGTATGGCAATATGGTAAAAGCATGCAAAGGTCCAGAGGCTCACTCATCTGTGGCTTCATTTTGGTCTGGTTCCTGAAGTAATGGGTTTTTTTTATCTGTAGTCAACTCGTGAGAGTTTAAAAGGTTTGTTTTGCAAATCTAACATCTCCATCAGCTCTGCGTTCTGTTGGGAAGGAGTGGGTTTTAGAATCATAGAATCAAGAAGGCTGGAAGAGACCTCACAGATCGAGTCCAACCTGTCACCCTAAACCTCATGACTATCTAAACCATGGCACCAAGTGCCACATCCAATCCCCTCTTGAACACCTCCAGGGATGGTGACTCCACCACCTCCCTGGGCAGCCCATTCCAATGGCCAACCACTCTCTCTGTGAAGAACTTTGTCCTCACCTCCAGCCTAAACCTCCCCTGGCGCAGCTTGAGACTGTGTCCTCTTGTTCTGGTGCTGGTTGCCTGAGAGAAGAGACCAACCCCCTCCTGGCTACAACCTCCCTTCAGGTAGTTGTAGAGAGCAATGAGGTCTCCCCTGAGCCTCCTCCAGGCTAAACAGTCCCAGCTCCCTCAGCCTCTCCTCATAGGGCTTGTGCTCAAGGCCTCTCACCAGCCTCGTTGCTCCTAGCCTTTCTGGCATTGCTATTGCTATGTGTGTTTGGTTGATGGGGCTGCTGACCCAGCTGTCAGTCTGGCTGTGTGGCCGTCCTTGTTGGCCTCTGGGAAGGGTCAGGAATGTGTGATGAGCAGTGTGAAATGTACTAGGCAGCTATTATAAGTTTGGGATTATTTTAGTTGCTTAATGCTGTTAGTAAAATTGATGCAGTTTGAGACCTGTCAGAAGAGACTTAATAGCCCTCTCCATTGTTTCTTTGCTTGTAGTGAAGTGTGCATTCCCACTGAAGCTATTAAAGAGGTTCCCTGCTCCCTTCCACCTTGCAGCTTGTCACAAGCACTTGGGCTGCTCTACCTGGTATAAACGATTGCATTGAAATTACCTGGTTAAATATAGTGCCCCCCTCCTGCTCCTGGCCCCCTTTTTTAAGGGTTATTTTTAATCGGATCATTCCAGTGATCCAGTTTATAGCATACCACTGTACATGACTGTAACAGCACAGCTGAGTGGTCAGGCATACTTAAACATGGTATTGTTTGTGAAGCTAATGTCATGTAACTGCCTTTTTTTCCCCCCCTACTTTAGGTTCATATTTTTGAGGCAATTCAGAAGGGGTAATGAGAACTTGAGCATGAGGGAAAGATAGTTGTTACCGTAATACAGTAACTCGATTTTGGTTTCCTGTTAAAACAAAACCTGGGGCATACATAAGCAGTGAACAGCCCCTCTGCCTCCCCCTGCCCCAGTACCCTCTATGTAGTACTTTTTTCCTTGGGAGCTCCAGAATACTTCAAGTGGAAAAAGCTGAAGTGTGGTGGCTTATCTGCAGAACTGGGGTCTGCTGACTCATGAGCTGTTTAATAGACAATTTCTGGGCTCACTTGGCCACTTGATTATTTCTTTATGCTGGTTTAGCTTTTATGCTTTGAGATCTGTTATCAGTGATAAGTGAGGATGAAGTTGTCTAAGGGCAGGTAGAATTAAGATCTTTACTTCTTGCAGATACTGCAGTAGTTGCTAAGCGGGAATGTTACTGCAGTTATTTACAGCACTACTACTGCTCTGAGATTGCTGTTGGTTGACAGAACAGATTGAAAAGAAAGCATTTTCCTTCTTTA